>NW_027288756.1:1346729-2693458 GCF_037038585.1 Patagioenas fasciata | reverse complement strand
TATGTGAGGTGAGATGAACCCAAGTGAGCACAAATGCCATCAGCTGTTCCGTGAGGGTACCATGAAGGCCTGCTTCATTGAACTGGGATCTTCTTCCTTGAACCAAGGTCCATGTGTCCATTCCTCATGATGTGGGAAATCTGAGATGAGTACAGAGCAGGTGACACACCAAAGGGATGAGATACTTCCCATCCTTTGAGTGTCGTACCAGGAGGCCAGAGGGACACTGTGACTCCTACCTCTGTGTGAAAAAGGGACAGACTCAGTCTCTGAACATCCCTGGGTGCATAAGGAGTCCAGGAGGGCAGCTCAGATGCGGATGCTTGATGGAACCCTGATATTTCTGTTTGTGACTCGAGGAACAAACCCCGTTGGATCAATGAGATTCATCTCAGCTGCCTTGGACAGGATCATTGCAAGTGCTCCAGTCTGCTACGTCACCCTTAGCCATGATTCCGGATTGTGCTCTCAAATGTGTCATAGAAACCAGAATGATTCTGGGGTCTTCAGAAAATGCAGACCCATCTTGAAGTAGAGCAGGAATAGGAACTTGGAGAATTACAGGCTGGCCACCCTACCTCCCTCCCTGGGAAGGGGATGGGACATGTGGTCCTGAAGCCATTTCCAGGAATGTGAAGGACAAGGAAGGTATTGCTGAACCCAAATGGACAGGGGAAAGAAAGGCATGTTGTGCACAGTGTGTTTGCAAAGCTCAGCCATGGTCTGCTTCTGGCCAGAGTGGTGCTGATGGGGCTCAAGAAGTGGATGCTGGGTGGGAAGGTGGCTGGGTGGGAAGTTGGCACAAATATCATCAGTGGTACAAAGTCCTTTGTGCAGTCAGTTACTGGTGTCATCTCTCAGTGACCAGCACTTGGACCACACTGTTGAACATCTTAATTCTCATCTTCTGTGACATAACACAGAGCACGAGAAATCACCCAGAAGGAGCAGGAGATCAGTCCATCTCCTTTTGTTTCAAGGAACAGAGCATGAGAGTGGAGACACATCAGTCAATGTATGGAAATACCAGGGTGAGAGCAAGGGGAGGAAGTGAGATGGGTGACTACAGCCTGCAGTGGGACAGTGTAGGACAACCTGTGGTGGAGATGGCAAAGGGCACTGGCAAGGCTGGATGTCACCAAGAGAACCCAAGTCTTTGTCCCCTTGGCTATGGCCATCGCCTCTGCCACCAAGGCCTGTGAGGAGATATGTTGTCCTCAGGTACTGGGGCACCTCATGGCCTCCTTGCACACCCCCAGTAGGGCTGGGAGCTGTCACACCATTGTCCTTCACTCAGCATCACACAGCCCACATCCCCCTGGCCCAGGAAGAGCCCTGAGCAATGTGTGAGGGACAGGATCTGCCTTCCCAGGGGCTGGGGGTCAGGCCTTGGCCTCTCTGCTTCATCCAACAAAACCAGGTTTTTCTCAGCACCTCAGCTGCCTGCACATTTCCCTTTGTTTATCTGCCATCATGGCCTCCAAGTCTCTGCTCTAATGAGTCCCTGGGGAGGCTCTGCTGGTTCTTGCCCTCAGTGGAACTCATTAATACTTCAAGGTACTTAGTACTTTTTTCTTCTGGTTTTGACTTCTGGAAAGGTTTGTGCAATCTCCTCTCAGCACCTGAGTAACCTTCAAGGACTGAGCACCAAATGCACCATGGGGCTCATTACAGAGAAGAAAGCTCTAACAAACCATGTCTCTTCTTGTAATTTCCTTCCAGTCTTGTACTGTGAATTAGAAAGCTTTCTTTTTGTAATCATGGTGAAAGATTTAAAGAGCTTCTAATAAAAAATGTCTTTTTTACTGTAAAGGGTGTATTTTATTACTCTTCAGTTTGCAGAAGATCTGATTGCAGCATTATCTGATGTTGATCCAGGGTCTCTCCTAAGGAGGTCTGGACTGGCTGGAGAAGCTGTCCCTTGAGCTCTCACACCGTGTGCACAACCTTGCTCCTCACCTCCCCAACCCCATCATTTCTCTCATGGCCCCCTGGGCCTTGCATCCTTTTTCCTTGCACCAGACTTCTCCACTGCAGTCTGCAGCTGGATGTGCCAGCTCCTTTGCACCAGCTCCCACCTGCTCTCCTTGGAGACCTGGCTGCACACAGCAAAGAGGGACTTTGCTTTACCTTTGAACAAACAAAATACAACTGATGAGAGTCATGATTTAAAGAAAACACACTCCTCAACTGTACGCCAAGGACAAACTGCCACCACTGAGGTTCACCTTCTCCAAGGCAGAACCATGAAAGAAATCTTGTAGACAGAAAGGAAATTATAAAATGAACACAATAAAAGAGTTGGCTAAAGGCAGAATTAGACAGACTACTGAAAGACAAGGAAGCATTTAACTCCTTGAAGCTGAAAGCAGCAACTGGATTGTTGACAAGTGTCCGAGTGATCAAACAGTAAGAGGAAGGGAAACCCAGAGAGCAATCGCAAGTGCTTGTGTGCAGATCAGCTGCTGGAAATGGGACTTCAGACATGGTCAGTTTAGTTAGGGCAGGAGGAAATACCTGGAGGATGAGGGAGATCAGATGCACAGATAACAGAGAGTGCTGAGAAGGGAAATGGTGTCAAAGATGAGAACTTCTCCTCTTGTTCTTAATGCACATCCTGATAAGTCTCATTTTGATGTCATGGGAAAACACTGATATTTAAAGTATTCAAAACATAAAAAGGAGAATTAAAACACCAACAATGTTTGATGCTTAAAGTTGCAAAAAGACATTTACTTCATTCTACATCTTTATTTTGGTTTCTTTTCCCCTACACTTTTTAAATGGGTTCTCTAGATTTCTCTCCTACCAAAGCCTCCAACATTAAGAAAGATTATCCTTGTGTCTTGCACAGAGTCGAAGGCACCAAACAATCCACTGCCATGGACTGTCAGTGCCACTTTTTACCCCTGGCACACAGTGAGTTGTGCTGGAAGCTGTTGGCCACTCTTGCCTGATGGAGGAAATAAGGATAAAAAGGTGAATTGAACTGTTCTCTGTTTAGATGGCCATGTTGACAGTGACCTCAACAGATCTGTGTTATCTGTCTTTCTAAGTGATCATAAGGAAAAAGAAATATATTTATGTGTTGGTAAATACATAGGGAAAATAAATAATCGTGTCCAGTTACTCAGCAAAATACATTTCCTACCAGCACTCTCAAAGGAAGAATCTTTCTTCTGAAAAATTTCTGCCTCCCAAGCCTCTGTGGCTTGAGACAGGAATCTGGAGAACAACCAGCAGTGGATGGGGATCAAGTCAGGGGTCAGTGGAACTAACACAACCCTTTCCAGTCTATGGGACAGCAGGGGCAGCATCCCAGGAGCTGAGACAGCAGGACGATGTCACAGGGAGGCCACTCTCCACCATCTTGGAAAGCTCATGGAGACTGGGGGGACTCCCTGACCACTGGCAGCTCTCACACAGTGTGTGCACTTTTCAAAATGGCCAATGGGTGAGCAGGGGAACTAAGGGCTGTGCCCCAGAACATGTCCACTGGGACCCCATTTCTGGGTGTCTGGAAGAGAAGGTGACAGGGTTTACCCAGGGCAGGTTGTGCCTGTCCATCCTCTTTGCTTTCTGTGAGGAAAGGACAGGGTTGTGGATGTGGGGAGAACATTGATGGTCTGTTACCTGGAAGTCAGCAAGGCATTCAGCGTCATCCCCCACAATGTGCTTGTGCCCAAGTTAGGATATTATGGTCTGTGTCAGTGTGCAAGTAGATGGGTAAAAGGCAATCTGGATGGTTTGGCTTAGAAGGACAGTAGATAAAGGGAAAAACTTTCAATTCCTGACGACAGTCAAGCACTGGAAGCTGTTTCCCAGCAGTGTGCATCCACTCTACCTCAGAAAGTTAACACCATGTGTTTGTATAGACCCCTCACTAATCTGGTCTGACCCTGCTTTTAGGAGGAGGTTGGTCAAGACACCTCTTGAGGTGCCTTAGAGACTGAATGACGCTGTCCTTCCTTCCTTCCTTCCTTCCTTCCTTCCTTCCTTCCTTCCTTCCTTCCTTCCTTCCTTCCTTCCTTCCTTCCTTCCTTCCTTCCTTCCTTCCTTCCTTCCTTCCTTCCTTCCTTCCTTCCTTCCTTCCTTCCTTCCTTCCTTCCTTCCTTCCTTCCTTCCTTCCTTCCTTCCTTCCTTCCCATTCATGTTTCTGATTTGGAGAAAGTTCTCAGGTTACCTCTGATCACAGAAATAATTCACATGAGGCACAAGGCTGTTTTACAAGTAACCATGAACAACCCTGATCACAACCTTTGTATCCTTTTTCATTTCCTCTAATCCAGCTTCCTCTTGTTTGCTGTCCTAATACCCTTCCAGAAAGAAAACACCACCTTGTTCATCCTTTCAGAGCAGGTTGTTCAAGAGGTGTCAGCATCCATGTACAGAGTCCGCACATCAGTCAGGCAGCAAAGCCATCATTACAGAAATGCAGACGAGGTTCTTGACCAGCTCCTTGAACCCAGATATCAGCGTGACGTGTCTGCTGAGATTCCCGGGAACACCTGAACTTTAAGTGCAGAGCATGTGAGTGCTGGTTGGGTATCCTGGATTGTCTCCTGAGCCATGTGGTGCTTCAGGCTGTGAAGAGAATCAAAACCAACTTTTTCACTGGGTTAATTAATTTTACAGACTGTCACACAGGGAGTTGAAGGGAGCTCAGAACTCCAGTCTTTGCTGTACTATAAGGTTTGATACCCCATCCACAGGTACATATCTAAATGGTCCAGATAGAGGGTGATCTTGCAAAAGTCACCCTTTGTGTCCCCAGGTGCATGGACGCTGCTCATGTGCCTCGGCAGAGAGTGGCAGGGGTTGGTTCCCTTTCTCAGGAGAAACTCCTTGCTGGAAAGACACAGCTATGGGGCTGGCTCAAAAGGGTTTTATTGCACTTCACTCGGCATCAGATTTGACATATTTGGTGCTTTTCTGTGATCACTTCTTCTGCACAGATGATCACAGAAGGACAACCATTTCATAAGAGTTGGTTACAAAGGCCCTGTCATGAACAAGAAATCTCACCGTGAGATCTGGTGGGAGTGAGGAAGATTATAACAAGCACCAGGAAGAGCCAAGAAGCTCAAGGCCTCTTCTGTAGAGCGCGAGGCCCTGAGCAGCAGTGACTGGCCATGTGTGGTGTGGGAGAGGGTCAGGAGATGTGGGGTAGAAAAGGGTGACGGTTGATGACTTCAGCAAATCCTTACAACCATGTCTGAGCCACAAGTGGAATGCGGCTGATATCTGGGGGTCAAAGAGGAATAGTAGAAAGATTGTTGTTGATTTTGGAAAGAAGGCAGGCTTTCTTTGACTAAGGATATATGGCAGTGCCATTTGCATGCTGTGGGCTTGGCTGTGCCTGGGAGATGGGGAATGGCTGCTGCTGGGGTGGCTGTGCTCAGTCATGGCCCCGGAGCTGACCCTGCTCTGCTCCTCTCTTACACTGCCCACACTTAGATGGACCTCAGGACTCTTCCATGAACCTGGTGGATGCATGGACCTCCTGGAGTGATGGGTATGGATCCAAATAGAGGATTCAAGCAAGTGTGGGACTGGGACAGCTCAGGTGATTGGTGACCATTGCGAGGTGTATGAAAGAAGTTGAATGGGTTTGGGGGACCTCACAGGTTGCCAAGTCCTCAGAAAACCAGAGCTTTGTGGTTAAAGCAACAGCACTTGGCACCAAACCCACCCCCAAAACACAAAACACTCACAGTGACCACAGGCAGAGCCTGAGAAACCTTTGACTGAAAGGGTCTCCTTTGTCTGGTCCTGGGGTCAGGGCTTGGCCATTCTGATGATGAACAAATGTCAAGGGCTGACGTGGCACCAGAGCCACCTCCACATCGCCTTTACCACCTATGACCATTGTCTCCAGGTTTTTCCTTGAGCAGCCTCCAGGGACAGGGACTGCTTGTGTCAGCACTGGCCCTTCGTGGGGTCTCAAACACCCTCAGAAACTTGGGGTTTGTTTCTGCCCTTCAGTTCATTACAGGTTTGTTCATTCTTTCAGTACCTGCAGTTCAGGATCGTGGCAGCAGAGGGCTCAGTAACATCCAAAACGCCCTTAGAAGACAATGCTCTCTGCAGCACTTTCCTAAAGGCTTCAAGTCTGGTGTGGATGATTTCAGAGATTTCAGAATTGTAGCCAAACAGTGAGCATTTCCATAATAAAGAGTAATAAAACCAAATCTCTAATATTTCCATCACCCTTCCAAAACCCTTATTTCCACAACAGCTGGTATCAACAATCTCCAATGAATATTGATCTAGAGAACCTCCTGAGAACGACTGAATGTGTCAGAGAAGTGGGTGCGTAAAGGATCACTTGACCGAGGAGACAGGCCAGGACACCTCAAGAGGAGACACACTTCTCTGTACCAAGAGGTGGGTGTTCCTGGGAATCTCAGATGCCACAGCACAGTGATACTTGTGTTCAGGGAGCTGTTCAAGTGACCCATCTCCTGTTCTGTAATGGTGTCTGAGTTTGCTCAGGTCACCCCTGACTTGAGCCCCATCCACTGCTGGGTGTTCTCCAGACTCCTGTCTTCAGGAACAAAGTCCCAGGAGACCTTGCTGGTGAAGATGGAGGCAAAGAAGCCATGAAGAACCTCAGTCCTGTCTGATTCTGCCCCTATAAAGTTCAGCAGCAAGCCCATGTTCTCCCTGTCTATTCCTTTTTTTTTTTGTAAGGAAGCTGTATCAGCTCATCTTGCTGCCCTCAGCCTCCCCTTTAGGTATCAAGTCCAGGGCAACTTTGGAATCATCTCTGCATCCGTGGACAAGGTTTCTAAATTCCTCCTTTGCAGCTTCCCCTGCTTCCACCTCCTGTGTGCTGCCTTTTTGCTCTGCAGCTCCATCATTTCAAAGGATCAGCCTCACAAGATAAATGCTTCTTTTTATGGGTACTCGGAGGGATCATTCTTGTGCTTGGAGCAGCCTGTCCTATAAGGCTGATCAGATTTCCTGAGCTCCTTCACCCACAATGACTTTACCACATCACCACCTCTACCTGCCATCCCCCAGTATGTCAAAGCCTTCTCCTCTGGAGCCCACCAGCCTGTGCTCTGCTGCTGTCCTTCCTCCCTCCCCTGTGGTGCCTGGGACCCCACTGTGTCCTGGTCACAACAGCCAAGGTGGACACTCATGTTCACATCCCTCACCATCTCTTCCTTCTTCGTTGGTACCAGATCCAGGTGAGCATCACCCTTGATGGCCCATCAGGTAGCTCTCTTAATCATTTCGCCCAAGATCCTTTGGACTGTTGGCACCTGCAGATTTGCCTCGCCAGTGACTGTCACGGCAATTACAGTGCCCCATAGGAACCTGCTCATTGACTGAAGACTTTCATGCGTTGCTGAAAGAAGATCTTTACAATTTCTTCTTCACGATCAATTATTTTGTAACATCCAACGCACTGTCACCCTGTGCTGGGTTTATGGCAAAGTCTTGGAACGGGGGGTGGGTGTGGCTGTGCTACTGTTGTCACCTCTCTGAGAAGACAACAGGAGTTGGACCAACGTCAGACAGAGCCAATTTCAGCTGCTCCAAAATGGACCCACTCCTGCCAAATCTGAGCCACTCAGTGATGCTGGCAGCACCCCTGTGATATTGTATTTGAGAAAGGGTAAAAAACACTGCACAACAGCAGGTGGGAGAGAGGAGGGAGGAGATGTGAGAGAAAAGCACTGCAGACACCAAGGTCATATCCCATAGGACCCAAGCAGGTCCCTCAGCAGGCCAAAGCTTGCTCTCCTGAAATCCTGCTCTTTGCCTTGTCATCATCTCCCAGGAGCCTCAGCTCCACTTTCCCATCCCTGACTGTTCCATCCTGACCAACTCTTTCTGGTTTGTAAGTGTGAAGTCCCACAGGGCACCTCACCCCACTGACTCCTCAGTCACCCGTGTCAGGAAGATGTTGTCAATGAGCTCCAACCCCTCCTGGATGGCTGGTACCTTGCAGATATTGGGATATCTCAGGTCTGCCAGAAGGACATGGCCCTGGAAACATGAGGCTTCTTTCATTTATCTGAAGGAGGCCTCATCTAATTCCTCTTCCTCATCACTGAGTCAGTAGCTGATGTCCAGTGACCACAACACCGCCCATGTTGTTCTGCCCTCTCATGCTGACTCCTCAACCTTCAGCTGACATTGTCTGTCCCCAGGCTGAATTTCATGCATTCCTGCTGTTCTCTCACAAGAACGGAATCTACCCCTGTGAGTCCAAACCTCTGACATTATGAGTAGCAGACCCCCAAGACCCCAGAGTTTCTCCAGGAGATGGAATTTGTAGTGTCCTGTAACTCCTTATCCTGTTATCTTGGGAGAGAAACCCCTATCAGGATAAACCATCTGCATGAAAACATTAACAGCTGAGCAAATGGAGCTTCAGTCCAGGGAGAGTCCAGACCTTGTGAATATCTGGTATTTGCCCAACAGAAAGCTCTTAAGTTGTACAAAGAGAAGTGACCAGTGCTGTATCAGGGTGGGACAATAACCCCATCAATCAGGACAGAGCAGGACCTGACACGCTGAGCAGTGACCCTGAGGAGAAGGGCCTGGGCACTCCAAGGTCCCCACACAAGCCCGTGGTGCACGCTCACCATGAACAAGGCAGCTGCACACGGGGCTGCATGAGGAGGAGCGTGGGGACCCAGACACCTGGAGTTCTCATCCCATTCGGTTCAGCACTGGTGTGACCACACACACGGGGCTGTGCCAGTGTGCGGCTTCCCAGTTTGGAGAAGCAGGGAGGAACTGGAGAGTGCAGGGCTCTGCCAAGGCAGGTTCAGCACCTTGTGCACATGGTGTGGGATGCTGAGGGACCTGGGCTGCTTTGGCCCAGCAGCGCTGGGGAGGCTGCAGCAGTGCAGGAGTAGCCTGAGAGTGCTGAAGGGTGGTTTCAGAGATGGTGGAGGTTTCTTCATAGTGGGAAAGAGCTTGAGAAAGAAATAATGGCACAAAGAGCAGCTGGGGAGGTCCAGGCTGGACATGAGCAGAAAGGAATGTGACTGGAAGGGCAGTGCTGTGGTGGAGCAGGTCAGCAGAGGGAGTCTGCATCAGCCCAAGGCTTTGTGCTCCAAGGAACAGCTGGGGAGGATGAAGAGATCTCAGCAAAGGAAGGAAGATGCTCAGACAAGAGCAAGGTGGGGCAGCAGGGGGGATGTCTGCAGCCTGCAGGGAAAGAGGTGCAGGGGATGCCACAGCACAGGACAGGCTGTGGTGGAGATGATCAAGGGATGTAAAGAGTCTGAAAGCCCCCACCAGACATGAGCTCCTTCTCCCCTTGGCTATGGCTGTTGTCTGCACCTCTGATGCCTGTGAGGAGACACCTTGTCCTTCCAGCACAGGGGCCTCATGGCCTCCTTGTCCCCAGCCAGGAACCTGGCAGGTGTGGGACCATAGTCCTGCCCTTGGCCTTGCACAGCCCCACATCACACTGTCCAGGAAGGGCCCTGGGCAACGTGGGAGGGACAGGATCTGACTTCCGAGGGCTGGGGGTCTGGGCTTGACCTTTGGTTAATGAAAGACAACCAGGTTTACTCAGCATCAGAGCCACCTTTCACTTGCTTACCCTTTGTTCTGCTGCAAGTTTTCTGTCCAAACTGATCCTGGGGATGGTTTCTCAGTTGTGTCCCTCAGTGGGATTCATTAACATTACAAGAAACTTTGAAGTTTAGATGTGAGTTTGACTTCTTCAAGTTTCTCCAGGGTCTGATGTCCATGGACTCAGCACCAAACCCACCAGAGGGGTCATTAAAGTGCCTTGGGCTGCTCCTGTGCTGCTGAGCTGGGCTGGGCTCCTGGGACAGAGGGAGCTCCTGGCAAGCGGCAGCGCTGCAGAGAGACAGCTCTGCCCAGGAGCAGCTCCTCTGCACACGCAGCAGGGCTGAGGACTCTGCCTGCAGCACCGAGGGCACAGGAGCCAGGCACAGAGAGTGGAAAGGCAATGTGGTTCGTTGCTGAGCACTCAATGAGAGAAAAATCTTCACAGTTCTAACATGGTAAGTCTGTGACTATAGGACAATGAAGGTGCAGTTCCTGGAGGGATCTCCTGAAGTTGGCACATCCTGCAGTAGATAGGATCTGGCAGCATGGCACTGTCAGTTTCTTCATTGTGGAAGAATATGGGCTCCTTCTAGAGGGAGATTCCTTCTACACCGTCACAGACCCAGGACAAGACAGCTCCTTTCTCCTGGATTAGTTGCAGGTGTGTGAAGCCGGGTGAGCACTCAAGGGTGTCCAGGGCTGTCCTGCAGTGCAGGGTCCCTGCACCCCAGGGCTGTGCCAGGGCAGGGACTCTGCCGCCTGCCAGGGTCAGCGCTCAGCCTGCCCGGGGAGATCCCCACGGTGCTGTGGGGAGAAGCTGTGGGTGGAAGGAACAACCTCTTGTTGGACAGGGTCCTGCTATGGAGAGGGTGCTGCCTGGGTCTGGGCTGCTCTCAGCTCCAGATCGCTTTAGGACACGCCCAGGAGGCTTTTAATGAAGCACAACAAGACAGGGGCTCTGTGAAAGGGAAGGATCCTGTTCTATCGGTCTCATACTCTGGGTTGTCTATGTTACCAAAGGGACACAGAAACTAATGTCTCAGTTCAGCAGGAGGCACTGAAATTCCTAATCTGTTACTCTTAGAGGTGAATAAACCTGTGAGTATCAGAAATGGACACACCCTGGCTTACAGACAGCATCAGGATCACTTTTCCTGGCTCATTATTGTTAATCTGCTGTTCCCATCAGAACCACCCACACAGAGCTGCCGCTGGGCAGTACTGGCTGCTGGGAGGGGTCTGCAGGGCAGAGCTGAGCACACAGCGGGTGGGATGGGGTCTGTGACACTGACAGGAGGAGACCTGGGAACACAGACACAGCTGCAGGCAGGGACAGCTCCAGGCAGCAGAGCAGGGGGTGCTCAGCAGCTCTTTTGGTCCTTCTCTGCAGATGGTGCTGGGTGTTGTCTGCTGGGCAATGACCTGACTGTCCCTTGAGCACATCCCATCTTCAGCAGCCCTGGCTCTGCTCTGCCTGTCCTGCTGGGCTCACAAGCTGCCCCAGAAAGGCCCAGCTCTGCTGTAGGATCCCAGGAGTGCTGAGCCTTTCCTTGGGGTCCACACTCTCCTCTCAGAGTCTTTTGCTTCTCTTGGTGAGGGGTCGTGTCCTGCTGTCCCCATCACATCTCCACCTCTGGGCTGGGGCAGAGAAGAGTTTGCAGATCTGCCCTTTCAAACAGGGCTCCCCTGCTCCAGTATGAGTCCGGTTTTGTGTATGAAATTTGTTTTCAAGGCAGCACAAGTGAAAGCACAGGGCAAACGGGTAAAAGCTGCTCTCCTAACTCTGCAGTGAGCCACAGAGAGATGAGCACTTTTGCCTTCCCTGTCTCAAGACTCTTCACATTTTCAGTCCTATCTTTGAGGAATTCAACCCCTACCAAAATCCACTCATGAGATGTGATGATGGAAAATTAAAAACAGACAAAATCATAATAATGACATGCTAAGCCTCTGCTCTGCAGCCCACGCTCTTATGTGTCATGAATACTGATATTGAACTTTTCCATTAATGGTGCATAAAATCTGACACTGCTTGTGAACACCAGAGCTCTCACAAACCAGCTCCCATGGCCCCACTGCAGAAGAGCAAAGCTGGATGCTTGGCCCCAGACGGGCAGAGGTCCTGCTGCTCACAGCACACTCAGCCAGCACAGACCAGAATATGGAAATGCATTTCAGTTGGGGTTATTTATCTGAAAAATGAAGTAGCTTTCTCAGAGGAGTGTGTGCTGACTTTAGGTTGTCATTTCCTTTTTAGAAAAGAGACCCCATGGCAAGAAACAACAAATGTCCAACAGCAGCTCCATCACCCAGTTCCTGCTCCTGCCGTTCACAGACACACGGGAGCTGCAGCTCTTGCACTTCTGGCTCTTCCTGGGCATCTACCTGGCTGCCCTCCTGGGCAACGGCCGCATCATCACGACCGTAGCCTGGGACCAGCACCTCCACACCCCCTTATACTTCTTCCTGCTCAACCTCTCTCTCCTGGACCTGGGCTGCATTTCCACCATTGTCCCCAAATCCATGGCAAATTCCCTCTGGGACAACAGGGCCATTTCCTATGCAGGATGTGCTGCCCAGGTCTTCTTTGTCTTTTTTTTGTTTGGTGCAGAGTATTATCTTCTCACCATCATGTCCTACGACCGCTACGTTGCCATCTGCAAACCCCTGCACTACGGGACCCTCCTGGGCAGCAGAGCTTGTGTCCACATGGCAGCAGCTGCCTGGGCCACTGGGTTTCTCAGTGCTCTGCTGCATACGGCCAATACATTTTCACTGCCCCTGTGCAAGGGCAATGCTGTGGACCAGTTCTTCTGTGAAATCCCCCAGATCCTCAAGCTCTCATGCTCCAGCACCTACTTCAGGGAAGCTGGGCTTGTTGTGGTTAGTGTCTGTTTAGGATTTGGGTGTGTTGTGTTCATCATCGTGTCCTATGTGCAGATCTTCAGGGCCGTGCTGAGGATCCCCTCTGAGCAGGGACGGCACAAAGCCTTTTCCACCTGCCTCCCTCACCTGGCTGTGCTCTCCCTGTTTGTCAGCACTGGTATGTTTGCCTACCTGAAGCCCCCCTCCACCTCCTCCCCATCCCAGGATCTGGTGGTTTCTGTTTTGTACTCACTGGTGGCTCCAACTGTGAACCCCCTCATCTACATCATGAGGAATAAGGAACTCAGGGAGTCTATAAGGAAACTATTGACTTTTTGCTTTTCAAAAGCACTAATGAACTGACCTCCTTCTTCTGCATGTCACTTGCAATAATGTATTACTTGTTCAACCTGAGTTCTGTAGGTGGTTGGTTGTTTGTTTGGTTTTGTTTGTTTCTTTGTTTGTTTGTTATCTTTGGTGTTTGCTTTTCTTGGTTGTATTAATGCTATCCACAAGAAAAATTATTTGTCATCTTAAGGCTGTGTCCATGTCTACCTGTCTGGTGTGTCTCGTTGTCTTTGTGTAAATAAGGACCCATTCTCTCTATGTGTATAAAATGAAATAAAGGACCCCACAGTGACTTGTTTGCCCAGAATCCTCTCTCTGAGATCTCTGGAGCTGCATAAGCCATGTCTCTGTGCTGAGGGGAGTGAGTAGGAGCCACCCTGAGCTGGGTCTTCCTCCCATCCTGACCAACATGAATCTGCGGACTCACCCCATGGCCCTGGCCACCACAGCCCACTTGCTCTGCAGTGCAGCACTGTCAGGTTGGGGCTATGTGGAGCATGGAAAGAGGGTGCAGGAACAACCAGACAGGTCAGCATAGCTCAGCTCTCTTGGCAAAGGGCTCTGTGGTGAGATGGGATGTTCCACGAGAAGCGTGTGGCACAGAATGTGTGCAGAAAAGACGTGGAAAGAGAAACCCTTTGCTGCAGGTGGCAGCTTAGGGCAGGTGGCCCTGGCACTGTGGCAACAGGACCTTCCTGAAGATCTCCGAGGCCAAATGTCTCATGCTGTCCTGGGGAGCAAGTCTGGACCTGGGTCTTCCAGCTGCCTGGGCTGGAGATCTGCTCAGCATGCTGACTGGATGAACATTCTCGGTGTCCTTCATTCTCACTGGTCCCCACTGCTGTGGCACCAGTTCCAGCATGGCTGCTCTGCTGGGCTCAACCGGCAAGAGGGCGGGGGGGCATGATTCAGGAAGGGGTGGGAGGGGTGAACTGGGAAATGCCCCAGAGAAGAAAACACCAGTGAACAGCTGAAGTGTGTGAGTGTGCAGGGCTGGCACACAGCAGTGTCCTCTCCCAGCCAGGCCTCCTGGGAGAGCCCTGAAGGACCAGCAGAGCAGGGTCTGGTGTGTGGCCATGTTCATGGGACAAACTGGGGAAGTTGCCCCAGGACAGTCATCACAGACCAGCCCCTCAAAACCACCATTTCCTTCACTGGCTCTTCTCTCCACCTGAGAGAGGTTGTTCATCTCTCAACACAAGGACACTGAATGAGTAGGTCAGAAGTCAATGTTTCCATTGTACAGATAAGGTATGAGTGGCTGGGAAGTGCCTGGAGGAAAGGGATCTGTGGGTGTTGACTGACAGTTGCTGAACATAAGCCAGAATGTTCCCAGGTGGCCAAAAAGGCCACCAGCATCCTGGCTTGTAAAAGGAATAGGGTGGCCAGCAGGACTAGAGAAGTGATTGTGCCTCAGTGATTGTGTTCTGAGTGCTAGTGAGGCTGCAGCTTGAATCCTGTGTTCAGTTTTGGGCCCCTCCCCATAAGAAGGACATCGAGGCACTAGAGAGAGCGTAGAGGAGGTGACGAAGCTGCTGAGGGGCTGGAGCACAAGTGTGATGAGGAGCATTTGAGGGAGCTGGGGCTGTTCAGCCTGGAGAACAGGAGGCTGAGGGGAGACCTTCTCATTCTCTGCAACTGCCTGAAAGGAGGTTGGAGCATGGAGGGTGTTGGTCTCTTCTCCCAAGTAGCAAGTGACCGGGCAAGAGGAAATGGCTGCAATTTGCACCAGGGGAGGTTTAGATTGGATACTAGGAAAAAATTCTTGCCGGACAGGGTTGTCTGGTGGCAGAACAGACTGCCCAGGGCAGTGCAGGAGTCACCCACCCTAGAGGGGTGTAAAAGACATTTAAATGAGGTTCTTAGGGACATGGTTTAGTGTGAGAGCTGGCTTATCGATGGACTCAATGATCCCAAGGGTCTCTTCCAGTCGAAGTATTCTATGATTCCATGATTCTACCTCACGTGAGAGTCCACAAAGCCAACTCAGTTGTGGACGCTGACAGAACCCTGACATTTCTGTGTGTGACTCTGGGAACAAACCCCACTGACCCTGTGAGATTCATCTCAACTGCCCTGGACAGGCTCATTGCAAGTGCTCCTGTCTGTTACGCCACCCTGGCCTGTGATTCTGGATTGCACTTTCAAAATGACAGTGCAGCTGAGGAGGATCTGGCATCTGTCAAACCCATCTTCAAGAAAGGCAGGAAGGAGAATTGGAAGAATCACAGGCTGGTCAGCCTGCCTCTGTCCCTGGGAAGGTGATGGGACAAGTCCTCCTGCAACCATCTGCAGGCACTTGAAGGACAAGAAAGGGACTTGTGTACCAAAATGGGCAGGGGAAAGAAAGACATGTTATGTGTATGAATTTGTGCCAGGTCTTGGACATGGTCCCCCATGGTGTCCTTATAGCCAAATTGGTGCTGTCTGGGCTGAAGAACTGGATGCTTGGTGGGAAGTTCACTGAAATATCAAGCCCAAATATAATCTGTGATGCAGTGTCCTCTGCGCAGTTACTTGTGTCATCCCTCAGTGACCAGCATTTGGGCCGAAACTGCTGAAAATCTTTATTCTCCTTTCTATGATGTGATGGAGATGACACAAAACTGAGTGGAGACCTTGAACAACCTCAGTTGGTCACCATGCTTTGAGAAAGAGAGTGAAACAAGAAGATGTTCAGGGATCTCTTCAAATCTGACCTACTCTATGATTCAATGAATCTTTCCCCTGGACAAATTTTTGAAGATGAAAAAAGAAAAAAAAAAGGCAGAGGAGGAGATGGTATCAACATAAAAACAGTAGTTACTGAAGAGAATTTTCTCCACTCAAATAGTTAGAAGGAAATATATTTGTTTAATCCGGTCAGGTCCTGTGTTATGCCTGGATTATGAGGAGGGTGATGGGTGGGTATGGTATTATGAGGTCACTTGTGTCTCAGGAACTCTTAACTGAGTTGGAAGGGTACGGCTGTGAAGGGGACAGTAGGGTCAGTTCTGTGTCTGGAGGGGACAGGCCAGCAGCAGGGACATGGCTGGGAAAGAACCTCTGTCAACATGCCCACAGGTCCTACCCAGGAAGAGGGCTTGGAGCTGGGTTCTCAAGGCTGACAAGGCTGGAAGGCACTCAAAGAACCCAGGTCTCTGTCCCCTTGGCCATGGCAGTTGTCTCTGTCACGGAGGCCCAGGAGAAGCCATGTTGTCCTCATGGCACTGGGGCCTCTCTGCCTCCTTGCAGCCCCATGGGGAAGCTGGAAGTTGTTGTACCAGTGTTGTCCTTCCCTCAGCCTTGCACTCCCAGGGTCCCAGGAAGAGCCCTGAGCCGTGTGTGCTTACATCTCATGTGTACAATGAAAACAAGAACTTTTGACCTAGTATTTCATAGAATCATAGAATGTCTTCAGTAGGAAGGGACCCACAGGATCATAGAGTCCAACTCCGTCCCTGCGCAGGACAACGACGACAGTTCACACCGTGTGTGTGAGGAGATTGTCCACTCTCTTCTTGGCCGTGGCACTCCATCGACTCCTTGCACCCCCAGAGAGTGTCACACCATTGCCCTGCACTGGGCATCGCGCTCCCCACATCCCCAGGAAGAGCCCTGAGCCACGTGTGAGGGACAGGATCTCCCTTCCTAGGGGCAGGGGCTCAAGGCTTGGCCATTGTCCTTCATCAAACAAACCAAGGGTTTTCTCAGCATCAGAACTGCTGCACTTTGCCTTTGCCTGATGCAATCACAGCCTCCAATTATCTGCTCTAACAAGTCCCTGGGGAAGCTTTGTCAGTAACAGCCCTCGGTGGGGCCCATTAATGCTTCAAGGTACTTTGGAGTTTTCTCTGACTTGGACTTCTTGAGCAGATTCTTCAGTCTCTGCTTGGTATCTGAGGTTCATGGACTCAACACCAAATACGCCGTGGGGCTCATTGAAACACAGAAAGCCCTAACGAGCTGTGTTTCTTTCAGTAATTTCATTCCAATCTTCAAGACTTGTAGAACTAACTGGAGAGGTTTCAATGGGACACTTGCTGATGAAGATTTCAAAGATTTCATAAAGGAGGGTTTTTTCTTTCCAGGGTATTTTCTGTCATTTTTCAGTGTATAGAAGTGACAGCAGCATTCTACACTGGACATTGATCCAGAGGGTCTCCTGAAGACATCTGGACAGGCAGGAGAACAGTCCCTGGAGGCTGGACACTGTATGGACAACCTCGCTCCTCACCCCCCACCCCCAGTCTGCCGGTTCTCTCATTGGCCACCAGAGACTGCATCACTTTTCCTCACATCAGACTTCTCCACTGAGCTCTGCAGGAGATGCTGCAGCTCCTGTGCACCAGCTCCACCTGCTCTCCTGTGCAAACACTGCACAGTTTAATAAACAGTAAAACACTTTCCTCAGCTGTGTGTGTAAGCTGGATCTGATGAGGTCCACCATCCACAAGGGACATCCACACAAGAACTCGTTTAGACGGAGACATAGGAAAGGATAGAAATAAACCAAATGAACGTGTTGACTGCCATGTGAATTAGAGCTCTGAAGAATGGGGCAAGTTTGTAACTCCCTGAAGCTTGAAGCAGAAACCAGACAGTTGAGAGGAACTGAATGACCAAAGAGCAAGTGGAGGAGAAACCTGAGAGCACAGGGAAGGGAAATGTCCAGACAGTCTGCTGGAAAGTTGTCCTTTGACAGGGACATTTAATCAGGAGAGGTGGAAACTCCCGAATGATGGGGGAGATGAAATAATAGAGTACTGGTAATAGAAGTACAGGGGAAGACCAGTATATCTTCTCCTATCCTTAGTACACTTCCCGGTAATTCACTTTTGTGGCTTTTCTTTTTTCCTTTGCTTGTTTTAAGAAGTAAAAAAAAAAAAACAAAAACAAACAAAATAAAACAAGACAAGAAATCGCACCAAAAAAACACAGACCAAAGAAACCAAAAAACCACAGCAAACACAAAAAACACACACAGAAAAACAAACAAAGAAAGCCACACAAAAAACCCACAAAACCAAAAAACAACAACAAAGCAGTGCACCTTTCCAGGCAGACATCAGTCATCAGTTGTGTCACCATGAACAGCCAGTGCCATTTTAGGGCCCCACTGTACCTGAGGTGCTGGCCTGGGATTGGCATCTATCACAGAGGACCTGGGGAGACCAGAGCACCTTGCAATGCAGGTGGAAGTTAGGCAAGGGTTCCCAGGGCATCTACACTGGCACCAGGTGTTTGTGTCCCTGGAGCTGAAGACATTTGTGTCCTAAATCCATGCCCAGTTCTGCAAAACTCTTAGTTTTTCAAAGAAATAAATACCCCAAAATACTTAAAAAGAAAATAAATAAATGTTTAATATGTAAGAATGTAATATGTGCCATATGAAAAATCAATATGTAAAAAGCTATCCATGTAGCTGAGGACATGTGTGTCTTATATCCATTTCTAGTTGTGGAAAACACTTTCCTTTTTGAAGAAAATAACCCCCCAAAGACCTAAAAAAAAAGGAAAAGTACGTTGAAACCTTCCTTGGCTTTGAAACTTTGTCTTCAGTTCATATTTTAACTTTCATTGACATTAACTGACATCGGATGGGCCTGCAGGCATTACACCAAGATCATTTTGTGTCTTGCATAGCGCCTCATGCCCTCTAAACCTTCCCTGCCCAGGACTCCTCACACTTGGCTTAGAGCGAGTCACACTGAGGTGTTGGCTGGGTTTAGATGTTGGTTTAGATGGTTACCTACAGCACAGGTGCGTTCATGCCCCTTAATCATCTCCTCTGCTCCCATTAGAAACAGAGCCCAGCATCACAATGGGATCATAAGAGAACTGAGGTTGAAGGGACCTCAGGAGTCTGCAGTCCAACCTGTCAGAAACTGGGTCAGAACAAGGTGTTCAAGCCTTCATTCAATCAAAGATTGAAAACTCACAAGGACAGAGGCTGCTCAGCCTCTCTGGGTGACCTGCGACAGCACTTGGCTGAGCTCCCAGGGCAGGGGTGTCAAATTCATTTTCACCGGGGGTCACATCAGCCTCACGGTTGCCTTCAAAGGGCCAAATGTATAAATGTAGGCGTAGTTAAATTTATACAGTCCTAAAATCACATTCGGCCATTTGAAGGCAACCGTGAGGCTGATGTGACCCCGAATGAAAATGAATTTGACACTCACCTCCTAGGGAAAAAGCTTTTCCTTATGTCTTGGCTGAACCTCTCCTCTTTCACCTGCCACCCATTCTCTTTTGTTCTTCTGCCACACACCATGGTGAAGAGCTTGGCTGTGTGTTCTCCATGATCTCCTTGTTGGTACTGACAGGCTCTGATGAGGTCCTTGTCAGCCTTCCCTTCTCTGGGCTGGACAAGCCCGGCTCCCTCAGCCTCTCCCCACAGGCCAAGTGCTCCAGTTTCTGGCTGTCCTGAGGCCCTCTGCTCAACCCACTCCAGCTTGCCAATATCTTTCCTGAACTGGGATCTGAGATCTGGATGGACTATTCCAGAGAATCCCTTCCCTCCACCTCCTGGCCGTGCTCCTGGTGGCACAGCCCAGGGTGCTCCTGGCCTCCCTTGCACCAGGGCACACGCTGCCTCCTGTCCAGCTCCCTACCCATGCAGACCTTTCCCACAGAGCTGCTCCCAACCAGACATCCCCAGCCTGTGCCATTGCCAGGTGAGTCCCCTGCAGGGGCAGACACTGGTGTTTGTCCTGCTGGGGTTTCCTGAGGGTACTCCAAAGACTTGCTCTCCTCCTTGAAGCCCTTCATTGAGCATAGAGGCCTGGGAGATGGTTTCAGTAAAGACCCAGGTACAGAAGGCATTGAGTCCCTCAGTGTCAGTGTCTGCTGTTACTAAATTTCCCTCTTCACTCAGCAGCAGCTCTGTTTTCCCTTTCTTCAGCCGTGGTCTCTAACACAGCTGTTGAAGCTCTTAGTTTGCTCTTGACTTTTCTTGCAGTCGCCAACTCCAGGTGAGCTTTGCCTTTCCCGAAGCCATCCCTGCACAGTAAAGCCAATGTACATGTACTCTTGTCTTTACTGTCCTTGCTGTCACCCCTGGCAGCTGCTTTGTGGCCCCTGTCTGCACCTTGTGCTGTGACAGCCCAGCCCTGCTGCCCCACACGTGGTCCCACAGCCCCATGGTGCAGGTTCAGCACAGGACAGGGTGCATTCGGGGTGGGGAACGGTCTCCTGACTTGATAGCCAGAGCAGTCCTTGGTGCTTTGTCACCCCATGGCCTTCCTGTTGGGCAGCCTCTCCAAGCTCCTGGAGAGGCCGTGTCACCTGTGGGGTCACAGGCAGCCCTGCTCCAGGGTCTGCCAGGGTCTGGGCCAGGAGAGAGTCTGGGCAGGGCTGTCCATTCCCTGAGACAGGCCCTGAGCCCAGCAGGAGGATGGACATGGCCTCACAGGGAACCTTACCCGTAAACCTGGGGTGCGCGGCCAGTGCTAGAAATGGCCCATGAGAGATGGCCAGTGACTGGGGGGTGATGAAGGCCCTGGGCCACCTTCCTGGTCTGTCCATGTCACCAAGGGCATAGAGCAGTCTCCTCTCTCCTGCACCTGCATGTCTTTGATCCCTTCCAGAAGCCCTGGCTCTCCACCACAACCCCTGGTGTGAGTCTTCACCCTGCATGGTCATGCACCACGAGATACACGCTGATATTTTTCACTCCCAGGTACTTTCCAGCCCAGTCCAGTTCTCTCAAGGTTCTGCCACCTCCCCTGCCCTCTCTCCACCACCAGCACCCTCTCCCCAGCGAAGCCCAGTCAGGGCTGGTCCCACAGCAGTGCCCATTGCAGGTGCTCTGGGCAGTCACCCCACAGCCTCTGCCACTCTGAAGGGCAAAGCAGCTCCTGCAGCTCAGAGAGGAGTCACCCCAGAGGTGGGCGAACACACATGGCAAAAGGAAAAGGAGGCACCTGTGTCATTTGCTCTCCTCTCCAGCACATCCTGAGAGGTCTGCAGCCCCTCCATGCCATCCCCTCTCCCCAGGCCAGCAGAAAAGCCCTGGCCCTTGAGGACCTCAAGAGCTCTTACTGCTCCAGGCACAGAGCAGCCTTCCCAAAGCTGGTACAGTCAGGAAGGTGTTTTCATTTCACATTTGTTCTAACTATGCTGAGGATGGATCTCGGACTGAAAACAAACAAAAAAAGCTGTTGTAGGTTCATTTATTTCACTTAAATACAATGAGAAACTCCCCATTTACACAAAGTGCCTCAGTCACACAAAATGTGAGGATACTTAATGGGATGAATAGTGACATAACTTTGAAGATAACATCATGTGTAGAAAAGGGAAGTAGAGAAAGAAAAACAAACTTAGCCTGTCATGATGTACACTGGAGCCCACTGCAGAGAAAGTAGGCCGTCTATGGCTGCTGAAAACATCCAGTAATCAGCTTCCTCAGAGCATTCTTGAGCTCCTGGTTCCTCATGCTGTAAACGAGGGGGTTCAATGTCGGAGGTACCAGCGAGTACAGAACAGACATCAGTAGGTCCAGGAATGGAGAGGAGACAGAGTGGGGCTTCAGGTAGGCAAATGCACCAATGCTGATAAACAAGGAGACCACGGCCAGGTGAGGGAGGCAGGTGGAAAAGGCTTTGTGCCGTCCCTGCTCAGAGGGGATCCTCAGCACGGCCCTGAAGATCTGCACATAGGACACCACAATGAACACAAAACATCCCAAAACCAGAAAAACACTGAAAGCGAGAAGCCAAATTTCCCTGAGGTAGGAGTGTGAGCAGGAGAGCTTGAGGATCTGGGGGATTTCACAGAAGAACTGGTCCAGGGCATTGCCCTTGCACAGGGGCAGTGAAAATGTATTGGCCGTGTGCAGCAGAGCATAGAGAAACCCAGTGACCCAGGCAGCTGCTGCCATGTGGACACAAGCTCTGCTGCCCAGGAGGGTCCCGTAGTGCAGGGGTTTGCAGATGGCAACGTAGCGGTCGTAGGACATGATGGTGAGAAGAGAATACTCTGCTGAAAGGAAAAAGACAAAGAGAAAGAGCTGGGCAGCACATCCCATATAAGAAATGGCTGTGGTGTTCCAGAGGGAGTTTGCCATGGACTTGGGGACAATGGTGGAAATGCAGCCCAGGTCCAGGAGAGAGAGGTTGAGCAGGAAGAAGTACATGGGGGTGTGGAGGTGCTGGTCCCAGGCTATGGTGGTGATGATGAGGCCGTTGCCCAGGAGGGCAGCCAGGTAGGTGCCCAGGAAGAGCCAGAAGTGCAAGAGCTGCAGTTCCCGTGTGTCTGTGAAAGGCAGGAGGAGGAACTGGGTGATGGAGCTGCTGTTGGACATCTGCTGTTTCTGGACATGGGGCACTGACTCAAGAAGTAAAGACAGTGACAAGTTAGGGGAGACTTCTCTGGGGAAAATCAAAGCCATTTCTCACACACCCTCCCCTGCTCCAGACCCTCTTGTCCTTTTCCAGACCTTCTTCCAGCTCCGTGTCTGAGCCCTGGCTGGTGCTGGCTGGAGGTGCCGTGAGCAGAAGGGCCTGTGTCCACTGGCTGTTGGGAAGCCAGCCCTGCTCTGCAGCAGGGGTCATGGGAACGGGGCGCAGGAGACAGACCTGGGGCTCGAAGTTGTCATCTGAAACTGCTGCTGGTGCAGAAGGGCCTGTCAGCATCTGCACTCTCAGAAAGAATGACAAAGGATGGCAGAATGAAGCTTGAGACATTTGGGTCTTTTACAGCTTTCTGCATATTCCCAGGAGAGTGTTCTTATATCCCAGAAACCCTCAGCATTTCTGACTCATTCACCGTGAACAGAGCGAGACCTGTGAGACCAGAGGATGCCTGTGGGTCAGTGCAGAGTGAGGGCAGCTGCTCTGTCCCTCTGTCTTGCTCCAACTGCCCTGGGTTGGCACCTTTCTGAGATGGAGCCTGATCACACTCCCATGTTACCCTGAAAAGCCACCAGGCACTGCTGAGAGCAGAGGGATCCACCTCACACCATGACTTGTCTCAGCCTTTCCCAAGGTCTCAGCACCCCACGTTTAACCCAAGAAACACAACGCTCATTCCCCAGCCCCACAGACTGCATTGCCCACACCCCACAGGTCAGAGCAAAGCTGGGACACGTGTTCCCATGGACACACCTGCAGGAAAGGACCCGCAAGATCAGGCTGTGAATCTGCAGCTAAAACTCCCATCCCCTGAGAGCCTGAAAGCAAGAACAAGATCCCAACAGCAGTGACCCAGAGCAGGGGAGCAAGAAGGACAATGCGGTGAGGGTGGGTGTGAGAGAGGCCAGGGCAGAGGCAGCCGGGCACTCAGAGAGCGTCACCCTTCCCCAGCTGTGCAGCCACCTCCCAGACACCAACATTGCCGGGCAGCTGCTCTCAGCCCCTGTGCTCTGCAGAGGAACTGGAGCTCTGGCTGCACAGGAGCTGCTTCATGCCTTGGAGCCCCCGGCCCTGAGGGCAGAGGCTTTGCTGGGTGGGAGAGGAGGCCAGGGGGCTGCTCACAGGAGGGATCTGCACTGCAGGGGATCACGGGGACTTTTCTCTGTGCTCCCTTTCATAACAATTCCGGGTTTAGTTTCCTCTCATTTCTGATCATTTCCCTGCTGCCTGGAGATTCTCCCCCTGGGAGGTGTTTCCCTGTCCATGTCTCTTCCCTGTCAGTGCTCACAGACCCCTTCCCACCCTCTGTGCCCTCCCCCTGGCCCTACAGATCCTGCCTGTTCACAGGGCACTGCCTGGGGGCATCTTCCTGTTTGCAGGCTGGAAAACAGGACAGGTCAGACTAGGCTGAGGGGTCCAGCAAAGGTGATGCAGGTGCTGTGCACAGGCAGAGGGGTGGTGAAGGGATGTTATGAGCCTTCTGGCAGATGTACTGATCACTCAGAGTTGCGGCTCAGGAGTCTCAGTGACTTGTTTAAGCATGAGAGCTCATTTTCATTTTATCCTTTCCTGCACCCCTCACCCCTTGGGAGAGGAAACTGAAAAGACAGGCTCAGGAAAGTTCCTTATCTGTCTGGTAATCCTTGCAAGGATCTTCTCCTTGAGGCATCCCCCTGGAAAAGTCCTGGGGGTGATCTGGAGCTGTGAGCAGCACTGACTCATACAGCACCCTCTCCACAGCAGAAGCACCTTTACTGCCCTAATAGGGTTTGCTCCTTCTACCTACATCTTCTCCCCTCGGTGTTGTTGGGATCTCCCCGGGCAGGCTGAGCGCTGACCCTGGCAGGCGGCAGAGTCCCTGCCCTGGCACAGCCCTGGGGTGCAGGGACCCTGCTCTGCAGGACAGCCCTGGGCACCCCTGGGTGCTCACCCGGCTTCACAGCTGTTCAACATTGCCTGAGAGAGCCCCCTCCTTACAGATCCCACCAGCTGTGCCTGTACCAGTTTTAGGAGATGGCTCCAGGAGCTACAGCTGCATTGCCCTGCACCCAGAGACTTACCACGGCAAGGGCTGCAAAGGTTTCTCCTCCAGTGAGCTCTCAGTCATCCTCCCAGTCCTGACCACCTTTAATCTCTCTCTGCCTTGCTCGTCTCCCTGAGATCCCCAGGCAGAGCCCTCAGCCCTGCTGCGCTGTGCAGAGGAGCTGCTCCTGGGCAGAGCTGTCTCTCTGCAGCGCTGCCGCTTGCCAGGAGCTCCCTCTGTCCCAGGAGCCCAGCCCAGCTCAGCAGCACAGGAGCAGCCCAAGGCGCTTTAATGACCCCTCTGGTGGCTTTGGTGCTGAGTCCATGGACCTCAAGCCCTGGAGGAAGCTGAAGAAACCTCTCAAGAAGTCAAAGTCAGATTCAAACTCCAAAGTTTCTTGTTAAGTCAATGGATCCCATTGGGGAACACTACTGAGGAAATGTCCCCAGGGTTGGTTAGAGCAGAAAAATGGAGGTAGTGATGACTAGTCAGGAAAAGCAAAGTAAAGGTGGCTCTGATGCTGAGTAAACCTGGTTGTCTTTCATTAACCAAAGGGCCAAGCCCTGACCCCCAGCCCTGGGAAGGCAGATCCTGTCCCTCCCACATTGCCGAGGGCCCTTCCTGGACAGTGTGATGTGGGGCTGTGCAAGGCCAAGGGCAGGACTATGGTCCCACAACTCCCAGGTTCCTGGCTGGGGACAAGGAGGCCATGAGGCCCCTGTGCTGGAAGGACAAGGTGTCTCCTCACAGGCATCAGAGGTGCAGACAACAGCCATAGCTAAGGGGAGAAGGAGCTCATGTCTGGTGGGGCTTTCAGCCTCTTTACGTCCCTTGATCATCTCCACCACAGCCTGTCCTGTGCTGTGGCATCCCCTGCACCTCTTTCCCTGCAGGCTGCAGACATCCCCCCTGCTGCCCCACCTTGCTCTTGTCTGAGCATCTTCCTTCCTTTGCTGAGATCTCTCCATCCTCCCCAGCTGTTCCTTGAAGCACAAAGCCTTGGGCTGATGCTGACTCCCTCTGCTGACCTGCTCCACCACAGCACTGCCCTTCCAGTCACATTCCTTGCTGCTCATGTCCAGCCTGGACCTCCCCAGCTGCACTTTGGGCCATTATTTCTTTCTCAAACTCTTTCCCACTATGCAGAAAACCTCCACCACCTCTGAAACCACCCTTCAAGCACTCTCAGGCTACTCCTGCACTGCTGCAGCCTCCCCAGCGCTGCTGGGCCAAAGCAGCCCAGGTCCCTCAGCATCGCACACCATGTGCACAAGGTGCTGAACCTGCCTTGGCTGAGCCCTGCACTCTCCAGTTCCTCCCTGCTTCTCCAAACTGGGAAGCCGCACACTGGCACACCCCCGTGTGTGTGGGGTCACACCAGTGCTGAACCGAATGGGATGAGAACTCCAGGTGTCTGGGTCCCCACGCTCCTCCTCATGCAGCCCCGTGTGCAGCTGCCTTGTTCATGGTGAGCGTGCACCATGGGCTGGTGTGGGGACTTTGAAGTGCCCAGGCCCTTCTCCTCAGGGTCACTGCTCAGCGTGTTGGGTCTTGCTCTGTCGTGATGGATGGGGTTATTGTCCCACCCTGATACAGCACTGCTCAGTTCCTGGGATCAGCAGACTGAAGCCAGCTCAGCTGGAGCTGCGAGTGAAATGTCAAAGTTACAGAGGTCGAAGAGGGTAAAGAGAGGGGCTTCTGGTTGCATTTTCGATTTCGCTGCTCGGAAGTCCCCGGCAGCCCTTGTGGAGGCAGCTGACGTTACCACGGCGATGGTGATCACATCCCCTCCCCTTTGCCTTGAAAAAGCTTCTAGGAGGGCAGAGACGCACCAGGCACTGGGAGGTGAACCAGGTTGTGCAGCAGGTGAGCACGACCCACGCTGTGCTGCAGCAGTGACCGTGGTAGCTCGTGCAGTAGGGCGCAGAGGTTCTGTCCCTCCTTGCTGTTAGACCTCTCACCTGTTGCTGGTGACACACACTGGGGAGTGGCAGGGCCAGCAGACAGGACACAACCAGCTCTTGTAGGTCAGATTATCAGGGGTTTCGTCCGGCTGTGGTTTTTTTCCCCGGTTTAACTAAAGGCAGCAGTGGTTTCTAGAAAAGGAAAGCTGTTGCTGCTGTTAACACAAAGAGTGTGTCTACACAGACACTGCCCTCCAAGGAGGATGCAGCCACCCAGGTTTCTGGCTGTGCAGTGTCTGTGCCTGGCATTGGTACCAGAGGATGGTAAGGGAGGCACCTGTGTACGATGTGACCAGGTCAATGACTTACTGTGCCTAGTGGCAGAGCTTAAGGAAGAGGTGGAGAGACTAAGGTGCATTAGGGAGAGTGAAGAGGAAATTGACTGGTGGAGTCAAAAGGGTTTGGGTGGGCAACAGGAGATGACGAAGCCTTGTCCCTCCTGCCATAAGGCAGATAGAGCAGACCTAATTGATGGGGAGGAATGGGAATAGGTCCCTGATCGGAGAGGTAAAAGAACCCTCTCTTGAACCCCATCACCACCCCTGGTGCCCTTAACAAATAGATATGAGGCCCTGGACCCAGAAAATCAGGCAGGGAACAGCCAAGAAGATGTGCCTGGATGGACCATCCTCCTGGATGGACCTCATCTACAAAACGGATTACAACTGCAGCTGTAAGAAAAAAACAAACAAGGGTGGTTGTAGTCGGCGACTCCTCCTGAGGGGAACAGAGGGCCCTGTATGTCGCCCAGACCCATCCCACAGGGATGTCTGCTGCCTTCCTGGGGTCGGGCTGAGGGACATTAATAGAAGACTTGCGGAACTAATTCAGCCCTCAGACTATTATACCCTGTTAGCAGTCCAAGCTGGCAGCGAGGACATTAATAGAAGAAGTGCCAAGATAATTAAAAAAGACTTTAAAGCACTGGGTCGGTCAGTTCATGGAACAGGAGCACAGGCGATATTTGCCTCAGTTCCTGTGCTGTCTGGGATAGATGAGGAGATAAATAATGAGAGGAGTAGAAAAGCCCATCTCATTAACAGGTGGCCAAAGGATTGGTGTCACCATCAACATTTTGGGTTTTTTGACCATGGGGCAAACTCCATGGTATTTGGTCTCCTCATATGAGATGGGCTTCATCCTTCTAGGAAGAACAAGAGGACTATAGCCCAGAAGTTGTCGGGGCTGATCAGGAGGGCTTTAAACTGGGTTTGAAGGGGGAAGGGATTGAAACTGGGCTCTCCAAAGATCAGCCTAAGGATGGAAAGCCTGAATTAAGAGTGAAATCAGCAGCCTACTTGAAGTGCATGTACACTAATGCACGCAGTATGGGCAACAAGCAAGAGGAGCTGGAAGCCATCGTGCAGCAGGAAAGCTGTGACATAGTTCCATCACAGAAACATGGTGGGATGACTCATACGACTGCAGGGCTGCTATGTGTGGCCACCAAGCTCTTCAGAAGACACAGGCAGGGTAGGAGAGGTGGAGGGGTGGCTTTATATGTTAGAGAGTCTCTTGACTCTGTTAAACTTGAGGTCAGCAGTGACAAGGTTGAGTGTCTGTGGACCAGAATGAGGGGGAAGTCCAACAAGGCCGACATCCTTGTGAGTGTCTGTTCTAGACTGCCCAACCAGGATGATGGAGGAGGTGAATTATTCTACAAGCAGCTGTCTAAAAATCAACAGTCCTTGTTCTTATGGGTGACTTTAACCTGCTGGATATCTGCTGGGAGCTCAATATGGCACAGAAGAGGCAACCTAGGAATTTCCTAGAGTGTATAGAGGACAATTTCCCTCATTAGCTGGTAAATGAGCCGACCAGGAGTAAGGCCCCGCTAGACCTACTGTTCACAATCAGAGAAGGGTTGGTGGGTGATGTAGTGGTTGGAGGCCACCTGGGCATAGCGACCATGAAATAATAGAATTTTCAATACTCAGAGATGCAAGGAGAGCCGTTAATAAAACCTCTACACTGGACTTCCGAAGGGCGGATTTTTGCCTATTCTGAAGTCTAGTTCAGAGCATACCCTGGGAAACAATGCTGAAACCACCTTGGGGTTCACTTCTGCGGGGTCACAGCCCAGGGCTGACCCTGATTGGCAGCTCTGTCATGGGCTCTGCACTGTGGGACCAGCGTGACCCAGGCAGTTGGGAGATCTCGGGATGAAGAAATGGGCACTGGGGAGCATCATGGGATCTGTTAGAGAGTCATTTTGACTAGAAACTGCCTGTGGCAAAGCAGGAGGGAAGCGTCTCTGTCAGCAGGATTATTCCACAGGGACCACGGGCGCTGGCAGCACCACAACCTGACCCCAAGCCTGTTGTCCCTGAGACAAACCCCTTCCGCACCGCCATGTCTTTGTTCTCTGCTGCCCCTGTTAACACTCGGGAAGATTTCCTGGCACCTGGGCAGACACAAACCAGCTCCGGGCCAAACCCCCTGAGACTTTTAATAAGCACAAATATGATGTACAATGTAAAAATGGAAAACAACTGGAGGAAACTCTGGACTGTTGGTGCTGCCCATGGGCAAAGGGAGGCGGTTCCTGATGCTCACAGCTCTCCCAGCTTCAATGACAGCAGGGATGGGCTCTCCTGGCTGGGGGCTCAGGGGTTGCTGTGCACCCAGCTCTGTCACAGCCTTTGTGTGTCACAGATGTGCCAGAGACATCTCTTCAGCGTCATCGTAGCCCATGCTCCCCGGGGACAGGGACGTGGTGCCTCCTTCAGCTCCAGGGACCCCAGCACTTCTCTGGGAGCACAGGCTGCCCCCTGCAAGGAGCAATGCGGGACATTGCAGCTCACCCCATGGGGCCTGTGCATCACGTTCCCCCCTGCTCCTCACCACACTCAGCTGCTTCTCCCACCCTTCAGTCCCTCCATGGGAAACTCCTGGGGCAGGTGCCCCCTTCCCAAGAGGTTTAGGTCTCAGTGCAGCAGCAACCAGGGTGGCAGTGGGGGTGGCAGTGGGGGTGGCACCCCAGGAACCAGCAGCGCTGAGTTTCCCTCTCACCTCTGGGTGCATCGCTGGGTTCTGCTTCCTCCTCTGGCACCCTGGGCATTTCCCAAGCTCCCTGTCCAGGGGCATCGCCCTCCCCAGGGAGAGAAACCTCCCTGGCATCATCATAGCCATCCACTGGGTCACCCTCAGGCAGAACAGAAACATCTGAAAAGAGAGGGGAGCTGGTGACAACGAGAAGATCCATCGTGCAGAGCAGAGGATGGGAGGCACTGGTGTTGGCAGCAGCACAGGAGACCCTCAGGTCCTCCTCATCTCTGACGGTGACACCCAGTGACACCTCTGTCCTTCACTTGTCTGCAGGCAGATCAGCCCCTTCCTGCTTCATTACCTGGTGCTGATCCCAGACCATCCTCCTCCTCTCGGTGCCCAGGGTAGGGCTGCAGCTGGGTCAGGGACTGCTCCGAAGAGGAGCCTGGAGAGATGCGCAGTGGGTGTTATGGGATGAGACCACTGACCTGGTTTGTGGCCAGTGCTGCTGGGGAAGGGGGACCCACAGAGCTGGGGCTTCATGGGGAGGAGGGCTGGGAATTCACCCTGCTCCCCTGGGACAAGCCCTGTCTCAAAGGTGCTCCCAGAGCTGCCCCAGGACAGCTCTTCCCTCACTCGTCAAGTGGCTGTAAGGGCAGGAAGAGAGGGGCTGTCCAGCTGCGACGGGCAAAGCTGGTTGGGAGGCAGCTCCTCTCCCGGGTCCAGGGCTGGGGTGCTCTCCCCACAGACCACACAGCCCCAGCACTGCAGGGACCACGAGCTGGGGGCTTCAGGGCATCAGCCCTGGGGTGGGGTGGGGAGAAAGGGTCCTGCAGATGTGCCCACACCCACCTAAGTGACCAAACCTCGCCTGCTTCTCCCACGCTGGGCTGTGACCGATCTCCTCGTACACGGCCTCGGGGAAGAGCTCCTGGGCTGTCCTGGAGCCTGGGAACAGAGGCAGAGCTGGCATGGGGACAGGCAGAGGGGCAATGGGACCCCACTCTCCTCCCCAAACCTGTTCCTTGGCCCAGCCCAGGACTGCTCCAACAGCACAGCCCCACTGTGCTGTCCAGGAACAGCTGCCACATTCCCAGCGAGGGCCACATCACTGTGGAGATGATCTAGGGCAGCATCACCCTCACATCAGCCACTTGGAGACAGCGCTCAAGCCCCTCTGGCCCCTGGGTCATCCCCCTTGTCTGACCCCAGAGCAGCTCCCGTGCTTCCCCTCCACCTGGAGCCAACCCCTGTCTGCCCCACAAGTCCATAGCAGGGCCCCTGCCCTACCAAGGGCACGCAGGGCTGGGCAGAGGGTCAGCCTGGGGCATGAATCCATGGAGATGGGCCCTGCTGCCCTATGTTCCTCTCGTCTTCTCCTTGCCCCAGAGTGCCCTCCAGCACTACCCAGAGCACTGCCAGCCTTGACCATCTCCTCCAGGATAACATTTCCCCCAGGATAACATCTACGGGATAACATCTCCCCCAGGATAACGTCTCCTACAGGATAACATCTCCCCTGGTCCTGCTCTGCCCTGTCTCCCCTTGCTCCATCTCTTGCTCCAATCATCTCTGGGCTCTCTCCACCCCTTCCTGCTGGTGCCCTATGGCCAGACAGTCAAAGGGGTGTGTGGGACAGGTGGCAGCACACAGTCTCCTCCCCTCAGCTCTGATTGTACCCCTTACTGACCCCCCACAGCACCCCCAGCCCTTCCAGGAGGCATCACTGGGAGCTCTGTGGAAGGACCCACCTCTGCACCCAGCCCTGGCACTGAACGCTTGCCAGGCCAGCAGGGCCAGGAGCAGGCAGAGAAGGGCCCCCAGGATGATGCAGATGATGACGGGCACTGAGGTTCTCCCGCTGACAGTCGGACGGCCCCGGGTGGGATCTACACGGGCAAGAACATGGAAGAACAGCACCAGCCCTGGGAGAGATGGAGGCAGCACCAGCCCTGACCCCCATCACACAAGGCAGCAGAGAGGGGAGGACCCCAGGGGGAATGATGGAGAAGCTTCCACCCTGCTGACTGAATTTCACCCCCTCCTCAACCCCCACATAATCACCCCAGTGCCACCTCCTGGGAGTTTCACGCTCCAGCAAGAAGCCCCTTCCACCCAACTGTGGGTCAGAGCCTGGCCCTGGGATACCCAGCCCTGGGGAGGATGAGTTACCTGCTCGGGGTGGGGATGCTGCTGTCCTGGGTGCAGCTGCAGGGGAGGAAAAGGAGAGCTGGGCTGAGAGGGTGGGAGTGCATGTACCAGGGAGCCTCCCCTGTAACACACAGCGTGTGTCTGTAGGGTCCCTGACACATCCCACCCCAATTGCCCCTCCCGTAGTGCTAGAAAGGAACCCAGGACAGGGCTGGGGGCCTCTGCCCTGGGCGGCGGGCAGGGTGGCACAGGTAGCCCAGGGGATGGATGGTCCTGGAGCTGCAGGGCTCCATGGGCATTGACCCAAGGACACAGTTCCACTGAGGCTGCTCCCTGCTTGGCACCAGGCTGCTGCATCCCACAGGAACGTTCCTGCTCTCGGGAGTTCAGGGGCCATGCCAGGACCAAGCGGGTGAAAGGCCTTCCCCAGCTCCCTGCTGATACCTGAGCAAGGGGTCCCAGCCCCCCGCTCACCCAAGCAGCGCACGGCAGCGTCTTCCTTATGCCGGCAAGCACGTCCGTCCCTAGGCTGGGCCCAGCAGTCCTGCAGAGACAACTCCGTTCCCCGGCACTCCACCCGCTCCAGCCAGATGGGGCCTTGGCCCACCCCAAAAGCAGCCTCATGCAGGGCAGACACCGCGGGGCCACAGCCCAGCTGCCTGCACGCCACCTGGGCGTCCTGCATGTCCCAGGAGTCATCGCACACTGTCCCCCAGGAGCCGCGATGCCAGAGCTCCACTCTGCCTGAGCACCCGTCCTCACCTCCCACGGCACGGATCTTCTCCCTGTCTGGAGAAGGCAAAGAGCTCCCACGGCACTCAGACAGCAGAGGAGCCAGGCAAGAGGAGCACGCGGAGGAGCAGCTCCCTACCTGTGCAGCTGCTGGAGTTGGGGCACAGGGCCAAAGGCTCTGGGGGCATTTCTGGGCGTCCCCTGAAGAAGGAAACACTGTGGTGAAGGGACTTGCTCGGGGGATTGTGCAGAAGAGAGCGGGGCTGAGCTCTGCTTGTGCCCTTGTGTGCCATCTTGGTTGCAGAGCAGCAGGAGGGTGGCCATGGAGGGGAGGCTCCTCTGAATCCTCTCTGGTCTCTGCTGAGACCCCACTTGCAGATGTCGCTGCCTCCCCGAGGCACTGCCGGGTGGCAACGGCTCCCAGACATGTGGGACACTGAGAACTGTGGTCACATCTGTACCACCAGCAGCAGAAGAGTCTGACATGGCAATGAAAACCCCTCCAAGCTCTTTCTCTGCATTTGGCCGTGCCCAGAGGGGAGCAGAAGCTGGGGTGACACCAGTGCCCGAGTGGCTCAGAGTTACCATTGCAGGTGATGTGGGTCTCATCTCGCAGGTCATCGCAAGACTGTGGGTCCCAGGGGGCGGATGGACACTGCCAGAAGGAGCTGGTTCCCTTCTCACATTGCATGTAATCCAGCCAGGCAGGGCCAGACACCCTGCCATAGGGCAGGCCTGTTTCCAGGGATCCTCCGTCCCCACAGCCCAGCTCCTTGCACACCAGTGACACCGTGTCAGGAGTCATCGAGCTGGAGCAAACGCTCCCCCACGTCCCGTTGTAGAAAACCTGGAGGTGCCCAGAGCAGCCATCACTGTTCCCCAGCCTCAGGTCCATGAAGTCTGGGAGGAAAGGCAGCAAGAGAACAGGCTGGTGTGGGGCTGTGGGAGCCAGGACACCCCTGCGCTCCCCAGGCCCCCAGCCAGGTAGGGCAGGGCCAGCAAGTCCCCCTTGCACCCAAGGCAGAGAGAAGTCCCTGATGGACACAGCCCCTGCTCTCCCCGCTCACCCTGGGGGACAGCTGAGCTCCCCAGGGACCCCGGCGAACTGAGGGCACCCGTGCATGGGTGTCCCTAGGCCAGGCTCAGGCAGGGGCTCAGCCAGGGACAGCCCTGCATCCCGGCCTCCGGGGAAGCATCCCGGCACAGCTCCCGGCACACACCTGAGCAGATAACACCCGCATCCTCTTTGTGCCCACAGTCGTGCTGCCCCCAGGGCCCGGCAGCGCAGTCCCAGAGAGCAGCTTCGGCCCCAGAGCAGTTCACACCGTCCAGCCAGATCTGCCCGGAGCCTTCCCCGAAGCGAGCGGAGCCAGCCGCCTCCACCGCCCCTCCACAGCCCAGCTGGTGGCAAACGACGGCGGCATCAGACAGGTCCCAGCCATCGTCACAGACGGTCCCCCAGCTGCCCTGGTAGTAGATCTCCACTCTCCCTGCGCAGCGCCCGGGTCCGTTCACCAGCCGGACCCGCAGGCTCCCTGCAGTGGGGAGGAACCCCAGGTGTTGTCAGGGGGTGGCCGCCCCCCCACCCCATCATCTGGAGACCCGTTCAGCGCCGCTCACCCCAGCAAATGACTCCCATGTCCTCCACAACCCCTCCCAACAGGGCACTCCTGGGCAGGGAGCTGTTGCAGCGGGTCAGGCTGGCCTCGTGCCCTGCGCACCGGACCCCTCGCAGCCCCATGGGGCCCGTCCCTCGCTCAGGCTTCGGGGGGTTGTAGGCTTTTTCTGCCTCTCCACACCGCAGCTGCCGGCACACCACGCTGGCCTCCCGCACGTCCCACTGGTCGTCCAGGACTCTGCCCCACATCCTGTGCTGAAAGATCTCCACTCGCCCGTCGCACCGGCTCCCGCCGCCGACCAGTCGCAGGGACGTAGGGTCGGCTGGGCCTGGGGACAGTAGAGGAGCCACAGCCATCAGCGGCACCGGGCAGCACGGCAGCCTCCAGGGAAGAGGGCAAGGGGGGGTTGTCCGACCAAACAGGGCGAGAGTGAGCCCTGTGCTGACAAGAAGCGAGGGCAAAGCCCAGGCCCTGTCTGCAGCTCACACCCGGGTCTGCTTCTGCTGGGTGATGGGATGAGGCTCTGCAGGGCTCTCTGTGGGGATGGGATGTGTTTGTCTGCAGCTGCAGGATGGAGCAGAGCCCCACCAGCCTGTTCTGGGCTCATCATATGGAACCCGGGCCGGGCAGTGGTACCAGGGTCTAAGGCGCTGCCCTGGGGACAGGTGTCTGTCTCTGTTCAGACCTCAGCTCTCCCAGAGCAGAGCGATCAGTCTGAGCAAGGAAAGCCCCCCAGGGATCCTCCAGGGAGAAATTTAGCCTGGTGCTGCCATGGGACCCCTGCTTTGGGTGGCCATGTCTCACACAAAGGGAAACGGAGCTAATGCACTATTTTCCCAGCACTCACCTGAGCAAATGACAGCAGCGTTGTTCCCGTGGGAGCACGGGGGGGCCCCCAGGGTGACCACTGGGCACTGTCCCAGGTGGGCTTCAGTCCCGTCACAGTGGAATGAGTCTCTCCAGACAGGGCCAGTCTCTCTCCCAAAATGCTCTCCTCCAGGAATGGACTCAGCAAACCCACAGTTGAGTTGATGACACAGAACATGGGCATCCAAGAGATCCCAGTGGGAGGCACAGAGAGTTCCCCAGCTCCCCAGCATCTGGACCTCCACCCCCCCCGCACACGCTGTGCTGCCATTCACCAGCCTGAACCCTGTGTACTCTGGGGACAGAGGAGGAGAGAATCACAGAATCACACGTTAGGGATTGGAAGGGACCTCAAAGCTCATCCAGTGCAGTCCCCCCATGGAACAGGAACACCCAGATGAGGTTACACAGGAAGGTGTCCAGGTGAGTTTGAATGTCTGCAGAGAAGGAGACTCCACAACCTCCCTGAGCAGCCTGGGCCAGGCTCTGGAACCCTTACTGCAGACTGCACTCACTCAGTTCAGCTGTGAGGATGCTGTGGGAGATGGTGTCAAATGCTTTACTGAAGTCAAGATAGATCACGTCCACTGCTCTGCCATCACCCATCCACCTCATTATGTCCTCATAAAAGTCGATGAGGTTGGTCAAGCACAACTTCCCTTTGGTGAAGCCGTGTTGACTGTCCCTAATGACCCTCTTATCCCTGATATGCCTTGAGATGGCACCAAGGAGAAGTTGTTCCATCAGTTTCCCAGGGATGGAGGTGAGGCTGACCGGTCTATAGTTACGTGGATCCTCCTTCTTGCCCTTTTTGAAGACTGGAGTGACATTTGCTTTCCTCCAGTCCTCAGGCAACTCTCCCGTTTCCCAAGACTTGGCAAAGATGATGGAGAGCAGCCCAGCAATGACCTCAGCCAGCTCCCTCAGCACCCACGGGTGCATCCCATCCGGACCCATGGATTATGGATGTCCAGATGGCCTAACTGCTCCCTAACCCAGTCCTCATCAACCCAGGCAAACTCCTCCATTGTGCTGCCTTCCTCTGGGGCCTCAGTAGTACGGGGCTCCTCAGGACAGCCCCCGGCAGAGTAGGCAGAGACAAAGAAGGCGTTCAGAAAGGGTGGGTTGGTGCTTTTGTACCCTCCGTAGCTGGTGGAAAGGCCAGAGGGACAAAGGCCTTTCTTCTTCTGCATGGTTTTCATGCTGCAGACAGTCCCATTACCCCTTCTGTCCTACACTCACCCAGCCTGGTCCTTGCTCTGTTCCCAACCCCCCACAGAGCCCCAGTGTTCAACACCCCACCCCGAGTCCTCACGTGTGCAGCTGACAGCAGCGCTGTTCATCTGGGTGCAGGCCTGGTCCCTGGAGGACCCCGTGGGGCAGGAGGACAGGAGGGACTCATTCCCCACACACTGCAGCTCTCCATCCCACATGGGACCAGCCCCTTCTCCAAAGTGACCTCCTGCAGACACAGGCAGGGCCACGCCGCACTGCAGCTCCCTGCAGACCACCTCAGCAGCCTGGGGGCCAAAGTGGGAATCACAAACACTTTTCCACTGGTCCCCGTCATGGATCTCCACACGTCCTGAGCAGTGGCTCTTCCCGTCCACCAGACGGACAAATCCTGGAGGAGGCGGGGAAAGCAAACCAAAAGAAAACAAGAAAACAAACAAAACCACAATAAAACCTAACCAAACAAAGAAACAAAAAAGTAACCAAACATACAAATCCAACGCCACACCTGGGAGCTCCCCAGAACTCTCTGGCAGTTACATGTCCACATCCCACATCACCCCCAAGCAAGCCATGGCCAAACTGCCATTGCACATCCTAGGGGAAGCTGTTGGGGTCGTGATGATGACACAAACACATCCAGGACCCCTCCGGCCCTTCTCTACACCATCAGAGCACTCGAGGTATGTGGCTGCCATACGTCTCCCATGTCTCTGAGGGGGAACAACCCAGCATGACCAGCCATCTCATGCTCTTCCTCCAAGGTGTGGGTGCCGAACAAGTTGCCCTGTCGTGTTTCCAGCACAGGGATCCTCAGCCTTGTTTGCTGGGAACTGGCAGAATGGGTGGGGACCAGTACAGACCAGAGGACACCCTACGGCAGGATGGAGGATTTTCCTGGAGCCCAAGGCACCAGGTGAGGTGGGACTGAGACACTGAGGCAGGGTCAGGACACACTGAGGCAGGGGCAGTTCACCCTGGGGTCGGCTCCCTCTGGGCTTTCCCCAAGGACCAGTTACGCCAGCAATGACCGTCCCAGATTGGCAGGTCGACCAGCATCACTGGGCCCAGATCCAGCTCATGTTTGTTGTTCCCCGAGAACACAGCCAGGGCCTTCCCCCATCCCAGCCCCAAAGGTGGGAACAGGCTGATCCCTTACCTGAACACGTCACTCCAGTGTCAAGACTGTGATCACAGTCATGTTCACCCCATCCTGCATGTTTGCAGTCAGACAGGGCAGATTCGGTGCCATCACAGCCAACATCATCCATCCAAATGGGGCCAGATCCTGGCCCAAAGTGTCCGTACTGTGGAGCTCCAACAGCAGACCCACAGTCCAGCTGCTTACAAACCACTGCAGCATCGTTCATGTCCCAGTAGTCACCACACACTGTCCCCCACTGTCCCTGGTGTTTCACCTCCACTCTCCCAGCACAGTGCCTGCCGCCATCTGCCAGCCTCACCTCCGCAGCACCTTCAAACACTGACACAGGACCAGTCAGATCAGCATCAAGCCCCAGCACTGTGGGTGTCAGGGTGGGATCCTCCTCCCTTCCAGGCTGTCCCCAGTATGGTGCAGAGGTCCCTTCTATCCCCAAGGACCGTGCAAGCCTGGAACGAGCAGCTCCAGCCCTGCTGGGTCATTTGTAACCCCAGAGATTTCAGCACTTCCTTCTACTCTTGCAGACCCCCTTTCAACCTGCCCCTGGCCCAGACCCACCTAGAGCACCAACTCCTCCCCAGCCAGCACCCTGGGAAGAGACCTGTCCCCAGGGATCCCCAAGCACAGGCTGCTGTTTCTCCCAGGACCCCCAGCTCCCCTGGACCACAGTCTGCCCTGAGTACTTGCCACCTCATCATCTCAGGCCTTTGTGTATGCCCTGTGAAGCAACAGGTTGATCCCAGAGAGGCCTACCAGCCCATTGTTCCCTTTGTCCTGGGGCATCAGCCCAGCCCTGCCCTTGTCTGTGATCCCCAGGAAGGTCAAGACTCTGCCAGTCCATGAGAACAGATGTCCCAGTTCCCTTGTTTCCACTGCACCAACTGTCCCCTCCTCAGACTGGGTTTCACCCCAGTGTTCAACACCCCACCCCGAGTCCTCACGTGTGCAGCTGACAGCAGCGCTGTTCATCTGGGTGCAGGCCTGGTCCCTGGAGGACCCCGTGGGGCAGGAGGACAGGAGGGACTCATTCCCCACACACTGCAGCTCTTCATCCCACACGGGACCAGCCCCTTCTCCAAAGTGACCTCCTGCAGACACAGGCAGGGCCACGCCGCACTGTAGCTCCCTGCAGACCACCTCAGCAGCCTTGGGGCCAAAGTGGGAATCACAAACACTTTTCCACTGGTCCCCATCACGGATCTGCACACGTCCTGAGCAGTGGCTCTTCCCGTCCACCAGACGGACAAATCCTGGAAAACAAACAAACAAACAAAAAACAAAAAACCAAAACAAAACAAAACAATAAAAACAACTTGGGCTTTCCCAGAGCCCTCTGGCAGTTACTTGTCCATGTCCCACATCAGCTCCAAGGACTCCCTGGACAAACTGCACATTGTAAATCCCAGGGGAAGCTATTGGGTGAGTCTTCGTGCCACAAATACATCCAAGGCTCCTCCTCCCCTTCTCTACAGCACCAGAGCACTTGAGGTGTGTGTCTGCCACACACTCACAGCCACAGGTGCTGCTCAGACAAAGGGCTCCCACACAAGGTCCTCTGTGCTGCCCAGCATGCTCCCCCAGCACTGCAGCCGTGTGAGCAGTTGGGGTCCAGGAGAACTGGCCCAGATGGTGACAAAGCTGCAGCTGCTCAGCCCCTGCAGAGCTTGAACCAGGCAGGACCATCATCACCTGTGTGCAACCAGAGGCTCACTCTGATCCCAGGCTGTTCCTGCAGTGTTGGGAGGTTCCTTTTAGGTGGGAGATGTCCCAGAGCACAGAAATGCAGGAGCTGTTACCATGGCTGGTGCTTTCCAGAGCCCTCCAAGGCCTGCTCGAGGGGGATGTTCTCATCCAGGGACACGGTGCTCTGCCCAGGGGTGCACAGGTCCCAGGCCAATGGCCAGGCAGGGAACAGGAGAGTTGTATGTCCCCCTGGCCTCTCGCTGCCTCAGAGGGTGACAGCAGCACAGATGAGTCAGTCAGTGCTGGTATAGACCCCGTTTCATGGGTCATTGTGGGGAGCTGTGGGCAGGGAGGAGGGGTTGGGCAGCTGGTCATTGCTGCCTGCATGGGGTGCTGTCCCCACAGGGATGTCACAGCTCTCCCCAGGGACCAGTTACACCAGCAATGACAGTTCCAGCTCAGCAGCATGATTGATTAATTTGGCCAGATCCAGCATGTGTGTTGCTCCTTATGGCACAGCCAGGTCCCTTCCCCAGTCCCATCCCCTAAAGGTGAGAAAAAACTGACCCGTTACCTGAACATGTCACTCCAGCATCAAGACTGTGACCGCAGTTATGTTCACCCCATCCTGCATGTTTGCAGTCAGACAGGGCAGATTCGGTGCCATTACAGCTGACATCATCCATCCAAATGGGGCCAGATCCTGGCCCAAAGTGTCCGTACAGAGGAGCTCCAACAGCAGATCCACAGCCCAGCTGCTTACAAACCACTGCTGCATCGTTCATGCTCCAGTAGTGACCACACACGGTTCCCCACTGTCCCTGGTGTTTCACCTCCACTCTTCCAGCACAGCGACTGCCGCCATCTGCCAGCCTCACCTCCGCAGCACCTTCAAACACTGACACAGGACCAGTCAGATCAGCGTCAAGCCCCAGCACTGTGGGTGTCAGAGTGGGAGACCCCTCCCCTGCACGCTGTCCCCAGGGTGGTGCAGAGGTCCCTTGTTTCCCTACGGGCTGTGTAAGGCTGGGGCGACCAGCTCCAGCTCTGCTGGGTCATTTGTGACCTCAGAGCTTTCAGCTTTTCCTTCTACCCTAACAGACCCTTCAACCTGACCCTGGACCAGACTCACCTAGAGCACCCACTTCTCTCCAGCCAGCACCCTGGGAAGAGACCTGTCCCCAGGGATCCCCACGCAGACGCTGCTGCTTCTCCCAGGACCCTCAGCTCTCCTGGACCATAGTCTGCCCTGAGTACTTCCCAGCTCATCATCTCAGGCCTTTGTGCACCCCCTGTGGAGCAAGATGTTGATCCCAGGGAGTCCTACCAGCCCAGTGTTCACTTTGTCCTGGGGCATTAGCCCAGCCCTGCCCTTGTCTGTGATCCCCAGGAAGGTCAAGACTCTGCCAGTCCATGAGAACAGATGTCCCAGTTCCCTTGTTTCCACTGCACCAACTGTCCCCTCCTCAGACTGGGTTTCACCCCAGTGTTCAACACCCCACCCTGCGTCCTCACGTGTGCAGCTGACAGCAGCGCTGTTCATCTGGGTGCAGGCCTGGTCCCTGGAGGACCCCGTGGGGCAGGAGGACAGGAGGGACTCATTCCCCACACACTGAAGCTCTCCATCCCACACGGGACCAGCCCCTTCTCCAAAGTGACCTCCTGCAGACTCAGGCAGGGCCACGCCGCACTGTAGCTCCCTGCAGACCACCTCAGCAGCCTTGGGGCCAAAGTGGGAATCACAAACGCTTTTCTACTGGTCCCCATCACGGATCTGCACACGTCCTGAGCAGCGGCTCTTCCCGTCCACCAGACGGACAAATCCTGGAAAAAAACACCAAAAACCAAATCATACAAACCTGTGGTGAGGCAGGAGGGGTTGGGCAGCTGCTCAGTGCTGCTTGCATGCGTTCCTGTGCCCGCAAGGCTGTCACAGCTTTCCCAAGGACTGGTCACACCAGCAATGACAGTCCCAGCTCAGCAGACTGGTTGGCCACATTGGGAACTCCTTCAGATCATGTTTGTTGCTTCCTGAGAGGGCCAGTGCCTTCCCTCATCCCACCCTAAAGGTGGGATCAGGTTGACCCCTTACCTGAACACATCACTCCAGCATCCTCAGCATGATCACAGTCATGATCACCCCATTCGCTGTGTTCGCAGTCAGACAGGGCAGATTCGGTGCCGTTACAGCTGACATCATCCATCCAAATTGGGCCAGATCCTGGCCCAAAGTGTCTGTACTGAGGAGCTCCAACAGCAAATCCACAGTCCAGCTGCTTACAAACCACTGCTGCATCATTCATGCCCCAGTAGTCATCACACATGGTCCCCCACTGTCCCTGGTGTTTCACCTCCACTCTCCCAGCACAGCGCCTGCCACCATCCACCAGCCTCACCTCCGCAGCACCTTCAAACACCAACACAGGATGAGTCAGGAGAGCACCAAGCCCCAGCACTGCAGCTCTGGGGGAACCTCCTGCCTGGGCAGAGTCAGGGGTACCAGGGTGGGAGCCCCCTCCCCTGCAGGTCCCCAGAGCAGTGTGAGGGTCCCTTCTGTCCCCACAACTGCACAAGGCTGGGGGTGCCCATGTCCAGACCTGCTGGGTCATTCTCCATCCCACCACACAAGGCACCTCTTCCTACCTCAACGGCCACCTGCCCCCCACCCATGCCCACCCACACACCGCCCTGCCCTGCACTGGGCACCCACTGCCCCCAGCCCAGCACTCCCTGAACAGCCCCGTGTACCTAGGGCTGCAGCTTCCCATGTAAACCACCTGCCCCAGCACCATCCAAACCCAGCCCATCCCCAGGGCTTTCCCTGTTCCCACTGAGATGATCCAGAGGATCCCACATCCCCTCCTCTCCCCTGGCATCAGCCCTGGGCCAGCCACCCAGGAAGGCCATGTCTCTACTGCAGATGTCCCTGTCCTCTCTCTCTCTGGGGGGCACAAACTGCCCTCGTGGGGTCAGGGCTCCCCTGGAACAAGGGGCAGTGAGCAGTGCACCAAGCCTCTGGGGCACCCCAGAGGTTGGCAGTGCCCTGGGGATCTCTGGGTGTTGTCATCACCAGTGAGGCACCGCTGGTCCAGAGGCAGAGCGCTGGGGACAAGGGGTCCCAAAAGGTACCCCAGGACAGGGGGTCTGTGAATCCAGCCAGGCACAGAACACTGGAGCTCTGGAAAAGGAGGTGCTCTCTCCCACCCAGACAGGCACAGGGAAAGGCACAGGCTCCGTGGAACTGAGCACCTTCTGCCCCCTGTCTCAGCAGCATCTGCAAAGAAACCCCATTCCCAAACAGATCCCCATGACCACACTGGTACCCGCTGGCCCTGGGCAGTAGGACAAGGGAGTCAGCACTTACCCCTGCACAGCTGTACCCAGAGGAGCAGCCACAGCGTCTGAGGGGACAGGAGTCCCTCTGTGCCCATCCTGAGCCTCCTGCCCTGATGGCACATCCCTCTGTGCCGCACTCCCTGCCACAGCTCCAGGGACTCGGGGGAGCAATGATGACAGGAGGGCAATACATCTCTGCAGATGTCCCCCAGTTACAGGAGGAACCAATCGAAGCAGCAGCACCTTTTTAGACATTATCAGGAGCCATCTCCCCTCCGACACGGCCCAGTCCTCCAATGAACTTCTCCAGCACCGTTCATGACCATATATGAGGGACGGCTCTGCTTCAGGTGTCACATCACTGCAATGGTAGAACATCACAGGACAGGGCTGGCTGTAGTGGGGGAAGCAGTTTGTTCACCCCTTGAGCTCTGAGTGCGGACCAGGAGCACTGAGCATGTGCTGCAACAGGCACATCCAAGAGCCCGAGGTGAGAGTGTCCAGTCACCCCAGTGCCATAAGACCCAGGGGGCTGGGACTGCACCGGGGCTGTGTCAGGAAGGGAAGGAAACAGCACCTGTGACAGAGCCCGCTGTGTTGGGAGCAGCAGCTGGGAAAGGGCCTTAGCCCAGGGCAGAGCCCCATCCCAGGAGCGCTGGCTCACCCACCGCTCCCTGGAGAGCCCGCGGAAGGTCCCTCACAGGAGCTGGAGCTGCGACACGTCCCTGTCGTGGCAGCAGACGTGCAGCCCAGAGGCTCAGACGTGTCCCAGACTGTCAGCATGTCACCGAGGGGCCGTTATTCCCCACGGGTGGATCAGAGCTGCAGCCTGCAGGTGCACAAACCACAGCCCCCGTGCTCCCCCCGCGGTGCCCAGGCAGGAAGTCTGTGGTTTCCTCCTGGCGCCGTGCCCGGGCTCATCCCTGCGGTGCCCCTAAGACACCCCCAGCCCGACAGCTGCAGCCAGGGCTGCAGGGGCTGCTCCTTCAGCCTCGCAGGCACGGGGTCGGGCAGCTCCTGTACCTCCTGGGGACCCTGTGACAGCACATGGACGGTCGGCACCGAGCTCCATGGCCATGGGGTGACACTGGTGATGTGAGCACTGCTCCTCCTACTGCAACTGCTGTGTGCTCATTGGTTATATTGTCAGTGACCTCACACCCTCTAGTGCCACCGCTGCGTGCTCGTTGGTTACACTGACAGTGACCTCACACCCCCCAGTGCTGGCTCAGCCCACAGCACCCACTATTCCCAGCTGGTCTCCCATCCAAGCACTGACCGGGCCCGATCCTGCTTAGCTTCCCAGATCAGAAGAGATGGGGCATTCTCAGGGTGATGTGGTTGCTTAATTTATACATATATATATATATATGTATATATACATATATATTTAAGTTCCCCGAGTATATCCTGATAGTATCTGAACTAAACCCTTTTTTTAAGGGCAGAGCAGAGGGGCAGGAGAACCTCTCTGACCTACTGACTACCCCCTTCTAACCCACCCCAGGTACCATTGGCTTCCTGGCCACAAGGGCCCAGTGCTGGCTCATGGTCACCTTGTTGTCCCCAGGACCCCCAGGTCCCTTTCCCCTACGCTGCTCTCTAACAGCTCATTCCCCAACTTACACTGGAACCTGGGGCTGTTCTGCCCAGATTCAAGACTCTACTGAGACCCCAGGGACCTCACCAGCACAACCTGTTTGCTCTGTGCACATGTTGGAGTCCTCACCAGCACAACCTGTTTGCTCTGTGCACGTGTTGGGGTGACCCCATCTGGCAGCACCCACCCAATCACTTGCTCAATCCCCAGCAGTGGGATGGGGGAGGGAGCTGGAAGGGCAGAAGCAAGAAAGAAAACCTCATGGGTCAAGATAAAGACAGTTTAAGAAGTGAAGAAATAGTTACTCACAGCAGCAGATACATATGTCCAGACTGTCTCTGAGCAAAGGATGTTTTAATGTGTGGGAGATTTGAGGGATTTTCTTGAGGTTGTTGTGTGGATGGGTTTCTGTTATATGGAGATTTATTTCTGAACTATCCAGGCTCAAAGGAATTTCAAGGCCACCTCGAAAGCTGAAAGCAGGACCTGCTGTGGGAGTGAGGCAGTTCTACAATAACAGTACCTCAACAAGATGTAAATCAACAGACCTATCAGCAGTGAGACTCGGGTGCCTGGGCAGCACGTGACCATGGACAATATCCAATCAGCTAACGCATGCTTGGAGCCTGGATGCATGATCAGGAAGTAACTGCATGTATAAGGAGGCTTGTTTCTGTAATAAATGGCTTTGCTTAAATTCATATGGGATCGTGTGGAGTCCGTGAGTTTTCGCCCTCGCATATGATTGTCACTTTTCTTGTTGTGGATTGTCCTATCACCTTTTTCTCTCCAAATCCCTCTCCCTTTGCCCGGGGCTTTCATCTGCCCCAGTGTCCATGGGTAGAGAAATCTGTCTCACAGGAGCCAGGCGGGGAGAAGTATTTGACACTTGTCAGGACCAGGAGCCCAAACTGCCCTCTGCTCTCGTGCTGGTGGGTCTCTGCACCCCTCTGGTTCTTCCCCAAAGACTCCTCTGATCCTGCTGGTGGGTCTCCGCACCCCTCTGGTTCTTCCCCAAAGAATCCTCTGATCCTGCTGGTGGGTCTCCGCACCCCTCTGGTTCTTCCCCAAAGGCTCCTCTGCTGCAGGTGGCAGGCACGTTGGCTCCTGTGGGGAGCTGCTGCAGCTCAGCGCTGTTGCAAGGAGCAGAATCTGATCCCAGAGCAGGAGAGGGGAGGAGGCGGCTGTGACCGACATCCTCTCCCACTTCAGCATTGCCCAGCTCCCTCCTGGGATCTCCTCCACCCATGGTGACCCTGGGGGAACTGGGGCAGCCCAGGCTCACACGTACCAATGCTCAGCACCCTGGAGCCAAAACTGCCAACTAAGTATTCCATCCCATCCACGTCATACATCATATAAAAGGGGGAGAACACGAGGGTCTCCCCCCTCTCTTCGACTGTGGCTGACATCTGGGGAGGATCCTGCCTGCTGTCCCTGTGACCTGAGGCCTAGGAACATACCCTGCATCCTTGAATCCAGTTCCAGTTCAATGCAGAGTCCAGCCCAGGACTTCTGGGTGCCTGCACTTCAGTTACTGGAGCAGCTCTGAGCTTTGCCGGGGAATTCAGGACTTGTTTTGTATATTTTGTGTTATTTTCTCTATTTTCTTAGGAGCATTAGTAAAATATTTTTAACATTTTTTTTCCAACTTGCAAGTCTGTCTCGCTTTTCCTCCCATCATCTTTACTCTCCATCAAATGATTGGTCAAACCACTTGTCAATCATCCATGTGCTGCACTCCCACCAGCCGTGATTGGTGCAGCCAGCACAGCCCAACCCTTAGCTCTGCCCAGTTTGTTCAACTCTCGCCAACTTTCCTGCAGGCCTCAAAGCTTGATTGGCTGCTTACATATCAATCACTTGACTTGCCCCACCTCCTCAAATGTGATTGGCTGTCCTGGGCCCACTGACTCCCCATAGACTTCTGGGCGGTTGTTGCCAGGCAACGAGCTCCGCCTGAAAACGACGTCGTGTGCTCTAAACAAAGGCTGTGGGTGATAAAAGACACGTTGGGACCCTAAACATGAGGATTTGGTCCCAAGGAGGAGGCTCTGGGCACTCAAAGGACGGGCAGATGCTACAGATAGCGTTTTGGGCCTGAACACGAGGGGACCCTCTTGGTTCCCACCCAAGCTGGGTTTGGTGCCCGTGACCCCACGGAACGACACCTGTGCTGTCCGGAGTGGCCACGGAACAGACGGAGCCCAAAGACACGGCCTCCAGGAGCTCAACGGGCTGTTGTGACATTTCATGGACGTTTCACAGGGGCAGCCCATGGACTGAGGGCAACAGTCTGTGTGTGACATCAAAGGGCGGGAAGGGGAGCGGTGGTTGGTGAGGACATGTTGGATTGTGTGGGACCTGAGCCTGACGTCCATGGGGTGGAACAAGGGGTGCAGAAAGGACCGTGGTGGTGGCGACACTGCTCCTGCGTGGAGCTCCAGAGGCTGCAGGGAGATTTCTGCTCCACCAGGGACCAGCACAAGGCAATGGCCCGTTCATGTCTGTCCCTGCTCTGGGGCTGTGACCCCAGCAGCCCCTGCACAGCAGCAGTGTCCTCACTGCCAACACCGGCTCTTTGCTCCGTCTGCCCCTCTGTCCTCATCTCCTCGTGCTCTCCCCACTCCCAGGCACCTTTCCCACCTCCTCCAGGACCCACCGAGGCCTCTGTCTGTCTCTATAGAGACTGAAAGCCCCTGCTTATATCTCCCCAAAATCCTGGCGACAATTTCCCTCCCTGTTTCCCATTGGTTTGTACTTCAGGTTTACAGACTCCCTCGGCGCATACAATAACCCTTCCCCTCATCAATATGGATTCTTGGTACTTTAGCTGCACTTCCCCCAAATTAACTTGTCAATACAGGTATCAGTATATATACAGGTATCAGTATATATTCTGGGAAAGAATTGTGTTTTACATTAAGGATTCACAGTCCGATGTCTCTCGGTCCTTCCCCCGTGCTGGGCTCAGGCATCAGGTCCTCAGTGATGTAAAAACAACAATTCTTTGTTAAGTGTTCCTTAAAATAGTGCAGCTTTGGTTTCTACCAAGAGGGCGTGTTCTGTGTGCTGTTCACATTTCACACATATTATACCAATTGATTTTTTCTCCCTGTTCAGTTCTTTCTACGCATGTCTTGTTATGTCCATAGGTAACCACCCAGAATTTGTACTTAGTTTTGATATTGTTCGGTCAGCTGCTACTCCACATTATCTAATCTTTCATTTTCCAGCGCTCTCCTGTTGCAGCCTTTGGCAGACGATGTTCTTGTTACCAGGTAGATCATCCTTCCCACATGTAATTTGGATGGTCCCCAGCTGATCCACGGTGCTTCATGTGTTCTAACGTCTGCCTTCTGCATCACCTGATGATGGATCTGTCACTGTGTTTGTGTGGCAGGTGTCACATCAGCAGCATTGTCCCAGCCAGGTCACTGCATCTCTTTCTCTTCTCCCTCTGCTGTCACCATGACTGTACCAGCTGTCTGCTGTGCTTTCCGACCTCATGGACCCTCTGGTCCTGCCTCCCTCCTGCTGGTCAATCCTGTTCCTGCAAAACAAGTGACAACCAGTCAGTGTCCCCTCTGTGGCACCTGGATCTTCCAGAGCGGGATGGCTGGTGGGAACTGTCACCATGAACCAAGGATCTGTGTGAAGTCTTCTCCTGGAACAGGAACAGCTCTGGCTGTGCCTGGTGAGCACCACGCTGCCCCACGGAGAACAGCAGCAGTCGCAGAGTGGGTCTCTATGGGTCTCCATGGTCTCTGTGGGTCTCTATGAGTGTTTACGGCTCTCTGTGGCCTCTATGGGTCTCTATGGATCTCTATGAGTCTCTATAGGTCTCTATGGGTCTCTATGGTCTCTATGGGTCTCTCTGGGTCTCTATGGGTCTGAGCCAGAGTGCGGGTGCCTGAGCTGGGCTGAGCTGGAAGGGTCTGGAAAACAGCTCATCGGGAGGAGGCGATGGAAGAAGGTGGAAGAGTGTGTGTGGCACCGGGGATGAACTGACACCCTCAGTTTGGTATCTGGACCCGTGCTGGGCTTGCACATGGACTAAGGTCCAGCTCCGAGCACAAATTGCTGCTACCAGTCCTGGATGCCAAGCACTGGTCCTGCTCTCTCCTCCCTGGAGCGCCCTGAGCACATGGCTGCCCTGTGGCCTCTGTGGGTCTCTAAGGTCTCTATGGATTTCTATGGGTCTCTATGTTCCCTATGGGTCTCTATGGGTCTCTATGGTACCTATAGGTCTCTATGGCTCTCTATGGGTCTCTATGGTCTCCATGGGTCTCTATGAGTCTCTATGGTCTCTGTGGGTCTCTATGGGTCTCTATAGTCTTTATCAGTCTCTATGGTCTCCATGGTACTGTATGGGTCTCTATGGGTCTCTATGGCCTTGGGGCTTGGGGAACTCGGGTGAAAAGGAAAGACAGACTGGTGTGGGTATGGGATCTCTTAAGTATCCTGGGATTGCTTTGCTAATCACTCTGTAGCTGTTCCTGGGCTGTTATCTCGATATGTGCCCAGAGAGGCAAAAAAGTCCATGAACACACTTTCCTATTAAGGTTGCCTTCTTACAAAAAAACCACACTTCCGTTTTCTCATCGGCAACAGACTGAAAGATGGCAGCTGAAGCAGCTTCTGCCTCTTGTGAAAACAGGTAACAACAGATGGTTCCATTCAGGTGATCCTTAGTTGCTTCACCTCAAAACGGACAGATTTTGCTCTGGGGAGACTCAAAACTGACAAATTTTACTCTGGGGAGACTTGAAACCAACAAATTTCTCAATGGGGGTCAATGGGGTTCTATGGTAGTCAGTGGGGGTCAATGGGAGTTAATGGGAGTCAGTGGGAGTCAATGGGAATCAATGGGGGTCAATCGGGTCAATGGGAGTCAATGGAGGACAATGAGAGTCAGTGGGGGTCTATGGGAGTCAATGGGGGTCAATGGGGATAAGTGGGGGTCAATGGGGTCAATGGGAGTCAATGAGAGTCAATGGGGGTCTACGGGAGTCCATGGAAGTCAATGGGGATAAATGGGGGTCAATGAGAGTCAGTGGGGGTCGATGGGATAAATGGGAGTCAATGGGAGTCAATGGGGTTCTATGGTATTCAATGAGAGTCAATGGGAGTCAATGGGGTTCTATGGTATTCAATGAGAGTCAATGGGAGTCAAATGGGGATCAATGGGAATCAATGGGGGTCAATGGGGATCAATGGGGGTCAATGGGGATCAATGTGAATCCATGGGATTCAATGGGCGTCAAGGGGAGTCAATGGGGATAAATAGGAGTCAATGGGAGTCAATTAGAGTCAGTGGGGTTCAATGGAGATCAACGGGGAACCTTAAAACTGCCTTTAATCCCAATGGGAAGCTCCAAAAATGGCTTTTATCCCAATGGGCAGCCCCAATATGCCTTGTTGCTTTCTCTCAAAAGACACGGACACAGAATGGCCCCCCTGTCACTACTCACTGCCCGCACCAACAGAACCCTCAGGAAGCCCAGTATTTCTGGTCTCTAACTGACAGACCAGCAGTCGTGCATCCTACGGGATGTGGCCGCTTGTGTGCACTTGGGGTCCAGACAGTCAAGCTGATTCCAGTTTCAGCTGTGGTGCTTCTAAGCACTGAAGTTTAGCCCCAAAATGAAAGAGAATACCAGCAGTCCAGGCATCTACCACCAGGAAGTTAAAGCAGAAGAAAGGTCAGCATGGCACACGCTCAAGGACAGGGCTGCCTGTACCCTTTGGCAGGGAAGCCTCTCCCCATCCAGCCGCATTTCTCCTCCTCTCCTCCAGTTCTCCTCCCTCTGTGTCCCCGTACCTTCAGCTGGAAGGTCTGACTGGGATTCAGCGCCGCCAGGAAAGTGAACTGTCCCAGGAACGCTCCCTGCTCCTTGTCTTCTTCCTTGAAGCCCTACAGAGAGATGGGTGGAGAAAAAAAGAGCGTCTGGTGCACCATGGAAGACGGAACTTCAGTTGGTGAAGTACGGGGTTATTTCAGCTACGTAGTCCAAGGATGATGAGGACAAGGAAAAGACGAGAAGCTGCAGGTGGGCAGCATGTCACATTTGCCCACTCAACAAGTTCAGGCTAACTGTCAGAAAAGGAGCAGACGCTCCCAGTGAGAGGAAGGTGACCTGAGGATCACAAATGCCACTGGGGTTGGAAGCCAAGAAGTTTTAGGACCATGCACTGTCCAGCTCCTTTTCCTTGTGGCTCCTGGAGTAGCATCTTGCCCCAGAAACTTCAAGTGGTACATTGAATAAAAGGGGAATACAATGGGAAGGAAGCAACTCCAAGGAGCCTGTTTGTTCTGAGTGACAGGAGAAAGTTCCAGGCCACCAGAATCCCTCACCCATCTTCATCACCTGCTTAGCAATGCTGTGCAACCCCCAGAGAAATCACTTACATAGACAGCAAAGTCCTTTGGAGCTCCGGAGATGCTTTCTCCATGGAACGCTGTCCCTGAGACATGGGCCATGGTGATGGCTCTGGGAACGACTGGCATGGACAGCTTGATGAACACATGCCCCTGACTTCCTGGGAAGGGCCAGCAGATGCCAGGATGATTTTCTGGCTGAAAGGACAAGAAGAAACTACATTCACATGGAGAACATTGCTCTGGTTCTCACTCCCACTATAAGCATCAGAGGATTAAGAACTTATTTGACCAATCAGCTTTGCTCTGAACCACAACCAGGGCCTTCAGTTGGACCCTGTGGGTACTGAACAGAGCAGCGGTTGTGAGAATTCATGTATCCCAAGGCCCTTTCAGCAGAGAAGCCCTTCGATGGCTTGGAGCTGGTTGCGCTACTTGTAGAAGCTCAGCGGCCTCTCCAAGTCCAGAGCCCTCACCAAGAACAACCAAGGGATGGTGGCCCCCCTGGATGAAGCGTCCCTGCCAGGGGAAGCACTTGCTCCCTCTCATCCACTCCCAGCTCCTTCCACTGGCACCAGCCGGCTCTTCAGACTGCGCAGGCAGCTCAGCAGCAGGGCCAGGACGGCTTCAGAGCCCAATGTGGGGCCCTCCAGCTGTGCAGGCTCTCAGCACCCGCTGATGCTCACTGAGAGCACATCCCAGAGCTCTGCAGGCTCCTCTGCCATTCCCGTTCTGTGCCGTGCTGACAGTTTGCACAGCGACTGGGCAGACACAGACTGCAGGAGCAGCCTGGCCTGGCAGAAGCTCCCGCAGAGAACCTGGGGCACTCTGGGAGAGGAAACAGCAGGGAGACACAGGAGGAGAGCAGGAGAAGCAGCTTCGAGGAGCAAAAATGGGGAAAGGCAACTCTGAGCAGCGTGTTCTTCATTCTCCCGACCATTGTTCTACAGCTTCTTGGTGCACCTACCTCCAGAATCAGCTCAGGAGACCTCATGTAATCCATCACCGGCAGCGAATACAAGAAGAGTTTGGCGTTGGCATTCCGCAGTGATGGAGCAGTCGTTGAATGGATGACAGCTGCCCCTGGAAATTCAAACATGAGGACAATTATCGGACAGTGTCAGGAGGAATATTGCACTGTTGACTTGGAAAAGGCTTCTCACTTGTCATCCGCGTCCTGCAGTGGGTTCCCCTCTTTCTTACTGGCACGACCCCTCTGGAACACACAGCAGGGAGTCAGCAAACTGTCATATGGGGCCATGGAAAAAGACAAGAACATGAACCAGGCTTTCTGTTCTTCCCATGGAGTCTGACAGGCTCTGTCAGCGGGTGCACTTTTAGGGCATGAGGTGACCCTTGACTTCTCGCCCCTTCTCTTCTACCCCTGGGCACGTTCCAATGCCAATCTGTTTAATCTGGACAGGAAGCGCTCTGGAACTGGTTTGTTTGTATAATGTCACGGCACCTGCTGATTTCAGGGCGTAATCAGCCATTGGGACCAGGATTTCCTCCAGCTTCTCCAGGGCTTGATTGATGATCTCCTGAACAACCTGGGAAGGAACACAAAGGAGAGCGCCTGTTGGAAGGAAAAGGACCGGGGCAAGCAGCTCCCCTGCAAGGCCAGCCAAGGTGAACGGGGACAAGGCCCATCTCAGATGGAAGGAACGCCCACATTGCCTGGAAGCGTCCCAGGTTTGCTGTGCTTCGATTGACGGGATCAGAACAGGGGGCTGCTCACTCCAGTGCTCTGAATGCTGGAACTCCGGGAAGGGGCTTTTTCTGTGGAGAGCCCCAGGCCAGGCAGCACAGACAGATAAGCCTTCTGGGCATGAGATAGGCCTGGCTTAACTCTGGACCTTTGAGACCATTCTTTCTTTCCAGTCCTCCCTTGAGGAGGACCCGAGATCTGGGCGCAGAGGAAGGTTTGCCTCAGACAGCTGTCATTCCCGTCATGCTCTCTCTTCCCCATAAGGAAGTGTGGAGTAACAGGAAAAGGAAGCGTGGCCATGGCAGCACTTGTTCCAGCAGCACCAGCCTGTTGGCTGTGGCAGGGAATGGAGCAGGATACGTGCCGAGGGAGGATAAAACCCCTGAGTAGATCCTTCTGCCTTGTGCCCTTACCCGTCCGGTAAAGCCTGGGAGCTTTGCCTTCTTCAGTCCTTCCTGCAGAGCCCACTCAACCACATCCTTTGTGCTCCAGCGCAGATGGTAAAGCTGTTCCTGGAGCTCATGGAGCTGGATGGGCAGGGAGATGGTTGCGCTGAGGTCTCCCAACTCTGGTGCGGTGCTCCAGGTTAAGGTACCGAGTTGTCCCACGTGGTAAACACCTGTCAGACACACACCAGAGCTTAGAACTCGATCTAAGGCTGTGTTATGCCTTGGGCTGCCCGTTCCCCTTTCTGTGTCTCTCCCAAGTGCCATAGTTGTGTCTCCTCTTGTTGTCTTTGACAGTGGCCATCATGGCATACGGGCTCCGCAATAGATGGACGTGCCCTGCCCTGGACTGTGCTCCTTGTCCTGCAGAAGATTCTCAGCTCCTGGGGCAGGAGAGCTCAGCCACGGCCTCTCCCTGGGCTGAAGAGAACTGGCTCAGCCCTCCTGGGGAAGGCAACTCAGCCCTTCCTCACCCACACCCGTCCTGCTGGAGCAGGGACTGGCACAGCTCTGCTGGGGACTTTCTGCTCTTAGCTGAGCTCCTCTGCTCACAGCAGGGGAAGCGGAACAGGGCAGGATGGAGCCCCGAGTACCTCCTAAAGGACCGACCTCAGGTGGGAGCTCTGCAGAGACTCACCAAAAGAGAAGAGACTGAGAAAAAGCACCAGGATCATTGTCTTCAGTGTCTTCATTATTCTCTCACCTTTCTGGAAGACTTCTTTCACTGTGTCGCCCCATACGATGATGTCATCAATATATTGCAAGTGTTCTGGAGCTTCACCTTGCTCCAGCGTGGTCTGGATCAGTCCATGGCAGATGGTAGCACTGTGTTTCCACCCCTGGGGCAAGCGATTCCATGTGTACTGGATGCCCCTCCAGGTGAAAGCAAACTGCGGCCTGCACTCTGCTGCTACAGGAATAGAGAAAAATGCATTAGCAATGTCAATTGTAGCATCGCACTTCACTGCCTTTGACTCCAGTTCAAACTGCATTTCAACACATCAGGCACAGCAGCACTCAGTGGCGGTGTAACTTCATCCAGGCCACCATAGTCTACAGTTGGTCTCCACTCATCACTAGACTGACGCACTGGCCAGATTGGGCTGTTAAAAGGTGAGCGAGTCTTACTGATCACACCCTGGCTTTCCAATTGACAGATCAGCTTCTGGATAGGAATCAAAGAGTCTCAACTGGTGCGATATTGCCGGCGATGCACCGTCGTGGTAGCAATTGGCACCTGCTGACTGTCAACCATCAGCAGTCCTACAACAGAAGGGTCATCTGAAAGACCAGGCAAATCAGACAGCTGTTCAATTTTCTCAGTGTCCACAGCTGCTGTACCAAATGCCCACCTATACCCTTTTGGGTCCTTAAAATACCCTCTCCTGAGGTGGTCTATGCCAAGGATGCACGGAGCATCTGGACCAGTCACAATGGGATGCTTTTGCCAGTTTTTTCCAGTTAAGCTCATTTCAGCCTCTACAACAGTCAGTTCCTGGGATCCCCCAGTCACTCCAACAATATTGATGGATTGTGTTCCTTTATAATTAGAAGGAATTATTGTGCACTGAGCACCAGTGTCCACTAAAGCTTTGTACTCCTGGGGTTGTGTTGTACCAGGCCATAGTATTTGTACAGTCCAATAGACTCTGTTATCCCTTTCCTCCACCTGGTTGGAGGCAGGGCACCTCTAATTCCTGTTTTGCACAGTCTCTGGGTGTGAATTAGAGGTTCCTTCAAGAGCATCAGAATCTCTTCTGCTCCTTTTGTAAACTGGAGCAGCCACCTTCCTAGGAGTTTTTCCTTTTATCTCACGTACTCGTTCCTGAAGTTCTGAGGTAGGCCTTCCATGCCACTTATTCATGTTTTCTCCCTGCTCATGTAGGAAGAACCACAGTCAACCTCTTTTTGTGGGCTGCCTCTGCCCTCTCTCTCGAGATTGGAAACGCCTTCTCCTAACAGCTGAAACATAGGTTTGTGCAGGTCGTGAACGGTACGAGTCTTCTCTGAGCTCTTTGATTTCTTGCAACAGCTTTTCAAACCGGTCATCAGATTTTTCACACAGTTTCTCCACAGCGGAGACACAAGCCCGTAGAGAACCAGCAAGGCTGTCCTCAAAGTACCGGAGCTGCTCAATCACTTCATTAATTTCTTGTGCACCTCTAGCTGACCAGACCATTCCTGCCAATGACTTAGCATATGCAGGTGGTGCACTTTGTACAAATCTGCGCCACATAGATTTTGTACAATTGATTCTATCTGGGTCTGTCCCCTCTTGGCTGTTTGGTCCTAGATAGATGATCTCTCGCGCAGCTAATTCTCTCAGGAACTGGATACCTCTCTCCATAGTATTCCATTTCCCTAACGTGGATATACAATCTTCCTTGTAGGGAAATCTGACTTTCATAGCTGCAGGAGTCGGGTCCAGAGAGTAGCGGCATTAGACTCTCTTGAAATTGCCCTATCAATGGTGGAATCTTTTGACAGAGATCCCAGCTGCCTGGCTTCACCACCTTCTAATTCAATTGTTTCTGCCCCATTGTCCCAGCATCGCAGCAGCCAGGTTAAAATATTCTCGCCTTCACGACGACTAAAGTCTTTTCGCAGATCTCTCAGCTCACCTGGAGAAAAGGACCGAGTGGTGGTCACTTCATCTCCTCCCTGTCCTGATGATGCCTCTTGGGTTGATGTTGGCCCTGTGCCATCACCTGCTGCACGGGTAGTCTTTCTAGTGACTTTCTTACAACCAGCAACTGATGCTGATATGGGTTCACCATCATCTGATTCATTTTCAGAATCTGAATGACTGTCACAGTGATTGCTGTGGTTACAGCAGCAACAGTGCCCAGTGTGTGAAAACGGGGGGGCTGCCTTGTTAGTCTTTGAGGCTGGAGAAGTAACGTTATCTGCAGCGACCTTGGCAGAGGAGCTCTGCGGAGGAGCTGTAGCTTCAGCCTGTGAAGCCACGGTTGGGGGGGCAGTGGCTGCAGCAGCAGCTTTGGCTGTTTTGCCTTTTCTCGAGCGGCTAGGAGTGCTTTTTGCTAAAGCTTCCGAAGACGCACCGCAAATCTCAGGACTAAAAAGAGACGCAAACCTCCTATTGAACCTCATTTCTCTTAACAGTAACACAAACTGACACACATTCAGCAAACCAGATAACACCGTCACAGTTCTACAAAGCTCCAAGGATATTCAAAGTTCTCTAAAACATTTGCAAACTGTCCTAGCGAAAACACAAAAGTATTGTTAGTCAGCCTTTCTAAAGATTCGCTTGACCAATTAGCAAATATAGAGCCATTCTGCTCTTTAATCTCTCCTGGAGGTTTTTCAAGGTAAAGCAGAAGCGAGTAGAAATTCATTAGCGGCTGCAGTATAATGAAATAAACCAGTGCCATACCACACAGCATCATCATGACCGCTGTCCAGTTTCTTGTTGTTATATAATGAATACGTCGATTCAGAAAGAAACACCAACACAGATATGGGATCAGCGAGCACAATGTAGAAAATAACTGATACAACTTTTGCCATAACATCTTTAAATCAATGTAATTCACTTTGCCTTAATACCACTAAATAATATCCAAAGCAAACAGACGCGCGAGTATCACAATTCTATGAGTTGGCACCGTGCCAAGAAAATTGAAAGGTACGTCAGAGCAGTAGAAAAGCCAAAAATCTCGAAATTTACTCCTTTCTCTTGCCCCACGTTGGGCGCCAATTATCTGTCGAGGGTTAGGATTGCGGGGTGACAATCAAACCCTGGCAGATGTATTGTTAACCTCCTCTCCCCCCCACTTCCCCCTTTTGCCCCTCCCTCTCCCCCCTTCCTACTCAGGACAGGTGATCGGGAGGGAAAGAAGGACAGAGAGAAGAGAGTTGGAAAAGTTAAAGATGTTTTACTAATGCTACTAATAAGAATAGAGAAAATAATACAAAATATACAAAACCAATCTTGTAAGTCTCAGCAACTGCAGAGCCAGCACCCAAAGTCCTGGATTAGACTCTGTAGCCAACCGGAGCTGGATTCAGTCTCTCACTAGGCCTCAGTTCGCAGGGACGACCAGCAAGGTCCTCTCCTAATGTCAGCCATGAGGAAAAAGGGAAAAAGGGCAAAAAGGGAAAAAAGGGGCCGAGATCCTCGTGATCTCCCACTTTTATATGAAGTATTCACGTGAATGGAATGTTATACACCATTGGTCAGTCTCTCGATCATCAGTTTCTCGTTGCCCCTCTCGCGAGATGTCCATCTGTGCTTATCAATAAGTTTGCATTCCATTGCTAGGTTTAACCAAAACATGTGTTGGGTTCTCCAGGAAAATGCAGCTAATACGAAGGCTTTAGCTGACAGGCAAAAAATCACTAAAAGAGAAACTTTTTTTTTAACAAAACCAGGACAAGGAGGAACTTGGTGATGCAGGACGATCTCTATCAGCACATGTGGTGTTTTCCTCTGTTGAAGATGGATTCAGTCTCTTGGCCCTCTGAAAGATAAGTGGAGGCTGGGGGGCTGGGAAGGGGTTGGGAACTGCAGGGAGCGGGGTTCTCTTTGGGGCAAGGGTGATCCAGGAACAGTCCCTTTTGGGCAGGCGAAGGGTCCAGGGAACTTCACAGTGCGATGCCAGCGTGTCCCGGGCAGGGCAGCTCCAGCCTAGTGTCAGCGTTGTATTGCAGGTCGGGAGGCTTGCATAGTGCCTGTCAGACGGTCCCGGGGTCTCGTCGCGCTTGAGGGACCCGACAGGCATCCCGGGCGCCATCCCGGGATCCGGAACGCCGGTGCCAGTTGGCGTAGCGCCAATCGGGTCCTGGTTTTCTTGTATCAGCAACTGAAAGCGTGGATGGTTTTTGCATTTTGGATGTTTCTGCGCAGTTGTGTTTTATGGTGTAGTTCTGGGCTGCATCGGCAGCTGTGCTCTGTACCCCTCCAGTCTAAGGGACTGGCACTTCTTCCCAGCATCTTGAAGTTTTTAAGTAGCGCCACCGTCTCCTCTGTGCGTGTGTGCGCCAGTGCCGCTGTCTTATAAAGGGCCGTGACGTAGAGAGTACTGAATGCTGCTCCGTGCTACTTCTCCTCCAGTGGCAAATGCTTCACAGTCGCCCGAGGAAAGACGCTTAGCAATCGATCTCCAAGAGAAATGAAACACATGATGCCATAAGGCGAAAGAATAGCAGGGCATCTCTTCACAAGCTTGTCGCTGATCTATAGCTGAGGGCAAACACTTGTGTGCTTGTGGGAGAGCCTGTGTCTTTCCTGGAAGCGTTTGGGAGTTTTGCTCAGACGCGTGTTTCCTCAAGTTCAAGAATCAAGATCTAGGATACCTGCAGACAGGTGCCTGTTTGTGTGGAGACAGTCTGCCTGAAACTCTGTGTTCCTTAGTGCCCGCTCTTTCTCCCCGTCGCTCCACACGCCTGTGAGTCCCTTTCATTCTCTCCACAAGCACGTGTGTTGACTTCGTCGCACACGTGCATCTGCACAAGCGTTGAACTCAGCGGATGGAGTGTGTCTCTTGACACTTGCTGTGCATTGGCTGTGTCTGCCTGCTCCAGTGAAGAGAGAAACAGGAAATCATCTTGGTAGAGGCAACAAAGCAAAAGCGAGGCAGGATTGACATCTGCTCAACAGAGACGGAATCCCCGCGCTGACACAGTTCACAGTTACACGAGAAGAAATCTGAGCGGTACATGGACCGGAGACGTGTTTCCGAAGAGGTCGTTTAGCGAGTGAACAGCAGTGTGCGCGACTTTCAGGAGTGTGCCAGAATCACCAGAGCCTCTGTTCAAAAGCTGCTGCCTCTGTGACTGCATTGAGGCACGTTCCCATGTCTGCGAGTGTATAGACGGCTCTTTCGTGTTCACTCCGAGGGAAACGGTCCGCTATTGCTTCTGTGCGTACAGATGCGATTCCCTTGTCTCTTGCGAACACAGGGAACTCTGTGCATCCAAATCTACAGGCTAAGGACGCGTCTGTATATGTTTTGGTGAACAATCGAGTGTGCGTGTTCTGACAGGTGCCTCTATGCAGACGTCTCCACAGAGCCACTTCTGAATGCCCCGCAACCCAGCACTGAATGGATACACTAACAAGTGGACCGGTGTGAGCAACCACATATGAAGAAGGACGTCTTACATCTCACAGAAGCACGAACGTATTGGCGTTCAACCACATGGCAGAAAAAAGGTGTGAACAGATGAGCTGCTGCTATTTTCTCTGTTCGGCATGCTTCGTTGTAGCTCTCTTACCGGTCGCAAGAGCAACAGCTGACATAGAACCTTTGTCACAATGCCCGCTACCGTGGTGAGGATGTGGGCACTCTGTGTGCGTGATAGGGACACAGCAGGACTTGGTGTCAGCTCAGCAATTTCTCAGTTCCCCAAAGAAGCTGAATTCTGCAAATCGCTGCTGTTGCTCTTGAAATGATGTCATCAGGTGGGTGTTTTGGTGTAATACACTGAAAACCAGAGCAGAAATGCTGAAATGTTCCCATGGTATGCATGGTCTTAGGAGCAAAGCACCGTGACTCAGCCTAAGTAGATCTGCCGCTTATTCTTTTGTACTGCCAGCAGATTGTGGAAGTAGAGTATAAAAACCATCCTGATGGAGAGATCGTTGCATTTTAGGCTTAGTCTAAGTTTCTCAAGTAGCCGGGGTTTTTGATTGGGCCTAATCCATCAGGTCTGATGGCTTTCCTCCTTGTCTCCAGATGAATGTGGTAGAAAATATAAAGCAAGGAAACGTCCTTTGGCCTAGCCTTGCCTTGCCTTAATTCCTTCTCATCCTGTTCTCTGTCCCAGCCTCTCTCACTAAGCCCACGTCTGGCTGCGTGTCTCTTCTTTCCTCTCTCCTTTTCTCAAACTCTCCTGCTTCCTGGCTTTAGTCTTTCCATTCCTCCATTTCAGTCCTGCAGCCCGGCACTAGCTTTATCTCTTCCCTCCCTTTGGTTTGCTCCCTTCGCTTTCTCCCTTTGTTCCATATCCTTCTTTCCGACTTGTCTCTTGGAGACTTTTGGCCACGCTGGACCCAAGCCTGGGGATGTTTTGGAAACTTTTCAGAGGCCTCGCTGCTGACAGGGGGGACAGCAGGCAGTGACAGGCCCGGGGCTGACAGGCTCCCCCTTACCTAGGGGGCGCTCGGCTGCCACACCCAGCTGACATAGAACCTTTCTCACAATGCCCGCTACCGTGGTGAGGCTGCGGGCACTCTGCGGGTGACAGGGACCCAGCAGGACTTGGTGTCAGCTCAGCAATTTCTCAGTTCCCCAAAGAAGCTGAATTCTGCAAATCGCTGGTGTTGCTCTTGAAATGATGTCATCAGGTGGGTGTTTTTGTGTAATACACTGAAAACCAGAGCAGAAATGCTGAAATATTCCCATGGTATGCATGGTCTTAGGAGCAAAGCACCGTGACTCAGCCTAAGTAGATCTGCCGCTTATTCTTTTGTACTGCCAGCAGATTGTGGAAGTAGAGTATAAAAACCATCCTGATGGAGAGATCTTTGCATTTTAGGCTTAGTCTAAGTTTCTCAAGTAGCCGGGGTTTTTGATTGGGCCTAATCCATCAGGTCTGATGGCGTTCCTCCTCGTCTCCAGATGAATGTGGTAGAAAACATAAAGCAAGGAAATGTCCTTTGGCCTAGCCTTGCCTTGCCTTATTTCCTTCTCATCCTGTTCTCTCTCCCAGCCTCTCTCACTAACCCCTCGTCTGGCTGCATGTCTCTTCTTTCCTCTCTCCTTTTCTCCAACTCTCCTGCTTCCTGGCTTTTGTCTTTCCATTCCTCCATTTCAGTCCTGCAGCCCGGCACTAGATTTTCCTCTTCCCTCCCTTTGGCTTGCTCCCTTCGCTTTCTCCCTTTGTTCCATATCCTTCTTTCCGACTTGTCTCTTGGAGACTTTTGGCCACGCTGGACCCAAGTCTGGGGATGTTTTGGAAACTTTTCAGAGGCCTCGCTGCTGAGAAGAGGGGACAGCAGGCAGTGACAGGCCAGGGGCTGACAGGCTCCCCCTCCCCTAGGGGGCGCTCGTCTGCCACACCCAGCTGACATAGAACCTTTGTCACAATGCCCGCTACCGTGGTGAGGCTGCGGGCACTCTGCGGGTGACAGGGATACAGCAGGACTTGGTGTTAGCTCAGCAATTTCTCAGTTCCCCAAAGAAGCTGAATTCTGCAAATCGCTGCTGTTGCTCTTGAAATGATGTCATCAGGTGGGTGTTTTGGTGTAATACACTGAAAACCAGAGCAGAAATGCTGAAATATTCCCATGGTATGCATGGTCTTAGGAGCAAAGCACCGTGACTCAGCCTAAGTAGATCTGCCGCTTATTCTTTTGTACTGCCAGCAGATTGTGGAAGTAGAGTATAAAAACCATCCTGATGGAGAGATCTTGGCATTTTAGGCTTAGTCTAAGTGTCTCAAGTAGCCGGGGTTTTTGATTGGGCCTAATCCATCAGGTCTGATGGCGTTCCTCCTCGTCTCCAGATGAATGTGGTAGAAAACATAAAGCAAGGAAATGTCCTTTGGCCTAGCCTTGCCTTGCCTTATTTCCTTCTCATCCTGTTCTCTGTGCCAGCCTCTCTCACTAACCCCTCGTCTGGCTGCATGTCTCTTCTTTCCTCTCTCCTTTTCTCCAACTCTCCTGCTTCCTGGCTTTTGTCTTTCAATTCCTCCATTTCAGTCCTGCAGCCCGGCACTAGATTTTCCTCTTCCCTCCCTTTGGCTTGCTCCCTTCGCTTTCTCCCTTTGTTCCATATCCTTCTTTCCGACTTGTCTCTTGGAGACTTTTGGCCACGCTGGACCCAAGTCTGGGGATGTTTTGGAAACTTTTCAGAGGCCTCGCTGCTGACAGGGGGGACAGCAGGCAGTGACAGGCCCGGGGCTGACAGGCTCCCCCTCCCCTAGGGGGCGCTCGGCTGCCACACCCAGCTGACATAGAACCTTTCTCACAATGCCCGCTACCGTGGTGAGGATGCGGGCACTCTGCAGGTGACAGGGACACAGCAGGACTTGGTGTCAGCTCAGCAATTTCTCAGTTCCCCAAAGAAGCTGAATTCTGCAAATCGCTGGTGTTGCTCTTGAAATGATGTCATCAGGTGGGTGTTTTGGTGTAATACACTGAAAACCAGAGCAGAAATGCTGAAATATTCCCATGGTATGCATGGTCTTAGGAGCAAAACACCGTGACTCAGCCTAAGTAGATCTGCCGCTTATTCTTTTGTACTGCCAGCAGATTGTGGAAGTAGAGTATAAAAACCATCCTGATGGAGAGATCTTTGCATTTTAGGCTTAGTCTAAGTTTCTCAAGTAGCCGGGGTTTTTGATTGGGCCTAATCCATCAGGTCTGATGGCGTTCCTCCTCGTCTCCAGATGAATGTGGTAGAAAACATAAAGCAAGGAAATGTCCTTTGGCCTAGCCTTGCCTTGCCTTATTTCCTTCTCATCCTGTTCTCTCTCCCAGCCTCTCTCACTAACCCCTCGTCTGGCTGCATGTCTCTTCTTTCCTCTCTCCTTTTCTCAAACTCTCCTGCTTCCTGGCTTTTGTCTTTCCATTCCTCCATTTCAGTCCTGCAGCCCGGGACTAGATTTTCCTCTTCCCTCCCTTTGGCTTGCTCCCTTCGCTTTCTCCCTTTGTTCCATATCCTTCTTTCCGACTTGTCTCTTGGAGACTTTTGGCCACGCTGGACCCAAGTCTGGGGATGTTTTGGAAACTTTTCAGAGGCCTCGCTGCTGACAGGGGGGACAGCAGGCAGTGACAGGCCCGGGGCTGACAGGCTCCCCCTCCCCTAGGGGGCGCTCGGCTGCCACACCCAGCTGACATAGAACCTTTCTCACAATGCCCGCTACCGTGGTGAGGATGCGGGCACTCTGCAGGTGACAGGGACACAGCAGGACTTGGTGTCAGCTCAGCAATTTCTCAGTTCCCCAAAGAAGCTGAATTCTGCAAATCGCTGGTGTTGCTCTTGAAATGATGTCATCAGGTGGGTGTTTTGGTGTAATACACTGAAAACCAGAGCAGAAATGCTGAAATATTCTCATGGTATGCATGGTCTTAGGAGCAAAGCACCGTGACTCAGCCTAAGTAGATCTGCCGCTTATTCTTTTGTACTGCCAGCAGATTGTGGAAGTAGAGTATAAAAACCATCCTGATGGAGAGATCTTGGCATTTTAGGCTTAGTCTAAGTGTCTCAAGTAGCCGGGGTTTTTGATTGGGCCTAATCCATCAGGTCTGATGGCGTTCCTCCTCGTCTCCAGATGAATGTGGTAGAAAACATAAAGCAAGGAAATGTCCTTTGGCCTAGCCTTGCCTTGCCTTATTTCCTTCTCATCCTGTTCTCTCTCCCAGCCTTTCTCACTAACCCCTCGTCTGGCTGCATGTCTCTTCTTTCCTCTCTCCTTTTCTCAAACTCTCCTGCTTCCTGGCTTTTGTCTTTCCATTCCTCCATTTCAGTCCTGCAGCCCGGCACTAGATTTTCCTCTTCTCTCCCTTTGGCTTGCTCCCTTCGCTTTCTCCCTTTGTTCCATATCCTTCTTTCCGACTTGTCTCTTGGAGACTTTTGGCCACACTGGACCCAAGTCTGGGGATGTTTTGGAAACTTTTCAGAGGCCTCGCTGCTGAGAAGAGGGGACAGCAGGCAGTGACAGGCCAGGGGCTGACAGGCTCCCCCTCCCCTAGGGGGCGCTCGGCTGCCACACCCAGCTGACATAGAACCTTTGTCACAATGCCCGCTACCGTGGTGAGGCTGCGGGCACTCTGCGGGTGACAGGGACACAGCAGGCCTTGGTGTCAGCTCAGCAATTTCTCAGTTCCCCAAAGAAGCTGAATTTTGCAAATCGCTGCTGTTGCTCTTGAAATGATGTCATCAGGTGGGTGTTTTGGTGTAATACACTGAAAACCAGAGCAGAAATGCTGAAATATTCCCATGGTATGCATGGTCTTAGGAGCAAAGCACCGTGACTCAGCCTAAGTAGATCTGCCGCTTATTCTTTTGTACTGCCAGCAGATTGTGGAAGTAGAGTATAAAAACCATCCTGATGGAGAGATCTTGGCATTTTAGGCTTAGTCTAAGTGTCTCAAGTAGCCGGGGTTTTTGATTGGGCCTAATCCATCAGGTCTGATGGCGTTCCTCCTCGTCTCCAGATGAATGTGGTAGAAAATATAAAGCAAGGAAATGTCCTTTGGCCTAGACTTGCCTTGCCTTATTTCCTTCTCATCCTGTTCTCTGTTCCAGCCTCTCTCACTAACCCCTCGTCTGGCTGCATGTCTCTTCTTTCCTCTCTCCTTTTCTCAAACTCTCCTGCTTCCTGGCTTTTGTCTTTCCATTCCTGCATTTCAGTCCTGCAGCCCCGCACTACTTTTTCCTCTTGCCTCCCTTTGGCTTGCTCCCTTCGCTTTCTCCCTTTGTTCCATATCCTTCTTTCCGACTTGTCTCTTGGAGACTTTTGGCCATGCTGGACCCAAGTCTGGGGATGTTTTGGAAACTTTTCAGAGGCCTCGCTGCTGACAGGGGGGACAGCAGGCAGTGACAGGCCCGGGGCTGACAGGCTCCCCCTCCCCTAGGGGGCGCTCGGCTGCCACACCCAGCTGACATAGAACCTTTCTCACAATGCCCGCTACCGTGGTGAGGCTGCGGGCACTCTGCGGGTGACAGGGACACAGCAGGACTTGGTGTCAGCTCAGCAATTTCTCAGTTCCCCAAAGAAGCTGAATTCTGCAAATCGCTGCTGTTGCTCTTGAAATGATGTCATCAGGTGGGTGTTTTGGTGTAATACACTGAAAACCAGAGCAGAAATGCTGAAATATTCCCATGGTATGCATGGTCTTAGGAGCAAAGCACCGTGACTCAGCCTAAGTAGATCTGCCGCTTATTCTTTTGTACTGCCAGCAGATTGTGGAAGTAGAGTATAAAAACCATCCTGATGGAGAGATCTTGGCATTTTAGGCTTAGTCTAAGTGTCTCAAGTAGCCGGGGTTTTTGATTGGGCCTAATCCATCAGGTCTGATGGCGTTCCTCCTCGTCTCCAGATGAATGTGGTAGGAAATATAAAGCAAGGAAATGTCCTTTGGCCTAGCCTTGCCTTGCCTTATTTCCTTCTCATCCTGTTCTCTCTCCCAGCCTCTCTCACTAACCCCTCGTCTGGCTGCATGTCTCTTCTTTCCTCTCTCCTTTTCTCAAACTCTCCTGCTTCCTGGCTTTTGTCTTTCCATTCCTCCATTTCAGTCCTGCAGCCCGGCACTAGATTTTCCTCTTCCCTCCCTTTGGCTTGCTCCGTTCGCTTTCTCCCTTTGTTCCATATCCTTCTTTCCGACTTGTCTCTTGGAGACTTTTGGCCACGCTGGACCCAAGTCTGGGGATGTTTTGGAAACTTTTCAGAGGCCTCGCTGCTGACAGGGGGGACAGCAGGCAGTGACAGGCCCGGGGCTGACAGGCTCCCCCTCCCCTAGGGGGCGCTCGGCTGCCACACCCAGCTGACATAGAACATTTGTCACAATGCCCGCTACCGTGGTGAGGCTGCGGGCACTCTGCGGGTGACAGGGACACAGCAGGACTTGGTGTCAGCTCAGCAATTTCTCAGTTCCCCAAAGAAGCTGAATTCTGCAAATCGCTGCTGTTGCTCTTGAAATGATGTCATCAGGTGGGTGTTTTGGTGTAATACACTGAAAACCAGAGCAGAAATGCTGAAATATTTCCATGGTATGCATGGTCTTAGGAGCAAAGCACCGTGACCCAGCCTAAGTAGATCTGCCGCTTATTCTTTTGTACTGCCAGCAGATTGTGGAAGTAGAGTATAAAAACCATCCTTATGGAGAGATCTTTGCATTTTAGACTTACTCTAAGTGTCTCAAGTAGCCGGGGTTTTTGATTGGGCCTAATCCATCAGGTCTGATGGCGTTCCTCCTCGTCTCCAGATGAATGTGGTAGGAAATATAAAGCAAGGAAATGTGCTTTGGCCTAGCCTTGCCTTGCCTTATTTCCTTCTCATCCTGTTCTCTCTCCCAGCCTACCTCACTAACCCCTCGTCTGGCTGCATGTCTCTTCTTTCCTCTCTCCTTTTCTCAAACTCTCCTGCTTCCTGGCTTTTGTCTTTCCATTCCTCCATTTCAGTCCTGCAGCCCGGCACTAGATTTTCCTCTTCCCTCCCTTTGGCTTGCTCCCTTCGCTTTCTCCCTTTGTTCCATATCCTTCTTTCCGACTTGTCTCTTGGAGACTTTTGGCCACGCTGGACCCAAGTCTGGGGATGTTTTGGAAACTTTTCAGAGGCCTCGCTGCTGACAGGGGGGACAGCAGGCAGTGACAGGCCCGGGGCTGACAGGCTCCCCCTCCCCTAGGGGGCGCTCGGCTGCCACACCCAGCTGACATAGAACCTTTGTCACAATGCCCGCTACCGTGGTGAGGCTGCGGGCACTCTGCGGGTGACAGGGACACAGCAGGACTTGGTGTCAGCTCAGCAATTTCTCAGTTCCCCAAAGAAGCTGAATTCTGCAAATCGCTGCTGTTGCTCTTGAAATGATGTCATCAGGTGGGTGTTTTGGTGTAATACACTGAAAACCAGAGCAGAAATGCTGAAATATTCCCATGGTATGCATGGTCTTAGGAGCAAAGCACCGTGACTCAGCCTAAGTAGATCTGCCGCTTATTCTTTTGTACTGCCAGCAGATTGTGGAAGTACAGTATAAAAACCATCCTTATGGAGAGATCTTTGCATTTTAGACTTACTCTAAGTGTCTCAAGTAGCCGGGGTTTTTGATTGGGCCTAATCCATCAGGTCTGATGGCGTTCCTCCTCGTCTCCAGATGAATGTGGTAGGAAATATAAAGCAAGGAAATGTGCTTTGGCCTAGCCTTGCCTTACCTTATTTCCTTCTCATCCTGTTCTCTGTCCCAGCCTACCTCACTAACCCCTCGTCTGGCTGCATGTCTCTTCTTTCCTCTCTCCTTTTCTCAAACTCTCCTGCTTCCTGGCTTTTGTCTTTCCATTCCTCTATTTCAGTCCTGCAGCCCGGCACTAGATTTTCCTCTTCCCTCCCTTTGGCTTGCTCCCTTCGCTTTCTCCCTTTGTTCCATATCCTTCTTTCCGACTTGTCTCTTGGAGACTTTTGGCCACGCTGGACCCAAGTCTGGGGATGTTTTGGAAACTTTTCAGAGGCCTCGCTGCTGACAGGGGGGACAGCAGGCAGTGACAGGCCCGGGGCTGACAGGCTCCCCCTCCCTTAGCGGGCGCTCGGCTGCCACACCCAGCTGACATAGAACCTTTGTCACAATGCCCGCTACCGTGGTGAGGCTGCGGGCACTCTGCGGATGACAGGGACACAGCAGGACTTGGTGTCAGCTCAGCAATTTCTCAGTTCCCCAAAGAAGCTGAATTCTGCAAATCGCTGCTGTTGCTCTTGAAATGATGTCATCAGGTGGGTGTTTTGGTGTAATACACTGAAAACCAGAGCAGAAATGCTGAAATATTCCCATGGTATGCATGGTCTTAGGAGCAAAACACCGTGACTCAGCCTAAGTAGATCTGCCGCTTATTCTTTTGTACTGCCAGCAGATTGTGGAAGTAGAGTATAAAAACCATCCTGATGGAGAGATCTTTGCATTTTAGGCTTAGTCTAAGTGTCTCAAGTAGCCGGGGTTTTTGATTGGGCCTAATCCATCAGGTCTGATGGCGTTCCTCCTCGTCTCCAGATGAATGTGGTAGAAAATATAATGCAAGGAAATGTCCTTTGGCCTAGACTTGCCTTGCCTTATTTCCTTCTCATCCTGTTCTCTGTTCCAGCCTCTCTCACTAACCCCTCGTCTGGCTGCATGTCTCTTCTTTCCTCTCTCCTTTTCTCAAACTCTCCTGCTTCCTGGCTTTTGTCTTTCCATTCCTCCATTTCAGTCCTGCAGCCCCGCACTACTTTTTCCTCTTGCCTCCCTTTGGCTTGCTCCCTTCGCTTTCTCCCTTTGTTCCATATCCTTCTTTCCGACTTGTCTCTTGGAGACTTTTGGCCACGCTGGACCCAAGTCTGGGGATGTTTTGGAAACTTTTCAGAGGCCTCGCTGCTGAGAAGAGGGGACAGCAGGCAGTGACAGGCCCGGGGCTGACAGGCTCCCCCTCCCCTAGGGGGCGCTCGGCTGCCACACCCAGCTGACATAGAACCTTTGTCACAATGCCCGCTACCGTGGTGAGGCTGCGGGCACTCTGCGGGTGACAGGGACACAGCAGGACTTGGTGTCAGCTCAGCAATTTCTCAGTTCCCCAAAGAAGCTGAATTCTGCAAATCGCTGCTGTTGCTCTTGAAATGATGTCATCAGGTGGGTGTTTTGGTGTAATACACTGAAAACCAGAGCAGAAATGCTGAAATATTCCCATGGTATGCATGGTCTTAGGAGCAAAGCACCGTGACTCAGCCTAAGTAGATCTGCTGCTTATTCTTTTGTACTGCCAGCAGATTGTGGAAGTACAGTATAAAAACCATCCTTATGGAGAGATCTTTGCATTTTAGACTTACTCTAAGTGTCTCAAGTAGCCGGGGTTTTTGATTGGGCCTAATCCATCAGGTCTGATGGCGTTCCTCCTCGTCTCCAGATGAATGTGGTAGGAAATATAAAGCAAGGAAATGTGCTTTGGCCTAGCCTTGCCTTACCTTATTTCCTTCTCATCCTGTTCTCTCTCCCAGCCTACCTCACTAACCCCTCGTCTGGCTGCATGTCTCTTCTTTCCTCTCTCCTTTTCTCAAACTCTCCTGCTTCCTGGCTTTTGTCTTTCCATTCCTCTATTTCAGTCCTGCAGCCCGGCACTAGATTTTCCTCTTCCCTCCCTTTGGCTTGCTCCCTTCGCTTTCTCCCTTTGTTCCATATCCTTCTTTCCGACTTGTCTCTTGGAGACTTTTGGCCACGCTGGACCCAAGTCTGGGGATGTTTTGGAAACTTTTCAGAGGCCTCGCTGCTGACAGGGGGGACAGCAGGCAGTGACAGGCCCGGGGCTGACAGGCTCCCCCTCCCCTAGGGGGCGCTCGGCTGCCACACCCAGCTGACATAGAACCTTTCTCACAATGCCCGCTACCGTGGTGAGGATGCGGGCACTCTGCAGGTGACAGGGACACAGCAGGACTTGGTGTCAGCTCAGCAATTTCTCAGTTCCCCAAAGAAGCTGAATTCTGCAAATCGCTGCTGTTGCTCTTGAAATGATGTCATCAGGTGGGTGTTTTGGTGTAATACACTGAAAACCAGAGCAGAAATGCTGAAATATTCCCATGGTATGCATGGTCTTAGGAGCAAAACACCGTGACTCAGCCTAAGTAGATCTGCCGCTTATTCTTTTGTACTGCCAGCAGATTGTGGAAGTAGAGTATAAAAACCATCCTGATGGAGAGATCTTTGCATTTTAGGCTTAGTCTAAGTGTCTCAAGTAGCCGGGGTTTTTGATTGGGCCTAATCCATCAGGTCTGATGGCGTTCCTCCTCGTCTCCAGATGAATGTGGTAGAAAATATAATGCAAGGAAATGTCCTTTGGCCTAGACTTGCCTTGCCTTATTTCCTTCTCATCCTGTTCTCTGTTCCAGCCTCTCTCACTAACCCCTCGTCTGGCTGCATGTCTCTTCTTTCCTCTCTCCTTTTCTCAAACTCTCCTGCTTCCTGGCTTTTGTCTTTCCATTCCTCCATTTCAGTCCTGCAGCCCCGCACTACTTTTTCCTCTTGCCTCCCTTTGGCTTGCTCCCTTCGCTTTCTCCCTTTGTTCCATATCCTTCTTTCCGACTTGTCTCTTGGAGACTTTTGGCCACGCTGGACCCAAGTCTGGGGATGTTTTGGAAACTTTTCAGAGGCCTCGCTGCTGAGAAGAGGGGACAGCAGGCAGTGACAGGCCCGGGGCTGACAGGCTCCCCCTCCCCTAGGGGGCGCTCGGCTGCCACACCCAGCTGACATAGAACCTTTGTCACAATGCCCGCTACCGTGGTGAGGCTGCGGGCACTCTGCGGGTGACAGGGACACAGCAGGACTTGGTGTCAGCTCAGCAATTTCTCAGTTCCCCAAAGAAGCTGAATTCTGCAAATCGCTGCTGTTGCTCTTGAAATGATGTCATCAGGTGGGTGTTTTGGTGTAATACACTGAAAACCAGAGCAGAAATGCTGAAATATTCCCATGGTATGCATGGTCTTAGGAGCAAAGCACCGTGACTCAGCCTAAGTAGATCTGCTGCTTATTCTTTTGTACTGCCAGCAGATTGTGGAAGTACAGTATAAAAACCATCCTTATGGAGAGATCTTTGCATTTTAGACTTACTCTAAGTGTCTCAAGTAGCCGGGGTTTTTGATTGGGCCTAATCCATCAGGTCTGATGGCGTTCCTCCTCGTCTCCAGATGAATGTGGTAGGAAATATAAAGCAAGGAAATGTGCTTTGGCCTAGACTTGCCTTGCCTTATTTCCTTCTCATCCTGTTCTCTCTCCCAGCCTACCTCACTAACCCCTCGTCTGGCTGCATGTCTCTTCTTTCCTCTCTCCTTTTCTCAAACTCTCCTGCTTCCTGGCTTTTGTCTTTCCATTCCTCTATTTCAGTCCTGCAGCCCGGCACTAGATTTTCCTCTTCCCTCCCTTTGGCTTGCTCCCTTCGCTTTCTCCCTTTGTTCCATATCCTTCTTTCCGACTTGTCTCTTGGAGACTTTTGGCCACGCTGGACCCAAGTCTGGGGATGTTTTGGAAACTTTTCAGAGGCCTCGCTGCTGACAGGGGGGACAGCAGGCAGTGACAGGCCCGGGGCTGACAGGCTCCCCCTCCCCTAGGGGGCGCTCGGCTGCCACACCCAGCTGACATAGAACCTTTCTCACAATGCCCGCTACCGTGGTGAGGATGCGGGCACTCTGCAGGTGACAGGGACACAGCAGGACTTGGTGTCAGCTCAGCAATTTCTCAGTTCCCCAAAGAAGCTGAATTCTGCAAATCGCTGCTGTTGCTCTTGAAATGATGTCATCAGGTGGGTGTTTTGGTGTAATACACTGAAAACCAGAGCAGAAATGCTGAAATATTCCCATGGTATGCATGGTCTTAGGAGCAAAACACCGTGACTCAGCCTAAGTAGATCTGCCGCTTATTCTTTTGTACTGCCAGCAGATTGTGGAAGTAGAGTATAAAAACCATCCTGATGGAGAGATCTTTGCATTTTAGGCTTAGTCTAAGTGTCTCAAGTAGCCGGGGTTTTTGATTGGGCCTAATCCATCAGGTCTGATGGCGTTCCTCCTCGTCTCCAGATGAATGTGGTAGAAAATATAATGCAAGGAAATGTCCTTTGGCCTAGACTTGCCTTGCCTTATTTCCTTCTCATCCTGTTCTGTGTTCCAGCCTCTCTCACTAACCCCTCGTCTGGCTGCATGTCTCTTCTTTCCTCTCTCCTTTTCTCAAACTCTCCTGCTTCCTGGCTTTTGTCTTTCCATTCCTCCATTTCAGTCCTGCAGCCCCGCACTACTTTTTCCTCTTGCCTCCCTTTGGCTTGCTCCCTTCGCTTTCTCCCTTTGTTCCATATCCTTCTTTCCGACTTGTCTCTTGGAGACTTTTGGCCACGCTGGACCCAAGTCTGGGGATGTTTTGGAAACTTTTCAGAGGCCTCGCTGCTGACAGGGGGGACAGCAGGCAGTGACAGGCCCGGGGCTGACAGGCTCCCCCTCCCCTAGGGGGCGCTCGGCTGCCACACCCAGCTGACATAGAACCTTTGTCACAATGCCCGCTACCGTGGTGAGGCTGCGGGCACTCTGCGGGTGACAGGGACACAGCAGGCCTTGGTGTCAGCTCAGCAATTTCTCAGTTCCCCAAAGAAGCTGAATTCTGCAAATCGCTGCTGTTGCTCTTGAAATGATGTCATCAGGTGGGTGTTTTGGTGTAATACACTGAAAACCAGAGCAGAAATGCTGAAATATTCCCATGGTATGCATGGTCTTAGGAGCAAAGCACCGTGACTCAGCCTAAGTAGATCTGCTGCTTATTCTTTTGTACTGCCAGCAGATTGTGGAAGTACAGTATAAAAACCATCCTTATGGAGAGATCTTTGCATTTTAGACTTACTCTAAGTGTCTCAAGTAGCCGGGGTTTTTGATTGGGCGTAATCCATCAGGTCTGATGGCGTTCCTCCTCGTCTCCAGATGAATGTGGTAGGAAATATAAAGCAAGGAAATGTGCTTTGGCCTAGCCTTGCCTTACCTTATTTCCTTCTCATCCTGTTCTCTCTCCCAGCCTACCTCACTAACCCCTCGTCTGGCTGCATGTCTCTTCTTTCCTCTCTCCTTTTCTCAAACTCTCCTGCTTCCTGGCTTTTGTCTTTCCATTCCTCTATTTCAATCCTGCAGCCCGGCACTAGATTTTCCTCTTCCCTCCCTTTGGCTTGCTCCCTTCGCTTTCTCCCTTTGTTCCATATCCTTCTTTCCGACTTGTCTCTTGGAGACTTTTGGCCACGCTGGACCCAAGTCTGGGGATGTTTTGGAAACTTTTCAGAGGCCTCGCTGCTGACAGGGGGGACAGCAGGCAGTGACAGGCCCGGGGCTGACAGGCTCCCCCTCCCTTAGCGGGCGCTCGGCTGCCACACCCAGCTGACATAGAACCTTTGTCACAATGCCCGCTACCGTGGTGAGGCTGCGGGCACTCTGCGGATGACAGGGACACAGCAGGACTTGGTGTCAGCTCAGCAATTTCTCAGTTCCCCAAAGAAGCTGAATTCTGCAAATCGCTGCTGTTGCTCTTGAAATGATGTCATCAGGTGGGTGTTTTGGTGTAATACACTGAAAACCAGAGCAGAAATGCTGAAATATTCCCATGGTATGCATGGTCTTAGGAGCAAAACACCGTGACTCAGCCTAAGTAGATCTGCCGCTTATTCTTTTGTACTGCCAGCAGATTGTGGAAGTAGAGTATAAAAACCATCCTGATGGAGAGATCTTTGCATTTTAGGCTTAGTCTAAGTGTCTCAAGTAGCCGGGGTTTTTGACTGGGCCTAATCCATCAGGTCTGATGGCGTTCCTCCTCGTATCCAGATGAATGTGGTAGAAAACATAAAGCAAGGAAATGTCCTTTGGCCTAGCCTTGCCTTGCCTTATTTCCTTCTCATCCTGTTCTCTGTGCCAGCCTCTCTCACTAACCCCTCGTCTGGCTGCATGTCTCTTCTTTCCTCTCTCCTTTTCTCAAACTCTCCTGCTTCCTGGCTTTTGTCTTTCCATTCCTCCATTTCAGTCCTGCAGCCCGGCACTAGATTTTCCTCTTCCCTCCCTTTGGCTTGCTCCCTTCGCTTTCTCCCTTTGTTCCATATCTTTCTTTCCGACTTGTCTCTTGGAGACTTTTGGCCACGCTGGACCCAAGTCTGGGGATGTTTTGGAAACTTTTCAGAGGCCTCGCTGCTGACAGGGGGGACAGCAGGCAGTGACAGGCCCGGGGCTGACAGGCTCCCCCTCCCCTAGGGGGCGCTCGGCTGCCACACCCAGCTGACATAGAACCTTTGTCACAATGCCCGCTACCGTGGTGAGGCTGCGGGCACTCTGCGGGTGACAGGGACACAGCAGGACTTGGTGTCAGCTCAGCAATTTCTCAGTTCCCCAAAGAAGCTGAATTCTGCAAATCGCTGCTGTTGCTCTTGAAATGATGTCATCAGGTGGGTGTTTTGGTGTAATACACTGAAAACCAGAGCAGAAATGCTGAAATATTCCCATGGTATGCATGGTCTTAGGAGCAAAGCACCGTGACTCAGCCTAAGTAGATCTGCCGCTTATTCTTTTGTACTGCAGGCAGATTGTGGAAGTAGAGTATAAAAACCATCCTGATGGAGAGATCTTTGTGGTTTAGGCTTAGTCTAAGTGTCTCAAGTAGCCGGGGTTTTTGATTGGGCCTAATCCATCAGGTCTGATGGCGTTCCTCCTCGTCTCCAGATGAATGTGGTAGAAAATATAAAGCAAGGAAATGTCCTTTGGCCTAGACTTGCCTTGCCTTATTTCCTTCTCATCCTGTTCTCTGTGCCAGCCTCTCTCACTAACCCCTCGTCTGGCTGCATGTCTCTTCTTTCCTCTCTCCTTTTCTCCAACTCTCCTGCTTCCTGGCTTTTGTCTTTCCATTCCTCCATTTCAGTCCTGCAGCCCGGCACTAGATTTTCCTCTTCCCTCCCTTTGGCTTGCTCCCTTCGCTTTCTCCCTTTGTTCCATATCCTTCTTTCCGACTTGTCTCTTGGAGACTTTTGGCCACGCTGGACCCAAGTCTGGGGATGTTTTGGAAACTTTTCAGAGGCCTCGCTGCTGACAGGGGGGACAGCAGGCAGTGACAGGCCCGGGGCTGACAGGCTCCCCCTCCCCTAGGGGGCGCTCGGCTGCCACACCCAGCTGACATAGAACCTTTGTCACAATGCCCGCTACCGTGGTGAGGCTGCGGGCACTCTGCGGGTGACAGGGACACAGCAGGACTTGGTGTCAGCTCAGCAATTTCTCAGTTCCCCAAAGAAGCTGAATTCTGCAAATCGCTGCTGTTGCTCTTGAAATGATGTCATCAGGTGGGTGTTTTGGTGTAATACACTGAAAACCAGAGCAGAAATGCTGAAATATTCCCATGGTATGCATGGTCTTAGGAGCAAAGCACCGTGACTCAGCCTAAGTAGATCTGCCGCTTATTCTTTTGTACTGCCAGCAGATTGTGGAAGTAGAGTATAAAAACCATCCTGATGGAGAGATCTTTGCATTTTAGGCTTAGTCTAAGTGTCTCAGGTAGCCGGGGTTTTTGATTGGGACTAATCTATCAGGTCTGATGGCGTTCCTCCTCGTCTCCAGATGAATGTGGTAGAAAATATAAAGCAAGGAAATGTCCTTTGGCCTAGCCTTGCCTTGCCTTATTTCCTTCTCATCCTGTTCTCTGTGCCAGCCTCTCTCACTAACCCCTCGTCTGGCTGCATGTCTCTTCTTTCCTCTCTCCTTTTCTCAAACTCTCCTGCTTCCTGGCTTTTGTCTTTCCATTCCTCCATTTCAGTCCTGCAGCCCGGGACTAGATTTTCCTCTTCCCTCCCTTTGGCTTGCTCCCTTCGCTTTCTCCCTTTGTTCCATATCCTTCTTTCCGACTTGTCTCTTGGAGACTTTTGGCCACGCTGGACCCAAGTCTGGGGATGTTTTGGAAACTTTTCAGAGGCCTCGCTGGTGACACGGGGGACAGCAGGCAGTGACAGGCCCGGGGCTGACAGTCTCACCCTCCCCTAGCGGGCGCTCGGCTGCCACACCCAGCTGACATAGAACCTTTGTCACAATGCCCGCTACCGTGGGGAGGATGCGGGCACTCTGCAGGTGACAGGGACCCAGCAGGACTTGCTGTCAGCTCAGCAATTGCTCAGTTCCCCAAAGTAGCTGAATTCTGCAAATTGCTGCTGTTGCTCTTGAAATGATGTCATCAGGTGGGTGTTTTGGTGTAATACACTGAAAACCAGAGCAGAAATGCTGAAATATTCCCATGGTATGCATGGTCTTAGGAGCAAAGCACCGTGACTCAGCCTAAGTAGATCTGCCGCTTATTCTTTTGTACTGCCAGCAGATTGTGGAAGTAGAATATAAAAACCATCCTGATGGAGAGATCTTTGCATTTTAGGCTTAGTCTAAGTGTCTCAGGTAGCCGGGGTTTTTGATTGGGACTAATCTATCAGGTCTGATGGCGTTCCTCCTCGTCTCCAGATGAATGTGGTAGAAAATATAAAGCAAGGAAATGTCCTTTGGCCTAGCCTTGCCTTGCCTTATTTCCTTCTCATCCTGTTCTCTGTGCCAGCCTTTCTCACTAACCCCTCGTCTGGCTGCATGTCTCTTCTTTCCTCTCTCCTTTTCTCAAACTCTCCTGCTTCCTGGCTTTTGTCTTTCCATTCCTCCATTTCAGTCCTGCAGCCCGGCACTAGATTTTCCTCTTCCCTCCCTTTGGCTTGCTCCCTTTGCTTTCTCCCTTTGTTCCATATCCTTCTTTCCGACTTGTCTCTTGGAGACTTTTGGCCACGCTGGACCCAAGTCTGGGGATATTTTGGAAACTTTTCAGAGGCCTCGCTGCTGACAGGGGGGACAGCAGGCAGTGACAGGCCCAGGGCTGACAGGCTCCCCCTCCCCTAGGGGGCGCTCGGCTGCCACACCCAGCTGACATAGAACCTTTGTCACAATGCCCGCTACCGTGGTGAGGCTGCGGGCACTCTGCGGGTGACAGGGACACAGCAGGACTTGGTGTCAGCTCAGCAATTTCTCAGTTCCCCAAAGAAGCTGAATTCTGCAAATCGCTGCTGTTGCTCTTGAAATGATGTCATCAGGTGGGTGTTTTGGTGTAATACACTGAAAAGCAGAGCAGAAATGCTGAAATATTCCCATGATATGCATGGTCTCTGCACCAAACCACCATGACTCAGCCTAAGTACATCTGCCGCTTGTTCTTCTGTACTGACAGCAGATTGTGGAGGTACAGTATAAAAACCATCTTTATGGAGAGATCTTTGTGGTTTAGGCTTAGTCTAAGTGTCTCAAGTAGCCGGGGCTTTTGTTTGGGCCTAATCCATAAGGTCTGATGGCTTTCCTCCTCCTCTCAAGATGAATGTGGTAGAAAATATAAATCAAAGAAACGTCCATTGGCCTAGCCTTGCCTTGCCTTGCCTTATTTCCTTCTCATCCTGTTCTCTGTCCCAGCCTCTCTCACTAACCCCTCGTCTGGCTGCATGTCTCTTCTTTCCTCTCTCCTTTTCTCAAACTCTCCTGCTTCCTGGCTTTCGTCTTTCAATTCCTCCATTTCAGTCCTGCAGCCCCGCACTACTTTTTCCTCTTGCCTCCCTTTGGCCTGCTCCCTTGGCTTTCTCCCTCTGTTCCATATCCTTATTCCCGACTTGTCTCTTGGAGACTTTTGGCCACTTGGGAGCCAAGTCTGGGGATGTTTTGGAAACTTTTCAGAGGCCTCGCTGGTGAAAGGGGGGACAGCAGGCAGTGACAGGCCTGGGGCTGACAGGCTCACCCTCCCCTAGCGGGCGCTCGGCTGCCACACCCAGCTGACATAGAACCTTTGTCACAATGCCCGCTACCGTGGGGAGGATGCGGGCACTCTGCAGGTGACAGGGACCCAGCAGGACTTGCTGTCAGCTCAGCAATTGCTCAGTTCCCCAAAGAAGCTGAATTCTGCAAATTGCTGCTTTTGCTCTTGAAATGATGTCATCAGGTGGGTGTTTTGGTGTAATACACTGAAAACCAGAGCAGAAATGCTGAAATATTCCCATGATATGCATGGTCTCTGCACCAAACCACCATGACTCAGCCTAAGTACATCTGCCGCTTGTTCTTCTCTACTGACAGAAGATTGTGGAGGCACAGTAGAGAAACCATCTTTATGGAGAGATCTTTGTGGTTTAGGCTTAGTGTAAGTGTCTCAAGTAGCTGGGGCTTTTGTTTGGGTCTAATCCATAAGGTCTGATGGCTTTCCTCCTCATCTCAAGATGAATGTGGTAGAAAATATAAATCAAAGAAACGTCCTTTGGCCTAGCCTTGCCTTGCCTTGCCTTATTTCCTTCTCATCCTGTTCTCTGTCCCAGCCTCTCTCACTAACCCCTCGTCTGGCTGCATGTCTCTTCTTTCCTCTCTCCTTTTCTCAAACTCTCCTGCTTCCTGGCTTTCGTCTTTCAATTCCTCCATTTCAGTCCTGCAGCCCGGCACTACTTTTTCCTCTTACTTCCCTTTGGCCTGCTCCCTTGGCTTTCTCCCTCTGTTCCATATCCTTCTTCCCGACTTGTCTCTTGGAGACTTTTGGCCACTTGGGAGCCAAGTCTGGGGATGTTTTGGAAACTTTTCAGAGGCCTCGCTGGTGACAGGGGGGACAGCAGGCAGTGACAGGCCCGGGGCTGACAGGCTCCCCCTCCCCTAGCGGGCGCTCGGCTGCCACACCCAGCTGACATAGATCCTTTGTCACAATGCCCGCTACCGTGGGGAGGATACGGGCACTCTGCAGGTGACAGGGACCCAGCAGGACTTGCTGTCAGCTCAGCAATTGCTCAGTTCCCCAAAGAAGCTGAATTCTGCAAATTGCTGCTTTTGCTCTTGAAATGATATCATCAGGCGGGTGTTTTGGTGTAATACACTGAAAACCAGAGCAGAAATGCTGAAATATTCCCATGATATGCATGGTCTCTGCACCAAACCACCATGACTCAGCCTACGTACATCTGCCGCTTGTTCTTCTGTACTGACAGCAGATTGTGGAGGTACAGTATAAAAACCATCTTTATGGAGAGATCTTTGTGGTTTAGGCTTAGTCTAAGTGTCTCAAGTAGCCGGGGCTTTTGTTTGGGCCTAATCCATAAGGTCTGATGGCTTTCCTCCTCCTCTCAAGATGAATGTGGTAGAAAATATAAATCAAAGAAACGTCCTTTGGCCTAGCCTTGCCTTGCCTTGCCTTATTTCCTTCTCATCCTGTTCTCTGTCCCAGCCTCTCTCACTAAGCCCTCGTCTGGCTGCATGTCTCTTCTTTCCTCTCTCCTTTTCTCAAACTCTCCTGCTTCCTGGCTTTCGTCTTTCAATTCCTCCATTTCAGTCCTGCAGCCCGGCACTACTTTTTCCTCTTGCCTCCCTTTGGCGTGCTCCCTTGGCTTTCTCCCTCTCTTCCATATCCTTCTTCCCGACTTGTCTCTTGGAGACTTTTGGCCACTTTGCACCCAAGTCTGGGGATGTTTTGGAAACTTTTCAGAGGCCTCGCTGCTGACAGGGGGGACAGCAGGCAGTGACAGGCCCGGGGCTGACAGGCTCCCCCTCACCTGGCGAGCGCTCGGCTGCCACACCCAGCTGACATAGAACCTTTGTCACAATGCCCGCTACCGTGGGGAGGATGCGGGCACTCTGCAGGTGACAGGGACCCAGCAGGACTTGGTGTCAGCTCAGCAATTGCTCAGTTCCCCAAAGAAGCTGAATTCTGCAAATTGCTGCTTTTGCTCTTGAAATGATGTCATCAGGTGGGTGTTTTGGTGTAATACACTGAAAACCAGAGCAGAAATGCTGAAATATTCCCATGATATGCATGGTCTCTGCACCAAACCACCATGACTCAGCCTACGTACATCTGCCGCTTGTTCTTCTGTACTGACAGCAGATTGTGGAGGTACAGTATAAAAACCATCTTTATGGAGAGATCTTTGTGGTTTAGGCTTAGTCTAAGTGTCTCAAGTAGCCGGGGCTTTTGTTTGGGCCTAATCCATAAGGTCTGATGGCTTTCCTCCTCATCTCAAGATGAATGTGGTAGAAAATATAAATCAAAGAAACGTCCTTTGGCCTAGCCTTGCCTTGCCTTGCCTTATTTCCTTCTCATCCTGTTCTCTGTCCCAGCCTCTCTCACTAACCCCTCGTCTGGCTGCATGTCTCTTCTTTCCTCTCTCCTTTTCTCAAACTCTCCTGCTTCCTGGCTTTCGTCTTTCAATTCCTCCATTTCAGTCCTGCAGCCCCGCACTACTTTTTCCTCTTGCCTCCCTTTGGCCTGCTCCCTCGGCTTTCTCCCTCTGTTCCATATCCTTCTTCCCGACTTGTCTCTTGGAGACTTTTGGCCACTTGGGAGCCAAGTCTGGGGATGTTTTGGAAACTTTTCAGAGGCCTCGCTGGTGACAGGGGGGACAGCAGGCAGTGACAGGCCCGGGGCTGACAGGCTCCCCCTCCCCTAGCGGGCGCTCGGCTGCCACACCCAGCTGACATAGATCCTTTGTCACAATGCCCACTACCGTGGGGAGGATACGGGCACTCTGCAGGTGACAGGGACCCAGCAGGACTTGCTGTCAGCTCAGCAATTGCTCAGTTCCCCAAAGAAGCTGAATTCTGCAAATTGCTGCTTTTGCTCTTGAAATGATGTCATCAGGTGGGTGTTTTGGTGTAATACACTGAAAACCAGAGCAGAAATGCTGAAATATTCCCATGATATGCATGGTCTCTGCACCAAACCACCATGACTCAGCCTACGTACATCTGCCGCTTGTTCTTGTGTACTGACAGCAGATTGTGGAGGTACAGTATAAAAAACATCTTTATGGAGAGATCTTGCTGGTTTAGGCTTAGTCTAATTGTCTCAAGTAGCCGGGGCTTTTGTTTGGGCCTAATCCATAAGGTCTGATGGCTTTCCTCCTCATCTCAAGATGAATGTGGTAGAAAATATAAATCAAAGAAACGTCCTTTGGCCTAGCCTTGCCTTGCCTTGCCTTATTTCCTTCTCATCCTGTTCTCTGTCCCAGCCTCTCTCACTAACCCCTCGTCTGGCTGCATGTCTCTTCTTTCCTCTCTCCTTTTCTCAAACTCTCCTGCTTCCTGGCTTTCGTCTTTCAATTCCTCCATTTCAGTCCTGCAGCCCGGCACTACTTTTTCCTCTTGCCTCCCTTTGGCCTGCTCCCTTGGCTTTCTCCCTCTGTTCCATATCCTTCTTCCCAACTTGTCTCTTGGAGACTTTTGGCCACTTGGGAGCCAAGTCTGGGGACGTTTTGGAAACTTTTCAGAGGCCTCGCTGGTGACAGGGGGGACAGCAGGCAGTGACAGGCCTGGGGCTGACAGGCTCACCCTCCCCTAGCGGGCGCTCGGCTGCCACACCCAGCTGAAATAGAACCTTTGTCACAATGCCCGCTACCGTGGGGAGGATGCGGGCACTCTGCAGGTGACAGGGACCCAGCAGGACTTGCTGTCAGCTCAGCAATTGCTCAGTTCCCCAAAGAAGCTGAATTCTGCAAATTGCTGCTTTTGCTCTTGAAATGATGTCATCAGGTGGGTGTTTTGGTGTAATACACTGAAAACCAGAGCAGAAATGCTGAAATATTCCCATGATATGCATGGTCTCTGCACCAAACCACCATGACTCAGCCTACGTACATCTGCCGCTTGTTCTTCTGTACTGACAGCAGATTGTGGAGGTACAGTATAAAAACCATCTTTATGGAGAGATCTTTGTGGTTTAGGCTTAGTCTAAGTGTCTCAAGTAGCCTGGGCTTTTGTTTGGGCCTAATCCATAAGGTCTGATGGCTTTCCTCCTCCTCTCAAGATGAATGTGGTAGAAAATATAAATCAAAGAAACGTCCTTTGGCCTAGCCTTGCCTTGCCTTGCCTTATTTCCTTCTCATCCTGTTCTCTGTCCCAGCCTCTCTCACTAAGCCCTCGTCTGGCTGCATGTCTCTTCTTTCCTCTCTCCTTTTCTCAAACTCTCCTGCTTCCTGGCTTTCGTCTTTCAATTCCTCCATTTCAGTCCTGCAGCCCCGCACTACTTTTTCCTCTTGCCTCCCTTTGGCCTGCTCCCTTCGCTTTCTCCCTCTCTTCCATATCCTTCTTCCCGACTTGTCTCTTGGAGACTTTTGGCCACTTTGCACCCAAGTCTGGGGATGTTTTGGAAACTTTTCAGAGGCCTCGCTGCTGACAGGGGGGACAGCAGGCAGTGACAGGCCCGGGGCTGACAGGCTCCCCCTCACCTGGCGAGCGCTCGGCTGCCACACCCAGCTGACATAGAACCTTTGTCACAATGCCCGCTACCGTGGGGAGGATGCGGGCACTCTGCAGGTGACAGGGACCCAGCAGGACTTGCTGTCAGCTCAGCAATTGCTCAGTTCCCCAAAGAAGCTGAATTCTGCAAATTGCTGCTTTTGCTCTTGAAATGATGTCATCAGGTGGGTGTTTTGGTGTAATACACTGAAAACCAGAGCAGAAATGCTGAAATATTCCCATGATATGCATGGTCTCTGCACCAAACCACCATGACTCAGCCTACGTACATCTGCCGCTTGTTCTTGTGTACTGACAGCAGATTGTGGAGGTACAGTATAAAAAACATCTTTATGGAGAGATCTTGCTGGTTTAGGCTTAGTCTAAGTGTCTCAAGTAGCTGGGGCTTTTGTTTGGGCCTAATCCATAAGGTCTGATGGCTTTCCTCCTCCTCTCAAGATGAATGTGGTAGAAAATATAAATCAAAGAAACGTCCTTTGGCCTAGCCTTGCCTTGCCTTGCCTTATTTCCTTCTCATCCTGTTCTCTGTCCCAGCCTCTCTCACTAACCCCTCGTCTGGCTGCATGTCTCTTCTTTCCTCTCTCCTTTTCTCAAACTCTCCTGCTTCCTGGCTTTCGTCTTTCAATTCCTCCATTTCAGTCCTGCAGCCCCGCACTACTTTTTCCTCTTGCCTCCCTTTGGCCTGCTCCCTTGGCTTTCTCCCTCTGTTCCATATCCTTCTTCCCGACTTGTCTCTTGGAGACTTTTGGCCACTTGGGAGCCAAGTCTGGGGACGTTTTGGAAACTTTTCAGAGGCCTCGCTGGTGACAGGGGGGACAGCAGGCAGTGACAGGCCCGGGGCTGACAGGCTCCCCCTCACCTGGCAAGCGCTCGGCTGCCACACCCAGCTGACATAGAACCTTTGTCACAATGCCCGCTACCGTGGGGAGGATGCGGGCACTCTGCAGGTGACAGGGACCCAGCAGGACTTGCTGTCAGCTCAGCAATTGCTCAGTTCCCCAAAGAAGCTGAATTCTGCAAATTGCTGCTTTTGCTCTTGAAATGATGTCATCAGGTGGGTGTTTTGGTGTAATACACTGAAAACCAGAGCAGAAATGCTGAAATATTCCCATGATATGCATGGTCTCTGCACCAAACCACCATGACTCAGCCTACGTACATCTGCCGCTTGTTCTTTTGTACTGACAGCAGATTGTGGAGGTACAGTATAAAAAACATCTTTATGGAGAGATCTTTGTGGTTTAGGCTTAGTCTAAGTGTCTCAAGTAGCTGGGGCTTTTGTTTGGGCCTAATCCATAAGGTCTGATGGCTTTCCTCCTCCTCTCAAGATGAATGTGGTAGAAAATATAAATCAAAGAAACGTCCTTTGGCCTAGCCTTGCCTTGCCTTGCCTTATTTCCTTCTCATCCTGTTCTCTGTCCCAGCCTCTCTCACTAAGCCCTCGTCTGGCTGCATGTCTCTTCTTTCCTCTCTCCTTTTCTCAAACTCTCCTGCTTCCTGGCTTTCGTCTTTCAATTCCTCCATTTCAGTCCTGCAGCCCCGCACTACTTTTTCCTCTTGCCTCCCTTTGGCCTGCTCCCTTGGCTTTCTCCCTCTGTTCCATATCCTTCTTCCCGACTTGTCTCTTGGAGACTTTTGGCCACTTGGGAGCCAAGTCTGGGGATGTTTTGGAAACTTTTCAGAGGCCTCGCTGGTGACAGGGGGGACAGCAGGCAGTGACAGGCCCCGGGCTGACAGGCTCCCCCTCACCTAGCGAGCGCTCGGCTGCCACACCCAGCTGACATAGAACCTTTGTCACAATGCCCGCTACCGTGGGGAGGATGCGGGCACTCTGCAGGTGACAGGGACCCAGCAGGACTTGCTGTCAGCTCAGCAATTGCTCAGTTCCCCAAAGAAGCTGAATTCTGCAAATTGCTGCTTTTGCTCTTGAAATGATGTCATCAGGTGGGTGTTTTGGTGTAATACACTGAAAACCAGAGCAGAAATGCTGAAATATTGTAGTGGCAGAGCCCCCCCCCGCCCCGGGGGGATGGGGTTGTCGCCAGCCTGGCTGAGAGGTGAAGCCAGAGACAAAAGAGACTAAAGGAGCACCATTAGAATGTAATAATGAGTGAGCAATCGCCGGACACATGCGTGTAGAGCGCGTGGACAGTACATGCAGCCTATCATGTTATTGTATAACACGAGTTACAACCAATCACATTGTTGTAAGTCCCGTGGACAGGGCAGCTTTGCTATAAAGCTAGCCCGGTCCGACAATAAAGCGAACTCTGTGAACACCATATTGGTGTGTCAGGTTCCGTGGCTCGCATGGATAAAGCAACACTTTGGTGACCCCGACGTGATACTTCATATCGAAGCAAGATCGCCGGAAGTGAAGACTCGAGGACGCCACCTGGGGGCGACACCAGCCCGGCGCTCAATCATAGCGGAAAGTAGGCCTACGAAGAAGCAGGTGGCATGGGAAACACGGCATCCGTGCAAGAAAAAATAATAGTGAGAAGTATTCTGCAGCTGGCTGCAAGAACAGGAAGAATTTTGGAAAAAGACGCGGTGGAGCGCCTTTTACAATTCGCCCAGCGTAAGGGCTGTGTTCGTTCGACGGACGAATTTTTTTCTCCCGGTACATGGGAGGACATAGGGACCGAACTATGGGAAGCGGTTACAAGGGGGAGCCGCGAGGCTTGCGATCTCGCCGGACCCTGGCGGGAGGTCAGGCAGCTAATGCAGGAAGTCTCAGAGGAGCCGGAGCTGTGTGCCGTCCCCTCGGAGCCGCCCGCCGCGAGCTGCCCACCCTCCGAGAACTCCGAAGAATCAACACCGCTGGTATGTCCCGTATCAGATCTGGAGTTCTGGGGCGGAGAGCAAATTATACCCTCTGCGCCCGTTGAGCCATTGCCTGGCTCCGACAACGAATGGCAGCAACCGGCAAGTTTCAACAAGCCAGGACAAGTTAATCCAGCCGACGTGCCTTTGCCGGAGGACCCGATGGAACACCACGACGGAGCACCGCAGAATCGCCCTGAGTTCCAGGAGGAGAGCCACGTGCAGAGCCTGAAGGACTTACTGAGACGGCAGGAGAGCCAGATGCAAGAAGTTCTAGAAGCTATGAAACGACTAGATGGCGGTAACAGTAAAACTTCGCGGTTAATAGCATATAAAAAGGCGTCAGATGCAATTAAGGACGGGCTGGAGGCAATTGGCAGGGAATGTGAAAAACGGGGAAAACAGGAAAGGGAGGGGGTGGAATTAGACCTCACTCCCGAGGAGCTCCGTATTAAAAGGGAGCGAATACAAAAATGGGCTAGACAATGTGTTGAAGATGGGATGTGGTCTGTAAGAGAAGCAGATGAATATTTGAGAGCGCGATATGGAAAATGGCTGGAGACTGGGTTAGCAGATCGGTTTGCAAATATGCGTCGACTTACTGATCCACAGGGAAACACAAGGGAATTGTATAGCAGTGATAATAATGATAATTTGGGTGCTGCCCCTGTGCATCAGGGTAGAGATATTCCTCGAGATCATTCTTATAATGCAGGGCAACGTTGGCAAGGAGTAATCAGAGATGCAACTATTGAAGGGATCATGTTACCTGGTAGTATTACAGCAGTGCCAGTGCACATAGATAATAGAGGACAAAGGCAGTGGTCGCCTTTTGATTGGAAAACGGTTAAGCAATTGCAAAGTGCAGTTATGCAATATGGTATGGATAATAAGCATGTGATGCAGCTAATCAATTCATTTTTCAAGGAGCAAGTACTAACTCAAACAGATATTAGGGCGTTGATGGAGTTATTGCTTCCTCCAACGGGGTATTTGCTGTTCTTGGACAAGTGGCAGGGGAAAGTGGAACTGGCAGTATTAGAAAATGTTCGTTTACCAGCTGATGATCCGTTGCGGTTAGCTAGCATGGACCAGTTACTGGGTCGTGGGCAATATGTGGATGGTGCTACTCAGGCAGCACTTCATCCAAGGATTTTGCAGCAAACGCAAGGGCTTGCCTTGGCAGCAGTGAAAGAATTGCCAAATATAGGTAACCCTGTGCCACCCTATTCTACAATAAAGCAGGATCCTGGGGAACCATATATGAAGTTTGTAGATCGTTTGAAAGAAGCTATAGATGCCTCTCCTAACTTGACTCCAGAGGCAAAAGCTGCTGTGGGGAAAGATTTGGCTATGATGAATGCAAACACCCAATGCCAACAGATATTAGCCGGTTTGGGAAAAACTGCTTCTTTAGCAGAGATGGTGGAAGCTTGCACACAGGTACCAATTATGCAACAGGAGGTAGAAAAAGCAAAAATATATGCTCAAGCCCATGCTGCGGCCTTGGCTGCAGCACGTAAGCCTGCAATGAAAGGTGGAAGCCCTTCTTCTTGTGGCCTAGCATGTTTTACTTGCAAACAGACAGGACATATTAAAAGAAACTGCCCTCAATATGCTTAGCAGCATTGCAAAAATGGCATAACTCTCCAGTTAATCTGGTAACAGATTCTATTTATGTTGTGGGAATTGTACAAAGAATACATAGAGCGCTTTTGCAGCGAGTTTCCAATTCCTTGTTGTTTGAAGCATTGTTAGATTTGTGGAACGTATTAGATCATAGGACAGCACCAGTATTTATCATGCATATAAAAAGCCATACTAACATACCAGGTGGTCTAGTAGAGGGAAACAGCATCATAGACAAACTTGTGGCAGTAGCAGATATATCCCCTTTTGAACAAGTCAGACAAGCTCACGAATTCTTTCATCAATCCTCAGCAGCACTCCGAAAGCAGTTTACAATTACAAAGGAACAAGCTCGAGCCATTATTGCAGCTTGTCCTGATTGTGCCCGCATAGTCCCTCTCCAACAAAAGGGAGTAAATCCTCGGGGCTTGCAGCCAGGTCAGTTATGGCAAACTGATATTACTGAATTTGCACCATTTGGCAGACAAAAGTACATTCATGTCTCCATAGATACCTGTTCAGGACTGCTGTGGGCTACAGCCTTGACCTCAGCAAATGCAAAGGCAGTAAAACGTCATTTACTACAAGCTTTTGCTGTCATGGGTGTCCCTACACAAATCAAAACAGATAATGGTCCTGCTTACCACTCTGACAGACTTGCAGCCTTCCTCACCCAGTGGAAGGTACAACACCTGTTTGGAATCCCTTATAATTCTACTGGCCAAGCAATTATTGAGCGTGCACACCGTACATTAAAAAATCTTTTGTCTGTTTTGAAAAAACAAGGGGGAATTGGTGTGAGCCCAGAAGAGGTATTGATGAAGGCATTGTATGTGCTGAACTGGCTTAATCCTAAAAGTGAAACTGAAATGGAACCGGTTGTTATGCACCAAATCAAAAATGTCAAAGATTTTTCCGAAAATGTGCCTAAGGTTAGTGTGTTTAATCCGACAACACAACAATGGGAAGGTCCTATGTCACTAATAACCTGGGGAAGGGGATATGCTTGTGTTTCTACAGGTAACCACAAAAATTCATGGATCCCAGCAAAGTGGGTGAGACCTTGGCTAGCTAACAGAGAAGAAACCGATTGCAGTGATGACAACCCTTAACCTCAGACATGTTATCGCTTTAAGCAACGAATGTAGCCAATGTTGAGAATACCACTTTGTAAAACAGAGCAGCAATTAATTTTTTGTTATTGGACATGTTCACAGTTATGAAGAGTTTGATTGTATGTGTTGTTTGAACTTAAAAGTTAAAAAGATAGAAGATTTGCAGAACAAGAAAATAACAGAAGATATTGGGTTTTTTGGGGTGAATGCCTTGTTTGGTTAAAAGGAATATTGAAAACAGGTTTGTTCTTGTTAATTGTAATTGTATTAGCCTTAATGTTCTTACCCTGTATTTCACACTGTATTTAAAGCATGATACGGCGTATTGTTAATATTAAATAAAAGAGGGGGAGATGTAGTGGCAGAGCCCCCCCCCGCCCCGGGGGGATGGGGTTGTCGCCAGCCTGGCTGAGAGGTGAAGCCAGAGACAAAAGAGACTAAAGGAGCACCATTAGAATGTAATAATGAGTGAGCAATCGCCGGACACATGCGTGCAGAGCGCGTGGACAGTACATGCAGCCTATCATGTTATTGTATAACACGAGTTACAACCAATCACATTGTTGTAAGGCGCGTGGACAGGGCAGCTTTGCTATAAAGCTAGCCCGGTCCGACAATAAAGCGAACTCTGTGAACACCATATTGGTGTCATCAGGTTCCGTGGCTCGCATGGATAAAGCAACAAAATATTCCCATGATATGCATGGTCTCTGCACCAAACCACCATGACTCAGCCTACGTACATCTGCCGCTTGTTCTTCTGTACTGACAGCAGATTGTGGAGGTACAGTATAAAAAACATCTTTATGGAGAGATCTTTGTGGTTTAGGCTTAGTCTAAGTGTCTCAAGTAGCTGGGGCTTTTGTTTGGGCCTAATCCATAAGGTCTGATGGCTTTCCTCCTCCTCTCAAGATGAATGTGGTAGAAAATATAAATCAAAGAAACGTCCTTTGGCCTAGCCTTGCCTTGCCTTGCCTTATTTTCTTCTCATCCTGTTCTCTGTCCCAGCCTCTCTCACTAAGCCCTCGTCTGGCTGCATGTCTCTTCTTTCCTCTCTCCTTTTCTCAAACTCTCCTGCTTCCTGGCTTTCGTCTTTCAATTCCTCCATTTCAGTCCTGCAGCCCCGCACTACTTTTTCCTCTTGCCTCCCTTTGGCCTGCTCCCTTGGCTTTCTCCCTCTGTTCCATATCCGTCTTCCCGACTTGTCTCTTGGAGACTTTTGGCCACTTGGGAGCCAAGTCTGGGGATGTTTTGGAAACTTTTCAGAGGCCTCGCTGGTGACAGGGGGGACAGCAGGCAGTGACAGGCCCGGGGCTGACAGGCTCCCCCTCCCCTAGCAGGCGCTCGGCTGCCACACCCAGCTGACATAGAACCTTTGTCACAATGCCCGCTACCGTGGGGAGGATGCGGGCACTCTGCAGGTGACAGGGACCCAGCAGGACTTGGTGTCAGCTCAGCAATTGCTCAGTTCCCCAAAGAAGCTGAATTCTGCAAATTGCTGCTTTTGCTCTTGAAATGATGTCATCAGGTGGGTGTTTTGGTGTAATACACTGAAAACCAGAGCAGAAATGCTGAAATATTCCCATGATATGCATGGTCTCTGCACCAAACCACCATGACTCAGCCTACGTACATCTGCCGCTTGTTCTTCTGTACTGACAGCAGATTGTGGAGGTACAGTATAAAAAACATCTTTATGGAGAGATCTTGCTGGTTTAGGCTTAGTCTAAGTGTCTCAAGTAGCCGGGGCTTTTGTTTGGGCCTAATCCATAAGGTCTGATGGCTTTCCTCCTCATCTCAAGATGAATGTGGTAGAAAATATAAATCAAAGAAACGTCCTTTGGCCTAGCCTTGCCTTGCCTTGCCTTATTTCCTTCTCATCCTGTTCTCTGTCCCAGCCTCTCTCACTAAGCCCTCGTCTGGCTGCATGTCTCTTCTTTCCTCTCTCCTTTTCTCAAACTCTCCTGCTTCCTGGCTTTCGTCTTTCAATTCCTCCATTTCAGTCCTGCAGCCCCGCACTACTTTTTCCTCTTGCCTCCCTTTGGCCTGCTCCCTTGGCTTTCTCCCTCTGTTCCATGTCCTTCTTCCCGACTTGTCTCTTGGAGACTTTTGGCCACGCTGGACCCAAGTCTGGGGATGTTTTGGAAACTTTTCAGAGGCCTCGCTGGTGACACGGGGGACAGCAGGCAGTGACAGGCCCGGGGCTGACAGGCTCACCCTCCCCTAGCGGGCGCTCGGCTGCCACACCCAGCTGACATAGAACCTTTGTCACAATGCCTGCTACCGTGGGGAGGATGCGGGCACTCTGCAGGTGACAGGGACCCAGCAGGACTTGCTGTCAGCTCAGCAATTGCTCAGTTCCCCAAAGAAGCTGAATTCTGCAAATTGCTGCTTTTGCTCTTGAAATGATGTCATCAGGTGGGTGTTTTGGTGTAATACACTGAAAACCAGAGCAGAAATGCTGAAATATTCCCATGATATGAATGGTCTCTGCACCAAACCACCATGACTCAGCCTAAGAACATCTGCCGCTTGTTCTTCTGTACTGACAGCAGATTGTGGAGGTACAGTATAAAAACCATCTTTATGGAGAGATCTTTGTGGTTTAGGCTTAGTCTAAGTGTCTCAAGTAGCCGGGGCTTTTGTTTGGGCCTAATCCATAAGGTCTGATGGCTTTCTTCCTCCTCTCAAGATGAATGTGGTAGAAAATATAAATCAAAGAAACGTCCTTTGGCCTAGCCTTGCCTTGCCTTGCCTTATTTCCTTCTCATCCTGTTCTCTGTCCCAGCCTCTCTCACTAACCCCTCGTCTGGCTGCATGTCTCTTCTTTCCTCTCTCCTTTTCTCAAACTCTCCTGCTTCCTGGCTTTCCTCTTTCAATTCCTCCATTTCAGTCCTGCAGCCCCGCACTACTTTTTCCTCTTGCCTACCTCTGGCCTGCTCCCTTGGCTTTCTCCCTCTGTTCCATATCCTTCTTCCCGACTTGTCTCTTGGAGACTTTTGGCCACTTGGGAGCCAAGTCTGGGGATGTTTTGGAAACTTTTCAGAGGCCTCGCTGGTGACAGGGGGGACAGCAGGCAGTGACAGGCCCGGGGCTGACAGGCTCCCCCTCCCCTAGCGGGCGCTCGGCTGCCACACCCAGCTGACATAGAACCTTTGTCACAATGCCCGCTACCGTGGGGAGGATGCGGGCACTCTGCAGGTGACAGGGACCCAGCAGGACTTGGTGTCAGCTCAGCAATTGCTCAGTTCCCCAAAGAAGCTGAATTCTGCAAATTGCTGCTTTTGCTCTTGAAATGATGTCATCAGGTGGGTGTTTTGGTGTAATACACTGAAAACCAGAGCAGAAATGCTGAAATATTCCCATGATATGCATGGTCTCTGCACCAAACCACCATGACTCAGCCTACGTACATCTGCCGCTTGTTCTTCTGTACTGACAGCAGATTGTGGAGGTACAGTATAAAAAACATCTTTATGGAGAGATCTTGCTGGTTTAGGCTTAATCTAAGTGTCTCAAGTAGCCGGGGCTTTTGTTTGGGCCTAATCCATAAGGTCTGATGGCTTTCCTCCTCATCTCAAGATGAATGTGGTAGAAAATATAAATCAAAGAAACGTCCTTTGGCCTAGCCTTGCCTTGCCTTGCCTTATTTCCTTCTCATCCTGTTCTCTGTCCCAGCCTCTCTCACTAACCCCTCGTCTGGCTGCATGTCTCTTCTTTCCTCTCTCCTTTTCTCAAACTCTCCTGCTTCCTGGCTTTCGTCTTTCAATTCCTCCATTTCAGTCCTGCAGCCCCGCACTACTTTTTCCTCTTGCCTCCCTCTGGCCTGCTCCCTTGGCTTTCTCCCTCTCTTCCATATCCTTCTTCCCGACTTGTCTCTTGGAGACTTTTGACCACTTTGCACCCAAGTCTGGGGATGTTTTGGAAACTTTTCAGAGGCCTCGCTGGTGACAGGGGGGACAGCAGGCAGTGACAGGCCCGGGGCTGACAGTCTCACCCTCCCCTAGCGGGCGCTCGGCTGCCACACCCAGCTGACATAGAACCTTTGTCACAATGCCCGCTACCGTGGGGAGGATGCGGGCACTCTGCAGGTGACAGGGACCCAGCAGGACTTGTTGTCAGCTCAGCAATTGCTCAGTTCCCCAAAGAAGCTGAATTCTGCAAATTGCTGCTTTTGCTCTTGAAATGATGTCATCAGGTGGGTGTTTTGGTGTAATACACTGAAAACCAGAGCAGAAATGCTGAAATATTCCCATGATATGCATGGTCTCTGCACCAAACCACCATGACTCAGCCTACGTACATCTGCCGCTTGTTCTTGTGTACTGACAGCAGATTGTGGAGGTACAGTATAAAAAACATCTTTATGGAGAGATCTTGCTGGTTTAGGCTTACTCTAAGTGTCTCAAGTAGCCGGGGCTTTTGTTTGGGCCTAATCCATAAGGTCTGATGGCTTTCCTCCTCATCTCAAGATGAATGTGGTAGAAAATATAAATCAAAGAAACGTCCTTTGGCCTAGCCTTGCCTTGCCTTGCCTTATTTCCTTCTCATCCTGTTCTCTGTCCCAGCCTCTCTCACTAACCCCTCGTCTGGCTGCATGTCTCTTCTTTCCTCTCTCCTTTTCTCAAACTCTCCTGCTTCCTGGCTTTCGTCTTTCAATTCCTCCATTTCAGTCCTGCAGCCCCGCACTACTTTTTCCTCTTGCCTCCCTCTGGCCTGCTCCCTTGGCTTTCTCCCTCTCTTCCATATCCTTCTTCCCGACTTGTCTCTTGGAGACTTTTGGCCACTTGGGAGCCAAGTCTGGGGATGTTTTGGAAACTTTTCAGAGGCCTCGCTGGTGACAGGGAGGACAGCAGGCAGTGACAGGCCCGGGGCTGACAGGCTCCCCCTCCCCTAGCGGGCGCTCGGCTGCCACACCCAGCTGACATAGAACCTTTGTCACAATGCCCGCTACCGTGGGGAGGATGCGGGCACTGTGCAGGTGACAGGGACCCAGCAGGACTTGGTGTCAGCTCAGCAATTGCTCAGTTCCCCAAAGAAGCTGAATTCTGCAAATTGCTGCTTTTGCTCTTGAAATGATGTCATCAGGTGGGTGTTTTGGTGTAATACACTGAAAACCAGAGCAGAAATGCTGAAATATTCCCATGATATGCATGGTCTCTGCACCAAACCACCATGACTCAGCCTACGTACATCTGCCGCTTGTTCTTCTGTACTGACAGCAGATTGTGGAGGTACAGTATAAAAAACATCTTTATGGAGAGATCTTTGTGGTTTAGGCTTAGTCTAAGTGTCTCAAGTAGCTGGGGCTTTTGTTTGGGCCTAATCCATAAGGTCTGATGGCTTTCCTCCTCCTCTCAAGATGAATGTGGTAGAAAATATAAATCAAAGAAACGTCCTTTGGCCTAGCCTTGCCTTGCCTTGCCTTATTTCCTTCTCATCCTGTTCTCTGTCCCAGCCTCTCTCACTAACCCCTCGTCTGGCTGCATGTCTCTTCTTTCCTCTCTCCTTTTCTCAAACTCTCCTGCTTCCTGGCTTTCGTCTTTCAATTCCTCCATTTCAGTCCTGCAGCCCCGCACTACTTTTTCCTCTTGCCTCCCTTTGGCCTGCTCCCTTGGCTTTCTCCCTCTGTTCCATATCCTTCTTCCCGACTTGTCTCTTGGAGACTTTTGGCCACTTGGGAGCCAAGTCTGGGGACGTTTTGGAAACTTTTCAGAGGCCTCGCTGGTGACAGGGGGGACAGCAGGCAGTGACAGGCCCAAGGCTGACAGGCTCCCCCTCCCCTAGCGGGTGCTCGGCTGCCACACCCAGCTGACATAGAACCTTTGTCACAATGCCCGCTACCGTGGTGAGGATGCGGGCACTCTGCAGGTGACAGGGACCCAGCAGGACTTGGTGTCAGCTCAGCAATTGCTCAGTTCCCCAAAGAAGCTGAATTCTGAAAATTGCTGCTTTTGCTCTTGAAATGATGTCATCAGGTGGGTGTTTTGGTGTAATACACTGAAAACCAGAGCAGAAATGCTGAAATATTCCCATGATATGCATGGTCTCTGCACCAAACCACCATGACTCAGCCTACGTACATCTGCCGCTTGTTCTTCTGTACTGACAGCAGATTGTGGAGGTACAGTATAAAAAACATCTTTATGGAGAGATCTTGCTGGTTTAGGCTTAGTCTAAGTGTCTCAAGTAGCCGGGGCTTTTGTTTGGGCCTAATCCATAAGGTCTGATGGCTTTCCTCCTCCTCTCAAGATGAATGTGGTAGAAAATATAAATCAAAGAAATGTCCTTTGGCCTAGCCTTGCCTTGCCTTGCCTTATTTCCTTCTCATCCTGTTCTCTATCCCAGCCTCTCTCACTAAGCCCTCGTCTGGCTGCATGTCTCTTCTTTCCTCTCTCCTTTTCTCAAACTCTCCTGCTTCCTGGCTTTCCTCTTTCAATTCCTCCATTTCAGTCCTGCAGCCCCGCACTACTTTTTCCTCTTGCCTCCCTTTGGCCTGCTCCCTTGGCTTTCTCCCTCTCTTCCATATCCTTCTTCCCGACTTGTCTCTTGGAGACTTTTGACCACTTTGCACCCAAGTCTGGGGATGTTTTGGAAACTTTTCAGAGGCCTCGCTGGTGACAGGGGGGACAGCAGGCAGTGACAGGCCCGGGGCTGACAGTCTCACCCTCCCCTAGCGGGTGCTCGGCTGCCACACCTAGCTGACATAGAACCTTTGTCACAATGCCCGCTACCGTGGGGAGGATACGGGCACTGTGCAGGTGACAGGGACCCAGCAGGACTTGCTGTCAGCTCAGCAATTGCTCAGTTCCCCAAAGAAGCTGAATTCTGCAAATTGCTGCTTTTGCTCTTGAAATGATGTAATCAGGTGGGTGTTTTGGTGTAATACACTGAAAACCAGAGCAGAAATGCTGAAATATTCCCATGATATGCATGGTCTCTGCACCAAACCACCATGACTCAGCCTACGTACATCTGCCGCTTGTTCTTGTGTACTGACAGCAGATTGTGGAGGTACAGTATAAAAAACATCTTTATGGAGAGATCTTGCTGGTTTAGGCTTACTCTAAGTGTCTCAAGTAGCCGGGGCTTTTGTTTGGGCCTAATCCATAAGGTCTGATGGCTTTCCTCCTCATCTCAAGATGAATGTGGTAGAAAATATAAATCAAAGAAACGTCCTTTGGCCTAGCCTTGCCTTGCCTTGCCTTATTTCCTTCTCATCCTGTTCTCTGTCCCAGCCTCTCTCACTAACCCCTCGTCTGGCTGCATGTCTCTTCTTTCCTCTCTCCTTTTCTCAAACTCTCCTGCTTCCTGGCTTTCGTCTTTCAATTCCTCCATTTCAGTCCTGCAGCCCCGCACTACTTTTTCCTCTTGCCTCCCTCTGGCCTGCTCCCTTGGCTTTCTCCCTCTCTTCCATATCCTTCTTCCCGACTTGTCTCTTGGAGACTTTTGGCCACTTTGCACCCAAGTCTGGGGATGTTTTGGAAACTTTTCAGAGGCCTCGCTGGTGACAGGGAGGACAGCAGGCAGTGACAGGCCCGGGGCTGACAGGCTCCCCCTCCCCTAGCGGGCGCTCGGCTGCCACACCCAGCTGACATAGAACCTTTGTCACAATGCCCGCTACCGTGGGGAGGATGCGGGCACTGTGCAGGTGACAGGGACCCAGCAGGACTTGCTGTCAGCTCAGCAATTGCTCAGTTCCCCAAAGAAGCTGAATTCTGCAAATTGCTGCTTTTGCTCTTGAAATGATGTCATCAGGTGGGTGTTTTGGTGTAATACACTGAAAACCAGAGCAGAAATGCTGAAATATTCCCATGATATGCATGGTCTCTGCACCAAACCACCATGACAGCCTACGTACATCTGCCGCTTGTTCTTCTGTATTGACATCAGATTGTGGAGGTACAGTATAAAAAACATCTTTATGGAGAGATCTTTGTGGTTTAGGCTTAGTCTAAGTGTCTCAAGTAGCTGGGGCTTTTGTTTGGGCCTAATCCATAAGGTCTGATGGCTTTCCTCCTCCTCTCAAGATGAATGTGGTAGAAAATATAAATCAAAGAAACGTCCTTTGGCCTAGCCTTGCCTTGCCTTGCCTTATTTCCTTCTCATCCTGTTCTCTATCCCAGCCTCTCTCACTAAGCCCTCGTCTGGCTGCATGTCTCTTCTTTCCTCTCTCCTTTTCTCAAACTCTCCTGCTTCCTGGCTTTCGTCTTTCAATTCCTCCATTTCAGTCCTGCAGCCCCGCACTACTTTATCCTCTTGCCTCCCTTTGGCCTGCTCCCTTGGCTTTCTCCCTCTGTTCCATATCCTTCTTCCCGACTTGTCTCTTGGAGACTTTTGGCCACTTGGGAGCCAAGTCTGGGGACGTTTTGGAAACTTTTCAGAGGCCTCGCTGGTGACAGGGGGGACAGCAGGCAGTGACAGGCCCGGGGCTGACAGGCTCCCCCTCCCCTAGCGGGTGCTCGGCTGCCACACCCAGCTGACATAGAACCTTTGTCACAATGCCCGCTACCGTGGGGAGGATACGGGCACTGTGCAGGTGACAGGGACCCAGCAGAACTTGGTGTCAGCTCAGCAATTGCTCAGTTCCCCAAAGAAGCTGAATTCTGCAAATTGCTGCTTTTGCTCTTGAAATGATGTCATCAGGTGGGTGTTTTGGTGTAATACACTGAAAACCAGAGCAGAAATGCTGAAATATTCCCATGATATGCATGGTCTCTGCATCAAACCACCATGACTCAGCCTACGTACATCTGCCGCTTGTTCTTCTGTACTGACAGCAGATTGTGGAGGTACAGTATAAAAAACATCTTTATGGAGAGATCTTGCTGGTTTAGGCTTACTCTAAGTGTCTCAAGTAGCCGGGGCTTTTGTTTGGGCCTAATCCATAAGGTCTGATGGCTTTCCTCCTCATCTCAAGATGAATGTGGTAGAAAATATAAATCAAAGAAACGTCCTTTGGCCTAGCCTTGCCTTGCCTTGCCTTATTTCCTTCTCATCCTGTTCTCTGTCCCAGCCTCTCTCACTAACCCCTCGTCTGGCTGCATGTCTCTTCTTTCCTCTCTCCTTTTCTCAAACTCTCCTGCTTCCTGGCTTTCGTCTTTCAATTCCTCCATTTCAGTCCTGCAGCCCCGCACTACTTTTTCCTCTTGCCTCCCTCTGGCCTGCTCCCTTGGCTTTCTCCCTCTCTTCCATATCCTTCTTCCCGACTTGTCTCTTGGAGACTTTTGGCCACTTTGCACCCAAGTCTGGGGATGTTTTGGAAACTTTTCAGAGGCCTCGCTGGTGACAGGGAGGACAGCAGGCAGTGACAGGCCCGGGGCTGACAGGCTCCCCCTCCCCTAGCGGGCGCTCGGCTGCCACACCCAGCTGACATAGAACCTTTGTCACAATGCCCGCTACCGTGGGGAGGATGCGGGCACTGTGCAGGTGACAGGGACCCAGCAGGACTTGCTGTCAGCTCAGCAATTACTCAGTTCCCCAAAGAAGCTGAATTCTGCAAATTGCTTCTTTTGCTCTTGAAATGATGTCATCAGGTGGGTGTTTTGGTGTAATACACTGAAAACCAGAGCAGAAATGCTGAAATATTCCCATGATATGCATGGTCTCTGCACCAAACCACCATGACAGCCTACGTACATCTGCCGCTTGTTCTTCTGTATTGACATCAGATTGTGGAGGTACAGTATAAAAAACATCTTTATGGAGAGATCTTTGTGGTTTAGGCTTAGTCTAAGTGTCTCAATTAGCTGGGGCTTTTGTTTGGGCCTAATCCATAAGGTCTGATGGCTTTCCTCCTCCTCTCAAGATGAATGTGGTAGAAAATATAAATCAAAGAAACGTCCTTTGGCCTAGCCTTGCCTTGCCTTGCCTTATTTCCTTCTCATCCTGTTCTCTGTCCCAGCCTCTCTCACTAAGCCCTCGTCTGGCTGCATGTCTCTTCTTTCCTCTCTCCTTTTCTCAAACTCTCCTGCTTCCTGGCTTTCCTCTTTCAATTCCTCCATTTCAGTCCTGCAGCCCCGCACTACTTTTTCCTCTTGCCTCCCTTTGGCCTGCTCCCTTGGCTTTCTCCCTCTCTTCCATATCCTTCTTCCCGACTTGTCTCTTGGAGACTTTTGGCCACTTGGGAGCCAAGTCTGGGGACGTTTTGGAAACTTTTCAGAGGCCTCGCTGGTGACAGGGGGGACAGCAGGCAGTGACAGGCCCGGGGCTGACAGGCTCCCCCTCCCCTAGCGGGTGCTCGGCTGCCACACCCAGCTGACATAGAACCTTTGTCACAATGCCCGCTACCGTGGTGAGGATGCGGGCACTGTGCAGGTGACAGGGACCCAGCAGGACTTGGTGTCAGCTCAGCAATTGCTCAGTTCCCCAAAGAAGCTGAATTCTGAAAATTGCTGCTTTTGCTCTTGAAATGATGTCATCAGGTGGGTGTTTTGGTGTAATACACTGAAAACCAGAGCACAAATGCTGAAATATTCCCATGATATGCATGGTCTCTGCACCAAACCACCATGACTCAGCCTAAGTACATCTGCCGCTTGTTCTTCTGTACTGACAGCAGATTGTGGAGGTACAGTATAAAAACCATCTTTATGGAGAGATCTTTGTGGTTTAGGCTTAGTCTACGTGTCTCAAGTAGCCGGGGCTTTTGTTTGGGCCTAATCCATAAGGTCTGATGGCTTTCCTCCTCCTCTCAAGATGAATGTGGTAGAAAATATAAATCAAAGAAACGTCCTTTGGCCTAGCCTTGCCTTGCCTTGCCTTATTTCCTTCTCATCCTGTTCTCTGTCCCAGCCTCTCTCACTAAGCCCTCGTCTGGCTGCATGTCTCTTCTTTCCTCTCTCCTTTTCTCAAACTCTCCTGCTTCCTGGCTTTCCTCTTTCAATTCCTCCATTTCAGTCCTGCAGCCCCGCACTACTTTTTCCTCTTGCCTCCCTTTGGCCTGCTCCCTTGGCTTTCTCCCTCTCTTCCATATCCTTCTTCCCGACTTGTCTCTTGGAGACTTTTGACCACTTTGCACCCAAGTCTGGGGATGTTTTGGAAACTTTTCAGAGGCCTCGCTGGTGACAGGGGGGACAGCAGGCAGTGACAGGCCCGGGGCTGACAGTCTCACCCTCCCCTAGCGGGTGCTCGGCTGCCACACCTAGCTGACATAGAACCTTTGTCACAATGCCCGCTACCGTGGGGAGGATACGGGCACTGTGCAGGTGACAGGGACCCAGCAGGACTTGCTGTCAGCTCAGCAATTGCTCAGTTCCCCAAAGAAGCTGAATTCTGCAAATTGCTGCTTTTGCTCTTGAAATGATGTAATCAGGTGGGTGTTTTGGTGTAATACACTGAAAACCAGAGCAGAAATGCTGAAATATTCCCATGATATGCATGGTCTCTGCACCAAACCACCATGACTCAGCCTACGTACATCTGCCGCTTGTTCTTGTGTACTGACAGCAGATTGTGGAGGTACAGTATAAAAAACATCTTTATGGAGAGATCTTGCTGGTTTAGGCTTACTCTAAGTGTCTCAAGTAGCCGGGGCTTTTGTTTGGGCCTAATCCATAAGGTCTGATGGCTTTCCTCCTCATCTCAAGATGAATGTGGTAGAAAATATAAATCAAAGAAACGTCCTTTGGCCTAGCCTTGCCTTGCCTTGCCTTATTTCCTTCTCATCCTGTTCTCTGTCCCAGCCTCTCTCACTAACCCCTCGTCTGGCTGCATGTCTCTTCTTTCCTCTCTCCTTTTCTCAAACTCTCCTGCTTCCTGGCTTTCGTCTTTCAATTCCTCCATTTCAGTCCTGCAGCCCCGCACTACTTTTTCCTCTTGCCTCCCTCTGGCCTGCTCCCTTGGCTTTCTCCCTCTCTTCCATATCCTTCTTCCCGACTTGTCTCTTGGAGACTTTTGGCCACTTTGCACCCAAGTCTGGGGATGTTTTGGAAACTTTTCAGAGGCCTCGCTGGTGACAGGGAGGACAGCAGGCAGTGACAGGCCCGGGGCTGACAGGCTCCCCCTCCCCTAGCGGGCGCTCGGCTGCCACACCCAGCTGACATAGAACCTTTGTCACAATGCCCGCTACCGTGGGGAGGATGCGGGCACTGTGCAGGTGACAGGGACCCAGCAGGACTTGCTGTCAGCTCAGCAATTGCTCAGTTCCCCAAAGAAGCTGAATTCTGCAAATTGCTGCTTTTGCTCTTGAAATGATGTCATCAGGTGGGTGTTTTGGTGTAATACACTGAAAACCAGAGCAGAAATGCTGAAATATTCCCATGATATGCATGGTCTCTGCACCAAACCACCATGACAGCCTACGTACATCTGCCGCTTGTTCTTCTGTATTGACATCAGATTGTGGAGGTACAGTATAAAAAACATCTTTATGGAGAGATCTTTGTGGTTTAGGCTTAGTCTAAGTGTCTCAAGTAGCTGGGGCTTTTGTTTGGGCCTAATCCATAAGGTCTGATGGCTTTCCTCCTCCTCTCAAGATGAATGTGGTAGAAAATATAAATCAAAGAAACGTCCTTTGGCCTAGCCTTGCCTTGCCTTGCCTTATTTCCTTCTCATCCTGTTCTCTATCCCAGCCTCTCTCACTAAGCCCTCGTCTGGCTGCATGTCTCTTCTTTCCTCTCTCCTTTTCTCAAACTCTCCTGCTTCCTGGCTTTCGTCTTTCAATTCCTCCATTTCAGTCCTGCAGCCCCGCACTACTTTATCCTCTTGCCTCCCTTTGGCCTGCTCCCTTGGCTTTCTCCCTCTGTTCCATATCCTTCTTCCCGACTTGTCTCTTGGAGACTTTTGGCCACTTGGGAGCCAAGTCTGGGGACGTTTTGGAAACTTTTCAGAGGCCTCGCTGGTGACAGGGGGGACAGCAGGCAGTGACAGGCCCGGGGCTGACAGGCTCCCCCTCCCCTAGCGGGTGCTCGGCTGCCACACCCAGCTGACATAGAACCTTTGTCACAATGCCCGCTACCGTGGGGAGGATACGGGCACTGTGCAGGTGACAGGGACCCAGCAGAACTTGGTGTCAGCTCAGCAATTGCTCAGTTCCCCAAAGAAGCTGAATTCTGCAAATTGCTGCTTTTGCTCTTGAAATGATGTCATCAGGTGGGTGTTTTGGTGTAATACACTGAAAACCAGAGCAGAAATGCTGAAATATTCCCATGATATGCATGGTCTCTGCATCAAACCACCATGACTCAGCCTACGTACATCTGCCGCTTGTTCTTCTGTACTGACAGCAGATTGTGGAGGTACAGTATAAAAAACATCTTTATGGAGAGATCTTGCTGGTTTAGGCTTACTCTAAGTGTCTCAAGTAGCCGGGGCTTTTGTTTGGGCCTAATCCATAAGGTCTGATGGCTTTCCTCCTCATCTCAAGATGAATGTGGTAGAAAATATAAATCAAAGAAACGTCCTTTGGCCTAGCCTTGCCTTGCCTTGCCTTATTTCCTTCTCATCCTGTTCTCTGTCCCAGCCTCTCTCACTAACCCCTCGTCTGGCTGCATGTCTCTTCTTTCCTCTCTCCTTTTCTCAAACTCTCCTGCTTCCTGGCTTTCGTCTTTCAATTCCTCCATTTCAGTCCTGCAGCCCCGCACTACTTTTTCCTCTTGCCTCCCTCTGGCCTGCTCCCTTGGCTTTCTCCCTCTCTTCCATATCCTTCTTCCCGACTTGTCTCTTGGAGACTTTTGGCCACTTTGCACCCAAGTCTGGGGATGTTTTGGAAACTTTTCAGAGGCCTCGCTGGTGACAGGGAGGACAGCAGGCAGTGACAGGCCCGGGGCTGACAGGCTCCCCCTCCCCTAGCGGGCGCTCGGCTGCCACACCCAGCTGACATAGAACCTTTGTCACAATGCCCGCTACCGTGGGGAGGATGCGGGCACTGTGCAGGTGACAGGGACCCAGCAGGACTTGCTGTCAGCTCAGCAATTACTCAGTTCCCCAAAGAAGCTGAATTCTGCAAATTGCTTCTTTTGCTCTTGAAATGATGTCATCAGGTGGGTGTTTTGGTGTAATACACTGAAAACCAGAGCAGAAATGCTGAAATATTCCCATGATATGCATGGTCTCTGCACCAAACCACCATGACAGCCTACGTACATCTGCCGCTTGTTCTTCTGTATTGACATCAGATTGTGGAGGTACAGTATAAAAAACATCTTTATGGAGAGATCTTTGTGGTTTAGGCTTAGTCTAAGTGTCTCAATTAGCTGGGGCTTTTGTTTGGGCCTAATCCATAAGGTCTGATGGCTTTCCTCCTCCTCTCAAGATGAATGTGGTAGAAAATATAAATCAAAGAAACGTCCTTTGGCCTAGCCTTGCCTTGCCTTGCCTTATTTCCTTCTCATCCTGTTCTCTGTCCCAGCCTCTCTCACTAAGCCCTCGTCTGGCTGCATGTCTCTTCTTTCCTCTCTCCTTTTCTCAAACTCTCCTGCTTCCTGGCTTTCCTCTTTCAATTCCTCCATTTCAGTCCTGCAGCCCCGCACTACTTTTTCCTCTTGCCTCCCTTTGGCCTGCTCCCTTGGCTTTCTCCCTCTCTTCCATATCCTTCTTCCCGACTTGTCTCTTGGAGACTTTTGGCCACTTGGGAGCCAAGTCTGGGGACGTTTTGGAAACTTTTCAGAGGCCTCGCTGGTGACAGGGGGGACAGCAGGCAGTGACAGGCCCGGGGCTGACAGGCTCCCCCTCCCCTAGCGGGTGCTCGGCTGCCACACCCAGCTGACATAGAACCTTTGTCACAATGCCCGCTACCGTGGTGAGGATGCGGGCACTGTGCAGGTGACAGGGACCCAGCAGGACTTGGTGTCAGCTCAGCAATTGCTCAGTTCCCCAAAGAAGCTGAATTCTGAAAATTGCTGCTTTTGCTCTTGAAATGATGTCATCAGGTGGGTGTTTTGGTGTAATACACTGAAAACCAGAGCACAAATGCTGAAATATTCCCATGATATGCATGGTCTCTGCACCAAACCACCATGACTCAGCCTAAGTACATCTGCCGCTTGTTCTTCTGTACTGACAGCAGATTGTGGAGGTACAGTATAAAAACCATCTTTATGGAGAGATCTTTGTGGTTTAGGCTTAGTCTACGTGTCTCAAGTAGCCGGGGCTTTTGTTTGGGCCTAATCCATAAGGTCTGATGGCTTTCCTCCTCCTCTCAAGATGAATGTGGTAGAAAATATAAATCAAAGAAACGTCCTTTGGCCTAGCCTTGCCTTGCCTTGCCTTATTTCCTTCTCATCCTGTTCTCTGTCCCAGCCTCTCTCACTAAGCCCTCGTCTGGCTGCATGTCTCTTCTTTCCTCTCTCCTTTTCTCAAACTCTCCTGCTTCCTGGCTTTCCTCTTTCAATTCCTCCATTTCAGTCCTGCAGCCCCGCACTACTTTTTCCTCTTGCCTCCCTTTGGCCTGCTCCCTTGGCTTTCTCCCTCTCTTCCATATCCTTCTTCCCGACTTGTCTCTTGGAGACTTTTGGCCAGTTGGGAGCCAAGTCTGGGGATATTTTGGAAACTTTTCAGAGGCCTCGCTGGTGACAGGGGGGACAGCAGGCAGTGACAGGCCCGGGGCTGACAGTCTCACCCTCCCCTAGCGGGCGCTCGGCTGCCACACCCAGCTGACATAGAACCTTTGTCACAATGCCCGCTACCGTGGGGAGGATGCGGGCACTCTGCAGGTGACAGGGACCCAGCAGGACTTGCTGTCAGCTCAGCAATTGCTCAGTTCCCCAAAGAAGCTGAATTCTGCAAATTGCTGCTTTTGCTCTTGAAATGATGTCATCAGGTGGGTGTTTTGGTGTAATACACTGAAAACCAGACCAGAAATGCTGAAATATTCCCATGATATGCATGGTCTCTGCACCAAACCACCATGACTCAGCCTACGTACATCTGCCGCTTGTTCTTCTGTACTGACAGCAGATTGTGGAGGTACAGTATAAAAAACATCTTTATGGAGAGATCTTTGTGGTTTAGGCTTAGTCTAAGTGTCTCAAGTAGCCGGGGCTTTTGTTTGGGCCTAATCCATAAGGTCTGATGGCTTTCCTCCTCCTCTCAAGATGAATGTGGTAGAAAATATAAATCAAAGAAACGTCCTTTGGCCTAGCCTTGCCTTGCCTTGCCTTATTTCCTTCTCATCCTGTTCTCTGTCCCAGCCTCTCTCACTAACCCCTCGTCTGGCTGCATGTCTCTTCTTTCCTCTCTCCTTTTCTCAAACTCTCCTGCTTCCTGGCTTTCGTCTTTCAATTCCTCCATTTCAGTCCTGCAGCCCCGCACTACTTTTTCCTCTTGCCTCCCTCTGGCCTGCTCCCTTGGCTTTCTCCCTCTCTTCCATATCCTTCTTCCCGACTTGTCTCTTGGAGACTTTTGGCCACTTTGCACCCAAGTCTGGGGATGTTTTGGAAACTTTTCAGAGGCCTCGCTGGTGACAGGGGGGACAGCAGGCAGTGACAGGCCCGGGGCTGACAGGCTCCCCCTCCCCTAGCGGGCGCTCGGCTGCCACACCCAGCTGACATAGAACCTTTGTCACAATGCCCGCTACCGTGGGGAGGATGCGGGCACTCTGCAGGTGACAGGGACCCAGCAGGACTTGCTGTCAGCTCAGCAATTGCTCAGTTCCCCAAAGAAGCTGAATTCTGCAAATTGCTGCTTTTGCTCTTGAAATGATGTCATCAGGTGGGTGTTTTGGTGTAATACACTGAAAACCAGAGCAGAAATGCTGAAATATTCCCATGATATGCATGGTCTCTGCACCAAACCACCATGACTCAGCCTACGTACATCTGCCGCTTGTTCTTCTGTACTGACAGCAGATTGTGGCGGTACAGTATAAAAAACATCTTTATGGAGAGATCTTGCTGGTTTAGGCTTAGTCTAAGTGTCTCAAGTAGCCGGGGCTTTTGTTTGGGCCTAATCCATAAGGTCTGATGGCTTTCCTCCTCCTCTCAAGATGAATGTGGTAGAAAATATAAATCAAAGAAACGTCCTTTGGCCTAGCCTTGCCTTGCCTTGCCTTATTTCCTTCTCATCCTGTTCTCTGTCCCAGCCTCTCTCACTAAGCCCTCGTCTGGCTGCATGTCTCTTCTTTCCTCTCTCCTTTTCTCAAACTCTCCTGCTTCCTGGCTTTCCTCTTTCAATTCCTCCATTTCAGTCCTGCAGCCCCGCACTACTTTTTCCTCTTGCCTCCCTTTGGCCTGCTCCCTTGGCTTTCTCCCTCTCTTCCATATCCTTCTTCCCGACTTGTCTCTTGGAGACTTTTGGCCACTTGGGAGCCAAGTCTGGGGACGTTTTGGAAACTTTTCAGAGGCCTCGCTGGTGACAGGGGGTCAGCAGGCAGTGACAGGCCCGGGGCTGACAGGCTCCCCCTCCCCTAGCGGGTGCTCGGCTGCCACACCCAGCTGACATAGAACCTTTGTCACAATGCCCGCTACCGTGGGGAGGATACGGGCACTGTGCAGGTGACAGGGACCCAGCAGGACTTGGTGTCAGCTCAGCAATTGCTCAGTTCCCCAAAGAAGCTGAATTCTGCAAATTGCTGCTTTTGCTCTTGAAATGATGTCATCAGGTGGGTGTTTTGGTGTAATACACTGAAAAGCAGAGCAGAAATGCTGAAATATTCCCATGATATGCATGGTCTCTGCACCAAACCACCATGACTCAGCCTAAGTACATCTGCCGCTTGTTCTTCTGTACTGACAGCAGATTGTGGAGGTACAGTATAAAAACCATCTTTATGGAGAGATCTTTGTGGTTTAGGCTTAGTCTACGTGTCTCAAGTAGCCGGGGCTTTTGTTTGGGCCTAATCCATAAGGTCTGATGGCTTTCCTCCTCCTCTCAAGATGAATGTGGTAGAAAATATAAATCAAAGAAACGTCCTTTGGCCTAGCCTTGCCTTGCCTTGCCTTATTTCCTTCTCATCCTGTTCTCTGTCCCAGCCTCTCTCACTAAGCCCTCGTCTGGCTGCATGTCTCTTCTTTCCTCTCTCCTTTTCTCAAACTCTCCTGCTTCCTGGCTTTCCTCTTTCAGTTCCTCCATTTCAGTCCTGCAGCCCCGCACTACTTTTTCCTCTTGCCTCCCTTTGGCCTGCTCCCTTGGCTTTCTCCCTCTCTTCCATATCCTTCTTCCCGACTTGTCTCTTGGAGACTTTTGGCCACTTGGGAGCCAAGTCTGGGGACGTTTTGGAAACTTTTCAGAGGCCTCGCTGGTGACAGGGGGTCAGCAGGCAGTGACAGGCCCGGGGCTGACAGGCTCCCCCTCCCCTAGCGGGTGCTCGGCTGCCACACCCAGCTGACATAGAACCTTTGTCACAATGCCCGCTACCGTGGGGAGGATACGGGCACTGTGCAGGTGACAGGGACCCAGCAGGACTTGGTGTCAGCTCAGCAATTGCTCAGTTCCCCAAAGAAGCTGAATTCTGCAAATTGCTGCTTTTGCTCTTGAAATGATGTCATCAGGTGGGTGTTTTGGTGTAATACACTGAAAACCAGAGCACAAATGCTGAAATATTCCCATGATATGCATGGTCTCTGCACCAAACCACCATGACTCAGCCTACGTACATCTGCCGCTTGTTCTTCTGTACTGACAGCAGATTGTGGAGGTACAGTATAAAAAACATCTTTATGGAGAGATCTTTGTGGTTTAGGCTTAGTCTAAGTGTCTCAAGTAGCTGGGGCTTTTGTTTGGGCCTAATCCATAAGGTCTGATGGCTTTCCTCCTCCTCTCAAGATGAATGTGGTAGAAAATATAAATCAAAGAAACGTCCTTTGGCCTAGCCTTGCCTTGCCTTGCCTTATTTCCTTCTCATCCTGTTCTCTGTCCCAGCCTCTCTCACTAACCCCTCGTCTGGCTGCATGTCTCTTCTTTCCTCTCTCCTTTTCTCAAACTCTCCTGCTTCCTGGCTTTCGTCTTTCAATTCCTCCATTTCAGTCCTGCAGCCCCGCACTACTTTTTCCTCTTGCCTCCCTCTGGCCTGCTCCCTTGGCTTTCTCCCTCTCTTCCATATCCTTCTTCCCGACTTGTCTCTTGGAGACTTTTGGCCACTTTGCACCCAAGTCTGGGGATGTTTTGGAAACTTTTCAGAGGCCTCGCTGGTGACAGGGGGGACAGCAGGCAGTGACAGGCCCGGGGCTGACAGGCTCCCCCTCCCCTAGCGGGCGCTCGGCTGCCACACCCAGCTGACATAGAACCTTTGTCACAATGCCCGCTACCGTGGGGAGGATGCGGGCACTCTGCAGGTGACAGGGACCCAGCAGGACTTGCTGTCAGCTCAGCAATTGCTCAGTTCCCCAAAGAAGCTGAATTCTGCAAATTGCTGCTTTTGCTCTTGAAATGATGTCATCAGGTGGGTGTTTTGGTGTAATACACTGAAAACCAGAGCAGAAATGCTGAAATATTCCCATGATATGCATGGTCTCTGCACCAAACCACCATGACTCAGCCTACGTACATCTGCCGCTTGTTCTTCTGTACTGACAGCAGATTGTGGCGGTACAGTATAAAAAACATCTTTATGGAGAGATCTTGCTGGTTTAGGCTTAGTCTAAGTGTCTCAAGTAGCCGGGGCTTTTGTTTGGGCCTAATCCATAAGGTCTGATGGCTTTCCTCCTCCTCTCAAGATGAATGTGGTAGAAAATATAAATCAAAGAAACGTCCTTTGGCCTAGCCTTGCCTTGCCTTGCCTTATTTCCTTCTCATCCTGTTCTCTGTCCCAGCCTCTCTCACTAAGCCCTCGTCTGGCTGCATGTCTCTTCTTTCCTCTCTCCTTTTCTCAAACTCTCCTGCTTCCTGGCTTTCCTCTTTCAATTCCTCCATTTCAGTCCTGCAGCCCCGCACTACTTTTTCCTCTTGCCTCCCTTTGGCCTGCTCCCTTGGCTTTCTCCCTCTCTTCCATATCCTTCTTCCCGACTTGTCTCTTGGAGACTTTTGGCCACTTGGGAGCCAAGTCTGGGGATGTTTTGGAAACTTTTCAGAGGTCTCGCTGGTGACAGGGGGGACAGCAGGCAGTGACAGGCCCGGGGCTGACAGGCTCACTCTCCCCTAGCGGGCGCTCGGCTGCCACACCCAGCTGACATAGAACCTTTGTCACAATGCCCGCTACCATGGGGAGGATACGGGCACTGTGCAGGTGACAGGGACCCAGCAGGACTTGGTGTCAGCTCAGCAATTGCTCAGTTCCCCAAAGAAGCTGAATTCTGCAAATTGCTGCTTTTGCTCTTGAAATGATGTCATCAGGTGGGTGTTTTGGTGTAATACACTGAAAACCAGAGCAGAAATGCTGAAATATTCCCATGATATGCATGGTCTCTGCACCAAACCACCATGACTCAGCCTAAGTACATCTGCCGCTTGTTCTTCTGTACTGACAGCAGATTGTGGAGGTACAGTATAAAAACCATCTTTATGGAGAGATCTTTGTGGTTTAGGCTTAGTCTACGTGTCTCAAGTAGCTGGGGCTTTTGTTTGGGCCTAATCCATAAGGTCTGATGGCTTTCTTCCTCCTCTCAAGATGAATGTGGTAGAAAATATAAATCAAAGAAACGTCCTTTGGCCTAGCCTTGCCTTGCCTTGCCTTATTTCCTTCTCATCCTGTTCTCTGTCCCAGCCTCTCTCACTAACCCCTCGTCTGGCTGCATGTCTCTTCTTTCCTCTCTCCTTTTCTCAAACTCTCCTGCTTCCTGGCTTTCCTCTTTCAATTCCTCCATTTCAGTCCTGCAGCCCCGCACTACTTTTTCCTCTTGCCTCCCTCTGGCCTGCTCCCTTGGCTTTCTCCCTCTGTTCCATAGCCTTCTTCCCGACTTGTCTCTTGGAGACTTTTGGCCACTTTGCACCCAAGTCTGGGGATGTTTTGGAAACTTTTCAGAGGCCTCGCTGGTGACAGGGGGGACAGCAGGCAGTGACAGGCCCGGGGCTGACAGGCTCCCCCTCCCCTAGCGGGCGCTCGGCTGCCACACCCAGCTGACATAGAACCTTTGTCACAATGCCCGCTACCGTGGGGAGGATGCGGGCACTCTGCAGGTGACAGGGACCCAGGAGGACTTGCTGTCAGCTCAGCAATTGCTCAGTTCCCCAAAGAAGCTGAATTCTGCAAATTGCTGCTTTTGCTCTTGAAATGATGTCATCAGGTGGGTGTTTTGGTGTAATACACTGAAAAGCAGAGCAGAAATGCTGAAATATTCCCATGATATGCATGGTCTCTGCACCAAACCACCATGACTCAGCCTACGTACATCTGCCGCTTGTTCTTCTGTACTGACAGCAGATTGTGGAGGTACAGTATAAAAAACATCTTTATGGAGAGATCTTGCTGGTTTAGGCTTAGTCTAAGTGTCTCAGGTAGCTGGGGCTTTTGTTTGGGCCTAATCCATAAGGTCTGATGGCTTTCCTCCTCCTCTCAAGATGAATGTGGTAGAAAATATAAATCAAAGAAACGTCCTTTGGCCTAGCCTTGCCTTGCCTTGCCTTATTTCCTTCTCATCCTGTTCTCTGTCCCAGCCTCTCTCACTAACCCCTCGTCTGGCTGCATGTCTCTTCTTTCCTCTCTCCTTTTCTCAAACTCTCCTGCTTCCTGGCTTTCGTCTTTCAATTCCTCCATTTCAGTCCTGCAGCCCCGCACTACTTTTTCCTCTTGCCTCCCTTTGGCCTGCTCCCTTGGCTTTCTCCCTCTGTTCCATATCCTTCTTCCCGACTTGTCTCTTGGAGACTTTTGGCCACTTGGGAGCCAAGTCTGGGGACGTTTTGGAAACTTTTCAGAGGCCTCGCTGGTGACAGGGGGGACAGCAGGCAGTGACAGGCCCGGGGCTGACAGGCTCCCCCTCCCCTAGCGGGCGCTCGGCTGCCACACCCAGCTGACATAGAACCTTTGTCACAATGCCCGCTACCGTGGGGAGGATGCGGGCACTCTGCAGGTGACAGGGACCCAGCAGGACTTGCTGTCAGCTCAGCAATTGCTCAGTTCCCCAAAGAAGCTGAATTCTGCAAATTGCTGCTTTTGCTCTTGAAATGATGTCATCAGGTGGGTGTTTTGGTGTAATACACTGAAAAGCAGAGCAGAAATGCTGAAATATTCCCATGATATGCATGGTCTCTGCACCAAACCACCATGACTCAGCCTACGTACATCTGCCGCTTGTTCTTCTGTACTGACAGCAGATTGTGGAGGTACAGTATAAAAAACATCTTTATGGAGAGATCTTGCTGGTTTAGGCTTAGTCTAAGTGTCTCAGGTAGCTGGGGCTTTTGTTTGGGCCTAATCCATAAGGTCTGATGGCTTTCCTCCTCCTCTCAAGATGAATGTGGTAGAAAATATAAATCAAAGAAACGTCCTTTGGCCTAGCCTTGCCTTGCCTTGCCTTATTTCCTTCTCATCCTGTTCTCTGTCCCAGCCTCTCTCACTAACCCCTCGTCTGGCTGCATGTCTCTTCTTTCCTCTCTCCTTTTCTCAAACTCTCCTGCTTCCTGGCTTTCGTCTTTCAATTCCTCCATTTCAGTCCTGCAGCCCCGCACTACTTTTTCCTCTTGCCTCCCTTTGGCCTGCTCCCTTGGCTTTCTCCCTCTGTTCCATATCCTTCTTCCCGACTTGTCTCTTGGAGACTTTTGGCCACTTGGGAGCCAAGTCTGGGGATGTTTTGGAAACTTTTCAGAGGCCTCGCTGGTGACAGGGGGGACAGCAGGCAGTGACAGGCCCGGGGCTGACAGGCTCCCCCTCCCCTAGCGGGCGCTCGGCTGCCACACCCAGCTGACATAGAACCTTTGTCACAATGCCCGCTACCGTGGGGAGGATGCGGGCACTCTGCAGGTGACAGGGACCCAGCAGGACTTGCTGTCAGCTCAGCAATTCCTCAGTTCCCCAAAGAAGCTGAATTCTGCAAATTGCTGCTTTTGCTCTTGAAATGATGTCATCAGGTGGGTGTTTTGGTGTAATACACTGAAAACCAGAGCACAAATGCTGAAATATTCCCATGATATGCATGGTCTCTGCACCAAACCACCATGACTCAGCCTACGTACATCTGCCGCTTGTTCTTCTGTACTGACAGAAGATTGTGGAGGTACAGTATAGAAACCATCTTTATGGAGAGATCTTTGTGGTTTAGGCTTAGTCTAAGTGTCGCAAGTAGCCGGGGCTTTTGTTTGGGCCTAATCCATAAGGTCTGATGGCTTTCCTCCTCATCTCAAGATGAATGTGGTAGAAAATATAAATCAAAGAAACATCCTTTGGCCTAGCCTTGCCTTGCCTTGCCTTATTTCCTTCTCATCCTGTTCTCTGTCCCAGCCTCTCTCACTAAGCCCTCGTCTGGCTGCATGTCTCTTCTTTCCTCTTTCCTTTTCTCAAACTCTCCTGCTTCCTGGCTTTCGTCTTTCAATTCCTCCATTTCAGTCCTGCAGCCCGGCACTACTTTTTCCTCTTGCCTCCCTTGGGCCTGCTCCCTTGGCTTTCTCCCTCTGTTCCATATCCTTCTTCCCGACTTGTCTCTTGGAGACTTTTGGCCACTTGGGAGCCAAGTCTGGGGATGTTTTGGAAACTTTTCAGAGGCCTCGCTGGTGACAGGGGGGACAGCAGGCAGTGACAGGCCTGGGGCTGACAGGCTCCCCCTCCCCTAGCGGGCGCTCGGCTGCCACACCCAGCTGACATAGAACCTTTGTCACAATGCCCGCTACCGTGGGGTGGATGCGGGCACTCTGCAGGTGACAGGGACCCAGCAGGACTTGCTGTCAGCTCAGCAATTGCTCAGTTCCCCAAAGAAGCTGAATTCTGCAAATTGCTGCTTTTGCTCTTGAAATGATGTCATCAGGTGGGTGTTTTGGTGTAATACACTGAAAACAAGAGCAGAAATGCTGAAATATTCCTATGATATGCATGGTCTCTGCACCAAACCACCATGACTCAGCCTAAGTACATCTGCCGCTTGTTCTTCTGTACTGACAGCAGATTGTGGAGGTACAGTAGAAAAACCATCTTTATGGAGAGATCTTTGTGGTTTAGGCTTAGTCTAAGTGTCTCAAGTAGCTGGGGCTTTTGTTTGGGCCTAATCCATAAGGTCTGATGGCTTTCCTCCTCATCTCAAGATGAATGTGGTAGAAAATATAAATCAAAGAAACGTCCTTTGGCCTAGCCTTGCCTTGCCTTGCCTTATTTCCTTCTCATCCTGTTCTCTGTCCCAGCCTCTCTCACTAACCCCTCGTCTGGCTGCATGTCTCTTCTTTCCTCTCTCCTTTTCTCAAACTCTCCTGCTTCGTGGCTTTCCTCTTTCAATTCCTCCATTTCAGTCCTGCAGCCCCGCACTACTTTTTCCTCTTGCCTCCCTTTGGCCTGCTCCCTTGGCTTTCTCCCTCTGTTCCATATCCTTCTTCCCGACTTGTCTCTTGGAGACTTTTGGCCACTTGGCAGCCAAGTCTGGGGATGTTTTGGAAACTTTTCAGAGGCCACGCTGGTGACAGGGGGGACAGCAGGCAGTGACAGGCCCGGGGCTGACAGGCTCCCCCTCCCCTAGCGGGCGCTCGGCTGCCACACCCAGCTGACATAGAACCTTTGTCACAATGCCCGCTACCGTGGGGAGGATGCAAGCACTCTGCAGGTGACAGGGACCCAGCAGGACTTGCTGTCAGCTCAGCAATTGCTCAGTTCCCCAAAGAAGCTGAATTCTGCAAATTGCTGCTTTTGCTCTTGAAATGATGTCATCAGGTGGGTGTTTTGGTGTAATACACTGAAAACCAGAGCAGAAATGCTGAAATATTCCCATGATATGCATGGTCTCTGCACCAAAACACCATGACTCACCCTAAGTACATCTGCCGCTTGTTCTTCTGTACTGACAGAAGATTGTGGAGGTACAGTATAGAAACCATCTTTATGGAAAGATCTTGCTGGATTAGGCTTAGTCTAAGTGTCTCAAGTAGCCGGGGCTTTTGTTTGGGCCTAATCCATAAGGTCTGATGGCTTTCCTCCTCATCTCAAGATGAATGTGGTAGAAAATATAAATCAAAGAAACGTCCTTTGGCCTAGCCTTGCCTTGCCTTGCCTTATTTCCTTCTCATCCTGTTCTCTGTCCCAGCCTCTCTCACTAACCCCTCGTCTGGCTGCATGTCTCTTCTTTCCTCTCTCCTTTTCTCAAACTCTCCTGCTTCCTGGCTTTCGTCTTTCAATTCCTCCATTTCAGTCCTGCAGCCCCGCACTACTTTTTCCTCTTGCCTCCCTTTGGCCTGCTCCCTTGGCTTTCTCCCTCTCTTCCATATCCTTCTTCCCGACTTGTCTCTTGGAGACTTTTGGCCACTTTGGAGCCAAGTCTGGGCATGTTTTGGAAACTTTTCAGAGGCCTCGCTGGTGACAGGGGGGACAGCAGGCAGTGACAGGCCCGGGGCTGACAGGCTCCCCCTCCCCTAGCGGGCGCTCGGCTGCCACACCCAGCTGACATAGAACCTTTGTCACAATGCCCGCTACCGTGGTGAGGATACGGGCACTCTGCAGGTGACAGGGACCCAGCAGGACTTGCTGTCAGCTCAGCAATTGCTCAGTTCCCCAAAGAAGCTGAATTCTGCAAATTGCTGCTTTTGCTCTTGAAATGATGTCATCAGGTGGGTGTTTTGGTGTAATACACTGAAAACCAGAGCAGAAATGCTGAAATAGTCCCATGATATGCATGGTCTCTGCACCAAACCACCATGTCTCAGCCTAAGTATGTCTGCCGCTTGTTCTTTTGTACTGACAGAAGATTGTGGAAGTACAGTATAAAAACCATCTTTATGGAGAGATCTTTGTGGTTTAGGCTTAGTCTAAGTGTCTCAAGTAGCTGGGGCTTTTGTTTGGGCCTAATCCATAAGGTCTGATGGCTTTCCTCCTCATCTCAAGATGAATGTGGTAGAAAATATAAATCAAAGAAACATCCTTTAGCCTAGCCTTGCCTTGCCTTGCCTTATTTCCTTCTCATCCTGTTCTCTGTCCCAGCCTCTCTCACTAACCCCTCGTCTGGCTGCATGTCTCTTCTTTCCTCTCTCCTTTTCTCAAACTCTCCTGCTTCCTGGCTTTCGTCTTTCAATTCCTCCATTTCAGTCCTGCAGCCCGGCACCACTTTTTCCTCTTGCCTCCCTTGGGCCTGCTCCCTTGGCTTTCTCCCTCTGTTCCGTATCCTTCTTCCCGACTTGTCTCTTGGAGACTTTTGGCCACTTTGCACCCAAGTCTGGGGATGTTTTGGAAACTTTTCAGAGGCCTCGCTGGTGACAGGGGGGACAGCAGGCAGTGACAGGCCCGGGGCTGACAGGCTCCCCCTCCCCTAGCGGGCGCTCGGCTGCCACACCCAGCTGACATAGAACCTTTGTCACAATGCCCGCTACCGTGGGGAGGATGCAAGCACTCTGCAGGTGACAGGGACCCAGCAGGACTTGCTGTCAGCTCAGCAATTGCTCAGTTCCCCAAAGAAGCTGAATTCTGCAAATTGCTGCTTTTGCTCTTGAAATGATGTCATCAGGTGGGTGTTTTGGTGTAATACACTGAAAACCAGAGCAGAAATGCTGAAATATTCCCATGATATGCATGGTCTCTGCACCAAAACACCATGACTCAGCCTAAGTACATCTGCCGCTTGTTCTTCTGTACTGACAGAAGATTGTAGAGGTACAGTATAGAAACCATCTTTATGGAGAGATCTTGCTGGATTAGGCTTAGTCTAAGTGTCTCAAGTAGCCGGGGCTTTTGTTTGGGCCTAATCCATAAGGTCTGATGGCTTTCCTCCTCATCTCAAGATGAATGTGGTAGAAAATATAAATCAAAGAAACATCCTTTGGCCTAGCCTTGCCTTGCCTTGCCTTATTTCCTTCTCATCCTGTTCTCTGTCCCAGCCTCTCTCACTAACCCCTCGTCTGGCTGCATGTCTCTTCTTTCCTCTCTCCTTTTCTCAAACTCTCCTGCTTCCTGGCTTTCGTCTTTCAATTCCTCCATTTCAGTCCTGCAGCCCCGCACTACTTTTTCCTCTTGCCTCCCTTTGGCCTGCTCCCTTGGCTTTCTCCCTCTCTTCCATATCCTTCTTCCCGACTTGTCTCTTGGAGACTTTTGGCCACTTTGGAGCCAAGTCTGGGCATGTTTTGGAAACTTTTCAGAGGCCTCGCTGGTGACAGGGGGGACAGCAGGCAGTGACAGGCCCGGGGCTGACAGGCTCCCCCTCCCCTAGCGGGCGCTCGGCTGCCACACCCAGCTGACATAGAACCTTTGTCACAATGCCCGCTACCGTGGTGAGGATACGGGCACTCTGCAGGTGACAGGGACCCAGCAGGACTTGCTGTCAGCTCAGCAATTGCTCAGTTCCCCAAAGAAGCTGAATTCTGCAAATTGCTGCTTTTGCTCTTGAAATGATGTCATCAGGTGGGTGTTTTGGTGTAATACACTGAAAACCAGAGCAGAAATGCTGAAATATTCCCATGATATGCATGGTCTCTGCACCAAACCACCATGTCTCAGCCTAAGTACATCTTCCGCTTGTTCTTTTGTACTGACAGAAGATTGTGGAAGTACAGTATAAAAACCATCTTTATGGAGAGATCTTTGTGGTTTAGGCTTAGTCTAAGTGTCTCAAGTAGCTGGGGCTTTTGTTTGGGCCTAATCCATAAGGTCTGATGGCTTTCCTCCTCATCTCAAGATGAATGTGGTAGAAAATATAAATCAAAGAAACATCCTTTAGCCTAGCCTTGCCTTGCCTTGCCTTATTTCCTTCTCATCCTGTTCTCTGTCCCAGCCTCTCTCACTAAGCCCTCGTCTGGCTGCATGTCTCTTCTTTCCTCTCTCCTTTTCTCAAACTCTCCTGCTTCCTGGCTTTCCTCTTTCAATTCCTCCATTTCAGTCCTGCAGCCCGGCACCACTTTTTCCTCTTGCCTCCCTTGGGCCTGCTCCCTTGGCTTTCTCCCTCTGTTCCATATCCTTCTTCCCGACTTGTCTCTTGGAGACTTTTGGCCACTTTGCACCCAAGTCTGGGGATGTTTTGGAAACTTTTCAGAGGCCTCGCTGGTGACAGGGGGGACAGCAGGCAGTGACAGGCCCGGGGCTGACAGGCTCCCCCTCCCCTAGCGGGCGCTCGGCTGCCACACCCAGCTGACATAGAACCTTTGTCACAATGCCCGCTACCGTGGGGAGGATGCAAGCACTCTGCAGGTGACAGGGACTCAGCAGGACTTGCTGTCAGCTCAGCAATTGCTCAGTTCCCCAAAGAAGCTGAATTCTGCAAATTGCTGCTTTTGCTCTTGAAATGATGTCATCAGGTGGGTGTTTTGGTGTAATACACTGAAAACCAGAGCAGAAATGCTGAAATATTCCCATGATATGCATGGTCTCTGCACCAAAACACCATGACTCAGCCTAAGTACATCTGCCGCTTGTTCTTTTGTACTGCCAGCTGATTGTGAAAGTACAGTAGAAAAACCATCTTTATGGAGAGATCTTTCTGGTTTAGGCTTAATCTAAGTGTCTCAAGTAGCCGGGGCTTTTGTTTAGGCCTAATCCATAAGGTCTGATGGCTTTCCTCCTCATCTCAAGATGAATGTGGTAGAAAATATAAATCAAAGAAACATCCTTTGGCCTAGCCTTGCCTTGCCTTGCCTTATTTCCTTCTCATCCTGTTCTCTGTCCCAGCCTCTCTCACTAAGCCCTCGTCTGGCTGCATGTCTCTTCTTTCCTCTCTCCTTTTCTCAAACTCTCCTGCTTCCTGGCTTTCGTCTTTCAATTCCTCCATTTCAGTCCTGCAGCCCCACACTACTTTTTCCTCTTGCCTCCCTTTGGCTTGCTCCCTTGGCTTTCTCCCTCTCTTCCCTATCCTTCTTCCTGACTTGTCTCTTGGAGACTTTTGGCCACTTTGGAGCCAAGTCTGGGGATGTTTTGGAAACTTTTCAGAGGCCTCGCTGGTGACAGGGGGGACAGCAGGCAGTGACAGGCCCGGGGCTGACAGACTCTCCCTCCCCTAGCGGGCGCTCGGCTGCCACACCCAGCTGACATAGAACCTTTGTCACAATGCCCGCTACCGTGGTGAGGATACGGGCACTCTGCAGGTGACAGGGATCCAGCAGGACTTGCTGTCAGCTCAGCAATTGCTCAGTTCCCCAAAGAAGCTGAATTCTGCAAATTGCTGCTTTTGCTCTTGAAATGATGTCATCAGGTGGGTGTTTTGGTGTAATACACTGAAAACCAGAGCAGAAATGCTGAAATAGTCCCATGATATGCATGGTCTCTGCACCAAACCACCATGACTCAGCCTAAGTACATCTGCCGCTTGTTCTTTTGTACTGCCAGCTGATTGTGAAAGTACAGTAGAAAAACCATCTTTATGGAGAGATCTTTGTGGTTTAGGCTTAGTCTAAGTGTCTCAAGTAGCTGGGGCTTTTGTTTGGGCCTAATCCATAAGGTCTGATGGCTTTCCTCCTCCTCTCAAGATGAATGTGGTAGAAAATATAAATCAAAGAAACATCCTTTGGCCTAGCCTTGCCTTGCCTTGCCTTATTTCCTTCTCATCCTGTTCTCTGTCCCAGCCTCTCTCACTAAGCCCTCGTCTGGCTGCATGTCTCTTCTTTCCTCTCTCCTTTTCTCAAACTCTCCTGCTTCCTGGCTTTCGTCTTTCAATTCCTCCATTTCAGTCCTGCAGCCCGGCACTACTTTTTCCTCTTGCCTCCCTTGGGCCTGCTCCCTTGGCTTTCTCCCTCTCTTCCATATCCTTCTTCCCGACTTGTCTCTTGGAGACTTTTGGCCACTTTGGAGCCAAGTCTGGGGATGTTTTGGAAACTTTTCAGAGGCCTCGCTGGTGACAGGGGGGACAGCAGGCAGTGACAGGCCCGGGGCTGACAGGCTCACCCTCCCCTAGCGGGCGCTCGGCTACCACACCCAGCTGACATAGAACCTTTGTCACAATGCCCGCTACCGTGGGGAGGATGCGGGCACTCTGCAGGTGACAGGGACCCAGCAGGACTTGCTGTCAGCTCAGCAATTGCTCAGTTCCCCAAAGAAGCTGAATTCTGCAAATTGCTGCTTTTGCTCTTGAAATGATGTCATCAGGTGGGTGTTTTGGTGTAATACACTGAAAACCAGAGCAGAAATGCTGAAATAGTCCCATGATATGCATGGTCTCTGCACCAAACCACCATGACTCAGCCTAAGTACATCTGCCGCTTGTTCTTTTGTACTGCCAGCTGATTGTGAAAGTACAGTATAAAAACCATCTTTATGGAGAGATCTTTCTGTTTTAGGCTTAGTCTAAGTGTCTCAAGTAGCCGGGGCTTTTGTTTAGGCCTAATCCATAAGGTCTGATGGCTTTCCTCCTCATCTCAAGATGATTGTGGTAGAAAATATAAATCAAAGAAACATCCTTTGGCCTAGCCTTGCCTTGCCTTGCCTTATTTCCTTCTCATCCTGTTCTCTGTCCCAGCCTCTCTCACTAAGCCCTCGTCTGGCTGCATGTCTCTTCTTTCCTCTCTCCTTTTCTCAAACTCTCCTGCTTCCTGGCTTTCGTCTTTCAATTCCTCCATTTCAGTCCTGCAGCCCCGCACTACTTTTTCCTCTTGCCTCCCTTTGGCTTGCTCCCTTGGCTTTCTCCCTCTCTTCCATATCCTTCTTCCCAACTTGTCTCTTGGACACTTTTGGCCACTTTGGAGCCAAGTCTGGGGATGTTTTGGAAACTTTTCAGAGGCCTCGCTGGTGACAGGGGGGACAGCAGGCAGTGACAGGCCCGGGGCTGACAGACTCTCCCTCCCCTAGCGGGCGCTCGGCTGCCACACCCAGCTGACATAGAACCTTTGTCACAATGCCCGCTACCGTGGTGAGGATACGGGCACTCTGCAGGTGACAGGGACCCAGCAGGACTTGCTGTCAGCTCAGCAATTGCTCAGTTCCCCAAAGAAGCTGAATTCTGCAAATTGCTGCTTTTGCTTTTGAAATGATGTCATCAGGTGGGTGTTTTGGTGTAATACACTGAAAACCAGAGCAGAAATGCTGAAATAGTCCCATGATATGCATGGTCTCTGCACCAAACCACCATGACTCAGCCTAAGTACATCTGCCGCTTGTTCTTCTGTACTGACAGAAGATTGTGGAAGTACAGTATAAAAACCATCTTTATGGAGAGATCTTTGTGGTTTAGGCTTAGTCTAAGTGTCTCAAGTAGCCAGGGCTTTTGTTTGGGCCTAATCCATAAGGTCTGATGGCTTTCCTCCTCCTCTCAAGATGAATGTGGTAGAAAATATAAATCAAAGAAACATCCTTTGGCCTAGCCTTGCCTTGCCTTATTTCCTTCTCATCCTGTTCTCTGTCCCAGCCTCTCTCACTAAGCCCTCGTCTGGCTGCATGTCTCTTCTTTCCTCTCTCCTTTTCTCAAACTCTCCTGCTTCCTGGCTTTCGTCTTTCAATTCCTCCATTTCAGTCCTGCAGCCCCGCACTACTTTTTCCTCTTGCCTCCCTTTGGCTTGCTCCCTTGGCTTTCTCCCTCTCTTCCATATCCTTCTTCCTGACTTGTCTCTTGGAGACTTTTGGCCACTTTGGAGCCAAGTCTGGGGATGTTTTGGAAACTTTTCAGAGGCCTCGCTGGTGACAGGGGGGACAGCAGGCAGTGACAGGCCCGGGGCTGACAGACTCTCCCTCCCCTAGCGGCGCTCGGCTGCCACACCCAGCTGACATAGAACCTTTGTCACAATGCCCGCTACCGTGGTGAGGATACGGGCACTCTGCAGGTGACAGGGACCCAGCAGGACTTGCTGTCAGCTCAGCAATTGCTCAGTTCCCCAAAGAAGCTGAATTCTGCAAATTGCTGCTTTTGCTCTTGAAATGATGTCATCAGGTGGGTGTTTTGGTGTAATACACTGAAAAACAGAGCAGAAATGCTGAAATAGTCCCATGATATGCATGGTCTCTGCACCAAACCACCATGACTCAGCCTAAGTACATCTGCCGCTTGTTCTTTTGTACTGCCAGCTGATTGTGAAAGTACAGTAGAAAAACCATCTTTATGGAGAGATCTTTGTGGTTTAGGCTTAGTCTAAGTGTCTCAAGTAGCCAGGGCTTTTGTTTGGGCCTAATCCATAAGGTCTGATGGCTTTCCTCCTCCTCTCAAGATGAATGTGGTAGAAAATATAAATCAAAGAAACATCCTTTGGCCTAGCCTTGCCTTGCCTTATTTCCTTCTCATCCTGTTCTCTGTCCCAGCCTCTCTCACTAAGCCCTCGTCTGGCTGCATGTCTCTTCTTTCCTCTCTCCTTTTCTCAAACTCTCCTGCTTCCTGGCTTTCGTCTTTCAATTCCTCCATTTCAGTCCTGCAGCCCCGCACTACTTTTTCCTCTTGCCTCCCTTTGGCTTGCTCCCTTGGCTTTCTCCCTCTCTTCCATATCCTTCTTCCTGACTTGTCTCTTGGAGACTTTTGGCCACTTTGGAGCCAAGTCTGGGGACGTTTTGGAAACTTTTCAGAGGCCTCGCTGGTGACAGGGGGGACAGCAGGCAGTGACAGGCCCGGGGCTGACAGACTCTCCCTCCCCTAGCGGGCGCTCGGCTGCCACACCCAGCTGACATAGAACCTTTGTCACAATGCCCGCTACCGTGGTGAGGATACGGGCACTCTGCAGGTGACAGGGACCCAGCAGGACTTGCTGTCAGCTCAGCAATTGCTCAGTTCCCCAAAGAAGCTGAATTCTGCAAATTGCTGCTTTTGCTCTTGAAATGATGTCATCAGGTGGGTGTTTTGGTGTAATACACTGAAAACCAGAGCAGAAATGCTGAAATAGTCCCATGATATGCATGGTCTCTGCACCAAACCACCATGACTCAGCCTAAGTACATCTGCCGCTTGTTCTTTTGTACTGCCAGCTGATTGTGAAAGTACAGTAGAAAAACCATCTTTATGGAGAGATCTTTGTGGTTTAGGCTTAGTCTAAGTGTCTCAAGTAGCCGGGGCTTTTGTTTGGGCCTAATCCATAAGGTCTGATGGCTTTCCTCCTCCTCTCAAGATGAATGTGGTAGAAAATATAAATCAAAGAAACGTCCTTTGGCCTAGCCTTGCCTTGCCTTGCCTTATTTCCTTCTCATCCTGTTCTCTGTCCCAGCCTCTCTCACTAACCCCTCGTCTGGCTGCATGTCTCTTCTTTCCTCTCTCCTTTTCTCAAACTCTCCTGCTTCCTGGCTTTCGTCTTTCAATTCCTCCATTTCAGTCCTGCAGCCCGGCACTACTTTTTCCTCTTGCCTCCCTTGGGCCTGCTCCCTTGGCTTTCTCCCTCTGTTCCGTATCCTTCTTCCCGACTTGTCTCTTGGAGACTTTTGGCCACTTTGCACCCAAGTCTGGGGATGTTTTGGAAACTTTTCAGAGGCCTCGCTGGTGACAGGGGGGACAGCAGGCAGTGACAGGCCCGGGGCTGACAGGCTCCCCCTCTCCTAGCGGGCGCTCGGCTGCCACACCCAGCTGACATAGAACCTTTGTCACAATGCCCGCTACCGTGGTGAGGATGCGGGCACTCTGCAGGTGACAGGGACCCAGCAGGACTTGCTGTCAGCTCAGCAATTGCTCAGTTCCCCAAAGAAGCTGAATTCTGCAAATTGCTGCTTTTGCTCTTGAAATGATGTCATCAGGTGGGTGTTTTGGTGTAATACACTGAAAAACAGAGCAGAAATGCTGAAATAGTCCCATGATATGCATGGTCTCTACACCAAACCACCATGACTCAGCCTAAGTACATCTGCCGCTTGTTCTTTTGTACTGCCAGCTGATTGTGAAAGTACAGTAGAAAAACCATCTTTATGGAGAGATCTTTGTGGTTTAGGCTTAGTCTAAGTGTCTCAAGTAGCCAGGGCTTTTGTTTGGGCCTAATCCATAAGGTCTGATGGCTTTCCTCCTCCTCTCAAGATGAATGTGGTAGAAAATATAAATCAAAGAAACATCCTTTGGCCTAGCCTTGCCTTGCCTTATTTCCTTCTCATCCTGTTCTCTGTCCCAGCCTCTCTCACTAAGCCCTCGTCTGGCTGCATGTCTCTTCTTTCCTCTCTCCTTTTCTCAAACTCTCCTGCTTCCTGGCTTTCGTCTTTCAATTCCTCCATTTCAGTCCTGCAGCCCCGCACTACTTTTTCCTCTTGCCTCCCTTTGGCTTGCTCCCTTGGCTTTCTCCCTCTCTTCCATATCCTTCTTCCTGACTTGTCTCTTGGAGAACTTTGGCCACTTTGGAGCCAAGTCTGGGGACGTTTTGGAAACTTTTCAGAGGCCTCGCTGGTGACAGGGGGGACAGCAGGCAGTGACAGGCCCGGGGCTGACAGACTCTCCCTCCCCTAGCGGGCGCTCGGCTGCCACACCCAGCTGACATAGAACCTTTGTCACAATGCCCGCTACCGTGGTGAGGATACGGGCACTCTGCAGGTGACAGGGACCCAGCAGGACTTGCTGTCAGCTCAGCAATTGCTCAGTTCCCCAAAGAAGCTGAATTCTGCAAATTGCTGCTTTTGCTCTTGAAATGATGTCATCAGGTGGGTGTTTTGGTGTAATACACTGAAAACCAGAGCAGAAATGCTGAAATAGTCCCATGATATGCATGGTCTCTGCACCAAACCACCATGACTCAGCCTAAGTACATCTGCCGCTTGTTCTTTTGTACTGCCAGCTGATTGTGAAAGTACAGTAGAAAAACCATCTTTATGGAGAGATCTTTGTGGTTTAGGCTTAGTCTAAGTGTCTCAAGTAGCCGGGGCTTTTGTTTGGGCCTAATCCATAAGGTCTGATGGCTTTCCTCCTCCTCTCAAGATGAATGTGGTAGAAAATATAAATCAAAGAAACGTCCTTTGGCCTAGCCTTGCCTTGCCTTGCCTTATTTCCTTCTCATCCTGTTCTCTGTCCCAGCCTCTCTCACTAACCCCTCGTCTGGCTGCATGTCTCTTCTTTCCTCTCTCCTTTTCTCAAACTCTCCTGCTTCCTGGCTTTCGTCTTTCAATTCCTCCATTTCAGTCCTGCAGCCCGGCACTACTTTTTCCTCTTGCCTCCCTTGGGCCTGCTCCCTTGGCTTTCTCCCTCTGTTCCGTATCCTTCTTCCCGACTTGTCTCTTGGAGACTTTTGGCCACTTTGCACCCAAGTCTGGGGATGTTTTGGAAACTTTTCAGAGGCCTCGCTGGTGACAGGGGGGACAGCAGGCAGTGACAGGCCCGGGGCTGACAGGCTCCCCCTCTCCTAGCGGGCGCTCGGCTGCCACACCCAGCTGACATAGAACCTTTGTCACAATGCCCGCTACCGTGGTGAGGATGCGGGCACTCTGCAGGTGACAGGGACCCAGCAGGACTTGCTGTCAGCTCAGCAATTGCTCAGTTCCCCAAAGAAGCTGAATTCTGCAAATTGCTGCTTTTGCTCTTGAAATGATGTCATCAGGTGGGTGTTTTGGTGTAATACACTGAAAACCAGAGCAGAAATGCTGAAATAGTCCCATGATATGCATGGTCTCTGCACCAAACCACCATGACTCAGCCTAAGTACATCTTCCCCTTGTTCTTTTGTACTGCCAGCTGATTGTGAAAGTACAGTATAAAAACCATCTTTATGGAGAGATCTTTCTGGTTTAGGCTTAGTCTAAGTGTCTCAAGTAGCCGGGGCTTTTGTTTAGGACTAATCCATAAGGTCTGATGGCTTTCCTCCTCATCTCAAGATGAATGTGGTAGAAAATATAAATCAAAGAAACATCCTTTGGCCTAGCCTTGCCTTGCCTTATTTCCTTCTCATCCTGTTCTCTGTCCCAGCCTCTCTCACTAAGCCCTCGTCTGGCTGCATGTCTCTTCTTTCCTCTCTCCTTTTCTCAAACTCTCCTGCTTCCTGGCTTTCGTCTTTCAATTCCTCCATTTCAGTCCTGCAGCCCCGCACTACTTTTTCCTCTTGCCTCCCTTTGGCTTGCTCCCTTGGCTTTCTCCCTCTCTTCCATATCCTTCTTCCTGACTTGTCTCTTGGAGACTTTTGGCCACTTTGGAGCCAAGTCTGGGGATGTTTTGGAAACTTTTCAGAGGCCTCGCTGGTGACAGGGGGGACAGCAGGCAGTGACAGGCCCGGGGCTGACAGACTCTCCCTCCCCTAGCGGGCGCTCGGCTGCCACACCCAGCTGACATAGAACCTTTGTCACAATGCCCGCTACCGTGGTGAGGATACGGGCACTCTGCAGGTGACAGGGACCCAGCAGGACTTGCTGTCAGCTCAGCAATTGCTCAGTTCCCCAAAGAAGCTGAATTCTGCAAATTGCTGCTTTTGCTCTTGAAATGATGTCATCAGGTGGGTGTTTTGGTGTAATACACTGAAAAACAGAGCAGAAATGCTGAAATAGTCCCATGATATGCATGGTCTCTGCACCAAACCACCATGACTCAGCCTAAGTACATCTGCCGCTTGTTCTTTTGTACTGCCAGCTGATTGTGAAAGTACAGTAGAAAAACCATCTTTATGGAGAGATCTTTGTGGTTTAGGCTTAGTCTAAGTGTCTCAAGTAGCCAGGGCTTTTGTTTGGGCCTAATCCATAAGGTCTGATGGCTTTCCTCCTCCTCTCAAGATGAATGTGGTAGAAAATATAAATCAAAGAAACATCCTTTGGCCTAGCCTTGCCTTGCCTTATTTCCTTCTCATCCTGTTCTCTGTCCCAGCCTCTCTCACTAAGCCCTCGTCTGGCTGCATGTCTCTTCTTTCCTCTCTCCTTTTCTCAAACTCTCCTGCTTCCTGGCTTTCGTCTTTCAATTCCTCCATTTCAGTCCTGCAGCCCCGCACTACTTTTTCCTCTTGCCTCCCTTTGGCTTGCTCCCTTGGCTTTCTCCCTCTCTTCCATATCCTTCTTCCTGACTTGTCTCTTGGAGACTTTTGGCCACTTTGGAGCCAAGTCTGGGGACGTTTTGGAAACTTTTCAGAGGCCTCGCTGGTGACAGGGGGGACAGCAGGCAGTGACAGGCCCGGGGCTGACAGACTCTCCCTCCCCTAGCGGGCGCTCGGCTGCCACACCCAGCTGACATAGAACCTTTGTCACAATGCCCGCTACCGTGGTGAGGATACGGGCACTCTGCAGGTGACAGGGACCCAGCAGGACTTGCTGTCAGCTCAGCAATTGCTCAGTTCCCCAAAGAAGCTGAATTCTGCAAATTGCTGCTTTTGCTCTTGAAATGATGTCATCAGGTGGGTGTTTTGGTGTAATACACTGAAAACCAGAGCAGAAATGCTGAAATAGTCCCATGATATGCATGGTCTCTGCACCAAACCACCATGACTCAGCCTAAGTACATCTGCCGCTTGTTCTTTTGTACTGCCAGCTGATTGTGAAAGTACAGTAGAAAAACCATCTTTATGGAGAGATCTTTGTGGTTTAGGCTTAGTCTAAGTGTCTCAAGTAGCCGGGGCTTTTGTTTGGGCCTAATCCATAAGGTCTGATGGCTTTCCTCCTCCTCTCAAGATGAATGTGGTAGAAAATATAAATCAAAGAAACGTCCTTTGGCCTAGCCTTGCCTTGCCTTGCCTTATTTCCTTCTCATCCTGTTCTCTGTCCCAGCCTCTCTCACTAACCCCTCGTCTGGCTGCATGTCTCTTCTTTCCTCTCTCCTTTTCTCAAACTCTCCTGCTTCCTGGCTTTCGTCTTTCAATTCCTCCATTTCAGTCCTGCAGCCCGGCACTACTTTTTCCTCTTGCCTCCCTTGGGCCTGCTCCCTTGGCTTTCTCCCTCTGTTCCGTATCCTTCTTCCCGACTTGTCTCTTGGAGACTTTTGGCCACTTTGCACCCAAGTCTGGGGATGTTTTGGAAACTTTTCAGAGGCCTCGCTGGTGACAGGGGGGACAGCAGGCAGTGACAGGCCCGGGGCTGACAGGCTCCCCCTCTCCTAGCGGGCGCTCGGCTGCCACACCCAGCTGACATAGAACCTTTGTCACAATGCCCGCTACCGTGGTGAGGATGCGGGCACTCTGCAGGTGACAGGGACCCAGCAGGACTTGCTGTCAGCTCAGCAATTGCTCAGTTCCCCAAAGAAGCTGAATTCTGCAAATTGCTGCTTTTGCTCTTGAAATGATGTCATCAGGTGGGTGTTTTGGTGTAATACACTGAAAACCAGAGCAGAAATGCTGAAATAGTCCCATGATATGCATGGTCTCTGCACCAAACCACCATGACTCAGCCTAAGTACATCTTCCCCTTGTTCTTTTGTACTGCCAGCTGATTGTGAAAGTACAGTATAAAAACCATCTTTATGGAGAGATCTTTCTGGTTTAGGCTTAGTCTAAGTGTCTCAAGTAGCCGGGGCTTTTGTTTAGGACTAATCCATAAGGTCTGATGGCTTTCCTCCTCATCTCAAGATGAATGTGGTAGAAAATATAAATCAAAGAAACATCCTTTGGCCTAGCCTTGCCTTGCCTTGCCTTATTTCCTTCTCATCCTGTTCTCTGTCCCAGCCTCTCTCACTAAGCCCTCGTCTGGCTGCATGTCTCTTCTTTCCTCACTCCTTTTCTCAAACTCTCCTGCTTCCTGGCTTTCGTCTTTCAATTCCTCCATTTCAGTCCTGCAGCCCCGCACTACTTTTTCCTCTTGCCTCCCTTTGGCCTGCTCCCTTGGCTTTCTCCCTCTCTTCCATATCCTTCTTCCTGACTTGTCTCTTGGAGACTTTTGGCCACTTTGGAGCCAAGTCTGGGGATGTTTTGGAAACTTTTCAGAGGCCTCGCTGGTGACAGGGGGGACAGCAGGCAGTGACAGGCCCGGGGCTGACAGACTCCCCCTCCCCTAGCGGGCGCTCGGCTGCCACACCCAGCTGACATAGAACCTTTGTCACAATGCCCGCTACCGTGGGGAGGATGCGGGCACTCTGCAGGTGACAGGGACCCAGCAGGACTTGCTGTCAGCTCAGCAATTGCTCAGTTCCCCAAAGAAGCTGAATTCTGCAAATTGCTGCTTTTGCTCTTGAAATGATGTCATCAGGTGGGTGTTTTGGTGTAATACACTGAAAACCAGAGCAGAAATGCTGAAATAGTCCCATGATATGCATGGTCTCTGCACCAAACCACCATGACTCAGCCTAAGTACATCTGCCGCTTGTTCTTTTGTACTGCCAGCTGATTGTGAAAGTACAGTATAAAAACCATCTTTATGGAGAGATCTTTCTGGTTTAGGCTTAGTCTAAGTGTCTCAAGTAGCCGGGGCTTTTGTTTAGGCCTAATCCATAAGGTCTGATGGCTTTCCTCCTCATCTCAAGATGAATGTGGTAGAAAATATAAATCAAAGAAACATCCTTTGGCCTAGCCTTGCCTTGCCTTGCCTTATTTCCTTCTCATCCTGTTCTCTGTCCCAGCCTCTCTCACTAAGCCCTCGTCTGGCTGCATGTCTCTTCTTTCCTCTCTCCTTTTCTCAAACTCTCCTGCTTCCTGGCTTTTGTCTTTCAATTCCTCCATTTCAGTCCTGCAGCCCCACACTACTTTTTCCTCTTGCCTCCCTTTGGCTTGCTCCCTTGGCTTTCTCCCTCTCTTCCATATCCTTCTTCCCGACTTGTCTCTTGGAGACTTTTGGCCACTTTGGAGCCAAGTCTGGGGATGTTTTGGAAACTTTTCAGAGGCCTCGCTGGTGACAGGGGGGACAGCAGGCAGTGACAGGCCCGGGGCTGACAGACTCTCCCTCCCCTAGCGGGCGCTCGGCTGCCACACCCAGCTGACATAGAACCTTTGTCACAATGCCCGCTACCGTGGGGTGGATGCGGGCACTCTGCAGGTGACAGGGACCCAGCAGGACTTGCTGTCAGCTCAGCAATTGCTCAGTTCCCCAAAGAAGCTGAATTCTGCAAATTGCTGCTTTTGCTCTTGAAATGATGTCATCAGGTGGGTGTTTTGGTGTAATACACTGAAAACCAGAGCAGAAATGCTGAAATAGTCCCATGATATGCATGGTCTCTGCAGCAAACCACCATGACTCAGCCTAAGTACATCTGCCGCTTGTTCTTCTGTACTGACAGAAGATTGTGGAAGTACAGTATAAAAACCATCTTTATGGAGAGATCTTTGTGGTTTAGGCTTAGTCTAAGTGTCTCAAGTAGCCGGGGCTTTTGTTTGGGCCTAATCCATAAGGTCTGATGGCTTTCCTCCTCCTCTCAAGATGAATGTGGTAGAAAATATAAATCAAAGAAACATCCTTTGGCCTAGCCTTGCCTTGCCTTATTTCCTTCTCATCCTGTTCTCTGTCCCAGCCTCTCTCACTAAGCCCTCGTCTGGCTGCATGTCTCTTCTTTCCTCACTCCTTTTCTCAAACTCTCCTGCTTCCTGGCTTTCGTCTTTCAATTCCTCCATTTCAGTCCTGCAGCCCCGCACTACTTTTTCCTCTTGCCTCCCTTTGGCCTGCTCCCTTGGCTTTCTCCCTCTCTTCCATATCCTTCTTCCTGACTTGTCTCTTGGAGACTTTTGGCCACTTTGGAGCCAAGTCTGGGGATGTTTTGGAAACTTTTCAGAGGCCTCGCTGGTGACAGGGGGGACAGCAGGCAGTGACAGGCCCGGGGCTGACAGACTCCCCCTCCCCTAGCGGGCGCTCGGCTGCCACACCCAGCTGACATAGAACCTTTGTCACAATGCCCGCTACCGTGGTGAGGATGCGGGCACTCTGCAGGTGACAGGGACCCAGCAGGACTTGCTGTCAGCTCAGCAATTGCTCAGTTCCCCAAAGAAGCTGAATTCTGCAAATTGCTGCTTTTGCTCTTGAAATGATGTCATCAGGTGGGTGTTTTGGTGTAATACACTGAAAACCAGAGCAGAAATGCTGAAATAGTCCCATGATATGCATGGTCTCTGCACCAAACCACCATGACTCAGCCTAAGTACATCTGCCGCTTGTTCTTTTGTACTGCCAGCTGATTGTGAAAGTACAGTATAAAAACCATCTTTATGGAGAGATCTTTCTGGTTTAGGCTTAGTCTAAGTGTCTCAAGTAGCCGGGGCTTTTGTTTAGGCCTAATCCATAAGGTCTGATGGCTTTCCTCCTCATCTCAAGATGAATGTGGTAGAAAATATAAATCAAAGAAACATCCTTTGGCCTAGCCTTGCCTTGCCTTGCCTTATTTCCTTCTCATCCTGTTCTCTGTCCCAGCCTCTCTCACTAAGCCCTCGTCTGGCTGCATGTCTCTTCTTTCCTCTCTCCTTTTCTCAAACTCTCCTGCTTCCTGGCTTTCGTCTTTCAATTCCTCCATTTCAGTCCTGCAGCCCGGCACTACTTTTTCCTCTTGCCTCCCTTTGGCCTGCTCCCTTGGCTTTCTCCCTCTCTTCCATATCCTTCTTCCCGACTTGTCTCTTGGAGACTTTTGGCCACTTTGGAGCCAAGTCTGGGGATGTTTTGGAAACTTTTCAGAGGCCTCGCTGGTGACAGGGGGGACAGCAGGCAGTGACAGGCCCGGGGCTGACAGGCTCCCTCTCCCCTAGCGGGCGCTCGGCTGCCACACCCAGCTGACATAGAACCTTTGTCACAATGCCCGCTACCGTGGGGAGGATGCGGGCACTCTGCAGGTGACAGGGACCCAGCAGGACTTGCTGTCAGCTTAGCAATTGCTCAGTTCCCCAAAGAAGCTGAATTCTGCAAATTGCTGCTTTTGCTCTTGAAATGATGTCATCAGGTGGGTGTTTTGGTGTAATACACTGAAAACCAGAGCAGAAATGCTGAAATATTCCCATGATATGCATGGTCTCTGCACCAAACCACCATGTCTCAGCCTAAGTATGTCTGCCACTTGTTCTTTTGTACTGACAGAAGATTGTGGAAGTACAGTATAAAAACCATCTTTATGGTAAAGACCTTTGTGGTTTAGGCTTAGTCTAAGTGTCTCAAGTAGCCGGGGCTTTTGTTTGGGCCTAATCCATAAGGTCTGATGGCTTTCCTCCTCCTCTCAAGATGAATGTGGTAGAAAATATAAATCAAAGAAACGTCCTTTGGCCTAGCCTGCCTTGCCTTGCCTTATTTCCTTCTCATCCTGTTCTCTGTCCCAGCCTCTCTCACTAACCCCTCGTCTGGTTGCATGTCTCTTCTTTCCTCTCTCCTTTTCTCAAACTCTCCTGCTTCCTGGCTTTCGTCTTTCAATTCCTCCATTTCAGTCCTGCAGCCCGGCACTACTTTTTCCTCTTGCCTCCCTTGGGCCTGCTCCCTTGGCTTTCTCCCTCTCTTCCATATCCTTCTTCCCGACTTGTCTCTTGGAGACTTTTGGCCACTTTGCACCCAAGTCTGGGGATGTTTTGGAAACTTTTCAGAGGCCTCGCTGGTGACAGGGGGGACAGCAGGCAGTGACAGGCCCGGGGCTGACAGGCTCCCCCTCCCCTAGCGGGCGCTCGGCTGCCACACCCAGCTGACATAGAACCTTTGTCACAATGCCCGCTACCGTGGGGAGGATGCGGGCACTCTGCAGGTGACAGGGACCCAGCAGGACTTGCTGTCAGCTCAGCAATTGCTCAGTTCCCCAAAGAAGCTGAATTCTGCAAATTGCTGCTTTTGCTCTTGAAATGATGTCATCAGGTGGGTGTTTTGGTGTAATACACTGAAAACCAGAGCAGAAATGCTGAAATATTCCCATGATATGCATGGTCTCTGCACCAAACCACCATGACTCAGCCTAAGTACATCTTCCGCTTGTTCTTCTGTACTGACAGAAGATTGTGGAAGTACAGTATAAAAACCATCTTTATGGAGAGATCTTTCTGGTTTAGGCTTAGTCTAAGTGTCTCAAGTAGCCGGGGCTTTTGTTTGGGCCTAATCCATAAGGTCTGATGGCTTTCCTCCTCCTCTCAAGATGAATGTGGTAGAAAATATAAATCAAAGAAACGTCCTTTGGCCTAGCCTTGCCTTGCCTTGCCTTATTTCCTTCTCATCCTGTTCTCTGTCCCAGCCTCTCTCACTAACCCCTCGTCTGGCTGCATGTCTCTTCTTTCCTCTCTCCTTTTCTCAAACTCTCCTGCTCCCTGGCTTTCGTCTTTCAATTCCTCCATTTCAGTCCTGCAGCCCGGCACTACTTTTTCCTCTTGCCTCCCTTGGGCCTGCTCCCTTGGCTTTCTCCCTCTCTTCCATATCCTTCTTCCCGACTTGTCTCTTGGAGACTTTTGGCCACTTGGGAGCCAAGTCTGGGGATGTTTTGGAAACTTTTCAGAGGCCTCGCTGGTGACAGGGGGGACAGCAGGCAGTGACAGGCCCGGGGCTGACAGGCTCCCCCTCCCCTAGCGGGCGCTCGGCTGCCACACCCAGCTGACATAGAACCTTTGTCACAATGCCCGCTACCGTGGGGAGGATGCGGGCACTCTGCAGGTGACAGGGACCCAGCAGGACTTGCTGTCAGCTCAGCAATTGCTCAGTTCCCCAAAGAAGCTGAATTCTGCAAATTGCTGCTTTTGCTCTTGAAATGATGTCATCAGGTGGGTGTTTTGGTGTAATACACTGAAAACCAGAGCAGAAATGCTGAAATATTCCCATGATATGCATGGTCTCTGCAGCAAACCACCATGTCTCAGCCTAAGTATGTCTGCCGCTTGTTCTTTTGTACTGACAGAAGATTGTGGAAGTACAGTATAAAAACCATCTTTATGGTAAAGACCTTTGTGGTTTAGGCTTAGTCTAAGTGTCTCAAGTAGCCGGGGCTTTTGTTTGGGCCTAATCCATAAGGTCTGATGGCTTTCCTCCTCCTCTCAAGATGAATGTGGTAGAAAATATAAATCAAAGAAACGTCCTTTGGCCTAGCCTTGCCTTGCCTTGCCTTATTTCCTTCTCATCCTGTTCTCTGTCCCAGCCTCTCTCACTAACCCCTCGTCTGGTTGCATGTCTCTTCTTTCCTCTCTCCTTTTCTCAAACTCTCCTGCTTCCTGGCTTTCGTCTTTCAATTCCTCCATTTCAGTCCTGCAGCCCGGCACTACTTTTTCGTCTTGCCTCCCTTTGGCCTGCTCCCTTGGCTTTCTCCCTCTGTTCCATATCCTTCTTCCCGACTTGTCTCTTGGAGACTTTTGGCCACTTTGCACCCAAGTCTGGGGATGTTTTGGAAACTTTTCAGAGGCCTCGCTGGTGACAGGGGGGACAGCAGGCAGTGACAGGCCCGGGGCTGACAGGCTCCCCCTCCCCTAGCGGGCGCTCGGCTGCCACACCCAGCTGACATAGAACCTTTGTCACAATGCCCGCTACCGTGGGGAGGATGCGGGCACTCTGCAGGTGACAGGGACCCAGCAGGACTTGCTGTCAGCTCAGCAATTGCTCAGTTCCCCAAAGAAGCTGAATTCTGCAAATTGCTGCTTTTGCTCTTGAAATGATGTCATCAGGTGGGTGTTTTGGTGTAATACACTGAAAACCAGAGCAGAAATGCTGAAATAGTCCCATGATATGCATGGTCTCTGCACCAAACCACCATGACTCAGCCTAAGTACATCTGCCGCTTGTTCTTCTGTACTGACAGAAGATTGTGGAAGTACAGTATAAAAACCATCTTTATGGAGAGATCTTTGTGGTTTAGGCTTAGTCTAAGTGTCTCAAGTAGCCGGGGCTTTTGTTTGGGCCTAATCCATAAGGTCTGATGGCTTTCCTCCTCATCTCAAGATGAATGTGGTAGAAAATATAAATCAAAGAAACATCCTTTGGCCTAGCCTTGCCTTGCCTTGCCTTATTTCCTTCTCATCCTGTTCTCTGTCCCAGCCTCTCTCACTAACCCCTCGTCTGGCTGCATGTCTCTTCTTTCCTCTTTCCTTTTCTCAAATTGTCCTGCTTCCTGGCTTTCGTCTTTCAATTCCTCCATTTCAGTCCTGCAGCCCGGCACTACTTTTTTCTCTTGCCTCCCTTGGGCCTGCTCCCTTGGCTTTCTCCCTCTCTTCCATATCCTTCTTCCCGACGTGTCTCTTGGACACTTTTGGCCACTTTGGAGCCAAGTCTGGGGATGTTTTGGAAACTTTTCAGAGGCCTCGCTGGTGACAGGGGGGACAGCAGGCAGTGACAGGCCCGGGGCTGACAGGCTCCCCCTCCCCTAGCGGGCGCTCGGCTGCCACACCCAGCTGACATAGAACCTTTGTCACAATGCCCGCTACCGTGGGGAGGATGCGGGCACTCTGCAGGTGACAGGGACCCAGCAGGACTTGCTGTCAACTCAGCAATTGCTCAGTTCCCCAAAGAAGCTGAATTCTGCAAATTGATGCTTTTGCTCTCGAAATGATGTCATCAGGTGGGTGTTTTGGTGTAATACACTGAAAACCAGAGCAGAAATGCTGAAATAGTCCCATGATATGCATGGTCTCTGCACCAAACCACCATGTCTCAGCCTAAGTATGTCTGTCGCTTGTTCTTTTGTACTGACAGAAGATTGTGGAAGTACAGTATAAAAACCATCTTTATGGTAAAGACCTTTGTGGTTTAGGCTTAGTCTAAGTGTCTCAAGTAGCCCCGGCTTTTGTTTGGGCCTAATCCATAAGGTCTGATGGCTTTCCTCCTCCTCTCAAGATGAATGTGGTAGAAAATATAAATCAAAGAAACGTCCTTTGGCCTAGCCTTGCCTTGCCTTGCCTTATTTCCTTCTCATCCTGTTCTCTGTCCCAGCCTCTCTCACTAAGCCCTCGTCTGGCTGCATGTCTCTACTTTCCTCTCTCCTTTTCTCAAACTCTACTGCTTCCTGGCTTTCATCTTTCAATTCCTCCATTTCAGTCCTGCAGCCCCGCACTACTTTTTCCTCTTGCCTCCCTTTGGCCTGCTCCCTTGGCTTTCTCCCTCTCTTCCATATCCTTCTTCCTGACTTGTCTCTTGGAGACTTTTGGCCACTTTGGACCCAAGTCTGGGCATGTTTGGGAAACTTTTCAGAGGCCTCGCTGGTGACAGGGGGGACAGCAGGCAGTGACAGGCCCGGGGCTGACAGGCTCCCCCTCCCCTAGCGGGCGCTCGGCTGCCACACCCAGCTGACATAGAACCTCTGTCACAATGCCCACTACCGTGGGGAGGATGCGGGCACTCTGCAGGTGACAGGGACCCAGCAGGACTTGCTGTCAGCTCAGCAATTGCTCAGTTCCCCAAAGAAGCTGAATTCTGCAAATTGCTGCTTTTGCTCTTGAAATGATGTCATCAGGTCGCTGTTTTGGTGTAATACACTGAAAACCAGAGCAGAAATGCTGAAATAGTCCCATGATATGCATGGTCTCTGCAGCAAACCACCATGACTCAGCCTAAGTACATCTGCCGCTTGTTCTTCTGTACTGACAGCAGATTGTGGAAGTACAGTATAAAAACCATCTTTATGGAGAGATCTTGCTGGTTTAGGATTAGTCTAAGTGTCTCAAGTAGCCGGGGCTTTTGTTTGGGCCTAATCCATAAGGTCTGATGGCTTTCCTCCTCCTCTCAAGATGAATGTGGTAGAAAATATAAATCAAAGAAACGTCCTTTGGCCTAGCCTTGCCTTGCCTTGCCTTATTTCCTTCTCATCCTGTTCTCTGTCCCAGCCTCTCTCACTAACCCCTCGTCTGGCTGCATGTCTCTTCTTTCCTCTCTCCTTTTCTCAAACTTTCCTGCTTCCTGGCTTTCGTCTTTCAATTCCTCCATTTCAGTCCTGCAGCCCGGCACTACTTTTTTCTCTTGCCTCGCTTGGGCCTGCTCCCTTGGCTTTCTCCCTCTCTTCCATATCCTTCTTCCCGACTTGTCTCTTGGAGACTTTTGGCCACTTTGGAGCCAAGTCTGGGGATGTTTTGGAAACTTTTCAGAGGCCTCGCTGGTGACAGGGGGGACAGCAGGCAGTGACAGGCCCGGGGCTGACAGGCTCACCCTCCCCTAGCGGGCGCTCGGCTGCCACACCCAGCTGACATAGAACCTTTGTCACAATGCCCGCTACCGTGGTGAGGATACGGGCACTCTGCAGGTGACAGGGACCCAGCAGGACTTGCTGTCAGCTCAGCAATTGCTCAGTTCCCCAAAGAAGCTGAATTCTGCAAATTGCTGCTTTAGCTCTTGAAATGATGTCATCAGGTGGGTGTTTTGGTGTAATACACTGAAAACCAGAGCAGAAATGCTGAAATAGTCCCATGATATGCATGGTCTCTGCACCAAACCACCATGACTCAGCCTAAGTACATCTTCCGCTTGTTCTTTTGTACTGCCAGCTGATTGTGAAAGTACAGTATAAAAACCATCTTTATGGAGAGATCTTTCTGGTTTAGGCTTAGTCTAAGTGTCTCAAGTAGCCGGGGCTTTTGTTTGGGCCTAATCCATAAGGTCTGATGGCTTTCCTCCTCATCTCAAGATGAATGTGGTAGAAAATATAAATCAAAGAAACATCCTTTGGCCTATCCTTCCCTTGCCTTGCCTTATTTCCTTCTCATCCTGTTCTCTGTCCCAGCCTCTCTCACTAACCCCTCGTCTGGCTGCATGTCTCTTCTTTCCTCTCTCCTTTTCTCAAACTCTCCTGCTTCCTGGCTTTCGTCTTTCAATTCCTCCATTTCAGTCCTGCAGCCCGGCACTACTTTTTCCTCTTGCCTCCCTTGGGCCTGCTCCCTTGGCTTTCTCCCTCTCTTCCATATCCTTCTTCCCGACTTGTCTCTTGGAGACTTTTGGCCACTTTGGAGCCAAGTCTGGGGATGTTTTGGAAACTTTTCAGAGGCCTCGCTGGTGACAGGGGGGACAGCAGGCAGTGACAGGCCCGGGGCTGACAGGCTCCCCCTCCCCTAGCGGGCGCTCGGCTGCCACACCCAGCTGACATAGAACCTTTGTCACAATGCCCGCTACCGTGGTGAGGATGCGGGCACTCTGCAGGTGACAGGGACCCAGCAGGACTTGCTGTCAGCTCAGCAATTGCTCAGTTCCCCAAAGAAGCTGAATTCTGCAAATTGCTGCTTTTGCTCTTGAAATGATGTCATCAGGTGGGTGTTTTGGTGTAATACACTGAAAACCAGAGCAGAAATGCTGAAATATTCCCATGATATGCATGGTCTCTGCACCAAACCACCATGACTCAGCCTAAGTATGTCTGCCGCTTGTTCTTTTCTACTGACAGAAGATTGTGGAAGTACAGTATAAAAACCATCTTTATGGAGAGATCTTTCTGGTTTAGGCTTAGTCTAAGTGTCTCAAGTAGCCGGGGCTTTTGTTTGGGCCTAATCCATAAGGTCTGATGGCTTTCCTCCTCATCTCAAGATGAATGTGGTAGAAAATATAAATCAAAGAAACATCCTTTGGCCTAGCCTTGCCTTGCCTTGCCTTATTTCCTTCTCATCCTGTTCTCTGTCCCAGCCTCTCTCACTAACCCCTCGTCTGGCTGCATGTCTCTTCTTTCCTCTCTCCTTTTCTCAAACTCTCCTGCTTCCTGGCTTTCGTCTTTCAATTCCTCCATTTCAGTCCTGCAGCCCGGCACTACTTTTTCCTCTTGCCTCCCTTGGGCCTGCTCCCTTGGCTTTCTCCCTCTCTTCCATATCCTTCTTCCCGACTTGTCTCTTGGAGACTTTTGGCCACTTTGGACCCAAGTCTGGGCATGTTTTGGAAACTTTTCAGAGGCCTCGCTGGTGACAGGGGGGACAGCAGGCAGTGACAGGTCCGTGGCTGACAGACTCCCCCTCCCCTAGCGGGCGCTCGGCTGCCACACCCAGCTGACATAGAACCTTTGTCACAATGCCCGCTACCGTGGGGAGGATGCGGGCACTCTGCAGGTGACAGGGACCCAGCAGGACTTGCTGTCAGCTCAGCAATTGCTCAGTTCCCCAAAGAAGCTGAATTCTGCAAATTGCTGCTTGTGCTCTTGAAATGATGTCATCAGGTGGGTGTTTTGGTGTAATACACTGAAAACCAGAGCAGAAATGCTGAAATAGTCCCATGATATGCATGGTCTCTGCACCAAACCGCCATGACTCCGCCTAAGTACATCTTCCGCTTATACTTTTGTACTGCCAGCTGATTGTGAAAGTACAGTATAAAAACATCTTTATGGAGAGATCTTTCTGGTTTAGGCTTAGTCTAAGTGTCTCAAGTAGCCGGGGCTTTTGTTTGGGCCTAATCCATAAGGTCTGATGGCTTTCCTCCTCCTCTCAAGATGAATGTGGTAGAAAATATAAATCAAAGAAACATCCTTTGGCCTAGCCTTGCCTTGCCTTGCCTTATTTCCTTCTCATCCTGTTCTCTGTCCCAGCCTCTCTCACTAAGCCCTCGTCTGGCTGCATGTCTCTTCTTTCCTCTCTCCTTTTCTCAAACTCTCCTGCTTCCTGGCTTTCGTCTTTCAATTCCTCCATTTCAGTACTGCAGCCCGGCACTACTTTTTCCTCTTGCCTCCCTTGGGCCTGCTCCCTTGGCTTTCTCCCTCTCTTCCATATCCTTCTTCCTGACTTGTCTCTTGGATACTTTTGGCTACTTTGGAGCCAAGTCTGGGGATGTTTTGGAAACTTTTCAGAGGCCTCGCTGGTGACAGGGGGGACAGCAGGCAGTGACAGGCCCGGGGCTGACAGGCTCCCCCTCCCCTAGCGGGCGCTCGGCTGCCACACCCAGCTGACATAGAACCTTTGTCACAATGCCCGCTACCGTGGTGAGGATACGGGCACTCTGCAGGTGACAGGGACCCAGCAGGACTTGCTGTCAGCTCAGCAATTGCTCAGTTCCCCAAAGAAGTTGAATTCTGCAAATTGCTGCTTTTGCTTTTGAAATGATGTCATCAGGTGTGTGTTTTGGTGTAATACACTGAAAACCAGAGCAGAAATGCTGAAATATTCCCATGATATGCATGGTCTCTGCACGAAACCACCATGACTCAGCCTAAGTACATCTGCCGCTTGTTCTTGTGTACTGACAGCAGATTGTGGAAGTACAGTATAAAAACCATCTTTATGGAGAGATCTTTCTGGTTTAGGCTTAGTCTAAGTGTATCAAGTAGCTGGGGCTTTTGTTTGGGCCTAATCCATAAGGTCTGATGGCTTTCCTCCTCCTCTCAAGATGAATGTGGTAGAAAATATAAATCAAAGAAACGTCCTTTGGCATAGCCTTGCCTTGCCTTGCCTTATTTCCTTCTCATCCTGTTCTCTGTCCCAGCCTCTCTCACTAACCCCTCGTCTGGTTGCATGTCTCTTCTTTCCTCTCTCCTTTTCTCAAACTCTCCTGCTTCCTGGCTTTCGTCTTTCAATTCCTCCATTTCAGTCCTGCAGCCCGGCACTACTTTTTCCTCTTGCCTCCCTTTGGCTTGCTCCCTTGGCTTTCTCCCTCTCTTCCATATCCTTCTTCCCGACTTGTCTCTTGGAGACTTTTGGCCACTTTGGACCCAAGTCTGGGCATGTTTTGGAAACTTTTCAGAGGCCTCGCTGGTGACACGGGGGACAGCAGGCAGTGACAGGCCCGGGGCTGACAGGCTCCCCCTCCCCTAGCGGGCGCTCGGCTGCCACACCCAGCTGACATAGAACCTTTGTCACAATACCCGCTACCGTGGTGAGGATACGGGTACTCTGCAGGTGACAGGGACCCAGCAGGACTTGCTGTCAGCTCAGCAATTGCTCAGTTCCCCAAAGAAGCTGAATTCTGCAAATTGCTGCTTTAGCTCTTGAAATGATGTCATCAGGTGGGTGTTTTGGTGTAATACACTGAAAACCAGAGCAGAAATGCTGAAATAGTCCCATGATATGCATGGTCTCTGCACCAAACCACCATGACTCAGCCTAAGTACATCTGGTGCTTGTTCTTCTGTACTGACAGCAGATTGTGGAAGTACAGTATAAAAACCATCTTTATGGAGAGATCTTTCTGGTTTAGGCTTAGTCTAAGTGTCTCAAGTAGCCGGGGCTTTTGTTTGGGCCTAATCCATAAGGTCTGATGGCTTTCCTCCTCCTCTCAAGATGAATGTGGTAGAAAATATAAATCAAAGAAACGTCCTTTGGCCTAGCCTTGCCTTGCCTTGCCTTATTTCCTTCTCATCCTGTTCTCTGTCCCAGCCTCTCTCACTAAGCCCTCGTCTGGTTGCATGTCTCTTATTTCCTCTCTCCTTTTCTCAAATTGTCCTGCTTCCTGGCTTTCGTCTTTCAATTCCTCCATTTCAGTCCTGCAGCCCGGCACTACTTTTTCCTCTTGCCTCCCTTGGGCCTGCTCCCTTGGCTTTCTCCCTCTGTTCCATATCCTTCTTCCCGACTTGTCTCTTGGAGACTTTTGGCCACTTTCGAGCCAAGTCTGGTGATGTTTTGGAAACTTTTCAGAGGCCTCGCTGGTGACAGGGGGGACAGCAGGCAGTGACAGGCCCGGGGCTGACAGGCTCCCCCTCCCCTAGCGGGCGCTCGGCTGCCACACCCAGCTGACATAGAACCTTTGTCACAATGCCCACTACCGTGGGGAGGATGCGGGCACTCTGCAGGTGACAGGGACCCAGCAGGACTTGCTGTCAGCTCAGCAATTGCTCAGTTCCCCAAAGAAGCTGAATTCTGCAAATTGCTGCTTTTGCTCTTGAAATGATGTCATCAGGTGGGTGTTTTGGTGTAATACACTGAAAACCAGAGCAGAAATGCTGAAATAGTCCCATGATATGCATGGTCTCTGCACCAAACCACCATGACTCAGCCTAAGTACATCTTCCGCTTATTCTTTTGTACTGCCAGCTGATTGTGAAAGTACAGTATAAAAACCATCTTTATGGAGAGATCTTTCTGGTTTAGGCTTAGTCTAAGTGTCTCCAGTAGCCGGGGCTTTTGTTTGGGCCTAATCCATAAGGTCTGATGGCTTTCCTCCTCCTCTCAAGATGAATGTGGTAGAAAATATAAATCAAAGAAACATCCTTTGGCCTAGCCTTGCCTTGCCTTGCCTTATTTCCTTCTCATCCTGTTCTCTGACCCAGCCTCTCTCACTAAGCCCTCGTCTGGCTGCATGTCTCTTCTTTCCTCTCTCCTTTTCTCAAACTCTCCTGCTTCCTGGCTTTCGTCTTTCAATTCCTCCATTTCAGTCCTGCAGCCCCGCACTACTTTTTCCTCTTGCCTCCCTTTGGCTTGCTCCCTTGGCTTTCTCCCTCTCTTCCATATCCTTCTTCCCGACTTGTCTCTTGGAGACTTTTGGCCACTTTGGAGCCAAGTCTGGGGATGTTTTGGAAACTTTTCAGAGGCCTCGCTGGTGACAGGGGGGACAGCAGGCAGTGACAGGCCCGGGGCTGACAGGCTCCCCCTCCCCTAGCGGGCGCTCGGCTGCCACACCCAGCTGACATAGAACCTTTGTCACAATGCCCGCTACCGTGGGGAGGATACGGGTACTCTGCAGGTGACAGGGACCCAGCAGGACTTGCTGTCAGCTCAGCAATTGCTCAGTTCCCCAAAGAAGCTGAATTCTGCAAATTGCTGCTTTTGCTCTTGAAATGATGTCATCAGGTGGGTGTTTTGGTGTAATACACTGAAAACCAGAGCAGAAATGCTGAAATATTCCCATGATATGCATGGTCTCTGCACCAAACCACCATGTCTCAGCCTAAGTATGTCTGCCGCTTGTTCTATTGTACTGACAGAAGATTGTGGAAGTACAGTATAAAAACCATCTTTATGGTAAAGACCTTTGTGGTTTAGGCTTAGTCTAAGTGTCTCAAGTAGCCGGGGCTTTTGTTTGGGCCTAATCCATAAGGTCTGATGGCTTTCCTCCTCCTCTCAAGATGAATGTGGTAGAAAATATAAATCAAAGAAACGTCCTTTGGCCTAGCCTTGCCTTGCCTTGCCTTATTTCCTTCTCATCCTGTTCTCTGTCCCAGCCTCTCTCACTAACCCCTCGTCTGGCTGCATGTCTCTTCTTTCCTCTCTCCTTTTCTCAAACTCTCCTGCTTCCTGGCTTTCGTCTTTCAATTCCTCCATTTCAGTCCTGCAGCCCGGCACTACTTTTTCCTCTTGCCTCCCTTGGGCCTGCTCCCTTGGCTTTCTCTCTCTGTTCCATATCCTTCTTCCCAACTTGTCTCTTGGAGACTTTTGGCCACTTTGGAGCCAAGTCTGGTGATGTTTTGGAAACTTTTCAGAGGCCTCGCTGGTGACAGGGGGGACAGCAGGCAGTGACAGGCCCGGGGCTGAGAGGCTCCCCATCCCCTAGCGGGCGCTCGGCTGCCACACCCAGCTGACATAGAACCTTTGTCACAATGCCCACTACCGTGGGGAGGATGCGGGCACTCTGCAGGTGTCAGGGACCCAGCAGGACTTGCTGTCAGCTCAGCAATTGCTCAGTTCTCCAAAGAAGCTGAATTCTGCAAATTGCTGCTTTTGCTCTTGAAATGATGTCATCAGGTGGCTGTTTTGGTGTAATACACTGAAAACCAGAGCAGAAATGCTGAAATAGTCCCATGATATGCATGGTCTCTGCACCAAACCACCATGACTCAGCCTAAGTACATCTTCCGCTTATTCTTTTGTACTGCAAGCTGATTGTGAAAGTACAGTATAAAAACCATCTTTATGGAGAGATCTTTCTGGTTTAGGCTTAGTCTAAGTGTCTCAAGTAGCCGGGGCTTTTGTTTGGGCCTAATCCATAAGGTCTGATGGCTTTCCTCCTCCTCTCAAGATGAATGTGGTAGAAAATATAAATCAAAGAAACATCCTTTGGCCTAGCCTTGCCTTGCCTTGCCTTATTTCCTTCTCATCCTGTTCTCTGTCCCAGCCTCTCTCACTAAGCCCTCGTCTGGCTGCATGTCTCTTCTTTCCTCTCTCCTTTTCTCAAACTCTCCTGCTTCCTGGCTTTCGTCTTTCAATTCCTCCATTTCAGTCCTGCAGCCCGGCACTACTTTTTTCTCTTGCCTCCCTTGGGCCTGCTCCCTTGGCTTTCTCCCTCTGTTCCATATCCTTCTTCCCGACTTGTCTCTTGGAGACTTTTGGCCACTTTGGAGCCAAGTCTGGGGATGTTTTGGAAACTTTTCAGAGGCCTCGCTGGTGACAGGGGGGACAGCAGGCAGTGACAGGCCCGGGGCTGACAGGCTCCCCCTCCCCTAGCGGGCGCTCGGCTGCCACACCCAGCTGACATAGAACCTTTGTCACAATGCCCGCTACCGTGGGGAGGATGCGGGCACTCTGCAGGTGACAGGGACCCAGCAGGACTTGCTGTCAGCTCAGCAATTGCTCAGTTCCCCAAAGAAGTTGAATTCTGCAAATTGCTGCTTTTGCTTTTGAAATGATGTCATCAGGTGGGTGTTTTGGTGTAATACACTGAAAACCAGAGCAGAAATGCTGAAATAGTCCCATGATATGCATGGTCTCTGCACCAAACCACCATGACTCAGCCTAAGTACATCTGCCGCTTGTTCTTCTGTACTGACAGAAGATTGTGGAAGTACAGTATAAAAACCATCTTTATGGAGAGATCTTTGTGGTTTAGGCTTAGTCTAAGTGTCTCAAGTAGCCGGGGCTTTTGTTTGGGCCTAATCCATAAGGTCTGATGGCTTTCCTCCTCATCTCAAGATGAATGTGGTAGAAAATATAAATCAAAGAAACGTCCTTTGGCCTAGCCTTGCCTTGCCTTGCCTTATTTCCTTCTCATCCTGTTCTCTGTCCCAGCCTCTCTCACTAACCCCTCGTCTGGCTGCATGTCTCTTCTTTCCTCTCTCCTTTTCTCAAACTCTCCTGCTTCCTGGCTTTCGTCTTTCAATTCCTCCATTTCAGTCCTGCAGCCCCGCACTAATTTTACCTTTTGCCTCCCTTTGGCCTGGCCTTGCCTTGCCTTGCCTTATTTCCTTCTCATCCTGTTCTCTGTCCCAGCCTCTCTCACTAACCCCTCGTCTGGCTGCATGTCTCTTCTTTCCTCTCTCCTTTTCTCAAACTCTCCTGCTTCCTGGCTTTCGTCTTTCAATTCCTCCATTTCAGTCCTGCAACCCCTCACTAGTTTTTCGTCTTGCCTCCCTTGGGCCTGCTCCCTTGGCTTTCTCCCTCTCTTCCATATCCTTCTTCCCGACTTGTCTCTTGGAGACTTTTGGCCACTTTGGAGCCAAGTCTGGGCATGTTTTGGAAACTTTTCAGAGGCCTCGCTGGTGACACGGGGGACAGCAGGCAGTGACAGGCCCGGGGCTGACAGGCTTCCCCTCTCCTAGCGGGCGCTCGGCTGCCACACCCAGCTGACGTAGAACCTTTGTCACAATGCCCGCTACCGTGGTGAGGATGCGGGCACTCTGCAGGTGACAGGGACCCAGCAGGACTTGCTGTCAGCTCAGCAATTGCTCAGTTCCCCAAAGAAGCTGAATTCTGCAAATTGCTGCTTTTGCTCTTGAAATGATGTCATCAGGTGGGTGTTTTGGTGTAATACACTGAAAACCAGAGAGGAAATGCTGAAATATTCCCATGATATGCATGGTCTCTGCAGCAAACCACCATGTCTCAGCCTAAGTCTGTCTGCCGCTTGTTCTTTTGTACTGACAGAAGATTGTGGAAGTACAGTATAAAAACCATCATTATGGAGAGATCTTTCTGGTTTAGGCTTAGTCTAAGTGTCTCAAGTAGCCGGGGCTTTTGTTTGGGCCTAGTCCATATGGTCTGATGGCTTTCCTCTCATCTCAAGATGAATGTGGTAGAAAATATAAATCAAAGAAACGTCCTTTGGCCTAGCCTTGCCTTGCCTTGCCTTGCCTTATTTCCTTCTCATCCTGTTCTCTGTCCCAGCCTCTCTCACTAAGCCCTCGTCTGGCTGCATGTCTCTTCTTTCCTCTCTCCTTTTCTCAAACTCTCCTGCTTCCTGGCTTTCGTCTTTCAATTCCTCCATTTCATTCCTGCAGCCCCTCACTAGTTTTTCCTCTTGCCTCCCTTGGGCCTGCTCCCTTGGCTTTCTCCCTCTGTTCCATATCCTTCTTCCTGACTTGTCTCTTGGAGACTTTTGGCCACTTTGGACCCAAGTCTGGGCATGTTTTGGAAACTTTTCAGAGGCCTCGCTGGTGACAGGGGGGACAGCAGGCAGTGACAGGCCCGGGGCTGACAGGCTCCCCCTCCCCTAGCGGGCGCTCGGCTGCCACACCCAGCTGACGTAGAACCTTTGTCACAATGCCCGCTACTGTGGTGAGGATGCGGGCACTCTGCAGGTGACAGGGACCCAGCAGGACTTGGTGTCAGCTCAGCAATTGCTCAGTTCCCCAAATAAGCTGAATTCTGCAAATTGCTGCTTTGCTCTTGAAATGATGTCATCAGGTGGGTGTTTTGGTGTAATACACTGAAAACCAGAGCAGAAATGCTGAAATATTCCCATGATATGCATGGTCTCTACAGCAAACCACCACGTCTCAGCCTAAGTATGTCTGCCGCTTGTTCTTTTGTACTGACAGAAGATTGTGGAAGTACAGTATAAAAACCATCTTTATGGAGAGATCTTTCTGGTTTAGGCTTAGTCTAAATGTCTCAAGTAGCCGGGGCTTTTGTTTGGGCCTAGTCCATATGGTCTGATGGCTTTCCTCCAATCTCAAGATGAATGTGGTAGAAAATATAAATCAAAGAAACGTCCTTTGGCCTAGCCTTGCCTTTCCTTGCCTTGCCTTATTTCCTTCTCATCCTGTTCTCTGTCCCAGCCTCTCTCACTAAGCCCTCGTCTGGCTGCATGTCTCTTCTTCCCTCTCTCCTTTTCTCAAACTCTCCTGCTTCCTGGCTTTCGTCTTTCAATTCCTCCATTTCAGTCCTGCAGCCCGGCAATACTTTTTTCTCTTGCCTCCCTTTGGCCTGCTCCCTTGGCTTTCTCCCTCTCTTCCATATCCTTCTTCCCGACTTGTCTCTTGGAGACTTTTGGCCACATTGGACCCCAAGTCTGGGCATGTTTTGGAAACTTTTCAGAGGCCTCGCTGGTGACAGGGGGGACAGCAGGCAGTGACAGGCCCGGGGCTGACAGGCTTCCCCTCCCCTAGCGGGCGCTCGGCTGCCACACCCAGCTGACGTAGAACCTTTGTCACAATGCCCGCTACCATGGTGAGCATGCGGGCACTCTGCAGGTGACAGGGACCCAGCAGGACTTGCTGTCAGCTCAGCAATTGCTCAGTTCCCCAAAGAAGTTGAATTCTGCAAATTGCTGCTTTAGCTCTTGAAATGATGTCATCAGGTGGGTGTTTTGGTGTAATACACTGAAAACCAGAGCAGAAATGCTGAAATATTCCCATGATATGCATGGTCTCTGCAGCAAACCACCATGTCTCAGCCTAAGTCTGTCTGCCGCTTGTTCTTTTGTACTGACAGAAGATTGTGGAAGTACAGTATAAAAACCATCATTATGGAGAGATCTTTCTGGTTTAGGCTTAGTCTAAGTGTCTCAAGTAGCCGGGGCTTTTGTTTGGGCCTAGTCCATATGGTCTGATGGCTTTCCTCTCATCTCAAGATGAATGTGGTAGAAAATATAAATCAAAGAAACGTCCTTTGGCCTAGCCTTGCCTTGCCTTGCCTTGCCTTATTTCCTTCTCATCCTGTTCTCTGTCCCAGCCTCTCTCACTAAGCCCTCGTCTGGCTGCATGTCTCTTCTTTCCTCTCTCCTTTTCTCAAACTCTCCTGCTTCCTGGCTTTCGTCTTTCAATTCCTCCATTTCATTCCTGCAGCCCCTCACTAGTTTTTCCTCTTGCCTCCCTTGGGCCTGCTCCCTTGGCTTTCTCCCTCTGTTCCATATCCTTCTTCCTGACTTGTCTCTTGGAGACTTTTGGCCACTTTGGACCCAAGTCTGGGCATGTTTTGGAAACTTTTCAGAGGCCTCGCTGGTGACAGGGGGGACAGCAGGCAGTGACAGGCCCGGGGCTGACAGGCTCCCCCTCCCCTAGCGGGCGCTCGGCTGCCACACCCAGCTGACGTAGAACCTTTGTCACAATGCCCGCTACTGTGGTGAGGATGCGGGCACTCTGCAGGTGACAGGGACCCAGCAGGACTTGCTGTCAGCTCAGCAATTGCTCAGTTCCCCAAAGAAGTTGAATTTTGCAAATTGCTGCTTTGCTCTTGAAATGATGTCATCAGGTGGGTGTTTTGGTGTAATACACTGAAAACCAGAGCAGAAATGCTGAAATATTCCCATGGTATGCATGGTCTCTGCACCAAACCACCATGACTCAGCCCAAGTACATCTGCCGATTGTTCTTTTGTACTGCCCGCTGATTGTGAAAGTACAGTATAAAAACCATCTTTATGGAGAGATCTTTGTGGTTTAGGCTTAGTCTAAGTGTCTCAAGTAGCCGGGGCTTTTGTTTGGGCCTAATCCATAAGGTCTGATGGCTTTCCTCCTCATCTCAAGATGAATGTGGTAGAAAATATAAATCAAGGAAACCTCGTTTGGCCTAGCCTTGCCTTGCCTTGCCTTGCCTTATTTCCTTCTCATCCTGTTCTCTGTCCCAGACTCTCTCACTAAGCCCACGTCTGGCTGCATGTCTCTTCTTTCCTCTCTCCTTTTCTCAAACTCTCCTGCTTCCTGGCTTTCGTCTTTCAATTCCTCCATTTCAGTCCTGCAGCCCGGCACTACTTTTTTCTCTTGCCTCCCTTGGGCCTGCTCCCTTGGCTTTCTCCCTCTCATCCATATCCTTCTTCCCGACTTGTCTCTTGGAGACTTTTGGCCACTTTGGAGCCAAGTCTGGGCATGTTTTGGAAACTTTTCAGAGGCCTCGCTGGTGACACGGGGGACAGCAGGCAGTGACAGGCCCGGGTCTGACAGGCTTCCCCTCCCCTAGCGAGCGCTCGGCTGCCACACCCAGCTGACGTAGAACCTTTGTCACAATGCCCGCTACCGTGGTGAGGATGCGGGCACTCTGCAGGTGACAGGGACCCAGCAGGACTTGCTGTCAGCTCAGCAATTGCTCAGTTCCCCAAAGAAGCTGAATTCTGCAAATTGCTGCTTTTGCTCTTGAAATGATGTCATCAGGTGGCTGTTTTGGTGTAATACACTGAAAACCAGAGGAGAAATGCTGAAATATTCCCATGATATGCATGGTCTCTGCACCAAACCACCATGACTCAGCCTAAGTATGTCTGCCGCTTGTTCTTTTGTACTGCCAGCTGATTGTGGAAGTACAGTATAAAAACCATCTTTATGGAGAGATCTTTCTGGTTTAGGCTTAGTCTAAGTGTCTCAAGTAGCCGGGGCTTTTGTTTGGGCCTAATCCATAACGTCTGATGGCTTTCCTCTCATCTCAAGATGAATGTGGTAGAAAATATAAATCAAAGAAACGTCCTTTGGCCTAGCCTTGCCTTGCCTTGCTTTATTTCCTTCTCATCCTGTTCTCTGTCCCAGCCTCTCTCACTAAGCCCTCGTCTGGCTGCATGTCTCTTCTTTCCTCTCTCCTTTTCTCAAACTCTCCTGCTTCCTGGCTTTCGTCTTTCAATTCCTCCATTTCATTCCTGTAGCCCGGCACTACTTTTTCCTCTTGCCTCCCTTTGGCCTGCTCCCTTGGTTTTCTCCCTCTCTTCCATATTCTTCTTCCCAACTTGTCTCTTGGAGACTTTTGGCCACTTTGGAGCCAAATCTGGGGATGTTTTGGAAACTTTTCAGAGGCCTCGCTGGTGACAGGGGGGACAGCAGGCAGTGACAGGCCCGGGGCTGACAGGCTCCCCCTCCCCTAGCGGGCGCTCGGCTGCCACACCCAGCTGACATAGAACCTTTGTCACAATGCCCGCTACCGTGGTAAGGATGCGGGCACTCTGCAGGTGACAGGGACCCAGCAGGACTTACTGTCAGCTCAGCAATTGTTCAGTTCCCCAAAGAAGCTGAATTCTGCAAATTGATGTTTTTGCTCTTGAAATGATGTCATCAGGTGGGTGTTTTGGTGTAATACACTGAAAACCAGAGCAGAAATGCTGAAATATTCCCATGATATGCATGGTCTCTGCACCAAACCACCATGACTCAGCCTAAGTCCATCTGCCGCTTGTTCTTTTGTACTGCCAGCTGATTGTGGAAGTACAGTATAAAAACCATCTTTATGGAGAGATCTTTGTGGCTTAGGCTTAGTCTAAGTGTCTCAAGTAGCCGGGGCTTTTGTTTGGGCCTAATCCATAAGGTCTGATGGCTTTCCTCCTCATCTCAAGGTGAATGTGGTAGAAAATATAAATCAAGGAAACCTCGTTTGGCCTAGCCTTGCCTTGCCTTGCCTTGCCTTATTTCCTTCTCATCCTGTTCTCTGTCCCAGCCTCTCTCACTAACCCCTCGTCTGGCTGCATGTCTCTTCTTTCCTCTCTCCTTTTCTCAAACTCTCCTGCTTCCTGGCTTTCGTCTTTCAATTCCTCCATTTCAGTCCTGCAGCCCGGCACTACTTTTTCCTCTTGCCTCCCTTGGGCCTGCTCCCTTGGCTTTCTCCCTCTCTTCCATATCCTTCTTCCCGACTTGTCTCTTGGAGACTTTTGGCCACTTTGGAGCCAAGTCTGGGGATGTTTTGGAAACTTTTCAGAGGCCTCGCTGGTGACAGGGGGGACAGCAGGCAGTGACAGGCCTGGGGCTGACAGGCTCCCCCTCCCCTAGCGGGCGCTCGGCTGCCACACCCAGCTGACATAGAACCTTTGTCACAATGCACACTACCGTGGTGAGGATGCGGGCACTCTGCAGGTGACAGGGACCCAGCAGGACTTGCTGTCAGCTCAGCAATTGCTCAGTTCCCCAAAGAAGCTGAATTCTGCAAATTGCTGCTTTTGCTCTTGAAATGATGTCATCAGGTGGGTGTTTTGGTGTAATACACTGAAAACCAGAGCAGAAATGCTGAAATATTCCCATGATATGCGGGTCTCTGCACCAAACCACCATGACTCATCCTAAGTATGTCTGCCGCTTGTTCTTTTGTACTGCCAGCTGATTGTGGAAGTACAGTATAAAAACCATCTTTATGGAGAGATCTTTCTGGTTTACGCTTAGTCTAAGTGTCTCAAGTAGCCGGGGCTTTTGTTTGGGCCTAATCCATAACGTCTGATGGCTTTCCTCTCATCTCAAGATGAATGTGGTAGAAAATATAAATCAAGGAAACCTCGTTTGGCCTAGCCTTGCCTTGCCTTGCCTTATTTCCTTCTCATCCTGTTCTCTGTCCCAGCCTCTCTCACTAACCCCTCGTCTGGCTGCATGTCTCTTCTTTCCTCTCTCCTTTTCTCAAACTCTCCTGCTTCCTGGCTTTCCTCCTTCAATTCCTCCATTTCATTCCTGCAGCCCGGCACTACTTTTTCCTCTTGCCTCCCTTTGGCCTGCTCTCTTGGTTTTCTCCCTCTCTTCCATATTCTTCTTCCCGACTTGTCTCTTGGAGACTTTTGGCCACTTTGGAGCCAAATCTGGGGATGTTTTGGAAACTTTTCAGAGGCCTCGCTGGTGACAGGGGAGACAGCAGGCAGTGACAGGCCCGGGGCTGACAGGCTCCCCCTCCCCTAGCGGGCGCTCGGCTGCCACACCCAGCTGACATAGAACCTTTGTCACAATGCCCGCTACCGTGGGGAGGATGCGGGCACTCTGCAGGTGACAGGGACCCAGCAAGACTTGCTGTCAGCTCAGCAATTGCTCAGTTCCCCAAAGAAGCTGAATTCTGCAAATTGCTGCTTTTGCTCTTGAAATGATGTCATCAGGTGGGTGTTTTGGTGTAATACACTGAAAACCAGAGCAGAAATGCTGAAATATTCCCATGATATGCGGGTCTCTGCACCAAACCACCATGACTCAGCCTAAGTATGTCTGCCGCTTGTTCTTTTGTACTGCCAGCTGATTGTGGAAGTACAGTATAAAAACCATCTTTATGGAGAGATCTTTCTGGTTTAGGCTTAGTCTAAGTGTCTCAAGTAGCCGGGGCTTTTTTTTGGGCCTAATCCATAACGTCTGATGGCTTTCCTCTCATCTCAACATGAATGTGGTAGAAAATATAAATCAAAGAAATGTCCTTTGGCCTAGCCTTGCCTTGCCTTGCCTTATTTCCTTCTCATCCTGTTCTCTGTCCCAGCCTCTCTCACTAAGCCCTCGTCTGGCTGCATGTCTCTTCTTTCCTCTCTCCTTTTCTCAAACTCTCCTGCTTCCTGGCTTTCGTCTTTCAATTCCTCCATTTCAGTCCTGCAGCCCCGCACTACTTTTTCCTCTTGCCTTCCTTTGGCCTGCTCCCTTGGTTTTCTCCCTCTCTTCCATATTCTTCTTCCTGACTTGTCTCTTGGAGACTTTTGGGCACTTTGGAGCCAAATCTGGGGATGTTTTGGAAACTTTTCAGAGGCCTCGCTGGTGACAGGGGGGACAGCAGGCAGTGACAGGCCCGGGGCTGACAGGCTCCCCCTCCCCTAGCGGGCGCTCGTCTGCCACACCCAGCTGACATAGAACCTTTGTCACAATGCCCGCTACTGTGGTGAGGATGCGGGCACTCTGCAGGTGACAGGGACCCAGCAGGACTTGCTGTCAGCTCAGCAATTGCTCAGTTCCCCAAAGAAGCTGAATTCTGCAAATTGCTGCTTTTGCTCTTGAAATGATGTCATCAGGTGGGTGTTTTGCTGTAATACACTGAAAACCAGAGCAGAAATGCTGAAATATTCCCATGATATGCATGGTCTCTGCACCAAACCACCATGACTCAGCCTAAGTCCATCTGCCGCTTGTTCTTTTGTACTGCCAGCTGATTGTGAAAGTACAGTATAAAAACCATCTTTATGGAGAGATCTTTGTGGTTTAGGCTTAGTCTAAGTGTCTCAAGTAGCCGGGGCTTTTGTTTGGGCCTAATCCATAAGGTCTGATGGCTTTCCTCCTCATCTCAAGATGAATGTGGTAGAAAATATAAATCAAGGAAACCTCGTTTGGCCTAGCCTTGCCTTGCCTTGCCTTGCCTTATTTCCTTCTCATCCTGTTCTCTGTCCCAGCCTCTCTCACTAAGCCCTCGTCTGGCTGCATGTCTCTTCTTTCCTCTCTCCTTTTCTCAAACTCTCCTGCTTCCTGGCTTTCGTCTTTCAATTCCTCCATTTCAGTCCTGCAGCCCGGCACTACTTTTTTCTCTTGCCTCCCTTTGGCCTGCTCCCTTGGCTTTCTCCCTCTCTTCCATATTCTTCTTCCCGACTTGTCTCTTGGAGACTTTTGGCCACTTTGGACCCAAGTCTGGGCATGTTTTGGAAACTTTTCAGAGGCCTCGCTGGTGACAGGGTGGACAGCAGGCAGTGACAGGCCCGGGGCTGACAGGCTCCCCCTCCCCTAGCGGGCGCTCGGCTGCCACACCCAGCTGACATAGAACCTTTGTCACAATGCCCGCTACCGTGGTGAGGATGCGGGCACTCTGCAGGTGACAGGGACCCAGCAGGACTTGCTGTCAGCTCAGCAATTGCTCAGTTCCACAAAGAAGCTGAATTCTGCAAATTGCTGCTTTTGCTCTTGAAATGATGTCATCAGGTGGGTGTTTTGGTGTAATACACTGAAAACCAGAGCAGAAATGCTGAAATATTCCCATGATATGCGGGTCTCTGCACCAAACCACCATGACTCAGCCTAAGTATGTCTGCCGCTTGTTCTTTTGTACTGCCAGCTGATTGTGGAAGTACAGTATAAAAACCATATTTATGGAGAGATCTTTCTGGTTTAGGCTTAGTCTAAGTGTCTCAAGTAGCCGGGGCTTTTTTTTGGGCCTAATCCATAACGTCTGATGGCTTTCCTCTCATCTCAAGATGAATGTGGTAGAAAATATAAATCAAAGAAACGTCCTTTGGCCTAGCCTTGCCTTGCCTTGCCTTATTTCCTTCTCATCCTGTTCTCTGTCCCAGCCTCTCTCACTAAGCCCTCGTCTGGCTGCATGTCTCTTCTTTCCTCTCTCCTTTTCTCAAACTCTCCTGCTTCCTGGCTTTCCTCTTTCAATTCCTCCATTTCAGTCCTGCAGCCCCGCACTACTTTTTCCTCTTGCCTTCCTTTGGCCTGCTCCCTTGGTTTTCTCCCTGTCTTCCATATTCTTCTTCCTGACTTGTCTCTTGGAGACTTTTGGGCACTTTGGAGCCAAGTCTGGGCATGTTTTGGAAACTTTTCAGAGGCCTCGCTGGTGACACGGGGGACAGCAGGCAGTGACAGACCCGGGGCTGACAGGCTTCCCCTCCCCTAGCGAGCGGTCGGCTGCCACACCCAGCTGACGTAGAACCTTTGTCACAATGCCCGCTACCGTGGTGAGGATGCGAGCACTCTGCAGGTGACAGGGACCCAGCAGGACTTGCTGTCAGCTCAGCAATTGCTCAGTTCCCCAAAGAAGCTGAATTCTGCAAATTGATGTTTTTGCTCTTGAAATGATGTCATCAGGTGGGTGTTTTGGTGTAATACACTGAAAACCAGAGCAGAAATGCTGAAATATTCCCATGATATGCATGGTCTCTGCACCAAACCACCATGACTCAGCCTAAGTATGTCTGCCGCTTGTTCTTTTGTACTGCCAGCTGATTGTGGAAGTACAGTATAAAAACCATCTTTATGGAGAGATCTTTCTGGTTTACGCTTAGTCTAAGTGTCTCAAGTAGCCGGGGCTTTTGTTTGGGCCTAATCCATAACGTCTGATGGCTTTCCTCTCATCTCAAGATGAATGTGGTAGAAAATATAAATCAAGGAAACCTCGTTTGGCCTAGCCTTGCCTTGCCTTGCCTTATTTCCTTCTCATCCTGTTCTCTGTCCCAGCCTCTCTCACTAAGCCCTCGTCTGGCTGCATGTCTCTTCTTTCCTCTCTCCTTTTCTCAAACTCTCCTGCTTCCTGGCTTTCCTCTTTCAATTCCTCCATTTCATTCCTGTAGCCCGGCACTACTTTTTCCTCTTGCCTCCCTTTGGCCTGCTCTCTTGGTTTTCTCCCTCTCTTCCATATTCTTCTTCCCGACTTGTCTCTTGGAGACTTTTGGCCACTTTGGAGCCAAATCTGGGGATGTTTTGGAAACTTTTCAGAGGCCTCGCTGGTGACAGGGGAGACAGCAGGCAGTGACAGGCCCGGGGCTGACAGGCTCCCCCTCCCCTAGCGGGCGCTCGGCTGCCACACCCAGCTGACATAGAACCTTTGTCACAATGCCCGCTACCGTGGTGAGGATGCGGGCACTCTGCAGGTGACAGGGACCCAGCAGGACTTGCTGTCAGCTCAGCAATTGCTCAGTTCCCCAAAGAAGCTGAATTCTGCAAATTGCTGCTTTTGCTCTTGAAATGATGTCATCAGGTGGGTGTTTTGGTGTAATACACTGAAAACCAGAGCAGAAATGCTGAAATATTCCCATGATATGCGGGTCTCTGCACCAAACCACCATGACTCAGCCTAAGTATGTCTGCCGCTTGTTCTTTTGTACTGCCAGCTGATTGTGGAAGTACAGTATAAAAACCATCTTTATGGAGAGATCTTTCTGGTTTAGGCTTAGTCTAAGTGTCTCAAGTAGCCGGGGCTTTTTTTTGGGCCTAATCCATAACGTCTGATGGCTTTCCTCTCATCTAAACATGAATGTGGTAGAAAATATAAATCAAAGAAACGTCCTTTGGCCTAGCCTTGCCTTGCCTTGCCTTATTTCCTTCTCATCCTGTTCTCTGTCCCAGCCTCTCTCACTAAGCCCTCGTCTGGCTGCATGTCTCTTCTTTCCTCTCTCCTTTTCTCAAACTCTCCTGCTTCCTGGCTTTCGTCTTTCAATTCCTCCATTTCAGTCCTGCAGCCCCGCACTACTTTTTCCTCTTGCCTCCCTTTGGCCTGCTCCCTTGGTTTTCTCCCTCTCTTCCATATTCTTCTTCCTGACTTGTCTCTTGGAGACTTTTGGGCACTTTGGAGCCAAATCTGGGGATGTTTTGGAAACTTTTCAGAGGCCTCGCTGGTGACAGGGGGGACAGCAGGCAGTGACAGGCCCGGGGCTGACAGGCTCCCCCTCCCCTAGCGGGCGCTCGTCTGCCACACCCAGCTGACATAGAACCTTTGTCACAATGCCCGCTACTGTGGTGAGGATGCGGGCACTCTGCAGGTGACAGGGACCCAGCAGGACTTGCTGTCAGCTCAGCAATTGCTCAGTTCCCCAAAGAAGCTGAATTCTGCAAATTGCTGCTTTTGCTCTTGAAATGATGTCATCAGGTGGGTGTTTTGGTGTAATACACTGAAAACCAGAGCAGAAATGCTGAAATATTCCCATGATATGCGGGTCTCTGCACCAAACCACCATGACTCAGCCTAAGTATGTCTGCCGCTTGTTCTTTTGTACTGCCAGCTGATTGTGGAAGTACAGTATAAAAACCATCTTTATGGAGAGATCTTTCTCGTTTAGGCTTAGTCTAAGTGTCTCAAGTAGCCGGGGCTTTTTTTTGGGCCTAATCCATAACGTCTGATGGCTTTCCTCTCATCTCAAGATGAATGTGGTAGAAAATATAAATCAAAGAAACGTCCTTTGGCCTAGCCTTGCCTTGCCTTGTCTTATTTCCTTCTCATCCTGTTCTCTGTCCCAGCCTCTCTCACTAAGCCCTCGTCTGGCTGCATGTCTCTTCTTTCCTCTCTCCTTTTCTCAAACTCTCCTGCTTCCTGGCTTTCGTCTTTCAATTCCTCCATTTCAGTCCTGCAGCCCCGCACTACTTTTTCCTCTTGCCTTCCTTTGGCCTGCTCCCTTGGTTTTCTCCCTCTCTTCCATATTCTTCTTCCTGACTTGTCTCTTGGAGACTTTTGGCCACTTTGGACCCAAGTCTGGGGATGTTTTGGAAACTTTTCAGAGGCCTCGCTGGTGACAGGGGGGACAGCAGGCAGTGACAGGCCCCGGGCTGACAGGCTCCCCCTCCCCTAGCGGGCGCTCGTCTGCCACACCCAGCTGACATAGAACCTTTGTCACAATGCCCGCTACTGTGGTGAGGATGCGGGCACTCTGCAGGTGACAGGGACCCAGCAGGACTTACTGTCAGCTCAGCAATTGCTCAGTTCCCCAAAGAAGCTGAATTCTGCAAATTGATGTTTTTGCTCTTGAAATGATGTCATCAGGTGGGTGTTTTGGTGTAATACACTGAAAACCAGAGCAGAAATGCTGAAATATTCCCATGGTATGCATGGTCTCTGCACCAAACCACCATGACTCCGCCTAAGTCCATCTGCCGCTTGTTCTTTTGTACTGCCAGTTGATTGTGAAAGTACAGTATAAAAACCATCTTTATGGAGAGATCTTTGTGGTTTAGGCTTAGTCTAAGTGTCTCAAGTAGCCGGGGCTTTTGTTTGGGCCTAATTCATAAGGTCTGATGGCTTTCCTCCTCATCTCAAGATGAATGTGGTAGAAAATATAAATCAAGGAAACCTCGTTTGGCCTAGCCTTGCCTTGCCTTGCCTTGCCTTATTTCCTTCTCATCCTGTTCTCTGTCCCAGCCTCTCTCACTAAGCCCTCGTCTGGCTGCATATCTCTTCTTTCCTCTCTCCTTTTCTCAAACTCTCCTGCTTCCTGGCTTTCGTCTTTCAATTCCTCCATTTCAGTCCTGCAGCCCGGCACTACTTTTTTCTCTTGCCTCCCTTTGGCCTGCTCCCTTGGCTTTCTCCCTCTCTTCCATATCCTTCTTCTTGACTTGTCTCTTGGAGACTTTTGGCCACTTTGGACCCAAGTCTGGGGATGTTTTGGGAACTTTTCAGAGGCCTCGCTGGTGACAGGGGGGACAGCAGGCAGTGACAGGCCCGGGGCTGACAGGCTTCCCCTCCCCTAGCGAGCGCTCGGCTGCCACACCCAGCTGACATAGAACCTTTGTCACAATGCCCGCTACCGTGGTGAGGATGCGGGCACTCTGCAGGTGACAGGGACCCAGCAGGACTTGGTGTCAGCTCAGCAATTGCTCAGTTCCCCAAAGAAGCTGAATTCTGCAAATTGCTGCTTTTGCTCTTGAAATGATGTCATCAGGTGGGTGTTTTGGTGTAATACACTGAAAACCAGAGCAGAAATGCTGAAATATTCCCATGATATGCATGGTCTCTGCACCAAACCACCATGACTCAGCCTAAGTATGTCTGCCGCTTGTTCTTTTGTACTGCCAGCTGATTGTGGAAGTACAGTATAAAAACCATCTTTATGGAGAGATCTTTGTGGTTTAGGCTTAGTCTAAGTGTCTCAAGTAGCCGGGGCTTTTGTTTGGGCCTAATCCATAACGTCTGATGGCTTTCCTCTCATCTCAAGATGAATGTGGTAGAAAATATAAATCAAAGAAACGTCCTTTGGCCTAACCTTGCCTTGCCTTGCTTTATTTCTTTCTCATCCTGTTCTCTGTCCCAGCTTCTCTCACTAAGCCCTCGTCTGGCTGCATGTCTCTTCTTTCCTCTCTCCTTTTCTCAAACTCTCCTGCTTCCTGGCTTTCGTCTTTCAATTCCTCCATTTCAGTCCTGTAGCCCGGCACTACTTTTTTCTCTTGCCTCCCTTGGGCCTGCTCCCTTGGCTTTCTCCCTCTCTTCCATATCCTTCTTCCCGACTTGTCTCTTGGAGACTTTTGGCCACTTTGGAGCCAAGTCTGGGGATGTTTTGGAAACTTTTCAGAGGCCTCGCTGGTGACAGGGGGGACAGCAGGCAGTGACAGGCCCGGGGCTGACAGGCTCCCCCTCCCCTAGCGGGCGCTCGGCTGCCACACCCAGCTGACGTAGAACCTTTGTCACAATGCCCGCTACCGTGGTGAGGATGCGGGCACTCTGCAGGTGACAGGGACCCAGCAGGACTTGCTGTCAGCTCAGCAATTGCTCAGTTCCACAAAGAAGCTGAATTCTGCAAATTGCTGTTTTTGCTCTTGAAATGATGTCATCAGGTGGGTGTTTTGGTGTAATACACTGAAAACCAGAGCAGAAATGCTGAAATATTCCCATGATATGCATGGTCTCTGCACCAAACCACCATGACTCAGCCTAAGTATGTCTGCCGCTTGTTCTTTTGTACTGCCAGCTGATTGTGGAAGTACAGTATAAAAACCATCTTTATGGAGAGATCTTTGTGGTTTAGGCTTAGTCTAAGCGTCTCAAGTAGCTGGGGCTTTTGTTTGGGCCTAATATATAAGGTTTGATGGCTTTCCTCCTCATCTCAAGATGAATGTGGTAGAAAATATAAATCAAGGAAACCTCGTTTGGCCTAGCCTTGCCTTGCCTTGCCTTGCCTTATTTCCTTCTCATCCTGTTCTCTGTCCCAGCCTCTCTCACTAAGCCCTCGTCTGGCTGCATGTCTCTTCTTTCCTCTCTCCTTTTCTCAAACTCTCCTGCTTCCTGGCTTTCGTCTTTCAATTCCTCCATTTCAGTCCTGCAGCCCGGCACTACTTTTTTCTCTTGCCTCCCTTGGGCCTGCTCCCTTGGCTTTCTCCCTCTCTTCCATATCCTTCTTCCCGACTTGTCTCTTGGAGACTTTTGGCCACTTTGGACCCAAGTCTGGGCATGTTTTGGAAACTTTTCAGAGGCCTCGCTGGTGACACGGGGGACAGCAGGCAGTGACAGGCCCGGGGCTGACAGGCTTCCCCTCCCCTAGCGAGCGGTCGGCTGCCACACCCAGCTGACATAGAACCTTTGTCACAATGCCCGCTACCGTGGGGAGGATGCGGGCACTCTGCAGGTGACAGGGACCCAGCAGGACTTGCTGTCAGCTCAGCAATTGCTCAGTTCCCCAAAGAAGCTGAATTCTGCAAATTGCTGCTTTTGCTCTTGAAATGATGTCATCAGGTGGGTGTTTTGGTGTAATACACTGAAAACCAGAGCAGAAATGCTGAAATATTCCCATGATATGCATGGTCTCTGCACCAAACCACCATGACTCAGCCTAAGTATGTCTGCCGCTTGTTCTTTTGTACTGCCAGCTGATTGTGGAAGTACAGTATAAAAACCATCTTTATGGAGAGATCTTTCTGGTTTAGGCTTAGTCTAAGTGTCTCAAGTAGCCGGGGCTTTTGTTTGGGCCTAATCCATAACGTCTGATGGCTTTCCTCTCATCTCAAGATGAATGTGGTAGAAAATATCAATCAAAGAAATGTCCTTTGGCCTAGCCTTGCCTTGCCTTATTTCCTTCTCATCCTGTTCTCTGTCCCAGCCTCTCTCACTAACCCCTCGTCTGGCTGCATGTCTCTTCTTTCCTCTCTCCTTTTCTCAAACTCTCCTGCTTCCTGGCTTTCATCTTTCAATTCCTCCATTTCAGTCCTGCAGCCCGGCACTACTTTTTCCTCTTACCTTCCTTGGGCCTGCTCCCTTGGCTTTCTCCCTCTCTTCCATATTCTTCTTCCCGACTTGTCTCTTGGAGACTTTTGGCCACTTTGGAGCCAAGTCTGGGGATGTTTTGGAAACTTTTCAGAGGCCTCGCTGGTGACAGGGGGGACAGCAGGCAGTGACAGGCCTGGGGCTGACAGGCTCCCCCTCCCCTAGCAGGCGCTCGGCTGCCACACCCAGCTGACGTAGAACCTTTGTCACAATGCCCGCTACCGGGGTGAGGATGCGGGCACTCTGCAGGTGACAGGGACCCAGCAGGACTTGCTGTCAGCTCAGCAATTGCTCAGTTCCCCAAAGAAGCTGAATTCTGCAAATTGCTGCTTTTGCTCTTGAAATGATGTCATCAGGTGGGTGTTTTGGTGTAATACACTGAAAACCAGAGCAGAAATGCTGAAATATTCCCATGATATGCATGGTCTCTGCACCAAACCACCATGACTCAGCCTAAGTCCATCTGCCGCTTGTTCTTTTGTACTGCCAGCTGATTGTGAAAGTACAGTATAAAAACCATCTTTATGAAGAGATCTTTGTGGTTTAGGCTTAGTCAAAGTGTCTCAAGTAGCCGGGGCTTTTGTTTGGGCCTAATCCATAAGGTCTGATGGCTTTCCTCTCATCTCAAGATGAATGTGGTAGAAAATATAAATCAAGGAAACCTCGTTTGGCCTAGCCTTGCCTTGGCTTGCCTTGCCTTATTTCCTTCTCATCTTGTTCTCTGTCCCAGCCTCTCTCACTAAGCCCTCGTCTGGCTGCATGTCTCTTCTTTCCTCTCTCCTTTTCTCAAACTCTCCTGCTTCCTGGCTTTCCTCTTTCAATTCCTCCATTTCAGTCCTGCAGCCCGGCACTACTTTTTCCTCTTGCCTCCCTTTGGCCTGCTCCCTTGGCTTTCTCCCTCTCTTCCATATTCTTCTTCCCGACTTGTCTCTTGGAGACTTTTGGCCACGTTGGACCCAAGTCTGGGCATGTTTTGGAAACTTTTCAGAGGCCTCGCTGGTGACAGGGGGGACAGCAGGCAGTGACAGGCCCGGGGCTGACAGGCTCCCCCTCCCCTAGCGGGCGCTCGGCTGCCACACCCAGCTGACATAGAACCTTTGTCACAATGCCCGCTACCGTGGTGAGGATGCGGGTACTCTGTAGGTGACAGGGACCCAGCAGGACTTGCTGTCAGCTCAGCAATTGCTCAGTTCCCCAAAGAAGCTGAATTCTGCAAATTGCTGCTTTTGCTCTTGAAATGATGTCATCAGGTGGGTGTTTTGGTGTAATACACTGAAAACCAGAGCAGAAATGCTGAAATATTCCCATGATATGCATGGTCTCTGCACCAAACCACCATGACTCAGCCTAAATCCGTCTGCCGCTTGTTCTTTTGTACTGCCAGCTGATTGTGAAAGTACAGTATAAAAACCATCTTTATGGAGAGATCTTTGTGGTTTAGACTTAGTCTAAGTGTCTCAAGTAGCCGGGGCTTTTGTTTGGGCCTAATCCATAAGGTCTGATGGCTTTCCTCCTCATCTCAAGATGAATGTGGTAGAAAATATAAATCAAGGAAACCTCGTTTGGCCTAGCCTTGCCTTGCCTTGCCTTGCCTTATTTCCTTCTCATCCTGTTCTCTGTCCCAGCCTCTCTCACTAAATCCTCGTCTGGCTGCATGTCTCTTCTTTCCTCTCTCCTTTTCTCAAACTCTCCTGCTTCCTGGCTTTCGTCTTTCAATTCCTCCATTTCATTCCTGTAGCCCGGCACTACTTTTTCCTCTTGCCTCCCTTTGGCCTGCTCCCTTGGTTTTCTCCCTCTCTTCCATATTCTTCTTCCCGACTTGTCTCTTGGAGACTTTTGGCCACTTTGGAGCCAAATCTGGGGATGTTTTGGAAACTTTTCAGAGGCCTCGCTGGTGACAGGGGGGACAGCAGGCAGTGACAGGCCCGGGGCTGACAGCCTCCCCCTCCCCTAGCGGGCGCTCGGCTGCCACACCCAGCTGACATAGAACCTTTGTCACAATGCCCACTACCGTGGTGAGGATGCGGGCACTCTGCAGGTGACAGGGACCCAGCAGGACTTACTGTCAGCTCAGCAATTGCTCAGTTCCCCAAAGAAGCTGAATTCTGCAAATTGCTGTTTTTGCTCTTGAAATGATGTCATCAGGTGGGTGTTTTGGTGTAATACACTGAAAACCAGAGCAGAAATGCTGAAATATTCCCATGATATGCATGGTCTCTGCACCAAACCACCACGACTCAGCCTAAGTCCATCTGCCGCTTGTTCTTTTGTACTGCCAGCTGATTGTGAAAGTACAGTATAAAAACCATCTTTATGGAGAGATCTTTGTGGTTTAGGCTTAGTCTAAGTGTCTCAAGTAGCCGGGGCTTTTGTTTGGGCCTAGTCCATAAGGTCTGATGGCTTTCCTCTCATCTCAAGATGAATGTGGTAGGAAATATAAATCAAGGAAACCTCGTTTGGCCTAGCCTTGCCTTGCCTTGCCTTGCCTTATTTCCTTCTCATCCTGTTCTCTGTCCCAGCCTCTCTCACTAACCCCTCGTCTGGCTGCATGTCTCTTCTTTCCTCTCTCTTTTTCTCAAACTCTCCTGCTTCCTGGCTTTCGTCTTTCAATTCCTCCATTTCAGTCCTGCAGCCCGGCACTACTTTTTTCTCTTGCCTCCCTTGGGCCTGCTCCCTTGGCTTTCTCCCTCTCTTCCATATCCTTCTTCCCGACTTGTCTCTTGGAGACTTTTGGCCACTTTGGACCCAAGTCTGGGCATGTTTTGGAAACTTTTCAGAGGCCTCGCTGGTGACACGGGGGACAGCAGGCAGTGACAGGCCCGGGGCTGACAGGCTCCCCCTCCCCTAGCGGGCGCTCGGCTGCCACACACAGCTGACGTAGAACCTTTGTCACAATGCCCGCTACCGTGGTGAGGATGCGGGCACTCTGCAGGTGACAGGGACCCAGCAGGACTTGGTGTCAGCTCAGCAATTGCTCAGTTCCCCAAAGAAGCTGAATTCTGAAAATTGCTGCTTTTGCTCTTGAAATGATGTCATCAGGTGGGTGTTTTGGTGTAATACACTGAAAACCAGAGCAGAAATGCTGAAATATTCCCATGATATGCATGGTCTCTGCACCAAACCACCATGACTCAGCCTAAGTATGTCTGCCGCTTGTTCTTTTGTACTGCCAGCTGATTGTGGAAGTACAGTATAAAAACCATCTTTATGGAGAGATCTTTGTGGTTTAGGCTTAGTCTAAGTGTCTCAAGTAGCCGGGGCTTTTGTTTAGGCCTAATCCATAACGTCTGATGGCTTTCCTCTCATCTCAAGATGAATGTGGTAGAAAATATAAATCAAAGAAACGTGCTTTGGCCTAGCCTTGCCTTGCCTTGCCTTATTTCCTTCTCATCCTGTTCTCTGTCCCAGCCTCTCTCACTAAGCCCTCGACTGACTTCATGTCTCTTCTTTCCTCTCTCCTTTTCTCAAACTCTCCTGCTTCCTGGCTTTCGTCTTTCAATTCCTCCATTTCATTCCTGTAGCCCGGCACTACTTTTTCCTCTTGCCTCCCTTTGGCCTGCTCCCTTGGTTTTCTCCCTCTCTTCCATATTCTTCTTCCCGACTTGTCTCTTGGAGACTTTTGGCCACTTTGGAGCCAAGTCGGGGCATGTTTTGGAAACTTTTCAGAGGCCTCGCTGGTGACACGGGGGACAGCAGGCAGTGACAGGCCCAGGGCTGACAGGCTCCCCCTCCCCTAGCGGGCGCTCGGCTGCCACACCCAGCTGACATAGAACCTTTGTCACAATGCCCGCTACCGTGGTGAGGATGCGGGCACTCTGCAGGTGACAGGGACCCAGCAGGACTTGCTGTCAGCTCAGCAATTGCTCAGTTCCCCAAAGAAGCTGAATTCTGCAAATTGCTGCTTTAGCTCTTGAAATGATGTCATCAGGTGGCTGTTTTGGTGTAATACACTGAAAACCAGAGCAGAAATGCTGAAATATTCCCATGATATGCATGGTCTCTGCACCAAACCACCATGTCTCAGCCTAAGTATGTCTGCCGCTTGTTCTTTTGTAATGCCAGCTGATTGTGGAAGTACAGTATAAAAACCATCTTTATGGAGAGATCTTTCTGGTTTAGGCTTAGTCTAAGTGTCTCAAGTAGCCGGGGCTTTTGTTTGGGCCTAATCCATAACGTCTGATGGCTTTCCTCTCATCTCAAGATGAATGTGGTAGAAAATATAAATCAAGGAAACCTCGTTTGGCCTAGCCTTGCCTTGCCTTGCCTTGCCTTATTTCCTTCTCATCCTGTTCTCTGTCCCAGCCTCTCTCACTAAATCCTCGTCTGGCTGCATGTCTCTTCTTTCCTCTCTCCTTTTCTCAAACTCTCCTGCTTCCTGGCTTTCGTCTTTCAATTCCTCCATTTCAGTATTGCAGCCCGGCACTACTTTTTTCTCTTGCCTCCCTTGGGCCTGCTCCCTTGGCTTTCTCCCTCTCTTCCATATCCCTCTTCCCGACTTGTCTCTTGGAGACTTTTGGCCACTTTGGACCCAAGTCTGGGCATGTTTTGGAAACTTTTCAGAGGCCTCGCTGGTGACACGGGGGACAGCAGGCAGTGACAGGCCCGGGGCTGACAGGCTCCCCCTCCCCTAGCGGGCGCTTGGCTGCCACACCCAGCTGACGTAGAACCTTTGTCACAATGCCCGCTACCGTGGGGAGGATGCGGGCACTCTGCAGGTGACAGGGACCCAGCAGGACTTGCTGTCAGCTCAGCAATTGCTCAGTTCCCCAAAGAAGCTGAATTCTGCAAATTGCTGCTTTTGCTCTTGAAATGATGTCATCAGGTGGGTGTTTTGGTGTAATACACTGAAAACCAGAGCAGAAATGCTGAAATATTCCCATGATATGCATGGTCTCTGCACCAAACCACCATGACTCAGCCTAAGTCCATCTGCCGCTTGTTCTTTTGTACTGCCAGCTGATTGTGAAAGTACAGTATAAAAACCATCTTTATGGAGAGATCTTTGTGGTTTAGGCTCAGTCTAAGTGTCTCAAGTAGCCGGGGCTTTTGTTTGGGCCTAATCCATAAGGCCTGATGGCTTTCCTCCTCATCTCAAGATGAATGTGGTAGAAAATATAAATCAAGGAAACCTCGTTTGGCCTAGCCTTGCCTTGCCTTGCCTTGCCTTATTTCCTTCTCATCCTGTTCTCTGTCCCAGCCTCTCTCACTAACCCCTCGTCTGGCTGCATGTCTCTTCTTTCCTCTCTCCTTTTCTCAAACTCTCCTGCTTCCTGGCTTTCGTCTTTCAATTCCTCCATTTCAGTCCTGCAGCCCGGCACTACTTTTTCCTCTTGCCTCCCTTTGGCCTGCTCCCTTGGCTTTCTCCCTCTCTTTCATATTCTTCTTTCCGACTTGTCTCTTGGAGACTTTTGGCCACTTTGGACCCAAGTCTGGGCATGTTTTGGAAACTTTTCAGAGGCCTCGCTGGTGACACGGGGGACAGCAGGCAGTGACAGGCCCGGGGCTGACAGGCTCCCCCTCCCCTAGCGGGCGCTCGGCTGCCACACCCAGCTGACATAGAACCTTTGTCACAGTGCCCGCTACCGTGGTGAGGATGCGGGCACTCTGCAGGTGACAGGGACCCAGCAGGACTTGCTGTCAGCTCAGCAATTGCTCAGTTCCCCAAAGAAGCTGAATTCTGCAAATTGCTGCTTTTGCTCTTGAAATGATGTCATCAGGTGGGTGTTTTGGTGTAATACACTGAAAACCAGAGCAGAAATGCTGAAATATTCCCATGATATGCATGGTCTCTGCACCAAACCACCATGTCTCAGCCTAAGTATGTCTGCTGCTTGTTCTTTTGTACTGCCAGCTGATTGTGGAAGTACAGTATAAAAACCATCTTTATGGAGAGATCTTTGTGGTTTAGGCTTAGTCTAAGTGTCTCAAGTAGCCGGGGTTTTTGTTTGGGCCTAATCCATATGGTCTGATGGCTTTCCTCTCATCTCAAGATGAATGTGGTAGAAAATATAAATCAAAGAAACGTCCTTTGGCCTAGCCTTGCCTTGCCTTATTTCCTTCTCATCCTGTTCTCTGTCCCAGCCTCTCTCACTAAGCCCTCGTCTGGCTGCATGTCTCTTCTTTCCTCTCTCCTTTTCTCAAACTCTCCTGCTTCCTGGCTTTCATCTTTCAATTCCTCCATTTCAGTCCTGCAGCCCGGCACTACTTTTTTCTCTTGCCTCTCTTGGGCCTGCTCCCTTGGCTTTCTCCCTCTCTTCCATATCCTTCTTCCCGACTTGTCTCTTGGAGACTTTTGGCCACTTTGGACCCAAGTCTGGGTATGTTTTGGAAACTTTTCAGAGGCCTTGCTGGTGACACGGGGGACAGCAGGCAGTGACAGGCCCGGGGCTGACAGGCTCCCCCTCCCCTAGCGGGCGCTCGGCTGCCACACCCAGCTGACATAGAACCTTTGTCACAATGCCCGCTACTGTGGTGAGGATGCGGGCACTCTGCAGGTGACAGGGACCCAGCAGGACTTGCTGTCAGCTCAGCAATTGCTCAGTTCCCCAAAGAAGTTGAATTTTGCAAATTGCTGCTTTGCTCTTGAAATGATGTCATCAGGTGGGTGTTTTGGTGTAATACACTGAAAACCAGAGCACAAATGCTGAAATATTCCCATGATATGCATGGTCTCTGCACCAAACCACCATGACTCAGCCTAAGTCCATCTGCCGCTTGTTCTTTTGTACTGCCAGCTGATTGTGAAAGTACAGTATAAAAACCATCTTTATGGAGAGATCTTTGTGGTTTAGACTTAGTCTAAGTGTCTCAAGTAGCCGGGGCTTTTGTTTGGGCCTAATCCATAAGGTCTTATGGCTTTCCTCCTCATCTCAAGATGAATGTGGTAGAAAATATAAATCAAGGAAACCTCGTTTGGCCTAGCCTTCCTTGCCTTGCCTTGCCTTATTTCCTTCTCATCCTGTTCTCTGTCCCAGCCTCTCTCACTAAGCCCTCGTCTGGCTGCATGTCTCTTCTTTCCTCTCTCCTTTTCTCAAACTCTCCTGCTTCCTGGCTTTCGTCTTTCAATTCCTCCATTTCAGTCCTGCAGCCCGGCACTACTTTTTTCTCTTGCCTCCCTTGGGCCTGCTCCCTTGGCTTTCTCCCTCTCTTCCATATCCTTCTTCCCGACTTGTCTCTTGGAGACTTTTGGCCACTTTGGACCCAAGTCTGGGGATGTTTTGGAAACTTTTCAGAGGCCTCGCTGGTGACACGGGGGACAGCAGGCAGTGACAGGCCCGGGGCTGACAGGCTTCCCCTCCCCTAGCGAGCGCTCGGCTGCCACACCCAGCTGACGTAGAACCTTTGTCACAATGCCCGCTACCGTGGTGAGGATGCGGGCACTCTGCAGGTGACAGGGACCCAGCAGGACTTGCTGTCAGCTCAGCAATTGCTCAGTTCCCCAAAGAAGCTGAATTCTGCAAATTGCTGCTTTTGCTCTTGAAATGATGTCATCAGGTGGGTGTTTTGGTGTAATACACTGAAAACCAGAGCAGAAATGCTGAAATATTCCCATGATATGCATGGTCTCTGCACCAAACCACCATGTCTCAGCCTAAGTACATCTTCCGCTTGTTCTTTTGTACTGCCAGCTGATTGTGAAAGTACAGTATAAAAACCATCTTTATGGAGAGATCTTTGTGGTTTAGACTTAGTCTAAGTGTCTCAAGTAGCCGGGGCTTTTGTTTGGGCCTAATCCATAAGGTCTGATGGCTTTCCTCCTCATCTCAAGATGAATGTGGTAGAAAATATAAATCAAGGAAACCTCGTTTGGCCTAGCCTTGCCTTGCCTTGCCTTGCCTTGCCTTATTTCCTTCTCATCCTGTTCTCTGTCCCAGCCTCTCTCACTAAGCACTCGTCTGGCTGCATGTCTCTTCTTTCCTCTCTCCTTTTCTCAAACTCTCCTGCTTCCTGGCTTTCGTCTTTCAATTCCTCCATTTCAGTCCTGCAGCTCGGCACTACTTTTTTCTCTTGCCTCCCTTGGGCCTGCTCCCTTGGCTTTCTCCCTCTCTTCCATATCCTTCTTCCCGACTTGTCTCTTGGAGACTTTTGGCCACTTTGGAGCCAAGTCTGGGCATGTTTTGGAAACTTTTCAGAGGCCTCGCTGGTGACAGGGGGGACAGCAGGCAGTGACAGGCCCGGGGCTGACAGGCTTCCCCTCCCCTAGCGAGCGCTCGGCTGCCACACCCAGCTGACGTAGAACCTTTGTCACAATGCCCGCTACCGTGGGGAGGATGCGGGCACTCTGCAGGTGACAGGGACCCAGCATGACTTGCTGTCAGCTCAGCAATTGCTCAGTTCCCCAAAGAAGCTGAATTCTGCAAATTGCTGCTTTTGCTCATGAAATGATGTCATCAGGTGGGTGTTTTGGTGTAATACACTGAAAACCAGAGCAGAAATGCTGAAATATTCCCATGATATGCATGGTCTCTGCACCAAACCACCATGACTCAGCCTAAGTACGTCTGCCGCTTGTTCTTTTGTACTGCCAGCTGATTGTGGAAGTACAGTATAAAAACCATCTTTATGGAGAGATCTTTCTGGTTTAGGCTTAGTCTAAGTGTCTCAAGTAGCCGGGGCTTTTGTTTGGGCCTAATCGATAACGTCTGATGGCTTTCCTCTCATCTCAAGATCAATGTGGTAGAAAATATAAATCAAAGAAACGTCCTTTGGCCTAGCCTTGCCTTGCCTTGCCTTATTTCCTTCTCATCCTGTTCTCTGTCCCAGCCTCTCTCACTAAGCCCTTGTCTGGCTGCATGTCTCTTCTTTCCTCTCTCCTTTTCTCAAACTCTCCTGCTTCCTGGCTTTCATCTTTCAATTCCTCCATTTCAGTCCTGCAGCCCGGCACTACTTTTTTCTCTTGCCTCTCTTGGGCCTGCTCCCTTGGCTTTCTCCCTCTCTTCCATATCCTTCTTCCCGACTTGTCTCTTGGAGACTTTTGGCCACTTTGGACCCAAGTCTGGGTATGTTTTGGAAACTTTTCAGAGGCCTTGCTGGTGACACGGGGGACAGCAGGCAGTGACAGGCCCGGGGCTGACAGGCTCCCCCTCCCCTAGCGGGCGCTCGGCTGCCACACCCAGCTGACATAGAACCTTTGTCACAATGCCCGCTACTGTGGTGAGGATGCGGGCACTCTGCAGGTGACAGGGACCCAGCAGGACTTGCTGTCAGCTCAGCAATTGCTCAGTTCCCCAAAGAAGTTGAATTTTGCAAATTGCTGCTTTGCTCTTGAAATGATGTCATCAGGTGGGTGTTTTGGTGTAATACACTGAAAACCAGAGCACAAATGCTGAAATATTCCCATGATATGCATGGTCTCTGCACCAAACCACCATGACTCAGCCTAAGTCCATCTGCCGCTTGTTCTTTTGTACTGCCAGCTGATTGTGAAAGTACAGTATAAAAACCATCTTTATGGAGAGATCTTTGTGGTTTAGACTTAGTCTAAGTGTCTCAAGTAGCCGGGGCTTTTGTTTGGGCCTAATCCATAAGGTCTTATGGCTTTCCTCCTCATCTCAAGATGAATGTGGTAGAAAATATAAATCAAGGAAACCTCGTTTGGCCTAGCCTTCCTTGCCTTGCCTTGCCTTATTTCCTTCTCATCCTGTTCTCTGTCCCAGCCTCTCTCACTAACCCCTCGTCTGGCTGTATGTCTCTTCTTTCCTCTCTCCTTTTCTCAAACTCTCCTGCTTCCTGGCTTTCGTCTTTCAATTCCTCCATTTCAATCCTGCAGCCCGGCACTACTTTTCTCTCTTGCCTCCCTTGGGCCTGCTCCCTTGGCTTTCTCCCTCTCTTCCATATCCTTCTTCCCGACTTGTCTCTTGGAGACTTTTGGCCACTTTGGAGCCAAGTCTGGGCATGTTTTGGAAACTTTTCAGAGGCCTCGCTGGTGACAGGGGGGACAGCAGGCAGTGACAGGCCCGGGGCTGACAGGCTCCCCCTCCCCTAGCGGGCGCTCGGCTGCCACACCCAGCTGACATAGAACTTTTGTCACAATGCCCGCTACCGTGGTGAGGATGCGGGCACTCTGCAGGTGACAGGGACCCAGCAGGACTTGCTGTCAGCTCAGCAATTGCTCAGTTCCCCAAAGAAGTTGAATTCTGCAAATTGCTGCTTTTGCTCTTGAAATGATGTCATCAGGTGGGTGTTTTGGTGTAATACACTGAAAACCAGAGCAGAAATGCTGAAATATTCCCATGATATGCATGGTCTCTGCACCAAACCACCATGTCTCAGCCTAAGTACATCTTCCAATTGTTCTTTTGTACTGCCAGCTGATTGTGAAAGTACAGTATAAAAACCATCTTTATGGAGAGATCTTTGTGGTTTAGACTTAGTCTAAGTGTCTCAAGTAGCCGGGGCTTTTGTTTGGGCCTAATCCATAAGGTCTGATGGCTTTCCTCCTCATCTCAAGATGAATGTGGTAGAAAATATAAATCAAGGAAACCTCGTTTGGCCTAGCCTTGCCTTGCCTTGCCTTGCCTTATTTCCTTCTCATCCTGTTCTCTGTCCCAGCCTCTCTCACTAAGCCCTCGTCTGGCTGCATGTCTCTTCTTTCCTCTCTCCTTTTCTCAAACTCTCCTGCTTCCTGGCTTTCGTCTTTCAATTCCTCCATTTCAGTCCTGCAGCCCGGCACTACTTTTTTCTCTTGCCTCCCTTGGGCCTGCTCCCTTGGCTTTCTCCCTCTCTTCCATATCCTTCTTCCCGACTTGTCTCTTGGAGACTTTTGGCCACTTTGGAGCCAAGTCTGGGCATGTTTTGGAAACTTTTCAGAGGCCTCGCTGGTGACACGGGGGACAGCAGGCAGTGACAGGCCCGGGGCTGACAGGCTTCCCCTCCCCTAGCGAGCGCTCGGCTGCCACACCCAGCTGACGTAGAACCTTTGTCACAATGCCCGCTACCGTGGTGAGGATGCGGGCACTCTGCAGGTGACAGGGACCCAGCAGGACTTGCTGTCAGCTCAGCAATTGCTCAGTTCCCCAAAGAAGCTGAATTCTGCAAATTGCTGCTTTTGCTCTTGAAATGATGTCATCAGGTGGGTGTTTTGGTGTAATACACTGAAAACCAGAGCAGAAATGCTGAAATATTCCCATGATATGCATGGTCTCTGCACCAAAACACCATGTCTCAGCCTAAGTACATCTTCCGCTTGTTCTTTTGTACTGCCAGCTGATTGTGAAAGTACAGTATAAAAACCATCTTTATGGAGAGATCTTTGTGGTTTAGACTTAGTCTAAGTGTCTCAAGTAGCCGGGGCTTTTGTTTGGGCCTAATCCATAAGGTCTGATGGCTTTCCTCCTCATCTCAAGATGAATGTGGTAGAAAATATAAATCAAGGAAACCTCGTTTGGCCTAGCCTTGCCTTGCCTTGCCTTGCCTTGCCTTATTTCCTTCTCATCCTGTTCTCTGTCCCAGCCTCTCTCACTAAGCACTCGTCTGGCTGCATGTCTCTTCTTTCCTCTCTCCTTTTCTCAAACTCTCCTGCTTCCTGGCTTTCGTCTTTCAATTCCTCCATTTCAGTCCTGCAGCTCGGCACTACTTTTTTCTCTTGCCTCCCTTGGGCCTGCTCCCTTGGCTTTCTCCCTCTCTTCCATATCCTTCTTCCCGACTTGTCTCTTGGAGACTTTTGGCCACTTTGGAGCCAAGTCTGGGCATGTTTTGGAAACTTTTCAGAGGCCTCGCTGGTGACAGGGGGGACAGCAGGCAGTGACAGGCCCGGGGCTGACAGGCTTCCCCTCCCCTAGCGAGCGCTCGGCTGCCACACCCAGCTGACGTAGAACCTTTGTCACAATGCCCGCTACCGTGGTGAGGATGCGGGCACTCTGCAGGTGACAGGGACCCAGCAGGACTTGCTGTCAGCTCAGCAATTGCTCAGTTCCCCAAAGAAGCTGAATTCTGCAAATTGCTGCTTTTGCTCATGAAATGATGTCATCAGGTGGGTGTTTTGGTGTAATACACTGAAAACCAGAGCAGAAATGCTGAAATATTCCCATGATATGCATGGTCTCTGCACCAAACCACCATGACTCAGCCTAAGTACGTCTGCCGCTTGTTCTTTTGTACTGCCAGCTGATTGTGGAAGTACAGTATAAAAACCATCTTTATGGAGAGATCTTTCTGGTTTAGGCTTAGTCTAAGTGTCTCAAGTAGCCGGGGCTTTTGTTTGGGCCTAATCGATAACGTCTGATGGCTTTCCTCTCATCTCAAGATGAATGTGGTAGAAAATATAAATCAAAGAAACGTCCTTTGGCCTAGCCTTGCCTTGCCTTGCCTTATTTCCTTCTCATCCTGTTCTCTGTCCCAGCCTCTGTCACTAAGCCCTTGTCTGGCTGCATGTCTCTTCTTTCCTCTCTCCTTTTCTCAAACTCTCCTGCTTCCTGGCTTTCGTCTTTCAATTCCTCCATTTCAGTCCTGCAGCCCCGCACTACTTTTTCCTCTTGCCTCCCTTTGGCCTGCTCCCTTGGCTTTCTCCCTCTCTTCCATATCCTTCTTCCCGACTTGTCTCTTGGAGACTTTTGGCCACTTTGGACCCAAGTCTGGGCATGTTTTGGAAACTTTTCAGAGGCCTCGATGGTGACAGGGGGGACAGCAGGCAGTGACAGGCCCGGGGCTGACAGGCTCCCCCTCCCCTAGCGGGCGCTCGGCTGCCACACCCAGCTGACGTAGAACCTTTGTCACAATGCCCGCTACCGTGGTGAGGATGCGGGCACTCTGCAGGTGACAGGGACCCAGCAGGACTTGCTGTCAGCTCAGCAATTGCTCAGTTCCCCAAAGAAGCTGAATTCTGCAAATTGCTGCTTTTGCTCTTGAAATGATGTCATCAGGTGGGTGTTTTGGTGTAATACACTGAAAACCAGAGCAGAAATGCTGAAATATTCCCATGATATGCATGGTCTCTGCACCAAACCACCATGTCTCAGCCTAAGTATGTCTGCCGCTTGTTCTTTTGTACTGCCAGCTGATTGTGGAAGTACAGTATAAAAACTATCTTTATGGAGAGATCTTTGTGGTTTAGGCTTAGTCTAAGTGTCTCAAGTAGCCGGGGCTTTTGTTTGGGCCTAATCTATAAGGTCTGATGGCTTTCCTCCTCATCTCAAGATGAATGTGGTAGAAAATATAAATCAAGGAAACCTCGTTTGGCCTAGCCTTGCCTTGCGTTGCCTTGCCTTATTTCCTTCTCATCCTGTTCTCTGTCCCAGCCTCTCTCACTAAGCCCTCGTCTGGCTGCATGTCTCTTCTTTCCTCTCTCCTTTTCTCAAACTCTCCTGCTCCCTGGCTTTCGTCTTTCAATTCCTCCATTTCAGTCCTGCAGCCCGGCACTACTTTTTTCTCTTGCCTCCCTTGGGCCTGCTCCCTTGGCTTTCTCCCTCTCTTCCATATCCTTCTTCCCGACTTGTCTCTTGGAGACTTTTGGCCACTTTGGACCCAAGTCTGGGCATGTTTTGGAAACTTTTCAGAGGCCTCGCTGGTGACAGGGGGGACAGCAGGCAGTGACAGGCCCGGGGCTGACAGGCTTCCCCTCCCCTAGCGAGCGCTCGGCTGCCACACCCAGCTGACGTAGAACCTTTGTCACAATGCCCCCTACCGTGGTGAGGATGCAGGCACTCTGCAGGTGACAGGGACCCAGCAGGACTTGCTGTCAGCTCAGCAATTGCTCAGTTCCCCAAAGAAGCTGAATTCTGCAAATTGCTGCTTTTGCTCTTGAAATGATGTCATCAGGTGGGTGTTTTGGTGTAATACACTGAAAACCAGAGCAGAAATGCTGAAATATTCCCATGATATGCATGGTCTCTGCACCAAACCACCATGAGTCAGCCTAAGTACGTCTGCCGCTTGTTCTTTTGTACTGCCAGCTGATTGTGGAAGTACAGTATAAAAACCATCTTTATGGAGAGATCTTTCTGGTTTAGGCTTAGTCTAAGTGTCTCAAGTAGCCGGGGCTTTTGTTTGGGCCTAATCCATATGGTCTGATGGCTTTCCTCTCATCTCAAGATGAATGTGGTAGAAAATATAAATCAAAGAAACGTCCTTTGGCCTAGCCTTGCCTTGCCTTGCCTTATTTCCTTCTCATCCTGTTCTCTGTCCCAGCCTCTGTCACTAAGCCCTTGTCTGGCTGCATGTCTCTTCTTTCCTCTCTCCTTTTCTCAAACTCTCCTGCTTCCTGGCTTTCGTCTTTCAATTCCTCCATTTCAGTCCTGCAGCCCGGCACTACTTTTTCCTCTTGCCTCCCTTTGGCCTGCTCGCTTGGCTTTCTCCCTCTCTTCCATATCCTTCTTCCCGACTTGTCTCTTGGAGACTTTTGGCCACTTTGGACCCAAGTCTGGGCATGTTTTGGAAACTTTTCAGAGGCCTCGCTGGTGACAGGGGGGACAGCAGGCAGTGACAGGCCCGGGGCTGACAGGCTCCCCTTCCCCTAGCGGGCGCTCCGCTGCCACACCCAGCTGACATAGAACCTTTGTCACAATGCCCGCTACTGTGGTGAGGATGCGGGCACTCTGCAGGTGACAGGGACCCAGCAGGACTTGCTGTCAGCTCAGCAATTGCTCAGTTCCCCAAAGAAGTTGAATTTTGCAAATTGCTGCTTTGCTCTTGAAATGATGTCATCAGGTGGGTGTTTTGGTGTAATACACTGAAAACCAGAGCAGAAATGCTGAAATATTCCCATGATATGCATGGTCTCTGCAGCAAACCACCATGTCTCAGCCTAAGTATGTCTGTTGCTTGTTCTTTTGTACTGCCAGCTGATTGTGGAAGTACAGTATAAAAACCATCTTTATGGAGAGATCTTTCTGGTTTAGGCTTAGACTAAGTGTCTCAAGTAGCCGGGGCTTTTGTTTGGGCCTAATCCATACGGTCTGATGGCTTTCCTCTCATCTCAAGATGAATGTGGTAGAAAATATAAATCAAAGAAACGTCCTTTGGCCTAGCATTGCCTTGCCTTGCCTTGCCTTATTTCCTTCTCATCCTGTTCTCTGTCCCAGCCTCTCTCACTAAGCCCTCGTCTGGCTGCATGTCTCTTCTTCCCTCTCTCCTTTTCTCAAACTCTCCTGCTTCCTGGCTTTCGTCTTTCAATTCCTCCATTTCAGTCCTGCAGCCCGGCCCTACTGTTTTCTCTTGCCTCCCTTTGGCCTGCTCCCTTGGCTTTCTCCCTCTTTCCATATCCTTCTTCCCGACTTGTCTCTTGGAGAGTTTTGACCACTTTGGAGCCAAGTCTGGGGATGTTTTGGAAACTTTTCAGAGGCCTCGCTGGTGACACGGGGGACAGCAGGCAGTGACAGGCCCGGGGCTGACAGGCTTCCCCTCCCCTAGCGAGCGCTCGGCTGCCAGACCCAGCTGACGTAGAACCTTTGTCACAATGCCCGCTACCGTGGTGAGTATGCGGGCACTCTGCAGGTGACAGGGACCCAGCAGGACTTGCTGTCAGCTCAGCAATTGCTCAGTTCCCCAAAGAAGCTGAATTCTGCAAATTGCTGCTTTTGCTCTTGAAATGATGTCATCAGGTGGGTGTTTTGGTGTAATACACTGAAAACCAGAGCAGAAATGCTGAAATATTCCCATGATATGCATGGTCTCTGCACCAAACCACCATGACTCAGCCTAAGTATGTCTGCCGCTTGTTCTTTTGTACTGCCAGCTGATTGTGGAAGTACAGTATAAAAACCATCTTTATGGAGAGATCTTTCTGGTTTAGGCTTAGTCTAAGTGTCTCAAGTAGCCGGGGCTTTTGTTTGGGCCTAATCCATAACGTCTGATGGCTTTCCTCTCATCTCAAGATGAATGTGGTAGAAAATATAAATCAAAGAAACGTCCTTTGGCCTAGCCTTGCCTTGCCTTGCCTTGCCTTATTTCCTTCTCATCCTGTTCTCTGTCCCAGCCTCTCTCACTAAGCCCTCGTCTGGCTGCATGTCTCTTCTTTCCTCTCTCCTTTTCTCAAACTCTCCTGCTTCCTGGCTTTCGTCTTTCAATTCCTCCATTTCAGTCCTGCAGCCCAGCACTACTTTTTTCTCTTGCCTCCCTTTGGCCTGCTCCCTTGGCTTTCTCCCTCTCTTCCATATTCTTCTTCCCGACTTGTCTCTTGGAGACTTTTGGCCACTTTGCACCCAAGTCTGGGGATGTTTTGGAAACTTTTCAGAGGCCTCGCTGGTGACAGGGGGGACAGCAGGCAGTGACAGGCCCGGGGCTGACAGGCTCCCCCTCCCCTAGCGGGCGCTCGGCTGCCACACCCAGCTGACATAGAACCTTTGTCACAATGCCCGCTACCGTGGTGAGGATGCGGGCACTCTGCAGGTGACAGGGACCCAGCAGGACTTGCTGTCAGCTCAGCAATTGCTCAGTTCCCCAAAGAAGCTGAATTCTGCAAATTGCTGCTTTTGCTCTTGAAATGATGTCATCAGGTGGGTGTTTTGGTGTAATACACTGAAAACCAGAGCAGAAATGCTGAAATATTCCCATGATAAGCATGGTCTCTGCACCAAACCACCATGACTCAGCCTAAGTACATCTGCCGCTTGTTCTTTTGTACTGCCAGCTGATTGTGAAAGTACAGTATAAAAACCATCTTTATGGTAAGATCTTTGTGGTTTAGACTTAGTCTAAGTGTCTCAAGTAGCCGGGGCTTTTGTTTGGGCCTAATCCATAAGGTCTGATGGCTTTCCTCCTCATCTCGATATGAATGTGGTAGAAAATATAAATCAAGGAAACCTCGTTTGGCCTAGCCTTGCCTTGCCTAGCCTTGCCTTATTTCCTTCTCATCCTGTTCTCTGTCCCAGCCTCTCTCACTAAGCCCTCGTCTGGCTGCATGTCTCTTCTTTCCTCTCTCCTTTTCTCAAACTCTCCTGCTTCCTGGCTTTCGTCTTTCAATTCCTCCATTTCAGTCCTGCAACCCGGCACTACTTTTTTCTCTTGCCTCCCTTGGGCCTGCTCCCTTGGCTTTCTCCCTCTCTTCCATATCCTTCTTCCTGACTTGTCTCTTGGAGACTTTTGGCCACTTTGGACCCAAGTCTGGGCATGTTTTGGAAACTTTTCAGAGGCCTCGCTGGTGACAGGGGGGACAGCAGGCAGTGACAGGCCCGGGGCTGACAGGCTCCCCCTCCCCTAGCGGGCGCTCGGCTGCCACACCAGCTGACATAGAACCTTTGTCACAATGCTCGCTACCGTGGTGAGGATGCGGGCACTCTGCAGGTGACAGGGACCCAGCAGGACTTGCTGTCAGCTCAGCAATTGCTCAGTTTCCCAAAGAAGATGAGTTTTGCAAATTGCTGCTTTGCTCTTGAAATGATGTCATCAGGTGGGTGTTTTGGTGTAATACACTGAAAACCAGAGCAGAAATGCTGAAATATTCCCATGATATGCATGGTCTCTGCACCAAACCACCATGACTCAGCCTAAGTATGTCTGCCGCTTGTTCTTTTGTAATGCCAGCTGATTGTGGAAGTACAGTATAAAAACCATCTTTATGGAGAGATCTTTGTGGTTTAGGCTTAGTCTAAGTGTCTCAAGTAGCTGGGGCTTTTGTTTGGGCCTAGTCCATAAGGTGTCATGGCTTTCCTCTCATCTCAAGATGAATGTGGTAGAAAATAAAAATCAAAGAAACGTCCTTTGGCCTAGCCTTGCCTTGCCTTATTTCCTTCTCATCCTGTTCTCTGTCCCAGCCTCTCTCACTAAGCCCTCGTCTGGCTGCATGTCTCTTCTTTCCTCTCTCCTTTTCTCAAACTCTCCTGCTTCCTGGCTTTCGTCTTTCAATTCCTCCATTTCAGTCCTGCAGCCCAGCACTACTTTTTTCTCTTGCCTCCCTTTGGCCTGCTCCCTTGGCTTTCTCCCTCTGTTCCATATTCTTCTTCCCGACTTGTCTCTTGGAGACTTTTGGCCACTTGGGAGCCAAGTCTGGGCATGTTTTGGAAACTTTTCAGAGGCCTCGCTGGTGACACGGGGGACAGCAGGCAGTGACAGGCCCGGGGCTGACAGGCTCCCCCTCCCCTAGCGGGCGCTCGGCTGCCACACCCAGCTGACATAGAACCTTTGTCACAATGCCCGCTACCGTGGTGAGGATGCGGGCACTCTGCAGGTGACAGGGACCCAGCAGGACTTGCTGTCAGCTCAGCAATTGCTCAGTTCCCCAAAGAAGCTGAATTCTGCAAATTGCTGCTTTTGCTCTTGAAATGATGTCATCAGGTGGGTGTTTTGGTGTAATACACTGAAAACCAGAGCAGAAATGCTGAAATATTCCCATGATATGCATGGTCTCTGCACCAAACCACCATGACTCAGCCTAAGTACATCTGCCGCTTGTTCTTTTGTACTGCCAGCTGATTGTGAAAGTACAGTATAAAAACCATCTTTATGGTAAGATCTTTGTGGTTTAGACTTAGTCTAAGTGTCTCAAGTAGCCGGGGCTTTTGTTTGGGCCTAATCCATAAGGTCTGATGGCTTTCCTCCTCATCTCGATATGAATGTGGTAGAAAATATAAATCAAGGAAATCTCGTTTGGCCTAGCCTTGCCTTGCCTTGCCTTGCCTTATTTCCTTCTCATCCTGTTCTCTGTCCCAGCCTCTCTCACTAACCCCTCGTCTGGCTGCATGTCTCTTCTTTCCTCTCTCCTTTTCTCAAACTCTCCTGCTTCCTGGCTTTCGTCTTTCAATTCCTCCATTTCAGTCCTGCAACCCGGCACTACTTTTTTCTCTTGCCTCCCTTGGGCCTGCTCCCTTGGCTTTCTCCCTCTCTTCCATATCCTTCTTCCTGACTTGTCTCTTGGAGACTTTTGGCCACTTTGGACCCAAGTCTGGGCATGTTTTGGAAACTTTTCAGAGGCCTCGCTGGTGACACGGGGGACAGCAGGCAGTGACAGGCCCGGGGCTGACAGGCTCCCCCTCCCCTAGCGGGCGCTCGGCTGCCACACCCAGCTGACATAGAACCTTTGTCACAATGCTCGCTACCGTGGTGAGGATGCGGGCACTCTGCAGGTGACAGGGACCCAGCAGGACTTGCTGTCAGCTCAGCAATTGCTCAGTTCCCCAAAGAAGATGAGTTTTGCAAATTGCTGCTTTGCTCTTGAAATGATGTCATCAGGTGGGTGTTTTGGTGTAATACACTGAAAACCAGAGCAGAAATGCTGAAATATTCCCATGATATGCATGGTCTCTGCACCAAACCACCATGACTCAGCCTAAGTATGTCTGCCGCTTGTTCTTTTGTACTGCCAGCTGATTGTGGAAGTACAGTATAAAAACCATCTTTATGGAGAGATCTTTGTGGTTTAGGCTTAGTCTAAGTGTCTCAAGTAGCTGGGGCTTTTGTTTGGGCCTAGTCCATAAGGTCTCATGGCTTTCCTCTCATCTCAAGATGAATGTGGTAGAAAATAAAAATCAAAGAAACGTCCTTTGGCCTAGCCTTGCCTTGCCTTATTTCCTTCTCATCCTGTTCTCTGTCCCAGCCTCTCTCACTAAGCCCTCGTCTGGCTGCATGTCTCTTCTTTCCTCTCTCCTTTTCTCAAACTCTCCTGCTTCCTGGCTTTCGTCTTTCAATTCCTCCATTTCAGTCCTGCAGCCCGGCACTACTTTTTTCTCTTGCCTCCCTTGGGCCTGCTCCCTTGGCTTTCTCCCTCTGTTCCATATTCTTCTTCCCGACTTGTCTCTTGGAGACTTTTGGCCACTTTGCACCCAAGTCTGGGGATGTTTTGGAAACTATTCAGAGGCCTCGCTGGTGACAGGGGGGACAGCAGGCAGTGACAGGCCCGGGGCTGACAGGCTCCCCCTCCCCTAGCGGGCGCTCGGCTGCCACACCCAGCTGACATAGAACCTTTGTCACAATGCCCGCTACCGTGGTGAGGATGCGGGCACTCTGCAGGTGACAGGGACCCAGCAGGACTTGCTGTCAGCTCAGCAATTGCTCAGTTCCCCAAAGAAGCTGAATTCTGCAAATTGCTGCTTTTGCTCTTGAAATGATGTCATCAGGTGGGTGTTTTGGTGTAATACACTGAAAACCAGAGCAGAAATGCTGAAATATTCCCATGATATGCATGGTCTCTGCACCAAACCACCATGACTCAGCCTAAGTACATCTGCCGCTTGTTCTTTTGTACTGCCAGCTGATTGTGAAAGTACAGTATAAAAACCATCTTTATGGTAAGATCTTTGTGGTTTAGACTTAGTCTAAGTGTCTCAAGTAGCCGGGGCTTTTGTTTGGGCCTAATCCATAAGGTCTGATGGCTTTCCTCCTCATCTCGATATGAATGTGGTAGAAAATATAAATCAAGGAAATCTCGTTTGGCCTAGACTTGCCTTGCCTTATTTCCTTCTCATCCTGTTCTCTGTCCCAGCCTCTCTCACTAAGCCCTCGTCTGGCTGCATGTCTCTTCTTTCCTCTCTCCTTTTCTCAAACTCTCCTGCTTCCTGGCTTTCGTCTTTCAATTCCTCCATTTCATTCCTGCAGCCCCTCACTACTTTTTCCTCTTGCCTCCCTTGGGCCTGCTCCCTTGGCTTTCTCCCTCTCTTCCATATCCTTCTTCCCGACTTGTCTCTTGGAGACTTTTGGCCACTTTGGACCCAAGTCTGGGCATGTTTTGGAAACTTTTCAGAGGCCTCGCTGGTGACAGGGGGGACAGCAGGCAGTGACAGGCCCGGGGCTGACAGGCTCCCCCTCCCCTAGCGGGCGCTCGGCTGCCACACCCAGCTGACATAGAACCTTTGTCACAATGCTCGCTACCGTGGTGAGGATGCGGGCACTCTGCAGGTGACAGGGACCCAGCAGGACTTGCTGTCAGCTCAGCAATTGCTCAGTTCCCCAAAGAAGCTGAATTCTGCAAATTGCTGCTTTTGCTCTTGAAATGATGTCATCAGGTGGGTGTTTTGGTGTAATACACTGAAAACCAGAGCAGAAATGCTGAAATATTCCCATGATATGCATGGTCTCTGCACCAAACCACCATGACTCAGCCTAAGTATGTCTGCCGCTTGTTCTTTTGTACTGCCAGCTGATTGTGGAAGTACAGTATAAAAACCATCTTTATGGAGAGATCTTTGTGGTTTAGGCTTAGTCTAAGTGTCTCAAGTAGCCGGGGCTTTTGTTTGGGCCTAGTCCATAAGGTCTCATGGCTTTCCTCTCATCTCAAGATGAATGTGGTAGAAAATATAAATCAAAGAAACGTCCTTTGGCCTAGCCTTGCCTTGCCTTATTTCCTTCTCATCCTGTTCTCTGTCCCAGCCTCTCTCACTAAGCCCTCGTCTGGCTGCATGTCTCTTCTTTCCTCTCTCCTTTTCTCAAACTCTCCTGCTTCCTGGCTTTCGTCTTTCAATTCCTCCATTTCAGTCCTGCAGCCCGGCACTACTTTTTTCTCTTGCCTCCCTTTGGCCTGCTCCCTTGGCTTTCTCCCTCTGTTCCATATCCTTCTTCCCGACTTGTCTCTTGGAGACTTTTGGCCACTTTGCACCCAAGTCTGGGGATGTTTTGGAAACTTTTCAGAGGCCTCGCTGGTGACAGGGGGGACAGCAGGCAGTGACAGGCCCGGGGCTGACAGGCTCCCCCTCCCCTAGCGGGCGCTCGGCTGCCACACCCAGCTGACGTAGAACCTTTGTCACAATGCCCGCTACCGTGGTGAGGATGCGGGCACTCTGCAGGTGACAGGGACCCAGCAGGACTTGCTGTCAGCTCAGCAATTGCTCAGTTCCCCTAAGAAGCTGAATTCTGCAAATTGCTGCTTTTGCTCTTGAAATGATGTCATCAGGTGGGTGTTTTGGTGTAATACACTGAAAACCAGAGCAGAAATGCTGAAATATTCCCATGATATGCATGGTCTCTGCACCAAACCACCATGACTCAGCCTAAGTATGTCTGCCGCTTGTTCTTTTGTACTGCCAGCTGATTGTGGAAGTACAGTATAAAAACCATCTTTATGGAGAGATCTTTGTGGTTTAGGCTTAGTCTAAGTGTCTCAAGTAGCCGGGGCTTTTGTTTGGGCCTAGTCCATAAGGTCTCATGGCTTTCCTCTCATCTCAAGATGAATGTGGTAGAAAATATAAATCAAAGAAACGTCCTTTGGCCTAGCCTTGCCTTGCCTTATTTCCTTCTCATCCTGTTCTCTGTCCCAGCCTCTCTCACTAAGCCCTCGTCTGGCTGCATGTCTCTTCTTTCCTCTCTCCTTTTCTCAAACTCTCCTGCTTCCTGGCTTTCGTCTTTCAATTCCTCCATTTCAGTCCTGCAGCCCGGCACTACTTTTTTCTCTTGCCTCCCTTTGGCCTGCTCCCTTGGCTTTCTCCCTCTCTTCCATATCCTTCTTCCCGACTTGTCTCTTGGAGACTTTTGGCCACTTTGGACCCAAGTCTGGGCATGTTTTGGAAACTTTTCAGAGGCCTCGCTGGTGACACGGGGGACAGCAGGCAGTGACAGGCCCGGGGCTGACAGGCTCACCCTCCCCTAGCGGGCGCTCGGCTGCCACACCCAGCTGACATAGAACCTTTGTCACAATGCCCGCTACCGTGGTGAGGATGCGGGCACTCTGCAGGTGACAGGGACCCAGCAGGACTTGCTGTCAGCTCAGCAATTGCTCAGTTCCCCAAAGAAGCTGAATTCTGCAAATTGCTGCTTTTGCTCTTGAAATGATGTCATCAGGTGGGTGTTTTGGTGTAATACACTGAAAACCAGAGCAGAAATGCTGAAATATTCCCATGATAAGCATGGTCTCTGCACCAAACCACCATGTCTCAGCCTAAGTATGTCTGCCGCTTCTTCTTTTGTACTGCCAGCTGATTGTGGAAGTACAGTATAAAAACCATCTTTATGGAGAGATCTTTGTGGTTTAGGCTTAGTCTAAGTGTCTCAAGTAGCTGGGGCTTTTGTTTGGGCCTAATCCATAACGTCTGATGGCTTTCCTCTCATCTCAAGATGAATGTGGTAGAAAATATAAATCAAAGAAACGTCCTTTGGCCTAGCCTTGCCTTGCCTTGCCTTATTTCCTCCTCATCCTGTTCTCTGTCCCAGCCTCTCTCACTAAGCCCTCGTCTGGCTGCATGTCTCTTCTTTCCTCTCTCCTTTTCTCAAACTCTCCTGCTTCCTGGCTTTCCTCTTTCAATTCCTCCATTTCAGTCCTGCAGCCCGGCACTACTTTTTTCTCTTGCCTCCCTTTGGCCTGCTCCCTTGGCTTTCTCCCTCTCTTCCATATCCTTCTTCCCGACTTGTCTCTTGGAGACTTTTGGCCACTTTGGACCCAAGTCTGGGCATGTTTTGGAAACTTTTCAGAGGCCTCGCTGGTGACAGGGGGGACAGCAGGCAGTGACAGGCCCGGGGCTGACAGGCTCCCCCTCCCCTAGCGGGCGCTCGGCTGCCACACCCAGCTGACATAGAACCTTTGTCACAATGCCCGCTACTGTGGTGAGGATGCGGGCACTCTGTAGGTGACAGGGACCCAGCAGGACTTGCTGTCAGCTCAGCAATTGCTCAGTTCCCCAAAGAAGTTGAATTTTGCAAATTGCTGCTTTGCTCTTGAAATGATGTCATCAGGTGGGTGTTTTGGTGTAATACACTGAAAACCAGAGCAGAAATGCTGAAATATTCCCATTATATGCATGGTCTCTGCACCAAACCACCATGACTCAGCCTAAGTACATCTGCCGCTTGTTCTTTTGTACTGCCAGCTGATTGTGAAAGTACAGTATAAAAACCATCTTTATGGTAAGATCTTTGTGGTTTAGACTTAGTCTAAGTGTCTCAAGTAGCCGGGGCTTTTGTTTGGGCCTAATCCATAAGGTCTGATGGCTTTCCTCCTCATCTCAAGATGAATGTGGTAGAAAATATAAATCAGGGAAACCTCGTTTGGCCTAGTCTTGCCTTACCTTGCCTTGCCTTATTTCCTTCTCATCCTGTTCTCTGTCCCAGCCTCTCTCACTAAGCCCTCGTCTGGCTGCATGTCTCTTCTTTCCTCTCTCCTTTTCTCAGACTCTCCTGTTTCCTGGCTTTCCTCTTTCAATTCCTCCATTTCAGTCCTGCAGCCCCGCACTACTTTTTTCTCTTGCCTCCCTTTGGCCTGCTCCCTTGGCTTTCTCCCTCTCTTCCATATCCTTCTTCCCGACTTGTCTCTTGGAGACTTTTGGCCACTTTGGAGCCAAGTCTGGGCATGTTTTGGAAACTTTTCAGAGGCCTCGCTGGTGACACGGGGGACAGCAGGCAGTGACAGGCCCGGGGCTGACAGGCTCCCCCTCCTTTAGCGGGCGCTCCGCTGCCACACCCAGCTGACATAGAACCTTTGTCACAATGCCCGCTACTGTCGTGAGGATGCGGGCACTCTGCAGGTGACAGGGACCCAGCAGGACTTGCTGTCAGCTCAGCAATTGCTCAGTTCCCCAAACAAGTTGAATTTTGCAAATTGCTGCTTTGCTCTTGAAATGATGTCATCAGGTGGGTGTTTTGGTGTAATACACTGAAAACCAGAGCAGAAATGCTGAAATATTCCCATGATATGCATGGTCTCTGCACCAAGCCACCATGACTCAGCCTAAGTACATCTGCCGCTTGTTCTTTTGTACTGCCAGCTGATTGTGAAAGTACAGTATAAAAACCATCTTTATGGTAAGATCTTTGTGGTTTAGACTTAGTCTAAGTGTCTCAAGTAGCCGTGGCTTTTGTTTGGGCCTAATCCATATGGTCTGACGGCTTTCCTCTCATCTCAAGATGAATGTGGTAGAAAATATAAATCAAAGAAACGTCCTTTGGCCTAGCCTTGCCTTGCCTTGGCTTATTTCCTTCTCATCCTGTTCTCTGTCCCAGCCTCTCTCACTAAGCCCTCGTCTGGCTGCATGTCTCTTCTTTCCTCTCTCCTTTTCTCAAACTCTCCTGCTTCCTGGCTTTCATCTTTCAATTCCTCTATTTCAGTCCTGCAGCCCCTCACTAGTTTTTTCTCTTGCCTCCCTTTGGCCTGCTCCCTTGGCTTTCTCCCTCTGTTCCATATCCTTCTTCCCGACTTGTCTCTTGGAGACTTTTGGCCACTTTGGACCCAAGTCTGGGCATGTTTTGGAAACTTTTCAGAGGCCTCGCTGGTGACAAGGGGGAGTGCAGGCAGTGACAGGCCCGGGGCTGACAGGCTCCCCCTCCCCTAGCGGGCGCTCGGCTACCACTCCCAACTGACATAGAACCTTTGTCACAATGCCCGCTACTGTGGTGAGGATGCGGGCACTCTGCAGGTGACAAGGACCCAGCAGGACTTCCTGTCAGCTCAGCAATTGCTCAGTTCCCCAAAGAAGCTGATTTCTGCAAATTGCTGCTTTGCTCTTGAAATGATGTCATGAGGTGGATGTTTTGGTGTAATACACTGAAAACCAGAGCAGAAATGCTGAAATATTCCCATGATATGCATGGTCTCTGCACCAATCCACCATGACTCAGCCTAAGTACATCTGCCGCTTGTTCTTTTGTACTGCCAGTTGATTGTGAAAGTACAGTATAAAAACCATCTTTAGGGTAAGATCTTTGTGGTTTAGACTTAGTCTAAGTGTCTCAAGTAGCCGGGGCTTTTGTTTGGGCCTAATCCATAAGGTCTGATGGCTTTCCTCCTCATCTCAAGATGAATGTGGTAGAAAATATAAATCAAGGAAACCTCGTTTGGCCTGGCCTAGCCTTGCCTTGCCTTGCCTTGCCTTATTTCCTTCTCATCCTGTTCTCTGTCCCAGCCTCTCTCACTAAGCCCTCGTCTGGCTGCATGTCTCTTCTTTCCTCTCTCCTTTTCTCAAACTCTCCTGCTTCCTGGCTTTCGTCTTTCAATTCCTCCATTTCAGTCCTGCAGCCCGGCACTACTTTTTTCTCTTGCCTCCCTTTGGCCTGCTCCCTTGGCTTTCTCCCTCTCTTCCATATCCTTCTTCCCGACTTGTCTCTTGGAGACTTTTGGCCACTTTGGACCCAAGTCTGGGCATGTTTTGGAAACTCTTCAGAGGCCTCGCTGGTGACACGGGGGACAGCAGGCAGTGACAGGCCCGGGGCTGACAGGCTCCCCCTCCCCTAGCGGGCGCTCGGCTGCCACACCCAGCTGACATAGAACCTTTGTCACAATGCCCGCTACCGTGGGGAGGATGCGGGTACTCTGAGGTGACAGGGACCCAGCAGGACTTGCTGTCAGCTCAGCAATTGCTCAGTTCCCCAAAGAAGCTGAATTCTGCAAATTGCTGCTTTTGCTCTTGAAATGATGTCATCAGGTGGGTGTTTTGGTGTAATACACTGAAAACCAGAGCAGAAATGCTGAAATATTCCCATGATATGCATGGTCTCTGCACCAAACCACCATGTCTCAGCCTAAGTATGTCTGCCGCTTGTTCTTTTGTACTGCCAGCTGATTGTGGAAGTACAGTATAAAAAGCATCTTTATGGAGAGATCTTTCTGGTTTAGGCTTAGTCTAAGTGTCTCAAGTAGCCGGGGCTTTTGTTTGGGCCTAATCCATAAGGTCTGATGGCTTTCCTCCTCATCTCAAGATGAATGTGGTAGAAAATATAAATCAAGGAAACCTCGTTTGGCCTAGCCTTGCCTTGCCTTGCCTTATTTCCTTCTCATCCTGTTCTCTGTCCCAGCCTCTCTCACTAAGCCCTCGTCTGGCTGCATGTCTCTTCTTTCCTCTCTCCTTTTCTCTAACTCTCCTGCTTCCTGGCTTTCGTCTTTCAATTCCTCCATTTCAGTCCTGCAGCGCGGCACTACTTTTTCCTCTTGCCTCCCTTTGGCCTGCTCCATTGGCTTTCTCCCTCTGTTCCATATCCTTCTTCCCGACTTGTCTCTTGGAGACTTTTGGCCACTTTGCACCCAAGTCTGGGGATGTTTTGGAAACTTTTCAGAGGACTCGCTGGTGACAGGGGGGACAGCAGGCAGTGACAGGCCCGGGGCTGACAGGCTCCCCCTCCCCTAGCGGGCGCTCCGCTGCCACACCCAGCTGACATAGAACCTTTGTCACAATGCCCGCTACCGTGGTGAGGATGCGGGCACTCTGCAGGTGACAGGGACCCAGCAGGACTTGCTGTCAGCTCAGCAATTGCTCAGTTCCCCTAAGAAGCTGAATTCTGCAACTTGCTGCTTTTGCTCTTGAAATGAAGTCATCAGGTGGGTGTTTTGGTGTAATACACTGAAAACCAGAGCAGAAATGCTGAAATATTCCCATGATATGCATGGTCTCTGCACCAAACCACCATGTCTCAGCCTAAGTATGTCTGCCGCTTGTTCTTTTGTACTGACAGAAGATTGTGGAAGTACAGTATAAAAAACATCTTTATGGAGAGATCTTTCTATTTTAGGCTTAGTCTAAGTGTCTCAAGTAGCCGGGGCTTTTGATTGGGCCTAATCCATAAGGTCTGATGGCTTTCCTCTCATCTCAAGATGAATGTGGTAGAAAATATAAATCAAAGAAACGTCCTTTGGCCTAGCCTTGCCTTGCCTTGGCTTATTTCCTTCTCATCCTGTTCTCTGTCCCAGCCTCTCTCACTAACCCCTCGTCTGGCTGCATGTCTCTTCTTTCCTCTCTCCTTTTCTCAAACTCTCCTGCTTCTTGGCTTTCCTCTTTCAATTCCTCCATTTCAGTCCTGCAGCCCGGCACTACATTTTTCTCTTGCCTCCCTTTGGCCTGCTCCCTTGGCTTTCTCCCTCTCTTCCATATCCTTTTCCCGACTTGTCTCTTGGAGACTTTTGGCCACTTTGGAGCCAAGTCTGGGGATGTTTTGGAAACTTTTCAGAGGCCTCGCTGGTGACAGGGGGGACAGCAGGCAGTGACAGGCCCGGGGCTGACAGGCTGCCCCTCCCCTAGCAGGCGCTCGGCTGCCACACCCAGCTGACGTAGAACCTTTGTCACAATGCCCGCTACTGTGGTGAGGATGCGGGCACTCTGCAGGTGACAGGGACCCAGCAGGACTTGCTGTCAGCTCAGCAATTGCTCAGTTCCCCAAAGAAGCTGAATTCTGCAAATTGCTGCTTTTGCTCTTGAAATGATGTCATCAGGTGGGTGTTTTGGTGTAATACACTGAAAACCAGAGCAGAAATGCTGAAATATTCCCATGATATGCATGGTCTCTGCACCAAACCACCATGTCTCAGCCTAAGTACATCTGCCGCTTGTTCTTTTGTACTGCCAGCTGATTGTGAAAGTACAGTATAAAAACCATCTTTATGGTAAGATCTTTGTGGTTTAGACTTAGTCTAAGTGTCTCAAGTAGCCGGGGCTTTTGTTTGGGCCTAATCCATAACGTCTGATGGCTTTCCTCCTCATCTCAAGATGAATGTGGTAGAAAATATAAATCAAGGAAACCTCGTTTGGCCTGGCCTAGCCTTGCCTTGCCTTGCCTTGCCTTATTTCCTTCTCATCCTGTTCTCTGTCCCAGCCTCTCTCACTAAGCCCTCGTCTGGCTGCATGTCTCTTCTTTCCTCTCTCCTTTTCTCAAACTCTCCTGCTTCCTGGCTTTCCTCTTTCAATTCCTCCATTTCAGTCCTGCAGCCCGGCACTACTTTTTTCTCTTGCCTCCCTTTGGCCTGCTCCCTTGGCTTTCTCCCTCTCTTCCATATCCTTCTTCCCGACTTGTCTCTTGGAGACTTTTGGCCACTTTGGACCCAAGTCTGGGCATGTTTTGGAAACTCTTCAGAGGCCTCGCTGGTGACACGGGGGACAGCAGGCAGTGACAGGCCCGGGGCTGACAGGCTCCCCCTCCCCTAGCGGGCGCTCGGCTGCCACACCCAGCTGACATAGAACCTTTGTCACAATGCCCGCTACCGTGGGGAGGATGCGGGTACTCTGAGGTGACAGGGACCCAGCAGGACTTGCTGTCAGCTCAGCAATTGCTCAGTTCCCCAAAGAAGCTGAATTCTGCAAATTGCTGCTTTTGCTCTTGAAATGATGTCATCAGGTGGGTGTTTTGGTGTAATACACTGAAAACCAGAGCAGAAATGCTGAAATATTCCCATGATATGCATGGTCTCTGCAGCAAACCACCATGTCTCAGCCTAAGTATGTCTGCCGCTTGTTCTTTTGTACTGCCAGCTGATTGTGGAAGTACAGTATAAAAAGCATCTTTATGGAGAGATCTTTCTGGTTTAGGCTTAGTCTAAGTGTCTCAAGTAGCCGGGGCTTTTGTTTGGGCCTAATCCATAAGGTCTGATGGCTTTCCTCCTCATCTCAAGATGAATGTGGTAGAAAATATAAATCAAGGAAACCTCGTTTGGCCTAGCCTTGCCTTGCCTTGCCTTATTTCCTTCTCATCCTGTTCTCTGTCCCAGCCTCTCTCACTAAGCCCTCGTCTGGCTGCATGTCTCTTCTTTCCTCTCTCCTTTTCTCAAACTCTCCTGCTTCCTGGCTTTCGTCTTTCAATTCCTCCATTTCAGTCCTGCAGCCCCGCACTACTTTTTCCTCTTGCCTCCCTTTGGCCTGCTCCATTGGCTTTCTCCCTCTGTTCCATATCCTTCTTCCCGACTTGTCTCTTGGAGACTTTTGGCCACTTTGCACCCAAGTCTGGGGATGTTTTGGAAACTTTTCAGAGGCCTCGCTGGTGACAGGGGGGACAGCAGGCAGTGACAGGCCCGGGGCTGACAGGCTCCCCCTCCCCTAGCGGGCGCTCGGCTGCCACACCCAGCTGACGTAGAACCTTTGTCACAATGCCCGCTACCGTGGTGAGGATGCGGGCACTCTGCAGGTGACAGGGACCCAGCAGGACTTGCTGTCAGCTCAGCAATTGCTCAGTTCCCCTAAGAAGCTGAATTCTGCAAATTGCTGCTTTTGCTCTTGAAATGATGTCATCAGGTGGGTGTTTTGGTGTAATACACTGAAAACCAGAGCAGAAATGCTGAAATATTCCCATGATATGCATGGTCTCTGCACCAAACCACCATGACTCAGCCTAAGTATGTCTGCCGCTTGTTCTTTTGTACTGCCAGCTGATTGTGGAAGTACAGTATAAAAACCATCTTTATGGAGAGATCTTTGTGGTTTAGGCTTAGTCTAAGTGTCTCAAGTAGCCGGGGCTTTTGTTTGGGCCTAGTCCATAAGGTCTCATGGCTTTCCTCTCATCTCAAGATGAATGTGGTAGAAAATATAAATCAAAGAAACGTCCTTTGGCCTAGCCTTGCCTTGCCTTATTTCCTTCTCATCCTGTTCTCTGTCCCAGCCTCTCTCACTAAGCCCTCGTCTGGCTGCATGTCTCTTCTTTCCTCTCTCCTTTTCTCAAACTCTCCTGCTTCCTGGCTTTCGTCTTTCAATTCCTCCATTTCAGTCCTGCAGCCCGGCACTACTTTTTTCTCTTGCCTCCCTTTGGCCTGCTCCCTTGGCTTTCTCCCTCTCTTCCATATCCTTCTTCCCGACTTGTCTCTTGGAGACTTTTGGCCACTTTGGACCCAAGTCTGGGCATGTTTTGGAAACTTTTCAGAGGCCTCGCTGGTGACACGGGGGACAGCAGGCAGTGACAGGCCCGGGGCTGACAGGCTCACCCTCCCCTAGCGGGCGCTCGGCTGCCACACCCAGCTGACATAGAACCTTTGTCACAATGCCCGCTACCGTGGTGAGGATGCGGGCACTCTGCAGGTGACAGGGACCCAGCAGGACTTGCTGTCAGCTCAGCAATTGCTCAGTTCCCCAAAGAAGCTGAATTCTGCAAATTGCTGCTTTTGCTCTTGAAATGATGTCATCAGGTGGGTGTTTTGGTGTAATACACTGAAAACCAGAGCAGAAATGCTGAAATATTCCCATGATAAGCATGGTCTCTGCACCAAACCACCATGTCTCAGCCTAAGTATGTCTGCCGCTTCTTCTTTTGTACTGCCAGCTGATTGTGGAAGTACAGTATAAAAACCATCTTTATGGAGAGATCTTTGTGGTTTAGGCTTAGTCTAAGTGTCTCAAGTAGCTGGGGCTTTTGTTTGGGCCTAATCCATAACGTCTGATGGCTTTCCTCTCATCTCAAGATGAATGTGGTAGAAAATATAAATCAAAGAAACGTCCTTTGGCCTAGCCTTGCCTTGCCTTGCCTTATTTCCTCCTCATCCTGTTCTCTGTCCCAGCCTCTCTCACTAAGCCCTCGTCTGGCTGCATGTCTCTTCTTTCCTCTCTCCTTTTCTCAAACTCTCCTGCTTCCTGGCTTTCCTCTTTCAATTCCTCCATTTCAGTCCTGCAGCCCGGCACTACTTTTTTCTCTTGCCTCCCTTTGGCCTGCTCCCTTGGCTTTCTCCCTCTCTTCCATATCCTTCTTCCCGACTTGTCTCTTGGAGACTTTTGGCCACTTTGGACCCAAGTCTGGGCATGTTTTGGAAACTTTTCAGAGGCCTCGCTGGTGACAGGGGGGACAGCAGGCAGTGACAGGCCCGGGGCTGACAGGCTCCCCCTCCCCTAGCGGGCGCTCGGCTGCCACACCCAGCTGACATAGAACCTTTGTCACAATGCCCGCTACTGTGGTGAGGATGCGGGCACTCTGTAGGTGACAGGGACCCAGCAGGACTTGCTGTCAGCTCAGCAATTGCTCAGTTCCCCAAAGAAGTTGAATTTTGCAAATTGCTGCTTTGCTCTTGAAATGATGTCATCAGGTGGGTGTTTTGGTGTAATACACTGAAAACCAGAGCAGAAATGCTGAAATATTCCCATTATATGCATGGTCTCTGCACCAAACCACCATGACTCAGCCTAAGTACATCTGCCGCTTGTTCTTTTGTACTGCCAGCTGATTGTGAAAGTACAGTATAAAAACCATCTTTATGGTAAGATCTTTGTGGTTTAGACTTAGTCTAAGTGTCTCAAGTAGCCGGGGCTTTTGTTTGGGCCTAATCCATAAGGTCTGATGGCTTTCCTCCTCATCTCAAGATGAATGTGGTAGAAAATATAAATCAGGGAAACCTCGTTTGGCCTAGTCTTGCCTTACCTTGCCTTGCCTTATTTCCTTCTCATCCTGTTCTCTGTCCCAGCCTCTCTCACTAAGCCCTCGTCTGGCTGCATGTCTCTTCTTTCCTCTCTCCTTTTCTCAGACTCTCCTGTTTCCTGGCTTTCCTCTTTCAATTCCTCCATTTCAGTCCTGCAGCCCCGCACTACTTTTTTCTCTTGCCTCCCTTTGGCCTGCTCCCTTGGCTTTCTCCCTCTCTTCCATATCCTTCTTCCCGACTTGTCTCTTGGAGACTTTTGGCCACTTTGGAGCCAAGTCTGGGCATGTTTTGGAAACTTTTCAGAGGCCTCGCTGGTGACACGGGGGACAGCAGGCAGTGACAGGCCCGGGGCTGACAGGCTCCCCCTCCTTTAGCGGGCGCTCCGCTGCCACACCCAGCTGACATAGAACCTTTGTCACAATGCCCGCTACTGTCGTGAGGATGCGGGCACTCTGCAGGTGACAGGGACCCAGCAGGACTTGCTGTCAGCTCAGCAATTGCTCAGTTCCCCAAACAAGTTGAATTTTGCAAATTGCTGCTTTGCTCTTGAAATGATGTCATCAGGTGGGTGTTTTGGTGTAATACACTGAAAACCAGAGCAGAAATGCTGAAATATTCCCATGATATGCATGGTCTCTGCACCAAGCCACCATGACTCAGCCTAAGTACATCTGCCGCTTGTTCTTTTGTACTGCCAGCTGATTGTGAAAGTACAGTATAAAAACCATCTTTATGGTAAGATCTTTGTGGTTTAGACTTAGTCTAAGTGTCTCAAGTAGCCGTGGCTTTTGTTTGGGCCTAATCCATATGGTCTGACGGCTTTCCTCTCATCTCAAGATGAATGTGGTAGAAAATATAAATCAAAGAAACGTCCTTTGGCCTAGCCTTGCCTTGCCTTGGCTTATTTCCTTCTCATCCTGTTCTCTGTCCCAGCCTCTCTCACTAAGCCCTCGTCTGGCTGCATGTCTCTTCTTTCCTCTCTCCTTTTCTCAAACTCTCCTGCTTCCTGGCTTTCATCTTTCAATTCCTCTATTTCAGTCCTGCAGCCCCTCACTAGTTTTTTCTCTTGCCTCCCTTTGGCCTGCTCCCTTGGCTTTCTCCCTCTGTTCCATATCCTTCTTCCCGACTTGTCTCTTGGAGACTTTTGGCCACTTTGGACCCAAGTCTGGGCATGTTTTGGAAACTTTTCAGAGGCCTCGCTGGTGACAAGGGGGAGTGCAGGCAGTGACAGGCCCGGGGCTGACAGGCTCCCCCTCCCCTAGCGGGCGCTCGGCTACCACTCCCAACTGACATAGAACCTTTGTCACAATGCCCGCTACTGTGGTGAGGATGCGGGCACTCTGCAGGTGACAAGGACCCAGCAGGACTTCCTGTCAGCTCAGCAATTGCTCAGTTCCCCAAAGAAGCTGATTTCTGCAAATTGCTGCTTTGCTCTTGAAATGATGTCATGAGGTGGATGTTTTGGTGTAATACACTGAAAACCAGAGCAGAAATGCTGAAATATTCCCATGATATGCATGGTCTCTGCACCAATCCACCATGACTCAGCCTAAGTACATCTGCCGCTTGTTCTTTTGTACTGCCAGTTGATTGTGAAAGTACAGTATAAAAACCATCTTTAGGGTAAGATCTTTGTGGTTTAGACTTAGTCTAAGTGTCTCAAGTAGCCGGGGCTTTTGTTTGGGCCTAATCCATAAGGTCTGATGGCTTTCCTCCTCATCTCAAGATGAATGTGGTAGAAAATATAAATCAAGGAAACCTCGTTTGGCCTGGCCTAGCCTTGCCTTGCCTTGCCTTGCCTTATTTCCTTCTCATCCTGTTCTCTGTCCCAGCCTCTCTCACTAAGCCCTCGTCTGGCTGCATGTCTCTTCTTTCCTCTCTCCTTTTCTCAAACTCTCCTGCTTCCTGGCTTTCGTCTTTCAATTCCTCCATTTCAGTCCTGCAGCCCGGCACTACTTTTTTCTCTTGCCTCCCTTTGGCCTGCTCCCTTGGCTTTCTCCCTCTCTTCCATATCCTTCTTCCCGACTTGTCTCTTGGAGACTTTTGGCCACTTTGGACCCAAGTCTGGGCATGTTTTGGAAACTCTTCAGAGGCCTCGCTGGTGACACGGGGGACAGCAGGCAGTGACAGGCCCGGGGCTGACAGGCTCCCCCTCCCCTAGCGGGCGCTCGGCTGCCACACCCAGCTGACATAGAACCTTTGTCACAATGCCCGCTACCGTGGGGAGGATGCGGGTACTCTGAGGTGACAGGGACCCAGCAGGACTTGCTGTCAGCTCAGCAATTGCTCAGTTCCCCAAAGAAGCTGAATTCTGCAAATTGCTGCTTTTGCTCTTGAAATGATGTCATCAGGTGGGTGTTTTGGTGTAATACACTGAAAACCAGAGCAGAAATGCTGAAATATTCCCATGATATGCATGGTCTCTGCACCAAACCACCATGTCTCAGCCTAAGTATGTCTGCCGCTTGTTCTTTTGTACTGCCAGCTGATTGTGGAAGTACAGTATAAAAAGCATCTTTATGGAGAGATCTTTCTGGTTTAGGCTTAGTCTAAGTGTCTCAAGTAGCCGGGGCTTTTGTTTGGGCCTAATCCATAAGGTCTGATGGCTTTCCTCCTCATCTCAAGATGAATGTGGTAGAAAATATAAATCAAGGAAACCTCGTTTGGCCTAGCCTTGCCTTGCCTTGCCTTATTTCCTTCTCATCCTGTTCTCTGTCCCAGCCTCTCTCACTAAGCCCTCGTCTGGCTGCATGTCTCTTCTTTCCTCTCTCCTTTTCTCAAACTCTCCTGCTTCCTGGCTTTCGTCTTTCAATTCCTCCATTTCAGTCCTGCAGCGCGGCACTACTTTTTCCTCTTGCCTCCCTTTGGCCTGCTCCATTGGCTTTCTCCCTCTGTTCCATATCCTTCTTCCCGACTTGTCTCTTGGAGACTTTTGGCCACTTTGCACCCAAGTCTGGGGATGTTTTGGAAACTTTTCAGAGGACTCGCTGGTGACAGGGGGGACAGCAGGCAGTGACAGGCCCGGGGCTGACAGGCTCCCCCTCCCCTAGCGGGCGCTCCGCTGCCACACCCAGCTGACATAGAACCTTTGTCACAATGCCCGCTACCGTGGTGAGGATGCGGGCACTCTGCAGGTGACAGGGACCCAGCAGGACTTGCTGTCAGCTCAGCAATTGCTCAGTTCCCCTAAGAAGCTGAATTCTGCAACTTGCTGCTTTTGCTCTTGAAATGAAGTCATCAGGTGGGTGTTTTGGTGTAATACACTGAAAACCAGAGCAGAAATGCTGAAATATTCCCATGATATGCATGGTCTCTGCACCAAACCACCATGTCTCAGCCTAAGTATGTCTGCCGCTTGTTCTTTTGTACTGACAGAAGATTGTGGAAGTACAGTATAAAAAACATCTTTATGGAGAGATCTTTCTATTTTAGGCTTAGTCTAAGTGTCTCAAGTAGCCGGGGCTTTTGATTGGGCCTAATCCATAAGGTCTGATGGCTTTCCTCTCATCTCAAGATGAATGTGGTAGAAAATATAAATCAAAGAAACGTCCTTTGGCCTAGCCTTGCCTTGCCTTGGCTTATTTCCTTCTCATCCTGTTCTCTGTCCCAGCCTCTCTCACTAACCCCTCGTCTGGCTGCATGTCTCTTCTTTCCTCTCTCCTTTTCTCAAACTCTCCTGCTTCTTGGCTTTCCTCTTTCAATTCCTCCATTTCAGTCCTGCAGCCCGGCACTACATTTTTCTCTTGCCTCCCTTTGGCCTGCTCCCTTGGCTTTCTCCCTCTCTTCCATATCCTTTTCCCGACTTGTCTCTTGGAGACTTTTGGCCACTTTGGAGCCAAGTCTGGGGATGTTTTGGAAACTTTTCAGAGGCCTCGCTGGTGACAGGGGGGACAGCAGGCAGTGACAGGCCCGGGGCTGACAGGCTGCCCCTCCCCTAGCAGGCGCTCGGCTGCCACACCCAGCTGACGTAGAACCTTTGTCACAATGCCCGCTACTGTGGTGAGGATGCGGGCACTCTGCAGGTGACAGGGACCCAGCAGGACTTGCTGTCAGCTCAGCAATTGCTCAGTTCCCCAAAGAAGCTGAATTCTGCAAATTGCTGCTTTTGCTCTTGAAATGATGTCATCAGGTGGGTGTTTTGGTGTAATACACTGAAAACCAGAGCAGAAATGCTGAAATATTCCCATGATATGCATGGTCTCTGCACCAAACCACCATGTCTCAGCCTAAGTACATCTGCCGCTTGTTCTTTTGTACTGCCAGCTGATTGTGAAAGTACAGTATAAAAACCATCTTTATGGTAAGATCTTTGTGGTTTAGACTTAGTCTAAGTGTCTCAAGTAGCCGGGGCTTTTGTTTGGGCCTAATCCATAACGTCTGATGGCTTTCCTCCTCATCTCAAGATGAATGTGGTAGAAAATATAAATCAAGGAAACCTCGTTTGGCCTGGCCTAGCCTTGCCTTGCCTTGCCTTGCCTTATTTCCTTCTCATCCTGTTCTCTGTCCCAGCCTCTCTCACTAAGCCCTCGTCTGGCTGCATGTCTCTTCTTTCCTCTCTCCTTTTCTCAAACTCTCCTGCTTCCTGGCTTTCCTCTTTCAATTCCTCCATTTCAGTCCTGCAGCCCGGCACTACTTTTTTCTCTTGCCTCCCTTTGGCCTGCTCCCTTGGCTTTCTCCCTCTCTTCCATATCCTTCTTCCCGACTTGTCTCTTGGAGACTTTTGGCCACTTTGGACCCAAGTCTGGGCATGTTTTGGAAACTCTTCAGAGGCCTCGCTGGTGACACGGGGGACAGCAGGCAGTGACAGGCCCGGGGCTGACAGGCTCCCCCTCCCCTAGCGGGCGCTCGGCTGCCACACCCAGCTGACATAGAACCTTTGTCACAATGCCCGCTACCGTGGGGAGGATGCGGGTACTCTGAGGTGACAGGGACCCAGCAGGACTTGCTGTCAGCTCAGCAATTGCTCAGTTCCCCAAAGAAGCTGAATTCTGCAAATTGCTGCTTTTGCTCTTGAAATGATGTCATCAGGTGGGTGTTTTGGTGTAATACACTGAAAACCAGAGCAGAAATGCTGAAATATTCCCATGATATGCATGGTCTCTGCAGCAAACCACCATGTCTCAGCCTAAGTATGTCTGCCGCTTGTTCTTTTGTACTGCCAGCTGATTGTGGAAGTACAGTATAAAAAGCATCTTTATGGAGAGATCTTTCTGGTTTAGGCTTAGTCTAAGTGTCTCAAGTAGCCGGGGCTTTTGTTTGGGCCTAATCCATAAGGTCTGATGGCTTTCCTCCTCATCTCAAGATGAATGTGGTAGAAAATATAAATCAAGGAAACCTCGTTTGGCCTAGCCTTGCCTTGCCTTGCCTTATTTCCTTCTCATCCTGTTCTCTGTCCCAGCCTCTCTCACTAAGCCCTCGTCTGGCTGCATGTCTCTTCTTTCCTCTCTCCTTTTCTCAAACTCTCCTGCTTCCTGGCTTTCGTCTTTCAATTCCTCCATTTCAGTCCTGCAGCCCCGCACTACTTTTTCCTCTTGCCTCCCTTTGGCCTGCTCCATTGGCTTTCTCCCTCTGTTCCATATCCTTCTTCCCGACTTGTCTCTTGGAGACTTTTGGCCACTTTGCACCCAAGTCTGGGGATGTTTTGGAAACTTTTCAGAGGCCTCGCTGGTGACAGGGGGGACAGCAGGCAGTGACAGGCCCGGGGCTGACAGGCTCCCCCTCCCCTAGCGGGCGCTCGGCTGCCACACCCAGCTGACGTAGAACCTTTGTCACAATGCCCGCTACCGTGGTGAGGATGCGGGCACTCTGCAGGTGACAGGGACCCAGCAGGACTTGCTGTCAGCTCAGCAATTGCTCAGTTCCCCTAAGAAGCTGAATTCTGCAAATTGCTGCTTTTGCTCTTGAAATGATGTCATCAGGTGGGTGTTTTGGTGTAATACACTGAAAACCAGAGCAGAAATGCTGAAATATTCCCATGATATGCATGGGCTCTGCACCAAACCACCATGTCTCAGCCTAAGTATGTCTGCCGCTTGTTCTTTTGTACTGACAGAAGATTGTGGAAGTACAGTATAAAAACCATCTTTATGGAGAGATCTTTCTGTTTTAGGCTTAGTCTAAGTGTCTCAAGTAGCCGGGGCTTTTGTTTGGGCCTAATCCATATGGTCTGATGGCTTTCCTCTCATCTCAAGATGAATGTGGTAGAAAATATAAATCAAAGAAACGTCCTTTGGCCTAGCCTTGCCTTGCCTTGGCTTATTTCCTTCTCATCCTGTTCTCTGTCCCAGCCTCTCTCACTAACCCCTCGTCTGGCTGCATGTCTCTTCTTTCCTCTCTCCTTTTCTCAAACTCTCCTGCTTCTTGGCTTTCCTCTTTCAATTCCTCCATTTCAGTCCTGCAGCCCGGCACTACATTTTTCTCTTGCCTCCCTTTGGCCTGCTCCCTTGGCTTTCTCCCTCTCTTCCATATCCTTTTCCCGACTTGTCTCTTGGAGACTTTTGGCCACTTTGGACCCAAGTCTGGGCATGTTTTGGAAACTTTTCAGAGGCCTCGCTGGTGACAGGGGGGACAGCAGGCAGTGACAGGCCCGGGGCTGACAGGCTGCCCCTCCCCTAGCAGGCGCTCGGCTGCCACACCCAGCTGACGTAGAACCTTTGTCACAATGCCCGCTACTGTGGTGAGGATGCGGGCACTCTGCAGGTGACAGGGACCCAGCAGGACTTGCTGTCAGCTCAGCAATTGCTCAGTTCCCCAAAGAAGCTGAATTCTGCAAATTGCTGCTTTTGCTCTTGAAATGATGTCATCAGGTGGGTGTTTTGGTGTAATACACTGAAAACCAGAGCAGAAATGCTGAAATATTCCCATGATATGCATGGTCTCTGCACCAAACCACCATGTCTCAGCCTAAGTACATCTGCCGCTTGTTCTTTTGTACTGCCAGCTGATTGTGAAAGTACAGTATAAAAACCATCTTTATGGTAAGATCTTTGTGGTTTAGACTTAGTCTAAGTGTCTCAAGTAGCCGGGGCTTTTGTTTGGGCCTAATCCATAACGTCTGATGGCTTTCCTCCTCATCTCAAGATGAATGTGGTAGAAAATATAAATCAAGGAAACCTCGTTTGGCCTGGCCTAGCCTTGCCTTGCCTTGCCTTGCCTTATTTCCTTCTCATCCTGTTCTCTGTCCCAGCCTCTCTCACTAAGCCCTCGTCTGGCTGCATGTCTCTTCTTTCCTCTCTCCTTTTCTCAAACTCTCCTGCTTCCTGGCTTTCCTCTTTCAATTCCTCCATTTCAGTCCTGCAGCCCGGCACTACTTTTTTCTCTTGCCTCCCTTTGGCCTGCTCCATTGGCTTTCTCCCTCTCTTCCATATCCTTCTTCCCGACTTGTCTCTTGGAGACTTTTGGCCACTTTGGACCCAAGTCTGGGCATGTTTTGGAAACTCTTCAGAGGCCTCGCTGGTGACACGGGGGACAGCAGGCAGTGACAGGCCCGGGGCTGACAGGCTCCCCCTCCCCTAGCGGGCGCTCGGCTGCCACACCCAGCTGACATAGAACCTTTGTCACAATGCCCGCTACCGTGGGGAGGATGCGGGTACTCTGAGGTGACAGGGACCCAGCAGGACTTGCTGTCAGCTCAGCAATTGCTCAGTTCCCCAAAGAAGCTGAATTCTGCAAATTGCTGCTTTTGCTCTTGAAATGATGTCATCAGGTGGGTGTTTTGGTGTAATACACTGAAAACCAGAGCAGAAATGCTGAAATATTCCCATGATATGCATGGTCTCTGCAGCAAACCACCATGTCTCAGCCTAAGTATGTCTGCCGCTTGTTCTTTTGTACTGCCAGCTGATTGTGGAAGTACAGTATAAAAAGCATCTTTATGGAGAGATCTTTCTGGTTTAGGCTTAGTCTAAGTGTCTCAAGTAGCCGGGGCTTTTGTTTGGGCCTAATCCATAAGGTCTGATGGCTTTCCTCCTCATCTCAAGATGAATGTGGTAGAAAATATAAATCAAGGAAACCTCGTTTGGCCTAGCCTTGCCTTGCCTTGCCTTATTTCCTTCTCATCCTGTTCTCTGTCCCAGCCTCTCTCACTAAGCCCTCGTCTGGCTGCATGTCTCTTCTTTCCTCTCTCCTTTTCTCAAACTCTCCTGCTTCCTGGCTTTCGTCTTTCAATTCCTCCATTTCAGTCCTGCAGCCCCGCACTACTTTTTCCTCTTGCCTCCCTTTGGCCTGCTCCATTGGCTTTCTCCCTCTGTTCCATATCCTTCTTCCCGACTTGTCTCTTGGAGACTTTTGGCCACTTTGCACCCAAGTCTGGGGATGTTTTGGAAACTTTTCAGAGGCCTCGCTGGTGACAGGGGGGACAGCAGGCAGTGACAGGCCCGGGGCTGACAGGCTCCCCCTCCCCTAGCGGGCGCTCGGCTGCCACACCCAGCTGACGTAGAACCTTTGTCACAATGCCCGCTACCGTGGTGAGGATGCGGGCACTCTGCAGGTGACAGGGACCCAGCAGGACTTGCTGTCAGCTCAGCAATTGCTCAGTTCCCCTAAGAAGCTGAATTCTGCAAATTGCTGCTTTTGCTCTTGAAATGATGTCATCAGGTGGGTGTTTTGGTGTAATACACTGAAAACCAGAGCAGAAATGCTGAAATATTCCCATGATATGCATGGGCTCTGCACCAAACCACCATGTCTCAGCCTAAGTATGTCTGCCGCTTGTTCTTTTGTACTGACAGAAGATTGTGGAAGTACAGTATAAAAACCATCTTTATGGAGAGATCTTTCTGTTTTAGGCTTAGTCTAAGTGTCTCAAGTAGCCGGGGCTTTTGTTTGGGCCTAATCCATATGGTCTGATGGCTTTCCTCTCATCTCAAGATGAATGTGGTAGAAAATATAAATCAAAGAAACGTCCTTTGGCCTAGCCTTGCCTTGCCTTGGCTTATTTCCTTCTCATCCTGTTCTCTGTCCCAGCCTCTCTCACTAACCCCTCGTCTGGCTGCATGTCTCTTCTTTCCTCTCTCCTTTTCTCAAACTCTCCTGCTTCCTGGCTTTCCTCTTTCAATTCCTCCATTTCAGTCCTGCAGCCCGGCACTACTTTTTTCTCTTGCCTCCCTTTGGCCTGCTCCCTTGGCTTTCTCCCTCTGTTCCATATCCTTCTTCCCGACTTGTCTCTTGGAGACTTTTGGCCACTTTGGACCCAAGTCTGGGGATGTTTTGGAAACTCTTCAGCGGCCTCGCTGGTGACAGGGGGGACAGCAGGCAGTGACAGGCCCGGGGCTGACAGGCTCCCCCTCCCCTAGCGGGCGCTCGGCTGCCACACCCAGCTGACGTAGAACCTTTGTCACAATGCCCGCTACCGTGGTGAGGATGCGGGCACTCTGCAGGTGACAGGGACCCAGCAGGACTTGCTGTCAGCTCAGCAATTGCTCAGTTCCCCTAAGAAGCTGAATTCTGCAAATTGCTGCTTTTGCTCTTGAAATGATGTCATCAGGTGGGTGTTTGGGTGTAATACACTGAAAACCAGAGCAGAAATGCTGAAATATTCCCATGATATGCATGGTCTCTGCACCAAACCACCATGTCTCAGCCTAAGTACATCTGCCGCTTGTTCTTTTGTACTGCCAGCTGATTGTGAAAGTACAGTATAAAAACCATCTTTATGGTAAGATCTTTGTGGTTTAGACTTAGTCTAAGTGTCTCAAGTAGCCGGGGCTTTTGTTTGGGCCTAATCCATAAGGTCTGATGGCTTTCCTCCTCATCTCAAGATGAATGTGGTAGAAAATATAAATCAAGGAAACCTCGTTTGGCCTGGCCTAGCCTTGCCTTGCCTTGCCTTGCCTTATTTCCTTCTCATCCTGTTCTCTGTCCCAGCCTCTCTCACTAAGCCCTCGTCTGGCTGCATGTCTCTTCTTTCCTCTCTCCTTTTCTCAAACTCCCCTGCTTCCTGGCTTTCCTCTTTCAATTCCTCCATTTCAGTCCTGCAGCCCGGCACTACTTTTTTCTCTTGCCTCCCTTTGGCCTGCTCCCTTGGCTTTCTCCCTCTCTTCCATATCCTTCTTCCCGACTTGTCTCTTGGAGACTTTTGGCCACTTTGAAGCCAAGTCTGGGCATGTTTTGGAAACTCTTCAGAGGCCTCGCTGGTGACACGGGGAACAGCAGGCAGTGACAGGCCCGGGGCTGACAGGCTCCCCCTCCCCTAGCGGGCGCTCGGCTGCCACACCCAGCTGACGTAGAACCTTTGTCACAATGCCCGCTACCGTGGTGAGGATGCGGGCACTCTGCAGGTGACAGGGACCCAGCAGGACTTGCTGTCAGCTCAGCAATTGCTCAGTTCCCCTAAGAAGCTGAATTCTGCAAATTGCTGCTTTTGCTCTTGAAATGATGTCATCAGGTGGGTGTTTTGGTGTAATACACTGAAAACCAGAGCAGAAATGCTGAAATATTCCCATGATATGCATGGTCTCTGCACCAAACCACCATGTCTCAGCCTAAGTATGTCTGCCGCTTGTTCTTTTGTACTGACAGAAGATTGTGGAAGTACAGTATAAAAACCATCTTTATGGAGAGATCTTTCTGTTTTAGGCTTAGTCTAAGTGTCTCAAGTAGCCGGGGCTTTTGTTTGGGCCTAGTCCATAAGGTCTCATGGCTTTCCTCTCATCTCAAGATGAATGTGGTAGAAAATATAAATCAAAGAAACGTCCTTTGGCCTAGCCTTGCCTTGCCTTGGCTTATTTCCTTCTCATCCTGTTCTCTGTCCCAGCCTCTCTCACTAACCCCTCGTCTGGCTGCATGTCTCTTCTTTCCTCTCTCCTTTTCTCAAACTCTCCTGCTTCCTGGCTTTCCTCTTTCAATTCCTCCATTTCAGTCCTGCCGCCCGGCACTACTTTTTTCTCTTGCCTCCCTTTGGCCTGCTCCCTTGGCTTTCTCCCTCTCTTCCATATCCTTCTTCCCGACTTGTCTCTTGGAGACTTTTGGCCACTTTGGACCCAAGTCTGGGGATGTTTTGGAAACTCTTCAGCGGCCTCGCTGGTGACAGGGGGGACAGCAGGCAGTGACAGGCCCGGGGCTGACAGGCTCCCCCTCCCCTAGCGGGCGCTCGGCTGCCACACCCAGCTGACGTAGAACCTTTGTCACAATGCCCGCTACCGTGGTGAGGATGCGGGCACTCTGCAGGTGACAGGGACCCAGCAGGACTTGCTGTCAGCTCAGCAATTGCTCAGTTCCCCTAAGAAGCTGAATTCTGCAAATTGCTGCTTTTGCTCTTGAAATGATGTCATCAGGTGGGTGTTTTGGTGTAATACACTGAAAACCAGAGCAGAAATGCTGAAATATTCCCATGATATGCATGGTCTCTGCACCAAACCACCATGTCTCAGCCTAAGTACATCTGCCGCTTGTTCTTTTGTACTGCCAGCTGATTGTGAAAGTACAGTATAAAAACCATCTTTATGGTAAGATCTTTGTGGTTTAGACTTAGTCTAAGTGTCTCAAGTAGCCGGGGCTTTGTTTGGGCCTAATCCATAAGGTCTGATGGCTTTCCTCCTCATCTCAAGATGAATGTGGTAGAAAATATAAATCAAGGAAACCTCGTTTGGCCTGGCCTAGCCTTGCCTTGCCTTGCCTTGCCTTATTTCCTTCTCATCCTGTTCTCTGTCCCAGCCTCTCTCACTAAGCCCTCGTCTGGCTGCATGTCTCTTCTTTCCTCTCTCCTTTTCTCAAACTCTCCTGCTTCCTGGCTTTCCTCTTTCAATTCCTCCATTTCAGTCCTGCAGCCCGGCACTACTTTTTTCTCTTGCCTCCCTTTGGCCTGCTCCCTTGGCTTTCTCCCTGTCTTCCATATCCTTCTTCCCGACTTGTCTCTTGGAGACTTTTGGCCACTTTGGAGCCAAGTCTGGGCATGTTTTGGAAACTCTTCAGAGGCCTCGCTGGTGACAGGGGGGACAGCAGGCAGTGACAGGCCCGGGGCTGACAGGCTCCCCCTCCCCTAGCGGGCGCTCGGCTGCCACACCCAGCTGACATAGAACCTTTGTCACAATGCCCGCTACCGTGGTGAGGATGCGGGTACTCTGAGGTGACAGGGACCCAGCAGGACTTGCTGTCAGCTCAGCAATTGCTCAGTTCCCCAAAGAAGCTGAATTCTGCAAATTGCTGCTTTTGCTCTTGAAATGATGTCATCAGGTGGGTGTTTTGGTGTAATACACTGAAAACCAGAGCAGAAATGCTGAAATATTCCCATGATAAGCATGGTCTCTGCACCAAACCACCATGTCTCAGCCTAAGTATGTCTGCCGCTTGTTCTTTTGTACTGCCAGCTGATTGTGGAAGTACAGTATAAAAACCATCTTTATGGAGAGATCTTTCTGGTTTAGGCTTAGTCTAAGTGTCTCAAGTAGCCGGGGCTTTTGTTTGGGCCTAATCCATAAGGTCTGATGGCTTTCCTCCTCATCTCAAGATGAATGTGGTAGAAAATATAAATGAAGGAAACCTCGTTTGGCCTAGTCTTGCCTTGCCTTGCCTTATTTCCTTCTCATCCTGTTCTCTGTCCCAGCCTCTCTCACTAAGCCCTCGTCTGGCTGCATGTCTCTTCTTTCCTCTCTCCTTTTCTCAAACTCTCCTGCTTCCTGGCTTTCGTCTTTCAATTCCTCCATTTCAGTCCTGCAGCCCCGCACTACTTTTTCCTCTTGCCTCCCTTTGGCCTGCTCCATTGGCTTTCTCCCTCTGTTCCATATCCTTCTTCCCGACTTGTCTCTTGGAGACTTTTGGCCACTTTGCACCCAAGTCTGGGGATGTTTTGGAAACTTTTCAGAGGCCTCGCTGTTGACACGGGGGACAGCAGGCAGTGACAGGCCCGGGGCTGACAGGCTCCCCCTCCCCTAGCGGGCGCTCGGCTGCCACACCCAGCTGACATAGAACCTTTGTCACAATGCCCGCTACCGTGGTGAGGATGCGGGCACTCTGCAGGTGACAGGGACCCAGCAGGACTTGCTGTCAGCTCAGCAATTGCTCAGTTCCCCAAAGAAGCTGAATTCTGCAAATTGCTGCTTTTGCTCTTGAAATGATGTCATCAGGTGGGTGTTTTGGTGTAATACACTGAAAACCAGAGCAGAAATGCTGAAATATTCCCATGATAAGCATGGTCTCTGCACCAAACCACCATGTCTCAGCCTAAGTATGTCTGCTGCTTGTTCTTTTGTACTGCCAGCTGATTGTGGAAGTACAGTATAAAAACCATCTTTATGGAGAGATCTTTCTGTTTTAGGCTTAGTCTAAGTGTCTCAAGTAGCCGGGGCTTTTGTTTGGGCCTAATCCATATGGTCTGATGGCTTTCCTCTCATCTCAAGATGAATGTGGTAGAAAATATAAATCAAAGAAACGTCCTTTGGCCTAGCCTTGCCTTGCCTTGGCTTATTTCCTTCTCATCCTGTTCTCTGTCCCAGCCTCTCTCACTAACCCCTCGTCTGGCTGCATGTCTCTTCTTTCCTCTCTCCTTTTCTCAAACTCTCCTGCTTCCTGGCTGTCCTCTTTCAATTCCTCCATTTCAGTCCTGCAGCCCGGCACTACTTTTTTCTCTTGCCTCCCTTTGGCCTGCTCCCTTGGCTTTCTCCCTCTCTTCCATATCCTTCTTCCCGACTTGTCTCTTGGAGACTTTTGGCCACTTTGGAGCCAAGTCTGGGCATGTTTTGGAAACTTTTCAGAGGCCTCGCTGGTGACAGGGGGGACAGCAGGCAGTGACAGGCCCGGGGCTGACAGGCTCCCCCTCCCCTAGCGGGCGCTCGGCTGCCACACCCAGCTGACGTAGAACCTTTGTCACAATGCCCGCTACCGTGGTGAGGATGCGGGCACTCTGCAGGTGACAGGGACCCAGCAGGACTTGCTGTCAGCTCAGCAATTGCTCAGTTCCCCAAAGAAGCTGAATTCTGCAAATTGCTGCTTTTGCTCTTGAAATGATGTCATCAGGTGGGTGTTTTGGTGTAATACACTGAAAACCAGAGCAGAAATGCTGAAATATTCCCATGATATGCATGGTCTCTGCACCAAACCACCATGTCTCAGCCTAAGTATGTCTGCCGCTTGTTCTTTTGTACTGCCAGCTGATTGTGAAAGTACAGTACAAAAACCATCTTTATGGTAAGATCTTTGTGGTTTAGACTTAGTCTAAGTGTCTCAAGTAGCCGGGGCTTTTGTTTGGGCCTAATCCATAAGGTCTGATGGCTTTCCTCCTCATCTCAAGATGAATGTGGTAGAAAATATAAATCAAGGAAACCTAGTTTGGCCTAGCCTTGCCTTGCCTTGCCTTGCCTTATTTCCTTCTCATCCTGTTCTCTGTCCCAGCCTCTCTCACTAAGCCCTCGTCTGGCTGCATGTCTCTTCTTTCCTCTCTCCTTTTCTCAAACTCTCCTGCTTCCTGGCTTTCGTCTTTCAATTCCTCCATTTCAGTCCTGCAGCCCGGCACTACTTTTTTCTCTTGCCTCCCTTTGGCCTGCTCCCTTGGCTTTCTCCCTCTCTTCCATATCCTTCTTCCCGACTTGTCTCTTGGAGACTTTTGGCCACTTTGGAGCCAAGTCTGGGCATGTTTTGGAAACTTTTCAGAGGCCTCGCTGGTGACAGGGGGGACAGCAGGCAGTGACAGGCCCGGGGCTGACAGGCTCCCCCTCCCCTAGCGGGCGCTCCGCTGCCACACCCAGCTGACATAGAACCTTTGTCACAATGCCCGCTACTGTGGTGAGGATGCGGGCACTCTGTAGGTGACAGGGACCCAGCAGGACTTGCTGTCAGCTCAGCAATTGCTCAGTTCCCCAAAGAAGTTGAATTTTGCAAATTGCTGCTTTGCTCTTGAAATGATGTCATCAGGTGGGTGTTTTGGTGTAATACACTGAAAACCAGAGCAGAAATGCTGAAATATTCCCATGATATGCATGGTCTCTGCACCAAACCACCATGACTCAGCCTAAGTACATCTGCCGCTTGTTCTTTTGTACTGCCAGCTGATTGTGAAAGTACAGTATAAAAACCATCTTTATGGTAAGATCTTTGTGGTTTAGACTTAGTCTAAGTGTCTCAAGTAGCCGGGGCTTTTGTTTGGGCCTAATCCATAAGGTCTGATGGCTTTCCTCCTCATCACAAGATGAATGTGGTAGAAAATATAAATCAGGGAAACCTCGTTTGGCCTAGCCTTGCCTTGCCTTTCCTTGCCTTATTTCCTTCTCATCCTGTTCTCTGTCCCAGCCTCTCTCCCTAAGCCCTCGTCTGGCTGCATGTCTCTTCTTTCCTCTCTCCTTTTCTCAAACTCTCCTGCTTCCTGGCTTTCGTCTTTCAATTCCTCCATTTCATTCCTGCAGCCCCTCACTAGTTTTTCCTCTTGCCTCCCTTGGGCCTGCTCCCTTGGCTTTCTCCCTCTCTTCCATATCCTTCTTCCCGACTTGACTCTTGGAGACTTTTGGCCACTTTGGACCCAAGTCTGGGCATGTTTTGGAAACTTTTCAGAGGCCTCGTTGGTGACACGGGGGACAGCAGGCAGTGACAGGCCTGGGGCTGACAGGCTCCCCCTCCCCTAGCGGGCGCTCGGCTGCCACACCCAGCTGACATAGAACCTTTGTCACAATACCCGCTACCGTGGTGAGGATGCGGGCACTCTGCAGGTGACAGGGACCCAGCAGGACTTGCTGTCAGCTCAGCAATTGCTCAGTTCCCCAAAGAAGCTGAATTCTGCAAATTGCTGCTTTTGCTCTTGAAATGATGTCATCAGGTGGGTGTTTTGGTGTAATACACTGAAAACCAGAGCAGAAATGCTGAAATATTCCCATGATAAGCATGGTCTCTGCACCAAACCACCATGTCTCAGCCTAAGTATGTCTGCCGCTTGTTCTTTTGTACTGCCAGCTGATTGTGGAAGTACAGTATAAAAACCATCTTTATGGAGAGATCTTTCTGGTTTAGGCTTAGTCTAAGTGTCTCAAGTAGCCGGGGCTTTTGTTTGGGCCTAATCCATAAGGTCTGATGGCTATCCTCCTCATCTCAAGATGAATGTGGTAGAAAATATAAATCAAGGAAACCTCGTTTGGCCTAGCCTTGCCTTGCCTTGCCTTATTTCCTTCTCATCCTGTTCTCTGTCCCAGCCTCTCTCACTAAGCCCTCGTCTGGCTGCATGTCTCTTCTTTCCTCTCTCCTTTTCTCAAACTCTCCTGCTTCCTGGCTTTCGTCTTTCAATTCCTCCATTTCAGTCCTGCAGCCCCGCACTACTTTTTTCTCTTGCCTCCCTTTGGCCTGCTCTATTGGCTTTCTCACTCTCTTCCATATCCTTCTTCCCGACTTGACTCTTGGAGACTTTTGGCCACTTTGGACCCAAGTCTGGGCATGTTTTGGAAACTTTTCAGAGGCCTCGCTGGTGACACGGGGGACAGCAGGCAGTGACAGGCCTGGGGCTGACAGGCTCCCCCTCCCCTAGCGGGCGCTCGGCTGCCACACCCAGCTGACGTAGAACCTTTGTCACAATGCCCGCTACCGTGGTGAGGATGCGGGCACTCTGCAGGTGACAGGGACCCAGCAGGACTTGCTGTCAGCTCAGCAATTGCTCAGTTCCCCAAAGAAGCTGAATTCTGCAAATTGCTGCTTTTGCTCTTGAAATGATGTCATCTGGTGGGTGTTTTGGTGTAATACACTGAAAACCAGAGCAGAAATGCTGAAATATTCCCATGATAAGCATGGTCTCTGCACCAAACCACCATGTCTCAGCCTAAGTATGTCTGCCGCTTGTTCTTTTGTACTGCCAGCTGATTGTGGAAGTACAGTATTAAAACAATCTTTATGGAGAGATCTTTCTGGTTTAGACTTAATCTAAGTGTCTCAAGTAGCCGGGGCTTTTGTTTGGGCCTAATCCATAAGGTCTGATGGCTTTCCTCTCATCTCAAGATGAATGTGGTAGAAAATATAAATCAAAGAAACGTCCTTTGGCCTAGCCTTGCCTTGGCTTATTTCCTTCTCATCCTGTTCTCTGTCCCAGCCTCTCTCACTAAGCCCTCGTCTGGCTGCATGTCTCTTCTTTCCTCTCTCCTTTTCTCAAACTCTCCTGCTTCCTGGCTTTCGTCTTTCAATTCCTCCATTTCAGTCCTGCAGCCCCGCACTACTTTTTTCTCTTGCCTCCCTTTGGCCTGCTCCCTTGGCTTTCTCCCTCTCTTCCATATCCTTCTTCCCGACTTGTCTCTTGGAGACTTTTGGCCACTTTGGAGCCAAGTCTGGGCATGTTTTGGAAACTTTTCAGAGGCCTCGCTGGTGACAGGGGGGACAGCAGGCAGTGACAGGCCCGGGGCTGACAGGCTCCCCCTCCCCTAGCGGGCGCTCCGCTGCCACACCCAGCTGACATAGAACCTTTGTCACAATGCCCGCTACTGTGGTGAGGATGCTGGCACTCTGTAGGTGACAGGGACCCAGCAGGACTTGCTGTCAGCTCAGCAATTGCTCAGTTCCCCAAAGAAGTTGAATTTTGCAAATTGCTGCTTTGCTCTTGAAATGATGTCATCAGGTGGGTGTTTTGGTGTAATACACTGAAAACCAGAGCAGAAATGCTGAAATATTCCCATGATAAGCATGGTCTCTGCACCAAACCACCATGACTCAGCCTAAGTACATCTGCCGCTTGTTCTTTTGTACTGCCAGCTGATTGTGAAAGTACAGTATAAAAACCATCTTTATGGTAAGATCTTTGTGGTTTAGACTTAGTCTAAGTGTCTCAAGTAGCCGGGGCTTTTGTTTGGGCCTAATCCATAAGGTCTGATGGCTTTCCTCCACATCACAAGATGAATGTGGTAGAAAGTATAAATCAGGGAAACCTCGTTTGGCCTAGCCTTGCCTTGCCTTGCCTTGCCTTATTTCCTTCTCATCCTGTTCTCTGTCCCAGCCTCTCTCACTAAGCCCTCGTCTGGCTGCATGTCTCTTCTTTCCTCTCTCCTTTTCTCAAACTCTCCTGCTTCCTGGCTTTCGTCTTTCAATTCCTCCATTTCATTCCTGCAGCCCCTCACTAGTTTTTCCTCTTGCCTCCCTTGGGCCTGCTCCCTTGGCTTTCTCCCTCTCTTCCATATCCTTCTTCCCGACTTGACTCTTGGAGACTTTTGGCCACTTTGGAGCCAAGTCTGGGCATGTTTTGGAAACTTTTCAGAAGCCTCGCTGGTGACACGGGGGACAGCAGGCAGTGACAGGCCTGGGGCTGACAGGCTCCCCCTCCCCTAGCGGGTGGTCCGCTGCCACACCCAGCTGACGTAGAACCTTTGTCACAATGCCCGCTACCGTGGGGAGGATGCGGGCACTCTGCAGGTGACAGGGACCCAGCAGGACTTGCTGTCAGCTCAGCAATTGCTCAGTTCCCCAAAGAAGCTGAATACTGCAAATTGCTGCTTTTGCTCTTGAAATGATGTCATCAGGTGGGTGTTTTGGTGTAATACACTGAAAACCAGAGCAGAAATGCTGAAATATTCCCATGATAAGCATGGTCTCTGCACCAAACCACCATGTCTCAGCCTAAGTATGTCTGCCGCTTGTTCTTTTGTACTGCCAGCTGATTGTGGAAGTACAGTATAAAAACCATCTTTATGGAGAGATCTTTGTGGTTTAGGCTTAGTCTAAGTGTCTCAAGTAGCCGGGGCTTTTGTTTGGGCCTAATCCATAAGGTCTGATGGCTTTCCTCCTCATCTCAAGATGAATGTGGTAGAAAATATAAATCAAGGAAACCTCGTTTGGCCTAGCCTTGCCTTGCCTTGCCTTATTTCCTTCTCATCCTGTTCTCTGTCCCAGCCTCTCTCACTAACCCCTCGTCTGGCTGCATGTCTCTTCTTTCCTCTCTCCTTTTCTCAAACTCTCCTGCTTCCTGGCTTTCGTCTTTCAATTCCTCCATTTCATTCCTGCAGCCCCTCACTAGTTTTTCCTCTTGCCTCCCTTGGGCCTGCTCCCTTGGCTTTCTCCCTCTCTTCCATATCCTTCTTCCCGACTTGACTCTTGGAGACTTTTGGCCACTTTGGACCCAAGTCTGGGCATGTTTTGGAAACTTTTCAGAGGCCTCGTTGGTGACACGGGGGACAGCAGGCAGTGACAGGCCTGGGGCTGACAGGCTCCCCCTCCCCTAGCGGGCGCTCGGCTGCCACACCCAGCTGACATAGAACCTTTGTCACAATACCCGCTACCGTGGTGAGGATGCGGGCACTCTGCAGGTGACAGGGACCCAGCAGGACTTGCTGTCAGCTCAGCAATTGCTCAGTTCCCCAAAGAAGCTGAATTCTGCAAATTGCTGCTTTTGCTCTTGAAATGATGTCATCAGGTGGGTGTTTTGGTGTAATACACTGAAAACCAGAGCAGAAATGCTGAAATATTCCCATGATAAGCATGGTCTCTGCACCAAACCACCATGTCTCAGCCTAAGTATGTCTGCCGCTTGTTCTTTTGTACTGCCAGCTGATTGTGGAAGTACAGTATAAAAACCATCTTTATGGAGAGATCTTTCTGGTTTAGGCTTAGTCTAAGTGTCTCAAGTAGCCGGGGCTTTTGTTTGGGCCTAATCCATAAGGTCTGATGGCTATCCTCCTCATCTCAAGATGAATGTGGTAGAAAATATAAATCAAGGAAACCTCGTTTGGCCTAGCCTTGCCTTGCCTTGCCTTATTTCCTTCTCATCCTGTTCTCTGTCCCAGCCTCTCTCACTAAGCCCTCGTCTGGCTGCATGTCTCTTCTTTCCTCTCTCCTTTTCTCAAACTCTCCTGCTTCCTGGCTTTCGTCTTTCAATTCCTCCATTTCAGTCCTGCAGCCCCGCACTACTTTTTTCTCTTGCCTCCCTTTGGCCTGCTCTATTGGCTTTCTCACTCTCTTCCATATCCTTCTTCCCGACTTGACTCTTGGAGACTTTTGGCCACTTTGGACCCAAGTCTGGGCATGTTTTGGAAACTTTTCAGAGGCCTCGCTGGTGACACGGGGGACAGCAGGCAGTGACAGGCCTGGGGCTGACAGGCTCCCCCTCCCCTAGCGGGCGCTCGGCTGCCACACCCAGCTGACGTAGAACCTTTGTCACAATGCCCGCTACCGTGGTGAGGATGCGGGCACTCTGCAGGTGACAGGGACCCAGCAGGACTTGCTGTCAGCTCAGCAATTGCTCAGTTCCCCAAAGAAGCTGAATTCTGCAAATTGCTGCTTTTGCTCTTGAAATGATGTCATCTGGTGGGTGTTTTGGTGTAATACACTGAAAACCAGAGCAGAAATGCTGAAATATTCCCATGATAAGCATGGTCTCTGCACCAAACCACCATGTCTCAGCCTAAGTATGTCTGCCGCTTGTTCTTTTGTACTGCCAGCTGATTGTGGAAGTACAGTATTAAAACAATCTTTATGGAGAGATCTTTCTGGTTTAGACTTAATCTAAGTGTCTCAAGTAGCCGGGGCTTTTGTTTGGGCCTAATCCATAAGGTCTGATGGCTTTCCTCTCATCTCAAGATGAATGTGGTAGAAAATATAAATCAAAGAAACGTCCTTTGGCCTAGCCTTGCCTTGGCTTATTTCCTTCTCATCCTGTTCTCTGTCCCAGCCTCTCTCACTAAGCCCTCGTCTGGCTGCATGTCTCTTCTTTCCTCTCTCCTTTTCTCAAACTCTCCTGCTTCCTGGCTTTCGTCTTTCAATTCCTCCATTTCAGTCCTGCAGCCCCGCACTACTTTTTTCTCTTGCCTCCCTTTGGCCTGCTCCCTTGGCTTTCTCCCTCTCTTCCATATCCTTCTTCCCGACTTGTCTCTTGGAGACTTTTGGCCACTTTGGAGCCAAGTCTGGGCATGTTTTGGAAACTTTTCAGAGGCCTCGCTGGTGACAGGGGGGACAGCAGGCAGTGACAGGCCCGGGGCTGACAGGCTCCCCCTCCCCTAGCGGGCGCTCCGCTGCCACACCCAGCTGACATAGAACCTTTGTCACAATGCCCGCTACTGTGGTGAGGATGCTGGCACTCTGTAGGTGACAGGGACCCAGCAGGACTTGCTGTCAGCTCAGCAATTGCTCAGTTCCCCAAAGAAGTTGAATTTTGCAAATTGCTGCTTTGCTCTTGAAATGATGTCATCAGGTGGGTGTTTTGGTGTAATACACTGAAAACCAGAGCAGAAATGCTGAAATATTCCCATGATAAGCATGGTCTCTGCACCAAACCACCATGACTCAGCCTAAGTACATCTGCCGCTTGTTCTTTTGTACTGCCAGCTGATTGTGAAAGTACAGTATAAAAACCATCTTTATGGTAAGATCTTTGTGGTTTAGACTTAGTCTAAGTGTCTCAAGTAGCCGGGGCTTTTGTTTGGGCCTAATCCATAAGGTCTGATGGCTTTCCTCCACATCACAAGATGAATGTGGTAGAAAGTATAAATCAGGGAAACCTCGTTTGGCCTAGCCTTGCCTTGCCTTGCCTTGCCTTATTTCCTTCTCATCCTGTTCTCTGTCCCAGCCTCTCTCACTAAGCCCTCGTCTGGCTGCATGTCTCTTCTTTCCTCTCTCCTTTTCTCAAACTCTCCTGCTTCCTGGCTTTCGTCTTTCAATTCCTCCATTTCATTCCTGCAGCCCCTCACTAGTTTTTCCTCTTGCCTCCCTTGGGCCTGCTCCCTTGGCTTTCTCCCTCTCTTCCATATCCTTCTTCCCGACTTGACTCTTGGAGACTTTTGGCCACTTTGGAGCCAAGTCTGGGCATGTTTTGGAAACTTTTCAGAAGCCTCGCTGGTGACACGGGGGACAGCAGGCAGTGACAGGCCTGGGGCTGACAGGCTCCCCCTCCCCTAGCGGGTGGTCCGCTGCCACACCCAGCTGACGTAGAACCTTTGTCACAATGCCCGCTACCGTGGGGAGGATGCGGGCACTCTGCAGGTGACAGGGACCCAGCAGGACTTGCTGTCAGCTCAGCAATTGCTCAGTTCCCCAAAGAAGCTGAATACTGCAAATTGCTGCTTTTGCTCTTGAAATGATGTCATCAGGTGGGTGTTTTGGTGTAATACACTGAAAACCAGAGCAGAAATGCTGAAATATTCCCATGATAAGCATGGTCTCTGCACCAAACCACCATGTCTCAGCCTAAGTATGTCTGCCGCTTGTTCTTTTGTACTGCCAGCTGATTGTGGAAGTACAGTATAAAAACCATCTTTATGGAGAGATCTTTGTGGTTTAGGCTTAGTCTAAGTGTCTCAAGTAGCCGGGGCTTTTGTTTGGGCCTAATCCATAAGGTCTGATGGCTTTCCTCCTCATCTCAAGATGAATGTGGTAGAAAATATAAATCAAGGAAACCTCGTTTGGCCTAGCCTTGCCTTGCCTTGCCTTATTTCCTTCTCATCCTGTTCTCTGTCCCAGCCTCTCTCACTAACCCCTCGTCTGGCTGCATGTCTCTTCTTTCCTCTCTCCTTTTCTCAAACTCTCCTGCTTCCTGGCTGTCCTCTTTCAATTCCTCCATTTCAGTCCTGCAGCCCGGCACTACTTTTTTCTCTTGCCTCCCTTTGGCCTGCTCCCTTGGCTTTCTCCCTCTCTTCCATATCCTTTTCCCGACTTGTCTCTTGGAGACTTTTGGCCACTTTGGAGCCAAGTCTGGGCATGTTTTGGAAACTTTTCAGAGGCCTCGCTGGTGACAGGGGGGACAGCAGGCAGTGACAGGCCCGGGGCTGACAGGCTCCCCCTCCCCTAGCGGGCGCTCCGCTGCCACACCCAGCTGACATAGAACCTTTGTCACAATGCCCGCTACTGTGGTGAGGATGCGGGCACTCTGTAGGTGACAGGGACCCAGCAGGACTTGCTGTCAGCTCAGCAATTGCTCAGTTCCCCAAAGAAGTTGAATTTTGCAAATTGCTGCTTTGCTCTTGAAATGATGTCATCAGGTGGGTGTTTTGGTGTAATACACTGAAAACCAGAGCAGAAATGCTGAAATATTCCCATGATATGCATGGTCTCTGCACCAAACCACCATGACTCAGCCTAAGTACATCTGCCGCTTGTTCTTTTGTACTGCCAGCTGATTGTGAAAGTACAGTATAAAAACCATCTTTATGGTAAGATCTTTGTGGTTTAGAGTTAGTCTAAGTGTCTCAAGTAGCCGGGGCTTTTGTTTGGGCCTAATCCATAAGGTCTGATGGCTTTCCTCCTCATCACAAGATGAATGTGGTAGAAAATATAAATCAGGGAAACCTCGTTTGGCCTAGCCTTGCCTTGCCTTTCCTTGCCTTATTTCCTTCTCATCCTGTTCTCTGTCCCAGCCTCTCTCACTAAGCCCTCGTCTGGCTGCATGTCTCTTCTTTCCTCTCTCCTTTTCTCAAACTCTCCTGCTTCCTGGCTTTCGTCTTTCAATTCCTCCATTTCATTCCTGCAGCCCCTCACTAGTTTTTCCTCTTGCCTCCCTTGGGCCTGCTCCCTTGGCTTTCTCCCTCTCTTCCATATCCTTCTTCCCGACTTGACTCTTGGAGACTTTTGGCCACTTTGGAGCCAAGTCTGGGCATGTTTTGGAAACTTTTCAGAGGCCTCGCTGGTGACACGGGGGACAGCAGGCAGTGACAGGCCTGGGGCTGACAGGCTCCCCCTCCCCTAGCGGGTGGTCCGCTGCCACACCCAGCTGACGTAGAACCTTTGTCACAATGCCCGCTACCGTGGGGAGGATGCGGGCACTCTGCAGGTGACAGGGACCCAGCAGGACTTGCTGTCAGCTCAGCAATTGCTCAGTTCCCCAAAGAAGCTGAATACTGCAAATTGCTGCTTTTGCTCTTGAAATGATGTCATCAGGTGGGTGTTTTGGTGTAATACACTGAAAACCAGAGCAGAAATGCTGAAATATTCCCATGATAAGCATGGTCTCTGCACCAAACCACCATGTCTCAGCCTAAGTATGTCTGCCGCTTGTTCTTTTGTACTGCCAGCTGATTGTGGAAGTACAGTATAAAAACCATCTTTATGGAGAGATCTTTGTGGTTTAGGCTTAGTCTAAGTGTCTCAAGTAGCCGGGGCTTTTGTTTGGGCCTAATCCATAAGGTCTGATGGCTTTCCTCCTCATCACAAGATGAATGTGGTAGAAAGTATAAATCAGGGAAACCTCGTTTGGCCTAGCCTTGCCTTGCCTTTCCTTGCCTTATTTCCTTCTCATCCTGTTCTCTGTCCCAGCCTCTCTCACTAAGCCCTCGTCTGGCTGCATGTCTCTTCTTTCCTCTCTCCTTTTCTCAAACTCTCCTGCTTCCTGGCTTTCGTCTTTCAATTCCTCCATTTCATTCCTGCAGCCCCTCACTAGTTTTTCCTCTTGCCTCCCTTGGGCCTGCTCCCTTGGCTTTCTCCCTCTCTTCCATATCCTTCTTCCCGACTTGACTCTTGGAGACTTTTGGCCACTTTGGAGCCAAGTCTGGGCATGTTTTGGAAACTTTTCAGAGGCCTCGCTGGTGACACGGGGGACAGCAGGCAGTGACAGGCCTGGGGCTGACAGGCTCCCCCTCCCCTAGCGGGTGGTCCGCTGCCACACCCAGCTGACGTAGAACCTTTCTCACAATGCCCGCTACCGTGGTGAGGATGCGGGCACTCTGCAGGTGACAGGGACCCAGCAGGACTTGCTGTCAGCTCAGCAATTGCTCAGTTCCCCAAAGAAGCTGAATACTGCAAATTGCTGCTTTTGCTCTTGAAATGATGTCATCAGGTGGGTGTTTTGGTGTAATACACTGAAAACCAGAGCAGAAATGCTGAAATATTCCCATGATAAGCATGGTCTCTGCACCAAACCACCATGTCTCAGCCTAAGTATGTCTGCCGCTTGTTCTTTTGTACTGCCAGCTGATTGTGGAAGTACAGTATAAAAACCATCTTTATGGAGAGATCTTTCTGGTTTAGGCTTAGTCTAAGTGTCTCAAGTAGCCGGGGCTTTTGTTTGGGCCTAATCCATAAGGTCTGATGGCTTTCCTCCTCATCACAAGATGAATGTGGTAGAAAGTATAAATCAGGGAAACCTCGTTTGGCCTAGCCTTGCCTTGCCTTGCCTTATTTCCTTCTCATCCTGTTCTCTGTCCCAGCCTCTCTCACTAAGCCCTCGTCTGGCTGCATGTCTCTTCTTTCCTCTCTCCTTTTCTCAAACTCTCCTGCTTCCTGGCTTTCGTCTTTCAATTCCTCCATTTCAGTCCTGCAGCCCGGCACTACTTTTTTCTCTTGCCTCCCTTTGGCCTGCTCCCTTGTCTTTCTCCCTCTCTTCCATATCCTTCTTCCCGACTTGTCTCTTGGAGACTTTTGGCCACTTTGGACCCAAGTCTGGGGATGTTTTGGAAACTTTTCAGAGGCCTCGCTGGTGACAGGGGGGACAGCAGGCAGTGACAGGCCCGGCGCTGACAGGCTCCCCCTCTCCTAGCGGGCGCTCAGCTGCCACACCCAGCTGACATAGAACCTTTGTCACAATGCCCGCTACTGTGGTGAGGATGCGGGCACTCTGCAGGTGACAGGGACCCAGCAGGACTTGCTGTCAGCTCAGCAATTGCTCAGTTCCCCAAAGAAGCTGAATTCTGCAAATTGCTGCTTTGCTCTTGAAATGATGTCATCAGGTGGGTGTTTTGGTGTAATACACTAAAAACCAGAGCAGAAATGCTGAAATATTCCCATGATAAGCATGGTCTCTGCACCAAACCACCATGTCTCAGCCTAAGTATGTCTGCCGCTTGTTCTTTTGTACTGCCAGCTGATTGTGGAAGTACAGTATAAAAACCATCTTTATGGAGAGATCTTTCTGGTTTAGGCTTAGTCTAAGTGTCTCAAGTAGCCGGGGCTTTTGTTTGGGCCTAATCCATAAGGTCTGATGGCTTTCCTCCTCATCTCAAGATGAATGTGGTAGAAAATATAAATCAAGGAAACCTCGTTTGGCCTAGCCTTGCCTTGCCTTGCCTTATTTCCTTCTCATCCTGTTCTCTGTCCCAGCCTCTCTCACTAACCCCTCGTCTGGCTGCATGTCTCTTCTTTCCTCTCTCCTTTTCTCAAACTCTCCTGCTTCCTGGCTTTCGTCTTTCAATTCCTCCATTTCAGTCCTGCAGCCCGGCACTACTTTTTTCTCTTGCCTCCCTTTGGCCTGCTCCCTTGGCTTTCTCCCTCTCTTCCATATCCTTCTTCCCGACTTGTCTCTTGGAGACTTTTGGCCACTTTGGAGCCAAGTCTGGGCATGTTTTTGAAACTTTTCAGGTGCCTCGCTGCTGACAGGGGGACAGCAGGCAGTGACAGGCCCGGGGCTGACAGGCTCCCCCTCCCCTAGCGGGCGCTCGGCTGCCACACCCAGCTGACATAGAACCTTTGTCACAATGCCCGCTACTGTGGTGAGGATGCGGGCACTCTGTAGGTGACAGGGACCCAGCAGGACTTGCTGTCAGCTCAGCAATTGCTCAGTTCCCCAAAGAAGTTGAATTTTGCAAATTGCTGCTTTGCTCTTGAAATGATGTCATCAGGTGGGTGTTTTGGTGTAATACACTGAAAACCAGAGCAGAAATGCTGAAATATTCCCATGATATGCATGGTCTCTGCACCAAACCACCATGTCTCAGCCTAAGTATGTCTGCCGCTTGTTCTTTTGTACTGCCAGCTGATTGTGAAAGTACAGTATAAAAACCATCTTTATGGTAAGATCTTTGTGGTTTAGACTTAGTCTAAGTGTCTCAAGTAGCCGGGGCTTTTGTTTGGGCCTAATCCATATGGTCTGATGGCTTTCCTCCTCATCTCAAGATGAATGTGGTAGAAAATATAAATCAGGGAAACCTCGTTTGGCCTAGCATTGCCTTGCCTTGCCTTGCCTTATTTCCTTCTCATCCTGTTCTCTGTCCCAGCCTCTCTCACTAAGCCCTCGTCTGGCTGCATGTCTCTTCTTTCCTCTCTCCTTTTCTCAAACTCTCCTGCTTCCTGACTTTCGTCTTTCAATTCCTCCATTTCAGTCCTGCAGCCCCTCACTAGTTTTTTCTCTTGCCTCCCTTTGGCCTGCTCCCTTGGCTTTCTCCCTCTCTTCCATATCCTTCTTCCCGACTTGTCTCTTGGAGACTTTTGGCCACTTTGGAGCCAAGTCTGGGCATGTTTTGGAAACTTTTCAGAGGCCTCGCTGGTGACAGGGGGGACAGCAGGCAGTGACAGGCCCGGGGCTGACAGGCTAGCCCTCCCCTAGCGGGCGCTCGGCTGCCACACCCAGCTGACATAGAACCTTTGTCACAATGCCCGCTACCGTGGTGAGGATGCGGGCACTCTGCAGGTGACAGGGACCCAGCAGGACTTGCTGTCAGCTCAGCAATTGCTCAGTTCCCCAAAGAAGCTGAATTCTGCAAATTGCTGCTTTTGCTCTTGAAATGATGTCATCAGGTGGGTGTTTTGGTGTAATACACTGAAAACCAGAGCAGAAATGCTGAAATATTCCCATGATATGCATGGTCTCTGCACCAATCCACCATGTCTCAGCCTAAGTATGTCTGCCGCTTGTTCTTTTGTACTGCCAGCTGATTGTGGAAGTACAGTATTAAAACAATCTTTATGGAGAGATCTTTCTGGTTTAGGCTTAGTCTAAGTGTCTCAAGTAGCCGGGGCTTTTGTTTGGGCCTAATCCATAACGTCTGATGGCTTTCCTCTCATCTCAAGATGAATGTGGTAGAAAATATAAATCAAAGAAACGTCCTTTGGCCTAGCCTTGCCTTGCCTTGCCTTATTTCCTTCTCATCCTGTTCTCTGTCCCAGCCTCTCTCACTAACCCCTCGTCTGGCTGCATGTCTCTTCTTTCCTCTCTCCTTTTCTCAAACTCTCCTGCTTCCTGGCTTTCGTCTTTCAATTCCTCCATTTCATTCCTGCAGCCCCTCACTAGTTTTTCCTCTTGCCTCCCTTGGGCCTGCTCCCTTGGCTTTCTCCCTCTCTTCCATATCCTTCTTCCCGACTTGCCTCTTGGAGACTTTTGGACACTTTGGACCCAAGTCTGGGCATGTTTTAGAAACTTTTCAGAGGCCTCGCTGGTGACAGGGGGGACAGCAGGCAGTGACAGGCCCGGGGCTGACAGGCTCCCCCTCCCCTAGCGGGCGCTCCGCTGCCACACCCAGCTGACATAGAACCTTTGTCACAATGCCCGCTACTGTGGTGAGGATGCGGGCACTCTGCAGGTGACAGGGACCCAGCAGGACTTGCTGTCAGCTCAGCAATTGCTCAGTTCCCCAAAGAAGTTGAATTTTGCAAATTGCTGCTTTGCTCTTGAAATGATGTCATCAGGTGGGTGTTTTGGTGTAATACACTGAAAACCAGAGCAGAAATGCTGAAATATTCCCATGATATGCATGGTCTCTGCACCAAACCACCATGTCTCAGCCTAAGTATGTCTGCCGCTTGTTCTTTTGTACTGCCAGCTGATTGTGAAAGTACAGTATAAAAACCATCTTTATGGTAAGATCTTTGTGGTTTAGACTTAGTCTAAGTGTCTCAAGTAGCCGGGGCTTTTGTTTGGGCCTAATCCATAAGGTCTGATGGCTTTCCTCCTCATCTCAAGATGAAGATGGTAGAAAATATAAATCAGGGAAACCTCGTTTGGCCTAGCCTTGCCTTGCCTTGCCTTGCCTTATTTCCTTCTCATCCTGTTCTCTGTCCCAGCCTCTCTCACTAACCCCTCGTCTGGCTGCATGTCTCTTCTTTCCTCTCTCCTTTTCTCAAACTCTCCTGCTTTCTGGCTTTCGTCTGTCAATTCCTCCATTTCATTCCTACAGCCCCTCACTAGTTTTGCCTCTTGCCTCCCTTGGGCCTGCTCCCTTGGCTTTCTCCCTCTCTTCCATATCCTTCTTCCCGACTTGCCTCTTGGAGACTTTTGGACATTTTGGACCCAAGTCTGGGCATGTTTTGGAAACTTTTCAGAGGCCTCGCTGGTGACAGGGGGGACAGCAGGCAGTGACAGGCCCGGGGCTGACAGGCTAGCCCTCCCCTAGCGGGCGCTCGGCTGCCACACCCAGCTGACATAGAACCTTTGTCACAATGCCCGCTACCGTGGTGAGGATGCGGGCACTCTGCAGGTGACAGGGACCCAGCAGGACTTGCTGTCAGCTCAGCAATTGCTCAGTTCCCCAAAGAAGCTGAATTCTGCAAATTGCTGCTTTTGCTCTTGAAATGATGTCATCAGGTGGGTGTTTTGGTGTAATACACTGAAAACCAGAGCAGAAATGCTGAAATATTCCCATGATATGCATGGTCTCTGCACCAAACCACCATGACTCAGCCTAAGTACATCTGCCGCTTGTTCTTTTGTACTGCCAGCTGATTGTGAAAGTACAGTATAAAAACCATCTTTAGGGTAAGATCTTTGTGGTTTAGACTTAGTCTAAGTGTCTCAAGTAGCCGGGGCTTTTGTTTGGGCCTAATCTATAAGGTCTGATGGCTTTCCTCTCATCTCAAGATGAATGTGGTAGAAAATATAAATCAAGGAAACCTCGTTTGGCCTAGCCTTGCCTTGCCTTGCCTTATTTCCTTCTCATCCTGTTCTGTGTCCCAGCCTCTCTCACTAAGCCCTCGTCTGGCTGCATGTCTCTTCTTTCCTCTCTCCTTTTCTCAAACTCTCCTGCTTCCTGGCTTTCGTCTTTCAATTCCTCCATTTCAGTCCTGCATCCCGGCACTACTTTTTCCTCTTGCCTCCCTTTGGCCTGCTCCCTTGGCTTTCTCCCTCTGTTCCATATCCTTCTTTCCGACTTGTCTGTTGGAGACTTTTGGCCACTTTGGACCCAAGTCTGGGCATGTTTTAGAAACTTTTCAGAGGCCTCTCTGGTGACAGGGGGGACAGCAGGCAGTGACAGGCCCGGGGCTGACAGGCTCCCCCTCCCCTAGCGGGCGCTCGGCTGCCACACCCAGCTGACGTAGAACCTTTGTCACAATGCCCGCTACTGTGGTGAGGATGCGGGCACTCTGCAGGTGGCAGGGACCCAGCAGGACTTGCTGTCAGCTCAGCAATTGCTCAGTTCCCCAAAGAAGCTGAATTCTGCAAATTGCTGCTTTTGCTCTTGAAATGATGTCATCAGGTGGGTGTTTTGGTGTAATACACTGAAAACCAGAGCAGAAATGCTGAAATATTCCCATGATATGCATGGTCTCTGCACCAAACCACCATGACTCAGCCTAAGTACATCTGCCGCTTGTTCTTTTGTACTGCCAGCTGATTGTGAAAGTACAGTATAAAAACCATCTTTATGGAGACATCTTTCTGGTTTAGGCTTAGTCTAAGCGTCTCAAGTAGCCGGGGCTTTTGTTTGGGCCTAATCCATAAGGTCTGATGGCTTTCCTCTCATCTCAAGATGAATGTGGTAGAAAATATAAATCAAAGAAACGTCCTTTGGCCTAGCCTTGCCTTGCCTTGCCTTGCCTTATTTCCTTCTCATCCTGTTCTGTGTCCCAGCCTCTCTCACTAAGCCCTCGTCTGGCTGCATGTCTCTTCTTTCCTCTCTCCTTTTCTCAAACTCTCCTGCTTCCTGGCTTTCGTCTTTCAATTCCTCCATTTCAGTCCTGCAGCCCCCTCACTAGTTTTTCCTCTTGCCTCCCTTGGGCCTGCTCCCTTGGCTTTTTCCCTCTGTTCCATATCCTTCTTCCCGACTTGTCTCTTGGAGACTTTTGGCCACTTTGCACCCAAGTCTGGGCATGTTTTAGAAACTTTTCAGAGGCTTCGCTGGTGACAGGGGGGACAGCAGGCAGTGACAGGCCCGGGGCTGACAGGCTCCCCCTCCCCTAGCGGGCGCTCGGCTCCCACACCCAGCTGACATAGAATCTTTGTCACAATGCCCGCTACTGTGGTGAGGATGCGGGCACTCTGCAGGTGGCAGGGACCCAGCAGGACTTGCTGTCAGCTCAGCAATTGCTCAGTTCCCCTAAGAAGCTGAATTCTGCAACTTGCTGCTTTTGCTCTTGAAATGATGTCATCAGGTGGGTGTTTTGGTGTAATACACTGAAAACCAGAGCAGAAATGCTGAAATATTCCCATGATATGCATGGTCTCTGCACCAAACCACCATGACTCAGCCTAAGTACATCTGCCGCTTGTTCTTTTGTACTGCCAGCTGATTGTGAAAGTACAGTATAAAAACCATCTTTATGGAGAGATCTTTGTGGTTTAGGCTTAGTCTAAGTGTCTCAAGTAGCCGGGGCTTTTGTTTGGGCCTAATCCATAAGGTCTGATGGCTTTCCTCCTCATCTCAAGATGAATGTGGTAGAAAATATAAATCAAAGAAACGTCCTTTGGCCTAGCCTTGCCTTGCCTTGCCTTGCCTTGCCTTGCCTTATTTCCTTCTCATCCTGTTCTCTGTCCCAGCCTCTCTCACTAAGCCCTCGTCTGGCTGCATGTCTCTTCTTTCCTCTCTCCTTTTCTCAAACTCTCCTGCTTCCTGGCTTTCGTCTTTCAATTCCTCCATTTCAGTCCTGCAGCCCGGCACTACTTTTTCCTCTTGCCTCCCTTTGACCTGCTCCCTTGCCTTTCTCCCTCTCTTCCATATCCTTCTTCCCGACTTGTCTGTTGGAGCCTTTTGGCCACTTTGGAGCCAAGTCTGGGCATGTTTTAGAAACTTTTCAGAGGCTTCGCTGGTGACACGGGGGACAGCAGGCAGTGACAGGCCCGGGGCTACAGGCTCCCCCTCCACTAGCGGGCGCTCGGCTCCCACACCCAGCTGACATAGAACCTTTGTCACAATGCCCGCTACTGTGGTGAGGATGCGGGCACTCTGCAGGTGTCAGGGACCCAGCAGGACTTGCTGTCAGCTCAGCAATTGCTCAGTTCCCCTAAGAAGCTGAATTCTGCAAATTGCTGCTTTTGCTCTTGAAATGATGTCATCAGGTGGGTGTTTTGGTGTAATACACTGAAAACCAGAGCAGAAATGCTGAAATAGTCCCATGATATGCATGGTCTCTGCACCAAACCACCATGTCTCAGCCTAAGTATGTCTGCCGCTTGTTCTTTTGTACTGCCAGCTGATTGTGAAAGTACAGTATAAAAACCATCTTTATGGAGAGATCTTTCTGGTTTAGGCTTAGTGTAAGTGTCTCAAGTAGCCGGGGCTCTTGTTTGGGCCTAATCCATATGGTCTGATGGCTTTCCTCTCATCTCAAGATGAATGTGGTAGAAAATATAAATCAAAGAAACGTCCTTTGGCCTAGCCTTGCCTTGCCTTGCCTTATTTCCTCCTCATCCTGTTCTCTGTCCCAGCCTCTCTCACTAAGCCCTCGTCTGGCTGCATGTCTCTTCTTTCCTCTCTCCTTTTCTCAAACTCTCCTGCTTCCTGGCTTTCGTCTTTCAATTCCTCCATTTCAGTCCTGCATCCCGCCACTACTTTTTCCTCTTGCCTCCCTTTGGCCTGCTCCCTTGCCTTTCTCCCTCTGTTCCATATCCTTCTTTCCGACTTGTCTGTTGGAGACTTTTGGCCACTTTGGACCCAAGTCTGGGCATGTTTTAGAAACTTTTCAGAGGCCTCGCTGGTGACAGGGGGGACAGCAGGCAGTGACAGGCCCGGGGCTGACAGGCTCCCCCTCCCCTAGTGGGCGCTCGGCTCCCACACCCAGCTGACATAGAACCTTTGTCACAATGCCCGCTACTGTGGTGAGGATGCGGGCACTCTGCAGGTGACAGGGACCCAGCAGGACTTGCTGTCAGCTCAGCAATTGCTCAGTTCCCCTAAGAAGCTGAATTCTGCAAATTGCTGCTTTTGCTCTTGAAATGATGTCATCAGGTGGGTGTTTTGGTGTAATACACTGAAAACCAGAGCAGAAATGCTGAAATAGTCCCATGATATGCATGGTCTCTGCACCAAACCACCATGTCTCAGCCTAAGTATGTCTGCCGCTTGTTCTTTTGTACTGCCAGCTGATTGTGAAAGTACAGTATAAAAACCATCTTTATGGAGAGATCTTTCTGGTTTAGGCTTAGTGTAAGTGTCTCAAGTAGCCGGGGCTCTTGTTTGGGCCTAATCCATATGGTCTGATGGCTTTCCTCTCATCTCAAGATGAATGTGGTAGAAAATATAAATCAAAGAAACGTCCTTTGACCTAGCCTTGCCTTGCCTTGCCTTATTTCCTCCTCATCCTGTTCTCTGTCCCAGCCTCTCTCACTAAGCCCTCGTCTGGCTGCATGTCTCTTCTTTCCTCTCTCCTTTTCTCAAACTCTCCTGCTTCCTGGCTTTCGTCTTTCAATTCCTCCATTTCAGTCCTGCATCCCGGCACTACTTTTTCCTCTTGCCTCCCTTTGGCCTGCTCCCTTGGCTTTCTCCCTCTGTTCCATATCCTTCTTTCCGACTTGTCTGTTGGAGACTTTTGGCCACTTTGGACCCAAGTCTGGGCATGTTTTAGAAACTTTTCAGAGGCCTCGCTGGTGACAGGGGGGACAGCAGGCAGTGACAGGCCCGGGGCTGACAGGCTCCCCCTCCCCTAGTGGGCGCTCGGCTCCCACACCCAGCTGACATAGAACCTTTGTCACAATGCCCGCTACTGTGGTGAGGATGCGGGCACTCTGCAGGTGACAGGGACCCAGTAGGACTTGCTGTCAGCTCAGCAATTGCTCAGTTCCCCAAAGAAGTTGAATTCTGCAAATTGCTGCTTTTGCTCTTGAAATGATGTCATCAGGTGGGTGTTTTGGTGTAATACACTGAAAACCAGAGCAGAAATGCTGAAATATTCCCATGATATGCATGGTCTCTGCACCAAACCACCATGACTCAGCCTAAGTACATCTGCCGCTTGTTCTTTTGTACTGCCAGCTGATTGTGAAAGTACAGTATAAAAACCATCTTTATGGAGAGATCTTTGTGGTTTAGGTTTAGTCTAAGTGTCTCAAGTAGCCGGGGCTTTTGTTTGGGCCTAATCCATAAGGTCTGATGGCTTTCCTCCTCATCTCAAGATGAATGTGGTAGAAAATATAAATCAAGGAAACGTCCTTTGGCCTAGCCTTGCCTTGCCTTGCCTTATTTCCTTCTCATCCTGTTCTCTGTCCCAGCCTCTCTCACTAACCCCTCGTCTGGCTGCATGTCTCTTCTTTCCTCTCTCCTTTTCTCAAACTCTCCTGCTTCCTGGCTTTCATCTTTCTATTCCTCCATTTCAGTCCTGCAGCCCGGCACTGCTTTTTCCTCTTGCCTCCCTTTGGCCTGCTCCCTTGGCTTTCTCCCTCTCTTCCATATCCTTCTTCCCGACTTGTCTCTTGGAGACTTTTGGGCACTTTGGAGCCAAGTCTGGGGATGTTTTGGAAACTTTTCAGAGGCCTCGCTGGTGACACGGGGGACAGCAGGCAGTGACAGGCCCGGGGCTGACAGGCTCCCCCTCCCCTAGCGGGCGCTCGGCTGCCACACCCAGCTGACGTAGAACCTTTGTCACAATGCCCGCTACCGTGGTGAGGATGCGGGCACTCTGCAGGTGACAGGGACCCAGCAGGACTTGCTGTCAGCTCAGCAATTGCTCAGTTCCCCAAAGAAGCTGAATTCTGCAAATTGCTGCTTTGCTCTTGAAATGATGTCATCAGGTGGGTGTTTTGGTGTAATACACTGAAAACCAGAGCAGAAATGCTCAAATATTCCCATGATATGCATGGTCTCTGCACCAAACCACCATATCTCAGCCTAAGTATGTCTGCCGCTTGTTCTTTTGTACTGACAGAAGATTGTGGAAGTACAGTATAAAAACCATCTTTATGGAGAGATCTTTCTGGTTTAGGCTTAGTCTAAGCGTCTCAAGTAGCCGGGGCTTTTGTTTGGGCCTAATCCATAAGGTCTGATGGCTTTCCTCTCATCTCAAGATGAATGTGGTAGAAAATATAAATCAAAGAAACGTCCTTTGGCCTAGCCTTGCCTTGACTTGCCTTGCCTTATTTCCTTCTCATCCTGTTCTCTGTCCCAGCCTCTCTCACTAAGCCCTCGTCTGGCTGCATGTCTCTTCTTTCCTCTCTCCTTTTCTCAAACTCTCCTGCTTCCTGGCTTTCGTCTTTCAATTCCTCCATTTCAGTCCTGCAGCCCACTCACTAGTTTTTCCTCTTGCCTCCCTTGGGCCTGCTCCCTTGGCTTTTTCCCTCTGTTCCATATCCTTCTTCCCGACTTGTCTCTTGGAGACTTTTGGCCACTTTGCACCCAAGTCTGGGCATGTTTTAGAAACTTTTCAGAGGCCTCGCTGGTGACAGGGGGGACAGCAGGCAGTGACAGGCCCGGGGCTGACAGGCTCCCCCTCCCCTAGCAGGCGCTCGGCTGCCACACCCAGCTGACATAGAACCTTTGTCACAATGCCCGCTACCGTGGTGAGGATGCGGGCACTCTGCAGGTGACAGGGACCCAGCAGGACTTGCTGTCAGCTCAGCAATTGCTCAGTTCCCCAAAGAAGCTGAATTCTGCAACTTGCTGCTTTTGCTCTTGAAATGATGTCATCAGGTGGGTGTTTTGGTGTAATACACTGAAAACCAGAGCAGAAATGCTGAAATATTCCCATGATATGCATGGTCTCTGCACCAAACCACCATGACTCAGCGTAAGTACGTCTGCCGCTTGTTCTTTTGTACTGCCAGCTGATTGTGAAAGTACAGTATAAAAACCATTGTTATGGAGAGATCTTTGTGGTTTAGGCGTAGTGTAAGTGTCTCAAGTAGCCGGGGCTTTTGTTTGGGCCTAATCCATAAGGTCTGATGGCTTTCCTCCTCATCTCAAGATGAATGTGGTAGAAAATATAAATCAAAGAAACGTCCTTTGGCCTAGCCTTGCCTTGCCTTGCCTTGCCTTATTTCCTTCTCATCCTGTTCTCTGTCCCAGCCTCTCTCACTAAGCCCTCGTCTGGCTGCATGTCTCTTCTTTCCTCTCTCCTTTTCTCAAACTCTCCTGCTTCCTGGCTTTCGTCTTTCAATTCCTCCATTTCAGTCCTGCAGCCCGGCACTACTTTTTCCTCTTGCCTCCCTTTGTCCTGCTCCCTTGGCTTTCTCCCTCTGTTCCATATCCTTCTTCCCGACCTGTCTGTTGGAGACTTTTGGCCACTTTGCACCCAAGTCTGGGCATGTTTTAGAAACTTTTCAGAGGCCTCGCTGGTGACAGGGGGGACAGCAGGCAGTGACAGGCCCGGGGCTGACAGGCTCCCCCTCCCCTAGCGGGCGCTCGGTTGCCACACCCAGCTGACATAGAACCTTTGTCACAATGCCCGCTACCGTGGTGAGGATGCGGGCACTCTGCAGGTGACAGGGACCCAGCAGGACTTGCTGTCAGCTCAGCAATTGCTCAGTTCCCCTAAGAAGCTGAATTCTGCAACTTGCTGCTTTTGCTCTTGAAATGATGTCATCAGGTGGGTGTTTTGGTGTAATACACTGAAAACCAGAGCAGAAATGCTGAAATATTCCCATGATATGCATGGTCTCTGCACCAAACCACCATGACTCAGCCTAAGTACATCTGCCGCTTGTTCTTCTGTACTGACAGAAGATTGTGGAGGTACAGTATAAAAACCATCTTTATGGAGAGATCTTTGTGGTTTAGGCTTAGTCTAAGCATCTCAAGTAGCCGGGGCTTTTGTTTGGGCCTAATCCATAAGGTCTGATGGCTTTCCTCCTCATCTCAAGATGAATGTGGTAGAAAATATAAATCAAAGAAACGTCCTTTGGCCTAGCCTTGCCTTGCCTTGCCTTGCCTTATTTCCTTCTCATCCTGTTCTCTGTCCCAGCCTCTCTCACTAACCCCTCGTCTGGCTGCATGTCTCTTCTTTCCTCTATCCTTTTCTCAAACTCTACTGCTTCCTGGCTTTCGTCTTTCAATTCCTCCATTTCAGTCCTGCAGCCCGGCACTACTTTTTCCTCTTGCCTCCCTTTGGCCTGCTCCCTTGGCTTTCTCCCTCTCTTCCATATCCTTCTTCCCGACGTGTCTCTTGGAGACTTTTGGCCACTTTGGAGCCAAGTTTGGGGATATTTTGGAAACTTTTCAGAGGCCTCGCTGGTGACAGGGGGGACAGCAGGCAGTGACAGGCCCGGGGCTGACAGGCTCCCCCTCCCCTAGCGGGCGCTCGGCCGCCACACCCAGCTGACATAGAACCTTTGTCACAATGCCCGCGACCGTGGTGAGGATGCGGGCACTCTGCAGGTGCCAGGGACCCAGCAGGACTTGCTGTCAGCTCAGCAATTGCTCAGTTCCCCAAAGAAGCTGAATTCTGCAAATTGCTGCTTTTGCTCTTGAAATGATGTCATCAGGTGGGTGTTTTGGTGTAATACACTGAAAACCAGAGCAGAAATGCTGAACTATTCCCATGATATGCATGGTCTCTGCACCAAACCACCATGTCTCAGCCTAAGTACATCTGCCGCTTGTTCTTCTGTACTGACAGAAGATTGTGGAGGTACAGTATAAAAACCATCTTTATGGAGAGATCTTTGTGGTTTAGGCTTAGTCTAAGCATCTCAAGTAGCCGGGGCTTTTGTTTGGGCCTAATCCATAAGGTCTGATGGCTTTCCTCCTCATCTCAAGATGAATGTGGTAGAAAATATAAATCAAAGAAACGTCCTTTGGCCTAGCCTTGCCTTGCCTTGCCTTATTTCCTTCTCATCCTATTCTCTGTCCCAGCCTCTCTCACTAACCCCTCGTCTGGCTGCATGTCTCTTCTTTCCTCTCTCCTTTTCTCAAACTCTCCTGCTTCCTGGCTTTCGTCTTTCAATTCCTCCATTTCAGTCCTGCAGCCCGGCACTACTTTTTCCTCTTGCCTCCCTTTGGCCTGCTCCCTTGGCTTTCTCCCTCTCTTCCATATCCTTCTTCCCGACTTGTCTCTTGGAGACTTTTGGCCACTTTGGAGCCAAGTCTGGGGATGTTTTGGAAACTTTTCAGAGGCCTCGCTGGTGACAGGGGGGACAGCAGGCAGTGACAGGCCCGGGGCTGACAGGCTCCCCCTCCCCTAGCGGACGCTCGGCTGCCACACCCAGCTGACATAGAACATTTGTCACAATAACCGCTACCGTGGTGAGGATGCGGGCACTCTGCAGGTGACAGGGACCCAGCAGGACTTGCTGTCAGCTCAGCAATTGCTCAGTTCCCCAAAGAAGCTGAATTCTGCAAATTGCTGCTTTTGCTCTTGAAATGATATCATCAGGTGGGTGTTTTGGTGTAATACACTGAAAACCAGAGCAGAAATGCTGAAATATTCCCATGATAAGCAAGGTCTCTGCACCAAACCACCATGACTCAGCCTAAGTATGTCTGCCGCTTGTTCTTTTGTACTGCCAGCTGATTGTGGAAGTACAGTATAAAAACCATCTTTATGGAGAGATCTTTCTGGTTTAGGCTTCGTTTAAGCGTCTCAAGTAGCCGGGGCTTTTGTTTGGGCCTAATCCATAAGGTCTGATGGCTTTCCTCTCATCTCAAGATGAATGTGGTAGAAAATATAAATCAAAGAAACGTCCTTTGGCCTAGCCTTGCCTTGCCTTGCCTTGCCTTATTTCCTTCTCATCCTGTTCTCTGTCCCAGCCTCTCTCACTAAGCCCTCGTCTGGCTGCATGTCTCTTCTTTCCTCTCTCCTTTTCTCAAACTCTCCTGCTTCCTGGCTTTCCTCTTTCAATTCCTCCGTTTCAGTCCTGCAGCCCCCTCACTAGTTTTTCCTCTTGCCTCCCTTGGGCCTGCTCCCTTGGCTTTTTCCCTCTGTTCCATATCCTTCTTCCCGACTTGTCTCTTGGAGACTTTTGGCCACTTTGGACCCAAGTCTGGGCATGTTTTGGAAACTTTTCAGAGGCCTCGCTGGTGACAGGGGGGACAGCAGGAAGTGACAGGCCCGGGGCTGACAGGCTCCCCCTCCCCTAGCGGGCGCTCGGCTGCCACGCCCAGCTGACATAGAAACTTTATCACAATGCCCGCTACCGTGGTGAGGATGCGGGCACTCTGCAGGTGCCAGGGACCCAGCAGGACTTGCTGTCAGCTCAGCAATTGCTCAGTTCCCCAAAGAACTGAATTCTGCAAATTACTGCTTTTGCTCTTGAAATGATGTCATCAGGTGGGTGTTTTGGTGTAATACACTGAAAACCAGACCAGAAATGCTGATATAGTCCCATGATATGCATGGTCTCTGCACCAAACCACCATGTCTCAGCCTAAGTATGTCTGCCGCTTGTTCTTTTGTACTGCCAGCTGATTGTGAAAGTACAGTATAAAAACCATCTTTATGGAGAGATCTTTCTGGTTTAGGCTTAGTGTAAGTGTCTCAAGTAGCCGGGGCTTTTGTTTGGGCCTAATCCATATGGTCTGATGGCTTTCCTCTCATCTCAAGATGAATGTGGTAGAAAATATTATTCAAAGAAACGTCCTTTGGCCTAGCCTTGCCTTGCCTTGCCTTCTTTCCTTCTCATCCTGTTCTCTGTCCCAGCCTCTCTCACTAAGCCCTCGTCTGGTTGCATGTCTCTTCTTTCCTCTCTCCTTTTCTCAAACTCTCCTGCTTCCTGCCTTTCGTCTTTCAATTCCTCCATTTCAGTCCTGCAGCCCCGCACTACTTTTTCCTCTTGCCTCCCTTTGTCCTGCTCCCTTGGCTTTCTCCCTCTATTCCATATCCTTCTTCACGACTTGTCTGTTGGAGACTTTTGGCCACTTTGGACTCAAGTCTGGGCATGTTTTGGAAACTTTTCAGAGGCCTCGCTGGTGACACGGGGGACAGCAGGCAGTGACAGGCCCGGGGCTGACAGGCTCCCCCTCCCCTAGCGGGCGCTCGGCTGCCACACCCAGCTGACGTAGAACCTTTGTCACAATGCCCGCTACTGTGGTGAGGATGCGGGCACTCTGCAGGTGGCAGGGACCCAGCAGGACTTACTGTCAGCTCAGCAATTGCTCAGTTCCCCAAAGAAGCTGAATTCTGCAACTTGCTGCTTTTGCTCTTGAAATGATGTCATCAGGTGGGTGTTTTGGTGTAATACACTGAAAACCAGAGCAGAAATGCTGAAATATTCCCATGATATGCATGGTCTCTGCACCAAACCACCATGACTCAGCCTAAGTACATCTGCCGCTTGTTCTTTTGTACTGCCAGCTGATTGTGAAAGTACAGTATAAAAACCATCTTTATGGAGATATCTTTGTGGTTTAGACTTATTCTAAGTGTCTCAAGTAGCCGGGGCTTTTGTTTGGGCCTAATCCATAAGGTCTGATGGCTTTCCTCCTCATCTCAAGATGAATGTGGTAGAAAATATAAACCAAGGAAACGTCCTTTGGCCTAGCCTTGCCTTGCCTTGCCTTATTTCCTTCTCATCCTGTTCTCTGTCCCAGCCTCTCTCACTAAGCCCTCGTCTGGCTGCATGTCTCTTCTTTCCTCCCTCCTTTTCTCAAACTCTCCTGCTTCCTGCCTTTCGTCTTTCAATTCCTCCATTTCAGTCCTGCAGCCCGGCACTACTTTTTCCTCTTGCCTCCCTTTGGCCTGCTCCCTTGGCTTTCTCCCTCTCTTCCATATCCTTCTTCCCGACTTGTCTCTTGGAGACTTTTGGCCACTTTGCACCCAAGTCTGGGGATGTTTTTGAAACTTTTCAGAGGCCTCGCTGGTCACAGGGGGGACAGCAGGCAGTGACAGGCCCGGGGCTGACAGGCTCCCCCTCCCCTAGCGGGCGCTCCGCTGCCACACCCAGCTGACATAGAACCTTTGTCACAATGCCCGCGACCGTGCTGAGGATGCGGGCACTCTGCAGGTGACAGGGACCCAGCAGGACTTGCTGTCAGCTCAGCAATTGCTCAGTTCCCCAAAGAAGCTGAATTCTGCAAATTGCTGCTTTTGCTCTTGAAATGATGTCATCAGGTGGGTGTTTTGGTGTAATACACTGAAAACCAGAGCAGAAATGCTGAACTATTCCCATGATATGCATGGTCTCTGCACCAAACCACCATGACTCAGCCTAAGTACATCTGCCGCTTGTTCTTCTGTACTGACAGAAGATTGTGGAGGTACAGTATAAAAACCATCTTTATGGAGAGATCTTTGTGGTTTAGGCTTAGTCTAAGTGTCTCAAGTAGCCGGGGCTTTTGTTTGGGCCTAATCCATAAGGTCTGATGGCTTTCCTCCTCATCTCAAGATGAATGTGGTAGAAAATATAAATCAAAGAAACGTCCTTTGGCCTAGCCTTGCCTTGCCTTGCCTTGCCTTATTTCCTTCTCATCCTGTTCTCTGTCCCAGCCTCTCTCACTAACCCCTTGTCTGGCTGCATGTCTCTTCTTTCCTCTCTCCTTTTCTCAAACTCTACTGCTTCCTGGCTTTCGTCTTTCAATTCCTCCATTTCAGTCCTGCAGCCCGGCACTGCTTTTTCCTCTTGCCTCCCTTTGGCCTGCTCCCTTGCCTTTCTCCCTCTGTTCCATATCCTTCTTCCCGACGTGTCTCTTGGAGACTTTTGGCCACTTTGGAGCCAAGTATGGGGATGTTTTGGAAACTTTTCAGAGGCCTCGCTGGTGACAGGGGGGACAGCAGGCAGTGACAGGCCCGGGGCTGACAGGCTCTCCCTCCCCTAGCGGGCGTTCGGCTGCCACACCCAGCTGACATAGAACCTTTGTCACAATGCCTGCTACCGTGGTGAGGATGCGGGCACTCTGCAGGTGACAGGGACCCAGCAGAACTTGCTGTCAGCTCAGCAATTGCTCAGTTCCCCAAAGAAGCTGAATTCTGCAAATTGCTGCTTTTGCTCTTGAAATGATGTCATCAGGTGGGTCTTTTGGTGTAATACACTGAAAACCAGAGCAGAAATGCTGAAATATTCCCATGATATGCATGGTCTCTGCACCAAACCACCATGACTCAGCCTAAGTACATCTGCCGCTTGTTCTTTTGTACTGCCAGCTGATTGTGAAAGTACAGTATAAAAACCATCTTTATGGAGAGATCTTTGTGGTTTAGGCTTAGTCTAAGCGTCTCAAGTAGCCGGAGCTTTTGTTTGGGCCTAATCCATAAGGTCTGATGGCTTTCCTCCTCATCTCAAGATGAATGTGGTAGAAAATATAAATCAAAGAAACGTCCTTTGGCCTAGCCTTGCCTTGCCCTATTTCCTTCTCATCCTGTTCTCTGTCCCAGCCTCTATCACTAACCCCTCGTCTGGCTGCATGTCTCTTCTTTCCTCTCTCCTTTTCTCAAACTCTCCTGCTTCCTGGCTTTCGTCTTTCAATTCCTCCATTTCAGTCCTGCAGCCCGGCACTACTTTTTCCTCTTGCCTCCCTTGGGCCTGCTCCCTTGGCTTTCTCCCTCTCTTCCATATCCTTCTTCCCGACTTGTCTCTTGGAGACTTTTGGCCACTTTGCACCCAAGTCTGGGGATGTTTTGGAAACTTTTCAGAGGCCTCGCTGTGGAGAGTTACTGGCTGTGTGCTGTGAACAAGCCAGGGCTTGATGCGGCTGTGCTACACGGAAGGATTTCCCTGAGACACCAGAGACAAAAGGAAAGTAAACAGAAGCCGCTCTGCCCTCGACCCAGGCTGCAGGAGGGGCGTTGCCGCTGCGCATGAACAGTCTGTGAATAGTGCCCTGCAGCCAATCACCATAGTGGGGGGGGGATGAGTGACTGTGAGTGTAACCAATTGTAGCCTGCACTTGCCGCATGGCCTTTTGGTATAGAGTATATAAGGCTTGGAAAAACGTGGTCTCGGGGACATTGATATTCAGTGTTGTTTAAGAGTTCATTAAAGAGTACGGATGGTGAATTCACATTGAATTAGACTCCTTACTCTCGCCCGGCCCGCCCGTTCGATCAAAGAGCTTATGCCGGCGTCTGGATTCGTTGAATTTACTACCACTACAATTGGTAGCAGAGGATGGTTCGTTAGCAAAGCATAACGCTCCGGATCTACAAATGGTAGCAGAGGGATGGATCGTTAGCAAAGCATAACGCTCCGGATCAAAATTACTGCGGTAAGCAGCGTTCATAAAAAACGGAGCCAAGCCGGGGTGTGGGATAGTGTGCTTAGTCCGGTATCAAAAGACGGGCACCAGTCGAGCTGGCCACTCGCATCCTACGTTAAGACCGCGCTGATAAGATAATGGATATTGAAACAGCCGCGGCACTGCTGACGACTATTCTCTCTAAGAGAGGTATTGAATCGTCAGAGGAAAAGCTAATCACATTGATTTTTTTAGCTCAGAAGTGGGGACACTTTGGAGAAGTTCCACTTTTGTTTTCCCCAACGGAATGGAGATCAGTGGGGGACACTATGTGGGACAAAACTATCAGAGGGGAAGAAGAGAAAGAAATTAAAGCTGTGAGAGAATTGTGGAAAACCGTATTAGAATCATTAGAAATTATGAAATCGGAACAACGTGCCGCCCTAAGAGCCGCGGAGGCGCTTGTCCAAGAACAAACCTGGACTGATAAAACTTGTCGTCCAAAAGAAAAGAGGGGCCTGTGGGCTACTCTGTGGGGTCTGCCTGCCGTTCGGGGTGGTCGCGGGGTCCCGGCTCAGCCAATACTTTCACAATCCGATCTGCAACGCGGATTAGAAACTGCGCGGCTCGTAAACAAAGAACCGGAAGTTTCCCCCTCCGAGTCTCTGGGGCAATGTGCCAAGAAGGCGGAAGTGCAACTAGTCGACTGTCCGGATGTGGGAGGCCCTGAGTGCCGCCCTCCTCCTACCGCTCCGCCTCTGCCCTGCCCCGAGCCGGACGCCCCCCCTCCCTCCGAGAAAAGCGTGGAGGCCGGGCCGGCGCCGTCGCCGGGGCCGGGGCCGCCTCAAACTTTGCCTCCGCAAGCACCCGCGGAAGTTTTTTGTGAGCCTCCTCCTACATCATTGGGCTCACCCCAAGCAGTAGAGCAGTTACTGCAAGTTATTACCAACAAGCTTGAACAACTTAACTTAAGAGTGTCAAATGTAGAGAAAAATAAGGAACAAATTGAGTTTCAAAAACCAGCTTGCCCTTCACAAACAATGCAATCAAAGGTGCCTATAGATTCTACTGACCAGCCACAGCCCCGACGTGGCAGATGGTCAGGGGTCATCAAATATGCCATCCTAGAAGGTGATTGGTCTCCAGCAAAATTAGCCCTACCGGTAATTCAAAATATGAACACTCAGACAGCGGTATGGGAACCACACGATTGGAAAATTTTGCAGCAAGCAAAACAAACAACCACAAGCTATGGTATACGTTCAGAAGCTACCAGACACAAAGAACATCTCCGAACCTGTATCCCAATCAGCGACCAACCGTGAACCAGGCTTCTTTCACCTCAACAAGCCAAGCACCGCAGGAAGCCTCGGAGTTGATGTGGAGACAGCAGTAGATATAACATTGACCAATACTGCAATTCACAGAATACCAACGAATGCTAAAGGACCTTTATTTCGACAAGATAGTCTCATTGGAGGCCTATTGGTTGGCCGTTCTTCTGCTAGTATCAAAGGTCTTATAGTAATACCAGGTATAATTGATGCAGATTTCACAAGAACTGTTCAAATCCTGGCCTACACTCTGCATCTGCCAATTTTTATTCCTTCTGGAAGTAGAATAGCTCAGGTAGTAGCACTGGAAAACTGCCTACCAATGCTTCCAGGAGTTCCTCCAGCATCCTCAACACAAAGGCATGATAAAGGATTTGGATCGACCGGTCCTGCAGTTTGCTTCACCTCATCAATGACTCAGCGTCCCATGTTACGTGTGCAACTATTTCAATCTGATTCTACTGTTGTTGTAGAGGTAAATGCAATGCTTGATACTGGAGCTGATGTCTCCATCATTAGTCAATTCAAATGGCCACGAAATTGGAAACTTCAAAAATCAATCTCTTCCACTGTAGCTGGAGTAGGGGGTCAAACTACTCCAAATATAAGTGTTGATCCCATTTCGATTAGTTTCCCTGAAGGTCAATGTGTTACCCTTAGGGTGTATGTAATGGAATTGCCAAGCAGCCTTGAGGCGCTTATTGGCCGTGATGTCTTGGGGCAACTTGGTGCTGTGTTAACTACTTCACCTTTTCCTTAGTGGTCACTGGAAAGCAGTTGCCCAACCCTCCATTGACCTGGTTAACAGATAGCCCAGTTTGGGTTGACCAGTGGCCATTAACAGAAGAGCGACTGCAAAAGGCACGAGAATTAGTAGAAGAGCAATTAGTTGCAGGCCATATCAAGCCTTCTACTAGTCCATGGAATACCCCAATTTTTGTAATACCAAAAAAGAGTGGAAAGTGGCGATTATTACATGACTTGCGAAAGGTAAATGATCAAATGCAAGCCATGGGTGCTTTACAGCCTGGATTACCATCACCTGTAATGTTACCAGAAAATTGGCATATTCTAATTATAGATTTAAAGGATTGTTTCTTTACCATTCCTTTACATGAACAAGATACACAGCGTTTTGCATTTACACTGCCTTCAGTAAACAAAGCGGAACCAGCTAAAAGGTATGAGTGGGTAGTGCTACCGCAAGGTATGAAAAATTCTCCTACACTGTGCCAAATGTATGTTGCATGGGCACTTCAACCTATTCGTGCATCATGGAAACAAACAATTATTTATCATTATATGGATGATATTCTGTTCTGTCAACAAGCTGAGTTCACAGAAAATTCCATAGTCCAAATTACAATCAAACTCAAAGAAAAGGGGTTGGTCATAGCTCCAGAGAAAGTTCAAAAGTCTGCACCTTGGAAATACCTTGGTTGGTCCATTTGTGATGCACAGATTCGTCCACAAAAAATTGAATTACATACTGATTTACAAACATTAAATGATGTCCAAAAATTGTTGGGGGACATACAATGGATTAGAAATTGCGTAGGCATTACTAACAATGATATAGCACCTCTTACTTCACTTCTAAAAGGAGGTGATCCAGCTAAGAAAATAAGCTTAGAGTCCGTGCATCTCAAATGTCTTTCTGATATTATACAAAAAGTACAGACAAATTGGTCTAGCCGAAGACTTTCTGATCGACCAATTTCCCTCCTTATTAGCACTCTAGAACATCCGTGTGCAATCATCTGCCAGTGGCAAAACAAAAACGGGGAATTCCCCATAGATGTTGCTACAGATTCTTCCTTTTGTGCCACTGTCAGATTGAAAACAGAAAATGATTTGCGATTATTAGAGTGGATTTTTCTCAGTGTCCAACCAAAATTCAGTATTCAAACGAGACCAGAAGCAATTGGAGAATTGATTCGAAAAGGAAGATCTCGAATATTAGAAATTAGCGGTCAGGAACCAGATGACATCAGTATTCCGATAAATGGAGCCGATTTAGAATGGTGGCTGAGACATTCAATGCCTATACAGAATGCATTATTAGGATTTATAGGCAAGGTACATTCACGACAACCAAAAGGTAAACTATGGCAATTCCTTAGAACAAATCAGTGGTTAGAGAGAAGCAAAGTAAAAGCAAAACCTGTTGAAGGCCTTACAGTATATACAGATGCAGGAAAACGAAGACACCAGGCAGCATGTGTCTGGCAAGAGAATAGTCAATGGAAACAGCATTTAATTGAAGGTTCAAAAGAGGATTCATTGCAGACTTTAGAGCTCACGGCAGTAATATGGGCCTTAAATAATTGGCTGAAATCTGCTTTAAATGTTGTCACAGATTCTTTGTATGTAGCAGGTGTAATACCCAGAATGGAAAATGCCCTGTTAAGACAATCGAATAATCCTCGATTAGGAAAATTGTTTGTACAATTGAGAGCTATTTTAAATCAAAGAAAAGAACCCTGTTGTGTGATTCACATCCGCAGTCATCAATGGAATCTTGGTCTAGGTGAAGGAAATCAAATTGCAGATAGTTTAGTAAGTTCAGTACAGCACATGCCTCCAACAGATAAATTCCAACTAGCAAGACAAAGTCATGAGAGCTTTCATCAGAATGCCAGAGGTCTCCAAAGACAATTCGATTTAACTTTAAATGAAGCAAGAAGTATTGTACAGGCATGTCCTCAGTGTGGAAGCCAGATGTTAGGTATAGGAATCGGTGTCAATCCTCGAGGTTTAAAAGCCTTAGAAGTATGGCAAATGGATGTGACACGTGCCAGAATTTGGAAGACTTAAATATGTGCATGTCACAATCGATACTTTTTCAAAAATGATATGGGCTACTGCTTTACCAGGAGAAAAAGCACTACATGTATGTAAACATCTCACAGCTTGTTTTGCTGTAATGGGTGTCCCAGAAAAGATTAAGACAGACAATGGCCCTGCCTATGTTAGCCAGAAAGTTAGAACTTTTCTAATGAAATGGGGAGTGAAACACGTTACAGGCATACCTCATTCCCCAACAGGCCAAGGAATCATCGAGAGAGCACATCAAATGATTAAAGGGTATTTGAGCAAACAGAAGCAGGAAGAGTTAGATTGTCAACAGCGTTTAGCAAAGGTGTTGTTTACCTTGAATTATTTATGTTTAACTGGAGACCATGAGGAGCCTCCTGTGATCATTCATCATTATCAGATCAGACTAGGAAGGAAAAACACTTTACCGGAATTCATGGTGAGATATCGTGATCCCACCACTGGATTGTGGAAGGGACCAGTACCTGTTATTTTTAATGGTAGAGGGTATATGTGTCTCTCCACAGATCAAGGTCCATTGTGGGTTCCAAGTCGAGCAGTAAAGCCGGAGTTGAAACAAACTCAACCAAGTCAACTCCCTGCAGCAGAACCTTCGGAGGTCACAGAGTGAGGTGTAACCTTTGCATTGATTTAGCTGTGACATGTATGCGTACTATAGTTATATAAGTAGATCTTTAAACACCACTACCTCTTGAGTAAGTTTATCAACACCCAGCACATCGTTTGTTATAAGTTGAGTATCTTTAAACCAAAGTTCTTGGAATTTGTTTAATCAATCCATTGCGATATTTAAACGGCAATGGAATACCTCAGGTTTATTGCAAAGTGCACTGTTTATGTTGATTGTTGTTGTTATTTGTATGTTATGTATAAGTTGTTTTTTTATCACATATCAAAGAAGGATTAGTACACACAGCTAATCAATCCTGGCTTGTCCAAAAAGAAAAAAAAAAAAGGAGGAATTGTGGAGAGTTACTGGCTGTGTGCTGTGAACAAGCCAGGGCTTGATGCGGCTGTGCTACACGGAAGGATTTCCCTGAGACACCAGAGACAAAAGGAAAGTAAACAGAAGCCGCTCTGCCCTCGACCCAGGCTGCAGGAGGGGCGTTGCCGCTGCGCATGAACAGTCTGTGAATAGTGCCCTGCAGCCAATCACCATAGTGGGGGGGGGATGAGTGACTGTGAGTGTAACCAATTGTAGCCTGCACTTGCCGCATGGCCTTTTGGTATAGAGTATATAAGGCTTGGAAAAACGTGGTCTCGGGGACATTGATATTCAGTGTTGTTTAAGAGTTCATTAAAGAGTACGGATGGTGAATTCACATTGAATTAGACTCCTTACTCTCGCCCGGCCCGCCCGTTCGATCAAAGAGCTTATGCCGGCGTCTGGATTCGTCGAATTTACTACCACTACACCTCGCTGGTGACAGGGGGGACAGCAGGCAGTGACAGGCCCGGGGCTGACAGGCTCCCCCTCCCCTAGCGGGCGCTCGGCTGCCGCACCCAGCTGACATAGAACCTTTGTCACAATGCCCGCTACCGTGGTGAGGATGTGGGCACTCTGCAGGGGCAGGGTTTTGGTGCAGGGCTTAGGGTCAGGATCTGGGGTGCAGGGTTTGGGAAGAGTATTTTGGGGTGCAGGATTTTGGGTGCCGTGTTTGCGGGGCAGGTTTGGGGTGATCACTGCACCTTTTCCTTTCTCCAGGTGCAGAGCCCGTGCCTCACTTGGTTCCGTCTGCAAACAGCGCCCATCCCAGCTCGAATCCCCCTGCCCCTCTCACCCTGTGCAGCTCTTTGTGCGCTGAGCTCCGCACTCAGCACCAGCGGGTGCGGCTCCTCCTGAGGGGCTGGGGGGAGGGGGCGGGGCCAAGGGCTGGTTTGAGGGGGCGGGGCTGAGGCGGCGAGCTGCGATTGGCCGACCGGGACGCAGCGGCCGTTCCCGCCTGAGCCTTGGGGCGGAGCCAGAGCGGGAGTGCGGGGGGGCGGCCGGGCCAGGAGCCGCCCGCAGAGCGCCCGGAGAGCGGGCTTCGGGGACTCTGCCCGGGAACGAGCGGCAGGAGGAGAGGAGACGGCCCCAGCGGTACCGGGTGAGCTTCTGGCTGGAGCCTGGGAGCTGTTCCTCCCAGCGAGGGCTGTCGGGCACTGAACAGGCTGCCCAGGGCAGGGCTGGAGCCGCCATCCCTGGAGGGGTTTCCACAGGAGCTCCTGAGGGCCGTGGGCAGTGCCGGGGGGTTGTGCTTGGACTCCAGCACCTTCAAGGTGTTTGACACCCAAAGGGAATCTGTGGCACACTCCATTTTCACATTGCCATGGAGCCCGGAGGTCCCAGCGGGGTTTGGATCAGCGTGTTCTGGAACATTCTCAGTGGTCGGGTCTGTGTGCAGAGTGTGGTGGGAACAAGAAGAGAGGAGATGGAGAGAACAGTGGGGAGGTGGAGGAGCAGGAGTGGAGGTGAATACCAGAGAGAGCGAGTGTGTGCGGATCAGCAGTGATCACCCCAAACCTGCCCCGCAGACACGGCACCCAAAATCCTGCACCCCAAAATACTCTTCCCAAACCTGCAACCCAGATCCTGACCCCAAGCCCTGCACCAAAACCCTGCCCCTCAATCCTGCACCCCCAAATCCTCCACTCCCGATCCTGTCTTCCCAAACCCTGCACCCCAAATCCTGCACCCCAAATTCGGCCCTACCAAACTCTGCACCCCTTAACCCTACAATTGAAACCTTGCACCCCCTAATCCTGCCCTCCCTACCTTCCTGAACCCCGAAACCTGCACCCCAAACCCTGCATTCCCAAATCTTTCCGTCCTATACCCTACACCCCTAAACCTGCCCCCAAACCCTGCACCCCAAAGAATTCCCTCCCAAACCCTGCACCTCCAATTCCTGCACCTCAAAGGCCTGGAAACCCAAGCCCTTCAACCCCATCCCTGCAACACCAAATCCTGTACCCCAAACCCAGCACCCCAGAATCCTGCACCCCAAATCCTGCCTACCAAACCTTTCACTGAAAACCCCTGCACCCCAAGATTGTGCTGCCCTAAACACTGAACCCCCAAATCCTGCAGCCCCAGGTCCTTGCCTCCCAAAACTCTGCACCCCCAAATCCTGCACCCCAAATCTCTCACCCCCAAATCCTTCCCCCACCACCGTACACCCTCAGATCCTTCAACCCCATCCCCTGCACCCCAAAACTCCACACCTCCAAATCCTGATCCCTGAAACCCCGCACCCCCAAATCTTGTGCCCCAGTCCTATGCACCCCACAGTCTGCACCCCAAACGCTGCACTCTTAGACCTGACTTCTAAACCCTGCACCCCCAAACAGTGCACCCCCAAATCCTGAAGCCCCAGATCCTTCCCTCCCATACCCTGCACCCCCACATCCTGAACCCCCAAATCCTGCACCCCTAATCCTCCACCCTTTTAACACTGCACCCCCAAAACCTGAACCACCAAATCTTTCACCCCCAAAACCTCCCTCCTCCAAACCCTGCCCTTCAAAATGCTGCACCCCCAAATCCTTCTCCCCAACACCCTGCACCCCCAGATCCTGACCCCAAAACCCTGCCCCCCAAATCCTGTACCCCAAAGCCCTGCACTCTCAAATCATACATGCCCAGAACGTGCACCCTAAACTGTGCACCCCAAAATCCTAAACCCCTTAACCCTGCACCCCCAAATCCTCCAGACCCATGTGCCGAACCCAGCACCCCAAAATCTACCCCCCAAAACCTACATCCCCAAATCCTGCACCCCCAGGTCCTGAACAGCCAAAATCTGCACCCCCAATTCTGCCTCCCCAAGACCTGCACCCCCAATTCTGCCTCCACAAGACCTTGACCTCCACATCCTGAATCTCCAAACGCAGCAACCCCAAAACCCTACACCCCCAATCCCTGCACCCCCAAATCATTGTCCTTCAAATCCCACACCCAACGCTCGTACACCCCAAGATCTTGCACCCCCACACACTGCACCCCAAATCCTGCACCCCCAAATCCTCCAGCCCCATGTCCCAAACCCCCAAACCCTGCACCCTCAAGTCTTGCACCCCCAAACCATTCTCCCCCAAATCCTGCAACCCCAAACCCCACACCTCCTGCACCCCAAAATTCGACACCTCCAAATCCTAAACCCTTAAACCCTGCATCTCGCAAATTCTTCCCCCCAAAACAGTGCCCCCCAAACCCTGCACCCCAGATCCTGCAGCCCCTAACTCTGCACCCCAAACGCTGCACCCTCAGATCCTGCGTCCCCAACCCTGCACCCCAAATCCTTTACCGCAAAATTCCCCAAACCTGCAAACCCGAATCCTGCACCCCCAGTTCCTAAACATGCAAACCCTGCACCCCCAAACATTCAGCCCAAAGCCCTGCACCCCCAAATCCTGCCGTACACAACCCTTCACCCCAAACCTCTTCAACCCAAGATACTGAAACCCTAAGCCCTGCACCCCAAACCTACATCCCCAAATCCTGCACCCCCAGGTCCTGAACACCCAAAATCTGCACCCCCAAATCCCTGAACTCCAAAAACCTGCACCCCCAATTCTGCCTCCCCAAGACCTGCACCCCCAAACCCTGCACCACTAAACCCTGCACCCCCAAACCCTGTACCCCAAATCCTGACCCCCACAAGTTGCACCCTAAAAACCTGCACCCCAAATCCTGTCCTACCCAACCCTTCACGCCAAACCCTTTCACCCCAAGATCGTGCTGCCCTAAACCCTGCACCCCAAAATCATCCCTCCCAACCCTGCCCCCCAAACCCTGTCCCCCTAAAGCCTGACCCCTAAACCCTGCTCCCCAAAACCCTGCTATCCCCAATATTGCACCCCCAGATCCTGCTGCTCCAAACCCTGCACCCCAAATCCTCCAGCCCCACGTAACGATCTCCCAATCCCTGCACCGCACAACCCTGCACCCCACAACCCCTTCACCCCCAAATCCTGCACCCCCAGCCCTACCCCGTAAACTTTCCACCCCCAATCCTGCCCTACCAAGCCCTCCACCCCAAACCCCTGCACCCCAAGATCCTGCACCCTAAACCCTGCACCCCTATATCCTCCTTCCCCAAAACCTGCACCCCAAACCACTGCACTCCAAACCACTGCACCCCTAAACCCTGAACCCCCAAATCCTGCACCCCTGGAACCTGCAACCACAGACCCTGTAGCCCCAAATCAGGCCCCGCAAAATCCTGCTCCCCTGGCCTTGCACCCCCAAATCCTGCACCACCTAATCCTCCAAACCCCTAACACAACCCCCTAAACCCCTTGTCCCCAGGGCCCATTGTGACATCCCAGGACCCCCCATTGTCCCCAGGGCTCATTGTGACACCATGGGGGACCCCCTTGTCGCTGGGGACCCATCGTGACACCATGGGCACCCTCCTTGTTACTGGGGACCCATTGTGACACCATGGGGAGCCCCCCTTGTCCTCAGGGCCCATTGTGACATCCTGGGCACCCTCCTTTGTCCCCCGGGACCATTGTAACACCGTGGGGACCCCCTTTGTCCCCAGGGCCCATTGTGACACTGTGGGGACCCCCCTCGTCCCCAGGTCCTATTGTTACGTCCCAGGACCCCCCTTTGTCCCCAGGGCCCATTGTGACACCTTGGGGACCCCCCTTGTCACTGGGGACCCATTGTGACACCATGGGGACCACCCCTTGTCCTCAGGGCCTATTGTGAACATCCTGGGGAACCTCCATTGTCCCCAGAGCCCAGTGTGAGATTCTGGGGACCCCCTCTGTTCCCCGGGCTCATTGTGACTTTCAGGGGACCCCCCCTTTGTCCCCAGGGCCGATTGTGAGGTCCTAGGGCCCCTCTGTGTCCCCAGGACCCGTTGTGACACTGTAGGGACCCCTCTTTGTCCCCAGGGCCCCTTGTGACATCCTGGCGACCCCCCCTTGCCCCAGGGCCCATTGTGACGTCCCAGGACCCCCCATAGTCGCCACGGCCCATTGTGACATCCTGGGGATCCCTCCTTGTCCCCAGGGCCCATTGTGACATCCTGGGGATCCCTCCTTGTCCCCAGGGCCCATTGTGACGTCCCAGGACCCCCCATTGTCCCCAGGGCCCATTGTGACACCTTGGGGACCCCCCTTGTCACTGGGGACCCATTGTGACACCATGGGGACCACCCCTTGTCCTCAGGGCTTATTGTGAACATCCTGGAGAACCTCTATTTTCCCCAGAATCCATTGAGAGATCCTGGGGACCCCCTTGTCCCCAGGTCCCATTGTGACATCCTGGGGAGCCTCTTTTTCCCCAGGGCCCATTGTGACGTCCCAGGACCCCCCATTGTCCCCAGGGCCCATTGTGACATCCCAGGACCCCCTTGTCCCCAGGACCCATCGTGACACCATGGGGACCCTCCTTGTCACTGGGGACCCATTCCGACACCCTGGGGAGCCCCCCCATGTCCTCAGGGCCCATTGTGACATTATGGGCACCCCCATTTGTCCCCCGGGACCATTGTAACACCGTGGGGACCCCCTTTGTCCCCAGGGCCCATTGTGACACTGTGGGGACCCTCCTTGTCCCCAGGGCCTATTATTCCGTCCCGGGACCCCCACTGTCCCCAGGACCCCCCATTGTGACACCTTGGGGACCCCCCTTGTCACTGGGGACCCATTGTGACACCATGGGGACCACCCCTTGTCCTCAGGGCCTATTGTGAACATCCTGGGGAACCTCCATTGTCCCCAGAGCCTACTGTGAGATCCTGGGGACCCCCTTGTCCCCAGGTCCCATTGTGACATCCTGGGGAGCCTCTTTGTCCCCAGGGCCCATTGTGACATCCTGGGGACCCCCCTTGTCCCCAGGGCCCATTGTGATGTCCCAGGACCCCACATTGTCCCCAGGGCCCATTGTGACATCCCAGGAACCCCATTGTCCCAAGGGCCCATTGTGACATCCAGGGGACCCCCCTTTGTCTCCAGGACGCATTGTGACACCGTGGGGACCTCATTAGTCCCCGGGGCCCATTGTGACATCCTAGGGACCTCCCTTTGTCCCCATGGCCCATTTTGACATCCTGGGGACCCCCTTTCTCCCCAGGGGCCGTTGTGACATTCAGGGGACCCCACCTTGTCCCCAGGGCCCATTGTAATGTCCCAGGACCCCTGCTTGTCCCCAGGGCCCATTGTGACATCATGGGGACCCCATTTGTCACTGGGGCTCATTGAGACATCGTGGGGACCAATTTTGTCCCCAGGGCCGATTGTGACGTCCCAGGTCCTCCCGTTGTCCCCAGGGCCCATTGTGACATTCAGGGGACCCCCCTTTGTCACTGGGGCCCATTGTGACATCCCAGGACCCCCCATTGTCCCCAGGGCCCATTGTGACATCCTGGGGACCCCTCTTTGTCCCCAGGACCCATTGTGACGTCCCAGGACCCCCCATTGTCCGCAGAGCCCATTGTGACATCCTGGAGACCCCCTTTGTCCCCAGGGCCCATTGTGATGTCCCAGGACCCCCCATTGTCCCCAGGGTCCATTGTTACATCCTGGGGACCCCCTTGTCCCCAGGACCCATCGTGACACCATGGGGACCACCCCTTGTCCTCAGGGCCTATTGTGAACATCCTGGGGAACCTCCATTGTCCCCAGAGCCCATTGTGAGATCCTGTGGAGACCCTTGTCCCCAGGTCCCATTGTGACATCCTGGGGACCCCCTTTATCGCCAGGGCCCATTGTGACGTCCCAGGACCCCCCATTGTCCCCAGGGCCCATTGTGACATTCAGGGGACCCCCCTTTGTCACTGGGGCTCATTGAGACATCGTGGGGACCAACTTTGTCCCCAGGGCCCATTGTGACGTCCCGGGACCTCCCGTTGTTCCCAGTGTCCATTGTGACATCCGAGGAGCCCAGTTTGTCCCCAAGACCCATTTTGATATTGAGGGGAGCCACGTTTGTCCCCAGGGCCCATTGTGACAACATGGGCACCCCCGCTTGTCATTGGGGACCCATTGTGACACCATGGAGACCCCCGCTTGTCCTCAGGGTCCATTGTGACATCTTGGGCACCTCCCATTGTCCCCAGGACCCATTGTGACATCCTGGGGACCCCCTTGCTCCCAGGGCCCATTGTGGCACCATGGGGACATCCCCTTTGTCCCCAGGGACCATTGTGACATCCCAGGACCCCCCTTTGTCCCGAGGGCCCATTATGATGTCCCAAGAGCACCCATTGTCCCCAGGACCCATTGTGACATTCAGGGGACCCCTTTGTCACTGGGGCCCATTGTGAAATCCCAGGACCCCACATTGTCCCCAGGGCCCATTGTGACATCCTGGGGACCCCACTTGTCCCCAGGGCCCATTGTGACGTCCCAGGACCCCCCATTGTCCCCAGGGCCCATTGTGACATCCTGGGGATCCCTCCTTGTCCCCAGGGCCCATTGTGACGTCCCAGGACCCCCCATTGTCACTGGGGCCCATTGTGACATCCTGGCGATCCCTCCTTGTCCCCAGGGCCCATTGTGACGTCCCAGGACCCCCATTTTCCCCAGGGCCCATTGTGACATCCTCGGCACCCCCTTGTCCCCAGGGCCCATTGTGACATTCAGGGGACCCCTCTTTGTCCCCAGGGCCCATTGTGACATCCTGGGGACCCCACTTGTCCCCAGGGCCCATTGTGATGTCCCAGGACCCCCCATTGTCCCCAGGGCCCATTGTGACATTCAGGGGACTCCCCTTTGTCCCCAGGGCCCATTCTGATACCGTGGGGACCCCCTTTGTCCCCAGGGCCCATTGTGACATCCTGGAGACCCTCCTTGTCCCCAGAGCCCATTGTGACATCCAGGGAACGCCCTTTGTCCCCAGGGCACATTGTGGCACCATGAGGACCCTCTTTGTCACTGGGGCCCATTGTGACATCCCAGGACCCCCCTTTGTCCCCAGGGCCCATTGTGACATCCTGGGGACCCTCCTTGTCCCCAGAGCCAATTGTGACATCCCAGGACCCCACTTTGTCCCCAGGGCTTATTGTGACACCATGGGGATCTCCCTTGTCCCCAGGGCCCATTGTGACATCCCATGACCCCCCTTTGTCCCCAGTGCTATTGTGAAATCCTGGGGACCCCTTTTGTCCCCAGGGCCCATTGTGGCACCATGGGGAACCCCTTTGTCACTGGGGGCCATTGTGACATTCCAGGATTCCACTTTGTCCCCAGGGCTCGTTCTGACACCTTGGGGACTCCCATTGTCCCCAGGGCCCATTGTGACATCCTGGGCAACCCCATTGTCCCCAGGGCCTATTGTGACATCTGGGGGACGCCCTTGTCCCCAGGACCCATCGTGGCACCCTGGGGACCCTCCTTGTCACTTGGGCCCATTGTGACACCAGGGGGACCCCCCCTTTGTCCCCAGTGCCCATTGTGACATCCTGCGGACCCCCCTTTGTCCCCAGGTCCCATTGTGACATTCAGGGGACCCACCATTGTCCTCAGGGCCCATTGTGACATCCCAGGATCCCCCATTGTCCCCAGGGCCCATTGTGACATCCTCGGCACCCCCTTGTCCCCAGGGCCCATTGTGACATTCAGGGGACCCCTCTTTGTCCGCAGGGCCCATTGTGACATCCTGGGGACCCCCCCTTGTCCCCAGGGCCCATTGTGACATCCCAGGACCCCACATTGTACCCAGGGCCCATTGTGACATCCTGGGGACCCCCCCTTTGTCCCCAGTGCCCATTGTGACATCCTGCGGACCCCCCCTTTGTCCCCAGGGCCCACTGTGACATTCAGGGGACCCACCATTGTCCTCAGGGCCCATTGTGAGTTCCCAGGACCCCCCATTGTCCCCAGGGCCCATTGTGACATCCTCGGCACCCCCTTGTCCCCAGGGCCCATTGTGACATTCAGGGGACCCCTCTTTGTCCGCAGGGCCCATTGTGACATCCTGGGGACCCCCCCTTGTCCCCAGGGCCCATTGTGACATTCAGGGGACCCCCCTTTGTCCCCAGAGCCCATTCTGATACCGTGGGGACCCCCTTTGTCCCCAGGGCCCATTGTGACATGCTGGGTACGCTCTTTGTCCCCAGAGCCCATTGTGACATCCAGGGGACCCCCTTTGTCCCCAGGGCCCATTGTGGCACCATAGGGACCCCCTTTGTCACTGGGGCCCATTGTGACATCCCAGGACCCCCCCTGGTCCCCAGGGCCCATTGTGACATCCTGGGGACCCCCTTTGTCCCAAGACTTCATTGTGAGAGCCTGGGGAACCCCCTTGTCCTCAGGGTCCATTGTGACAACCCAGGACCTTACATTGTCCCCAGGGCCCATTGTGATATCTGGGGGACCCCCTTGTTCCCAAAGCCCATTGTGACATCCTGGGGACCCCCCCTTGTCCCCAGGGCCCATTATGACATCCCAGGACCCCCCATTGTCCCCAGGGCCCATTGTGACATCCTCGGCACCCCCTTGTCCCCAGGGCCCATTGTGACATCCTGGGGACCCCCCCTTGTCCCCAGGGCCCATTGTGACGTCCCAGGACCCCCCATTGTCCCCAGGGCCCATTGTGACATCCTGGGGATCCCTCCTTGTCCCCAGGGCCCATTGTGACGTCCCAGGACCCCCCATTGTCGCCAGGGCCCATTGTGACATCCTCTGCACCCCCTTGTCCCCAGGGCCCATTGTGACATTCAGGGGACCCCTCTTTGTCCCCAGGGCCCATTGTGACATCCTGGGGACCCCCTCTTGTCACTGGGGCCCATTGTGACGTCCCAGGAACCCCCATTGTTCCCAGGGCCCATTGTGACATCCTGGGGATCCCTCCTTGTCCCCAGGGCCCATTGTGACGTCCCAGGACCCGCCATTGTCCCCAGGACCTATTGTGACATTCAGGGGACCCCCTTTGTCACTGGGGCCCAATGTGACACCATGGAGACCCCCGCTTGTCCTCACGGTCCATTGTGACATCCTGGGCACCCCCCATTTTCCCCAGGACCCATTGTGACATCCTGGCCACCCCCTTGCTCCCAGGGCCCGTTGTAGCACCATGGGGACACCCCCTTTGTCCCCAGGGCCCATTGTGACATCCCAGGACCCCCCTTTGTCCCCAGGGCCCATTGTAGCACCATGGGGACCCCCTTTGACCCCAGGGCCCATTGTGGCACCATGGCAACCCCTTTTGACCCAAGGGCCCATTGTGACATTCTTGGACCCTACTTTGTCCCCAGGGCCTATTGTGACACCATGGGGACCCCTCCTTGTCACTGCGGACCCATTGTGACACCATGGGGACCCCCCCTTGTCCTCAGGACTCATTCTGACATCCTGGACACCCCCCATTGTCCCCAGGGCCCATTGTGACATCCACTGCACCCTCTTGTCCCCAGGGCCCATTGTGACATTCAGGGGACCCCTCTTTGTCCCCAGCGCCCATTGTGACATCCTGGGGACCCCCCCTTGTCCCCAGGGCCCATTGTGACGTCCCAGGACCCCCCATTGTCCCCTGGTCCATTGTGACATCCTGGGGACCTCACTTGTCCCCAGGACCCATTGTGACACTATGGGGACCCCCCCTTGTTCCCAGGGCCCATTGTGACACCGTGGGTACCACCCTTCTCTGCAGGGCTCACTGTGACATCCCAGGACCCCCCATTGTCCCCAGGGCCCATTGTGACATTCAGGGGACCCCCCTTTGTCCCCAGGGCCCATTCTGATACCGTGGGGACCCCTTTGTCCCCAGGGCCCATTGTGACATGCTGGGGACGCTCTTTGTCCCCAGGGCCCATTGTGACATCCTGGGGACCCTCCTTGTCCCCAGAGCCCATTGTGACATCCAGGGGACCCCATTTGTCCCCAGGGCCCATTGTGGCACCATAGGGACCCCCTTTGTCACTAGGGCCCATTGTGACATCCCAGGACCCCCCCCTGGTCCCCAGGGCCCATTGTGACATCCTGGGGACCCCCTTTGTCCCAAGACTTCATTGTGACATCCTGGGGACCCCCGTTGTCCTCAGGCTCCATTGTGACAGCCCAGGACCTTACATTGTTCCCAGGGCCCATTGTGATATCTGGGGGACCCCCTTGTTCCCAAGGCCCATTGTGACATCCTGGGGACCTCCCCTTGTCCCCAGGGCCCATTGTGACATCCCAGGACCCCCCATTGTCCCCAGGCCCCATTGTGACATCCTCGGCACCCCCTTGTCCCCAGGGCCCATTGTGACATCCTGGGGACCCCCCCTTGTCCCCAGGGCCCATTGAGACATCCCAGGACCCCCCATTGTCTCCAGGGCCCATTGTGACATCCTGGGGATCCCTCCTTGTCCCCAGGGCCCATTGTAACGTTCCAGGACCCCCCATTGTCCCCATGGCCCATTGTGACATCCTCTGCACCCCCTTGTCCCCAGGGCCCATTGTGACATTCAGGGGACCCCTCTTTGTCCCCAGGGCCCATTGTGACATCCTGGGGACCCCCCCCTTGTCCCCAGGGCCCATTGTGACGTCCCAGGAACCCCCATTGTCCCCAGGGCCCATTGTGACATCCTGGGGATCCCTCCTTGTCCCCAGGGCCCATTGTGACGTCCCAGGACCCCCCATTGTCACTGGGGCCCATTGTGACATCCTGGCGATCCCTCCTTGTCCCCAGGGCCCATTGTGACGTCCCAGGACCCCCCTTTGTCCCCAGGGCCCATTGTGACATCCTGGGGACCCTCCTTGTCCCCAGAGCCCATTGTGACATCCAGGGAACGCCCTTTGTCCCCAGGGCACATTGTGGCACCATGAGGACCCTCTTTGTCACTGGGGCCCATTGTGACATCCCAGGACCCCCCTTTGTCCCCAGGGCCCATTGTGACATCCTGGGGACCCTCCTTGTCCCCAGAGCCAATTGTGACATCCCAGGACCCCACTTTGTCCCCAGGGCTTATTGTGACACCATGGGGATCTCCCTTGTCCCCAGGGCCCATTGTGACATCCCATGACCCCCCTTTGTCCCCAGTGCTATTGTGAAATCCTGGGGACCCCTTTTGTCCCCAGGGCCCATTGTGGCACCATGGGGAACCCCTTTGTCACTGGGGGCCATTGTGACATTCCAGGATTCCACTTTGTCCCCAGGGCTCGTTCTGACACCTTGGGGACTCCCATTGTCCCCAGGGCCCATTGTGACATCCTGGGCAACCCCATTGTCCCCAGGGCCTATTGTGACATCTGGGGGACGCCCTTGTCCCCAGGACCCATCGTGGCACCCTGGGGACCCTCCTTGTCACTTGGGCCCATTGTGACACCATGGGGACCCCCCCTTTGTCCCCAGTGCCCATTGTGACATCCTGCGGACCCCCCTTTGTCCCCAGGTCCCATTGTGACATTCAGGGGACCCACCATTGTCCTCAGGGCCCATTGTGACATCCCAGGATCCCCCATTGTCCCCAGGGCCCATTGTGACATCCTCGGCACCCCCTTGTCCCCAGGGCCCATTGTGACATTCAGGGGACCCCTCTTTGTCCGCAGGGCCCATTGTGACATCCTGGGGACCCCCCCTTGTCCCCAGGGCCCATTGTGACATCCCAGGACCCCACATTGTACCCAGGGCCCATTGTGACATCCTGGGGACCCCCCCTTTGTCCCCAGTGCCCATTGTGACATCCTGCGGACCCCCCCTTTGTCCCCAGGGCCCACTGTGACATTCAGGGGACCCACCATTGTCCTCAGGGCCCATTGTGAGTTCCCAGGACCCCCCATTGTCCCCAGGGCCCATTGTGACATCCTCGGCACCCCCTTGTCCCCAGGGCCCATTGTGACATTCAGGGGACCCCTCTTTGTCCGCAGGGCCCATTGTGACATCCTGGGGACCCCCCCTTGTCCCCAGGGCCCATTGTGACATTCAGGGGACCCCCCTTTGTCCCCAGAGCCCATTCTGATACCGTGGGGACCCCCTTTGTCCCCAGGGCCCATTGTGACATGCTGGGTACGCTCTTTGTCCCCAGAGCCCATTGTGACATCCCAGGACCCCCCTTTGTCCCCAGGGCCCATTGTAGCACCATGGGGACCCCCTTTGACCCCAGGGCCCATTGTGGCACCATGGCAACCCCTTTTGACCCAAGGGCCCATTGTGACATTCTTGGACCCTACTTTGTCCCCAGGGCCTATTGTGACACCATGGGGACCCCTCCTTGTCACTGCGGACCCATTGTGACACCATGGGGACCCCCCCTTGTCCTCAGGACTCATTCTGACATCCTGGACACCCCCCATTGTCCCCAGGGCCCATTGTGACATCCACTGCACCCTCTTGTCCCCAGGGCCCATTGTGACATTCAGGGGACCCCTCTTTGTCCCCAGCGCCCATTGTGACATCCTGGGGACCCCCCCTTGTCCCCAGGGCCCATTGTGACGTCCCAGGACCCCCCATTGTCCCCTGGTCCATTGTGACATCCTGGGGACCTCACTTGTCCCCAGGACCCATTGTGACACTATGGGGACCCCCCCTTGTTCCCAGGGCCCATTGTGACACCGTGGGTACCACCCTTCTCTGCAGGGCTCACTGTGACATCCCAGGACCCCCCATTGTCCCCAGGGCCCATTGTGACATTCAGGGGACCCCCCTTTGTCCCCAGGGCCCATTCTGATACCGTGGGGACCCCTTTGTCCCCAGGGCCCATTGTGACATGCTGGGGACGCTCTTTGTCCCCAGGGCCCATTGTGACATCCTGGGGACCCCTCTTTGTCCCCAGGGCCCATTGTGACATCCTGGGGACCCCCCCCTTGTCCCCAGGGCCCATTGTGACGTCCCAGGAACCCCCATTGTCCCCAGGGCCCATTGTGACATCCTGGGGATCCCTCCTTGTCCCCAGGGCCCATTGTGACGTCCCAGGACCCCCCATTGTCACTGGGGCCCATTGTGACATCCTGGCGATCCCTCCTTGTCCCCAGGGCCCATTGTGACGTCCCAGGACCCCCCTTTGTCCCCAGGGCCCATTGTGACATCCTGGGGACCCTCCTTGTCCCCAGAGCCCATTGTGACATCCAGGGAACGCCCTTTGTCCCCAGGGCACATTGTGGCACCATGAGGACCCTCTTTGTCACTGGGGCCCATTGTGACATCCCAGGACCCCCCTTTGTCCCCAGGGCCCATTGTGACATCCTGGGGACCCTCCTTGTCCCCAGAGCCAATTGTGACATCCCAGGACCCCACTTTGTCCCCAGGGCTTATTGTGACACCATGGGGATCTCCCTTGTCCCCAGGGCCCATTGTGACATCCCATGACCCCCCTTTGTCCCCAGTGCTATTGTGAAATCCTGGGGACCCCTTTTGTCCCCAGGGCCCATTGTGGCACCATGGGGAACCCCTTTGTCACTGGGGGCCATTGTGACATTCCAGGATTCCACTTTGTCCCCAGGGCTCGTTCTGACACCTTGGGGACTCCCATTGTCCCCAGGGCCCATTGTGACATCCTGGGCAACCCCATTGTCCCCAGGGCCTATTGTGACATCTGGGGGACGCCCTTGTCCCCAGGACCCATCGTGGCACCCTGGGGACCCTCCTTGTCACTTGGGCCCATTGTGACACCATGGGGACCCCCCCTTTGTCCCCAGTGCCCATTGTGACATCCTGCGGACCCCCCTTTGTCTCCAGGTCCCATTGTGACATTCAGGGGACCCACCATTGTCCTCAGGGCCCATTGTGACATCCCAGGATCCCCCATTGTCCCCAGGGCCCATTGTGACATCCTCGGCACCCCCTTGTCCCCAGGGCCCATTGTGACATTCAGGGGACCCCTCTTTGTCCGCAGGGCCCATTGTGACATCCTGGGGACCCCCCCTTGTCCCCAGGGCCCATTGTGACATCCCAGGACCCCACATTGTACCCAGGGCCCATTGTGACATCCTGGGGACCCCCCCTTTGTCCCCAGTGCCCATTGTGACATCCTGCGGACCCCCCCTTTGTCCCCAGGGCCCACTGTGACATTCAGGGGACCCACCATTGTCCTCAGGGCCCATTGTGAGTTCCCAGGACCCCCCATTGTCCCCAGGGCCCATTGTGACATCCTCGGCACCCCCTTGTCCCCAGGGCCCATTGTGACATTCAGGGGACCCCTCTTTGTCCGCAGGGCCCATTGTGACATCCTGGGGACCCCCCCTTGTCCCCAGGGCCCATTGTGACATTCAGGGGACCCCCCTTTGTCCCCAGAGCCCATTCTGATACCGTGGGGACCCCCTTTGTCCCCAGGGCCCATTGTGACATGCTGGGGACGCTCTTTGTCCCCAGGGCCCATTGTGACATCCTGGGGACCCCTCTTTGTCCCCAGGGCCCATTGTGACATCCTGGGGACCCCCCCCTTGTCCCCAGGGCCCATTGTGACGTCCCAGGAACCCCCATTGTCCCCAGGGCCCATTGTGACATCCTGGGGATCCCTCCTTGTCCCCAGGGCCCATTGTGACGTCCCAGGACCCCCCATTGTCACTGGGGCCCATTGTGACATCCTGGCGATCCCTCCTTGTCCCCAGGGCCCATTGTGACGTCCCAGGACCCCCCTTTGTCCCCAGGGCCCATTGTGACATCCTGGGGACCCTCCTTGTCCCCAGAGCCCATTGTGACATCCAGGGAACGCCCTTTGTCCCCAGGGCACATTGTGGCACCATGAGGACCCTCTTTGTCACTGGGGCCCATTGTGACATCCCAGGACCCCCCTTTGTCCCCAGGGCCCATTGTGACATCCTGGGGACCCTCCTTGTCCCCAGAGCCAATTGTGACATCCCAGGACCCCACTTTGTCCCCAGGGCTTATTGTGACACCATGGGGATCTCCCTTGTCCCCAGGGCCCATTGTGACATCCCATGACCCCCCTTTGTCCCCAGTGCTATTGTGAAATCCTGGGGACCCCTTTTGTCCCCAGGGCCCATTGTGGCACCATGGGGAACCCCTTTGTCACTGGGGGCCATTGTGACATTCCAGGATTCCACTTTGTCCCCAGGGCTCGTTCTGACACCTTGGGGACTCCCATTGTCCCCAGGGCCCATTGTGACATCCTGGGCAACCCCATTGTCCCCAGGGCCTATTGTGACATCTGGGGGACGCCCTTGTCCCCAGGACCCATCGTGGCACCCTGGGGACCCTCCTTGTCACTTGGGCCCATTGTGACACCATGGGGACCCCCCCTTTGTCCCCAGTGCCCATTGTGACATCCTGCGGACCCCCCTTTGTCTCCAGGTCCCATTGTGACATTCAGGGGACCCACCATTGTCCTCAGGGCCCATTGTGACATCCCAGGATCCCCCATTGTCCCCAGGGCCCATTGTGACATCCTCGGCACCCCCTTGTCCCCAGGGCCCATTGTGACATTCAGGGGACCCCTCTTTGTCCGCAGGGCCCATTGTGACATCCTGGGGACCCCCCCTTGTCCCCAGGGCCCATTGTGACATCCCAGGACCCCACATTGTACCCAGGGCCCATTGTGACATCCTGGGGACCCCCCCTTTGTCCCCAGTGCCCATTGTGACATCCTGCGGACCCCCCCTTTGTCCCCAGGGCCCACTGTGACATTCAGGGGACCCACCATTGTCCTCAGGGCCCATTGTGAGTTCCCAGGACCCCCCATTGTCCCCAGGGCCCATTGTGACATCCTCGGCACCCCCTTGTCCCCAGGGCCCATTGTGACATTCAGGGGACCCCTCTTTGTCCGCAGGGCCCATTGTGACATCCTGGGGACCCCCCCTTGTCCCCAGGGCCCATTGTGACATTCAGGGGACCCCCCTTTGTCCCCAGAGCCCATTCTGATACCGTGGGGACCCCCTTTGTCCCCAGGGCCCATTGTGACATGCTGGGTACGCTCTTTGTCCCCAGAGCCCATTGTGACATCCAGGGGACCCCCTTTGTCCCCAGGGCCCATTGTGGCACCATAGGGACCCCCTTTGTCACTGGGGCCCATTGTGACATCCCAGGACCCCCCCTGGTCCCCAGGGCCCATTGTGACATCCTGGGGACCCCCTTTGTCCCAAGACTTCATTGTGAGAGCCTGGGGAACCCCCTTGTCCTCAGGGTCCATTGTGACAACCCAGGACCTTACATTGTCCCCAGGGCCCATTGTGATATCTGGGGGACCCCCTTGTTCCCAAAGCCCATTGTGACATCCTGGGGACCCCCCCTTGTCCCCAGGGCCCATTATGACATCCCAGGACCCCCCATTGTCCCCAGGGCCCATTGTGACATCCTCGGCACCCCCTTGTCCCCAGGGCCCATTGTGACATCCTGGGGACCCCCCCTTGTCCCCAGGGCCCATTGTGACGTCCCAGGACCCCCCATTGTCCCCAGGGCCCATTGTGACATCCTGGGGATCCCTCCTTGTCCCCAGGGCCCATTGTGACGTCCCAGGACCCCCCATTGTCGCCAGGGCCCATTGTGACATCCTCTGCACCCCTTTGTCCCCAGGGCCCATTGTGACATTCAGGGGACCCCTCTTTGTCCCCAGGGCCCATTGTGACATCCTGGGGACCCCCTCTTGTCACTGGGGCCCATTGTGACGTCCCAGGAACCCCCATTGTTCCCAGGGCCCATTGTGACATCCTGGGGATCCCTCCTTGTCCCCAGGGCCCATTGTGACGTCCCAGGACCCCCCATTGTCCCCAGGACCTATTGTGACATTCAGGGGACCCCCTTTGTCACTGGGGCCCATTGTGACACCATGGAGACCCCCGCTTGTCCTCACGGTCCATTGTGACATCCTGGGCACCCCCCATTTTCCCCAGGACCCATTGTGACATCCTGGCCACCCCCTTGCTCCCAGGGCCCGTTGTAGCACCATGGGGACACCCCCTTTGTCCCCAGGGTCCATTGTGACATCCTGGGGACCTCACTTGTCCCCAGGACCCATTGTGACACTATGGGGACCCCCCCTTGTTCCCAGGGCCCATTGTGACACCGTGGGTACCACCCTTCTCTGCAGGGCTCACTGTGACATCCCAGGACCCCCCATTATCCCCAGGGCCCATTGTGACATTCAGGGGACCCCCCTTTGTCCCCAGGGCCCATTCTGATACCGTGGGGACCCCTTTGTCCCCAGGGCCCATTGTGACATTCAGGGGACCCCCCTTTGTCCCCAGGGCCCATTCTGATACCGTGGGGACCCCTTTGTCCCCAGGGCCCATTGTGACATGCTGGGGACGCTCTTTGTCCCCAGGGCCCATTGTGACATCCTGGGGACCCTCCTTGTCCCCAGAGCCCATTGTGACATCCAGGGGACCCCATTTGTCCCCAGGGCCCATTGTGGCACCATAGGGACCCCCTTTGTCACTAGGGCCCATTGTGACATCCCAGGACCCCCCCTGGTCCCCAGGGCCCATTGTGACATCCTGGGGACCCCCTTTGTCCCAAGACTTCATTGTGACATCCTGGGGACCCCCGTTGTCCTCAGGCTCCATTGTGACAGCCCAGGACCTTACATTGTTCCCAGGGCCCATTGTGATATCTGGGGGACCCCCTTGTTCCCAAGGCCCATTGTGACATCCTGGGGACCTCCCCTTGTCCCCAGGGCCCATTGTGACATCCCAGGACCCCCCATTGTCCCCAGGCCCCATTGTGACATCCTCGGCACCCCCTTGTCCCAAGGGCCCATTGTGACATCCTGGGGACCCCCCCTTGTCCCCAGGGCCCATTGAGACATCCCAGGACCCCCCATTGTCTCCAGGGCCCATTGTGACATCCTGGGGATCCCTCCTTGTCCCCAGGGCCCATTGTAACGTTCCAGGACCCCCCATTGTCCCCATGGCCCATTGTGACATCCTCTGCACCCCCTTGTCCCCAGGGCCCATTGTGACATTCAGGGGACCCCTCTTTGTCCCCAGGGCCCATTGTGACATCCTGGGGACCCCCCCCTTGTCCCCAGGGCCCATTGTGACGTCCCAGGAACCCCCATTGTCCCCAGGGCCCATTGTGACATCCTGGGGATCCCTCCTTGTCCCCAGGGCCCATTGTGACGTCCCAGGAACCCCCATTGTCCCCAGGGCCCATTGTGACATCCTGGGGATCCCTCCTTGTCCCCAGGGCCCATTGTGACGTCCCAGGACCCCCCATTGTCACTGGGGCCCATTGTGACATCCTGGCGATCCCTCCTTGTCCCCAGGGCCCATTGTGACGTTCCAGGACCCCCATTTTCCCCAGGGCCCATTGTGACATCCTGGGGACCCCCCCCTTGTCCCCAGGGCCCATTGTGACGTCCCAGGAACCCCCATTGTCCCCAGGGCCCATTGTGACATCCTGGGGATCCCTCCTTGTCCCCAGGGCCCATTGTGACATCCCAGGACCCCCCATTGTCCCCAGGACCTATTGTGACATTCAGGGGACCCCCTTTGTCACTGGGGCCCATTGTGACACCATGGAGACCCCCGCTTGTCCTCAGGGTCCATTGTGACATCCTGGGCACCCCCCATTTTCCCCAGGACCCATTGTGACATCCTGGCCACCCCCTTGCTCCCAGGGCCCGTTGTGGCACCATGGGGACACCCCCTTTGTCCCCAGGGCCCATTGTGACATCCCAGTACCCCCCTTTGTCCCCAGGGCCCATTGTAGCACCATGGGGACCCCCTTTGACCCCAGGGCCCATTGTGGCACCATGGCAACCCCTTTTGTCCCCAGGGCCCATTGTGACATTCTTGGACCCCACTTTGTCCCCAGGGCCTATTGTGACACCATGGGGACCCCTCCTTGTCACTGCGGACCCATTGTGACACCATGGGGACCCCCCCTTGTCCTCAGGACTCATTCTGACATCCTGGACACCCCCCATTGTCCCCAGGGCCCATTGTGACATCCACTGCACCCCCTTGTCCCCAGGGCCCATTGTGACATTTATGGGAGCCCTCTTTGTCCCCAGGGCCCATTGTGACATCCTGGGGACCGCCCCTTGTCACTGGGGCCCATTGTGACGTCCCAGGAACCCCCATTGTCCCCAGGGCTCATTGTGACATCCTGTGGATCCCTCCTTGTCCCCAGGGCCCATTGTGACGTCCCAGGACCCCCCATTGTCCCCAGGGCCCATTGTGATATGCTGGGGAGCCCTCTTTGTCCCCAGGGCCCGTTGTGAAATTCAGGGGACCCCAACTTGTCCTCAGGGCCCATTCTGACATCCTGGGGACACTCTTTGTCCCCAGGGCCCATTGTGACATCCCAGGACCGCCTGTTGTCCCCAGGGCCCATTGTGACATCCTGGGGACCCCATTGTCACCAGAGCCCATTGTGATATCCTGGCGACCACCCTTTGTCCCCAGGGCCCATTGTGACATCCCAGGACCCTTTTTGTCCCTGTCGAGGTTTAAGATTGCGGGGTGACAATCAAACCCTGCCAGATGTGTTGTCAACCTCCTCTCCCCCCCCAATTCCCCCTTTTGCCTCTCCCTCTCCCCCTTCCCACGCAGCACAGGCGATTGGGAGGGGAAGAAGCACAGAGGGAAGAGAGTTGGAGAAGTTAAAGATGTTTTACTGATGCTACTGATAAGAATAGAGAAAATAATACAAATATACAAAACCAATCTTGTAAGTCTGAGCAACTGCAGAGCCAGCACCCAAAGTCCTGGATTAGACTCTGTAGCCAACCGGAGCTGGATTCAGTCTCTCACTGGCCTCAGTTCGCAGGGACGACCAGCAAGGTCCTCTCCTAATGTCGGCCATGAGGAAAAAAGGGCCGAGATCCACGTGATCTCCCGCTTTTATATGAAGTATTCACGTGGACGGAATGTTATACACAGTTGGTCACCGGTTTGTTATTGCCCCTCTCGCGAGATGTGCATCCGTGCTTATCAATAAGTTTTCATTCCATTGCTGGGTTTGCCAAAACATGTGTCCGGTTCTCCAGGAAAATGCAGCTGATATGAAGCTTGAGCTGACAGGCAAATTCACTAAAAGAGAAACTTGTTTTTTAACAAAACCAGGACATTCCACCCCTTATAATATGACATTCACTGAATACTTAAACCTTATCAATACAATCTATCAATACAATCTAATTAATCACTACTATATATATATATATATATATACACATATGTACATATATACACAGGAGTAATTAATCAGTGGACCATCCTTTGAAAAGTTCATTAAGTTCATTTTGTCACCACAGTCTCCCAGGGCAGGAAAAATGGTCCAAGTTCATCTCATGACCCCTGTTGGTGGGTTAAGGACACCAACTTCGAAGAAGGTGTCGGGTGCCACTCGAAGAAGCCAGCGCTGGTTTCATCACCATTGTCTTGATCTGAAAGACACTTATTAAACATTGTTAGTGCGGCAATTCACATCGTACAGTTCAGTATTGAGTATTTTCACCTAAAATCAAATCCCCTTGAGGTGCACACCGAACTTCTCCATCCTTGAGCATCACCCACCAGGTGCTGCCAGGTCCCTGGGCAAAAACAATCCCACGAATAGGTTTGCCTGTGCCTGAGGCAGGAGGAACCCAGACTGCCTATCCTAACATATTTTCCATGTGTACTACAGGGACTTTATCTCCTTCCACAGTCCGTAGAATTTCTGATTGGGCAGGCCCGGCTCGATTGGTTGATCCCCTGGTGTTGACCAACCAAGTGGCTTTTGCTAAATGTGAATCCCAGTTTTTAAAGGTTCCACCACCCAGTGCCTTTAGTGTAGTTTTTAACAAACCATTGTACCTTTCAATTTTCCCAGAGGCTGGTGCATGATATGGAATATGATACATCCACTCAATACCATGTTCTTTGGCCCAATTGTCTATAATACTGGTTTTGAAATGAGTACCATTGTCTGATTCAATTCTTTCTGGCGTACCGTGCCGCCAAAGGACTTGCTTCTCGAGGCCCAAGATGGTATTTCGGGCTGTAACATGAGGTACAGCAGATGTTTCCAACCATCCGGTGGTTGCTTCCACCATTGTAAGTACATAACGCTTACCTTGGCGTGTCTGTGGAAGTGTGATATAATCAATCTGCCAAGCTTCTCCATACTTATACTTTAACCATCGCCCCCCATACCATACAGGTTTTAACCGTTTTGCTTGTTTGATTTCGGCGCAAGTTTCACATTCATGAATAACCTGTGAAACAGTGTCCATAGTTAAATCCACCCCTCGATCACGAGCCCATTTTCATGTTGCATCTCTACCTTGATGACCTGAAGCGTCATGGGCCCACCGAGCTAGGAAAAGTTCACCTTTATGTTGCCAGTCCAAGTCCACCTCAGCTACTTTAATCTTAGCAGCTTGATCCGCTTGTTGGTTGTTTCGATGTTCCTTGGTGGCTCGACTTTTAGGCACATGAGCATCTACATGACGAACTTTCACAGGCAGGCTCTCGAGCCGAGCAGCAATGTCTTGCCACAGTGTGGCAGCCCAAATGGTTTCACCTCTGCGCTGCCAGTTGCTTTTCTTCCATTGCTGTAGCCACCCCCACAAGGCATTTGCTACCATCCATGAGTCAGTATAGAGACAAAGCATTGGCCACTTCTCTCGTTCAGCAATGTCCAAAGCCAGCTGGATGGCTTTCACTGCTGCAAACTGACTGGATTCACCTTGTCCTTCAGTGGCTTCTGTAACTTGTCGTGTGGGACTCCACACAGCAGCTTTCACGTTCGATGTTTTCCTACAAGATGACAGGATCCGTCTGTGAACAGTGCATACTGCTTATCAGTCTCTGAAAGCGCATTATATGGTGGTGCTTCTTCAGCACGTTTTACTTCCTCCTCATCTGGAGACATCCCAAAGTCTTTGCTTTCTGGCCAGTGTGTAATCACTTCTAATATCCCTGGACGGTTGGGACTTCCAATTCGAGCTCGTTGTGTGATCAGTGCAATCCATTTACTCCATGTAACTTTGGTTGCATGATGTGGAGAGGGAACCGTCCCTTTGAACACCCAGCTCAGCACCGGCAGTCAAGGTGCAGGAGGAGCTGTGCTTCAGTGCCCATCACTGCTGAAGCAGCTCGAACTCCTTCATATGCTGCCAGTATCTCCTTTTCAGTTGGAGTACAGTTGGCCTCAGATCCTTTGTATCCTCGACTCCAAAAACCTAGGGGTCGACCTCGGGTTTCTCCTGGTGCTTTCTGCCAGAGGCTCCAGGTAAGTCCATTATCTCCGGCTGCGATGTAGAGCACATTTTTAACATCTAGTCCAGTTCGGACTGGTCCAAGGGCCACCGCATGAGTTATCTCACGCTTAATTTGTTCAAAGGCTTGTCGTTGTTCAGGGCCCCACTCAAATTGGTTCTTTTTATGAGTCACTTGATAGAGAGGCTCACAATGTGGCTGTAGTCAGGAATATGCATTCTCCAAAAACCTACAACACCCAAGAAAGTCTGTGTCTCCTTTTTATTAGTAGGTGGAGCCATTGCTGCAATTTTGTTGATCACATCCATTGGGATCTGACGACGGCCATCTTGCCATTTTATTCCTAAAAACTGGATCTCTCGTGCAGGTCCCTTGACCTTGCTTCGTTTTATATCAAAACCAGCATCCAAAAGAATATGAATTATTCTCTCACCTTTCTCGAAGACTTCTTTCGCTGTGTCGCCCCATACGATGATGTCATCAATATATTGCAAGTGTTCTGGAGCTTCACCTTGCTCCAGCGTGGTCTGGATCAGTCCATGGCAGATGGTAGGGCTGTGTTTCCACCCCTGGGGCAAGCGATTCCATGTATACTGGATGCCCCTCCAGGTGAAAGCAAACTGCGGCCTGCACTCTGCTGCTGCAGGAATAGAGAAAAATGCATGAGCAATGTCAATTGTAGCATCGCACTTGGCTGCCTTTGACTGCAGTTCAAATTGCAGTTCTAGCATGTCAGGCACAGCAGCACTCAGTGGTGGTGTAACTTCATTCAGGCCACGATAGCCTACAGTTAGTCTCCACTCGTCACTAGACTAACGCACTGGCCAGATTGGGCTGTTAAAAGGTGAGCGGGTCTTACTGATCACACCCTGGCTTTCCAATTGACGGATCGGCTTCTGTATAGGAATCAAAGAGTCTTGATTGCTGCGATATTGCCGGCGATGCACCGTCGTGGTAGCAATTGGCACCTGCTGATCGTCAACCATCAGCAGTCCTACAACAGAGGGGTCATCTGAAAGACCAGGCAAATCAGACAGCTGTTCAATTTTCTCAGTGTCCACAGCTGCTATACCAAATGCCCACCTATACCCTTTTGGGTCCTTAAAATACCCTCTCCTGAGGTGGTCTATGCCAAGGATGCACGGAGCATCTGGACCAGTCACAATGGGATGCTTTTGCCAGTTTTTTCCAGTTAAGCTCATTTCAACCTCTACAACAGTCAGCTCCTGGGATCCCCCAGTCACTCCAACAATATTGATGGATTGCGTTCCTTTATAATCAGAAGGAATTATTGTGCACTGAGCACCAGTGTCCACTAAAGCTTTGTACTCCTGGGGTTGTGTTGTACCAGGCCATCGTATTTGTACAGTCCAATAAACTCTGTTATCCCTTTCCTCCACCTGGTTGGAGGCAGGGCACCTCTAATTCCTGTTTTGCACAGTCTCTGGGTGTGAATTAGAGGTTCCTTCAAGAGCATCAGAATCTCTTCTGCTCCTTTTGTAAACTGGAGCAGCCACCTTCCTAGGAGTTTTTCCTTTTATCTCACGTACTCGTTCCTGAAGTTCTGAGGTAGGCCTTCCATGCCACTTATTCATGTTTTCTCCCTGCTCATGTAGGAAGAACCACAGTCAACCTCTTTTTGTGGGCTGCCTCTGCCCTCTCTCTCGAGATTGGAAACGCCTTCTCCTAACAGCTGAAACATAGGTTTGTGCAGGTCGTGAACGGTACGAGTCTGCTCTGAGCTCTTGGATTTCTTGCAACAGCTTTTCAAACCGGTCATCAGATTTTTCACACAGTTTCTCCACAGCGGAGACACAAGCCCGTAGAGAACCAGCAAGGCTGTCCTCAAAGTACCGGAGCTGCTCAATCACTTCATTAATTTCTTGTGCACCTCTAGCTGACCAGACCATTCCTGCCAATGACTTAGCATATGCAGGTGGTGCACTTTGTACAAATCTGCGCCACATAGATTTTGTACAATTGATTCTATCTGGGTCTGTCCCCCCTTGTCTGTTTGGTCCTAGATAGATGATCTCTCACTCAGCTAATTCTCTCAGGAACTGGATACCTCTCTCCATAGTATTCCATTTCCCTAACTTGGATATACAGTCTTCCTTGTAGGGAAATCTGACTTTCATAGCTGCAGGAGTCGGGTCCAGAGAGTAGCGGCATTAGACTCTCTTGAAATTGCCCTATCAATGGTGGAATCTTTTGACAGAGATCCCAGCTGCCTGGCTTCACCACCTTCTAATTCAATTGTTTCTGCCCCGTTGTCCCAGCATCGCAGCAGCCAGGTTAAAATATTGTCGCCTTCACGACGACTGAAGTCTTTTCGCAGATCTCTCAGCTCACCTGGAGAAAAGGACCGAGTGGTGGTCACTTCATCTCCTCCCTGTCCTGATGATGCCCCTTGGGTTGATGTTGGCCCTGTGCTGCACGGGTGGTCTTTCTAGTGACTTTCTTACAACCAGCAACTGATGCTGATATGGGTTCACCATCATTTGATTCATTTTCAGAGTCTGAATGACTGTCACAGTGATTGCTGTGGTTACAGCAGCAACAGTGCCCAGTGTGTGAAGACGGAGGGGCTGCCTTGTTAGCCTTTGAGGCTGGAGAGGTAACGTTATCTGCAGCGACCTTGGCAGAGGAGCTCTGCGGAGGAGCTGTAGCTTCAGCTCGTGAAGCCACGGTTGGGGGAGCAGTGGCTGCAGCAGCAGCTTTGGCTGTTTTGCCTTTTCTCGAGCGGCTAGGAGTGCTTTTTGCTAAAGCTTCTGAAGACGCACTGCAAATCTCAGGACTAAAAAGAGACGCAAACCTCCTATTGAACCTCATTTCTCTTAACAGTAACACAAACTGACACACATTCAGCAAACCAGATAACACCATCACAGTTCTATCAAAGCTCCAAGGATATTCAAAGTTCTCTAAAACATTTGCAAACTGTCCTAGCGAAAACACAAAAGTATTGTTAGTCAGCCTTTCTAAAGATTCGCTTGACCAATTAGCAAATATAGAGCCATTCTGCTCTTTAATCTCTCCTGGAGGTTTTTCAAGGTAAAGCAGAAGCGAGTAGAAATTCATTAGCGGCTGCAGTATAATGAAATAAACCAGTGCCATACCACACAGCATCATCATGACCGCTGTCCAGTTTCTTGTTGTTATATAATGAATACGTCGATTCAGAAAGAAACACCCACACAGATATGGGATCAGCGAGCACAATGTAGAAAATAACTGATACAACTTTTGCCATAACATCTTTAAATCAATGTAATTCACTTTGCCTTAATACCACTAAATAATATCCAAAGCAAACAGACGCGCGAGTATCACAATTCTATGAGTTGGCACCGTGCCAAGAAAATTGAAAGGTACGTCAGAGCAGTAGAAAAGCCAAAAATCTCCAAATTTACTCCTTTCTCTTGCCCCACGTTGGGCGCCAATTATCTGTCGAGGGTTAGGATTGCGGGGTGACAATCAAACCCTGGCAGATGTATTGTTAACCTCCTCTCCCCCCCACTTCCCCCTTTTGCCCCTCCCTCTCCCCCCTTCCCACTCAGGACAGGCGATTGGGAGGGAAAGAAGGACAGAGAGAAGAGAGTTGGAAAAGTTAAAGATGTTTTACTAATGCTACTGATAAGAATAGAGAAAATAATACAAAATATACAAAACCAATCTTGTAAGTCTCAGCAACTGCAGAGCCAGCACCCAAAGTCCTGGATTAGACTCTGTAGCCAACCGGAGCTGGATTCAGTCTCTCACTGGCCTCAGTTCACAGGGACGACCAGCAAGGTCCTCTCCTAATGTCAGCCATGAGGAAAAAGGGAAAAAGGGTAAAAAGGGAAAAAAGGGGCCGAGATCCTCGTGATCTCCCACTTTTATATGAAGTATTCACGTGAATGGAATGTTATACACCGTTGGTCAGTCTCTCGATCATCAGTTTCTCGTTGCCCCTCTCGCGAGATGTCCATCTGTGCTTATCAATAAGTTTGCATTCCATTGCTGGGTTTAACCAAAACATGTGTTGGGTTCTCCAGGAAAATGCAGCTAAGATGAAGGCTTTAGCTGACAGGCAAAAATTCACTAAAAGAGAAACTTGTTTTTTAACAAAACCAGGACAAGGAGGAACTTGGTGATGCAGGACGATCTCTATCAGCACATGTGGTGTTTTCCTCTGTTGAAGATGGATTCAGTCTCTTGGCCCTCTGAAAGATAAGTGGAGGCTGGGGGGCTGGGAAGGGGTTGGGAACTGCAGGGAGGGGGGTAAAGTTCTCTTTGGGGCAAGGGTGATCCAGGAACAGTCCCTTTTGGGCAGGCGAAGGGTCCAGGGAACTTCACAGTGCGATGCCAGCGTGTCCCGGGCAGGGCAGCTCCAGCCTAGTGTCAGTGTTGTATTGCAGGTCAGGAGGCTTGCATTGTGCCTGTCAGACGGTCCCGGGGTCTCGTCGCGCTTGAGGGACCCGACAGGCATCCCGGGCGCCATCCCGGGATCCGGAACGCCGGTGCCAGTTGGCGTAGCGCCAATCGGGTCCTGGTTTTCTTGTATCAGCAGCTGAAAGCGTGGATGGTTTTTGCATTTTGGATGTTTCTGCGCAGTTGTGTTTTATGGTGTAGTTCTGGGCTGCATCGGCAGCTGTGCTCTGTACCCCTCCAGTCTAAGGGACTGGCACTTCTTCCCAGCATCTTGAAGTTTTTAAGTAGTGCCGCCGTCTCCTCTGTGTGTGTGTGCGCCAGTGCCGCCGTCTCCTCTGTGTGTGTGCGTGCCAGTGCCGCCGTCTCCTCTGTGTGTGTGTGCGCCAGTGCCGCCGTCTTATAAGGGGCCGTGACGTAGACAGTACTGAATGCTGCTCCGTGCTACTTCTCCTCCGGTGGCAAATGCTTCACAGTCGCCTGAGGAAAGACGCTTAGCAATCGATCTCCAAGAGAAACGAAACACATGATGCCATAAGGCAAAAGAATAGCAGGGCATCTCTTCACAAGCTAGTCGCTGATCTATAGCTGAGGGCAAACACTTGTGTGCTTGTGGGAGAGCCTGTGTCTTTCCTGGAAGCGTTTGGGAGTTTTGCTCAGACGCGTGTTTCCTCAAGTTCAAGAATCAAGATCTAGGATACCTGCAGACAGGTGCCTGTTTGTGTGGAGACAGTCTGCCTGAAACTCTGTGTTCCTTAGCGCCCGCTCTTTCTCCCCGTCGCTCCACACGCCTGGGAGTCCCTTTCTTTCTCTCCACAAGCACGTGTGTTGACTTCGTCGCACACGTGCATCTGCACAAGCGTTGAGCTCAGCGGATGGAGTGTGTCTCTTGACACTTGCTGTGCGTTGGCTGTGTCTGCCTGCTCCAGTGAAGAGAGAAACGGGAAATCATCTTGGTAGAGGCAACAAAGCAAAAGCGAGGCAGGATTGACATCTGCTCAACAGAGACGGATTCCCCGCACTGACACAGTTCACAGTTACACGAGAAGAAATCTGAGCGGTACATGGACCGGAGACGTGTTTCCGAAGAGGTAGTTTAGCGAGTGAACAGCAGTGTGCGCGACTTTCAGGAGTGTGCCAGAATCACCAGAGCCTCTGTTCAAAAGCTGCTGCCTCTGTGACCGCATTGAGGCACGTTCCCGTGTCTGCGAGTGTATAGACGGCTCTTTCATGTTCACTCCAAGGCAAACGGTCCGCTATTGCTTCTGTGCGTACAGATGCGATTCCCTTGTCTCTTGAGAACACAGGGAACTAGGTCCATCCAAATCTACAGGGTAAGGACGCGTCTGCATATGTTTTGGTGAAAAATCGAGTGTGCGTGTTCTGACAGCTGCCTCTATGCAGACGTCTCCACAGAGACACTTCTGAATGCCCCGCAGCCCAGCACTGAATGGATACACAAACAAGTGGACCGGTGTGAGCAACCACATATGAAGAAGGACGTCTTTCATCTCACAGAAGCACAAACGTATTGGAGTTCAAGCACAAGTCAGAAACAAGGTGTGAACAGATGAGCTGCTGCTATATTCTCCGTTCGGCATGCTTCGTTGTAGCTCTCTTGCCGGTCGGAAGAGCAACAGCTGACATAGAACCTTTGTCACAATGCCCGCTACCGTGGTGACGATGTGGGCACTCTGTGTGCGTGACAGGGACCCAGCAGGACTTGGTGTCAGCTCAGCAATTACTCAGTTCCCCAAAGAAGCTGAATTCTGCAAATTGCTGCTTTTGCTCTTGAAATGATGTCATCAGGTGGGTGTTTTGGTGTAATACACTGAAAACCAGAGCAGAAATGCTGAAATATTCCCATGCTATGCATGGTCTCAGGAGCAAAGCACCGTGACTCAGCCTAAGTAGATCTGCCGCTTATTCTTTTGTCCTGCCAACAGATTGTGGAAGTAGAGTATAAAAACTATCCTTATGGAGAGATCTTTGGATTTTAGGCTTAGTCTAGGTGTCTCAAGTAGCCGGGGTTTTTGCTTGGGCCTAATCCATCAGGTCTGATGGCTTTTTTCCTCGTCTCCAGATGAATGTGGTAGAAAATATAAAGCAAGGAAACGTCCTTTGGCCCAGCCTTGCCTTGCCTTATTTCCTTCTCATCCTGTTCTCTGTCCCAGCCTCTCGCACTAAGCCCTCGTCTGGCTGCATGTCTCTTCTTTCCTCTCTCCTTTTCTCAAACTCTCCTGCTTCCTGGCTTTTGTCTTTCCATTCCACCATTTCAGTCCTGCAGCCCGGCACTAGATTTTCCTCTTCCCTCCCTTTGGCTTGCTCCCTTCGCTTTCTCCCTTTGTTCCATATCCTTCTTTCCGACTTGTCTCTTGGAGACTTTTGGCCACGCTGGACCCAAGTCTGGGGATGTTTTGGAAACTTTTCGGAGGCCTCGCTGGTGACAGGGGGGACAGCAGGCAGTGACAGGCCCGGGGCTGACAGGCTCCACCTCGCCTCGGGGGCGCTCGGCTGCCACACCCAGCTGACATAGAACCTTTGTCACAATGCCCGCTACCGGGGTGAGGATGCGGGTACTCTGTGTGCGTGACAGGGACACAGCAGGACTTGGTGTCAGCTCAGCAAGTTCTCAGTTCCCCAAAGAAGCTGAATTCTGCAAATTGATGTTTTTGCTCTTGAAATGATGTCATCAGGTGGGTGTTTTGGTGTAATACACTGAAAACCAGAGCAGAAATGCAGAAATATTGCCATGGTATGCATGGTCTTAGGAGCAAAGCATCGTGACTCAGCCTAAGGACATCTGCCGCTTATTCTTTTGTACTGCCAGCAGATTGTGGAAGTAGAGTATAAAAACCATCCTTATGGAGAGATCTTTGCATTTTAGGCTTAGTCTAAGTGTCTCAAGTAGCCGGGGTTTTTGCTTGGGCCTAATCCATCAGGTCTGATGGCTTTCCTGCTCGTCTCCAGATGAATGTGGTAGAAAATATAAAGCAAGGAAACGTCCTTTGGCCTAGCCTTGCCTTGCCTTATTTCCTTCTCATCCTGTTCTCTGTGCCAGCCTCTCTCACTAAGCCCTCGTCAGGCTGCATGTCTCTTCTTTCCTCTCTCCTTTTCTCAAACTCTCCTGCTTCCTGGCTTTCCTCTTTCAATTCCTCTATTTCAGTCCTGCAGCTCGGCACTAGATTTTCCTCTTCCCTCCCTTTGGCTTGCTCCCTTCGCTTTCTCCCTCTCTTCCATATCCTTCTTTCCGACTTGTCTCTTGGAGACTTTTGGCCACGCTGGACCCAAGTCCGGGGATGTTTTGGAAACTTTTCAGAGGCCTCGCTGGTGACAGGGGGGACAGCAGGCAGTGACAGGCCCGGGGCTGACAGGCTCCCCCTCGCCTAGGGGGCGCTCGGCTGCCACACCCAGCTGACATAGAACCTTTGTCACAATGCCCGCTACCATGGTGAGGATGCGGGCACTCTGCGGGTGACAGGGACACAGCAGGACTTGGTGTTAGCTCAGCAAGTTCTCAGTTCCCCAAAGAAGCTGAATTCTGCAAATTGCTGCTTTTGCTCTTGAAATGATGTCATCAGGTGGGTGTTTTGGTGTAATACACTGAAAACCAGAGCAGAAATGCTGAAATATTCCCATGGTATGCATGGTCTTAGGAGCAAAGCACCGTGACTCAGCCTGAGTAGATCTGCCGCTTATTCTTTTGTACTGCCAGCAGATTGTGGAAGTAGAGTATAAAAACCATCCTTATGGAGAGATCTTTGCATTTTAGGCTTAGTCTAAGTGTCTTAGGTAGCCAGGGTGTTTGCTTGGGCCTAATCCATCAGGTCTGATGGCTTTCCTGCTCGTCTCCAGATGAATGTGGTAGATAATGTAAAGCAAGGAAACGTCCTTTGGCCTAGCCTTGCCTTGCCTTATTTCCTTCTCATCCTGTTCTCTGTCCCAGCCTCTCTCACTAAGCCCTCGTCTGGCTGCATGTCTCTTCTTTCCTCTCTCCTTTTCTCAAACTCTCCTGCTTTCTGGCTTTTGTCTTTCCATTCCTCCATTTCAGTCCTGCAGCCCGGCACTAGATTTTCCTCTTCCCTCCCTTTGGCTTGCTCCCTTTGCTTTCTTCCTTTGTTCCAGTGTTGCTTTATCCATGCGAGCCACGGAACTTGACACACCAATATGATGTTCACAGAGTTCGCTTTATTGTCGGACCAGGCTAGCTTTATAGCAAAACTGCCCTGTCCACGCGCCTTACAACAACGTGATTGGTTGTAACTCGTGTTATACAATAACACGATAGGCTGCATGTGCTGTCCACGCGCTCTGCACGCATGTGTCTGGCGATTGCTCACTCATTATTACCTTCTAATGGTGCTCCTTTAGTTTCTTTTGCCTCTGGCTTCACCTCTCAGCCAGGCTGGCGACAACCCCATCCCCCTGGGGCGCGGGGGTGGGCTCTGCCACTACATCTCCCCCTCTTTTATTTAATATTATCAATACACCATATCTTGCTTTAAATACAGTGTGAAATACAGGGTAAGAACATTAAGGCTAATACAATTACAATTAACAAGAACAAACCTCTTTTCAATATTCCTTTTAACCAAACAAGGCATTCACCCCAAAAAACCCAATATCTTCTGTTATTTTCTTGTTCTGCAAATCTTCTATCTTTTTAAGTTCAAACAACACATGCAATCGAATTCTTCATAACTGTGAACATGTCCAATAAGAAAAAATTAATTGCTGCTCTGTTTTACAAAGTGGTATTCTCAACATTGGCTACATTCGTTGCTTAAAGCGATAACATGTCTGAGGTTAAGGGTTGTCATCACTGCAATCGGTTTCTTCTCTGTTAGCTAGCCAAGGTCTCACCCACTTTGCTGGGATCCATGAATTTTTGTGGTTACCTGTAGAAACACAAGCATATCCCCTTCCCCAGGTTATTAGTGACATAGGACCTTCCCATTGTTGTGTTGTCGGATTAAACACACTAACCTTAGGCACATTTTCGGGAAAATCTTTGACATTTTTGATATGGTGCATAACAACCGGTTCCATTTCAGTTTCACTTTTAGGATTAAGCCAGTTCAGCACATACAATGCCTTCATCAATACCTCTTCTGGGCTCACACCAATTCCCCCTTGTTTTTCCAAAACAGACAAAAGATTTTTTAATGCACGGTGTGCACGCTCAATAATTGCTTGGCCAGTAGAATTATAAGGGATTCCAAACAGGTGTTGTACCTTCCACTGGGTGAGGAAGGCTGCAAGTCTGTCAGAGTGGTATGCAGGACCATTATCTGTTTTGATTTGTGTAGGGACACCCATGACAGCAAAAGCTTGTAGTAAATGATGTTTTACTGCCTTTGTATTTGCTGAGGTCAAGGCTGTAGCCCACAGCAGTCCTGAACAGGTATCTATGGAGACATGAATGTACTTTTGTCTGCCAAATGGTGCAAATTCAATAATATCAGTTTGCCATAACTGACCTGGCTGCAAGCCCCGAGGATTTACTCCCTTTTGTTGGAGAGGTACTATGCGGGCACAATCAGGACAAGCTGCAATAATGGCTCGAGCTTGTTCCTTTGTAATTGTAAACTGCTTTCGGAGTGCTGCTGAGGATTGATGAAAGAATTCGTGAGCTTGTCTGACTTGTTCAAAAGGGGATATATCTGCTACTGCCACAAGTTTGTCTATGATGCTGTTTCCCTCTACTAGACCACCTGGTACGTTAGTATGGCTTTTTATATGCATGATAAATACTGGTGCTGTCCTATAATCTAATACGTTCCACAAATCTAACAATGCTTCAAACAACAAGGAATTGGAAACTCGCTGCAAAAGCGCTCTATGTATTCTTTGTACAATTCCCACAACATAAATAGAATCTGTTACCAGATTAACTGGAGAGTTATGCCATTTTTGCAATGCTACTAAGCATATTGAGGGCAGTTTCTTTTAATGTGTCCTGTCTGTTTGCAAGTAAAACATGCTAGGCCACAAGAAGGGCTTCCACCTTTCATTGCAGGCTTACGTGCTGCAGCCAAGGCCGCAGCGTGGGCTTGACCATGTATTTTTGCTTTTTCTACCTCCTGCCGCATAATTGGTACCTGTGTGCAAGCTTCCACCATCTCTGCTAAAGAAGCAGTTTTTCCCAAACCGGCTAATATCTGTTGGCATTGGGTGTTTGCATTCATCATAGCCAAATCTTTCCCCACAGCAGCTTTTGCCTCTGGAGTCACGTTAGGAGAGGCATCTATCACTTCTTTTAAATGATCCACAAATGTCATATATGGTTCCCCAGGATCCCACTCTATTGTAGAATAGGGTGGCACAGGGTTACCTCTATTTGGCAATTCTTTCACTGCCGCCAAGGCAAGCCCTTGCGTTTGCTGCAAAATCCTTGGATGGAGTGCTGCCTGCGTAGCACCATCCGCATATTGCCCACGACCCAGTAACTGGTCCATGCTCGCTAACCGCAACGGATCATCAGCTGGTAAACGAACATTTTCTAATACTGCCAATTCCACTTTCCCCTGCCACTTGTCCAAGAACAGCAAATACCCGGTTGGAGGAAGCAATAACTCCATCAATGCCCTAATATCTCTTTAAGTTAGTACTTGCCCCTTGAAAAATGAATTGATTAGCTGCATCACATGCTTATTATCCATACCATATTGCATAACTGCACTTTGCAATTGCTTAACCGTTTTCCAATCAAAAGGTGACCACTGCCTTTGTCCTCTATTATCTATGTGCACTGGCATTGCTGTAATACTACCAGGTGACATGATCCCTTCAATAGTTGCATCTCTGATTACCCCTTGCCAACGTTGCCCTGCATTATAAGAATGATCTCGAGGAATATCTCTACCCTGATGCACAGGGGCAGCACCCAAATTATCATTATTATCACTGCTATACAATTCCCTTGTGTTTCCCTGTGGATCAGTAAGTCGACGCATATTTGCAAACTGATCTGCTAACCCAGTCTCCAGCCCTTTTCCATATCGTGCTCTCAAATATTCATCTGCTTCTCTTACAGACCACATCCCATCTTCAACACATTGTCTAGCCCATTTTTGTATTCGCTCCCTTTTGATACGGAGCTCCTCCGGAGTGAGGTCTAATTTCGCCCCCTCCCTTTCCTGTTTTCCCCGTTTTTCACATTCCCTGCCAATTGCCTCCAGCCCGTCCTTAATTGCATCTGACGCCTTTTTATATGCTATTAACCGCGAAGTTTTACTGTTACCGCCATCTAGTCGTTTCATAGCTTCTAGAACTTCTTGCATCTGGCTCTCCTGCCGTCTCAGTAAGTCCTTCAGGCTCTGCACGTGGCTCTCCTCCTGGAAGTCAGGGCGATTCTGCGATGCTCCGTCCTGGTGTTCCATCGGGTCCTCCGGCAAAGGCATGTCGGCTGGATTAACTTGTCCTGGCTTGTTGAAACTTGCCGGTTGCTGCCATTCGTCGTCGGAGCCAGGCAATGGCTCAACGGGCGCAGAGGGTATAATTTGCTCTCCGCCCCAGAACTCCAGATCTGATACGGGACATACCAGTGGTGTTGATTCCTCGGAGTTCTCGGAGGGTGGGCAGCTCGCAGCGGGCGGCTCCGAGGGGACGGCACACAGCTCCGGCTCCTCTGAGACTTCCTGCATTAGCTGCCTGACCTCCCGCCAGGGTCCGGCGAGATCGCAAGCCTCGCGGTTCCCCCTTGTAGCCGCTTCCCATAGTTCGGTCCCTATGTCCTCCCATGTACCGGGAGAAAAAAATTCGTCCGTCGAACGAACACAGCCCTTACGCTGGGCGAATAGTAAAACGCGCTCCACCGCGTCTTTTTCCAAAATTCTTCCTGTTCTTGCAGCCAGCTGCAGAATACTTCTCACTATTATTTTTTCTTCCACGGATGCCGTGTTTCCCATGCCACCTGCTTCTTCGTAGGCCTACTTTCCGCTATGATTGAGCGCCGGGCTGGTGTCGCCCCCAGGTGGCGTCCTCGCGTCTTCACTTCCGGCGATCTTGCTTCGATACGAAGTATCACGTCGGGGTCACCAAAGTGTTGCTTAATCCATGCGAGCCACGGAACCTGACACACCAATATGATGTTCACAGAGTTCGCTTTATTGTCGGACCGGGCTAGCTTTATAGCAAAGCTGCCCTGTCCACGCGCCTTACAACAACGTGATTGGTTGTAACTCGTGCTGTACAATAACATGATAGGCTGCATGTGCTGTCCACGCGCTCTGCACGCATGTGTCCGGCGATTGCTCACTCGTTATAACCTTCTAATGGTGCTCCTTTAGTTTCTTTTGCCTCTGGCTTCACCTCTCAGCCAGGCTGGTGACAACCCCATCCCCCTGGGGCGGGGGGGGGGCTCTGCCACTACACCCAAAGAAGCTGAATTCTGCAAATTGCTGCTGTTGCTCTTGAAATGATGTCATCAGGTGGGTGTTTTGGTGTAATACACTGAAAACCAGAGCAGAAATGCTGAAATGTTCCCATGGTATGCATGGTCTTAGGAGCAAAGCACCATGACTCAGCCTAAGGAGATCTGCCACTTATTCTTTTGTACTGCCAGCAGATTTTGGAAGTAGAGTATAAAAACCATCCTTATGGAGAGATCTTTGCATTTTAGGCTTAGTCTAAGTGTCTCAAGTAGCCGGGGTTTTTGCTTGGGCCTAATCCATCAGGTCTGATGGCTTTCCTCCTCGTCTCCAGATGAATGTGGTAGAAAATATAAAGCAAGGAAACGTCCTTTGGCGTAGCCTTGCCTTGCCTTATTTCCTTCTCATCCTGTTCTCTGTCCCAGCCTCTCGCACTAAGCCCTCATCTGGCTGCATGTCTCTTCTTTCCTCTCTCCTTTTCTCAAACTCTCCTGCTTCCTGGCTTTTGTCTTTCCATTCCTCCATTTCAGTCCTGCAGCCCAGCACTAGATTTTCCTCTTCCCTCCCTTTGGCTTGCTCCCTTCGCTTTCTCCCTCTGTTCCATATCCTTCTTTCCGACTTGTCTCTTGGAGAATTTTGGCCACTTTGGACCCAAGTCTGGGGAAGTTTTGGAAACTTTTCAGAGGCCTCGCTGCTGACAGGGGGGACAGCAGGCAGTGACAGGCCCGGGGCTGACAGGCTCCCCCTCCTCTAGGGGGCGCTCGGCTGCCACACCCAGCTGACATAGAACCTTTGTCACAATGCCCGCTAGCGTGGTGAGGATGCGGGCACTCTGCGGGTGACAGAGACACAGCAGGACTTGGTGTCAGCTCAGCAAGTTCTCAGTTCCCCAAAGAAGCTGAATTCTGCAAATTGCTGCTGTTGCTCTTGAAATGATGTCATCAGGTGGGTGTTTTGGTGTAATACACTGAAAACCAGAGCAGAAATGCTGAAATGTTCCCGTGGTATGCAAGGTCTTAGGAGCAAACCACCGTGACTCAGCCTAAGGAGATCTGCCGCTTATTCTTTTGTACTGCCAGCAGATTTTGGAAGTAGAGTATAAAAACCATCCTTATGGAGAGATCTTTGCATTTTAGGCTTAGTCTTAGTGTCTCAAGTAGCCGGGGTTTTTGTTTGGGCCTAATCCATCAGGTCTAATGGCTTTCCTGTTCGTCTCCAGATGAATGTGGTAGAAAATATAAAGCAAGGAAACGTCCTTTGGCCTAGCCTTGCCTTGCCTTATTTCCTTCTCATCCTGTTCTCTGTGCCAGCCTCTCTCACTAAGCCCTCATCTGGCTGCATGTCTCTTCTTTCCTCTCTCCTTTTCTCAAACTCTCCTGCTTCCTGGCTTTTGTCTTTCCATTCCTCCATTTCAGTCCTGCAGCCCGGCACTAGATTTTCCTCTTCCCTCCCTTTGGCTTGCTCCCTTCGCTTTCTCCCTTTGTTCCATATCCTTCTTTCCGACTTGTCTCTTGGAGACTTTTGGCCACGCTGGACCCAAGTCTGGGGATGTTTTGGAAACTTTTCAGAGGCCTCACTGCTGACAGGGGGGACAGCAGGCAGTGACAGGCCCGGGGCTGACAGGCTCCCCCTCCTCTAGGGGGCGCTCGGCTGCCACACCCAGCTGACATAGAACCTTTGTCACAATGCCCGCTAGTGTGGTGAGGATGTGGGCACTCTGCGGGTGACAGGGACACAGCAGGACTTGGTGTCAGCTCAGCCAAGTCTGTCTGCGAAGCAGCAGTGGGATGCTTTTCCACACAAGCAGAGCTGTGGAGCCCTGTGTGTCCTTGTCTGCAGTGGCTGTACAGCTCTGTCTGAAAATGAGTTTATTTCTTTCCTGCAGTTAGAAACCTTTCTTTATCACAGCTAGCATGCTCATTATTTGGAAGGCACCAAGGAAGGGGGTATGGAAGGGGCAGAACTTGACTGACAGCTGGATTGATTAAGAAGACTATACCATCCCATTAGTGTCATGCTTCGTATTTCAGGAGAGTTGGGAGACCGACAAGACCTGATAATGTATCACAGCAGCAGCGTCTCCATTCTGCTCCAGCTTAGCAAAGCGTTGGCAGGATTGTTCTTAAGGCCCCCCTAGTGAATTACATCCTCTCCTTAAAGCAGTGGGAAGTATCTCAAAGAGTTAATTGCATCACTTCGTATTGCAAACACTCCTCACGAGCATTTAGAGTACGACTGAGAGCTGAGAGAGGCCAGGTAGGATAAAGTGGTGAATTTGGGCATAGCAGAAAGTTGGATCTGTGAGAAATGCAGTTGTGATTCCTGCTGAGGAGATGTTCAGTGTTTACAGATATAACCAAATGAGGCACAGGCTCTGAACCTGGAAAAAGGAAAAGCTGGTTAAGTTCTATGTAACAAGTTATGAAACTTGTTTATGAAGTTATATTGATAGAGGGAACTAACATTTTAAGGGTTACCCAACCCCATTATAAGGGCCTACTAACAAACTAACACTTTAAGCCACATAATGAATTTTACAGTTTAGAGCTGTATGTAACCAATTGTGTTAAAAAAAAAATAAAACAGAACCTCATCGAATGCCTAGATAAGAAGTTTTACAGCCCCAGCTGTAACCTTCAGGAGACAAGACAGCCGAGATTTACAGCAAAAGGGGGCGCCAGTCTGATTTCGGTCGACTTGGCAGCTTGGGTTCCAGCCAATTCATCATAATGAGCGACGGGTAGAAGTTCACTGTGACGAAGCTGAAGGAGCCTTCATCCAAAGACCCCTCCTCAAAATCACCAAGTGACACTGTAGAGAATATGCTTGAAGAAACAGGGCACTTGGTACTTTTCCAGTCCCACTTGCACAACCCAGCGTACGTGTCGGACAGCAAGGATTTGTCCTTGGGTAATCAATAGAAAGAAACTTATTAAGAAGTAAAACACGAAAAGAGGATGTAGAACAAAGGTATGCTGTCTTGTAGAACAAAGACGTGCTATTTTGTAGAACAAAGACGTGCTATTGCTGTAACGGGTGAACATTACGTTGTAACTAATTACCTTGTGTCATATACCACGTGAACCTTGGATTAACCCTATAGAATAGAATCAGAATTGTAATAAAACGAGCATTAATCATCCCTCCATGAGGACTCATCTTTGACCCGCGGCTCTCCAATCTTCATGGCACTGCGCAGGTGTAACTGGGGAGGGTCAACGAGGAGACTATGGAAATGGTTATCTGAGACTCATTTTAATAAGAAGTGGGGAAAGGTTATGAATATGTAGAGGGGTTTCTGGGGTCATTATGAATATGTAACACCTTACTATATTTAAGCACACTTCCCATTGTTAAAAGATGTATGTGTTGGGCAGAGCGAATCCCCGCGCACCCAGCGCTGTTTTGCTTATGCTCTAATGAACACGTATTTAAGGAATACAACTAAGGAATTGGATTAAACGTTGTTTATCCATAGAAAAAGTGTAAGCTATTTATTTCAATTGGTGACCTCGCCGTGACAACCTTGGATGGCTCTGTGTTACCTCAGGTTCAAGGGAGGCGCCCCACATTAACAGTGGCCCTTGCACTCGGGTGTGCGGAGAGCTACCAACGTTATTCAAAATTAAAGCAAAAGCAAAAGAAAGAAGCTCACTCCCCCTGAATACTGCAGTTTACCCATAATCCAGAGTGCACGACGGTCCCGACAGGAAAAGTGGACTGTAAGTACCGCCGGGTCGGGCAGTTTGACTGTGTGACTGGTGTTGGCTGAGACGCAACCTGGTTGCGAAGGGAGCGTGGAGTCCTTCTAAGTGCGCTTCCAACACCCCGCGAGGGCCTTGGCCACTGAAGGGACAAAGTGAGTGAAGAACTCTGTGGATTTGAGCCCCACGTTGTGAGCCAGGTTTTGTGGGTTTGATCCTCACAAGAGGTCGAAGGGGAGTGACCTGCCAGAGGTACCCCCTGACAGTCCCTTGGTGAGGGGGTCACGTGAGAATTTTGGACCCCCCAACAGTCTCTTGGGGAGGATCATGCTACAATTCTGGGATGAAGAGAAGTTCACCCAAGGAAAAAGCAAAGGATAAACAGGCTCCTGGAGTGGACCCCCCAGTTTGTAACAAAGTCCTGGGGAGATATAAGAAAGAAACTAGAAAAACTCAAAGAGCTAAGGAGAAACTAAGAGTTAACTCATCCCTCATCCCACCTGTTGGGACGGGACAGTTTATTGGGTGTCAGAAGTGGGATATTCTGTGAGAAGCGGTTCGGGCGGGATAGGAGCCAGAGGCTCTAAAGGAGGACTGATCGGTCTGTGCCGCGTTCTCCGGCAGTGGGTCATGGCATCCCGGGTCAAGCCAGGCCTGGACTGCTCCCTGATGTTGAGTTTACTGAAAGATTATAAGGCTTGCCGGACTCCTGAGGGTCTTAGGAGGGCTTCTGGACATTGGTCGGCTCCAGATATTGTAACTGAGCAAATAAGGGACTTGGCAAAAAAAAGCAGATTTGAGATCTCTGCTGTTTTGGAAGCAGCATTGATAGCTGCCACAAACAACAAGCAAACTGAGCAAGAGGTCATTAAATCACCTTACACAGATTTACAAGCACAATGGAGTAAACTTCAGCAAGCAGAGAGAGAATTAGTTGATAACAAATGAATCGTAGAAAACTTGCAGAATGATTTTAAATTATTTTAAAAGATAACACCAAACTGGACCTGGCCATCGCACTGGGAAGAAGAAACCCAAAAGGAAAGTGCTAGGAACTGCAGTGAGCGGGGTCACCACGCCAAAGAGCGCGAGCTCCCGCTGCAGCCCAACAGATGCCATTGCTGCTGGGGCACCAGCCACCCGGTCATCAGCTGCCCCAGAAGAGCAACACGAATGTTTTGTTCAACATGAGAATTTGTTTGTTCTTTGAGGGAGAAAGGTAAGTCTTTTCCTGTCGAAGCAGCCTTCTTACTTGTGGTCCGAGAAAAGGTTAAATAGGAAATCATCATGTTAGTACAAGAATTTACTAACCTTCCCGAAAAAGGGGGAACTGATAGAGGGAACTAACTAACTAACTAACCCATTATGTTAAGAAAAAACAGAACCTCGTCGAATGCCAAGGTAAGAGGTTTTACAGCACCTAGATGTAAACTTGAGAAGATGAGATAACGAAGATTTACAGCAAAAGGGGGGAACCAGTCTGATTTCAATCGACTTGGCAGCTTGGGTTCCAGTCCATTCAACATAATGAGCCAAAGGTAAAGAGGTCACTGTGACGAGGCTGAAGGAGCCTTCATCCAAAGACCCCTCCTCAAGACCACCAGATAGCACTGTGCAGGTGCAACAGGGAGGGGTCAAGGAGGAGACTATGGAAATGATCACCTGGGACTCATTTTGATAAGAAGCGGGAAAAGTTATGAATATGTAGAGGTGTTCCTGGGGTCATTATGAATACGTAACACCTTACTGTATTTAAACACACCTCATATTGTTAGAAGTTGCACATGAACGGTGGAACGATCCCCCTTGCGCCCGACGTCGAAATGAACATACCTGCTTTATAACCTTGTGAGTTGGGAAGTTTTATGACTTGACAGGTTGTAAAGTTGTTTCCACTCACCATCACAGCCAGAGAGCCCTGCAGCCCCGGCGCAGCTCTGAACAGATGTAGAAGGCAACCCCAGCTCCTGCAGCATCCTTTTCTTACTCCTGCAGTGATTACCGCCCCTTAAGGGGTGGGGAGGAGGAGGAGATCCCTTCGGTACCTGCAGTCTGCTGGTTCACTGCTGGGGCGCAGTGCTAGGGGCGGGAAATATGAAAATAAACCGGAGCAGCAGTGCTCCTGGGGCCGGGGGTGTTCCCTGCAGAGCATCCCCCCGGGAGCCGGGCCTCGGCTCAGCCCGACCCAAACCCGCCCCACGCCCTCTCGGCGGAACCTCAGGAACCAGGGACAAGTGACCCCAAGATGGGGGTGGCCGGGCAGAGAACGGGTTCCCTCTGGCTGGGAAAGGGGGATTGAGCTGAGGGGGAACGGGAGGTTTGGAAAAGGGGAAGGGGGTTCCCTGGCAGGCAGCAAGGCTGGAGGGGTGTCCCGTCCCCTCACCCAGCCACGCGAGCTCCGCCAGGGGCTGGAGCGCCGCTCCATGCGGCCACCGTCCTGTCTGTGTGAGAGACCGTGAGGGAACAGCGGCCGCGCTCTCCCCGCCCCGCGACAGACACCTCATCAGCCACTGCCCGAACGGCGCCGGTACCCGAGGAGGAGGACTTGAAAAACGTTAACTCCCCCTCCTCGGCGGGGTGTGCCGCCCACTTCCCAAGAGCGGCTCCCAGAGCAACCAGCTCCCCTCCTCCCCGGCGGTACGAGGCACGGCCTCAGTGCGGCGGCTTCATTGCCCGCGCCGAAGATGGCGGCGCGACGGGAGCGGGAAAGCGTGAGGCGCTGCAGGCGTCAGGCCTGGCCCGGGAGCCCCCAGCCACTCCTGCTCCCGCGCACCCCCCCCCGTTTGCTTTTCATTTGTGTATCGTATATAAATGCAGAGACAAGGAGCAGCGGCACGGAGCAGGCTGCTGGGTACGAGGTGTTCCCTCAGCACACACACCCACACCCCCCCGTCCCGGGCCGGGCCGCTCCGCACGAAAGGGAAGGTGAGGGAAAAACAAAAACTAAAGGCACAGAGGCGTCCCGGCTGAAGCCGAGCTGTGCTCATCTACCCTTTGAATGACAATTCCAAAGGCACATCCCCACTCACGAAAGCTGGCGGCTCCGCAGGGTCCCCAGCAGACACAACCACCGGCCGGCGGGGCGGGGGGGGCTCTGCCCGGGGAGCTCCCGCAGGGTCCGCAGTCTGAGGACAACGCTCCGCCCACAGCCCCGCACCGAAACCGCCGGAAGGTCCCACAGCCTCCTTGTCAAGCCCAAGGGAATCTGAGCTGGGCCCGTATACGGTCAGTGCTCCAGAAGCTTCTCTGCTCCCAGGCGTTTCATTAAACGAGGGCCCCGTCTGTCAGCCGAGGGCTGTGGGCGTGACCAGAGCGCCCATCAACCGGAAGTGCCGGGCGCTTTCCTGCGGCTGCAAAGTGCTGCGACATGGGGCTGTGGGCACCCCGGGGCGGGGCGCGGAGCTGCTGCGTGCCCCCAGTTCTGGGTCCCCCGACCCAGAGCAAAGCGCTCCCCTCCTCTGGCTGCCGACCGTCAGCCCGGCTTCTTGCACAGCCCCCTGGTTACCCCCTCACCCCGTGCCCCCAGTTAGTCCCAGCGGGTGTTTCTGAAGCCCATGGACGCCTCAGCCCCACCCGGGGTGCAGGATGGGCCTTTGCTGGCTCTGCCCTGGTGCCCACCAGTTTGCTGCCAGTGCTCCCTCTGGGGGCCCCTGGATAAGACCGGATCCACCTGGGCACCCCCAAAGTGCCTTTTTAGCACTAATTTTTCTCCTGAAAAGCAAACACAGCGGGGCTTTCTGCCATCCTGCCCCAGGGACCCCCACTCAGACCACACCGGCACTTGGTTGCCCATCGCCATTTATTGCAGTCGCTGCCCCCACCCTGAAGCACGCAGGCTGTTGTCCCACACTGCCAGCACCACCCCCCATGTCCCCCCAGCTCCCTCCAGCTCCACCACGAGGAGCGGCTGCCCCAGCAGTCCGTGCTGCTCCCACATCCCAGCCCAGACCCCAGACCCCCGTCCCGCCCTGCCCAGCTGCGGGCACAGACCCGTCCCCCCAGACAGCAGGGTGTCCTCTGCCCCCCGGTGCCCTGACAGGGCCATACCTGGCCGGCTCCTCGAGGTCGTGGTGTCTGGGGTGGCCCTTGGCGTTGTCGGCAGCTGAGAGGCCCCCATCATGGAGAGCTGCTCGTCCTGCCGGTTCCCATCAGTGCCGTCCTGGCCCGACAGCTGCATCGCGTCCTTCTGGGAAGGGGAGAGCGTGTGACCCAAACACGGGGCCCCACTCCGCATCCCCCAGCAACCCTCCCCCAGCCAGCTCTCCCTGGGGAAACTGAGGCACGGATGGATCCCCCCGCAGGCTCAGCATCCCCCTCCCCACCTCCGTCATCCCTACCTTGTTGGGGCTGCGGGCGCCGGATGGGGACGGCCGTGGGGTGCTGGGCGGTTGGGGCTGGAAGCGCGGGGGCATGAGGGTGTGTGGGCCCCCGCAGCTCTGCGGAACAGTGGGGTACCTGCACTCGCCCGTCCGCTCCCTGTGGGACAGGACACGGGGTGCTCAGTGCCCGGCAGGTGGCACCCCATGTGTCACTCGACGCCAGGGAGGGGTCAGGGGGCAGTTACGGTCCAGGCGCCAGCGTGTGGAGGGGCCGGTCGCAGGACAGGCAATGGAAACCAGGCAGCAGCTGCCTGGAGAGAGGAGAAAAGGGCTGGGGAGCTCCTGGGGGGCACAGCCCCACCTGCACACCGTCCTCTGCCACAAAAAGCCTCTGCACCCACCCCTCAAGATTGGTTCGGGAGGGCTCCTCCCACACGTGCCCCCTCATTGTGCCCCCTCCATCACTGGGAAGCTGCAGCTGGCAGGAGCACAAGGCACAGCCACTTGCTCAGCATCCCCAGGGGCGCTGCCCACACGGCTCCCACGCCAGGGTACCACAGCGGCACGAGCTGGGACAGCCAGCAGGAACAGGGCCGGCACTGCCAAAGGCACCGCGGTCCTCATCGCACTCACTTCCTAATCCCAGCGGCATCGTCACGCTCTGGCTGCAGCGCCTTCTGGAGCTGCCCGCTGAGGCTCTTCCACCGCTCCTCCTGCTGCTCCCGGAACGCCCCCAGCTCCCAGCGGTCCAGCTGTAGACGGGTGACACCCTCAGCCATCTACCCCAGGATGGGACATGGCGGTCCCCAGGGGGACAGCCGGGAGGGGGCACCCTCGCAAGGATGCTGCCTCAGGCTGCCAGGCCCCCAAGGTGCCAGTTCTGCGTAGAGGGGACGAGCCCTCACCTTGCAGTCCATCTGTCTCTGCAGCTCTTTCTGGAACTGGTGCCAGCCCTCCTCCTGGCCCGTCACCCGGCATCGTCACCTCCTCCACCGCCTTGTTCAGCCGCTCCTCGCACGCCTCAAACTGGCTGCGACTGACTTTGTCAGCCAGGGCGGCTTTGTCTGCTTTCTAGCAACGGGGAAAGGCGGGAGAGCGGTGGGGACAGGATCCAGGGACAACGTGAGAGGGAGAAGTGGCTACGTGGCCCTGTTCACCCCATCACCCCCGTGGGGTTGCTCCCACCAGCCAAAGGCACTCGGGGTCACAGAGGGACCTGGCAAGGGACCCGCAGCCGGGCTGGAAATCCTCCCTCCCCCGGCTGGTTCTGCCAGCCGGCACCCAAGGGACAAGGGGCGTTTGTCACCCTGCCCGGGACACCCTTGGCTGGCACCAGGGCCCCTCGAGCCCCTACCTCATCGATTCCCAGCACCAGCAGCTGCTCCTTGTCTGCTTTCTGCTTCTTGAGCCTCTCCAGGGACTGGGACAGAGCCTCCCAAGGCAGACAGCACCCCGTGACGCCACGGCAGGGTCGGAGCTGCCCCCCGGCCAGCCGAGCACCCCCTGCCTCCCCTCCCCACCCCATCAGAAACCTCCAGGAAAGGAATCGGGAAGCTGTGCAGGGCTGCGAGCAGGGTGGCAGGCGGACAGATCCCTTGGGGTCCCAGCCTGGGCTCTGCCTGCGGGTTACAGCCACCCACCTTGATGTCCTTCTGCTCCTGCTGGCCATCCTGCTGGAGGTTTGCAAGGGCCGAGCTGAACTTCTCATAGTCCTTTTCGAGCTGCATGATGCTGGCCTGGAGGCACTTGAGCTGCTCGTCCTGCTGCAGGGACTAAGAGGACAAGGCGGTGCTGAGCCAGGGGGTGGCTGCCCCGCGGGGACAGACCCAGGGTATTTTGGCTGGTGGCTGCGGGCTCTCAGTGCAAGCAGGACATTTGCTCCAAGGCTTTAATTCCCTTCCATGCTGCTGACTCCCACAAGCCATTTAGGGGGGCAGCGAGGGGTTCCCCCACGTTACAGCAAAGCAGAAATGCCTGGGGGGTCCTGGCAGCTCAAGCCCCCTACACCGTGTCTCCTTACCTGTTTCCTCCACTTCGGGTAACTCTCCACCTTGCTGCCCGCCTTCTGGGCCAGGGATTCCAGCTGCTCCTCGAGCTTCTCGCAGTACTGGAGGAGCTTCCCCAGCAGCGCCCTGGTGTCCCAGTTGCAGCCGGGGCACCCTGCGTGCTCGTGTCCCCCGCTCTGCGCCATCGCCCTCGGCTCCTCCAGCTGCTGGTAGGGGAGGAGGAATCAGCTCTGAGCCGCATTGGATGCCGCCCACAAGCCCAGGTGCCGTGGAGGCTCCACGGCCCCATCCGGCCAGGGAATGTGGCCGGGACACTGCCAGGACTCCCCCCGAGCCAGCAGGGGCTGGGAGCACTGCCCCCGGGCCTCACATCTGCCTGCAGCTGCTCAGCTGTCTCCATCACCAACTTATTCACATACTCGGCCACAAACTGCTCCAGCTCGGCCTGGGTTGGCTCCTGCTGCTTCCCCAACTCCTTCCGCTCTGCCTTGACCTTCTGTCCCTTGGGCCTGGCCAGTGAGACGGGGGCAGGGGCAGGTTTAGCCTTCGTGGGGGTGTCCCTCGGCCCCCAAACTGGGATGCTCCCAGACCCCAGGCTCCCTCGCAGCCCTGCGGGGTAGGAAACCCTCTCCCATCCTTTTACCGCGGCTGTTGGGTCATCTGGCCGCTGCCGTCTGCTTTCCTGCCGGCTCCAGCCGCCTTCATCTTTCTGGGAGCATCCTCCACCTTCCTGATCTGTGAACGGCAGTGGGGGCAGTGAGGGCACAGCCCCCTGTGTCATTCTGGCACAAGGACCCTTTGGCTGCCCCCTCCCTGCCCAAACTGGCATCCCCACAGCCCCTCGGGGACTGCTGCTGGCTCACCTTCTCCTCCTGCCCATGGAGGACCCTGGCCATGTCTTGCAGGAAGGCCACCTGGCACTTGAGGTCGGCCAGGATGCTGGTGATGCTCTGCCGGCCTAGAGGGACATGGTGCAAGGGGATGTGCTGTCGGTGAGGGGGTCTCAGCCTTGGGGCCAGGCTCTGAGCATGACGAACCCCTGACCCAGGGTGTCCCCACGCCAAACAACCCCCACCAGCCCCCCGGTGCTCTCACCTCCCTCTGGGAAGAGCCGGCGCACGTTGTCAAGATCTGAATGTTCTGCTTTGGTAGATTTAAGCTGCTCCACCTGCTCCTTCAGACCAGCGCAGAGGTGGCCGAGCTGCCCAACCTGGGAGAGAACCTCCCGCATCTCCGACTCGTAGCTGGAGGTGCTGGTGGAGCCCCAGGGCTTGGCCGGCTCTTGGGCATCCCCTGGGATGGTGGCTTGGGAGCTGGAGGACCCAGGCTGCACCCCAGGGGTGGTGGTGTGGGTCCCAGGTGATCGTGGCTGCATCCCCGAGGTGCTGGCCTGGGTGCCCGGGGATCCTGGCTGCAACCCCGGGGTGGTGGCGCCGGCACCACAAGATCCTGCGTGAGCAGAGGGAGTGCCTGACAACTTCACAGGGGTCACTGGTTCCCCCTGTGTCCCTGCTTGCATCCCCGGGGAGCCAGACCCTGCAGTCCCCTTGCTGGTCTCCATCCCAGGCTGTGTCCCACGTCCCTTCGGCCCCAGTGCGGAGCGCTTCCTGGCCTGGGTATCCATGGCTACCTGGGTGGGCTCGGCGGGGGCAGACTGGCCCCCAGCACCCTCCTGGGAAGAAGAGGCAAAGGGCAGCAGGGTTACTAGCAGCTGGGCAGCCGTGAGGACAGACCCCAGAACCTCCCGCCGTGTCCTCAGTCCCCATCCCCAAACCACCATCTCGCGGGGCCAAACCCATGTTGAACATGAGAGCCCAAATGCAAAGGGATCATGGGCTCAGACCGGCCATAGAGCCGGGGGGACGGGACCTCCAGGGATGGGAGCCCCAGCATTGCTGCCCAGCACCCCCAACCCACAGACTGTGCCCCGATGCAGGAGGGCTGGTGTCCCCGAGGGAGCGGGGGATGCAGCCGCCTCCTGTCCCTGCGCAGCCCGGCAGCGTCCTGGGGCTTCCCCTGGAGCTGGGCGAGGAGAGAGACACCCGTTCAAATGTGGGAGCGGGATTTAAAGAGCATCCCCAAATGAACTGGGGCACGAGGCAGAGGGACGCTGGGCAGGGCTGTGCCTGGAGGCCGCGGCTGAATTGCGCAGGCAGAGCTTTATCTCTCCTCCTTCCCTTCCCATGGTTCTGTTTGGATGGCTCTCTAGTTCAGAAGTGCCTTAGCAACTCTTGGGACACCCTTCCCACTCTTCCCTCCTGCTTCCCTTCACGCTGGTGACACCGATGGCCGTGGGGCACGGGCACAGTGTGACAGGGCAGCAGGAACAGGGAGGGTACAAGGGCCCAGCTCTCTCCCGGGGCACCAGGGGACGCTCACCAGGCCAAGGGTCTCCTGTATCTCCTGGATGTCCTCTGCAAGGCCAGAATGCGCCTCCTGCATGGCCCGCATGTCCTCTGTCAGGCCAACATGCACCTCCTTCATCTCCTGGATGTCCTCTGCCAGGCCAGAATGCCCCTTCTGCATCTCCTCCTTCATCTCCCGCATGTCCTGTTCCATTCCAGAATGCGTTTCCTGCATCGCCTCCTTCATCTCCCGCACGTCCTCTGCCAGGCCAGACTGCACCTCCTTAAACTTGTTGATCTCCTCCCACAGATCCTGGAGCGAAACCCTTTCCTGGGAGAGTGGGTGGGGGGTGACCCCAGGGGAGGGTCCCTGGGGACCTGGACCCCGCTGTGCTCTGCTGCGGGAGCTCGGGCTTAACCCAGCCCTTGGGCTGAGGGCGGCACGAGGGCAGCGCGGAGCCCAGAGGAGGGGACGTCTTGTGGGGGAGCACCCAGGGACCAGCAAGAGCATCTACCTTGGAGACAGCTCTCTCCTTCTCTTCTGTTGTTTTTGGCATCAGCTCCTTGGCCATGGAGGAGACTTCGGAGTTGCTCCTGGTCCCCTCCAGCGTGTCCTTCTCATCCAGCTGCTCCTCTGGTTTCCAGAGCTGCTGCCCGGTGCCCAGGGCTCCGTCCTCCTCCTTCTCCTGGCCAGGCTGGGCCTTGCTGTCCTGGTCCTTTGCCAGGCTGGGGGTCGGGCTCTGCCCTGGCTCCAGGACAGGCGACTCCTGCTGGCCCAGCTGCCCGATGATGGCCTCGAGCAACTTGTGCAGGGCCACCAAGTCGACAGCCCCCATATGGGGTGTCCCGATGGTGGCGTTCAGCAGCTCCAACAGACCGAGTGTTGCCATCGCTGCTGCTCCGCTGGAAAACACGGAGCCTGATGTGGGAAGGCGGGAGCTTTTCTGTCCGGAGGTGATGTTGGAGGGAATGGCAGCCAGCAGCCTTTGTCCTCCTCCTTCTTGCCACAGAAAGTGATCCAGTCACCGAACAGATCCAAGTGCTGAAAGTGATCAAACCACCGAAAGTGATGCAACCACCAATAGCGATCCCACCACCAGAAGTGGTTCAACCACCAATAGTGAACCCACCATCAAAAGTGATGCAACCACCAATAGCGATCCCACCACCAAAAGCGATCCAACTGCCAAAACGAGTCCACCACCACAGTGATCCCACCACGGCAAGTGATCCCACCACAGCCAGTGACCAAATGGGCGAGGGGCACAGGTGACAGGGGACAATACAGTGTCTTGGTTGCCCGGCAACAGCTGCCCCAGGAGCCAGCGGGCGCCGCCCTGGTCATTGTGATGAAGTTATCCACGGGATGGGAGATGCTGAGGGTCCCTCCTGCCTTTCCCGCTTTACCACCTACAACACAGCTGGTGACACCTCAAATGTTGTGGCAGTCACTGCAGACCCTGCCCAGATGCAAAATACAATCAGACAGGTCATGGGGAATGAAATCTCATTTCACTGAATTAAATACCCTCAGTTTTAATTACAGAGAGAGTGGCTTTATCCATGTTGTGTACTCAATCAAACTCTCCCGATGTTTAATCCGTTCCTTTCCCCACGGCACAGCGGCCTCGGAGGCAATTCCCCTTCGTGGCAGATGTGCAGTGACTGGCTCACGAGTGCACCAGCACCTGGGAACCTGGGCTGAAAACAAGGCCAAAGTGCCCGGTTTAGGATGCCTTTCCCCGCGGTTGATCAAGGCAGACGGATGCCTTTGGAGAGGGAGCTGTTCTGAAGGGATTTCTTCTGCCTCTCTTGACTGCTGGCACGAGCCAGCGGCTGCTGACCAGGAAATGTGCTCATCGCTTGCTCCCCCATGAACACTGTCCTGGCCTTTTCAGCTATAAAGACATAAACCAGAGTATGTTTCCTGTCCTCTGTACAATAAGGCGGTTCAAATGCAAAGGTGATCTTGCCTGTAAGCAGCACGAACTGCTCTAGAGACAGCTCTTTGCTGGGGATGGAGCTGTGAGAGAGGTTCTCCAGCGGGCACGGCTGCCTCCCTTTTGAAACACGGGCAATCTTTTGCTGGGATTCCCGTCCCTCAGCCTGATAGCTCTGACATCTCCTCTGATGCCTCAGAAACGGTGCTGCTATCTACACAGCCATTGCAAGATCCTCCTGCTCTGTGAACTGAAGTTGCAGACCCCAACACAGAAAGCAGGGCTGCCATGATTCCTGAGAGTGAAGCCCACATCCCAAAGCAAGCCGGTTCTTAGAGACGGCCAAGTTTCGAGCAGCGCTGTCACACGTGAGCTGCGAGTCACACGAGGAAGAGTTCCAGAGGATGGAGCGTGTCCCCAGATAGTTTTTGCCAGCGCTGACTGAGGAAGAGGCATCCTGTCCAGGGACCTCTGCAGAGAGATCTCCAGGCAGAGCTCCAGGGGGGCAACAGCCCCTCTCAAACCCCATTTGTGCACCCCAAGTGGCCGCACTGCAATGGGCAAGCCTTCATCCCGGGCCAGAGATTCTGGGTCCAGAAGTCATGGCTTGCTCCTGGGAGGGTCTTTTTGTGTCAGCCACCTCCTGTGTTTCGCCACGCATTTCTCACTGTCAATGACTTTCATTTCTTTTCCCTCTACGCTCTCCTGCGGTTTTGCCGTGGAGAGCAGATGCCAACAGTCTATTCCAGCCTTAGGGGATCTTGCAGACTTCTCCTTTGCTGTCTGTGGGGCTGGCGATTGCCTTCTGCTGCCCCTGGTTCATTTTGAAGACTAATTCCTGGCAGACGTGGTTGGTGCTGCTGAGCAACACTCTTGGCTTTTTGCTGGTGCCCAGTAGGACACCTACAAGAAAGCAGGTATCAAAAACCTCTCAGTTCTTGTGGTGAATGGTGTTGTGAAGAATCATTTAACTTCTCATTTTCCTCCTGAGCTCCTGGGTTTTTTGGCAAGATTGGCCTCAAAAAGGGACGGGTCTGTCCTGGGGGGAGGTGGGGAGGGCACTAAATTCAGCCCAGTGCACAGAAAGCAGGGGCCGTACCGGGAACCGCGAGAGGCCCGGCCAGTGCCTCGTGTCCCGGGGAGCCCTGCCTGACTTTCTGTGCCCTAATGGGGTGCAAAGCAGAGCAGGGGGACAGGGAGCCGGGTGAAGAGGGTCCTGTGGGACCCCAAAACTCTCCCAACCCATGGTGCTGGTCCTCCTTGCATCACCCCGTCCGTGCTGCTCCCTGCACGGGACAGCTGGCATCAGAGCAGCGTCCCCTCCCCAAACCCGCTGCACCCCAGCGCTTTGAGCATCCTGGATGTCCAAAATGTTCTTTGCAGCCTGAGCTGGCCCTGCCTGGGCTGGAGATCCTTCCCAGGCAGCCCCCACATTCTGGGGGTGCCACCCAGACCCCACAGCACTGGGTACCCCAATACCCGCCAGAACTGGGCTTCAAGCATCCCCTGGTGTGGGATGCAGCCAGATCTCCAGCGATGGGGAGGTTGCCAGGTTGGGACTCCAAAAAACCACCCATGACCGATCTGACACCCCCGCAGATGTGCACCCCCAGCAACACGCCGACCACGCCGCCCAACGTCCCCGATGCTGTGGCCACGTTCTCCAAGCTGCAAACCCCCGAGAGCCGGCAGAGCAGCAACAGCCCCATCGCCTCCATGGCCTGTGCCTGCGGGAGCTTCAGCCCTGTCCTGGTTTTGTTAAAAAACAAGTTTCTCTTTTAGTGAATTTGCCTGTCAGCTAAAGCCTTCATGTTAGCTGCATTTTCCTGGAGAACCTAACACATGTTTTGGTTAAACCTAGCAAGGGAATGCAAACTTATTGATAAGCACGGATGGACATCTCACGAGAGGGGCAACGAGAAACTGATGATCGAGAGACTGACCAACGGTGTATAACATTCCATTCACGTGAATACTTCATATAAAAGTGGGAGATCACGAGGATCTCGTCCCTTTGCCCTTTTTTTCCCTTTTTCCTCATGGCTGACATTAGGAGAGGACCTTGCTGGTCGTCCCTGCGAACTGAGGCCTAGTGAGAGACTCAATCCAGCTCCGGTTGGCTACAGAGTCTAATCCAGGACTTTGGGTGCTGGCTCTGCAGAGTTGCTGAGACTTACAAGATTGGTTTTGTATATTTTGTATTATTTTCTCTATTCTTATTAGTAGCATTAGTAAAATATCTTTAACTTTTCCAACTCTCTTCTCTCTGTCCTTCTTTCCCTCCCGATCGCCTGTCCTGAGTAGGAAGGGGGGAGAGGGAGGGGCAAAAAGGGGGAAGTGGGGGGGGAGAGGAGGTTAACAATACATCTGCCAGGGTTTGATTGTCACCCCGCAATCCTAACCCTCGACAAGCCCCTTCTGGGCTTCCTCGCCCCACAACCCCCAGCCCGCCTGGCTGCCCCCTCCTCACCCACCGCCCATGGCCTCCACCACCCCCTGCCCCCCCAGAAAGCCACGGCCACCATGGACGGCCAGAGATCAGACTGGGCTGGCGGAGGTGGGGGCGTCAGGGGTGTCCCAGGCCAGGGCATTGGGAGCGGGGGCTCCCCTGAGAATCGCACTGGAAGAATTTTCTAGGTAGTATTTCTAGGGTGAGGGGGCACACGCTGCTGGGGAGGGCACTGGCCCTCGAGAGCCTCTAGATGGTCTTTTCTCCCCTCTTTTTTAAAAAAAATATATATCTAATGTATTATAAATCCAGAGAGAAGGAGCAGCAGCACAGAGGTGGGTGCTGCGTGGGGGGTTTCTTAATGCCCCCTCCCACCAGCATCGCTGCAGCGGGGCGGGAGAGCGAGAGGGAGGCAAATAACAAAGAAATCGATGGCTGGAGGCAGCTGTCGGCACCTGGATCATGGCTATGGGGGCACCCTGGACTGTGGGGGCACAGACGCTGTGCCCCCTGCCTCTGCATGTCCCCCCCTAGAGTTCACTCCACCCGCCCCTGACTCCACACCGCCGGGCAGAGCAGCTCCGAGCCGAACGTGCACGTGCGCAGACAAACGCGCCACAGAACGCTATGGACGACACAACCGCAACAGCACCAAAAACGCTCTGCGACGACAGTGACCCAAAACCAGAGACGGCATCAATCCAAATGCCCTGCAGGGAGGCAGTGATGAGGCAAGGAGCCTCTTCTGCAGCCCCAGGAAAAAGAAAAAGGAGCCAAACGTCACACCCTTACGAGACGGCGGCACTGCCACACACACACGCAGAGGAGACGGCGGCACGACCTAAGAACTTCTTCCCAGCATCTTGAAGTGCCAGTCCTTTAGACTGGAGGGGTAGAGAGCAGAGCTGCTGATGCAGCCCAGATTGACACCGTAAGTCACAGCTGACCAGAAATGTCCAAAATGCAAGCACCGTCCAGGCTTTTGGCTGATGATACAAGAATCCAGCACCCGATTGGCTCTACGCCAATTAACACCGGCATTTCGGATCCCAGGATAGCACCTGAGAGGCCCGTTGGGCCCCCGGAGCACAGCGAGACCCCGTGATCGTCTGACAGGCACGAGGCGGGCTTCCCGAACTACACGACAACAGGCGCCGGCTGGAGCTGCCCTGCCCGGCAGATGCTGGCATCGCACCAGAACGTTCCCTGACCCCTTATCTGCCCGAAGGGGACCGCTCCTAGACTGCGCTTTTCTGTCTGAGAACTTTAAACCCACCCTGCGATTCCCAGTCCCTTCCCAGCCCTCGTGCCTCCACTTATCTTTCAGAGGGCCGAGGGACTGAATCCACCTTCGACAGAGGAAAATGCCACCTGTGCTAACGGGGATCTTCCCGCAGTTGTCGCTTTCTCCATCGCCGCCTACAGTAAGGAAAGCGAGAACAAGCACGCTATCGAGCGCCCAAATAATATTTATCCATAGTAGCCTACGGTTCATTGCTCACCTTGGCTGAGTTCTGGGAGGTACATTTGAATGATCCACCGGGGGCCGCCGCACGCTGCAAAGGTTCTGGAGACAAAACGCTCTTCCAGGAGAAGAGATTATATTAACAACTATTAATACAGCAATACAAACCAAAAAACAACACTCCCTCTCCATTGTAGTCAGGAATCTTGGGAAAATGCAAAGCACCTGGAAATGAATCAACAAATGAAACATAACGACAAACAACTTTTCTACTACAGCTGTTGTTAAACCTTCGCTGTTCCTGAAGCTCTTACATCAAACAGGCACCTCTGCTTGTTCAAAGACATCTGCCTATTTGGATTAAACATCTCAAAAGCTGCTGGCTGCTGCAGGAGCAGCAGAGAACCACCACCGAAGAGGCTCTGGAGCAGAATGAGCTCCCTGCCCGGGGACCGGGGCTCAAATACCCAGGACTCCGCCCACCCCTTCCTACAAACCCCTGGGAAAGGGGCAGGGCCATTCACCCCAGATCCCCTCACCACCCTTATCAAATTACCTGGAATCTCCCTGAAAATGACAGCACCTGCACTTTATTGCTGCTATTGCAGCTATAATGAGATTGAGTATGGATTTCAACTTAGTTTTTCTAGGGAGCAGATAGAAAGTGAAATACAACCACCAGCACTCCAGCATCTTCATTGCAGTCAGGAATTTCAGGAAAATGCAAAGCACCTGGAAATTAATCAACAAATGAAAAATAATGACAAACAATCTTTCTACTACAGCTGCTACTGAACCTTTGCTGCTCCTGAAGTTCTTACGTCAAACAGACACCTCTGCTTGTCCAAAGACATCAGCCCATTTGTACTAAACATCTCAAAAGTTGCCGACTGCTGAAGAAGCAGCAGAGAACCACCACCCAAGCTGCCCTGGAGCAGAATGAGCTCCCTGTCCAGGGACCAGGGCTCAAATACCCAGGGCTCCGCCCACCCCCTCCCACAAGCCCCTGGGAAAGGGGCAGGGTCATTCACCCCAGGCCCTCTCACCACCCTTATCAAATTACCTGGAATCTCCCTGGAAATGACAGCACCTGCACTTTATTGCTGCTATTGCAGCTACAATGAGACTGAGTATGGATGTCAACTTAGTTTTTCTAGGGAGCAGATAGAAAGTGAAATACAACTGCCAGCGCTCCATCTCCATTGTAGTCAGGAATTTTGGGAAAATGCAAAGCACCTGGAACCGAATCAATGAATGAAACATAATGACAAACAACCTTTCTACTACAGCTGCTACTGAACCTTTACTGCTCCTGAAGCTCGTACCTCGAACAGACACCTCCACTTCTCCAAAGACGTTTGCCCACGTAGATTAAACGGCTCAAAAGCTGCCGAGGGGAGGGGTCGATCATTCCAGGCCCCGCCCACCACCCTTATAAAATCACCTGGACCCTAACTAGAAATGACAGCACCTGTGGGAGATTTAAGGGATTTTCTTAAGGTTGTTGTGCAGATGGGTTTCTGTTAGATAGAGATTTATTTCTGAACTAGACAAAGCAACTCCAAGGCTGGCGCGAAGGCTGAAAAACAACATCTGTTATGAGAGTGAGGTAATTCTATAATAACAAGACCCGAACGTGGACGATATCCGATCAGCCGACGCGTGTTTGGAACGTGGACGCTTATCGGGAAATAACTGCGTATATAAGGAGGCTTGTCTCTGTAATAAATGGCTTCGCTTGAATTCGTGTTGAGTTGCGTGGAGTCCGTGAGTTTGCGCCCTCGCAAGCGGTGACCCCGACGTGATCCCTAAGGAGAATTTACGGAAGGTGTGCAACCGCTGCAGGGAGCGAGCCCCAGCTGGAACGGCTCAGCTGGACCGGGACCGGGACGCAGGCTGCGGGCTGCGTGACTCCCGATTGATGGCTACGGAGTGACAGAGGAGGGATAAAGGATCCAATATCGTCGCAACAGATGCCCAAAGAGGTGAGCAGCTGGGGGCGAGAGGAGATGGGGCAGAATATTTTTAAAGAAGAAGAAGAAATACTGCGGCTCCTCTCGCATATTCTCTCTAAGAGAGTGGTGAAGTATGAGGAGAGTAACCTCAAAAGATTGGTAATTTGGTGCAGAGGCAGTGGGTTTCCTGCTGACCTGTTAGGAGTTTTTCAAATAGACACCTGGGAAAAAGTGGGAACTGTGTTGTGGAAGGCGATTAGTCGCAGTGAAAAATATATTCTCGGCCTTGTAACCACCTGTAAACTGGTAATTACTACAGTGAAGCAATTAAAACCTGGAAAGACTGTTATGAGCATTAGTGACTCAAAACTTAAACTTGAACTTTGGGATGATATGTAAAAACCTAACCCTAACCCTAAACCCTAACCCGGTGTGAAGTGGCCAGGCAGGAGGTGTGAAGTGGCCAGGCAGGAGGTGTGAAGTGGCGGGGAGGAGGTGTGTTTACCTCATTTGCATATTTAACGAGGTCGTTTTCATAATTGGGTTTTAATTTACATAATCAGGGTCTCATTTGTTTCATATGTGTTTGGCTATTTATGGTTTGAGTTTTTCCTAGGGGTATGGTAATGTCATGTAATGGATTGGAATGTATAATTTCGTTTTTTCTTTCTTCCACACAAAATACCTACAAGTCTGGTGCAGCAGTAGGGCTGTGGATGCTCTAGGGGAGGACTGGAATTATTTATTTAATGTTTTTTTTTTTTAAATCCCCTAGAGCATCCACAGCCTTACTGCTGCACCTGAAGAAAAAACAACAACAAGGAAGTTTAGTTTGTATTTTATTTTTAGTTTGGCAATTTAAATAATCTGACATGCTGTCCAATAGAAACCCTGCCAGAACTGCACACGCGATCCCATTCAACCTCACCAACCGGTCCGCTCAAACTCCATCAAACACGCACTCGGACAGAGTCCGACACTCACAGAAACAAAGACCAGCACACACAGACAGACAAAGTCCGACACTCGCACACAACAGCGATAGACACCGAGTCTAACGTGCCCACACGGATGCCAAGTCCGGCACACGGACAGTGACACTGTGTCCTAGGCACACACATAGACACAGCAAAGTCCAACACTCGCGTGGCACGGAGTCCCACACGTTCACAGACAGAGACAAGGACAAAGTCGAACGCACGCCGCACGGTGACAAATTCCCGCACGGACACCAGCGCTCTGCCCCTCCAGCCCTCCCGTGCCCTCTGATTGGCCCACTCGGACGCAGGGGGCGGGTGGTGACCCCCAGCAGAACAAACCCTTCTATCTTGCATTGCCCTTCGCCATCACAATCGCACAGCAGTGAACTTGTAAGAGTAAAGCAGCCGTCTGACAGACACGCGCTCAGAACCAGACGAGGCTGGGGTCACACAGATGGACTCGCATTGTGGTAACATCACTTTATTTATTGCCTCCCACCGTGTTTTAAGGTGGGTTGTGCGGGAGTGGGCGGAGTCTTCAGAGGCACCGACGAATCAGGTGAGAGCGATGGTCACCTGCGGGAGGAGCTTGGCCAGGCGGGCGCAGCGATCGGGGGCAGCGGCCAAGGGCGCGTCGGCCAATTGGATGCGGCGCAGCTGGGGGCAGGCGGCCAATGGGGTGAGGGCGGAGGCGTCGCCAATCGCTAAGATCAGAGTCAAAGGGAGGAACCAATCAGAACCTGACCCCAGCACCCCCAGTTCACGCCACTTCACCCCAGTTCTCTTTGATCCGGTCGCACTGATCCCCATTGACCCTCACTGACCCCTCAGTGTCTCCCAGTCCCTCCCAGTGCCCCCTTGGTTCTCATGGTTTCCATGGAGATCCAGATCCTCCAGGTGGTGGAGGGGTGGGAAACCCTGCAGAGTTGTGACCTCGTTGAGTAGACAAGTCCAGAGCCTGCGGAGGACGGGCAGCCGGATGCCTGGGTCCCTCCTGAACTCCTGGGTGGGTCCCCCATGAATTCCTGGGTGGGTCCCCAGGAGTTCAGGAGGGGACCCAGCAGTGCCCCAAAGGACCCAGGAGTTCAGGGGGGAACCCAGGAGTGCCCCAAAGGATCCAGAGTTCAGGAGGGACCCACCCAGGACTTCACGGCGGGACCCACCCAGGACTTCAGGAGGGGACCCAGGAGTTCTGAGGGGACCCATTTAGGAGTTCAGGAGGGGGACCAGGAGTGCCCCAAAGGATCCAGAGATCAGGAGGGGACCCAAGAGTTCGGGAGGGGACCCGCCCAGGAGCTCGGGAGGGGACTCGCCCAGGAGTTCGGGAGGGGACCCGCCCAGGAGTTCGGGAGGGGACCCGCCCAGGAGTTCGGGAGGGGACCCGCCCAGGAGTTCGGGAGGGGACCCGCCCAGGAGTTCAGGGAGGGACTGAAGAATTCAGGAGGGGACCTAGGAGTTCAGGGGGTAACCAAAGAGTTCAGGAGCGGACCCAGGAGTGTCGCAAAGGACCCAGGAGTTCAGGAGGGGACCCAGGAGTGCCCCAAAGTACCTAAGACTTCGGGAGGGGACCCACCCAGGAGTTCGGGAGGGGACCCACCCAGGAGTTCGGGAGGGGACCCAGCAGTGCCCCAAAGGACCCAGGAGTTCAGGGGGGAACCCAGGTTTGCCCCAAAGGACCGAAGAGATCAGGAGGACACCCAAGAGATCAGGAGGGAAACACCCAGGAGTTCAGGAGGGGACCCACCCAGGAGTTCAGGAGGGGACCCACCCAGGAGTTCAGGGGGGAACCCATGAGTGCCCCAAATGATCCAGAGTTCAGGAGGGGACACAGGAGTGCCCCAAAAGATCCAGAGTTCAGGAGGGACCCACCCAGGACTTCATGGCAGGACCCACCCAGGACTTCATGGCAGGACCCACCCAGGACTTCATGGCAGGACCCACCCAGGACTTCATGGCAGGACCCACCCAGGACTTCAGGAGGGACCCATTCAGGAGTTCAGGAGGGACCCATTCAGGAGTTCAGAAGGGGGACCAGAAGTGCCCCAAAGGACCCAGGAGTTCAGGGTGGGACCCACCCAGGAGTTCAGGAGGGACCAACCCAGGAGTTCACGGCGGGACCCACCCAGGACTTCAGGAGGGGACCGAGGAGTTCAGAGGGGACCCATTTAGGAGTTCAGGAGGGGGACCAGGAGTGCCCCAAAGGACCCAGATGTTCAGGAGGGGACCCAGGAGGGGACCCGCCCAGGAGTTCAGGAGGGGACCCGCCCAGGAGTTCAGGAGGGGACCCGGAATTCAGGGAGGGACTGAAGAATTCAGGAGGGGACCTAGGAGTTCAGGGGATAACCCAAGAGTTCAGGATCGGACCCAGGAGTTCAGCAGAGGACCCAGGAGTGCCCCAAAGGACTCAGGAGTTCAGGAGGAGACCCAGGAGTTCCCCAAAGGATCCAGAGTTCAGGAGGGGACCCAGGAATGCCCCAAAGGACCCAGGAGTTCAGGAGGCGACCCAGGCGTTCTGAGGGGATTCAGGAGTGCCCCAAAGTACCCAGGAGTTCGGGAGGGGACCCACCCAGGAGTTCGGGAGGGGACCCACCCAGGAGTTCGGGAGGGGACCCACCCAGGAGTTCGGGAGGGGACCCACCCAGGAGTTCGGGAGGGGACCCACCCAGGAGTTCGGGAGGGGACCCAGCAGTGCCCCAAAGGACCCAGGAGTTCAGGAGGGGACCCAGGAGCTCAGGGTGGGACCCAAGAGCTTAGAAGGGGACCCAGGAGTTCACCAAAGGACCCAAGAGTTCAGGAGGGGACCCAGGAGTGCCCCAAAGGATCCAGAGTTCACGAGGGGACCCAGCAGTGCCCCAAAGGTCCCAGGAGTGAAGGGGGGAACACAAGAGTTCGGAGGGCACCCAGGAGTTCAGGAGGGGACCCAGGAGTGCCCAAAGGATCCAGAGTTCAGGAGGGACCCGCCCAGGAGTTCAGTAGGGACCTACCCAGGAGTTCAGGGAGGGACTGAAGAATTCAGGAGGGGACCTAGGAGTTCAGGGGGTAACCCAAGAGTTCATGAGAGGACCCAGGAGTTCAGGAGAGGACGCAGGAGTGCCCCAAAGGACCCAGGAGTTCAGGGGGGAACCCGGGCGTTCTGAGGGGACCCAGGAGTGCCTCAAAGTACCCAGGAGTTCGGGAGGGGACCCACCCAGGAGTTCGGGAGGGGACCCACCCAGGAGTTCGGGAGGGGACCCAGCAGTGCTCCAAATGACCCAGGAGTTCAGGGGGGAACCCAAGAGTACTGAGGAGATCCAAGAGTTCCCCAAAGGACCCAAGAGCTTAGGAGGGGACCCAGGAGTGCCCCAAAGGATCCAGAGATCAGGAGGGGACCCAAGAGTTCAGGAGGGGACCCAGGAGTGCCCCAAAGGATCCAGGAGTTCAGGAGGGGACCCAGGAGTTCAGTGGGGGACCCAAGAGATAAGGAGGGCACCCAGGACTTCAGGAGGGGACCCACCCAGGACTTCAGGAGGGGACCCACCCAGGACTTCAGGAGGGGACCCAGCAGTGCCCCAAAGGACCCAGGAGTTCAGGGGGGAACCCAGGAGTGCCCCAAAGGATCCAGAGTTCAGGAGGGACCCACCCAGGACTTCACGGCGGGACCCACCCAGGACTTCAGGAGGGGACCCAGGAGTTCTGAGGGGACCCATTTAGGAGTTCAGGAGGGGGACCAGGAGTGCCCCAAAGGATCCAGAGATCAGGAGGGGACCCAAGAGTTCGGGAGGGGACCCGCCCAGGAGCTCGGGAGGGGACCCGCCCAGGAGTTCGGGAGGGGACTCGCCCAGGAGTTCGGGAGGGGACCCGCCCAGGAGTTCGGGAGGGGACCCGCCCAGGAGTTCGGGAGGGGACCCGCCCAGGAGTTCGGGAGGGGACCCGCCCAGGAGTTCGGGAGGGGACCCGCCCAGGAGTTCGGGAGGGGACCCGCCCAGGAGTTCGGGAGGGACCCGCCCAGGAGTTCAGGGAGGGACCCGCCCAGGAGTTCAGGGAGGGACCCGCCCAGGAGTTCAGGGAGGGACTGAAGAATTCAGGAGGGGACCTAGGAGTTCAGGGGGTAACCAAAGAGTTCAGGAGCGGACCCAGGAGTGTCGCAAAGGACCCAGGAGTTCAGGAGGGGACCCAGGAGTGCCCCAAAGTACCTAAGACTTCGGGAGGGGACCCACCCAGGAGTTCGGGAGGGGACCCACCCAGGAGTTCGGGAGGGGACCCACCCAGGAGTTCGGGAGGGGACCCACCCAGGAGTTCGGGAGGGGACCCACCCAGGAGTTCGGGAGGGGACCCAGCAGTGCCCCAAAGGACCCAGGAGTTCAGGGGGGAACCCAGGTTTGCCCCAAAGGACCGAAGAGATCAGGAGGACACCCAAGAGTTCAGGAGGGGACCCACCCAGGAGTTCAGGAGGGGACCCACCCAGGAGTTCAGGAGGGGACCCACCCAGGAGTTCAGGGGGGAACCCATGAGTACCCCAAATGATCCAGAGTTCAGGAGGGGACACAGGAGTGCCCCAAAAGATCCAGAGTTCAGGAGGGACCCACCCAGGACTTCATGGCAGGACCCACCCAGGACTTCAGGAGGGACCCATTCAGGAGTTCAGGAGGGACCCATTCAGGAGTTCAGGAGGGACCCATTCAGGAGTTCAGAAGGGGGACCAGAAGTGCCCCAAAGGACCCAGGAGTTCAGGGTGGGACCCACCCAGGAGTTCAGGAGGGACCAACCCAGGAGTTCATGGCGGGACCCACCCTGGACTTCAGGAGGGGACCGAGGAGTTCAGAGGGGACCCATTTAGGAGTTCAGGAGGGGGACCAGGAGTGCCCCAAAGGACCCAGATGTTCAGGAGGGGACCCAGGAGGGGACCCGCCCAGGAGTTCAGGAGGGGACCCGCCCAGGAGTTCAGGAGGGGACCCGGAATTCAGGGAGGGACTGAAGAATTCAGGAGGGGACCTAGGAGTTCAGGGGATAACCCAAGAGTTCAGGATCGGACCCAGGAGTTCAGCAGAGGACCCAGGAGTGCCCCAAAGGACTCAGGAGTTCAGGAGGAGACCCAGGAGTTCCCCAAAGGATCCAGAGTTCAGGAGGGGACCCAGGAATGCCCCAAAGGACCCAGGAGTTCAGGAGGCGACCCAGGCGTTCTGAGGGGATTCAGGAGTGCCCCAAAGTACCCAGGAGTTCGGGAGGGGACCCACCCAGGAGTTCGGGAGGGGACCCACCCAGGAGTTCGGGAGGGGACCCACCCAGGAGTTCGGGAGGGGACCCAGCAGTGCCCCAAAGGACCCAGGAGTTCAGGAGGGGACCCAGGAGCTCAGGGTGGGATCCAAGAGCTTAGAAGGGGACCCAGGAGTGCCCCAAAGGATCCAGAGTTCACGAGGGGACCCAGCAGTGCCCCAAAGGTCCCAGGAGTGAAGGGGGGAACACAAGAGTTCGGAGGGCACCCAGGAGTTCAGGAGGGGACCCAGGAGTGCCCAAAGGATCCAGAGTTCAGGAGGGACCCGCCCAGGAGTTCAGTAGGGAACTACCCAGGAGTTCAGGGAGGGACTGAAGAATTCAGGAGGGGACCTAGGAGTTCAGGGGGTAACCCAAGAGTTCATGAGAGGACCCAGGAGTTCAGGAGAGGACGCAGGAGTGCCCCAAAGGACCCAGGAGTTCAGGGGGGAACCCGGGCGTTCTGAGGGGACCCAGGAGTGCCTCAAAGTACCCAGGAGTTCGGGAGGGGACCCACCCAGGAGTTCGGGAGGGGACCCACCCAGGAGTTCGGGAGGGGACCCACCCAGGAGTTCGGGAGGGGACCCAGCAGTGCTCCAAATGACCCAGGAGTTCAGGGGGGAACCCAAGAGTACTGAGGAGATCCAAGAGTTCCCCAAAGGACCCAAGAGCTTAGGAGGGGACCCGGGAGTGCCCCAAAGGATCCAGAGATCAGGAGGGGACCCAAGAGTTCAGGAGGGGACCCAGGAGTGCCCCAAAGGATCCAGGAGTTCAGGAGGGGACCCAGGAGTTCAGTGGGGGACCCAAGAGATAAGGAGGGCACCCAGGACTTCAGGAGGGGACCCACCCAGGACTTCAGGAGGGGACCCACCCAGGACTTCAGGAGGGGACCCAGCAGTGCCCCAAAGGACCCAGGAGTTCAGGGGGGACCCCAGGAGTGCCCCAAAGGATCCAGAGTTCAGGAGGGGACCCAGGAGTGCCCCAAAGGACCCAAGAGTTCAGGAGGGGACCCAAGAGTTCAGGAGGGAACACAGACGTTCAGGAGGGGACTCAGGAGTGCCCCAAAGGACCCAGGAGTTCAGTGGGGGACCGAAGATTTCAGGAGGGGGACCAGGTGTGTTCCAAAGGACCCAGGAGTTCAGTGGGGAACCCAGGAGTTCTGAGGGGACCCAGCAGTGACCCAAAGGACCCAAGAGTTCGTGCGGCACCCAAGAGATCAGGAGGGACCCACCCAGGAGTACAGGAGGGACTCACCCAGGAGTTCAGGAGAGACTCACCCAGGAGTGCCCCAAAGGACCCAGGAGTTCAGGGGGGAACCCAGGATTGCCCCAAAGGATCCCGAGTTCAGGATGGGACCCAGGAGTGCCCCAAAGGATCCAGAGTTCAGGAGGGGACCCAAGAGTTCAGGAGGGGACCCAACCAGGACTTCAGGAGGGACCCACCCAGGAGCTCAGGAGGGACCCATTCAATAGTTTAGGAGGGGGACCAGGAGTGCCACAAAGGACCCAGGAGTTCAGGAGGGACCCACCCAGGACTTCAGGAGGGGACCCAGGAGTTCTGAGGGGAGCCATTCAGGAGTTCAGGAGGGGGACCAGGAGTGCCCCAAGGACCCAGGATTTCAGGAGGGGACCCAGGAGTGCCCCAAAGAATCCAGAGTTCAGGAGGGGACCCGCCCAGGAGTTCAGGAGGGGACCCGCCCAGGAGTTCAGGAGGGGACCCGCCCAGGAGTTCAGGAGGGGACCCGCCCAGGAGTTCAGGAGGGGACCCGCCCAGGAGTTCAGGAGGGGACCCGCCCAGGAGTTCAGGAGGGGACCCGCCCAGGAGTTCAGGAGGGACCCGCCCAGGAGTTCAGGAGGGACCCGCCCAGGAGTTCAGGGAGGGACTGAAGAATTCAGGAGGGGACCTAGGAGTTCAGGGGGTAACCAAAGAGTTCAGGAGAGGACCCAGGAGTGCCCCAAAGGACCCAGGAGATCACGAGGGGACCCAGGAGTGCCCCAAAGTACCTAAGACTTCAGGAGGGGTCTCAGGAGTTCGGGAGGGGACCCACCAAGGAGTTCGGGAGGGGACCCACCCAGGAGTTCGGGAGGGGACCCAGCAGTGCCCCAAAGGACCCAGGAGTTCAGGGGGGAACCCAGGTTTGCCCCAAAGGACCCAAGAGATCAGGAGGACACCCAGGAGTTCAGGAGGGGACCCACCCAGGAGTTCAGGAGGGGACCCACCCAGGAGTTCAGGAGGTGACCCAGCAGTGCCCCAAAGGACCCAGGAGTTCAGGGGGGAACCCATGAGTGCCCCAAATGATCCAGAGTTCAGGAGGGGACACAGGAGTGCCCCAAAAGATCCAGAGTTCAGGAGGGACCCACCCAGGACTTCACGGCAGGACCCACCCAGGACTTCAGGAGGGACCCATTCAGGAGTTCAGGAGGGACCCATTCAGGAGTTCAGGAGGGACCCATTCAGGAGTTCAGGAGGGGGACCAGAAGTGCCCCAAAGGACCCAGGAGTTCAGGGTGGGACCCACCCAGGAGTTCAGGAGGGACACACCCTGGACTTCAGGAGGGACCAACCCAGGAGTTCATGGCGGGACCCACCCTGGACTTCAGGAGGGGACCGAGGAGTTCAGAGGGGACCCATTTAGGAGTTCAGGAGGGGGACCAGGAGTGCCCCAAAGGACCCAGGAGTTCAGGAGGGGACCCAGGAGTGCCCCAAAGGATCCAGAGTTCAGGAGGGGACCCGCCCAGGAGTTCAGGAGGGGACCCGCCCACGAGTTCAGGAGGGGACCCGCCCACGAGTTCAGGAGGGGACCCGGAATTCAGGGAGGGACTGAAGAATTAAGGAGGGGACCTAGGACTTCAGGGGATAACCCAAGAGTTCAGGATCGGACCCAGGAGTGCCCCAAAGGACCCAGGAGTTCAGGAGGAGACCCAGGAGTTCCCCAAAGGATCCAGAGTTCAGGAGGGACCCGCCCAGGAGTTCAGTAGGAACCTACCCAGGAGTTCAGGGAGGGACTGAAGAATTCAGGAGGGGACCTAGGAGTTCAGGGGGTAACCCAAGAGTTCATGAGAGGACCCAGGAGTTCAGGAGAGGACGCAGGAGTGCCCCAAAGGACCCAGGAGTTCAGGGGGGAACCCGGGCGTTCTGAGGGGACCCAAGAGTGCCTCAAAGTACCCAGGAGTTCGGGAGGGGACCCACCCAGGAGTTCGGGAGGGGACCCACCCAGGAGTTCGGGAGGGGACCCACCCAGGAGTTCGGGAGGGGACCCACCCAGGAGTTCGGGAGGGGACCCAGCAGTGCTCCAAATGACCCAGGAGTTCAGGGGGGAACCCAAGAGTACTGAGGAGACTCAGGAGTGCCCCAAAGGACCCAGGAGTTCAGGGGTGAACCCAGGAGTTCTGAGGGGACCCAAGAGTTCCCCAAAGGACCCAAGAGCTTAGGAGGGGACCCAGGAGTGCCCCAAAGGATCCAGAGATCAGGAGGGGACCCAAGAGTTCAGGAGGGGACCCAGGAGTGCCCCAAAGGATCCAGGAGTTCAGGAGGGGACCCAGGAGTTCAGTGGGGGACCCAAGAGATAAGGAGGGCACCCAAGAGATCAGGAGGGGACCCACCCAGGACTTCAGGAGGGGACCCACCCAGGAGTTCAGGAGGGGACCCAGCAGTGCCCCAAAGGACCCAGGAGTTCAGGGGGGAACCCAGGAGTGCCCCAAAGGATCCAGAGTTCAGGAGGGGACCCAGGAGTGCCCCAAAGGATCCAGAGTTCAGGAGGGGACCCAAGAGTTCAGGAGGGAACCCAGACGTTCAGGAGGGGACCCAGGAGTGCCCCAAAGGACCCAGGAGGTCAGTGGGGTCCGAAGATTTCAGGAGGGGGACCAGGAGTGTTCCAAAGGACCCAGGAGTTCAGTGGGGAACCCAGGAGTTCTGAGGGGACCCAGCAGTGACCCAAAGGACCCAAGAGTTCAGGCGGCACCCAAGAGATCAGGAGGGACCCACCCAGGAGTACAGGAGGGACTCACCCAGGAGTTCAGGAGAGACTCACCCAGGAGTGCCCCAAAGGACCCAGGAGTTCAGGGGGGAACCCAGGATTGCCCCAAAGGATCCCGAGTTCAGGATGGGACCCAGGAGTGCCCCAAAGGATCCAGAGTTCAGGAGGGGACCCAAGAGTTCAGGAGGGGACCAACCCAGGACTTCATGGCGGGACCCAACCAGGACTTCAGGAGGGACCCACCCAGGAGCTCAGGAGGGACCCATTCAATAGTTCAGGAGGGGGACCAGGAGTGCCACAAAGGACCCAGGAGTTCAGGAGGGACCCACCCAGGACTTCAGGAGGGGACCCAGGAGTTCTGAGGGGAGCCATTCAGGAGTTCAGGAGGGGGACCAGGAGTGCCCCAAGGACCCAGGATTTCAGGAGGGGACCCAGGAGTGCCCCAAAGAATCCAGAGTTCAGGAGGGGACCCGCCCAGGAGTTCAGGAGGGCACCCGCCCAGGAGTTCAGGAGGGCACCCGCCCAGGAGTTCAGGAGGGACCCGCCCAGGAGTTCAGGAGGGACCCGCCCAGGAGTTCAGGGACGGACTGAATAATTCAGGAGGGGACCTAGGAGTTCAGGGGGTAACCAAAGAGTTCAGGAGAGGACCCAGGAGTGCCCCAAAGGACCCAGGAGTTCAGGAGGGGACCCAGGAGTGCCCCAAAGTACCTAAGACTTCAGGAGGGGACCCACCCAGGAGTTCGGGAGGGGACCCACCCAGGATTTCGGGAGGGGACCCAGCAGTGCCCCAAAGGACCCAGGAGTTCAGGGGGGAACCCAGGTTTGCATCAAAGGACCCAAGAGATCAGGAGGACACTCAGGAGTTCAGGAGGGGACCCACCCAGGAGTTCAGGAGGGGACCCACCCAGGAGTTCAGGAGGGGACCCAGCAGTGCCCCAAATGATCCAGAGTTCAGGAGGGGACACAGGAGTGCCCCAAAAGATCCAGAGTTCAGGAGGGACCCACCCAGGACTTCACGGCAGGACCCACCCAGGACTTCAGGAGGAGACCCAGGGGTTCAGGAGGGACCCATTCAGGAGTTCAGGAGGGACCCATTCAGGAGTTCAGGAGGGACCCATTCAGGAGTTCAGGAGGGGGACCAGAAGTGCCCCAAAGGACCCAGGAGTTCAGGGTGGGACCCACCCAGGAGTTCAGGAGGGACCCACCCTGGACTTCAGGAGGGACCAACCCAGGAGTTCATGGCGGGACCCACCCTGGACTTCAGGAGGGGACCGAGGAGTTCAGAGGGGACCCATTTAGGAGTTCAGGAGGGGGACCAGGAGTGCCCCAAAGAACCCAGGAGTTCAGGAGGGGACCCAGGAGTGCCCCAAAGGATCCAGAGTTCAGGAGGGCACCCGCCCAGGAGTTCAGGAGGGCACCCGCCCAGGAGTTCAGGAGGGCACCCGCCCAGGAGTTCAGGAGGGCACCCGCCCAGGAGTTCAGGAGGGCACCCGCCCAGGAGTTCAGGAGGGCAACCGCCCAGGAGTTCAGGGAGGGACTGAAGAATTCAGGAGGGGACCTAGGAGTTCAGGGGGTAACCAAAGAGTTCAGGAGAGGACCCAGGAGTGTCCCAAAGGACCCAGGAGTTCAGGAGGGGACCCAGGAGTGCCCCAAAGTACCTAAGACTTCAGGAGGGGACTCAGGAGTTCGGGAGGGGACCAACCCAGGAGGTCGGGAGGGGACCCACCCAGGAGTTCGGGAGGGGACCCACCCAGGAGTTCGGGAGGGGACCCAGCAGTGCCCCAAAGGACCCAGGAGTTCAGGGGGGAACCCAGGTTTGCCCCAAAGGACCCAAGAGATCAGGAGGACACCCAAGAGATCAGGAGGGAAACACCCAGGAGTTCAGGAGGGGACCCACCCAGGAGTTCAGGAGGGGACCCACCCAGGAGTTCAGGAGGGGACCCATGAGTGCCCCAAATGATCCAGAGTTCAGGAGGGGACACAGGAGTGCCCCAAAAGATCCAGAGTTCAGGAGGGACCCACCCAGGACTTCACGGCAGGACCCACCCAGGACTTCAGGAGGGACCCATTCAGGAGTTCAGGAGGGACCCATTCAGGAGTTCAGGAGGGACCCATTCAGGAGTTCAGGAGGGGGACCAGAAGTGCCCCAAAGGACCCAGGAGTTCAGGGTGGGACCCACCCAGGAGTTCAGGAGGGACCCACCCTGGACTTCAGGAGGGACCAACCCAGGAGTTCATGGCGGGACCCACCCTGGACTTCAGGAGGGGACCGAGGAGTTCAGAGGGGACCCATTTAGGAGTTCAAGAGGGGGACCAGGAGTGCCCCAAAGGACCCAGGAGTTCAGGAGGGGACCCAGGAGTGCCCCAAAGGATCCAGAGTTCAGGAGGGGACCTGCCCAGGAGTTCAGGAGGGGACCCACCCAGGAGTTCAGGAGGGGACCCACCCAAGAGTTCAGGAGGGGACCCAGGAGTTCAGGGCGGAACCCATGAGTGCCCCAAATGATCCAGAGTTCAGGAGGGGACACAGGAGTGCCCCAAAAGATCCAGAGTTCAGGAGGGACCCACCCAGGACTTCATGGCAGGACCCACCCAGGACTACATGGCAGGACCCACCCAGGAGTTCAGGAGGGACCCATTCAGGAGTTCAGGAGGGACCCATTCAGGAGTTCAGGAGGGACCCATTCAGGAGTTCAGGAGGGGGACCAGAAGTGCCCCAAAGGACCCAGGAGTTCAGGGGGGAAACCAGGAGTGCCCCAAAGGATCCAGAGTTCAGGAGGGGACCCAGGAGTGCCCCAAAGGACCCAAGAGTTCAGGAGGGGACCCAAGAGTTCAGGAGGGAACCCAGACGTTCAGGAGGGGACCCAGGAGTGTTCCAAAGGACCCAGGAGTTCAGTGGGGGACCGAAGATTTCAGGAGGGGGACCAGGTGTGTTCCAAAGGACCCAGGAGTTCAGTGGGGAACCCAGGAGTTCTGAGGGGACCCAGCAGTGACCCAAAGGACCCAAGAGTTCGTGCGGCACCCAAGAGATCAGGAGGGACCCACCCAGGAGTACAGGAGGGACTCACCCAGGAGTTCAGGAGAGACTCACCCAGGAGTGCCCCAAAGGACCCAGGAGTTCAGGGGGGAACCCAGGATTGCCCCAAAGGATCCCGAGTTCAGGATGGGACCCAGGAGTGCCCCAAAGGATCCAGAGTTCAGGAGGGGACCCAAGAGTTCAGGAGGGGACCCAACCAGGACTTCAGGAGGGACCCACCCAGGAGCTCAGGAGGGACCCATTCAATCGTTTAGGAGGGGGACCAGGAGTGCCACAAAGGACCCAGGAGTTCAGGAGGGACCCACCCAGGACTTCAGGAGGGGACCCAGGAGTTCTGAGGGGAGCCATTCAGGAGTTCAGGAGGGGGACCAGGAGTGCCCCAAGGACCCAGGATTTCAGGAGGGGACCCAGGAGTGCCCCAAAGAATCCAGAGTTCAGGAGGGGACCCGCCCAGGAGTTCAGGAGGGGACCCGCCCAGGAGTTCAGGAGGGGACCCGCCCAGGAGTTCAGGAGGGGACCCGCCCAGGAGTTCAGGAGGGGACCCGCCCAGGAGTTCAGGAGGGACCCGCCCAGGAGTTCAGGGAGGGACTGAAGAATTCAGGAGGGGACCTAGGAGTTCAGGGGGTAACCAAAGAGTTCAGGAGAGGACCCAGGAGTGCCCCAAAGGACCCAGGAGATCAGGAGGGGACCCAGGAGTGCCCCAAAGTACCTAAGACTTCAGGAGGGGACTCAGGAGTTCGGGAGGGGACCCACCAAGGAGTTCGGGAGGGGACCCACCCAGGAGTTCGGGAGGGGACCCAGCAGTGCCCCAAAGGACCCAGGAGTTCAGGGGGGAACCCAGGTTTGCCCCAAAGGACCCAAGAGATCAGGAGGACACCCAGGAGTTCAGGAAGGGACCCACCCAGGAGTTCAGGAGGGGACCCACCCAGGAGTTCAGGAGGGGACCCAGCAGTGCCCCAAAGGACCCAGGAGTTCAGGGGGGAACCCATGAGTGCCCCAAAAGATCCAGAGTTCAGGAGGGACCCACCCAGGACTTCACGGCAGGACCCACCCAGGAGTTCAGGAGGGACCCACCCAGGAGTTCAGGAGGGACCCATTCAGGAGTTCAGGAGGGACCCATTCAGGAGTTCAGGAGGGGGACCAGAAGTGCCCCAAAGGACCCAGGAGTTCAGGGTGGGACCCACCCAGGAGTTCAGGAGGGACCCACCCTGGACTTCAGGAGGGACCAACCCAGGAGTTCATGGCGGGACCCACCCTGGACTTCAGGAGGGGACCGAGGAGTTCAGAGGGGACCCATTTAGGAGTTCAGGAGGGGGACCAGGAGTGCCCCAAAGGACCCAGGAGTTCAGGAGGGGACCCAGGAGTGCCCCAAAGGATCCAGAGTTCAGGAGGGGACCCGCCCAGGAGTTCAGTAGGGACCTACCCAGGAGTTCAGGGAGAGACTGAAGAATTCAGGAGAGGACCTAGGAGTTCAGGGGGTAACCCAAGAGTTCAGGAGCGGACCCAGGAGTTCAGGAGAGGACCCAGGCGTGTCCCAAAGGACTCAGGAGTTCAGGCGGGGACCCAGGAGTGTCCCAAAGGATCCAGAGTTCAGGAGGGGACCCAGGAATTACCCAAAGGACCCAGGAGTTCAGGGGAGAACCCAGGCATTCTGAGGGGACCCAGGAATACCCCAAAGTACCCAAGAGTTCAGGAGGAGACCCAGGAGTTCGGGAGGGGACCCACCCAGGAGTTCGGGAGGGGACCCAGCAGTGCCCCAAAGGACCCAGGAGTTCAAGAGGGACCCACCCAGGAGTTCCTGGCGGGACCCACCCAGGAATTCAGGAGGGGACCCAGGAGTTCTGAGGGGACCCAGGCGTGCCCCAAATGACCCAAGAGTTCAGGAGGGCACCCAGGAGTCCAGGAGGGGACCCAGCCAGGAGTTCAGGAGGGGACCCGCCCAGGAGTTCAGGAGGGGACCCGCCCAGGAGTTCAGGAGGGGACCCGCCCAGGAGTTCAGGAGGGGACCCGCCCAGGAGTTCAGGAGGGAACCCGCCCAGGAGTTCAGGGAGGGACTGAAGAATTCAGGAGGGGACCTAGGAGTTCAGGGGGTAACCCAAGAGTTCAGGAGCAGACCCAGGAGTTCAGGAGAGGACCCAGGAGTGTCCCAAAGGACCCAAGAGTTCAGGAGGGGACCCAGGAATGCCCCAAAGGACCCAGGAGTTCATGGGGGAACCCAGGTGTTCTGAGGGGACCCAGGAGTGCCCCAAAGTAACCAAGAGTCCAGGAGGGGACCCACCCAGGAGTTCAGGAGGGTACCCAGCAGTGCCCCAAAGGACCCAGGAGTTCAGGGGGGAACCCAGGAGTGCCCCAAAGAATCCAGAGTTCAGGAGGGGACCCGCCCAGGAGTTCAGGAGGGCACCCGCCCAGGAGTTCAGGAGGGCACCCGCCCAGGAGTTCAGGAGGGACCCGCCCAGGAGTTCAGGGAGGGACTGAAGAACTCAGGAGGGGACCTAGGAGTTCAGGGGGTAACCAAAGAGTTCAGGAGAGGACCCAGGAGTGCCCCAAAGGACCCAGGAGTTCAGGAGGGGACCCAGGAGTGCCCCAAAGTACCTAAGACTTCAGGAGGGACTCAGGAGTTCGGGAGGGGACCCACCCAGGAGTTCAGGAGGGGACCCACCCAGGAGTTCAGGAGGGGACCCAGCAGTGCCCCAAAGGACCCAGGAGTTCAGGGGGGAACCCATGAGTGCCCCAAATGATCCAGAGTTCAGGAGGGGACCCATGAGTGCCCCAAAGGATCCAGAGTTCAGGAGGGGACCCAGCAGTGCCCCAAAGGTCCCAGGAGTGAAGGGGGGAACACAAGAGTTCGGAGGGCACCCAGGAGTTCAGGAGGGGACCCAGGAGTGCCCAAAGGATCCAGAGTTCAGGAGGGACCCGCCTAGGAGTTCAGTAGGGACCTACCCAGGAGTTCAGGGAGGGACTGAAGAATTCAGGAGGGGACCTAGGAGTTCAGGGGGTAACCCAAGAGTTCATGAGAGGACCCAGGAGTTCAGGAGAGGACGCAGGAGTGCCCCAAAGGACCCAGGAGTTCAGGGGGGAACCCGGGCGTTCTGAGGGGACCCAGGAGTGCCTCAAAGTACCCAGGAGTTCGGGAGGGGACCCACCCAGGAGTTCGGGAGGGGACCCACCCAGGAGTTCGGGAGGGGACCCAGCAGTGCTCCAAATGACCCAGGAGTTCAGGGGGGAACCCAAGAGTACTGAGGAGACCCAAGAGTTCCCCAAAGGACCCAAGAGCTTAGGAGGGGACCCAGGAGTGCCCCAAAGGATCCAGAGATCAGGAGGGGACCCAAGAGTTCAGGAGGGGACCCAGGAGTGCCCCAAAGGATCCAGGAGTTCAGGAGGGGACCCAGGAGTTCAGTGGGGGACCCAAGAGATAAGGAGGGCACCCAGGACTTCAGGAGGGGACCTACCCAGGACTTCAGGAGGGGACCCACCCAGGACTTCAGGAGGGGACCCAGCAGTGCCCCAAAGGACCCAGGAGTTCAGGGGGGAACCCAGGAGTGCCCCAAAGGATCCAGAGTTCAGGAGGGGACCCAGGAGTGCCCCAAAGGATCCAGAGTTCAGGAGGGGACCCAAGAGTTCAGGAGGGGACCCAACCAGGACTTCAGGAGGGACCCACCCAGGAGCTCAGGAGGGACCCATTCAATAGTTTAGGAGGGGGACCAGGAGTGCCACAAAGGACCCAGGAGTTCAGGAGGGACCCACCCAGGACTTCAGGAGGGGACCCAGGAGTTCTGAGGGGAGCCATTCAGGAGTTCAGGAGGGGGACCAGGAGTGCCCCAAGGACCCAGGATTTCAGGAGGGGACCCAGGAGTGCCCCAAAGAATCCAGAGTTCAGGAGGGGACCCGCCCAGGAGTTCAGGAGGGGACCCGCCCAGGAGTTCAGGAGGGGACCCGCCCAGGAGTTCAGGAGGGGACCCGCCCAGGAGTTCAGGAGGGACCCGCCCAGGAGTTCAGGGAGGGACTGAAGAATTCAGGAGGGGACCTAGGAGTTCAGGGGGTAACCAAAGAGTTCAGGAGAGGACCCAGGAGTGCCCCAAAGGACCCGGGAGATCAGGAGGGGACCCAGGAGTGCCCCAAAGTACCTAAGACTTCAGGAGGGGACTCAGGAGTTCGGGAGGGGACCCACCAAGGAGTTCGGGAGGGGACCCACCCAGGAGTTCGGGAGGGGACCCAGCAGTGCCCCAAAGGACCCAGGAGTTCAGGGGGGAACCCAGGTTTGCCCCAAAGGACCCAAGAGATCAGGAGGACACCCAGGAGTTCAGGAGGGGACCCACCCAGGAGTTCAGGAGGGGACCCACCCAGGAGTTCAGGAGGGGACCCAGCAGTGCCCCAAAGGACCCAGGAGTTCAGGGGGGAACCCATGAGTGCCCCAAATGATCCAGAGTTCAGGAGGGGACACAGGAGTGCCCCAAAAGATCCAGAGTTCAGGAGGGACCCACCCAGGACTTCACGGCAGGACCCACCCAGGACTTCAGGAGGGACCCATTCAGGAGTTCAGGAGCGACCCATTCAGGAGTTCAGGAGGGACCCATTCAGGAGTTCAGGAGGGGGACCAGAAGTGCCCCAAAGGACCCAGGAGTTCAGGGTGGGACCCACCCAGGAGTTCAGGAGGGACCCACCCTGGACTTCAGGAGGGACCAACCCAGGAGTTCATGGCGGGACCCACCCTGGACTTCAGGAGGGGACCGAGGAGTTCAGAGGGGACCCATTTAGGAGTTCAGGAGGGGGACCAGGAGTGCCCCAAAGGACCCAGGAGTTCAGGAGGGGACCCAGGAGTGCCCCAAAGGATCCAGAGTTCAGGAGGGGACCCGCCCAGGAGTTCAGGAGGGGACCCGCCCAGGAGTTCAGGAGGGGACCCGCCCAGGAGTTCAGGAGGGGACCCGGAATTCAGGGAGGGACTGAAGAATTAAGGAGGGGACCTAGGACTTCAGGGGATAACCCAAGAGTTCCGGATCGGACCCAGGAGTTCAGCAGAGGACCCAGGAGTGCCCCAAAGGACCCAGGAGTTCAGGAGGAGACCCAGGAGTTCCCCAAAGGATCCAGAGTTCAGGAGGGGACCCAGGAATGCCCCAAAGGACCCAGGAGTTCAGGAGGGGACCCAGGCGTTCTGAGGGGATTCAGGAGTGCCCCAAAGTACCCAAGAGTTCGGGAGCGGCCCCACCCAGGAGTTCGGGAAGGGACCCAGCAGTGCCCCAAAGGACCCAGGAGTTCAGGAGGGGACCCAGGAGCTCAGGGTGGGATCCAAGAGCTTAGAAGGGGACCCAGGAGTTCACCAAAGGACCCAAGAGTTCAGGAGGGGACCCAGGAGTGCCCCAAAGGATCCAGAGTTCAGGAGGGGACCCAGCAGTTCCCCAAAGGTCCCAGGAGTGAAGGGGGGAACACAAGAGTTCGGAGGGCACCCAGGAGTTCAGGAGGGGACCCAGGAGTGCCCAAAGGATCCAGAGTTCAGGAGGGACCCGCCCAGGAGTTCAGTAGGGACCTACCCAGGAGTTCAGTAGGGACCTACCCAGGAGTTCAGGGAGGGACTGAAGAATTCAGGAGGGGACCTAGGAGTTCAGGGGGTAACCCAAGAGTTCATGAGAGGACCCAGGAGTTCAGGAGAGGACGCAGGAGTGCCCCAAAGTACCTAAGACTTCAGGAGGGGACTCAGGAGTTCGGGAGGGACCCACCCAGGAGTTCGGGAGGGGACCCACCCAGGAGTTCGGGAGGGGACCCACCCAGGAGTTCGGGAGGGGACCCAGCAGTGCCCCAAAGGACCCAGGAGTTCAGGGGGGAACCCAGGTTTGCCCCAAAGGACCGAAGAGATCAGGAGGACACCCAAGAGATCAGGAGGACACCCAGGAGTTCAGGAGGGGACCCACCCAGGAGTTCAGGAGGGGACCCACCCAGGAGTTCAGGAGGGGACCCACCCAGGAGTTCAGGAGGGGACCCAGGAGTTCAGGGCGGAACCCATGAGTGCCCCAAATGATCCAGAGTTCAGGAGGGGACACAGGAGTGCCCCAAAAGATCCAGAGTTCAGGAGGGACCCACCCAGGACTTCATGGCAGGACCCACCCAGGACTTCATGGCAGGACCCACCCAGGAGTTCAGGAGGGAGCCATTCAGGAGTTCAGGAGGGACCCATTCAGGAGTTCAGGAGGGACCCATTCAGGAGTTCAGGAGGGGGACCAGAAGTGCCCCAAAGGACCCAGGAGTTCAGGGGGGAAACCAGGAGTGCCCCAAAGGATCCAGAGTTCAGGAGGGGACCCAGGAGTGCCCCAAAGGACCCAAGAGTTCAGGAGGGGACCCAAGAGTTCAGGAGGGAACCCAGACGTTCAGGAGGGGACCCAGGAGTGTTCCAAAGGACCCAGGAGTTCAGTGGGGGACCGAAGATTTCAGGAGGGGGACCAGGTGTGTTCCAAAGGACCCAGGAGTTCAGTGGGGAACCCAGGAGTTCTGAGGGGACCCAGCAGTGACCCAAAGGACCCAAGAGTTCGTGCGGCACCCAAGAGATCAGGAGGGACCCACCCAGGAGTACAGGAGGGACTCACCCAGGAGTTCAGGAGAGACTCACCCAGGAGTGCCCCAAAGGACCCAGGAGTTCAGGGGGGAACCCAGGATTGCCCCAAAGGATCCCGAGTTCAGGATGGGACCCAGGAGTGCCCCAAAGGATCCAGAGTTCAGGAGGGGACCCAAGAGTTCAGGAGGGGACCCAACCAGGACTTCAGGAGGGACCCACCCAGGAGCTCAGGAGGGACCCATTCAATCGTTTAGGAGGGGGACCAGGAGTGCCACAAAGGACCCAGGAGTTCAGGAGGGACCCACCCAGGACTTCAGGAGGGGACCCAGGAGTTCTGAGGGGAGCCATTCAGGAGTTCAGGAGGGGGACCAGGAGTGCCCCAAGGACCCAGGATTTCAGGAGGGGACCCAGGAGTGCCCCAAAGAATCCAGAGTTCAGGAGGGGACCCGCCCAGGAGTTCAGGAGGGGACCCGCCCAGGAGTTCAGGAGGGGACCCGCCCAGGAGTTCAGGAGGGGACCCGCCCAGGAGTTCGGGAGGGGACCCACCCAGGAGTTCGGGAGGGGACCCAGCAGTGCCCCAAAGGACCCAGGAGTTCAGGGGGGAACCCAGGTTTGCCCCAAAGGACCGAAGAGATCAGGAGGACACCCAAGAGATCAGGAGGACACCCAGGAGTTCAGGAGGGGACCCACCCAGGAGTTCAGGAGGGGACCCGCCCAGGAGTTCAGGAGGGGACCCGCCCAGGAGTTCAGGAGGGGACCCGCCCAGGAGTTCAGGAGGGGACCCGCCCAGGAGTTCAGGAGGGACCCGCCCAGGGGTTCAGGAGGGACCCGCCCAGGAGTTCAGGGAGGGACTGAAGAATTCAGGAGGGGACCTAGGAGTTCAGGGGGTAACCAAAGAGTTCAGGAGAGGACCCAGGAGTGCCCCAAAGGACCCAGGAGATCAGGAGGGGACCCAGGAGTGCCCCAAAGTACCTAAGACTTCAGGAGGGGACTCAGGAGTTCGGGAGGGGACCCACCAAGGAGTTCGGGAGGGGACCCACCCAGGAGTTCGGGAGGGGACCCAGCAGTGCCCCAAAGGACCCAGGAGTTCAGGGGGGAACCCAGGTTTGCCCCAAAGGACCCAAGAGATCAGGAGGACACCCAGGAGTTCAGGAAGGGACCCACCCAGGAGTTCAGGAGGGGACCCACCCAGGAGTTCAGGAGGGGACCCAGCAGTGCCCCAAAGGACCCAGGAGTTCAGGGGGGAACCCATGAGTGCCCCAAATGATCCAGAGTTCAGGAGGGGACACAGGAGTGCCCCAAAAGATCCAGAGTTCAGGAGGGACCCACCCAGGACTCCACGGCAGGACCCACCCAGGAGTTCAGGAGGGACCCATTCAGGAGTTCAGGAGGGACCCATTCAGGAGTTCAGGAGGGACCCATTCAGGAGTTCAGGAGGGGGACCAGAAGTGCCCCAAAGGACCCAGGAGTTCAGGGTGGGACCCACCCAGGAGTTCAGGAGGGACCCACCCTGGACTTCAGGAGGGACCAACCCAGGAGTTCATGGCGGGACCCACCCTGGACTTCAGGAGGGGACCGAGGAGTTCAGAGGGGACCCATTTAGGAGTTCAGGAGGGGGACCAGGAGTGCCCCAAAGGACCCAGGAGTTCAGGAGGGGACCCAGGAGTGCCCCAAAGGATCCAGAGTTCAGGAGGGGACCCGCCCAGGAGTTCAGGAGGGGACCCGCCCAGGAGTTCAGGAGGGGACCCGCCCACGAGTTCAGGAGGGGACCCGCCCACGAGTTCAGGAGGGGACCCGGAATTCAGGGAGGGACTGAAGAATTAAGGAGGGGACCTAGGACTTCAGGGGATAACCCAAGAGTTCCGGATCGGACCCAGGAGTTCAGCAGAGGACCCAGGAGTGCCCCAAAGGACCCAGGAGTTCAGGAGGAGACCCAGGAGTTCCCCAAAGGATCCAGAGTTCAGGAGGGGACCCAGGAATGCCCCAAAGGACCCAGGAGTTCAGGAGGGGACCCAGGCGTTCTGAGGGGATTCAGGAGTGCCCCAAAGTACCCAAGAGTTCGGGAGGGGACCCACCCAGGAGTTCGGGAAGGGACCCAGCAGTGCCCCAAAGGACCCAGGAGTTCAGGAAGGGACCCAGGAGCTCAGGGTGGGACCCAAGAGCTTAGAAGGGGACCCAGGAGTTCACCAAAGGACCCAAGAGTTCAGGAGGGGACCCAGGAGTGCCCCAAAGGATCCAGAGTTCAGGAGGGGACCCAGCAGTGCCCCAAAGGTCCCAGGAGTGAAGGGGGGAACACAAGAGTTCGGAGGGCACCCAGGAGTTCAGGAGGGGACCCAGGAGTGCCCAAAGGATCCAGAGTTCAGGAGGGACCCGCCCAGGAGTTCAGTAGGGACCTACCCAGGAGTTCAGGGAGGGACTGAAGAATTCAGGAGGGGACCTAGGAGTTCAGGGGGTAACCCAAGAGTTCATGAGAGGACTCAGGAGTTCAGGAGAGGACGCAGGAGTGCCGCAAAGTACCTAAGACTTCAGGAGGGGACTCAGGAGTTCGGGAGGGACCCACCAAGGAGTTCGGGAGGGGACCCACCCAGGAGTTCGGGAGGGGACCCACCCAGGAGTTCGGGAGGGGACCCATCCAGGAGTTCGGAAGGGGACCCAGCAGTGCCCCAAAGGACCCAGGAGTTCAGGAGGGGACCCAGGCGTTCTGAGGGGATTCAGGAGTGCCCCAAAGTACCCAAGAGTTCGGGAGGGGACCCACCCAGGAGTTCGGGAGGGGACCCATCCAGGAGTTCGGGAGGGGACCCAGCAGTGCCCCAAAGGACCCAGGAGTTCAGGAGGGGACCCAGGAGCTCAGGGTGGGACCCAAGAGCTTAGAAGGGGACCCAGGAGTTCACCAAAGGACCCAAGAGTTCAGGAGGGGACCCAGGAGTGCCCCAAAGGATCCAGAGTTCAGGAGGGGACCCAGCAGTGCCCCAAAGGTCCCAGGAGTGAAGGGGGGAACACAAGAGTTCGGAGGGCACCCAGGAGTTCAGGAGGGGACCCAGGAGTGCCCAAAGGATCCAGAGTTCAGGAGGGACCCGCCCAGGAGTTCAGTAGGAACCTACCCAGGAGTTCAGGGAGGGACTGAAGAATTCAGGAGGGGACCTAGGAGTTCAGGGGGTAACCCAAGAGTTCATGAGAGGACCCAGGAGTTCAGGAGAGGACCCAGGAGTGCCCCAAAGGACCCAGGAGTTCAGGAGGGGACCCAGGAGTGCCCCAAAGTACCTAAGACTTCAGGAGGGGACTCAGGAGTTCGGGAGGGGACCCACCCAGGAGTTCGGGAGGGGACCCACCCAGGAGTTCAGGAGGGGACCCAGCAGTGCCCCAAAGGACCCAGGAGTTCAGGAGGGGACCCACCCAGGAGTTCAGGAGGGGACCCAGCAGTGCCCCAAAGGACCCAGGAGTTCAGGGGGGAACCCATGAGTGCCCCAAATGATCCAGAGTTCAGGAGGGGACACAGGAGTGCCCCAAAAGATCCAGAGTTCAGGAGGGACCCACCCAGGACTTAACGGCAGGACCCACCCAGGACTTCAGGAGGGGACCCAGGAGTTCAGGAGGGACCCATTCAGGAGTTCAGGAGGGACCCATTCAGGAGTTCAGGAGGGACCCATTCAGGAGTTCAGGAGGGGGACCAGAAGTGCCCCAAAGGACCCAGGAGTTCAGGGTGGGACCCACCCAGGAGTTCAGGAGGGACCCACCCTGGACTTCAGGAGGGACCAACCCAGGAGTTCATGGCGGGACCCACCCTGGACTTCAGGAGGGGACCGAGGAGTTCAGAGGGGACCCATTTAGGAGTTCAGGAGGGGGACCAGGAGTGCCCCAAAGGACCCAGGAGTTCAGGAGGGGACACAGGAGTGCCCCAAAGGATCCAGAGTTCAGGAGGGGACCCGCCCAGGAGTTCAGGAGGGGACCCGCCCAGGAGTTCAGGAGGGGACCCGCCCAGGAGTTCAGGAGGGGACCCGCCCAGGAGTTCAGGAGGGGACCCGGAATTCAGGGAGGGACTGAAGAATTAAGGAGGGGACCTAGGAGTTCAGGGGATAACCCAAGAGTTCAGGATCGGACCCAGGAGTTCAGCAGATGACCCAGGAGTGCCCCAAAGGACCCAGGAGTTCAGGAGGAGACCCAGGAGTTCCCCAAAGGATCCAGAGTTCAGGAGGGGACCCAGGAATGCCCCAAAGGACCCAGGAGTTCAGGAGGGGACCCAGGAGTGCCCCAAAGGATCCAGAGTTCAGGAGGGGACCCAGCAGTGCCCCAAAGGTCCCAGGAGTGAAGGGGGGAACACAAGAGTTCGGAGGGCACCCAGGAGTTCAGGAGGGGACCCAGGAGTGCCCAAAGGATCCAGAGTTCAGGAGGGACCCGCCCAGGAGTTCAGTAGGGACCTACCCAGGAGTTCAGGGAGGGACTGAAGAATTCAGGAGGGGACCTAGGAGTTCAGGGGGTAACCCAAGAGTTCATGAGAGGACCCAGGAGTTCAGGAGAGGATGCAGGAGTGCCCCAAAGCACCCAGGAGTATCAGGGGGGAACCCGGGCGTTCTGAGGGGACCCAGGAGTGCCTCAAAGTACCCAGGAGTTCGGGAGGGGACCCACCCAGGAGTTCGGGAGGGGACCCACCCAGGAGTTCGGGAGGGGACCCAGCAGTGCTCCAAATGACCCAGGAGTTCAGGGGGGAACCCAAGAGTACTGAGGAGACTCAGGAGTGCCCCAAAGGACCCAGGAGTTCAGGGGTGAACCCAGGAGTTCTGAGGGGCCCAAGAGTTCCCCAAAGGATCCAGAGATCAGGAGGGGACCCAAGAGTTCAGGAGGGGACCCAGGAGTTCATTGGGGGACCCAAGAGATAAGGAGGGCACCCAAGAGATCAGGAGGGACCCACCCAGGACTTCAGGAGGGGACCCACCCAGGACTTCAGGAGGGGACCCACCCAGGAATTCAGGAGGGGACCCAGCAGTGCCCCAAAGGTCCCAGGAGTTCAGGGGGGAACCCAGGAGTGCCCCAAAGGATCCAGAGTTCAGGAGGGGACCCAGGAGTGCCTCAAAGGATCCAGAGTTCAGGAGGGGACCCAAGAGTTCAGGAGGGAACCCAGACGTTCAGGAGAGGACCCAGGAGTGCCCCAAAGGACCCAGGAGTTCAGTGGGGGACCGAAGATTTCAGGAGGGGGACCAGGAGTGTTCCAAAGGACCCAGGAGTTCAGTGGGGAACCCAGGAGTTCTGAGGGGACCCAGCAGTGACCCAAATGACCCAAGAGTTCAGGCGGCACCCAAGAGATCAGGAGGGACCCACCCAGGAGTTCAGGAGAGACTCACCCAGGAGTGCCCCAAAGGACCCAGGAGTTCAGGGGGGAACCCAGGATTGCCCCAAAGGATCCCGAGTTCAGGATGGGACCCAGGAGTGCCCCAAAGGATCCAGAGTTCAGGAGGGGACCCAAGAGTTCAGGAGGGGACCCACCCAGGACTTCATGGCGGGACCCAACCAGGACTTCAGGAGGGACCCACCCAGGAGCTCAGGAGGGACCCATTCAATAGTTCAGGAGGGGGACCAGGAGTGCCACAAAGGACCCAGGAGTTCAGGAGGGACCCACCCAGGACTTCAGGAGGGGACCCAGGAGTTCTGAGGGGAGCCATTCAGGAGTTCAGGAGGGGGACCAGGAGTGCCCCAAGGACCCAGGATTTCAGGAGGGGACCCAGGAGTGCCCCAAAGAATCCAGAGTTCAGGAGGGCACCCGCCCAGGAGTTCAGGAGGGCACCCGCCCAGGAGTTCAGGAGGGCACCCGCCCAGGAGTTCAGGAGGGACCCGCCCAGGAGTTCAGGGAGGGACTGAAGAATTCAGGAGGGGACCTAGGAGTTCAGGGGGTAACCAAAGAGTTCAGGAGAGCACCCAGGAGTGCCCCAAAGGACCCAGGAGTTCAGGAGGGGACCCAGGAGTGCCCCAAAGTACCTAAGACTTCAGGAGGGGACTCAGGAGTTCGGGAGGGGACGCACCCAGGAGTTCGGGAGGGGACCCACCCAGGAGTTCGGGAGGGGACCCAGCAGTGCCCCAAAGGACCCAGGAGTACAGGGGGGAACCCAGGTTTGCATCAAAGGACCCAAGAGATCAGGAGGACAACCAGGATTTCAGGAGGGGACCAACCCAGGAGTTCAGGAGGGGACCCACCCAGGAGTTCAGGAGGGGACCCACCCAGGAGTTCAGGAGGAGACCCACCCAGGAGTTCAGGAGGGGACCCACCCAGGAGTTCAGGAGGGGACCCATGAGTGCCCCAAATGATCCAGAGTTCAGGAGTGGACACAGGAGTGCCCCAAAAGATCCAGAGTTCAGGAGGGACCCACCCAGGACTTCACGGCAGGACACACCCAGGACTTCAGGAGGGGACCCAGGAGTTCAGGAGGGACCCATTCAGGAGTTCAGGAGGGACCCATTCAGGAGTTCAGGAGGGACCCATTCAGGAGTTCAGGAGGGGGACCAGAAGTGCCCCAAAGGACCCAGGAGTTCAGGGTGGGACCCACCCAGGAGTTCAGGAGGGACCCACCCTGGACTTCAGGAGGGACCAACCCAGGAGTTCATGGCGGGACCCACCCTGGACTTCATGAGGGGACCGAGGAGTTCAGAGGGGACCCATTTAGGAGTTCAGGAGGGGGACCAGGAGTGCCCCAAAGGACCCAGGAGTTCAGGAGGGGACCCAGGAGTGCCCCAAAGGATCCAGAGTTCAGGAGGGGACCCGCCCAGGAGTTCAGGAGGGGACCCGCCCAGGAGTTCAGGAGGGGACCCGGAATTCAGGGAGGGACTGAAGAATTAAGGAGGGGACCTAGGACTTCAGGGGATAACCCAAGAGTTCAGGATCGGACCCAGGAGTTCAGCAGAGGACCCAGGAGTGCCCCAAAGGACCCAGGAGTTCAGGAGGAGACCCAGGAGTTCCCCAAAAGATCCAGAGTTCAGGAGGGGACCCAGGAATGCCCCAATGGACCCAGGAGTTCAGGAGGGGACCCAGGCGTTCTGAGGGGATCCAGGAGTGCCCCAAAGTACCCAAGAGTTCGGGAGGGGACCCACCCAGGAGTTCGGGTGGGACCCACCCAGGAGTTCGGGAGGGGACCCACCCAGGAGTTCGGGAGGGGACCCACCCAGGAGTTCGGGAGGGGACCCACCCAGGAGTTCGGGAGGGGACCCAGCAGTGCCCCAAAGGACCCAGGAGTTCAGGAGGGGACCCAGGAGCTCAGGGTGGGACCCAAGAGCTTAGAAGGGGACCCAGGAGTTCACCAAAGGACCCAAGAGTTCAGGAGGGGACCCAGGAGTGCCCCAAAGGTCCCAGGAGTGAAGGGGGGAACACAAGAGTTCAGAGGGCACCCAGGAGTTCAGGAGGGGACCCAGGAGTGCCCAAAGGATCCAGAGTTCAGGAGGGACCCGCCCAGGAGTTCAGTAGGGACCTAGCCAGGAGTTCAGGGAGGGACTGAAGAATTCAGGAGGGGACCTAGGAGTTCAGGGGGTAACCCAAGAGTTCATGAGAGGACCCAGGAGTTCAGGAGAGGACCCAAGAGTGCCCCAAAGGACCCAGGAGTTCAGGGGGGAACCCGGGCGTTCTGAGGGGACCCAGGAGTGCCTCAAAGTACCCAGGAGTTCGGGAGGGGACCCACCCAGGAGTTCGGGAGGGAACCCAGCAGTGCTCCAAATGACCCAGGAGTTCAGGGGGGAACCCAAGAGTACTGAGGAGACTCAGGAGTGCCCCAAAGGACCCAGGAGTTCAGGGGTGAACCCAGGAGTTCTGAGGGGACCCAAGAGTTCCCCAAAGGACCCAAGAGCTTAGGAGGGGACCCAGGAGTGCCCCAAAGGATCCAGAGATCAGGAGGGGACCCAAGAGTTCAGGAGGGGACCCAGGAGTGCCCCAAAGGATCCAGGAGTTCAGGAGGGGACCCAGGAGTTCTGTGGGGGACCCAAGAGATAAGGAGGACACCCAAAAGATCAGGAGGGGACCCACCCAGGACTTCAGGAGGGGACCCAACCAGGACTTCAGGAGGGGACCCAGCAGTGCCCCAAAGGACCCAGGAGTTCAGGGGGGAACCCAGGAGTGCCCCAAAGGACCCAGGAGTTCAGGGGGGAACCCAGGATTGCCCCAAAGGATCCCGAGTTCAGGATGGGACCCAGGAGTGCCCCAAAGGATCCAGAGTTCAGGAGGGGACCCAAGAGTTCAGGAGGGGACCCACCCAGGACTTAATGGCGGGACCCAACCAGGACTTCAGGAGGGACCCACCCAGGAGCTCAGGAGGGACCCATTCAATAGTTCAGGAGGGGGACCAGGAGTGCCACAAAGGACCCAGGAGTTCAGGAGGGACCCACCCAGGACTTCAGGAGGGGACGCAGGAGTTCTGAGGGGAGCCATTCAGGAGTTCAGGAGGGGGACCAGGAGTGCCCCAAGGACCCAGGATTTCAGGAGGGGACCCAGGAGTGCCCCAAAGAATCCAGAGTTCAGGAGGGGACCCGCCCAGGAGTTCAGGAGGGGACCCGCCCAGGAGTTCAGGAGGGGACCCGCCCAGGAGTTCAGGGGGTAACCAAAGAGTTCAGGAGCGGACCCAGGAGATCAGGAGAGGACCCAGGAGTGCCCCAAAGGACCCAGGAGTTCAGGAGGGGACCCAGGAGTGCCCCAAAGTACCTAAGACTTCAGGAGGGGACTCAGGAGTTCGGGAGGGGACCCACCCAGGAGTTCGGGAGGGGACCCACCCAGGAGTTCGGGAGGGGACCCAGCAGTGCCCCAAAGGACCCAGGAGTTCAGGGGGGAACCCAGGTTTGCCCCAAAGGACCCAAGAGATCAGGAGGACACCCAAGAGATCAGGAGGGAAACACCCAGGAGTTCAGGAGGGGACCCACCCAGGAGTTCAGGAGGGGACCCAGCAGTGCCCCAAAGGACCCAGGAGTTCAGGGGGGAACCCATGAGTGCCCCAAATGATCCAGAGTTCAGGAGGGGACACAGGAGTGCCCCAAAAGATCCAGAGTTCAGGAGGGACCCACCCAGGACTTCACGGCAGGACCCACCCAGGACTTCAGGAGGGGACCCAGGAGTTCAGGAGGGACCCATTCAGGAGTTCAGGAGGGACCCATTCAGGAGTTCAGGAGGGGGACCAGAAGTGCCCCAAAGGACCCAGGAGTTCAGGGTGGGACCCACCCAGGAGTTCAGGAGGGACCCACCCTGGACTTCAGGAGGGACCAACCCAGGAGTTCATGGCGGGACCCACCCTGGACTTCAGGAGGGGACCGAGGAGTTCAGAGGGGACCCATTTAGGAGTTCAGGAGGGGGACCAGGAGTGCCCCAAAGGACCCAGGAGTGCCCCAAAGGATCCAGAGTTCAGGAGGGGACCCGCCCAGGAGTTCAGGAGGGGACCCGCCCAGGAGTTCAGGAGGGGACCCGCCCAGGAGTTCAGGAGGGGACCCAGAATTCAGGGAGGGACTGAAGAATTAAGGAGGGGACCTAGGAGTTCAGGGGATAACCCAAGAGTTCAGGATCGGACCCAGGAGTTCAGCAGAGGACCCAGGAGTGCCCCAAAGGACCCAGGAGTTCAGGAGGAGACCCAGGAGTTCCCCAAAGGATCCAGAGTTCAGGAGGGGACCCAGGAATGCCCCAAAGGACCCAGGAGTTCAGGAGGGGACCCAGGCGTTCTGAGGGGATCCAGGAGTGCCCCAAAGTACCCAAGAGTTCGGGAGGGGACCCACCCAGGAGTTCGGGAGGGGACCCACCCAGGAGTTCGGGAGGGGACCCACCCAGGAGTTCGGGAGGGGACCCAGCAGTGCCCCAAAGGACCCAGGAGTTCAGGAGGGGACCCAGGAGCTCAGGGTGGGACCCAAGAGCTTAGAAGGGGACCCAGGAGTTCACCAAAGGACGCAAGAGTTCAGGAGGGGACCCAGGAGTGCCCCAAAGGATCCAGAGTTCAGGAGGGGACCCAGCAGTGCCCCAAAGGTCCCAGGAGTGAAGGGGGGAACACAAGAGTTCGGAGGGCACCCAGGAGTTCAGGAGGGGACCCAGGAGTGCCCAAAGGATCCAGAGTTCAGGAGGGACCCGCCCAGGAGTTCAGTAGGGACCTACCCAGGAGTTCAGGGAGAGACTGAAGAATTCAGGAGGGGACCTAGGAGTTCAGGGGGTAACCCAAGAGTTCAGGAGCGGACCCAGGAGTTCAGGAGAGGACCCAGGCGTGTCCCAAAGGACTCAGGAGTTCAGGCGGGGACCCAGGAGTGTCCCAAAGGATCCAGAGTTCAGGAGGGGACACAGGAGTGCCCCAAAAGATCCAGAGTTCAGGAGGGACCCACCCAGGACTTCACGGCAGGACCCACCCAGGACTTCAGGAGGGGACCCAGGAGTTCAGGAGGGACCCATTCAGGAGTTCAGGAGGGACCCATTCAGGAGTTCAGGAGGGACCCACCCTGGACTTCAGGAGGGACCAACCCAGGAGTTCATGGCGGGACCCACCCTGGACTTCAGGAGGGGACCGAGGAGTTCAGAGGGGACCCATTTAGGAGTTCAGGAGGGGGACCAGGAGTGCCCCAAAGGACCCAGGAGTTCAGGAGGGGACCCAGGAGTGCCCCAAAGGATCCAGAGTTCAGGAGGGGACCCGCCCAGGAGTTCAGGAGGGGACCCGCCCACGAGTTCAGGAGGGGACCCGCCCACGAGTTCAGGAGGGGACCCGCCCACGAGTTCAGGAGGGGACCCGGAATTCAGGGAGGGACTGAAGAATTAAGGAGGGGACCTAGGACTTCAGGGGATAACCCAAGAGTTCCGGATCGGACCCAGGAGTTCAGCAGAGGACCCAGGAGTGCCCCAAAGGACCCAGGAGTTCAGGAGGAGACCCAGGAGTTCCCCAAAGGATCCAGAGTTCAGGAGGGGACCCAGGAATGCCCCAAAGGACCCAGGAGTTCAGGAGGGGACCCAGGCGTTCTGAGGGGATTCAGGAGTGCCCCAAAGTACCCAAGAGTTCGGGAGGGGACCCACCCAGGAGTTCGGGAAGGGACCCAGCAGTGCCCCAAAGGACCCAGGAGTTCAGGAAGGGACCCAGGAGCTCAGGGTGGGACCCAAGAGCTTAGAAGGGGACCCAGGAGTTCACCAAAGGACCCAAGAGTTCAGGAGGGGACCCAGGAGTGCCCCAAAGGATCCAGAGTTCAGGAGGGGACCCAGCAGTGCCCCAAAGGTCCCAGGAGTGAAGGGGGGAACACAAGAGTTCGGAGGGCACCCAGGAGTTCAGGAGGGGACCCAGGAGTGCCCAAAGGATCCAGAGTTCAGGAGGGACCCGCCCAGGAGTTCAGTAGGGACCTACCCAGGAGTTCAGGGAGGGACTGAAGAATTCAGGAGGGGACCTAGGAGTTCAGGGGGTAACCCAAGAGTTCATGAGAGGACTCAGGAGTTCAGGAGAGGACGCAGGAGTGCCCCAAAGTACCTAAGACTTCAGGAGGGGACTCAGGAGTTCGGGAGGGACCCACCAAGGAGTTCGGGAGGGGACCCACCCAGGAGTTCGGGAGGGGACCCACCCAGGAGTTCGGGAGGGGACCCATCCAGGAGTTCGGGAGGGGACCCAGCAGTGCCCCAAAGGACCCAGGAGTTCAGGAGGGGACCCAGGCGTTCTGAGGGGATTCAGGAGTGCCCCAAAGTACCCAAGAGTTCGGGAGGGGACCCACCCAGGAGTTCGGGAGGGGACCCATCCAGGAGTTCGGGAGGGGACCCATCCAGGAGTTCGGGAGGGGACCCAGCAGTGCCCCAAAGGACCCAGGAGTTCAGGAGGGGACCCAGGAGCTCAGGGTGGGACCCAAGAGCTTAGAAGGGGACCCAGGAGTTCACCAAAGGACCCAAGAGTTCAGGAGGGGACCCAGGAGTGCCCCAAAGGATCCAGAGTTCAGGAGGGGACCCAGCAGTGCCCCAAAGGTCCCAGGAGTGAAGGGGGGAACACAAGAGTTCGGAGGGCACCCAGGAGTTCAGGAGGGGACCCAGGAGTGCCCAAAGGATCCAGAGTTCAGGAGGGACCCGCCCAGGAGTTCAGTAGGAACCTACCCAGGAGTTCAGGGAGGGACTGAAGAATTCAGGAGGGGACCTAGGAGTTCAGGGGGTAACCCAAGAGTTCATGAGAGGACCCAGGAGTTCAGGAGAGGACCCAGGAGTGCCCCAAAGGACCCAGGAGTTCAGGAGGGGACCCAGGAGTGCCCCAAAGTACCTAAGACTTCAGGAGGGGACTCAGGAGTTCGGGAGGGTACCCACCCAGGAGTTCGGGAGGGGACCCACCCAGGAGTTCAGGAGGGGACCCAGCAGTGCCCCAAAGGACCCAGGAGTTCAGGAGGGGACCCACCCAGGAGTTCAGGAGGGGACCCAGCAGTGCCCCAAAGGACCCAGGAGTTCAGGGGGGAACCCATGAGTGCCCCAAATGATCCAGAGTTCAGGAGGGGACACAGGAGTGCCCCAAAAGATCCAGAGTTCAGGAGGGACCCACCCAGGACTTCACGGAAGGACCCACCCAGGACTTCAGGAGGGGACCCAGGAGTTCAGGAGCGACCCATTCAGGAGTTCAGGAGGGACCCATTCAGGAGTTCAGGAGGGACCCATTCAGGAGTTCAGGAGGGGGACCAGAAGTGCCCCAAAGGACCCAGGAGTTCAGGGTGGGACCCACCCAGGAGTTCAGGAGGGACCCACCCTGGACTTCAGGAGGGACCAACCCAGGAGTTCATGGCGGGACCCACCCTGGACTTCAGGAGGGGACCGAGGAGTTCAGAGGGGACCCATTTAGGAGTTCAGGAGGGGGACCAGGAGTGCCCCAAAGGACCCAGGAGTTCAGGAGGGGACCCAGGAGTGCCCCAAAGGATCCAGAGTTCAGGAGGGGACCCGCCCAGGAGTTCAGGAGGGGACCCGCCCAGGAGTTCAGGAGGGGACCCGCCCAGGAGTTCAGGAGGGGACCCGCCCAGGAGTTCAGGAGGGGACCCGGAATTCAGGGAGGGACTGAAGAATTAAGGAGGGGACCTAGGAGTTCAGGGGATAACCCAAGAGTTCAGGATCGGACCCAGGAGTTCAGCAGATGACCCAGGAGTGCCCCAAAGGACCCAGGAGTTCAGGAGGAGACCCAGGAGTTCCCCAAAGGATCCAGAGTTCAGGAGGGGACCCAGGAATGCCCCAAAGGACCCAGGAGTTCAGGAGGGGACCCAGGATTGCCCCAAAGGATCCAGAGTTCAGGAGGGGACCCAGCAGTGCCCCAAAGGTCCCAGGAGTGAAGGGGGGAACACAAGAGTTCGGAGGGCACCCAGGAGTTCAGGAGGGGACCCAGGAGTGCCCAAAGGATCCAGAGTTCAGGAGGGACCCGCCCAGGAGTTCAGTAGGGACCTACCCAGGAGTTCAGGGAGGGACTGAAGAATTCAGGAGGGGACCTAGGAGTTCAGGGGGTAACCCAAGAGTTCATGAGAGGACCCAGGAGTTCAGGAGAGGACGCAGGAGTGCCCCAAAGGACCCAGGAGTATCAGGGGGGAACCCGGGCGTTCTGAGGGGACCCAGGAGTGCCTCAAAGTACCCAGGAGTTCGGGAGGGGACCCACCCAGGAGTTCAGGGGGGAACCCAAGAGTACTGAGGAGACTCAGGAGTGCCCCAAAGGACCCAGGAGTTCAGGGGTGAACCCAGGAGTTCTGAGGGGCCCAAGAGTTCCCCAAAGGACCCAAGAGCTTAGGAGGGGACCCAGGAGTGCCCCAAAGGATCCAGAGATCAGGAGGGGACCCAAGAGTTCAGGAGGGGACCCAGGAGTGCCCCAAAGGATCCAGGAGTTCAGGAGGGGACCCAGGAGTTCATTGGGGGACCCAAGAGATAAGGAGGGCACCCAAGAGATCAGGAGGGACCCACCCAGGACTTCAGGAGGGGACCCACCCAGGACTTCAGGAGGGGACCCACCCAGGAATTCAGGAGGGGACCCAGCAGTGCCCCAAAGGACCCAGGAGTTCAGGGGGGAACCCAGGAGTGCCCCAAAGGATCCAGAGTTCAGGAGGGGACCCAGGAGTGCCCCAAAGGTTCCAGAGTTCAGGAGGGGACCCAAGAGTTCAGGAGGGAACCCAGACGTTCAGGAGAGGACCCAGGAGTGCCCCAAAGGACCCAGGAGTTCAGTGGGGGACCGAAGATTACAGGAGGGGGACCAGGAGTGTTCCAAAGGACCCAGGAGTTCAGTGGGGAACCCAGGAGTTCTGAGGGGACCCAGCAGTGACCCAAATGACCCAAGAGTTCAGGCGGCACCCAAGAGATCAGGAGGGACCCACACAGGAGTTCAGGAGAGACTCACCCAGGAGTGCCCCAAAGGACCCAGGAGTTCAGGGGGGAACCCAGGATTGCCCCAAAGGATCCCGAGTTCAGGATGGGACCCAGGAGTGCCCCAAAGGATCCAGAGTTCAGGAGGGGACCCAAGAGTTCAGGAGGGGACCCACCCAGGACTTCATGGCGGGACCCAACCAGGACTTCAGGAGGGACCCACCCAGGAGCTCAGGAGGGACCCATTCAATAGTTCAGGAGGGGGACCAGGAGTGCCACAAAGGACCCAGGAGTTCAGGAGGGACCCACCCAGGACTTCAGGAGGGGACCCAGGAGTTCTGAGGGGAGCCATTCAGGAGTTCAGGAGGGGGACCAGGAGTGCCCCAAGGACCCAGGATTTCAGGAGGGGACCCAGGAGTGCCCCAAAGAATCCAGAGTTCAGGAGGGGACCCGCCCAGGAGTTCAGGAGGGGACCCGCCCAGGAGTTCAGGAGGGACCCGCCCAGGAGTTCAGGGAGGGACTGAAGAATTCAGGAGGGGACCTAGGAGTTCAGGGGGTAACCAAAGAGTTCAGGAGAGCACCCAGGAGTGCCCCAAAGGACCCAGGAGTTCAGGAGGGGACCCAGGAGTGCCCCAAAGTACCTAAGACTTCAGGAGGGGACTCAGGAGTTCGGGAGGGGACCCACCCAAGAGTTCGGGAGGGGACCCACCCAGGAGTTCGGGAGGTGACCCAGCAGTGCCCCAAAGGACCCAGGAGTACAGGGGGGAACCCAGGTTTGCATCAAAGGACCCAAGAGATCAGGAGGACACCCAGGAGTTCAGGAGGGGACCAACCCAGGAGTTCAGGAGGGGACCCACCCAGGAGTTCAGGAGGGGACCCACCCAGGAGTTCAGGAGGGGACCCACCCAGGAGTTCAGGAGGGGACCCACCCAGGAGTTCAGGAGGGGACCCACCCAGGAGTTCAGGAGGGGACCCATGAGTGCCCCAAATGATCCAGAGTTCAGGAGTGGACACAGGAGTGCCCCAAAAGATCCAGAGTTCAGGAGGGACCCACCCAGGACTTCACGGCAGGACACACCCAGGACTTCAGGAGGGGACCCAGGAGTTCAGGAGGGACCCATTCAGGAGTTCAGGAGGGACCCATTCAGGAGTTCAGGAGGGACCCATTCAGGAGTTCAGGAGGGGGACCAGAAGTGCCCCAAAGGACCCAGGAGTTCAGGGTGGGACCCACCCAGGAGTTCAGGAGGGACCCACCCTGGACTTCAGGAGGGACCAACCCAGGAGTTCATGGCGGGACCCACCCTGGACTTCAGGAGGGGACCGAGGAGTTCAGAGGGGACCCATTTAGGAGTTCAGGAGGGGGACCAGGAGTGCCCCAAAGGACCCAGGAGTTCAGGAGGGGACCCAGGAGTGCCCCAAAGGATCCAGAGTTCAGGAGGGGACCCGCCCAGGAGTTCAGGAGGGGACCCGCCCAGGAGTTCAGGAGGGGACCCGCCCAGGAGTTCAGGAGGGGACCCGGAATTCAGGGAGGGACTGAAGAATTAAGGAGGGGACCTAGGACTTCAGGGGATAACCCAAGAGTTCAGGATCGGACCCAGGAGTTCAGCAGAGGACCCAGGAGTGCCCCAAAGGACCCAGGAGTTCAGGAGGAGACCCAGGAGTTCCCCAAAGGATCCAGAGTTCAGGAGGGGACCCAGGAATGCCCCAAAGGACCCAGGAGTTCAGGAGGGGACCCAGGCGTTCTGAGGGGATCCAGGAGTGCCCCAAAGTACCCAAGAGTTCGGGAGGGGACCCACCCAGGAGTTCGGGAGGGGACCCAGCAGTGCCCCAAAGGACCCAGGAGTTCAGGAGGGGACCCGCCCAGGAGCTCAGGGTGGGACCCAAGAGCTTAGAAGGGGACCCAGGAGTTCACCAAAGGACCCAAGAGTTCAGGAGGGGACCCAGGAGTGCCCCAAAGGTCCCAGGATTGAAGGGGGGAACACAAGAGTTCGGAGGGCACCCAGGAGTTCAGGAGGGGACCCAGGAGTGCCCAAAGGATCCAGAGTTCAGGAGGGACCCGCCCAGGAGTTCAGTAGGGACCTACCCAGGAGTTCAGGGAGGGACTGAAGAATTCAGGAGGGGACCTAGGAGTTCAGGGGGTAACCCAAGAGTTCATGAGAGGACCCAGGAGTTCAGGAGAGGACCCAAGAGTTCCCCAAAGGCCCCAAGAGCTTAGGAGGGGACCCAGGAGTGCCCCAAAGGATCCAGAGATCAGGAGGGGACCCAAGAGTTCAGGAGGGGACCCAGGAGTGCCCCAAAGGATCCAGGAGTTCAGGAGGGGACCCAGGAGTTCTGTGGGGGACCCAAGAGATAAGGAGGACACCCAAAAGATCAGGAGGGGACCCACCCAGGACTTCAGGAGGGGACCCACCCAGGACTTCAGGAGGGGACCCAGCAGTGCCCCAAAGGACCCAGGAGTTCAGGGGGGAACCCAGGAGTGCCCCAAAGGACCCAGGAGTTCAGGGGGGAACCCAGGATTGCCCCAAAGGATCCCGAGTTCAGGATGGGACCCAGGAGTGCCCCAAAGGATTCAGAGTTCAGGAGGGGACCCAAGAGTTCAGGAGGGGACCCACCCAGGACTTAATGGCGGGACCCAACCAGGACTTCAGGAGGGACCCACCCAGGAGCTCAGGAGGGACCCATTCAATAGTTCAGGAGGGGGACCAGGAGTGCCACAAAGGAGCCAGGAGTTCAGGAGGGACCCACCCAGGACTTCAGGAGGGGACCCAGGAGTTCTGAGGGGAGCCATTCAGGAGCTCAGGAGGGGGACCAGGAGTGCCCCAAGGACCCAGGATTTCAGGAGGGGACCCAGGAGTGCCCCAAAGAATCCAGAGTTCAGGAGGGGACCCGCCCAGGAGTTCAGGAGGGGACCCGCCCAGGATTTCAGGAGGGGACCCGCCCAGGAGTTCACGAGGGGACCCGCCCAGGAGTTCAGGGGGTAACCAAAGAGTTCAGGAGCGGACCCAGGAGATCAGGAGAGGACCCAGGAGTGCCCCAAAGGACCCAGGAGTGCCCCAAAGTACCTAAGACTTCAGGAGGGGACTCAGGAGTTCGGGAGGGGACCCACCCAGGAGTTCGGGAGGGGACCCACCCAGGAGTTCGGGAGGGGACCCAGCAGTGCCCCAAAGGACCCAGGAGTTCAGGGGGGAACCCAGGTTTGCCCCAAAGGACCCAAGAGATCAGGAGGACACCCAAGAGATCAGGAGGGAAACACCCAGGAGTTCAGGAGGGGACCCACCCAGGAGTTCAGGAGGGGACCCAGCAGTGCCCCAAAGGACCCAGGAGTTCAGGGGGGAACCCATGAGTGCCCCAAATGATCCAGAGTTCAGGAGGGGACACAGGAGTGCCCCAAAAGATCCAGAGTTCAGGAGGGACCCACCCAGGACTTCACGGCAGGACCCACCCAGGACTTCAGGAGGGGACCCAGGAGTTCAGGAGGGACCCATTCAGGAGTTCAGGAGGGACCCATTCAGGAGTTCAGGAGGGACCCATTCAGGAGTTCAGGAGGGACCCATTCAGGAGTTCAGGAGGGGGACCAGAAGTGCCCCAAAGGACCCAGGAGTTCAGGGTGGGACCCACCCAGGACTTCAGGAGGGACCCACCCTGGACTTCAGGAGGGACCAACCCAGGAGTTCATGGCGGGACCCACCCTGGACTTCAGGAGGGGACCGAGGAGTTCAGAGGGGACCCATTTAGGAGTTCAGGAGGGGGACCAGGAGTGCCCCAAAGGACCCAGGAGTTCAGGAGGGGACCCAGGAGTGCCCCAAAGGATCCAGAGTTCAGGAGGGGACCCGCCCAGGAGTTCAGGAGGGGACCCGCCCAGGAGTTCAGGAGGGGACCCGCCCAGGAGTTCAGGAGGGGACCCGCCCAGGAGTTCAGGAGGGGACCCAGAATTCAGGGAGGGACTGAAGAATTAAGGAGGGGACCTAGGAGTTCAGGGGATAACCCAAGAGTTCAGGATCGGACCCAGGAGTTCAGCAGAGGACCCAGGAGTGCCCCAAAGGACCCAGGAGTTCAGGAGGAGACCCAGGAGTTCCCCAAAGGATCCAGAGTTCAGGAGGGGACCCAGGAATGCCCCAAAGGACCCAGGAGTTCAGGAGGGGACCCAGGCGTTCTGAGGGGATCCAGGAGGGCCCCAAAGTACCCAAGAGTTCGGGAGGGGACCCACCCAGGAGTTCGGGAGGGGACCCACCCAGGAGTTCGGGAGGGGACCCACCCAGGAGTTCGGGAGGGGACCCAGCAGTGCCCCAAAGGACCCAGGAGTTCAGGAGGGGACCCAGGAGCTCAGGGTGGGACCCAAGAGCTTAGGAGGGGACCCAGGAGTTCACCAAAGGACCCAAGAGTTCAGGAGGGGACCCAGGAGTGCCCCAAAGGATCCAGAGTTCAGGAGGGGACCCAGCAGTGCCCCAAAGGTCCCAGGAGTGAAGGGGGGAACACAAGAGTTCGGAGGGCACCCAGGAGTTCAGGAGGGGACCCAGGAGTGCCCAAAGGATCCAGAGTTCAGGAGGGACCCGCCCAGGAGTTCAGTAGGGACCTACCCAGGAGTTCAGGGAGAGACTGAAGAATTCAGGAGGGGACCTAGGAGTTCAGGGGGTAACCCAAGAGTTCAGGAGCGGACCCAGGAGTTCAGGAGAGGACCCAGGCGTGTCCCAAAGGACTCAGGAGTTCAGGCGGGGACCCAGGAGTGTCCCAAAGGATCCAGAGTTCAGGAGGGGACACAGGAGTGCCCCAAAAGATCCAGAGTTCAGGAGGGACCCACCCAGGACTTCACGGCAGGACCCACCCAGGACTTCAGGAGGGGACCCAGGAGTTCAGGAGGGACCCATTCAGGAGTTCAGGAGGGACCCATTCAGGAGTTCAGGAGGGACCCATTCAGGAGTTCAGGAGGGGGACCAGAAGTGCCCCAAAGGACCCAGGAGTTCAGGGTGGGACACACCCAGGAGTTCAGGAGGGACCCACCCTGGACTTCAGGAGGGACCAACCCAGGAGTTCATGGCGGGACCCACCCTGGACTTCAGGAGGGGACCGAGGAGTTCAGAGGGGACCCATTTAGGAGTTCAGGAGGGGGACCAGGAGTACCCCAAAGGACCCAGGAGTTCAGGAGGGAACCCAGGAGTGCCCCAAAGGATCCAGAGTTCAGGAGGGGACCCGCCCAGGAGTTCAGGAGGGGACCCGCCCAGGAGTTCAGGAGGGGACCCGCCCAGGAGTTCAGGAGGGGACCCGCCCAGGAGTTCAGGAGGGGACCCGCCCAGGAGTTCAGGAGGGGACCCGCCCAGGAGTTCAGGAGGGGACCCGGAATTCAGGGAGGGACTGAAGAATTAAGGAGGGGACCTAGGAGTTCAGGGAATAACCCAAGAGTTCAGGATCGGACCCAGGAGTTCAGCAGAGGACCCAGGAGTGCCCCAAAGGACCCAGGAGTTCAGGAGGAGACCCAGGAGTTCCCCAAAGGATCCAGAGTTCAGGAGGGGACCCAGGAATGCCCCAAAGGACCCAGGAGTTCAGGAGGGGACCCAGGCGTTCTGAGGGGATCCAGGAGTGCCCCAAAGTACCCAGGAGTTCGGGAGGGGACCCACCCAGGAGTTCGGGAAGGGACCCACCCAGGAGTTCGGGAGGGGACCCACCCAGGAGTTCGGGAGGGGACCCAGGAGCTCAGGGTGGGACCCAAGAGCTTAGAAGGGGACCCAGGAGTTCACCAAAGGACCCAAGAGTTCAGGAGGGGACCCAGGAGTGCCCCAAAGGATCCAGAGTTCAGGAGGGGACCCAGCAGTGCCCCAAAGGTCCCAGGAGTGAAGGGGGGAACACAAGAGTTCGGAGGGCACCCAGGAGTTCAGGAGGGGACCCAGGAGTGCCCAAAGGATCCAGAGTTCAGGAGGGACCCGCCCAGGAGTTCAGTAGGGACCTACCCAGGAGTTCAGGGAGAGACTGAAGAATTCAGGAGGGGACCTAGGAGTTCAGGGGGTAACCCAAGAGTTCAGGAGCGGACCCAGGAGTTCAGGAGAGGACCCAGGAGTGTCCCAAAGGACTCAGGAGTTCAGGCGGGGACCCAGGAGTGTCCCAAAGGATCCAGAGTTAAGGAGGGGACCCAGGAATTACCCAAAGGACCCAGGAGTTCAGGGGAGAACCCAGGCATTCTGAGGGGACCCAGGAATACCCCAAAGTACCCAAGAGTTCAGGAGGAGACCCAGGAGTTCGGGAGGGGACCCACCCAGGAGTTCGGGAGGGGACCCAGCAGTGCCCCAAAGGAGCCAGGAGTTCAAGAGGGACCCACCCAGGAGTTCCTGGCGGGACCCACCCAGGAATTCAGGAGGGGACCCAGGAGTTCTGAGGGGAACCATTCAGGAGTTCAGGAGGGGGACCAGGAGTGCCCCAAGGACCCAGGAGCTCACGAGGGGACCCGCCCAGGAGTTCACGAGGGGACCCGCCCAGGAGTTCACGAGGGGACCCGCCCAGGAGTTCAGGGAGGGACTTAAGAATTAAGGAGGGGACCTAGGAGTTCAGGGGGTAACCTAAGTGTTCAGGAGAGGACCCAGGAGTTCAGGAGAGGACCCAGGAGTGCCCCAAAGGATCCAGAGTTCAGGAGAGGACCCAGGAATGCCCCAAAGGACACAGGAGTTCAGGGGGGAACCCAGGCGTTCTGAGGGGACCCAGCAGTGCCTCAAAGTACCCAGGAGTTCGGGTGGGGACCCACCCAGGAGTTCGGGAGGGGACCCACCCAGGAGTTCGGGAGGGGACCCACCCAGGAGTTCGGGAGGGGACCCACCCAGGAGTTCGGGAGGGGACCCAGCAGTGCCCCAAATGACCCAGGAGTGCAGGGGGGAAACCCAAGAGTACTTAGGAGACCCAGGAGTGCCCCAAAGGACCCAGGAGTTCTGAGGGGACCCAAGAGTTCCCCAAAAAACCCAAGAGCTTAGGAGGGGACCCAGGAGTGCCCCAAAGGACCCAAGAGTTCAGGAGGGGACCCAAGAGTTCAGGAGAGGACCCAGGAGTGCCCCAAATGACCCAGGAGTTCAGGGGGGAAACGCAAGAGTACTGATGAGACCCAGGAGTGCCCCAAAGGTCCCAGGAGTTCAGAGGTGAACCCAGGAGTTCTGAGGGGACCCAAGAGTTCCCCAAAGGACCCAAGAGCTTAGGAGGGGACCCAGGAGTGCCCCAAAGAACCCAAGAGTTCAGGAAGGGACCCAAGAGTTCAGGAGAGAACCCAGGAGTGCCCCAAAGAACCCAGGAGTTCAGTGGGGGACCGAAGCGTTCAGGAGGGGGACCAGGAGTGCCCTAAAGGACCCAGGAGTTCAGTGGGGAACCCAGGAGTTCTGAGGGGACCCAGGAGTGCCCCAAATGACCCAAGAGATCAGGAGGGGACCCACCCAGGAGTTCAGGAGGGGACCCGCCCAGGAGTTCAGGAGGGGACCCGCCCAGGAGTTCAGGAGGGGACCCGCCCAGGAGTTCAGGAGGGGACCCGCCCAGGAGTTTAGGAGGGGACCCGCCCAGGATTTCAGGAGGGGACCCGGAGTTCAGGGAGGGACTGAAGAATTCAGGAGGGGACCTAGGAGTTCAGGGGGTAACCCAAGAGTTCAGGAGAGGACCCAGGAGTTCAGGAGAGGACCCAGGAGTGCCCCAAATGATCCAGAGTTCAGGAGGGGACCCAGGAATGCCCCAAAGGACCCAAGAGTTCAGGGGGGAACCTAGGCGTTCTGAGGGGACCAAGGAGTGCCTCAAAGTACCCAGGAGTTCGGAAGGGGACCCACCCAGGAGTTCGGGAGGGGACCCACCCAGGAGTTCGGGAGGGGACCCACCCAGGAGTTCGGGAGGGGACCCAGCAGTGCCCAAATGACCCAGGAGTGCAGGGGGGAAACCCAAGAGTACTGAGGAGACCCAGGAGTGCCCCAAAGGACCCAGGAGTTCTGAGGGGACCCAAGAGTTCCCCAAAGGACCCAAGAGCTTAGGAGGGGACCCAGGAGTGCCCCAAAGGACCCAAGAGTTCAGGAGAGGACCCAGGAGTGCCCCAAATGACCCAGGAGTTCAGGGGGGAAACGCAAGAGTACTGATGAGACCCAGGAGTGCCCCAAAGGTCCCAGGAGTTCAGGGGTGAACCCAGGAGTTCTGAGGGGACCCAAGAGTTCCCCAAAGGACCCAAGAGCTTAGGAGGGGACCCAGGAGTGCCCCAAAGAACCCAAGAGTTCAGGAAGGGACCCAAGAGTTCAGGAGAGGACCCAGGAGTGCCCCAAAGGACCCAGGAGTTCAGTGGGGGACCGAAGAGTTCAGGAGGAGGACCAGGAGTGCCCTAAAGGACCCAGGAGTTCAGTGGGAAACCCAGGAGTTCTGAGGGGACCCAGGAGTGCCCCAAATGACCCAGGAGTTCAGGAAAGGACCCACCCAGGAGTTCAGGAGGGGACCCACCCAGGAGTACAGGAGGGGACCCACCCAGGAGTACAGGAGGGGACCCACCCAGGAGTACAGGAGGGGACCCAGCAGTGCCCCAAAGGACCCAGGAGTTCAGGGGGGAACCCAGGAGTACCCCAAGGGATCCAGAGTTCAGGAGGGGACGCAGGAGTGCCCCAAAGGATCCAGAGTTCAGGAGGGGACCCAAGAGTTCAGGAGGGACCCACCCAGGAGTTCATGGCGGGACCCACCTAGGACTTCAGGAGGGGACCCATTCAGGAGTTCAGGAGTGACCCATTCAATAGATCAGGAGGGGGACCAGGAGTGCCCCAAAGGACCCAGGAGTTCAGGAGGGGACCCAGGAGTGCCCCAAAGGATCCAGAGTTCAGGAGGGGACCTAGCAGTGCCCCAAAAAACCCAGGAGTGCAGGGGGGAACACAAGAGTTCGGAGGGGACCCAGGAGTTCAGGAAGGGACCCAGGAGTGCCCCAAAGGATCCAGAGTTCAGGAGGGGACCCGCCCAGGAGTTCAGGAGGGGACCCGCCCAGGAGTTCAGGAGGGGACCCGCCCAGGAGTTCAGGAGGGGACCCGCCCAGGAGTTCAGGAGGGGACCCGCCCAGGAGTTCAGGAGGGGACCCGCCCAGGAGTTCAGGAGGGGACCCGCCCAGGAGTTCAGGAGGGGACCCGCCCAGGAGTTCAGGGAGGGGACCCGCCCAGGAGTTCAGGGAGGGACTGAAGAATTCAGGAGGGGACCTAGGAGTTCAGGGGGTAACCCAAGAGTTCAGGAGAGGACCCAGGAGTTCAGGAGAGGACCCAGGAGTGCCCCAAAGGATCCAGAGTTCAGGAGGGGACCCAGGAATGCCCCAAAGGACCCAGGAGTTCAGGGGGGAACCCAGGCGTTCTGAGGGGACCAAGGAGTGCCTCAAAGTACCCAGGAGTTCGGGAGGGGACCCAGCCAGGAGTTCGGGAGGGGACCCAGCCAGGAGTTCGGGAGGGGACCCAGCCAGGAGTTCGGGAGGGGACCCAGCCAGGAGTTCGGGAGGGGACCCAGCCAGGAGTTCGGGAGGGGACCCAGCCAGGAGTTCGGGAGGGGACCCACCCAGGAGTTCGGGAGGGGACCCAGCAGTGCCCCAAATGACCCAGGAGTTCAGGGGGGAAACCCAAGAGTACTGAGGAGACCCAGGAGTGCCCCAAAGGACCCAGGAGTTCTGAGGGGACCCAAGAGTTCCCCAAAGGACCCAAGAGCTTAGGAGGGGACCCAGGAGTGCCCCAAAGGACCCAAGAGTTCAGGAGGGGACGAAAGAGTTCAGGAGAGGACCCAGGAGTGCCCCAAAGGACCCAGGAGTTCAGGAGGGGACCCAGGAGTTCAGTGGGGGACCGAAGAGTTCAGGAGGGGGACCAGGAGCGCCCCAAAGGACCCAGGAGTTCAGTGGGGAACCCAGGATCTCTGAGGGGACCCAGGAGTGCCCCAAATGACCCAGGAGTTCAGGAGGGGACCCGCCCAGGAGTTCAGGAGGGGACCCGCAGTTCAGGGAGGGACTGAAGAATTCAGGGGAGACCTAGGAGTTCAGGGGGTAACCCAAGAGTTCAGGAGAGGACCCAAGAGTTCAGTAGAGGACCCAGGAGTGCCCCAAAGGACACAGGAGTTCAGGGGGGAACCCAGGCGTTCTGAGGGGACCCAGGAGTGCCTCAAAGTACCCAGGAGCTCGGGAGGGGACCCACCCAGGAGCTCGGGAGGGGACCCACCCAGGAGCTCGGGAGGGGACCCAGGAGTGCCCCAAAGGTCCCAGGAGTTCAGGGGTGAACCCAGGAGTTCTGAGGGGACCCAAGAGTTCCCCAAAGGACCCAAGAGCTTAGGAGGGGACCCAGGAGTGCCCCAAAGAACCCAAGAGTTCAGGAGGGGACCCAAGAGTTCAGGAGAGGACCCAGGAGTGCCCCAAAGGACCCAGGAGTTCAGTGGGGGACCGAAGAGTTCAGGAGGAGGACCAGGAGTGCCCTAAAGGACCCAGGAGTTCAGTGGGAAACCCAGGAGTTCTGAGGGGACCCAGGAGTGCCCCAAATGACCCAGGAGTTCAGGAGGGGACCCACCCAGGAGTTCAGGAGGGGACCCACCCAGGAGTTCAGGAGGGGACCCACCCAGGAGTTCAGGAGGGGACCCACCCAGGAGTACAGGAGGGGACCCAGCAGTGCCCCAAAGGACCCAGGAGTTCAGGGGGGAACCCAGGAGTACCCCAAGGGATCCAGAGTTCAGGAGGGGACCCAGGAGTGCCCCAAAGGATCCAGAGTTCAGGAGGGGACCCAAGAGTTCAGGAGGGACCCACCCAGGAGTTCATGGCGGGACCCACCTAGGACTTCAGGAGGGGACCCATTCAGGAGTTCAGGAGTGACCCATTCAATAGATCAGGAGGGGGACCAGGAGTGCCCCAAAGGACCCAGGAGTTCAGGAGGGGACCCAGGAGTGCCCCAAAGGATCCAGAGTTCAGGAGGGGACCCAGCAGTGCCCCAAAAAACCCAGGAGTGCAGGGGGGAACACAAGAGTTCGGAGGGGACCCAGGAGTTCAGGAAGGGACCCAGGAGTGCCCCAAAGGATCCAGAGTTCAGGAGGGGACCCGCCCAGGAGTTCAGGAGGGGACCCACCCAGGAGTTCAGGAGGGGACCCGCCCAGGAGTTCAGGAGGGGACCCGCCCAGGAGTTTGGAGGGGACCCGCCCAGGAGTTCAGGAGGGGACCCGCCCAGGAGCTCAGGAGGGGACCCGCCCAGGAGTTCAGGAGGGGACCCGCCCAGGAGTTCAGGAGGGGACCCGCCCAGGAGTTCAGGAGGGGACCCGCCCAGGAGTTCAGGAGGGGACCCGCCCAGGAGTTCAGGAGGGGACCCGCCCAGGAGTTCAGGAGGGGACCCGCCCAGGAGTTCAGGAGGGGACCCGCCCAGGAGTTCAGGGAGGGACTGAAGAATTCAGGAGGGGACCTAGGAGTTCAGGGGGTAACCCAAGAGTTCAGGAGAGGACCCAGGAGTGCCCCAAAGGATCCAGTGTTCAGGAGGGGACCCAGGAATGCCCCAAAGGACCCAGGAGTTCAGGGGGGAACCCAGGCGTTCTGAGGGGACCAAGGAGTGCCTCAAAGTACCCAGGAGTTCGGGAGGGGACCCAGCCAGGAGTTCGGGAGGGGACCCAGCCAGGAGTTCGGGAGGGGACCCAGCCAGGAGTTCGGGAGGGGACCCACCCAGGAGTTCGGGAGGGAACCCAGCAGTGCCCCAAATGACCCAGGAGTTCAGGGGGGAAACCCAAGAGTACTGAGGAGACCCAGGAGTGCCCCAAAGGACCCAGGAGTTCTGAGGGGACCCAAGAGTTCCCCAAAGGACCCAAGAGCTTAGGAGGGGATCCAGGAGTGCCCCAAAGGACCCAAGAGTTCAGGAGGGGACGAAAGAGTTCAGGAGAGGACCCAGGAGTGCCCCAAAGGACCCAGGAGTTCAGGAGGGGACCCAGGAGTTCAGTGGGGGACCGAAGAGTTCAGGAGGGGGACCAGGAGCGCCCCAAAGGACCCAGGAGTTCAGTGGGGAACCCAGGATCTCTGAGGGGACCCAGGAGTGCCCCAAATGACCCAGGAGTTCAGGAGGGGACCCGCCCAGGAGTTCAGGAGGGGACCCGCAGTTCAGGGAGGGACTGAAGAATTCAGGGGAGACCTAGGAGTTCAGGGGGTAACCCAAGAGTTCAGGAGAGGACCCAAGAGTTCAGTAGAGGACCCAGGAGTGCCCCAAAGGACACAGGAGTTCAGGGGGGAACCCAGGCGTTCTGAGGGGACCCAGGAGTGCCTCAAAGTACCCAGGAGCTCGGGAGGGGACCCACCCAGGAGCTCGGGAGGGGTCCCACCCAGGAGCTCGGGAGGGGTCCCACCCAGGAGCTCGGGAGGGGACCCACCCAGGAGCTCGGGAGGGGACCCAGGAGTACCCCAAAGGTCCCAGGAGTTCAGGGGTGAACCCAGGAGTTCTGAGGGGACCCAAGAGTTCCCCAAAGGACCCAAGAGCTTAGGAGAGGACCCAGGAGTGCCCCAAAGGACCCAGGAGTTCAGTGGGGGACCGAAGAGTTCAGGAGGGGGACCAGGAGTGCCCCAAAGGACCCAGGAGTTCAGTGGGGAACCCAGGAGTTCTGAGGGGACCCAGGAGTTCAGGAGGGGACCCACCCAGGAGTTCAGGAGGGGACCCAGCAGTGCCCCAAAGGACCCAGGAGTTCAGGGGGGAACCCAGGAGTGCCCCAAAGGATCCAGAGTTCAGGAGGGGACCCAAGAGTTCAGGAGGGACCCACCCAGGACTTCAGGAGGGGACCCAGGAGTTCAGAGGGGAGCAATTCAGGAGTTCAGGAGGGGGACCAGGAGTGCCTCAAAGGACCCAGGAGTTCAGGAGGGGACCCAGGAGTGCCCCAAAGAATCCAGAGTTCAGGAGGGGACCCGCCCAGGAGTTCAGGAGGGGACCCGCCCAGGAGTTCAGGAGGGGACCCGCCCAGGAGTTCAGGAGGGGACCCGGAGTTCAGGGAGGGACTGAAGAATTCAGGAGGGGACCTAGGAGTTCAGGGGGTAACCCAAGAGCTCAAGAGCAGATCCAAGATTTCAGGAGAGGACCCAGGAGTGTCCCAAAGGACCCAAGAGTTCAGGAGGGGACCCAGGAATGCCCCAAAGGACCCAGGAGTTCATGGGGGAACCCAGGCGTTCTGAGGGTACCCAGGAGTGCCCCAAAGTACCCAAGAGTTCAGGAGGGGACCCTGGAGTTCGGGAGGGACCCACCCAGGAGTTCAGGAGGGACCCACCCAGGAGTTCGGGAGAGGACCCAGCAGTGCTCCAAAGGACCCAGGAGTTCACGGGGGAACCCAAGAGTACTGAGGAGACCCAGGAGTGCCCCAAAGGACCCAGGAGTTCAGGGTGGGACCCAAGAGCTTAGAGGGGGACCCAAGAGTTCAGGAGGGTACCCAGGAGTACCCCAAAGGACCCAGGAATTCAGGGGGGAAGGCAGGAGTTCTGAGGGGACCCAAGAGTTCCCCAAAGGACCCAAGAGTTTAGGAGCGGACCCACCCAGGAGTTCAGGAGGGTCCCACCCAGGAGTTCAGGAGGGTCCCACCCAGGAGTTCAGGAGGGTCCCACCCAGGAGTTCAGGAGGGGACCCACCCAGGAGTTCAGGAGGGGACCCACCCAGGTGTTCAGGAGGGGACCCACGCAGGAGTTCAGGAGGGGACCCACCCAGGAGTTCAGGAGGGGACCCAGCAGTGCCCCAAAGGACCCAGGAGTTCAGGGGGGAACCCAGGAGTGCCCCAAAGGATCCAGAGTTCAGGAGGGGACCCAGGAGTGCCCCAAAGGACCCAGGAGTTCAGGAGGGGACCCAAGAGTTCAGGAGGGACCCACCCAGGACTTCATGGCGGGACCCACCCAGAACTTCAGGAGGGGACACAGGAGTTCTGAGGGGAACCAGGAGTTCAGGAGGGACCCATTCAGGAGTTCAGGAGGGACCCATTCAATAGTTCAGGAGGGGACCAGGAGTCCCCCAAAGGACCCAGGAGTTCAGGGTGGGACCTAAAAGTTCAGGAGGGACCCACCCAGGAATTCATTGCGGGACCCACCCAGGACTTCAGGAGGGGACACAGGAGTTCTGAGGGGACCCATTCAAAAGTTCAGGAGGGGGACCAGGAGTGCCCCAAAGGACCCAGGAGTTCAGGAGGGGACCCAGGAGTGCCCCAAAGGATCCAGAGTTCAGGAGGGGACCCAGCAGTGCCCCAAAGGACCCAGAGTTCAGGAGGGGACCCAGGAGTGCCCCAAAGAACCCAAGAGTTCAGGAAGGACCCACCCAGGACTTCAGGAGGGGACCCGGAGTTCAGGGAGGGACTGAAGAATTCAGGAGGGGACCTAGGAGTTCAGGGGGTAACCCAAGAGTTCAAGAGCAGATCCAGGAGTTCAGCAGAGGACCCAGGAGTGTCCCAAAGGACCCAAGAGTTCAGGAGGGGACCCAGGAATGCCCCAAAGGACCCAGGAGTTCATGGGGGAACCCAGGCGTTCTGAGGGGACCCAGGAGTGCCCCAAAGTACCCTGGAGTTCGGGAGGGACCCACCCAGGAGTTCAGGAGGGACCCACCCAGGAGTTCGGGAGAGGATCCAGCAGTGCCCCAAAGGACCCAGGAGTTCAGGGGGGAACCCAAGAGTACTGAGGAGACCCAGGAGTGCCCCAAAGGACCCAGGAGTTCAAGGTGGGACCCAAGAGCTTAGAAGGGGACCCAAGAGTTCAGGAGGGTACCCAGGAGTACCCCAAAGGACCCAGGAGTTCATGGGGGAAGCCAGGAGTTCTGAGGGGACCCAAGAGTTCCCCAAAGGACCCAAGAGTTTAGGAGGGGACCCAGATGTGCCCCAAAGGACCCAGGAGTTCAGGAGGGGACCCAGGAGTTCAGTGGGGGACTGAAGAATTCAGGAGGGGGACCAGGAGTGCCCCTAAGGACCCAGGAGTTCAGTGGGGAACCCAGGAGTTCTGAGGGGACCCAGGAGTGCCCCAAATGACCCAAGAGATCAGGAGGGGACCCGCCCAGGAGTTCAGGAGGGGACCCGCCCAGGAGTTCAGGAGGGGACCCGCCCAGGAGTTCAGGAGGGGACCCGCCCAGGAGTTCAGGAGGGGACCCGCCCAGGAGTTCAGGAGGGGACCCGCCCAGGAGTTCAGGAGGGGACCCGCCCAGGAGTTCAGGAGGGGACCCGCCCAGGAGTTCAGGAGGGGACCCACCCAGGAGTTCAGGAGGGAACCCAGGAGTGCCCCAAAGGATCCAGAGTTCAGGAGGGGACCCAGGAGTGCCCCAAAGAACCCAAGAGTTCAGGAGGGACCCACCCAGGACTTCAGGAGGGGACACAGGAGTTCTGAGGGGACCCAGGAGTTCAGGAGGGACCCATTCAGGAGTTCAGGAGGGACCCATTCAATAGTTCAGGAGGGGGACCAGGAGTCCCACAAAGGACCCAGGAGTTCAGGGTGGGACCCAAAAGTTCAGGAGGGACCCACCCAGGAATTCACTGCGGGACCCACCCAGGACTTCAGGAGGGGACACAGGAGATCTGAGGGGACCCATTCAAAAGTTCAGGAGGGGGACCAGGAGTACCCCAAAGGACCCAGGAGTTCAGGAGGGGACCCAGGAGTGCCCCAAAGGATCCAGAGTTCAGGAGGGGACCCAGCAGTGCCCCAAAGGACCCAGGAGTGCAGGGGGGAACACAAGAGTTCAGGAGGGGACCCAGGAGTTCCCCAAAGGATCCAGAGTTCAGGAGGAGACCCAGGAGTGCCCCAAAGGATCCAGAGTTCAGGAGGGGACCCGCCCAGGAGTTCAGGAGGGGACCCGCCCAGGAGTTCAGGAGGGGACCCGCCCAGGAGTTCAGGAGGGGACCCGCCCAGGAGTTCAGGAGGGGACCCGCCCAGGAGTTCAGGGAGGGACTGAAGAATTCAGGAGGGGACCTAGGAGTTCAGGGGGTAACCCAAGAGTTCAGGAGCGGACCCAGAAGTTCAATAGAGGACCCAGGAGTGCCCCAAAGGATCCAGAGTTCAGGAGGGGACCCAGGAATGCCCCAAAGTACCCAAGAGTTCAGGAGGAGACCCAGGAGTTCGGGAGGGACCCACCCAGGAGTTCGGGAGGGGACCCAGCAGTGCCCCAAAGGACCCAGGAGTTCAAGAGGGACCCACCCAGGAGTTCCTGGCGGGACCCACCCAGGAATTCAGGAGGGAACCCAGGAGTTCTGAGGGGAGCCATTCAGTAGTTCAGGAGGGGGACCAGGAGTGCCCCAAAGGACCCAGGAGTTCAGGAGGGGACCCAGGAGTGCCCCAAAGGACCCAGGAGTTCAGGAGGGGACCCAGGAGTTCAGTGGGGGACTGAAGAGTTCAGGAGGAGGACCAGGAGTGCCCCTAAGGACCCAGAAGTTCAGTGGGGAACCCAGGAGTTCTGAGGGGACCCAGGAGTGCCCCAAATGACCCAAGAGATCAGGATGGCACCCAGGAGTTCAGGAGGGGACCCGCCCAGGAGTTCAGGAGGGGACCCGCCCAGGAGTTCAGGAGGGGACCCGCCCAGGAGTTCAGGAGGGGACCCGCCCAGGAGTTCAGGGAGGGACTGAAGAATTCAGGAGGGGACCTAGTAGTTCAGGGGGTAACTCAAGAGTTCAGGAGCGGACCCAGGAGTTCAGGAGAGGACCCAGGAGTTCAGGAGAGGACCCAGGAGTGTCCCAAAAGACCCAGGAGTTCAGGAGGGGACCCAGGAGTGCCCCAAAGGATCCAGAGTTCAGGAGGGGACCCAGGAGTGCCCCAAAGGATCCAGAGTTCAGGAGGGGACCCAATAATGCCCCAAAGGACCCAGGAGTTCAGGGGGGAAGCCAGGCGTTCTGAGGGGACACAGGAGTGCCGCAAAGTACCCAAGAGTTCACGAGGGAACCCAGGAGTTCGGGAGGGACCCACCCAGGAGTTCAAGAGGGACCCACCCAGGAGTTCGGGAGGGACCCACCCAGGAGTTCGGGAGGGGACCCAGCAGTGCCCCAAAGGACCCAGGAGTTCAGGGGGGAACCCAGGAGTGCCCCAAAGGATCCAGAGTTCAGGAGGGGACCCAGGAGTGCCCCAAAGGATCCAGAGTTCAGGAGGGGACCCAGGAGTTCTGAGGGGACCCATTCAGGAGTTCAGGAGGGACCCATTCAATAGTTCAGGAGGGGGACCAGGAGTGCCCCATAAGACCCAGGAGTTCAGGAGGGGACCCAGGAGTGCCCCAAAGGATCCAGAGTTCTGGAGGGGACCCAGGAATGCCCCAAAGGACCCAGGAGCTCACGGGGAAACCCAGGCGTTCTGAGGGGACCCAGGAGTGCCCCAAAGTACCCAAGAGTTCGGGAGGGGACCCACCCAGGAGTTCAAGAGGGGACCCAACCAGGAGTTCGGGAGGGGACCCAGGAGTTCAGGAGGGACCCACACAGGAGTTCACGGCGGAACCGACCCAGGAATTAAGGAGGGGACCCAGGAGTTCTGAGGGGAGCCATTCAGGACTTCAGGAGGGGACCCAGGAGTGCCCCAAAGGACCCAGGAGTTCAGGAGGGGACCCAGGAGTGCCGCAAAGGATCCAGAGTTCAGGAGGGGACCCGCCCAGGAGTTCAGGAGGGGACCCGCCCAGGAGTTCAGGAGGGGACCCGCCCAGGAGTTCAGGAGGGGACCCGCCCAGGAGTTCAGGAGGGGACCCGCCCAGGAGTTCAGGAGGGGACCCGCCCAGGAGTTCAGGAGGGGACCCAGCAGTGCCCCAAAGGACCCAGGAGTTCAGGGGGGAACCCAGGAGTACCCCAAGGGATCCAGAGTTCAGGAGGGGACCCAGGAGTGCCCCAAAGGATCCAGAGTTCAGGAGGGGACCCAAGAGTTCAGGAGAGACCCACCCAGGAGTTCATGGCGGGACCCACCTAGGACTTCAGGAGGGGACCCATTCAGGAGTTCAGGAGTGACCCATTCAATAGATCAGGAGGGGGACCAGGAGTGCCCCAAAGGACCCAGGAGTTCAGGAGGGGACCCAGGAGTGCCCCAAAGGATCCAGAGTTCAGGAGGGGACCCAGCAGTGCCCCAAAAAACCCAGGAGTGCAGGGGGGAACACAAGAGTTCGGAGGGGACCCAGGAGTTCAGGAAGGGACCCAGGAGTGCCCCAAAGGATCCAGAGTTCAGGAGGGGACCCGCCCAGGAGTTCAGGAGGGGACCCACCCAGGAGTTCAGGAGGGGACCCGCCCAGGAGTTCAGGAGGGGACCCGCCCAGGAGTTCAGGAGGGGACCCGCCCAGGAGTTCAGGAGGGGACCCGCCCAGGAGCTCAGGAGGGGACCCGCCCAGGAGCTCAGGAGGGGACCCGCCCAGGAGTTCAGGAGGGGACCCGCCCAGGAGTTCAGGAGGGGACCCGCCCAGGAGTTCAGGAGGGGACCGCCCAGGAGTTCAGGGAGGGACTGAAGAATTCAGGAGGGGACCTAGGAGTTCAGGGGGTAACCCAAGAGTTCAGGAGAGGACCCAGGAGTTCAGGAGAGGACCCAGGAGTGCCCCAAAGGATCCAGTGTTCAGGAGGGGACCCAGGAATGCCCCAAAGGACCCAGGAGTTCAGGGGGGAACCCAGGCGTTCTGAGGGGACCAAGGAGTGCCTCAAAGTACCCAGGAGTTCTGGAGGGGACCCACCCAGGAGTTCGGGAGGGGACCCACCCAGGAGTTCGGGAGGGGACCCACCCAGGAGTTCGGGAGGGGACCCACCCAGGAGTTCGGGAGGGGACCCACCCAGGAGTTCGGGAGGGGACCCAGCAGTGCCCCAAATGACCCAGGAGTTCAGGGGGGAAACCCAAGAGTACTGAGGAGACCCAGGAGTGCCCCAAAGGACCCAGGAGTTCTGAGGGGACCCAAGAGTTCCCCAAAGGACCCAAGAGCTTAGGAGGGGATCCAGGAGTGCCCCAAAGGACCCAAGAGTTCAGGAGGGGACGAAAGAGTTCAGGAGAGGACCCAGGAGTGCCCCAAAGGACCCAGGAGTTCAGGAGGGGACCCAGGAGTTCAGTGGGGGACCGAAGAGTTCAGGAGGGGGACCAGGAGCGCCCCAAAGGACCCAGGAGTTCAGTGGGGAACCCAGGATCTCTGAGGGGACCCAGGAGTGCCCCAAATGACCCAGGAGTTCAGGAGGGGACCCGCCCAGGAGTTCAGGAGGGGACCCGCAGTTCAGGGAGGGACTGAAGAATTCAGGGGAGACCTAGGAGTTCAGGGGGTAACCCAAGAGTTCAGGAGAGGACCCAAGAGTTCAGTAGAGGACCCAGGAGTGCCCCAAAGGTCCCAGGAGTTCAGTGGGGGACCGAAGAGTTCAGGAGGGGGACCAGGAGTGCCCCAAAGGACCCAGGAGTTCAGTGGGGAACCCAGGAGTTCTGAGGGGACCCAGGAGTTCAGGAGGGGACCCACCCAGGAGTTCAGGAGGGGACCCAGCAGTGCCCCAAAGGACCCAGGAGTTCAGGAGGGGACCCAGGAGTGCCCCAAGGGATCCAGAGTTCAGGAGGGGACCCAGGAGTGCCCCAAAGGATCCAGAGTTCAGGAGGGGACCCAAGAGTTCAGGAGGGACCCACCCAGGAGTTCATGGCGGGACCCACCTAGGACTTCAGGAGGGGACCCATTCAGGAGTTCAGGAGTGACCCATTCAATAGATCAGGAGGGGGACCAGGAGTGCCCCAAAGGACCCAGGAGTTCAGGAGGGGACCCAGGAGTGCCCCAAAGGATCCAGAGTTCAGGAGGGGACCCAGCAGTGCCCCAAAAAACCCAGGAGTGCAGGGGGGAACACAAGAGTTCGGAGGGGACCCAGGAGTTCAGGAAGGGACCCAGGAGTGCCCCAAAGGATCCAGAGTTCAGGAGGGGACCCGCCCAGGAGTTCAGGAGGGGACCCGCCCAGGAGTTCAGGAGGGGACCCGCCCAGGAGTTCAGGAGGGGACCCGCCCAGGAGTTCAGGAGGGGACCCGCCCAGGAGTTCAGGGAGGGGACCCGCCCAGGAGTTCAGGGAGGGACTGAAGAATTCAGGAGGGGACCTAGGAGTTCAGGGGGTAACCCAAGAGTTCAGGAGAGGACCCAGGAGTTCAGGAGAGGACCCAGGAGTGCCCCAAAGGATCCAGAGTTCAGGAGGGGACCCAGGAATGCCCCAAAGGACCCAGGAGTTCAGGGGGGAACCCAGGCGTTCTGAGGGGACCAAGGAGTGCCTCAAAGTACCCAGGAGTTCGGGAGGGGACCCAGCCAGGAGTTCGGGAGGGGACCCAGCCAGGAGTTCGGGAGGGGACCCAGCCAGGAGTTCGGGAGGGGACCCAGCCAGGAGTTCGGGAGGGGACCCAGCCAGGAGTTCGGGAGGGGACCCAGCAGTGCCCCAAATGACCCAGGAGTTCAGGGGGGAAACCCAAGAGTACTGAGGAGACCCAGGAGTGCCCCAAAGGACCCAGGAGTTCTGAGGAAACCCAAGAGTTCCCCAAAGGACCCAAGAGCTTAGGAGGGGACCCAGGAGTGCCCCAAAGGACCCAAGAGTTCAGGAGGGGACGAAAGAGTTCAGGAGAGGACCCAGGAGTGCCCCAAAGGACCCAGGAGTTCAGGAGGGGACCCAGGAGTTCAGTGGGGGACCGAAGAGTTCAGGAGGGGGACCCGGAGCGCCCCAAAGGACCCAGGAGTTCAGTGGGGAACCCAGGGTCTCTGAGGGGACCCAGGAGTGCCCCAAATGACCCAGGAGTTCAGGAGGGGACCCGCCCAGGAGTTCAGGAGGGGACCCGCAGTTCAGGGAGGGACTGAAGAATTCAGGGGAGACCTAGGAGTTCAGGGGGTAACCCAAGAGTTCAGGAGAGGACCCAAGAGTTCAGTAGAGGACCCAGGAGTGCCCCAAAGGACACAGGAGTTCAGGGGGGAACCCAGGCGTTCTGAGGGGACCCAGGAGTGCCTCAAAGTACCCAGGAGCTCGGGAGGGGACCCACCCAGGAGCTCGGGAGGGGACCCACCCAGGAGCTCGGGAGGGGACCCAGGAGTGCCCCAAAGGTCCCAGGAGTTCAGGGGTGAACCCAGGAGTTCTGAGGGGACCCAAGAGTTCCCCAAAGGACCCAAGAGCTTAGGAGGGGACCCAGGAGTGCCCCAAAGAACCCAAGAGTTCAGGAGGGGACCCAAGAGTTCAGGAGAGGACCCAGGAGTGCCCCAAAGCACCCAGGAGTTCAGTGGGGGACCGAAGAGTTCAGGAGGAGGACCAGGAGTGCCCTAAAGGACCCAGGAGTTCAGTGGGAAACCCAGGAGTTCTGAGGGGACCCAGGAGTGCCCCAAATGACCCAGGAGTTCAGGAGGGGACCCACCCAGGAGTTCAGGAGGGGACCCACCCAGGAGTTCAGGAGGGGACCCACCCAGGAGTACAGGAGGGGACCCACCCAGGAGTACAGGAGGGGACCCAGCAGTGCCCCAAAGGACCCAGGAGTTCAGGGGGGAACCCAGGAGTACCCCAAGGGATCCAGAGTTCAGGAGGGGACCCAGGAGTGCCCCAAAGGATCCAGAGTTCAGGAGGGGACCCAAGAGTTCAGGAGAGACCCACCCAGGAGTTCATGGCGGGACCCACCTAGGACTTCAGGAGGGGACCCATTCAGGAGTTCAGGAGTGACCCATTCAATAGATCAGGAGGGGGACCAGGAGTGCCCCAAAGGACCCAGGAGTTCAGGAGGGGACCCAGGAGTGCCCCAAAGGATCCAGAGTTCAGGAGGGGACCCAGCAGTGCCCCAAAAAACCCAGGAGTGCAGGGGGGAACACAAGAGTTCGGAGGGGACCCAGGAGTTCAGGAAGGGACCCAGGAGTGCCCCAAAGGATCCAGAGTTCAGGAGGGGACCCGCCCAGGAGTTCAGGAGGGGACCCACCCAGGAGTTCAGGAGGGGACCCGCCCAGGAGTTCAGGAGGGGACCCGCCCAGGAGTTCAGGAGGGGACCCGCCCAGGAGCTCAGGAGGGGACCCGCCCAGGAGCTCAGGAGGGGACCCGCCCAGGAGCTCAGGAGGGGACCCGCCCAGGAGCTCAGGAGGGGACCCGCCCAGGAGCTCAGGAGGGGACCCGCCCAGGAGCTCAGGAGGGGACCCGCCCAGGAGTTCAGGAGGGGACCCGCCCAGGAGTTCAGGAGGGGACCGCCCAGGAGTTCAGGGAGGGACTGAAGAATTCAGGAGGGGACCTAGGAGTTCAGGGGGTAACCCAAGAGTTCAGGAGAGGACCCAGGAGTTCAGGAGAGGACCCAGGAGTGCCCCAAAGGATCCAGTGTTCAGGAGGGGACCCAGGAATGCCCCAAAGGACCCAGGAGTTCAGGGGGGAACCCAGGCGTTCTGAGGGGACCAAGGAGTGCCTCAAAGTACCCAGGAGTTCGGGAGGGGACCCACCCAGGAGTTCGGGAGGGGACCCACCCAGGAGTTCTGGAGGGGACCCACCCAGGAGTTCTGGAGGGGACCCACCCAGGAGTTCTGGAGGGGACCCACCCAGGAGTTCGGGAGGGGACCCACCCAGGAGTTCGGGAGGGGACCCACCCAGGAGTTCGGGAGGGGACCCACCCAGGAGTTCGGGAGGGGACCCAGCAGTGCCCCAAATGACCCAGGAGTTCAGGGGGGAAACCCAAGAGTACTGAGGAGACCCAGGAGTGCCCCAAAGGACCCAGGAGTTCTGAGGGGACCCAAGAGTTCCCCAAAGGACCCAAGAGCTTAGGAGGGGATCCAGGAGTGCCCCAAAGGACCCAAGAGTTCAGGAGGGGACGAAAGAGTTCAGGAGAGGACCCAGGAGTGCCCCAAAGGACCCAGGAGTTCAGGAGGGGACCCAGGAGTTCAGTGGGGGACCGAAGAGTTCAGGAGGGGGACCAGGAGCGCCCCAAAGGACCCAGGAGTTCAGTGGGGAACCCAGGATCTCTGAGGGGACCCAGGAGTGCCCCAAATGACCCAGGAGTTCAGGAGGGGACCCGCCCAGGAGTTCAGGAGGGGACCCGCAGTTCAGGGAGGGACTGAAGAATTCAGGGGAGACCTAGGAGTTCAGGGGGTAACCCAAGAGTTCAGGAGAGGACCCAAGAGTTCAGTAGAGGACCCAGGAGTGCCCCAAAGGTCCCAGGAGTTCAGGGGTGAACCCAGGAGTTCTGAGGGGACCCAAGAGTTCCCCAAAGGACCCAAGAGCTTAGGAGAGGACCCAGGAGTGCCCCAAAGGACCCAGGAGTTCAGTGGGGGACCGAAGAGTTCAGGAGGGGGACCAGGAGTGCCCCAAAGGACCCAGGAGTTCAGTGGGGAACCCAGGAGTTCTGAGGGGACCCAGGAGTTCAGGAGGGGACCCACCCAGGAGTTCAGGAGGGGACCCAGCAGTGCCCCAAAGGACCCAGGAGTTCAGGGGGGAACCCAGGAGTGCCCCAAAGGATCCAGAGTTCAGGAGGGGACCCAAGAGTTCAGGAGGGACCCACCCAGGACTTCAGGAGGGGACCCAGGAGTTCAGAGGGGAGCAATTCAGGAGTTCAGGAGGGGGACCAGGAGTGCCTCAAAGGACCCAGGAGTTCAGGAGGGGACCCAGGAGTGCCCCAAAGAATCCAGAGTTCAGGAGGGGACCCGCCCAGGAGTTCAGGAGGGGACCCGCCCAGGAGTTCAGGAGGGGACCCGCCCAGGAGTTCAGGAGGGGACCCGGAGTTCAGGGAGGGACTGAAGAATTCAGGAGGGGACCTAGGAGTTCAGGGGGTAAGCCAAGAGCTCAAGAGCAGATCCAAGATTTCAGGAGAGGACCCAGGAGTGTCCCAAAGGACCCAAGAGTTCAGGAGGGGACCCAGGAATGCCCCAAAGGACCCAGGAGTTCATGGGGGAACCCAGGCGTTCTGAGGGGACCCAGGAGTGCCCCAAAGTACCCAAGAGTTCAGGAGGGGAACCTGGAGTTCGGGAGGGACCCACCCAGGAGTTCAGGAGGGACCCACCCAGGAGTTCGGGAGAGGACCCAGCAGTGCCCCAAAGGACCCAGGAGTTCAGGGGGGAACCCAAGAGTACTGAGGAGACCCAGGAGTGCCCCAAAGGACCCAGGAGTTCAGGGTGGGACCCAAGAGCTTAGAGGGGGACCCAAGAGTTCAGGAGGGTACCCAGGAGTACCCCAAAGGACCCAGGAATTCAGGGGGGAAGGCAGGAGTTCTGAGGGGACCCAAGAGTTCCCCAAAGGACCCAAGAGTTTAGGAGCGGACCCACCCAGGAGTTCAGGAGGGTCCCACCCAGGAGTTCAGGAGGGTCCCACCCAGGAGTTCAGGAGGGGACCCACCCAGGAGTTCAGGAGGGGACCCACCCAGGAGTTCAGGAGGGGACCCACCCAGGTGTTCAGGAGGGGACCCACGCAGGAGTTCAGGAGGGGACCCAGCAGTGCCCCAAAGGACCCAGGAGTTCAGGGGGGAACCCAGGAGTGCCCCAAAGGATCCAGAGTTCAGGAGGGGACCCAGGAGTGCCCCAAAGGACCCAGGAGTTCAGGAGGGGACCCAAGAGTTCAGGAGGGACCCACCCAGGACTTCATGGCGGGACCCACCCAGAACTTCAGGAGGGGACACAGGAGTTCTGAGGGGAACCAGGAGTTCAGGAGGGACCCATTCAGGAGTTCAGGAGGGACCCATTCAATAGTTCAGGAGGGGGACCAGGAGTCCCCCAAAGGACCCAGGAGTTCAGGGTGGGACCTAAAAGTTCAGGAGGGACCCACCCAGGAATTCATTGCGGGACCCACCCAGGACTTCAGGAGGGGACACAGGAGTTCTGAGGGGACCCATTCAAAAGTTCAGGAGGGGGACCAGGAGTGCCCCAAAGGACCCAGGAGTTCAGGAGGGGACCCAGGAGTGCCCCAAAGGATCCAGAGTTCAGGAGGGGACCCAGCAGTGCCCCAAAGGACCCAGAGTTCAGGAGAGGACCCAGGAGTGCCCCAAAGAACCCAAGAGTTCAGGAGGGACCCACCCAGGACTTCAGGAGGGGACACAGGAGTTCTGAGGGGACCCAGGAGTTCAGGAGGGACCCATTCAGGAGTTCAGGAGGGACCCATTCAATAGTTCAGGAGGGGGACCAGGAGTCCCAAAAAGGACCCAGGAGTTCAGGGTGGGACCCAAAAGTTCAGGAGGGACCCACCCAGGAATTCATTGCGGGACCCACCCAGGACTTCAGGAGGGGACCCAGGAGTTCTGAGGGGAGCCATTCAGGAGTTCAGGAGGGGGACCAGGAGTGCCCCAAAGGACCCAGGAGTTCAGGAGGGGACCCAGGAGTGCCCTAAAAGATCCAGAGTTCAGGAGGGGACCCGCCCAGGAGTTCAGGAGGGGACCCGCCCAGGAGTTCAGGAGGGGACCCGCCCAGGAGTTCAGGAGGGGACCCGGAGTTCAGGGAGGGACTGAAGAATTCAGGAGGGGACCTAGGAGTTCAGGGGGTAACCCAAGAGTTCAAGAGCAGATCCAGGAGTTCAGCAGAGGACCCAGGAGTGTCCCAAAGGACCCAAGAGTTCAGGAGGGGACCCAGGAATGCCCCAAAGGACCCAGGAGTTCATGGGGGAACCCAGGCGTTCTGAGGGGACCCAGGAGTGCCCCAAAGTACCCAAGAGTTCAGGAGGGGACCCTGGAGTTCGGGAGGGACCCACCCAGGAGTTCAGGAGGGACCCACCCAGGAGTTCGGGAGAGGACCCAGCAGTGCCCCAAAGGACCCAGGAGTTCAGGGGGGAACCCAAGAGTACTGAGGAGACCCAGGAGTGCCCCAAAGGACCCAGGAGTTCAGGGTGGGACCCAAGAGCTTAGAGGGGGACCCAAGAGTTCAGGAGGGTACCCAGGAGTACCCCAAAGGACCCAGGAATTCAGGGGGGAAGGCAGGAGTTCTGAGGGGACCCAAGAGTTCCCCAAAGGACCCAAGAGTTTAGGAGGGGACCCAGATGTGCCCCAAAGGACCCAGGAGTTCAGGAGGGGACCCAGGAGTTCAGTGGGGGACCGAAGAATTCAGGAGGGGGACCAGGAGTGCCCCTAAGGACCCAGGAGTTCAGTGGGGAACCCAGGAGTTCTGAGGGGACCCAGGAGTGCCCCAAATGACCCAAGAGATCAGGAGGGGACCCGCCCAGGAGTTCAGGAGGGGACCCGCCCAGGAGTTCAGGAGGGGACCCGCCCAGGAGTTCAGGAGGGGACCCGCCCAGGAGTTCAGGAGGGGCCCCACCCAGGAGTTCAGGAGGGGACCCAGCAGTGCTCCAAAGGACCCAGGAGTTCAGGGGGGAACCCAGGAGTGCCCCAAAGGATCCAGAGTTCAGGAGGGGACCCAGGAGTGCCCCAAAGAACCCAAGAGTTCAGGAGGGACCCACCCAGGACTTCAGGAGGGGACACAGGAGTTCTGAGGGGACCCAGGAGTTCAGGAGGGACCCATTCAGGAGTTCAGGAGGGACCCATTCAATAGTTCAGGAGGGGGACCAGGAGTCCCACAAAGGACCCAGGAGTTCAGGGTGGGACCCAAAAGTTCAGGAGGGACCCACCCAGGAATTCATTGCGGGACCCACCCAGGACTTCAGGAGGGGACACAGGAGATCTGAGGGGACCCATTCAAAAGTTCAGGAGGGGGACCAGGAGTACCCCAAAGGACCCAGGAGTTCAGGAGGGGACCCAGGAGTGCCCCAAAGGATCCAGAGTTCAGGAGGGGACCCAGCAGTGCCCCAAAGGACCCAGGAGTGCAGGGGGGAACACAAGAGTTCAGGAGGGGACCCAGGAGTTCCCCAAAGGATTCAGAGTTCAGGAGGAGACCCAGGAGTGCCCCAAAGGATCCAGAGTTCAGGAGGGGACCCGCCCAGGAGTTCAGGAGGGGACCCGCCCAGGAGTTCAGGAGGGGACCCGCCCAGGAGTTCAGGAGGGGACCCGCCCAGGAGTTCAGGGAGGGACTGAAGAATTCAGGAGGGGACCTAGGAGTTCAGGGGGTAACCCAAGAGTTCAGGAGCGGACCCAGAAGTTCAATAGAGGACCCAGGAGTGCCCCAAAGGATCCAGAGTTCAGGAGGGGACCCAGGAATGCCCCAAAGTACCCAAGAGTTCAGGAGGAGACCCAGGAGTTCGGGAGGGACCCACCCAGGAGTTCGGGAGGGGACCCAGCAGTGCCCCAAAGGACCCAGGAGTTCAAGAGGGACCCACCCAGGAGTTCCTGGCGGGACCCACCCAGGAATTCAGGAGGGAACCCAGGAGTTCTGAGGGGAGCCATTCAGTAGTTCAGGAGGGGGACCAGGAGTGCCCCAAAGGACCCAGGAGTTCAGGAGGGGACCCAGGAGTGCCCCAAAGGACCCAGGAGTTCAGGAGGGGACCCAGGAGTTCAGTGGGGGACTGAAGAGTTCAGGAGGAGGACCAGGAGTGCCCCTAAGGACCCAGAAGTTCAGTGGGGAACCCAGGAGTTCTGAGGGGACCCAGGAGTGCCCCAAATGACCCAAGAGATCAGGATGGCACCCAGGAGTTCAGGAGGGGACCCGCCCAGGATTTCAGGAGGGGACCCGCCCAGGAGTTCAGGAGGGGACCCGCCCAGGAGTTCAGGAGGGGACCCGCCCAGGAGTTCAGGGAGGGACTGAAGAATTCAGGAGGGGACCTAGTAGTTCAGGGGGTAACCCAAGAGTTCAGGAGCGGACCCAGGAGTTCAGGAGAGGACCCAGGAGTTCAGGAGAGGACCCAGGAGTGTCCCAAAGGACCCAGGAGTTCAGGAGGGGACCCAGGAGTGCCCCAAAGGATCCAGAGTTCAGGAGGGGACCCAGGAGTGCCCCAAAGGATCCAGAGTTCAGGAGGGGACCCAATAATGCCCCAAAGGACCCAGGAGTTCAGGGGGGAAGCCAGGCGTTCTGAGGGGACACAGGAGTGCCGCAAAGTACCCAAGAGTTCACGAGGGAACCCAGGAGTTCGGGAGGGACCCACCCAGGAGTTCAAGAGGGACCCACCCAGGACTTCGGGAGGGACCCACCCAGGAGTTCGGGAGGGGACCCAGCAGTGCCCCAAAGGACCCAGGAGTTCAGGGGGGAACCCAGGAGTGCCCCAAAGGATCCAGAGTTCAGGGGGGAACCCAGGAGTGCCCCAAAGGATCCAGAGTTCAGGAGGGGACCCAGGAGTGCCCCAAAGGATCCAGAGTTCAGGAGGGGACCCAGGAGTTCTGAGGGGACCCATTCAGGAGTTCAGGAGGGACCCATTCAATAGTTCAGGAGGGGGACCAGGAGTGCCCTATAAGACCCAGGAGTTCAGGAGGGGACCCAGGAGTGCCCCAAAGGATCCAGAGTTCTGGAGGGGACCCAGGAATGCCCCAAAGGACCCAGGAGCTCACGGGGAAACCCAGGCGTTCTGAGGGGACCCAGGAGTGCCCCAAAGTACCCAAGAGTTCGGGAGGGGACCCACCCAGGAGTTCAAGAGGGGACCCAACCAGGAGTTCGGGAGGGGACCCAGGAGTTCAGGAGGGACCCACACAGGAGTTCACGGCGGAACCGACCCAGGAATTAAGGAGGGGACCCAGGAGTTCTGAGGGGAGCCATTCAGGACTTCAGGAGGGGACCCAGGAGTGCCCCAAAGGACCCAGGAGTTCAGGAGGGGACCCAGGAGTGCCGCAAAGGATCCAGAGTTCAGGAGGGGACCCGCCCAGGAGTTCAGGAGGGGACCCGCCCAGGAGTTCAGGAGGGGACCCGCCCAGGAGTTCAGGAGGGGACCCGCCCAGGAGTTCAGGAGGGGACCCGCCCAGGAGTTCAGGAGGGGACCCGCCCAGGAGTTCAGGAGGGGACCCGCCCAGGAGTTCAGGAGGGGACTGATGAATTCAGGAGGGGACCTAGGAGTGTCCCAAAGGACCCAGGAGTTCAGGAGGTGACTCAGGAGTGCCCCAAAGGATCCAGAGTTCAGGAGGGGACCCAATAATGCCCCAAAGGACCCAGGAGTTCAGGGGGGAAGCCAGGCGTTCTGAGAGGACACAGGAGTGCCCCAAAGTACCCAAGAGTTCACGAGGGAACCCAGGAGTTCGGGAGGGACCCACCCAGGAGTTCAGGAGGAACCTACCCAGGAGTTCGGGAGGGGACCCAGCAGTGCCCCAAAGGACCCAGGAGTTCAGGGGGGAACCCAAGATTACTGAGGAGACCCAGGAGTGCCCCAAAGGACCCAGGAGTTCAGGGTGGGACCCAAGAGCTTAGAAGGGGACCCAAGAGTTCAGGAGGGGACCCAGGAGTACCCCAAAGGATCCAGAGTTCAGGAGGGGACCCACCCAGGTGTTCAGGAGGGGACCCACCCAGGTGTTCAGGAGGGGACCCAGCAGTGCCCCAAAGGACCCAGGAGTTCAGGGGGGAACACAGGAGTTCAACAGGGACCCGCCCAGGAGTTCAGGAGGGGACTCAGCAGTGCCCCAAAGGACCCAGGAGTTCAAGAGGGACCCACCCAGGAGTTCCTGGCGGGACCCACCCAGGAATTCAGGAGGGAACCCAGGAGTTCTGAGGGGAGCCATTCAGTAGTTCAGGAGGGGGACCAGGAGTGCCCCAAAGGACCCAGGAGTTCAGGAGGGGACCCAGGAGTGCCCCAAAGGACCCAGGAGTTCAGGAGGGGACCCAGGAGTTCAGTGGGGGACTGAAGAGTTCAGGAGGAGGACCAGGAGTGCCCCTAAGGACCCAGAAGTTCAGTGGGGAACCCAGGAGTTCTGAGGGGACCCAGGAGTGCCCCAAATGACCCAAGAGATCAGGATGGCACCCAGGAGTTCAGGAGGGGACCCGCCCAGGAGTTCAGGAGGGGACCCGCCCAGGAGTTCAGGGAGGGACTGAAGAATTCAGGAGGGGACCTAGTAGTTCAGGGGGTAACCCAAGAGTTCAGGAGCGGACCCAGGAGTTCAGGAGAGGACCCAGGAGTTCAGGAGAGGACCCAGGAGTTCAGGAGAGGACCCAGGAGTGTCCCAAAGGACCCAGGAGTTCAGGAGGGGACCCAGGAGTGCCCCAAAGGATCCAGAGTTCAGGAGGGGACCCAGGAGTGCCCCAAAGGATCCAGAGTTCAGGAGGGGACCCAATAATGCCCCAAAGGACCCAGGAGTTCAGGGGGGAAGCCAGGCGTTCTGAGGGGACACAGGAGTGCCGCAAAGTACCCAAGAGTTCACGAGGGAACCCAGGAGTTCGGGAGGGACCCACCCAGGAGTTCAAGAGGGACCCACCCAGGAGTTCGGGAGGGACCCACCCAGGAGTTCGGGAGGGGACCCAGCAGTGCCCCAAAGGACCCAGGAGTTCAGGGGGGAACCCAGGAGTGCCCCAAAGGATCCAGAGTTCAGGAGGGGACCCAGGAGTGCCCCAAAGGATCCAGAGTTCAGGAGAGGACCCAGGAGTTCTGAGGGGACCCATTCAGGAGTTCAGGAGGGACCCATTCAATAGTTCAGGAGGGGGACCAGGAGTGCCCCATAAGACCCAGGAGTTCAGGAGGGGACCCAGGAGTGCCCCAAAGGATCCAGAGTTCTGGAGGGGACCCAGGAATGCCCCAAAGGACCCAGGAGCTCACGGGGAAACCCAGGCGTTCTGAGGGGACCCAGGAGTGCCCCAAAGTACCCAAGAGTTCGGGAGGGGACCCACCCAGGAGTTCAAGAGGGGACCCAACCAGGAGTTCGGGAGGGGACCCAGGAGTTCAGGAGGGACCCACACAGGAGTTCACGGCGGAACCGACCCAGGAATTAAGGAGGGGACCCAGGAGTTCTGAGGGGAGCCATTCAGGACTTCAGGAGGGGACCCAGGAGTGCCCCAAAGGACCCAGGAGTTCAGGAGGGGACCCAGGAGTGCCGCAAAGGATCCAGAGTTCAGGAGGGGACCCGCCCAGGAGTTCAGGAGGGGACCCGCCCAGGAGTTCAGGAGGGGACCCGCCCAGGAGTTCAGGAGGGGACCCGCCCAGGAGTTCAGGAGGGGACCCGCCCAGGAGTTTAGGAGGGGACCCGCCCAGGAGTTCAGGAGGGGACCCGCCCAGGAGTTCAGGAGGGGACTGATGAATTCAGGAGGGGACCTAGGAGTGTCCCAAAGGACCCAGGAGTTCAGGAGGTGACTCAGGAGTGCCCCAAAGGATCCAGAGTTCAGGAGGGGACCCAATAATGCCCCAAAGGACCCAGGAGTTCAGGGGGGAAGCCAGGCGTTCTGAGAGGACACAGGAGTGCCCCAAAGTACCCAAGAGTTCACGAGGGAACCCAGGAGTTCGGGAGGGACCCACCCAGGAGTTCAGGAGGAACCTACCCAGGAGTTCGGGAGGGGACCCAGCAGTGCCCCAAAGGACCCAGGAGTTCAGGGGGGAACCCAAGATTACTGAGGAGACCCAGGAGTGCCCCAAAGGACCCAGGAGTTCAGGGTGGGACCCAAGAGCTTAGAAGGGGACCCAAGAGTTCAGGAGGGGACCCAGGAGTACCCCAAAGGATCCAGAGTTCAGGAGGGGACCCACCCAGGTGTTCAGGAGGGGACCCAGCAGTGCCCCAAAGGACCCAGGAGTTCAGGGGGGAACACAGGAGTTCAAGAGGGACCCGCCCAGGAGTTCAGGAGGGGACTCAGCAGTGCCCCAAAGGACCCAGGAGTTCAAGAGGGACCCACCCAGGAGTTCCTGGCGGGACCCACCCAGGAATTCAGGAGGGAACCCAGGAGTTCTGAGGGGAGCCATTCAGTAGTTCAGGAGGGGGACCAGGAGTGCCCCAAAGGACCCAGGAGTTCAGGAGGGGACCCAGGAGTGCCCCAAAGGACCCAGGAGTTCAGGAGGGGACCCAGGAGTTCAGTGGGGGACTGAAGAGTTCAGGAGGAGGACCAGGAGTGCCCCTAAGGACCCAGAAGTTCAGTGGGGAACCCAGGAGTTCTGAGGGGACCCAGGAGTGCCCCAAATGACCCAAGAGATCAGGATGGCACCCAGGAGTTCAGGAGGGGACCCGCCCAGGAGTTCAGGAGGGGACCCGCCCAGGAGTTCAGGGAGGGACTGAAGAATTCAGGAGGGGACCTAGTAGTTCAGGGCGTAACCCAGGAGTTCAGGAGAGGACCCAGGAGTTCAGGAGAGGACCCAGGAGTTCAGGAGAGGACCCAGGAGTTCAGGAGAGGACCCAGGAGTGTCCCAAAGGACCCAGGAGTTCAGGAGGGGACCCAGGAGTGCCCCAAAGGATCCAGAGTTCAGGAGGGGACCCAGGAGTGCCCCAAAGGATCCAGAGTTCAGGAGGGGACCCAATAATGCCCCAAAGGACCCAGGAGTTCAGGGGGGAAGCCAGGCGTTCTGAGGGGACACAGGAGTGCCGCAAAGTACCCAAGAGTTCACGAGGGAACCCAGGAGTTCGGGAGGGACCCACCCAGGAGTTCAAGAGGGACCCACCCAGGAGTTCGGGAGGGACCCACCCAGGAGTTCGGGAGGGGACCCAGCAGTGCCCCAAAGGACCCAGGAGTTCAGGGGGGAACCCAGGAGTGCCCCAAAGGATCCAGAGTTCAGGAGGGGACCCAGGAGTGCCCCAAAGGATCCAGAGTTCAGGAGGGGACCCAGGAGTTCTGAGGGGACCCATTCAGGAGTTCAGGAGGGACCCATTCAATAGTTCAGGAGGGGGACCAGGAGTGCCCCATAAGACCCAGGAGTTCAGGAGGGGACCCAGGAGTGCCCCAAAGGATCCAGAGTTCTGGAGGGGACCCAGGAATGCCCCAAAGGACTCAGGAGCTCACGGGGAAACCCAGGCGTTCTGAGGGGACCCAGGAGTGCCCCAAAGTACCCAAGAGTTCGGGAGGGGACCCACCCAGGAGTTCAAGAGGGGACCCAACAAGGAGTTCGGGAGGGGACCCAGGAGTTCAGGAGGGACCCACACAGGAGTTCACGGCGGGACCGACCCAGGAATTCAGGAGGGGACCCAGGAGTTCTGAGGGGAGCCATTCAGGACTTCAGGAGGGGACCCAGGAGTGCCCCAAAGGACCCAGGAGTTCAGGAGGGGACCCAGGAGTGCCGCAAAGGATCCAGAGTTCAGGAGGGGACCCGCCCACGAGTTCAGGAGGGGACCCGCCCAGGACTTCAGGAGGGGACCCGCCCAGGACTTCAGGAGGGGACCCGCCCAGGACTTCAGGAGGGGACCCGCCCAGGAGTTCAGGAGGGGACCCGCCCAGGAGTTCAGGAGGGGACTGATGAATTCAGGAGGGGACCTAGGAGTGTCCCAAAGGACCCAGGAGTTCAGGAGGGGACTCAGGAGTACTCCAAAGGATCCAGAGTTCAGGAGGGGACCCAATAATGCCCCAAAGGACCCAGGAGTTCAGGGGGGAAGCCAGGCGTTCTGAGAGGACACAGGAGTGCCCCAAAGTACCCAAGAGTTCACGAGGGAACCCAGGAGTTCGGGAGGGACCCACCCAGGAGTTCAGGAGGAACCTACCCAGGAGTTCGGGAGGGGACCCAGCAGTGCCCCAAAGGACCCAGGAGTTCAGGGGGGAACCCAAGAGCTTAGAAGGGGACCCAAGAGTTCAGGAGGGGACCCAGGAGTACCCCAAAGGATCCAGAGTTCAGGAGGGGACCCACCCAGGTGTTCAGGAGGGGACCCAGCAGTGCCCCAAAGGACCCAGGAGTTCAGGAGGGAACACAGGAGTTCAAGAGGGACCCGCCCAGGAGTTCAGGAGGGGACCCAGGCGTTCTGAGGGGACCCAAGAGTTCACCAAAGGACCCAAGAGTTCAGGAGGGGACCCAGGATTGCCCCAAAGGATCCAGAGTTCAGGAGGGGACCCACCCAGGAGTTCAGTGGGGGACCCAGCAGTGCCCCAAAGGACCCAGGAGTTCAGGAGGGGACCCAGGAGTTCAGTGGGGGACTGAAGAGTTCAGGAGGAGGACCAGGAGTGCCCCTAAGGACCCAGAAGTTCAGTGGGGAACCCAGGAGTTCTGAGGGGACCCAGGAGTGCCCCAAATGACCCAAGAGATCAGGATGGCACCCAGGAGTTCAGGAGGGGACCCGCCCAGGAGTTCAGGAGGGGACCCGCCCAGGAGTTCAGGAGGGGACCCGCCCAGGAGTTCAGGAGGGGACCCGCCCAGGAGTTCAGGAGGGGACCCGCCCAGGAGTTCAGGAGGGGACCCGCCCAGGAGTTCAGGGAGGGACTGAAGAATTCAGGAGGGGACCTAGTAGTTCAGGGGGTAACCCAAGAGTTCAGGAACGGACCCAGGAGTTCAGGAGAGGACCCAGGAGTTCAGGAGAGGACCCAGGAGTTCAGGAGAGGACCCAGGAGTGTCCCAAAGGACCCAGGAGTTCAGGAGGGGACCCAGGAGTGCCCCAAAGGATCCAGAGTTCAGGAGGGGACCCAGGAGTGCCCCAAAGGATCCAGAGTTCAGGAGGGGACCCAATAATGCCCCAAAGGACCCAGGAGTTCACGAGGGAACCCAGGAGTTCGGGAGGGACCCACCCAGGAGTTCGGGAGGGACCCACCCAGGAGTTCGGGAGGGACCCACCCAGGAGTTCGGGAGGGACCCACCCAGGAGTTCGGGAGGGACCCACCCAGGAGTTCGGGAGGGGACCCAGCAGTGCCCCAAACGACCCAGGAGTTCAGGAAGGAACCCAGGAGTGCCCCAAAGGATCCAGAGTTCAGGAGGGGACCCAGGAGTGCCCCAAAGGAACCAGAGTTCAGGAGGGGACCCAGGAGTTCTGAGGGGACCCATTCAGGGGTTCAGGAGGGACCCATTCAATAGTTCAGGAGGGGGACCAGGAGTGCCCCATAAGACCCAGGAGTTCAGGAGGGGACCCAGGAGTGCCCCAAAGGATCCAGAGTTCTGGAGGGGACCCAGGAATGCCCCAAAGGACCCAGGAGCTCAGGGGGAAACCCAGGCGTTCTGAGGGGACCCAGGAGTGCCCCAAAGTACCCAAGAGTTCGGGAGGGGACCCACCCAGGAGTTCAAGAGGGGACCCAACCAGGAGTTCGGGAGGGGACCCAGGAGTTCAGGAGGGACCCACACAGGAGTTCACGGCGGGACCGACCCAGGAATTCAGGAGGGGACCCAGGAGTTCTGAGGGGAGCCATTCAGGACTTCAGGAGGGGACCCAGGAGTGCCCCAAAGGACCCAGGAGTTCAGGAGAGGACCCAGGAGTTCAGGAGAGGACCCAGGAGTTCAGGAGAGGACCCAGGAGTGTCCCAAAGGACCCAGGAGTTCAGGAGGGGACCCAGGAGTGCCCCAAAGGATCCAGAGTTCAGGAGGGGACCCAGGAGTGCCCCAAAGGATCCAGAGTTCAGGAGGGGACCCAATAATGCCCCAAAGGACCCAGGAGTTCAGGGGGGAAGCCAGGCGTTCTGAGGGGACACAGGAGTGCCGCAAAGTACCCAAGAGTTCACGAGGGAACCCAGGAGTTCGGGAGGGACCCACCCAGGAGTTCAAGAGGGACCCACCCAGGAGTTCGGGAGGGGACCCAGCAGTGCCCCAAAGGACCCAGGAGTTCAGGGGGGAACCCAGGAGTGCCCCAAAGGATCCAGAGTTCAGGAGGGGACCCAGGAGTGCCCCAAAGGATCCAGAGTTCAGGAGGGGACCCAGGAGTTCTGAGGGGACCCATTCAGGAGTTCAGGAGGGACCCATTCAATAGTTCAGGAGGGGGACCAGGAGTGCCCCATAAGACCCAGGAGTTCAGGAGGGGACCCAGGAGTGCCCCAAAGGATCCAGAGTTCTGGAGGGGACCCAGGAATGCCCCAAAGGACTCAGGAGCTCACGGGGAAACCCAGGCGTTCTGAGGGGACCCAGGAGTGCCCCAAAGTACCCAAGAGTTCGGGAGGGGACCCACCCAGGAGTTCAAGAGGGGACCCAACAAGGAGTTCGGGAGGGGACCCAGGAGTTCAGGAGGGACCCACACAGGAGTTCACGGCGGGACCGACCCAGGAATTCAGGAGGGGACCCAGGAGTTCTGAGGGGAGCCATTCAGGACTTCAGGAGGGGACCCAGGAGTGCCCCAAAGGACCCAGGAGTTCAGGAGGGGACCCAGGAGTGCCGCAAAGGATCCAGAGTTCAGGAGGGGACCCGCCCAGGAGTTCAGGAGGGGACCCGCCCAGGAGTTCAGGAGGGGACCCGCCCAGGAGTTCAGGAGGGGACCCGCCCAGGAGTTCAGGAGGGGACTGATGAATTCAGGAGGGGACCTAGGAGTGTCCCAAAGGACCCAGGAGTTCAGGAGGGGACTCAGGAGTGCCCCAAAGGATCCAGAGTTCAGGAGGGGACCCAATAATGCCCCAAAGGACCCAGGAGTTCAGGGGGGAAGCCAGGCGTTCTGAGAGGACACAGGAGTGCCCCAAAGTACCCAAGAGTTCACGAGGGAACCCAGGAGTTCGGGAGGGACCCACCCAGGAGTTCAGGAGGAACCTACCCAGGAGTTCGGGAGGGGACCCAGCAGTGCCCCAAAGGACCCAGGAGTTCAGGGGGGAACCCAAGATTACTGAGGAGACCCAGGAGTGCCCCAAAGGACCCAGGAGTTCAGGGTGGGACCCAAGAGCTTAGAAGGGGACCCAAGAGTTCAGGAGGGGACCCAGGAGTACCCCAAAGGATCCAGAGTTCAGGAGGGGACCCACCCAGGTGTTCAGGAGGGGACCCAGCAGTGCCCCAAAGGACCCAGGAGTTCAGGGGGGAACACAGGAGTTCAAGAGGGACCCGCCCAGGAGTTCAGGAGGGGACCCAGGCGTTCTGAGGGGACCCAAGAGTTCACCAAAGGACCCAAGAGTTCAGGAGGGGACCCAGGATTGCCCCAAAGGATCCAGAGTTCAGGAGGGGACCCACCCAGGAGTTCAGTGGGGGACCCAGCAGTGCCCCAAAGGACCCAGGAGTTCAGGAGGGGACCCAGGAGTTCAGTGGGGGACTGAAGAGTTCAGGAGGAGGACCAGGAGTGCCCCTAAGGACCCAGAAGTTCAGTGGGGAACCCAGGAGTTCTGAGGGGACCCAGGAGTGCCCCAAATGACCCAAGAGATCAGGATGGCACCCAGGAGTTCAGGAGGGGACCCGCCCAGGAGTTCAGGAGGGGACCCGCCCAGGAGTTCAGGAGGGGACCCGCCCAGGAGTTCAGGAGGGGACCCGCCCAGGAGTTCAGGAGGGGACCCGCCCAGGAGTTCAGGAGGGGACCCGCCCAGGAGTTCAGGAGGGGACCCGCCCAGGAGTTCAGGAGGGGACCCGCCCAGGAGTTCAGGGAGGGACTGAAGAATTCAGGAGGGGACCTAGTAGTTCAGGGGGTAACCCAAGAGTTCAGGAACGGACCCAGGAGTTCAGGAGAGGACCCAGGAGTTCAGGAGAGGACCCAGGAGTTCAGGAGAGGACCCAGGAGTGTCCCAAAGGACCCAGGAGTTCAGGAGGGGAACCAGGAGTGCCCCAAAGGATCCAGAGTTCAGGAGGGGACCCAGGAGTGCCCCAAAGGATCCAGAGTTCAGGAGGGGACCCAATAATGCCCCAAAGGACCCAGGAGTTCACGAGGGAACCCAGGAGTTCGGGAGGGACCCACCCAGGAGTTCGGGAGGGACCCACCCAGGAGTTCGGGAGGGACCCACCCAGGAGTTCGGGAGGGACCCACCCAGGAGTTCGGGAGGGGACCCAGCAGTGCCCCAAAGGACCCAGGAGTTCAGGAAGGAACCCAGGAGTGCCCCAAAGGATCCAGAGTTCAGGAGGGGACCCAGGAGTGCCCCAAAGGAACCAGAGTTCAGGAGGGGACCCAGGAGTTCTGAGGGGACCCATTCAGGGGTTCAGGAGGGACCCATTCAATAGTTCAGGAGGGGGACCAGGAGTGCCCCATAAGACCCAGGAGTTCAGGAGGGGACCCAGGAGTGCCCCAAAGGATCCAGAGTTCTGGAGGGGACCCAGGAATGCCCCAAAGGACCCAGGAGCTCAGGGGGAAACCCAGGCGTTCTGAGGGGACCCAGGAGTGCCCCAAAGTACCCAAGAGTTCGGGAGGGGACCCACCCAGGAGTTCAAGAGGGGACCCAACCAGGAGTTCGGGAGGGGACCCAGGAGTTCAGGAGGGACCCACACAGGAGTTCACGGCGGGACCGACCCAGGAATTCAGGAGGGGACCCAGGAGTTCTGAGGGGAGCCATTCAGGACTTCAGGAGGGGACCCAGGAGTGCCCCAAAGGACCCAGGAGTTCAGGAGAGGACCCAGGAGTTCAGGAGAGGACCCAGGAGTTCAGGAGAGGACCCAGGAGTGTCCCAAAGGACCCAGGAGTTCAGGAGGGGACCCAGGAGTGCCCCAAAGGATCCAGAGTTCAGGAGGGGACCCAGGAGTGCCCCAAAGGATCCAGAGTTCAGGAGGGGACCCAATAATGCCCCAAAGGACCCAGGAGTTCAGGGGGGAAGCCAGGCGTTCTGAGGGGACACAGGAGTGCCGCAAAGTACCCAAGAGTTCACGAGGGAACCCAGGAGTTCGGGAGGGACCCACCCAGGAGTTCAAGAGGGACCCACCCAGGAGTTCGGGAGGGACTCACCCAGGAGTTCGGGAGGGGACCCAGCAGTGCCCCAAAGGACCCAGGAGTTCAGGGGGGAACCCAGGAGTGCCCCAAAGGATCCAGAGTTCAGGAGGGGACCCAGGAGTGCCCCAAAGGATCCAGAGTTCAGGAGGGGACCCAGGAGTTCTGAGGGGACCCATTCAGGAGTTCAGGAGGGACCCATTCAATAGTTCAGGAGGGGGACCAGGAGTGCCCCATAAGACCCAGGAGTTCAGGAGGGGACCCAGGAGTGCCCCAAAGGATCCAGAGTTCTGGAGGGGACCCAGGAATGCCCCAAAGGACTCAGGAGCTCACGGGGAAACCCAGGCGTTCTGAGGGGACCCAGGAGTGCCCCAAAGTACCCAAGAGTTCGGGAGGGGACCCACCCAGGAGTTCAAGAGGGGACCCAACAAGGAGTTCGGGAGGGGACCCAGGAGTTCAGGAGGGACCCACACAGGAGTTCACGGCGGGACCGACACAGGAATTCAGGAGGGGACCCAGGAGTTCTGAGGGGAGCCATTCAGGACTTCAGGAGGGGACCCAGGAGTGCCCCAAAGGACCCAGGAGATCAGGAGGGGACCCAGGAGTGCCGCAAAGGATCCAGAGTTCAGGAGGGGACCCGCCCAGGAGTTCCGGAGGGGACCCGCCCAGGAGTTCCGGAGGGGACCCGCCCAGGAGTTCAGGAGGGGACCCGCCCAGGAGTTCAGGAGGGGACCCGCCCAGGAGTTCAGGAGGGGACCCGCCCAGGAGTTCAGGAGGGGACTGATGAATTCAGGAGGGGACCTAGGAGTGTCCCAAAGGACCCAGGAGTTCAGGAGGGGACTCAGGAGTGCCCCAAAGGATCCAGAGTTCAGGAGGGGACCCAATAATGCCCCAAAGGACCCAGGAGTTCAGGGGGGAAGCCAGGCGTTCTGAGAGGACACAGGAGTGCCCCAAAGTACCCAAGAGTTCACGAGGGATCCCAGGAGTTCGGGAGGGACCCACCCAGGAGTTCAGGAGGAACCTACCCAGGAGTTCGGGAGGGGACCCAGCAGTGCCCCAAAGGACCCAGGAGTTCAGGGGGGAACCCAAGATTACTGAGGAGACCCAGGAGTGCCCCAAAGGACCCAGGAGTTCAGGGTGGGACCCAAGAGCTTAGAAGGGGACCCAAGAGTTCAGGAGGGGACCCAGGAGTACCCCAAAGGATCCAGAGTTCAGGAGGGGACCCACCCAGGTGTTCAGGAGGGGACCCAGCAGTGCCCCAAAGGACCCAGGAGTTCAGGGGGGAACACAGGAGTTCAAGAGGGACCCGCCCAGGAGTTCAGGAGGGGACCCAGGCGTTCTGAGGGGACCCAAGAGTTCACCAAAGGACCCAAGAGTTCAGGAGGGGACCCAGGATTGCCCCAAAGGATCCAGAGTTCAGGAGGGGACCCACCCAGGAGTTCAGTGGGGGACCCAGCAGTGCCCCAAAGGACCCAGGAGTTCAGGAGGGGACCCAGGAGTTCAGTGGGGGACTGAAGAGTTCAGGAGGAGGACCAGGAGTGCCCCTAAGGACCCAGAAGTTCAGTGGGGAACCCAGGAGTTCTGAGGGGACCCAGGAGTGCCCCAAATGACCCAAGAGATCAGGATGGCACCCAGGAGTTCAGGAGGGGACCCGCCCAGGAGTTCAGGAGGGGACCCGCCCAGGAGTTCAGGAGGGGACCCGCCCAGGAGTTCAGGAGGGGACCCGCCCAGGAGTTCAGGAGGGGACCCGCCCAGGAGTTCAGGAGGGGACCCGCCCAGGAGTTCAGGAGGGGACCCGCCCAGGAGTTCAGGGAGGGACTGAAGAATTCAGGAGGGGACCTAGTAGTTCAGGGGGTAACCCAAGAGTTCAGGAACGGACCCAGGAGTTCAGGAGAGGACCCAGGAGTTCAGGAGAGGACCCAGGAGTTCAGGAGAGGACCCAGGAGTGTCCCAAAGGACCCAGGAGTTCAGGAGGGGACCCAGGAGTGCCCCAAAGGATCCAGAGTTCAGGAGGGGACCCAGGAGTGCCCCAAAGGATCCAGAGTTCAGGAGGGGACCCAATAATGCCCCAAAGGACCCAGGAGTTCACGAGGGAACCCAGGAGTTCGGGAGGGACCCACCCAGGAGTTCGGGAGGGACCCACCCAGGAGTTCGGGAGGGACCCACCCAGGAGTTCGGGAGGGACCCACCCAGGAGTTCGGGAGGGGACCCAGCAGTGCCCCAAAGGACCCAGGAGTTCAGGAAGGAACCCAGGAGTGCCCCAAAGGATCCAGAGTTCAGGAGGGGACCCAGGAGTGCCCCAAAGGAACCAGAGTTCAGGAGGGGACCCAGGAGTTCTGAGGGGACCCATTCAGGGGTTCAGGAGGGACCCATTCAATAGTTCAGGAGGGGGACCAGGAGTGCCCCATAAGACCCAGGAGTTCAGGAGGGGACCCAGGAGTGCCCCAAAGGATCCAGAGTTCTGGAGGGGACCCAGGAATGCCCCAAAGGACCCAGGAGCTCAGGGGGAAACCCAGGCGTTCTGAGGGGACCCAGGAGTGCCCCAAAGTACCCAAGAGTTCGGGAGGGGACCCACCCAGGAGTTCAAGAGGGGACCCAACCAGGAGTTCGGGAGGGGACCCAGGAGTTCAGGAGGGACCCACACAGGAGTTCACGGCGGGACCGACCCAGGAATTCAGGAGGGGACCCAGGAGTTCTGAGGGGAGCCATTCAGGACTTCAGGAGGGGACCCAGGAGTGCCCCAAAGGACCCAGGAGTTCAGGAGGGGACCCAGGAGTGCCGCAAAAGATCCAGAGTTCAGGAGGGGACCCGCCCAGGAGTTCAGGAGGGGACCCGCCCAGGAGTTCAGGAGGGGACGCGCCCAGGAGTTCAGGAGGGGACGCGCCCAGGAGTTCAGGAGGGGACCCGCCCAGGAGTTCAGGAGGGGACCCGCCCAGGAGTTCAGGAGGGGACCCGCCCAGGAGTTCAGGAGGGGACCCGCCCAGGAGTTCAGGAGGGGACCCGCCCAGGAGTTCAGGAGGGGACCTAGGAGTTCAGGGGGTAACCCAAGAGTTCAGGAGCGGACCCAGGAGTGTCCCAAAGGACCCAGGAGTTCAGGAGGGGACTCAGGAGTGCCCCAAAGGATCCAGAGTTCAGGAGGGGACCCAATAATGCCCCAAAGGACCCAGGAGTTCAGGGGGCAAGCCAGGCGTTCTGAGAGGACACAGGAGTGCCCCAAAGTACCCAAGAGTTCACGAGGGAACCGAGGAGTTTGGGAGGGACCCACCCAGGAGTTCAGGAGGAACCTACCCAGGAGTTCGGGAGGGGACCCAGCAGTGCCCCAAAGGACCCAGGAGTTCAGGGGGGAACCCAAGATTACTGAGGAGACCCAGGAGTGCCCCAAAGGACCCGGGAGTTCAGGGTGGGACCCAAGAGCTTAGAAGGGGACCCAAGAGTTCAGGAGGGAACCCAGGAGTACCCCAAAGGATCCAGAGTTCAGGAGGGGACCCACCCAGGTGTTCAGGAGGGGACCCAGCAGTGCCCCAAAGGACCCAGGAGTTCAGGAGGGAACACAGGAGTTCAAGAGGGACCCGCCCAGGAGTTCAGGAGGGGACCCAGGCGTTCTGAGGGGACCCAAGAGTTCACCAAAGGACCCAAGAGTTCAGGAGGGGACCCAGGATTGCCCCAAAGGATCCAGAGTTCAGGAGGGGACCCACCCAGGAGTTCAGTGGGGGTCCCAGCAGTGCCCCAAAGGACCCAGGAGTTCAGGGGGGAACACAGGAGTTCAGGAGGGATCCGCCCAGTAGTTCAGGAGGGGACCCAGGCGTTCTGAGGAGACCCAGGAGTGCCCCAAAGTACCCAAGAGTTCGGGAGGGGACCCAGCAGTGCCCCAAAGGACCCAGGAGTTCAGGAAGGAACACAAGAGTACTGAGGAGACCCAGGAGTGCCCCAAAGGACCCAGGAGTTCAGGGTGAACCCAGGAGTTCTGAGGAGACCCAAGAGTTCCCCAAAGGACCCAAGAGCTTAGGAGGGGACCCAGGAGTGCCCCAAAGGATCCGCCCAGGATTTCAGGAGGGGACCCAAGATTTCAGGAGGGTACCCAGGAGTTCAGGAGGGGAACCAGGAGTGCCCCAAAGGACCCAGGAGTTCAATGGGGAACCCAGGAGTTCTGAGGGGACCCACGAGTGCTTCAAAAGAGCCAAGAGTTTAGGAGGGCACCCAAGAGATCAGGAGGGACCCACCCAGTAGTTCAGGAGGGACCCACCCAGGAGTTCAGGAGGGACCCACCCAGGAGTTTAGGAGGGGACCCACCCAGGAGTTCAGGAGGGGACCCACCCAGGAGTTCAGGAGGGGACCCACCCAGGAGTTCAGGAGGGGACCCACCCAGGAGTTCAGGAGGGCACCCACCCAGGAGTTCAGGAGGGCACCCACCCAGGAGTTCAGGAGGGCACCCAGCAGTGCCCCAAAGGACCCAGGAGTTCAGGAGGGGACCCAGGAGTGCCCCAAAGGATCCAGAGTTCAGGAGGGGACCCAGGAGTGCCCCAAAGGATCCAGAGTTCAGGAGGGGACCCAGGAGTTCTGAGGGGACCCATTCAGGAGTTCAGGAGGGACCCATTCAGGAGTTCAGGAAGGACCCACTCAATAGTTCAGGAGCGGGACCAGGAGTGCCCCAGAAGACCCAGGAGTTCAGGAGGGGAACCAGGAGTGCCCCAAAGGATCCAGAGTTCTGGAGGGGACCCAGGAATGCCCCAAAGGACCCAGGAGTTCAGGGGGAAACCCAGGCGTTCTGAGGGGACGCAGGAGTGCCCCAAAGTACCCAGGAGTTCAAGAGGGACCCACACAGGAGTTCATGGCGGGACTGACCCAGGAATTCAGGAGGGGACCCAGGAGTTCTGAGGGGAGCCATTCAGGAGTTCAGGAGGGGGACCAGGAGTGCCCCAAAGGACCCAGGAGTTCAGGAGGAGACCCAGGAGTGCCCCAAAGGATCCAGAGTTCAGGAGGAGACCCGCCCAGGAGTTCAGGAGGGGACCCGCCCAGGAGTTCAGGGAGGGACTGAAGAATTCAGGAGGGGACCTAGGAGTTCAGGGGGTAACCCAAGAGTTCAGGAGCGGACCCAGGAGTTCAGGAGAGGACCCAGGAGTTCAGGAGGGGACCCAGGAGTGCCCCAAAGGATCCAGAGTTCAGGAGGGGACCCAATAATGCCCCAAAGGACCCAGGAGTTCAGGGGGGAAGCCAGGCGTTCTGAGGGGACACAGGAGTGCCCCAAAGTACCCAAGAGTTCACGAGGAAACCCAGGAGTTCGGGAGGGACCCACCCAGGAGTTCAGGAGGGACCCACCCAGGAGTTCGGGAGGGGACCCAGCAGTGCCCCAAAAGACCCAGGAGTTCAGGGGGGAACCCAAGATTACTGAGGAGACCCAGGAGTGCCCCAAAGGACCCAGGAGTTCAGGGTGGGACCCAAGAGCTTAGAAGGGGACCCAAGAGTTCAGGAGGGGACCCAGGAGTACCCCAAAGGATCCAGAGTTCAGGAGGGACCCGCCCAGGAGTTCAGGAGGGGACCCAGGCGTTCTGAGGGGACCCAAGAGTTCACCAAAGGACCAAAGAGTTCAGGAGGGGACCCAGGAGTGCCCCAAAGGACCCAGGAGTTCAGGGGGGACCCGCCCAGTAGTTCAGGAGGGGACCCATGTGTTCTGAGGAGACCCAGGAGTGCCCCAAAGTACCCAAGAGTTCGGCAGGGGACCCAGCAGTGCCCCAAAGGACCCAGGAGTTCAGGGGGGAACCCAAGAGTACTGAGGAGACCCAGGAGTGCCCCAAAGGACCCAGGAGTTCAGGGGTGAACCCAGGAGTTCTGAGGGGACCCAAGAGTGCCCCAAAAGAGCCAAGAGTTAGGACGGCACCCAAGAGATCAGGAGGGACCCCCCCAGGTGTTCAGGAGGGACCCACCCAGGTGTTCAGGAGGGACCCCAAACAGGAGTTCAGGAGGGGACCCACCCAGGAGTTCAGGGGAGGACCCACCCAGGAGTTCAGGGGAGGACCCAACCAGGAGTTCAGGGGAGGACCCAACCAGGAGTTCAGGAGAGGACCCAGCAGTGCCCCAAAGGACCCAGGAGTTCAAGGGGGAACCCAGGAGTGCCCCAAAGGATCCAGAGCTCAGAAGGGGACCCTCCTAGGAGTTCAGGAGGGGACCCAGCAGTGCCCCAAAGGGCCCAGGAGTTCAGGGAAGAACCCAGGAGTGCCCCAAAGGATCCAGAGTTCAGGAGGGGGACCAGGAGTACCCGAAAGGACCCAGGAGTTCAGGGTGGGACCAAAAAGTTCAGGAGGGACCCACCCAGAAGTTCATGGCGGGACCCACCCAGGACTTCAGGAAGGGACCCAAGAGTTCTGAGGGGACCCATTCAGGAGTTCAGTAGGGGGACCAGGAGTGCCCCAAAGGACCCAGGAGTTCAAGAGGGACCCACCCAGGAGTTCAGGAGGGGACCCACCCAGGAATTCGTGAGGGGACCCAGGAGTTCTGATGGGAGCCATTCAGGAGTTCAGGAGGGGGACCAGGAGTGCCCCAAAGGACCCAGGAGTTCACGAGGGAACCCAGGAGTTCGGGAGGGACCCACCCAGGAGTTCAGGAGGAACCTACCCAGGAGTTCGGGAGGGGACCCAGCAGTGCCCCAAAGGACCCAGGAGTTCAGGGGGGAACCCAAGATTACTGAGGAGACCCAGGAGTGCCCCAAAGGACCCGGGAGTTCAGGGTGGGACCCAAGAGCTTAGAAGGGGACCCAAGAGTTCAGGAGGGAACCCAGGAGTACCCCAAAGGATCCAGAGTTCAGGAGGGGACCCACCCAGGTGTTCAGGAGGGGACCCAGCAGTGCCCCAAAGGACCCAGGAGTTCAGGAGGGAACACAGGAGTTCAAGAGGGACCCGCCCAGGAGTTCAGGAGGGGACCCAGGCGTTCTGAGGGGACCCAAGAGTTCACCAAAGGACCCAAGAGTTCAGGAGGGGACCCAGGATTGCCCCAAAGGATCCAGAGTTCAGGAGGGGACCCACCCAGGAGTTCAGTGGGGGTCCCAGCAGTGCCCCAAAGGACCCAGGAGTTCAGGGGGGAACACAGGAGTTCAGGAGGGATCCGCCCAGTAGTTCAGGAGGGGACCCAGGCGTTCTGAGGAGACCCAGGAGTGCCCCAAAGTACCCAAGAGTTCGGGAGGGGACCCAGCAGTGCCCCAAAGGACCCAGGAGTTCAGGGAGGAACACAAGAGTTCTGAGGAGACCCAAGAGTTCCCCAAAGGACCCAAGAGCTTAGGAGGGGACCCAGGAGTGCCCCAAAGGATCCGCCCAGGATTTCAGGAGGGGACCCAAGATTTCAGGAGGGTACCCAGGAGTTCAGGAGGGGAACCAGGAGTGCCCCAAAGGACCCAGGAGTTCAATGGGGAACCCAGGAGTTCTGAGGGGACCCACGAGTGCTTCAAAAGAGCCAAGAGTTTAGGAGGGCACCCAAGAGATCAGGAGGGACCCACCCAGTAGTTCAGGAGGGACCTACCCAGGAGTTCAGGAGGGACCCACCCAGGAGTTTAGGAGGGGACCCACCCAGGAGTTCAGGAGGGGACCCACCCAGGAGTTCAGGAGGGCACCCACCCAGGAGTTCAGGAGGGCACCCACCCAGGAGTTCAGGAGGGCACCCACCCAGGAGTTCAGGAGGGCACCCACCCAGGAGTTCAGGAGGGCACCCACCCAGGAGTTCAGGAGGGCACCCACCCAGGAGTTCAGGAGGGCACCCACCCAGGAGTTCAGGAGGGCACCCAGCAGTGCCCCAAAGGACCCAGGAGTTCAGGGGGGAACCCAGGAGTGCCCCAAAGGATCCAGAGTTCAGGAGGGGACCCAGGAGTGCCCCAAAGGATCCAGAGTTCAGGAGGGGACCCAAGAGTTCAGGAGGGACCCACCCAGGAGTTCATGGCGGGACCCACCCAGGACTTCAGGAGGGGACCCAGGAGTTCTGAGGGGACCCATTCAGGAGTTCAGGAGGGACCCATTCAGGAGTTCAGGAAGGACCCACTCAATAGTTCAGGAGGGGAACCAGGAGTGCCCCAAAGGATCCAGAGTTCTGGAGGGGACCCAGCAATGCCCCAAAGGACCCAGGAGTTCAGGGGGAAACCCAGGCGTTCTGAGGGGACCCAGCAGTGCCCCAAAGGACCCAGGAGTTCAGGGGGGAACCCAAGATTACTGAGGAGACCCAGGAGTGCCCCAAAGGACCCGGGAGTTCAGGGTGGGACCCAAGAGCTTAGAAGGGGACCCAAGAGTTCAGGAGGGAACCCAGGAGTACCCCAAAGGATCCAGAGTTCAGGAGGGGACCCAGCAGTGCCCCAAAGGACCCAGGAGTTCAGGAGGGAACACAGGAGTTCAAGAGGGACCCGCCCAGGAGTTCAGGAGGGGACCCAGGCGTTCTGAGGGGACCCAAGAGTTCACCAAAGGACCCAAGAGTTCAGGAGGGGACCCAGGATTGCCCCAAAGGATCCAGAGTTCAGGAGGGGACCCACCCAGGAGTTCAGTGGGGGTCCCAGCAGTGCCCCAAAGGACCCAGGAGTTCAGGGGGGAACACAGGAGTTCAGGAGGGATCCGCCCAGTAGTTCAGGAGGGGACCCAGGCGTTCTGAGGAGACCCAGGAGTGCCCCAAAGTACCCAAGAGTTCGGGAGGGGACCCAGCAGTGCCCCAAAGGACCCAGGAGTTCAGGGAGGAACACAAGAGTACTGAGGAGACCCAGGAGTGCCCCAAAGGACCCAGGAGTTCAGGGTGAACCCAGGAGTTCTGAGGAGACCCAAGAGTTCCCCAAAGGACCCAAGAGCTTAGGAGGGGACCCAGGAGTGCCCCAAAGGATCCGCCCAGGATTTCAGGAGGGGACCCAAGATTTCAGGAGGGTACCCAGGAGTTCAGGAGGGGAACCAGGAGTGCCCCAAAGGACCCAGGAGTTCAATGGGGAACCCAGGAGTTCTGAGGGGACCCACGAGTGCTTCAAAAGAGCCAAGAGTTTAGGAGGGCACCCAAGAGATCAGGAGGGACCCACCCAGTAGTTCAGGAGGGACCTACCCAGGAGTTCAGGAGGGACCCACCCAGGAGTTTAGGAGGGGACCCACCCAGGAGTTCAGGAGGGCACCCACCCAGGAGTTCAGGAGGGCACCCACCCAGGAGTTCAGGAGGGCACCCACCCAGGAGTTCAGGAGGGCACCCACCCAGGAGTTCAGGAGGGCACCCACCCAGGAGTTCAGGAGGGCACCCACCCAGGAGTTCAGGAGGGCACCCACCCAGGAGTTCAGGAGGGCACCCACCCAGGAGTTCAGGAGGGCACCCACCCAGGAGTTCAGGAGGGCACCCACCCAGGAGTTCAGGAGGGCACCCAGCAGTGCCCCAAAGGACCCAGGAGTTCAGGGGGGAACCCAGGAGTGCCCCAAAGGATCCAGAGTTCAGGAGGGGACCCAGGAGTGCCCCAAAGGATCCAGAGTTCAGGAGGGGACCCAAGAGTTCAGGAGGGACCCACCCAGGAGGTCATGGCGGGACCCACCCAGGACTTCAGGAGGGGACCCAGGAGTTCTGAGGGGACCCATTCAGGAGTTCAGGAGGGACCCATTCAGGAGTTCAGGAAGGACCCACTCAATAGTTCAGGAGCGGGACCAGGAGTGCCCCAGAAGACCCAGGAGTTCAGGAGGGGAACCAGGAGTGCCCCAAAGGATCCAGAGTTCTGGAGGGGACCCAGGAATGCCCCAAAGGACCCAGGAGTTCAGGGGGAAACCCAGGCGTTCTGAGGGGACGCAGGAGTGCCCCAAAGTACCCAGGAGTTCAAGAGGGACCCACACAGGAGTTCATGGCGGGACTGACCCAGGAATTCAGGAGGGGACCCAGGAGTTCTGAGGGGAGCCATTCAGGAGTTCAGGAGGGGGACCAGGAGTGCCCCAAAGGACCCAGGAGTTCAGGAGGAGACCCAGGAGTGCCCCAAAGGATCCAGAGTTCAGGAGGAGACCCGCCCAGGAGTTCAGGAGGGGACCCGCCCAGGAGTTCAGGAGGGGACCCGCCCAGGAGTTCAGGAGGGGACCCGCCCAGGAGTTCAGGGAGGGACTGAAGAATTCAGGAGGGGACCTAGGAGTTCAGGGGGTAACCCAAGAGTTCAGGAGAGGACCCAGGAGTTCAGGAGGGGACCCAGGAGTGCCCCAAAGGATCCAGAGTTCAGGAGGGGACCCAATAATGCCCCAAAGGACCCAGGAGTTCAGGGGGGAAGCCAGGCGTTCTGAGGGGACACAGGAGTGCCCCAAAGTACCCAAGAGTTCACGAGGAAACCCAGGAGTTCGGGAGGGACCCACCCAGGAGTTCAGGAGGGACCCACCCAGGAGTTCGGGAGGGGACCCAGCAGTGCCCCAAAAGACCCAGGAGTTCAGGGGGGAACCCAAGATTACTGAGGAGACCCAGGAGTGCCCCAAAGGACCCAGGAGTTCAGGGTGGGACCCAAGAGCTTAGAAGAGGACCCAAGAGTTCAGGAGGGGACCCAGGAGTACCCCAAAGGATCCAGAGTTCAGGAGGGACCCGCCCAGGAGTTCAGGAGGGGACCCAGGCGTTCTGAGGGGACCCAAGAGTTCACCAAAGGACCAAAGAGTTCAGGAGGGGACCCAGGAGTGCCCCAAAGGACCCAGGAGTTCAGGGGGGACCCGCCCAGTAGTTCAGGAGGGGACCCATGTGTTCTGAGGAGACCCAGGAGTGCCCCAAAGTACCCAAGAGTTCGGCAGGGGACCCAGCAGTGCCCCAAAGGACCCAGGAGTTCAGGGGGGAACCCAAGAGTACTGAGGAGACCCAGGAGTGCCCCAAAGGACCCAGGAGTTCAGGGGTGAACCCAGGAGTTCTGAGGGGACCCAAGAGTGCCCCAAAAGAGCCAAGAGTTAGGACGGCACCCAAGAGATCAGGAGGGACCCCCCCAGGTGTTCAGGAGGGACCCCCCCAGGTGTTCAGGAGGGACCCCAAACAGGAGTTCAGGAGGGGACCCACCCAGGAGTTCAGGGGAGGACCCACCCAGGAGTTCAGGGGAGGAACCAACCAGGAGTTCAGGGGAGGAACCAACCAGGAGTTCAGGGGAGGAACCAACCAGGAGTTCAGGGGAGGAACCAACCAGGAGTTCAGGGGAGGACCCAACCAGGAGTTCAGGAGAGGACCCAACCAGGAGTTCAGGAGAGGACCCAGCAGTGCCCCAAAGGACCCAGGAGTTCAAGGGGGAACCCAGGAGTGCCCCAAAGGATCCAGAGTTCAGAAGGGGACCCTCCTAGGAGTTCAGGAGGGGACCCAGCAGTGCCCCAAAGGGCCCAGGAGTTCAGGGGAGAACCCAGGAGTGCCCCAAAGGATCCAGAGTTCAGGAGGGGGACCAGGAGTACCCGAAAGGACCCAGGAGTTCAGGGTGGGACCAAAAAGTTCAGGAGGGACCCACCCAGAAGTTCATGGCGGGACCCACCCAGGACTTCAGGAAGGGACCCAAGAGTTCTGAGGGGACCCATTCAGGAGTTCAGTAGGGGGACCAGGAGTGCCCCAAAGGACCCAGGAGTTCAAGAGGGACCCACCCAGGAGTTCAGGAGGGGACCCACCCAGGAATTCGTGAGGGGACCCAGGAGTTCTGATGGGAGCCATTCAGGAGTTCAGGAGGGGGACGAGGAGTGCCCCAAAGGACCCAGGAGTTCAGGAGCGGACCCAGGAGTGCCCCAAAGGATCCAGAGTTCAGGAGGGGACCCGCCCAGGAGTTCAGGAGGGGACCCGCCCAGGAGTTCAGGAGGGGACCCGCCCAGGAGTTCAGGAGGGGACCCGCCCAGGAGTTCAGGAGGGGACCCGCCCAGGAGTTCAGGAGGGGACCCGCCCAGGAGTTCAGGGAGGGACTGAAGAATTCAGGAGGGGACCTAGGAGTTCAGGGGGTAACCCAAGAGTTCAGGAGCGGACCCAGGAGTGCCCCAAAGAACCCAGGAGTTCAGGAGGGGACCCAGGAATGCCCCAAAGGACACAGGAGTTCAGGAGGGAACCCAGGCGTTCTGAGGGGACCCAGGAGTGCCCCAAAGTACCCAGGAGTTCAGGAGGGGACCCAGGAGTTCGGGAGGGACCCACCCAGGAGTTCAAGAGTGGACGCACCCAGGAGTTCGGGAGGGAACCCAGCAGTGCCCCAAAGGACCCAGGAGTTCAGGGGGGAACCCAAGAGTACTGAGGAGACCCAGGAGTGCCCCAAAGGACCCAGGAGTTCAGGAGGGGACCCAGGAGTGCCCCAAAGGATCCAGAGTTCAGGAGGGGAACCAAAAGTTCAGGAGGGACCCACCCAGGACTTCATGGCGGGACCCATTCAGGAGTTCAGGAGGGACCCATTCAGGAGTTCAGGAGGGACCCATTCAAGAGTTCAGGAGGGGTACCAGGAGTGCCCCAAAGGACCCAGGAGTTCAGGGTGGGACCAAAAAGTTCAGGAGGGAACCACCCAGGAGTTCATGGCAGGACCCACCCAGGAGTTCATGGCAGGACCCACCCAGGAGTTCAGGAGGGGACCCAGGAGTTCTGAGGGGACCCATTCAGGAGTTCAGGAGGGGGACCAGGAGTGCCCAAAGGACCCAGGAGTTCAGGAGGGGACCCAGGAGTGCCCCAAAGGACCCAAGAGTTCAGGAGGGGACCCGCCCAGGAGTTCAGGAGGGGACCCGCCCAGGAGTTCAGGAGGGGACCCGCCCAGGAGTTCAGGAGGGGACCCGCCCAGGAGTTCAGGAGGGGACCCGCCCAGGAGTTCAGGAGGGGACCCAGCAGTGCCCCAAAGGACCCAGGAGTTCAGGGGGGAACCCAGGAGTGTCCCAAAGGATCCAGAGTTCAGGAGGGGACCCAGGAGTGCCCCAAAGGATCCAGAGTTCAGGAGGGGACCAAAGAGTTCAGGAGGGACCCACCCAGGAGTTCATGGCGGGACCCACCCAGGAGTTCAGGAGGGGACCCAGGAGTTCTGAGGGGACCCATTCAGGACTTAAGGAGGGACCCATTCAGGAGTTCAGGAAGGACCCACTCACTAGTTCAGGAAGGGGACCAGGAGTGCCCCAAAAGACCCAGGAGTTCAGGAGGGTACCCAGGAGTGCCCCAAAGGATCCAGAGTTCTGGAGGGGACCCAGGAATGCCCCAAAGGACCCAGGAGTTCAGGGGGAAACCCAGGCGTTCTGAGGGGACCCAGGAGTGCCCCAAAGTACCCAAGAGTTCGGGAGGGGACCCACCCAGGAGTTCGGGAGGGGACCCACCCAGGAGTTCGGGAGGGGACCCACCCAGGAGTTCGGGAGGGGACCCACCCAGGAGTTCGGGAGGGGACCCACCCAGGAGTTCGGGAGGGGACCCAGGAGTTCAAGAGGGACCCACACAGGAGTTCATGGTGGGACCGACCCAGGAATTCAGGAGGGGACCCAGGAGTTCTGAGGGGAGCCATTCAGAAGTTCAGGAGGGGGACCAGGAGTGCCCCAAAGGACCCAGGAGTTCAGGAGGGGACCCAGGAGTGCCCCAAAGGATCCAGAGTTCAGGAGGGGACCCGCCCAGGAGTTCAGGAGGGGACCCGCCCAGGAGTTCAGTGAGGGACTGAAGAATTCAGGAGGGGACCTAGGAGTTCAGGGGGTAACCCAAGAGTTCAGGAGCGGACTTAGGAGTTCAGGAGCGGACCCAGGAGTGCCCCAAAGGACCCAGGAGTTCAGGAGGGGACCCAGGAGTGCCCCAAAGGATCCAGAGTTCAGGAGGGGACCCAATAATGCCCCAAAGGACCCAGGAGTCCAGGGGGGAAGCCAGGCGTTCTGAGGGGACACAGGAGTGCCCCAAAGTACACAAGAGTTCACGAGGAAACCCAGGAGTTCGGGAGGGACCCACCCAGGAGTTCGGGAGGTGACCCAGCAGTGCCCCAAAGGACCCAGGAGTTCAGGGGGGAACCCAAGATTACTGAGGAGACCCAGGAGTGCCCCAAAGGACCCAGGAGTTCAGGGTGGGACCCAAGAGCTTAGAAGGGGACCCAAGAGTTCAGGAGGGGACCCAGGAGTACCCCAAAGGATCCAGAGTTCAGGAGGGGACCCACCCAGGTGTTCAGGAGGGGACCCAGCAGTGCCCCAAAGGACCCAGGAGTTCAGGGGGGAAGACAGGAGTTCAGGAGGGACCCACTCAGGAGTTCAGGAGGGGACCCAGGCGTTCTGAGGGGACCCAAGAGTTCACCAAAGGACCAAAGAGTTCAGGAGGGGACCCAGGAGTGCCCCAAAGGACCCAGGAGTTCAGGGGAGAAAACAGGAGTTCAGGAGGGACCCGCCCAGTAGTTCAGGAGGGGACCCATGCGTTCTGAGGAGACCCAGGAGTGCCCCAAAGTACCCAAGAGTTCGGCAGGGGACCCAGCAGTGCCCCAAAGGACCCAGGAGTTCAGGGGGGAACCCAAGAGTACTGAGGAGACCCAGGAGTGCCCCAAAGGACCCAGGAGTTCAGGGGTGAACCCAGGAGTTCTGAGGGGACCCAAGAGTGCCCCAAAAGAGCCAAGAGTTCAGGACGGCACCCAAGAGATCAGGAGGGACCCACCCAGGTGTTCAGGAGGGACCCACCCAGGATTTCAGGAGGGACCCACCCAGGATTTCAGGAGGGGACCCACCCAGGAGTTCAGGAGGGGACCCACCCAGGAGTTCAGGAGGGGACCCACCCAGGAGTTCAGGAGGGGACCCACCCAGGAGTTCAGGAGAGGACCCAGCAGTGCCCCAAAGGACCCAGGAGTTCAAGGGGGAACCCAGGAGTGCCCCAAAGGATCCAGAGTTCAGGAGGGGACCCTCCTAGGAGTTCAGGAGGGGACCCAGCAGTGCCCCAAAGGACCCAGGAGTTCAGGGGAGAACCCAGGAGTGCCCCAAAGGATCCAGAGTTCAGGAGGGGGACCAGGAGTGCCCCAAAGGACCCAGGAGTTCAGGAGCGGACCCAGGAGTGCCCCAAAGGATCCAGAGTTCAGGAGGGGACCCGCCCAGGAGTTCAGGAGGGGACCCGCCCAGGAGTTCAGGAGGGGACCCGCCCAGGAGTTCAGGGAGGGACTGAAGAATTCAGGAGGGGACCTAGGAGTTCAGGGGGTAACCCAAGAGTTCAGGAGCGGACCCAGGATTGCCCCAAAGGACCCAGGAGTTCAGGAGGGGACCCAGGAATGCCCCAAAGGACACAGGAGTTCAGGAGGGAACCCAGGCGTTCTGAGGGGACCCAGGAGTGCCCCAAAGTACCCAAGAGTTCAGGAGGGGACCCAAGAGTTCGGGAGGGGACCCAAGAGTTCGGGAGGGGACCCAAGAGTGCCCCAAAGGACGCAGGAGTTCAGGAGGGGACCCAAGAGTTCAGGAGGGGACCCAAGAGTTCAGGAGGGGACCCAGGCGTTCAGGAGGGGACCCAGGAGTGCCCCAAAGGACGCAGGAGTTCAGTGGGGGACCGAAGAGTTCAGGAGGGTGACCAGGAGTGCTGCAAAGGACCCAGGAGTTCAGGAGGGGACCCACCCAGGAGTTCAGGAGGGGACCCCGCAGTGCCCCAAAGGACCCAGGAGTTCAGGAGGGGACCCAGGAGTGCCCCAAAGGATCCAGAGTTCAATAGGGGAACCAAAAGTTCAGGAGGGACCCACCCAGGACTTCATGGCGGTACCCATTCAGGAGTTCAGGAGGGACCCATTCAGGAGTTCAGGAGGGGGACCAGGAATGCCCCAAAGGACCCAGGAGTTCAGAAGGGGACCCAGGCGTTCTGAGGGGACCCAGGAGTGCCCCAAAGTACCCAAGAGTTCAGGAGGGGACCCAAGAGTTCAGGAGGGGACCCAAGAGTTCAGGAGGGGACCCAGGAGTGCCCCAAAGGACGCAGGAGTTAAGGAGGGGACCCAAGAGTTCAGGAGGGGACCCAGGCGTTCAGGAGGGGACCCAGGAGTGCCCCAAAGGACGCAGGAGTTCAGTGGGGGACCGAAGAGTTCAGGAGGGTGACCAGGAGTGCTGCAAAGGACCCAGGAGTTCAGGAGGGGACCCCGCAGTGCCCCAAAGGACCCAGGAGTTCAAGGGGGAACCCAGGAGTGCCCCAAAGGATCCAGAGTTCAGAAGGGGACCCTCCTAGGAGTTCAGGAGGGGACCCAGCAGTGCCCCAAAGGGCCCAGGAGTTCAGGGGAGAACCCAGGAGTGCCCCAAAGGATCCAGAGTTCAGGAGGGGGACCAGGAGTACCCGAAAGGACCCAGGAGTTCAGGGTGGGACCAAAAAGTTCAGGAGGGACCCACCCAGAAGTTCATGGCGGGACCCACCCAGGACTTCAGGAAGGGACCCAAGAGTTCTGAGGGGACCCATTCAGGAGTTCAGTAGGGGGACCAGGAGTGCCCCAAAGGACCCAGGAGTTCAAGAGGGACCCACCCAGGAGTTCAGGAGGGGACCCACCCAGGAATTCGTGAGGGGACCCAGGAGTTCTGATGGGAGCCATTCAGGAGTTCAGGAGGGGGACGAGGAGTGCCCCAAAGGACCCAGGAGTTCAGGAGCGGACCCAGGAGTGCCCCAAAGGATCCAGAGTTCAGGAGGGGACCCGCCCAGGAGTTCAGGAGGGGACCCGCCCAGGAGTTCAGGAGGGGACCCGCCCAGGAGTTCAGGGAGGGACTGAAGAATTCAGGAGGGGACCTAGGAGTTCAGGGGGTAACCCAAGAGTTCAGGAGCGGACCCAGGAGTGCCCCAAAGAACCCAGGAGTTCAGGAGGGGACCCAGGAATGCCCCAAAGGACACAGGAGTTCAGGAGGGAACCCAGGCGTTCTGAGGGGACCCAGGAGTGCCCCAAAGTACCCAGGAGTTCAGGAGGGGACCCAGGAGTTCGGGAGGGACCCACCCAGGAGTTCAAGAGTGGACGCACCCAGGAGTTCGGGAGGGAACCCAGCAGTGCCCCAAAGGACCCAGGAGTTCAGGGGGGAACCCAAGAGTACTGAGGAGACCCAGGAGTGCCCCAAAGGACCCAGGAGTTCAGGAGGGGACCCAGGAGTGCCCCAAAGGATCCAGAGTTCAGGAGGGGAACCAAAAGTTCAGGAGGGACCCACCCAGGACTTCATGGCGGGACCCATTCAGGAGTTCAGGAGGGACCCATTCAGGAGTTCAGGAGGGACCCATTCAAGAGTTCAGGAGGGGTACCAGGAGTGCCCCAAAGGACCCAGGAGTTCAGGGTGGGACCAAAAAGTTCAGGAGGGAACCACCCAGGAGTTCATGGCAGGACCCACCCAGGAGTTCATGGCAGGACCCACCCAGGAGTTCAGGAGGGGACCCAGGAGTTCTGAGGGGACCCATTCAGGAGTTCAGGAGGGGGACCAGGAGTGCCCAAAGGACCCAGGAGTTCAGGAGGGGACCCAGGAGTGCCCCAAAGGACCCAAGAGTTCAGGAGGGGACCCGCCCAGGAGTTCAGGAGGGGACCCGCCCAGGAGTTCAGGAGGGGACCCGCCCAGGAGTTCAGGAGGGGACCCGCCCAGGAGTTCAGGAGGGGACCCGCCCAGGAGTTCAGGAGGGACCCGCCCAGGAGTTCAGGAGGGGACCCGCCCAGGAGTTCAGGAGGGGACCCAGCAGTGCCCCAAAGGATCCAGAGTTCAGGAGGGGACCAAAGAGTTCAGGAGGGACCCACCCAGGAGTTCATGGCGGGACCCACCCAGGAGTTCTGAGGGGACCCATTCAGGACTTAAGGAGGGACCCATTCAGGAGTTCAGGAAGGACCCACTCACTAGTTCAGGAAGGGGACCAGGAGTGCCCCAAAAGACCCAGGAGTTCAGGAGGGTACCCAGGAGTGCCCCAAAGGATCCAGAGTTCTGGAGGGGACCCAGGAATGCCCCAAAGGACCCAGGAGTTCAGGGGGAAACCCAGGCGTTCTGAGGGGACCCAGGAGTGCCCCAAAGTACCCAAGAGTTCGGGAGGGGACCCACCCAGGAGTTCGGGAGGGGACCCACCCAGGAGTTCGGGAGGGGACCCACCCAGGAGTTCGGGAGGGGACCCACCCAGGAGTTCGGGAGGGGACCCACCCAGGAGTTCGGGAGGGGACCCAGGAGTTCGGGAGGGACCCACACAGGAGTTCATGGTGGGACCGACCCAGGAATTCAGGAGGGGACCCAGGAGTTCTGAGGGGAGCCATTCAGAAGTTCAGGAGGGGGACCAGGAGTGCCCCAAAGGACCCAGGAGTTCAGGAGGGGACCCAGGAGTGCCCCAAAGGATCCAGAGTTCAGGAGGGGACCCGCCCAGGAGTTCAGGAGGGGACCCGCCCAGGAGTTCAGGAGGGGACCCGCCCAGGAGTTCAGTGAGGGACTGAAGAATTCAGGAGGGGACCTAGGAGTTCAGGGGGTAACCCAAGAGTTCAGGAGCGGACTTAGGAGTTCAGGAACGGACCCAGGAGTGCCCCAAAGGACCCAGGAGTTCAGGAGGGGACCCAGGAGTGCCCCAAAGGATCCAGAGTTCAGGAGGGGACCCAATAATGCCCCAAAGGACCCAGGAGTCCAGGGGGGAAGCCAGGCGTTCTGAGGGGACACAGGAGTGCCCCAAAGTACACAAGAGTTCACGAGGAAACCCAGGAGTTCGGGAGGGACCCACCCAGGAGTTCGGGAGGTGACCCAGCAGTGCCCCAAAGGACCCAGGAGTTCAGGGGGGAACCCAAGATTACTGAGGAGACCCAGGAGTGCCCCAAAGGACCCAGGAGTTCAGGGTGGGACCCAAGAGCTTAGAAGGGGACCCAAGAGTTCAGGAGGGGACCCAGGAGTACCCCAAAGGATCCAGAGTTCAGGAGGGGACCCACCCAGGTGTTCAGGAGGGGACCCAGCAGTGCCCCAAAGGACCCAGGAGTTCAGGGGGGAAGACAGGAGTTCAGGAGGGACCCACTCAGGAGTTCAGGAGGGGACCCAGGCGTTCTGAGGGGACCCAAGAGTTCACCAAAGGACCAAAGAGTTCAGGAGGGGACCCAGGAGTGCCCCAAAGGACCCAGGAGTTCAGGGGAGAAAACAGGAGTTCAGGAGGGACCCGCCCAGTAGTTCAGGAGGGGACCCATGCGTTCTGAGGAGACCCAGGAGTGCCCCAAAGTACCCAAGAGTTCGGCAGGGGACCCAGCAGTGCCCCAAAGGACCCAGGAGTTCAGGGGGGAACCCAAGAGTACTGAGGAGACCCAGGAGTGCCCCAAAGGACCCAGGAGTTCAGGGGTGAACCCAGGAGTTCTGAGGGGACCCAAGAGTGCCCCAAAAGAGCCAAGAGTTCAGGACGGCACCCAAGAGATCAGGAGGGACCCACCCAGGTGTTCAGGAGGGACCCACCCAGGATTTCAGGAGGGACCCACCCAGGTGTTCAGGAGGGGACCCACCCAGGAGTTCAGGAGGGGACCCACCCAGGAGTTCAGGAGGGGACCCACCCAGGAGTTCAGGAGGGGACCCACCCAGGAGTTCAGGAGAGGACCCAGCAGTGCCCCAAAGGACCCAGGAGTTCAAGGGGGAACCCAGGAGTGCCCCAAAGGATCCAGAGTTCAGGAGGGGACCCTCCTAGGAGTTCAGGAGGGGACCCAGCAGTGCCCCAAAGGACCCAGGAGTTCAGGGGAGAACCCAGGAGTGCCCCAAAGGATCCAGAGTTCAGGAGGGGGACCAGGAGTGCCCCAAAGGACCCAGGAGTTCAGGAGCGGACCCAGGAGTGCCCCAAAGGATCCAGAGTTCAGGAGGGGACCCGCCCAGGAGTTCAGGAGGGGACCCGCCCAGGAGTTCAGGAGGGGACCCGCCCAGGAGTTCAGGAGGGGACCCGCCCAGGAGTTCAGGAGGGGACCCGCCCAGGAGTTCAGGGAGGGACTGAAGAATTCAGGAGGGGACCTAGGAGTTCAGGGGGTAACCCAAGAGTTCAGGAGCGGACCCAGGATTGCCCCAAAGGACCCAGGAGTTCAGGAGGGGACCCAGGAATGCCCCAAAGGACACAGGAGTTCAGGAGGGAACCCAGGCGTTCTGAGGGGACCCAGGAGTGCCCCAAAGTACCCAAGAGTTCGGGAGGGGACCCAAGAGTTCGGGAGGGGACCCAAGAGTTCGGGAGGGGACCCAAGAGTGCCCCAAAGGACGCAGGAGTTCAGGAGGGGACCCAAGAGTTCAGGAGGGGACCCAAGAGTTCAGGAGGGGACCCAAGAGTTCAGGAGGGGACCCAGGCGTTCAGGAGGGGACCCAGGAGTGCCCCAAAGGACGCAGGAGTTCAGTGGGGGACCGAAGAGTTCAGGAGGGTGACCAGGAGTGCTGCAAAGGACCCAGGAGTTCAGGAGGGGACCCACCCAGGAGTTCAGGAGGGGACCCCGCAGTGCCCCAAAGGACCCAGGAGTTCAGGAGGGGACCCAGGAGTGCCCCAAAGGACGCAGGAGTTCAGTGGGGGACCGAAGAGTTCAGGAGGGTGACCAGGACTGCTGCAAAGGACCCAGGAGTTCAGGAGGGGACCCACCGAGGAGTTCAGGAGGGGACCCCGCAGTGCCCCAAAGGACCCAGGAGTTCAGGAGGGGACCCAGGAGTGCCCCAAAGGATCCAGAGTTCAATAGGGGAACCAAAAGTTCAGGAGGGACCCACCCAGGACTTCATGGCGGTACCCATTCAGGAGTTCAGGAGGGACCCATTCAGGAGTTCAGGAGGGGGACCAGGAATGCCCCAAAGGACCCAGGAGTTCAGAAGGGGACCCAGGCGTTCTGAGGGGACCCAGGAGTGCCCCAAAGTACCCAAGAGTTCAGGAGGGGACCCAAGAGTTCAGGAGGGGACCCAAGAGTTCAGGAGGGGACCCAGGAGTGCCCCAAAGGACGCAGGAGTTAAGGAGGGGACCCAAGAGTTCAGGAGGGGACCCAGGCGTTCAGGAGGGGACCCAGGAGTGCCCCAAAGGACGCAGGAGTTCAGTGGGGGACCGAAGAGTTCAGGAGGGTGACCAGGAGTGCTGCAAAGGACCCAGGAGTTCAGGAGGGGACCCCGCAGTGCCCCAAAGGACCCAGGAGTTCAGGAGGGGACCCAGGAGTGCCCCAAAGGACGCAGGAGTTCAGTGGGGGACCGAAGAGTTCAGGAGGGTGACCAGGAGTGCTGCAAAGGACCCAGGAGTTCAGGAGGGGACCCACCCAGGAGTTCAGGAGGGGACCCCGCAGTGCCCCAAAGGATCCAGGAGTTCAGGAGGGGACCCAGGAGTGCCCCAAAGGATCCAGAGTTCAATAGGGGAACCAAAAGTTCAGGAGGGACCCACCCAGGACTTCATGGCGGGACCCATTCAGGAGTTCAGGAGGGACCCATTCAGGAGTTCAGGAGGGGGACCAGGAGTGCCCCAAAGGACCCAGGAGTTCAGGGTGGGACCAAAAAGTTCAGGAGGGAACCACCCAGGAGTTCATGGCAGGACCCACCCAGGAGTTCATGGCAGGACCCACCCAGGAGTTCAGGAGAGGACCCAGGAGTTCTGAGGGGACCCATTCAGGAGTTCAGGAGGGACCCATTCAGGAGTTCAGGAGGGACCCATTCAGGAGTTCAGGAGGGACCCATTCAGGAGTTCAGGAGGGGGACCAGGAGTGCCCAAAGGACCCAGGAGTTCAGGAGGGGACCCAGGAGTGCCCCAAAGGACCCCAGAGTTCAGGAGGGGACCCAAGAGTTCAGGAGGGGACCCGCCCAGGAGTTCAGGAGGGACCCGCCCAGGAGTTCAGGAGGGACCCGCCCAGGAGTTCAGGGAGGGACTGAAGAATTCAGGAGGGGACCTAGGAGTTCAGGGGGTAACCAAAGAGTTCAGGAGAGGACCCAGGAGTTCAGGAGGGGACCCAGGATTGCCCCAAAGGATCCAGAGTTCAGGAGGGGACCCAGGAATGCCTCAAAGGACCCAGGAGTTCAGGGGGGAACCCAGGCGTTCTGAGGGGACCCAGGAGTGCCTCAAAATACCCAAGACTTCAGGAGGGGACCCACCCAGGAGTTGGGGAGGGGACCCACCCAGGAATTGGGGAGGGGACCCAACAGTGCCCCAAATGACCCAGGAGTTCAGGGGGGAACCCATGAGTGCCCCAAATGATCCAGAGTTCAGGAGGGGACACAGGAGTTCAGAGGGGACCCATTTAGGAGTTCAGGAGGAGGACCAGGAGTGCCCCAAAGGACCCAGGAGTTCAGGAGGGGACCCAGGAGTGCCCCAAAGGATCCAGAGATCAGGAGGGGACCCAAGAGTTCAGGAGGGGACCCGCCCAGGAGTTCAGGAGGGGACCCGCCCAGGAGTTCAGGAGGGGACCCGGAATTCAGGGAGGGACTGAATAATTCAGGAGGGGACCTAGGAGTTCAGGGGATAACCCAAGAGTTCAGGATCGGACCCAGGAGTTCAGGAGAGGACCCAGGAATGCCCCAAAGGACCCAGGAGTTCAGAAGGGGACCCAGGCGTTCTGAGGGGATCCAGGAGTGCCCCAAAGTACCCAAGAGTTCGGGAGGGGACCCACCCAGGAGTTCGGGAGGGGACCCACCCAGGAGTTCGGGAGGGGACTCAGCAGTGCCCCAAAGGACCCAGGAGTTCAGGAGGGGACCCAGGAGCTCAGGGTGGGACCCAAGAGCTTAGAAGGGCACCCAGGAGTTCACCAAAGGACCCAAGAGTTCAGGAGGGGACCCAGGAGTGCCCCAAAGGATCCAGAGTTCAGGAGGGGACCCAGCAGTACCCCAAAGGTCCCAGGAGTGAAGGGGGGAACCCAAGAGTTCGGAGGGCACCCAGGCGTTCAGGAGGGGACCCAGGAGTGCCCAAAGGATCCAGAGTTCAGGAGGGACCCGCCCAGGAGTTCAGTAGGGACCTACCCAGGAGTTCAGGGAGGGACTGAAGAATTCAGGAGGGGACCTAGGAGTTCAGGGGGTAACCCAAGAGTTCATGAGAGGACCCAGGAGTTCAGGAGAGGACGCAGGAGTGCCCCAAAGGACCCAGGAGTTCAGGGGGGAACCCGGGCGTTCTGAGGGGACCCAGGAGTGCCTCAAAGTACCAAGGAGTTCGGGAAGGACCCACCCAGGAGTTCGGGAGGGGACCCAGGAGTACAGTGGGGGACCGAAGAGTTCAGGAGGGGGACCAGGAGTTCAGGAGGGGGACCAGGAGTTCAGGAGGGGGACCAGGAGTGCCACAAAGGACCCAGGAGTTCAGGAGGGGACCCAGGAGTGCCCCAAAGGATCCAGAGTTCAGGAGGGGACCCGCCCAGGAGTTCAGGAGGGGACCCGCCCAGGAGTTCAGGAGGGGACCCGGAATTCAGGGAGGGACTGAAGAATTAAGGAGGGGACCTAGGAGTTCAGGGGATAACCCAAGAGTTCAGGATCGGACCCAGGAGTTCAGCAGAGGACCCAGGAGTGCCCCAAAGGACCCAGGAGTTCAGGAGGAGACCCAGGAGTTCCCCAAAGGATCCAGAGTTCAGGAGGGGACCCTCCTAGGAGTTCAGGAGGGGACCCAGCAGTGCCCCAAAGGACCCAGGAGTTCAGGGGAGAACCCAGGAGTGCCCCAAAGGATCCAGAGTTCAGGAGGGGGACCAGGAGTGCCCCAAAGGACCCAGGAGTTCAGGAGCGGACCCAAGAGTGCCCCAAAGGATCCAGAGTTCAGGAGGGGACCCGCCCAGGAGTTCAGGAGGGGACCCGCCCAGGAGTTCAGGAGGGGACCCGCCCAGGAGTTCAGGGAGGGACTGAAGAATTCAGGAGGGGACCTAGGAGTTCAGGGGGTAACCCAAGAGTTCAGGAGCGGACCCAGGAGTGCCCCAAAGGACCGAGGAGTTCAGGAGGGGACCCAGGAATGCCCCAAAGGACACAGGAGTTCAGGAGGGAACCCAGGCGTTCTGAGGGGACCCAGGAGTGCCCCAAAGTACCCAAGAGTTCAGGAGGGGACCCAAGACTTCGGGAGGGGACCCAAGAGTTCAGGAGGGGACCCAAGAGTTCAGGAGGGGACCCAAGAGTGCCCCAAAGGACGCAGGAGTTCAGGAGGGGACCCAAGAGTTCAGGAGGGGACCCAGGCGTTCAGGAGGGGACCCAGGAGTGCCCCAAAGGACGCAGGAGTTCAGTGGGGGACCGAAGAGTTCAGGAGGGTGACCAGGAGTGCTGCAAAGGACCCAGGAGTTCAGGAGGGGACCCACCCAGGAGTTCAGGAGGGGACCCCGCAGTGCCCCAAAGGACCCAGGAGTTCAGGAGGGGACCCAGGAGTGCCCCAAAGGATCCAGAGTTCAATAGGGGAACCAAAAGTTCAGGAGGGACCCACCCAGGACTTCATGGCGGGACCCATTCAGGAGTTCAGGAGGGACCCATTCAGGAGTTCAGGAGGGACCCATTCAGGAGTTCAGGAGGGGGACCAGGAATGCCCCAAAGGACCCAGGAGTTCAGAAGGGGACCCAGGCGTTCTGAGGGGACCTAGGAGTGCCCCAAAGTACCCAAGAGTTCAGGAGGGGACCCAAGAGTTCAGGAGGGGACCCAAGAGTTCAGGAGGGGACCCAAGAGTTCAGGAGGGGACCCAAGAGTGCCCCAAAGGACCCAGGAGTTCAGGAGGGGACCCAAGAGTTCAGGAGGGGACCCAGGCGTTCAGGAGGGGACCCAGGAGTGCCCCAAAGGACGCAGGAGTTCAGTGGGGGACCGAAGAGTTCAGGAGGGTGACCAGGAGTGCTGCAAAGGACCCAGGAGTTCAGGAGGGGACCCACCCAGGAGTTCAGGAGGGGACCCCGCAGTGCCCCAAAGGACCCAGGAGTTCAGGAGGGGACCCAGGAGTGCCCCAAAGGACGCAGGAGTTCAGTGGGGGACCGAAGAGTTCAGGAGGGTGACCAGGAGTGCTGCAAAGGACCCAGGAGTTCAGGAGGGGACCCACCCAGGAGTTCAGGAGGGGACCCCGCAGTGCCCCAAAGGATCCAGGAGTTCAGGAGGGGACCCAGGAGTGCCCCAAAGGATCCAGAGTTCAATAGGGGAACCAAAAGTTCAGGAGGGACCCACCCAGGACTTCATGGCGGGACCCATTCAGGAGTTCAGGAGGGACCCATTCAGGAGTTCAGGAGGGACCCATTCAGGAGTTCAGGAGGGGGACCAGGAGTGCCCCAAAGGACCCAGGAGTTCAGGGTGGGACCAAAAAGTTCAGGAGGGAACCACCCAGGAGTTCATGGCAGGACCCACCCAGGAGTTCATGGCAGGACCCACCCAGGAGTTCAGGAGAGGACCCAGGAGTTCTGAGGGGACCCATTCAGGACTTCAGGAGGGACCCATTCAGGAGTTCAGGAGGGACCCATTCAGGAGTTCAGGAGGGGGACCAGGAGTGCCCAAAGGACCCAGGAGTTCAGGAGGGGACCCAGGAGTGCCCCAAAGGACCCCAGAGTTCAGGAGGGGACCCAAGAGTTCAGGAGGGGACCCGCCCAGGAGTTCAGGAGTGACCCGCCCAGGAGTTCAGGAGTGACCCGCCCAGGAGTTCAGGGAGGGACTGAAGAATTCAGGAGGGGACCTAGGAGTTCAGGGGGTAACCAAAGAGTTCAGGAGAGGACCCAGGAGTTCAGGAGGGGACCCAGGATTGCCCCAAAGGATCCAGAGTTCAGGAGGGGACCCAGGAATGCCTCAAAGGACCCAGGAGTTCAGGGGGGAACCCAGGCGTTCTGAGGGGACCCAGGAGTGCCTCAAAATACCCAAGACTTCAGGAGGGGACCCACCCAGGAGTTGGGGAGGGGACCCACCCAGGAATTGGGGAGGGGACCCAACAGTGCCCCAAATGACCCAGGAGTTCAGGGGGGAACCCAACAGTACTGAGGAGACCCAGGAGTGCCCCAAAGGTCCCAGGAGTTCAGGGGTGAACCCAGGAGTTCTGAGGGGACCCAGGAGTTCCCCAAAGCACCCAAGAGCTTAGGAGGGGACCCAGGAATGCCCCAAAGAACCCAAGAGTTCAGGAGGGGACCCAAGAGTTCAGGAGAGGACCCAGGAGTGCCCCAAAGGACCCAGGAGTTCAGTGGGGGACCGAAGAGTTCAGGAGGGGGACCAGGAGTGCCCCAAAGGACCCAGGAGTTCAGTGGGGAAACGAGGAGTTCTGAGGGGACCCAAGAGTTCCCCAAAGGACCCAAGAGCTTAGGAGGGGACCCCGGAGTGCCCCAAAGGATCCAGAGTTCAGGAGGGGACCCAAGAGTTCAGGAGGGGACCAGGAGTGCCCCAAAGGACCCAGGAGTTCAGGAGGGGACCCAGGAGTTCAGTGGGGGACCGAAGAGTTCAGGAGGGGGACCAGGAGTTCAGGAGGGGGACCAGGAGTGCCCCAAAGGACCCAAGAGATCAGGAGAGCACCCAAGAGATCAGGAGGGACCCACCCAGGAGTTCAGGAGGGGACCCACCCAAAAGTTCAGGAGGGGACCCACCCAGGAGTTCAGGAGGGGACCCAGCAGTGCCCCAAATGACCCAGGAGTTCAGGAGGGAACCCAGGAGTGCCCCAAAGGATCCAGAGTTCAGGAGGGACCCACCCAGGACTTCACGGCGGGACCCACCCAGGACTTCAGGAGGGGACCCAGGAGTTCTGAGGGGACCCAGGAGTTCTGAGGGGACCCATTCAATAGTTCAGGAGGGGGACCAGGAGTGCCCCAAAGGACCCAGGAGTTCAGGGTGGGACCCAGGAGTTCAGGAGGGACCCACCCAGGAGTTCAGGAGGGACCCACCCACGAGTTCATGGCGCGACCCACCCAGGACTTCAGGAGGGGACCCAGGAGTTCTGAGGGGACCCATTTAGGAGTTCAGGAGGGGGACCAGGAGTGCCCCAAAGGACCCAGGAGTTCAGGAGGGGACCCAGGAGTGCCACAAAGGATCCAGAGATCAGGAGGGGACCCAAGAGTTCGGGAGGGGACCCGCCCAGGAGTTCGGGAGGGGACCCGCCCAGGAGTTCAGGGAGGGACTGAAGAATTCAGGAGGGGACCTAGGAGTTCAGGGAATAACCAAAGAGTTCAGGAGCGGACCGAGGAGATCAGGAGAGGACCCAGGAGTGCCCCAAAGGACCCAGGAGTTCAGGAGGGGACCCAGGAGTGCCCCAAAGTACCTAATACTTCAGGAGGGGACTCAGGAGTTCGGGAGGGACCCACCCAGGAGTTCGGGAGGGACCCACCCAGGAGTTCGGGAGGGACCCACCCAGGAGTTCGGGAGGGGACCCAGCAGTGCCCCAAAGGACCCAGGAGTTCAGGGGGGAACCCAGGATTGCCCCAAAGGACCCAAGAGATCAGGAGGACACCCAAGAGATCAGGAGGGACACACCCAGGAGTTCAAGAGGGGACCCACCCAGGAGTTCAGGAGGGGACCCAGCAGTGCCCCAAAGGACCCAGGAGTTCAGGAGGGAACCCATGAGTGCCCCAAATGATCCAGAGTTCAGGAGGGGACACAGGAGTTCAGAGGGGACCCATTTAGGAGTTCAGGAGGAGGACCAGGAGTGCCCCAAAGGACCCAGGAGTTCAGGAGGGGACCCAGGAGTGCCCCAAAGGATCCAGAGATCAGGAGGGGACCCAAGAGTTCAGGAGGGGACCCGCCCAGGAGTTCAGGAGGGGACCCGCCCAGGAGTTCAGGAGGGGACCCGGAATTCAGGGAGGGACTGAATAATTCAGGAGGGGACCTAGGAGTTCAGGGGATAACCCAAGAGTTCAGGATCGGACCCAGGAGTTCAGGAGAGGACCCAGGAATGCCCCAAAGGACCCAGGAGTTCAGAAGGGGACCCAGGCGTTCTGAGGGGATCCAGGAGTGCCCCAAAGTACCCAAGAGTTCGGGAGGGGACCCACCCAGGAGTTCGGGAGGGGACCCACCCAGGAGTTCGGGAGGGGACTCAGCAGTGCCCCAAAGGACCCAGGAGTTCAGGAGGGGACCCAGGAGCTCAGGGTGGGACCCAAGAGCTTAGAAGGGCACCCAGGAGTTCACCAAAGGACCCAAGAGTTCAGGAGTGGACCCAGGAGTGCCCCAAAGGATCCAGAGTTCAGGAGGGGACCCAGCAGTACCCCAAAGGTCCCAGGAGTGAAGGGGGGAACCCAAGAGTTCGGAGGGCACCCAGGCGTTCAGGAGGGGACCCAGGAGTGCCCAAAGGATCCAGAGTTCAGGAGGGACCCGCCCAGGAGTTCAGTAGGGACCTACCCAGGAGTTCAGGGAGGGACTGAAGAATTCAGGAGGGGACCTAGGAGTTCAGGGGGTAACCCAAGAGTTCATGAGAGGACCCAGGAGTTCAGGAGAGGACGCAGGAGTGCCCCAAAGGACCCAGGAGTTCAGGGGGGAACCCGGGCGTTCTGAGGGGACCCAGGAGTGCCTCAAAGTACCAAGGAGTTCGGGAAGGACCCACCCAGGAGTTCGGGAGGGGACCCAGGAGTACAGTGGGGGACCGAAGAGTTCAGGAGGGGGACCAGGAGTTCAGGAGGGGGACCAGGAGTTCAGGAGGGGGACCAGGAGTGCCCCAAAGGACCCAGGAGTTCAGGAGGGGACCCAGGAGTGCCCCAAAGGATCCAGAGTTCAGGAGGGGACCCGCCCAGGAGTTCAGGAGGGGACCCGCCCAGGAGTTCAGGAGGGGACCCGCCCAGGAGTTCAGGAGGGGACCCGCCCAGGAGTTCAGGAGGGGACCCGGAATTCAGGGAGGGACTGAAGAATTAAGGAGGGGACCTAGGAGTTCAGGGGATAACCCAAGAGTTCAGGATCGGACCCAGGAGTTCAGCAGAGGACCCAGGAGTGCCCCAAAGGACCCAGGAGTTCAGGAGGAGACCCAGGAGTTCCCCAAAGGATCCAGAGTTCAGGAGGGGACCCAGGAATGCCCCAAAGGACCCAGGAGTTCAGGAGGGGACCCAGGAGTGCCCCAAAGGATCCAGAGTTCAGGAGGGGACCCAGCAGTGCCCCAAAGGTCCCAGGAGTGAAGGGGGGAACACAAGAGTTCGGAGGGCACCCAGGAGTTCAGGAGGGGACCCAGGAGTGCCCAAAGGATCCAGAGTTCAGGAGGGACCCGCCCAGGAGTTCAGTAGGGACCTACCCAGGAGTTCAGGGAGGGACTGAAGAATTCAGGAGGGGACCTAGGAGTTCAGGGGGTAACCCAAGAGTTCATGAGAGGACCCAGGAGTTCAGGAGAGGACGCAGGAGTGCCCCAAAGGACCCAGGAGTTCAGGGGGGAACCCGGGCGTTCTGAGGGGACCCAGGAGTGCCTCAAAGTACCAAGGAGTTCGAGAAGGACCCACCCAGGAGTTCGGGAGGGGACCCAGGAGTACAGTGGGGGACCGAAGAGTTCAGGAGGGGGACCAGGAGTTCAGGAGGGGGACCAGGAGTTCAGGAGGGGGACCAGGAGTGCCCCAAAGGACCCAGGAGTTCAGGAGGGGACCCAGGAGTGCCCCAAAGGATCCAGAGTTCAGGAGGGGACCCGCCCAGGAGTTCAGGAGGGGACCCGCCCAGGAGTTCAGGAGGGGACCCGCCCAGGAGTTCAGGAGGGGACCCGCCCAGGAGTTCAGGAGGGGACCCGCCCAGGAGTTCAGGAGGGGACCCGCCCAGGAGTTCAGGAGGGGACTGAAGAATTCAGGAGGGGACCTAGGAGTTCAGGGGGTAACCCAAGAGTTCAGGAGCGGACCCAGGAGTGCCCCAAAGGACCCAGGAGTTCAGGAGGGGACCCAGCAGTGCTCCAAAGGATGCAGAGTTCAGGAGGGGACCCAGGAATGCCCCAAAGGACCCAGGAGTTCAGGGGGGAACCCAAGAGTACTGAGGAGACCCAGGAGTGCCCCAAAGGACGCAGGAGTTCAGTGGGGGACCGAAGAGTTCAGGAGGGTGACCAAGAGTTCAGGAGGGGGACTAGGATTGCCCCAAAGGACCCAGGAGTTCAGTGGGGAACCCAGGAGTGCCCCAAAGGACCCAAGAGATCAGGAGGGGACCCACCCAGGAGTTCAGGAGGGGACCCACCCAGGAGTTCAGGAGGGGACCCAGCAGTGCCCCAAAGGGTATTTTGAGGCACTCCTGGGTCCCCTCAGAACGCCTGGGTTCCCCCCTGAACTCCTGGGTCCTTTGAGGCATTCCTGGGTCCCCTCCTGAACTCTGGATCCTTTGGGGAACTCCTGGGTCCTCTCCTGAACTCCTGGGTCCTCTCCTGAACTCTTGGGTTACCCCCTGAACTCCTAGGTCCCCTCCTGAATTCTTCAGTCCCTCCCTGAACTCCTGGGCGGGTCCCTCCTGAACTCCTGGGCGGGTCCCTCCTGAACTCCTGGGCGGGTCCCCTCCTGAACTCTTGGGTCCTTTGGGGCACTCCTGGTCCCCCTCCTGAACTTTTGAATGGGTCCCCTCAGAACTCCTGGGTCCCCTCCTGAAGTCCTGGGTGGGTCCTGCCATGAACTCCTGGGTGGGTCCCTCCTGAACTTTTTGGTCCCACCCTGAACTCCTGGGTCCTTTGGGGCACTCCTGGTCCCCCTCCTGAACTATTGAATGGGTCCCTCCTGAACTCCTGAATGGGTCCCTCCTGAACTCCTGAATGGGTCCCGCCATGAAGTCCTTGGTGGGTCCCCTCCTGAACTCCTAGGTCCTTTGGGGCACTGCGGGGTCCCCTCCTGAACTCCTGGGTGGGTCCCCTCCTGAACTCCTGGGTGGGTCCCCTCCTGAACTCCTGGGTGGGTCCCCTCCTGAACTCCTGGGTCCTTTGCAGCACTCCTGGTCACCCTCCTGAACTCTTCGGTCCCCCACTGAACTCCTGCATCCTTTGGGGCACTCCTGGGTCTCCTCAGTACTCTTGCGTTCCCACCTGAACTCCTGGGTCCATTGGGGCACTGCTGTGTCCCCTCCTGAACTCCTGGGTGGGTCCCTCCTGAACTTTTGGGTCCCACCCTGAACTCCTGGGTCCTTTGGGGCACTCCTGGTCCCCCTCCTGAACTATTGAATGGGTCCCTCCTGAACTCCTGGTTCCCCTCAGAACTCCTGTGTCCCCTCCTGAAGTCCTGGGTGGGTCCCGCCATGAAGTCCTGGGTGGGTCCCTCCTGAACTCTAGGGTCCTTTGGGGCACTCCTGGGTCCCCTCCTGAACTCGTGGGTCCTTTGGGGCACTCCTGGGTGGGTCCCCTCCCGAACTCCTGGGTGGGTCCCTCCTGAACTCCTGGGTCCCCTCCTGAACTCTTGGTTCCCCTTTTAAGCTCTTGGGTCCCACCCTGAACTCCAGGGTCCCCTCCTGAACTCCTGGGTCCTTTGGGGCACTCCTGGGTCCTCTCCTGAACTCTTGGGTCGCCTCCTGAACTCTTGGGTCCCCTCCTGAACTCTTGATCCTTTGGGGCACTCCTGGGTCCCCTCCTGAACTCCTGGGTCATTTGGGGCACTCCTGGTCCCCCTCCTGAACTCCTGAATGGGTCCCTCCTGAACTCCTGAATGGGTCCCTCCTGAACTCCTGAATGGGTCCTGCCATGAATTCCTGGGTGGGTCCTGCCATGAAGTCCTGGGTGGGTCCCTCCTGAACTCTGGATCTTTTGGGGCACTCCTGTGTCCCCTCCTGAACTCTGGATCATTTGGGGCACTCATGGGTTCCCCCCTGAACTCCTGGGTCCTTTGGAGCACTGCTGGGTGGGTCCCCTCCTGAACTCCTGGGTGGGTCCCCTCCTGAACTCCTGGGTGGGTCCCCTCCTGATCTCTTGGGTGTCCTCCTGATCTCTTGGGTCCTTTGGGGCAAACCTGGGTTCCCCCCTGAACTCCTGGGTCCTTTGGGGCACTGCTGGGTCCCCTCCCGAACTCCTGGGTGGGTCCCCTCCCGAACTCCTGGGTGGGTCCCCTCCCGAACTCCTGAGTCCCCTCCTGAAGTCTTAGGTACTTTGGGGCACTCTTGGGTCCCCTCCTGAACTCCTGGGTCCTTTGGGGCACTCCTGGGTCCTCTCCTGATCTCCTGGGTCCGCTCCTGAACTCTTTGGTTACCCCCTGAACTCCTAGGTCCCCTCCTGAATTCTTCAGTCCCTCCCTGAACTCCTGGGCGGGTCCCCTCCCGAACTCCTGGGCGGGTCTCCTCCCGAACTCCTGGGCGGGTCCCCTCCCGAACTCCTGGGCGGGTCCCCTCCCGAACTCCTGGGGCCCCTCCTGATCTCTGGATCCTTTGGGGCACTCCTGGGTCCCCTCCTGAACTCCTGGGTCCTTTGGGGCACTCCTGGTCCCCCTCCTGAACTCCTAAATGGGTCCCCTCAGAACTCCTGGGTCCCCTCCTGAAGTCCTGGGTGGGTCCCTCCTGAACTCCTGGGTGGGTCCCTCCTGAACTTTTGGGTCCCACCCTGAACTCCTGGGTCCTTTGGGGCACTCCTGGTCCCCCTCCTGAACTATTGAATGGGTCCCTCCTGAACTCCTGGGTCCCCTCAGAACTCCTGGGTCCCCTCCTGAAGTCCTGGGTGGGTCCCGCCGTGAAGTCCTGGGTGGGTCCCTCCTGAACTCTGGATCCTTTGGGGCACTCCTGGGTTCCCCCCTGAACTCCTGGGTCCTTTGGCGCACTGCTGGGTCCCCTCCTGAACTCCTGGGGACCCACCCAGGAATTTATGGGGGACCCACCCAGGAGTTCAGGAGGGACCCAGGCATCCGGCTGCCCGTCCTCCGCAGGCTCTGGACTTGTCTACTCAACGAGGTCACAACTCTGCAGGGTTTCCCACCCCTCCACCACCTGGAGGATCTGGATCTCCATGGAAACCATGAGAACCAAGGGGGCACTGGGAGGGACTGGGAGACACTGAGGGGTCAGTGAGGGTCAATGGGGATCAGTGCGACCGGATCAAAGAGAACTGGGGTGAAGTGGTGTGAACTGGGGGTGCTGGGGTCAGGTTCTGATTGGTTCCTCCCTTTGACTCTGATCTTAGCGATTGGCGACGCCTCCGCCCTCACCCCATTGGCCGCCTGCCCCCAGCTGCGCCGCATCCAATTGGCCGCCGCCCCCGATCGCTGCGCCCGCCTGGCCAAGCTCCTCCCGCAGGTGACCATCGCTCTCACCTGATTCGTTGGTGCCTCTGAAGACTCCGCCCACTCCCGCACAACCCACTTTAAAACACGGTGGGGGGCAATAAATAAAGTGATGTTACCACAATGCGAGTCCATCTGTGTGACCCCAGCCTCGTCTGGTTCTGAGCGCGTGTCTGTCGGACGGCTGCTTTACTCTTACAAGTTCACTGCTGTGCGATTGTGATGGCGAAGGGCAATGCAAGATAGAAGGGTTTGTTCTGCTGGGGGTCACCACCCGCCCCCTGCGTCCGAGTGGGCCAATCAGAGGGCACGGGAGGGCTGGAGGGGCAGAGCGCTGGTGTCCGTGCGGGAATTTGTCACCGTGCGGCGTGCGTTCGACTTTGTCCTTGTCTCTGTCTGTGAACGTGTGGGACTCCGTGCCACGCGAGTGTTGGACTTTGCTGTGTCTATGTGTGTGCCTAGGACACAGTGTCACTGTCCGTGTGCCGGACTTGGCATCCGTGTGGGCACGTTAGACTCGGTGTCTATCGCTGTTGTGTGCGAGTGTTGGACTTTGTCTGTCTGTGTGTGCTGGTCTTTGTTTCTGTGAGTGTCGGACTCTGTCCGAGTGCGTGTTTGATGGAGTTTGAGCGGACCGGTTGGTGAGGTTGAATGGGATCGCGTGTGCAGTTCTGGCAGGGTTTCTATTGGACAGCATGTCAGATTATTTAAATTGCCAAACTAAAAATAAAATACAAACTAAACTTCCTTGTTGTTGTTTTTTCTTCAGGTGCAGCAGTAAGGCTGTGGATGCTCTAGGGGATTTAAAAAAAAAAAACATTAAATAAATAATTCCAGTCCTCCCCTAGAGCATCCACAGCCCTACTGCTGCACCAGACTTGTAGGTATTTTGTGTGGAAGAAAGAAAAAACGAAATTATACATTCCAATCCATTACATGACATTACCATACCCCTAGGAAAAACTCAAACCATAAATAGCCAAACACATATGAAACAAATGAGACCCTGATTATGTAAATTAAAACCCAATTATGAAAACGACCTCGTTAAATATGCAAATGAGGTAAACACACCTCCTCCCCGCCACTTCACACCTCCTGCCTGGCCACTTCACACCTCCTGCCTGGCCACTTCACACCGGGTTAGGGTTTAGGGTTAGGTTTTTACATATCATCCCAAAGTTCAAGTTTAAGTTTTGAGTCACTAATGCTCATAACAGTCTTTCCAGGTTTTAATTGCTTCACTGTAGTAATTACCAGTTTACAGGTGGTTACAAGGCCGAGAATATATTTTTCACTGCGACTAATCGCCTTCCACAACACAGTTCCCACTTTTTCCCAGGTGTCTATTTGAAAAACTCCTAACAGGTCAGCAGGAAACCCACTGCCTCTGCACCAAATTACCAATCTTTTGAGGTTACTCTCCTCATACTTCACCACTCTCTTAGAGAGAATATGCGAGAGGAGCCGCAGTATTTCTTCTTCTTCTTTAAAAATATTCTGCCCCATCTCCTCTCGCCCCTAGCTGCTCACCTCTTTGGGCGTCTGTTGCGACGATATTGGATCCTTTATCCCTCCTCTGTCACTCCGTAGCCATCAATCGGGAGTCACGCAGCCCGCAGCCTGCGTCCCGGTCCCGGTCCAGCCGAGCCATTCCAGCTGGGGCTCGCTCCCTGCAGCGGTTGCACACCTTCCGTAAATTCTCCTTAGGGATCACGTCGGGGTCACCGCTTGCGAGGGCGCAAACTCACGGACTCCACGCAACTCAACACGAATTCAAGCGAAGCCATTTATTACAGAGACAAGCCTCCTTATATACGCAGTTATTTCCCGATAAGCGTCCACGTTCCAAACACGCGTCGGCTGATCGGATATCGTCCACGTTCGGGTCTTGTTATTATAGAATTACCTCACTCTCATAACAGATGTTGTTTTTCAGCCTTCGCGCCAGCCTTGGAGTTGCTTTGTCTAGTTCAGAAATAAATCTCTATCTAACAGAAACCCATCTGCACAACAACCTTAAGAAAATCCCTTAAATCTCCCACAGGTGCTGTCATTTCTAGTTAGGGTCCAGGTGATTTTATAAGGGTGGTGGGCGGGGCCTGGAATGATCGACCCCTCCCCTCGGCAGCTTTTGAGCCGTTTAATCTACGTGGGCAGACGTCTTTGGAGAAGTGGAGGTGTCTGTTCGAGGTACGAGCTTCAGGAGCAGCAAAGGTTCAGTAGCAGCTGTAGTAGAAAGGTTGTTTGTCATTATGTTTCATTCATTGATTCGGTTCCAGGTGCTTTGCATTTTCCCAAAATTCCTGACTACAATGGAGATGGAGCGCTGGCAGTTGTATTTCACTTTCTATCTGCTCCCTAGAAAAACTAAGTTGACATCCATACTCAGTCTCATTGTAGCTGCAATAGCAGCAATAAAGTGCAGGTGCTGTCATTTCCAGGGAGATTCCAGGTAATTTGATAAGGGTGGTGAGAGGGCCTGGGGTGAATGACCCTGCCCCTTTCCCAGGGGCTTGTGGGAGGGGGGTGGGCGGAGCCCTGGGTATTTGAGCCCTGGTCCCTGGACAGGGAGCTCATTCTGCTCCAGGGCAGCTTGGGTGGTGGTTCTCTGCTGCTTCTTCAGCAGTCGGCAACTTTTGAGATGTTTAATACAAATGGGCTGATGTCTTTGGACAAGCAGAGGTGTCTGTTTGACGTAAGAACTTCAGGAGCAGCAAAGGTTCAGTAGCAGCTGTAGTAGAAAGATTGTTTGTCATTATTTTTCATTTGTTGATTAATTTCCAGGTGCTTTGCATTTTCCTGAAATTCCTGACTGCAATGAAGATGCTGGAGTGCTGGTGGTTGTATTTCACTTTCTATCTGCTCCCTAGAAAAACTAAGTTGAAATCCATACTCAATCTCATTATAGCTGCAATAGCAGCAATAAAGTGCAGGTGCTGTCATTTTCAGGGAGATTCCAGGTAATTTGATAAGGGTGGTGAGGGGATCTGGGGTGAATGACCCTGCCCCTTTCCCAGGGGTTTGTAGGAAGGGGTGGGCGGAGTCCTGGGTATTTGAGCCCCGGTCCCCGGGCAGGGAGCTCATTCTGCTCCAGAGCCTCTTCGGTGGTGGTTCTCTGCTGCTCCTGCAGCAGCCAGCAGCTTTTGAGATGTTTAATCCAAATAGGCAGATGTCTTTGAGCAAGCAGAGGTGCCTGTTTGATGTAAGAGCTTCAGGAACAGCGAAGGTTTAACAACAGCTGTAGTAGAAAAGTTGTTTGTCGTTATGTTTCATTTGTTGATTCATTTCCAGGTGCTTTGCATTTTCCCAAGATTCCTGACTACAATGGAGAGGGAGTGTTGTTTTTTGGTTTGTATTGCTGTATTAATAGTTGTTAATGTAATCTCTTCTCCTGGAAGAGCGTCTTGTCTCCAGAACCTTTGCAGCGTGCGGCGGCCCCCGGTGGATCATTCAAATGTACCTCCCAGAACTCAGCCAAGGTGAGCAATGAACCGTAGGCTACTATGGATAAATATTATTTGGGCGCTCGATAGCGTGCTTGTTCTCGCTTTCCTTACTGTAGGCGGCGATGGAGAAAGCGACAACTGCGGGAAGATCCCCGTTAGCACAGGTGGCATTTTCCTCTGTCGAAGGTGGATTCAGTCCCTCGGCCCTCTGAAAGATAAGTGGAGGCACGAGGGCTGGGAAGGGACTGGGAATCGCAGGGTGGGTTTAAAGTTCTCAGACAGAAAAGCGCAGTCTAGGAGCGGTCCCCTTCGGGCAGATAAGGGGTCAGGGAACGTTCTGGTGCGATGCCAGCATCTGCCGGGCAGGGCAGCTCCAGCCGGCGCCTGTTGTCGTGTAGTTCGGGAAGCCCGCCTCGTGCCTGTCAGACGATCACGGGGTCTCGCTGTGCTCCGGGGGCCCAACGGGCCTCTCAGGTGCTATCCTGGGATCCGAAATGCCGGTGTTAATTGGCGTAGAGCCAATCGGGTGCTGGATTCTTGTATCATCAGCCAAAAGCCTGGACGGTGCTTGCATTTTGGACATTTCTGGTCAGCTGTGACTTACGGTGTCAATCTGGGCTGCATCAGCAGCTCTGCTCTCTACCCCTCCAGTCTAAAGGACTGGCACTTCAAGATGCTGGGAAGAAGTTCTTAGGTCGTGCCGCCGTCTCCTCTGCGTGTGTGTGTGTGGCAGTGCCGCCGTCTCGTAAGGGTGTGACGTTTGGCTCCTTTTTCTTTTTCCTGGGGCTGCAGAAGAGGCTCCTTGCCTCATCACTGCCTCCCTGCAGGGCATTTGGATTGATGCCGTCTCTGGTTTTGGGTCACTGTCGTTGCAGAGCATTTTTGGTGCTGTTGCGGTTGTGTCGTCCATAGCGTTCTGTGGCGCGTTTGTCTGCGCACGTGCACGTTCGGCTCGGAGCTGCTCTGCCCGGCGGTGTGGAGTCAGGGGCGGGTGGAGTGAACTCTAGGGGGGGGACATGCAGAGGCAGGGGGCACAGCGTCTGTGCCCCCACAGTCCAGGGTGCCCCCATAGCCATGATCCAGGTGCCGACAGCTGCCTCCAGCCATCGATTTCTTTGTTATTTGCCTCCCTCTCGCTCTCCCGCCCCGCTGCAGCGATGCTGGTGGGAGGGGGCATTAAGAAACCCCCCACGCAGCACCCACCTCTGTGCTGCTGCTCCTTCTCTCTGGATTTATAATACATTAGATATATATTTTTTTTAAAAAAGAGGGGAGAAAAGACCATCTAGAGGCTCTCGAGGGCCAGTGCCCTCCCCAGCAGCGTGTGCCCCCTCACCCTAGAAATACTACCTAGAAAATTCTTCCAGTGCGATTCTCAGGGGAGCCCCCGCTCCCAACGCCCTGGCCTGGGACCCCCCTGACGCCCCCACCTCCGCCAGCCCAGTCTGATCTCTGGCCGTCCATGGTGGCCGTGGCTTTCTGGGGGGGCAGGGGGTGGTGGAGGCCATGGGCGGTGGGTGAGGAGGGGGCAGCCAGGCGGGCTGGGGGTTGTGGGGCGAGGAAGCCCAGAAGGGGCTTGTCGAGGGTTAGGATTGCGGGGTGACAATCAAACCCTGGCAGATGTATTGTTAACCTCCTCTCCCCCCCCACTTCCCCCTTTTTGCCCCTCCCTCTCCCCCCTTCCCACTCAGGACAGGCGATCGGGAGGGAAAGAAGGACAGAGAGAAGAGAGTTGGAAAAGTTAAAGATATTTTACTAATGCTACTAATAAGAATAGAGAAAATAATACAAAATATACAAAACCAATCTTGTAAGTCTCAGCAACTCTGCAGAGCCAGCACCCAAAGTCCTGGATTAGACTCTGTAGCCAACCGGAGCTGGATTGAGTCTCTCACTAGGCCTCAGTTCGCAGGGACGACCAGCAAGGTCCTCTCCTAATGTCAGCCATGAGGAAAAAGGGAAAAAAAGGGCAAAGGGACGAGATCCTCGTGATCTCCCACTTTTATATGAAGTATTCACGTGAATGGAATGTTATACACCGTTGGTCAGTCTCTCGATCATCAGTTTCTCGTTGCCCCTCTCGTGAGATGTCCATCCGTGCTTATCAATAAGTTTGCATTCCCTTGCTAGGTTTAACCAAAACATGTGTTGGGTTCTCCAGGAAAATGCAGCTAACATGAAGGCTTTAGCTGACAGGCAAATTCACTAAAAGAGAAACTTGTTTTTTAACAAAACCAGGACAGGGCTGAAGCTCCCGCGGGCACAGGCCATGGAGGCGATGGGGCTGTTGCTGCTCTGCCGGCTCTCGGGGGTTTGCAGCTTGGAGAACGTGGCCACAGCGTCGGGGACGTTGGGCGGCGTGGTCGGCGTGTTGCTGGGGGTGCACATCTGCGGGGGTGTCAGATCGGTCATGGGTGGTTTTTTGGAGTCCCAACCTGGCAACCTCCCCATCGCTGGAGATCTGGCTGCATCCCACACCAGGGGATGCTCGAAGCCCAGTTCTGGCGGGTATTGGGGTACCCAGTGCTGTGGGGTCTGGGTGGCACCCCCAGAATGTGGGGGCTGCCTGGGAAGGATCTCCAGCCCAGGCAGGGCCAGCTCAGGCTGCAAAGAACATTTTGGACATCCAGGGTGCTCAAAGCGCTGGGGTGCAGCGGGTTTGGGGAGGGGACGCTGCTCTGATGCCAGCTGTCCCGTGCAGGGAGCAGCACGGACGGGGTGATGCAAGGAGGACCAGCACCATGGGTTGGGAGAGTTTTGGGGTCCCACAGGACCCTCTTCACCTGGCTCCCTGTCCGCCTGCTCTGCTTTGCACCCCATTAGGGCACAGAAAGTCAGGCAGGGCTCCCAGGGACACGAGGCACTGGCCGGGCCTCTCGCGGTTCCCGGTATGGCCCCTGCTTTCTGTGCACTGGGCTGAATTTAGTGCCCTCCCCACCTCCCCCCAGGACAGACCCGTCCCTTTTTGAGGCCAATCTTGCCAAAAAACCCAGGAACTCAGGAGGAAAATGAGAAGTTAAATGATTCTTCACAACACCATTCACCACAAGAACCGAGAGGTTTTTGATACCTGCTTTCTTGTAGGTGTCCTACTGGGCACCAGCAAAAAGCCAAGAGTGTTGCTCAGCAGCACCAACCACGTCTGCCAGGAATTAGTCTTCAAAATGAACCAGGGGCAGCAGAAGGCAATCGCCAGCCCCACAGACAGCAAAGGAGAAGTCTGCAAGATCCCCTAAGGCTGGAATAGACTGTTGGCATCTGCTCTCCACGGCAAAACCGCAGGAGAGCGTAGAGGGAAAAGAAATGAAAGTCATTGACAGTGAGAAATGCGTGGCGAAACACAGGAGGTGGCTGACACAAAAAGACCCTCCCAGGAGCAAGCCATGACTTCTGGACCCAGAATCTCTGGCCCGGGATGAAGGCTTGCCCATTGCAGTGCGGCCACTTGGGGTGCACAAATGGGGTTTGAGAGGGGCTGTTGCCCCCCTGGAGCTCTGCCTGGAGATCTCTCTGCAGAGGTCCCTGGACAGGATGCCTCTTCCTCAGTCAGCGCTGGCAAAAACTATCTGGGGACACGCTCCATCCTCTGGAACTCTTCCTCGTGTGACTCGCAGCTCACGTGTGACAGCGCTGCTCGAAACTTGGCCGTCTCTAAGAACCGGCTTGCTTTGGGATGTGGGCTTCACTCTCAGGAATCATGGCAGCCCTGCTTTCTGTGTTGGAGTCTGCAACTTCAGTTCACAGAGCAGGAGGATCTTGCAATGGCTGTGTAGATAGCAGCACCGTTTCTGAGGCATCAGAGGAGATGTCAGAGCTATCAGGCTGAGGGACGGGAATCCCAGCAAAAGATTGCCCGTGTTTCAAAAGGGAGGCAGCCGTGCCCGCTGGAGAACCTCTCTCACAGCTCCATCCCCAGCAAAGAGCTGTCTCTAGAGCAGTTCGTGCTGCTTACAGGCAAGATCACCTTTGCATTTGAACCGCCTTCTTGTACAGAGGACAGGAAACATACTCTGGTTTATGTCTTTATAGCTGAAAAGGCCAGGACAGTGTTCATGGGGGAGCAAGCGATGAGCACATTTCCTGGTCAGCAGCTGCTGGCTCGTGCCAGCAGTCAAGAGAGGCAGAAGAAATCCCTTCAGAACAGCTCCCTCTCCAAAGGCATCCGTCTGCCTTGATCAACCGCGGGGAAAGGCATCCTAAACCGGGCACTTTGGCCTTGTTTTCAGCCCAGGTTCCCAGGTGCTGGTGCACTCGTGAGCCAGTCACTGCACATCTGCCACGAAGGGGAATTGCCTCCGAGGCCGCTGTGCCGTGGGGAAAGGAACGGATTAAACATTGGGAGAGTTTGATTGAGTACACAACATGGATAAAGCCACTCTCTCTGTAATTAAAACTGAGGGTATTTAATTCAGTGAAATGAGATTTCATTCCCCATGACCTGTCTGATTGTATTTTGCATCTGGGCAGGGTCTGCAGTGACTGCCACAACATTTGAGGTGTCACCAGCTGTGTTGTAGGTGGTAAAGCGGGAAAGGCAGGAGGGACCCTCAGCATCTCCCATCCCGTGGATAACTTCATCACAATGACCAGGGCGGCGCCCGCTGGCTCCTGGGGCAGCTGTTGCCGGGCAACCAAGACACTGTATTGTCCCCTGTCACCTGTGCCCCTCGCCCATTTGGTCACTGGCTGTGGTGGGATCACTTGCCGTGGTGGGATCACTGTGGTGGTGGACTCGTTTTGGCAGTTGGATCGCTTTTGGTGGTGGGATCGCTATTGGTGGTTGCATCACTTTTGATGGTGGGTTCACTATTGGTGGTTGAACCACTTCTGGTGGTGGGATCGCTATTGGTGGTTGCATCACTTTCGGTGGTTTGATCACTTTCAGCACTTGGATCTGTTCGGTGACTGGATCACTTTCTGTGGCAAGAAGGAGGAGGACAAAGGCTGCTGGCTGCCATTCCCTCCAACATCACCTCCGGACAGAAAAGCTCCCGCCTTCCCACATCAGGCTCCGTGTTTTCCAGCGGAGCAGCAGCGATGGCAACACTCGGTCTGTTGGAGCTGCTGAACGCCACCATCGGGACACCCCATATGGGGGCTGTCGACTTGGTGGCCCTGCACAAGTTGCTCGAGGCCATCATCGGGCAGCTGGGCCAGCAGGAGTCGCCTGTCCTGGAGCCAGGGCAGAGCCCGACCCCCAGCCTGGCAAAGGACCAGGACAGCAAGGCCCAGCCTGGCCAGGAGAAGGAGGAGGACGGAGCCCTGGGCACCGGGCAGCAGCTCTGGAAACCAGAGGAGCAGCTGGATGAGAAGGACACGCTGGAGGGGACCAGGAGCAACTCCGAAGTCTCCTCCATGGCCAAGGAGCTGATGCCAAAAACAACAGAAGAGAAGGAGAGAGCTGTCTCCAAGGTAGATGCTCTTGCTGGTCCCTGGGTGCTCCCCCACAAGACGTCCCCTCCTCTGGGCTCCGCGCTGCCCTCGTGCCGCCCTCAGCCCAAGGGCTGGGTTAAGCCCGAGCTCCCGCAGCAGAGCACAGCGGGGTCCAGGTCCCCAGGGACCCTCCCCTGGGGTCACCCCCCACCCACTCTCCCAGGAAAGGGTTTCGCTCCAGGATCTGTGGGAGGAGATCAACAAGTTTAAGGAGGTGCAGTCTGGCCTGGCAGAGGACGTGCGGGAGATGAAGGAGGCGATGCAGGAAACGCATTCTGGAATGGAACAGGACATGCGGGAGATGAAGGAGGAGATGCAGAAGGGGCATTCTGGCCTGGCAGAGGACATCCAGGAGATGAAGGAGGTGCATGTTGGCCTGACAGAGGACATGCGGGCCATGCAGGAGGCGCATTCTGGCCTTGCAGAGGACATCCAGGAGATACAGGAGACCCTTGGCCTGGTGAGCGTCCCCTGGTGCCCCGGGAGAGAGCTGGGCCCTTGTACCCTCCCTGTTCCTGCTGCCCTGTCACACTGTGCCCGTGCCCCACGGCCATCGGTGTCACCAGCGTGAAGGGAAGCAGGAGGGAAGAGTGGGAAGGGTGTCCCAAGAGTTGCTAAGGCACTTCTGAACTAGAGAGCCATCCAAACAGAACCATGGGAAGGGAAGGAGGAGAGATAAAGCTCTGCCTGCGCAATTCAGCCGCGGCCTCCAGGCACAGCCCTGCCCAGCGTCCCTCTGCCTCGTGCCCCAGTTCATTTGGGGATGCTCTTTAAATCCCGCTCCCACATTTGAACGGGTGTCTCTCTCCTCGCCCAGCTCCAGGGGAAGCCCCAGGACGCTGCCGGGCTGCGCAGGGACAGGAGGCGGCTGCATCCCCCGCTCCCTCGGGGACACCAGCCCTCCTGCATCGGGGCACAGTCTGTGGGTTGGGGGTGCTGGGCAGCAATGCTGGGGCTCCCATCCCTGGAGGTCCCGTCCCCCCGGCTCTATGGCCGGTCTGAGCCCATGATCCCTTTGCATTTGGGCTCTCATGTTCAACATGGGTTTGGCCCCGCGAGATGGTGGTTTGGGGATGGGGACTGAGGACACGGCGGGAGGTTCTGGGGTCTGTCCTCACGGCTGCCCAGCTGCTAGTAACCCTGCTGCCCTTTGCCTCTTCTTCCCAGGAGGGTGCTGGGGGCCAGTCTGCCCCCGCCGAGCCCACCCAGGTAGCCATGGATACCCAGGCCAGGAAGCGCTCCGCACTGGGGCCGAAGGGACGTGGGACACAGCCTGGGATGGAGACCAGCAAGGGGACTGCAGGGTCTGGCTCCCCGGGGATGCAAGCAGGGACACAGGGGGAACCAGTGACCCCTGTGAAGTTGTCAGGCACTCCCTCTGCTCACGCAGGATCTTGTGGTGCCGGCGCCACCACCCCGGGGTTGCAGCCAGGATCCCCGGGCACCCAGGCCAGCACCTCGGGGATGCAGCCACGATCACCTGGGACCCACACCACCACCCCTGGGGTGCAGCCTGGGTCCTCCAGCTCCCAAGCCACCATCCCAGGGGATGCCCAAGAGCCGGCCAAGCCCTGGGGCTCCACCAGCACCTCCAGCTACGAGTCGGAGATGCGGGAGGTTCTCTCCCAGGTTGGGCAGCTCGGCCACCTCTGCGCTGGTCTGAAGGAGCAGGTGGAGCAGCTTAAATCTACCAAAGCAGAACATTCAGATCTTGACAACGTGCGCCGGCTCTTCCCAGAGGGAGGTGAGAGCACCGGGGGGCTGGTGGGGGTTGTTTGGCGTGGGGACACCCTGGGTCAGGGGTTCGTCATGCTCAGAGCCTGGCCCCAAGGCTGAGACCCCCTCACCGACAGCACATCCCCTTGCACCATGTCCCTCTAGGCCGGCAGAGCATCACCAGCATCCTGGCCGACCTCAAGTGCCAGGTGGCCTTCCTGCAAGACATGGCCAGGGTCCTCCATGGGCAGGAGGAGAAGGTGAGCCAGCAGCAGTCCCCGAGGGGCTGTGGGGATGCCAGTTTGGGCAGGGAGGGGGCAGCCAAAGGGTCCTTGTGCCAGAATGACACAGGGGGCTGTGCCCTCACTGCCCCCACTGCCGTTCACAGATCAGGAAGGTGGAGGATGCTCCCAGAAAGATGAAGGCGGCTGGAGCCGGCAGGAAAGCAGACGGCAGCGGCCAGATGACCCAACAGCCGCGGTAAAAGGATGGGAGAGGGTTTCCTACCCCGCAGGGCTGCGAGGGAGCCTGGGGTCTGGGAGCATCCCAGTTTGGGGGCCGAGGGACACCCCCACGAAGGCTAAACCTGCCCCTGCCCCCGTCTCACTGGCCAGGCCCAAGGGACAGAAGGTCAAGGCAGAGCGGAAGGAGTTGGGGAAGCAGCAGGAGCCAACCCAGGCCGAGCTGGAGCAGTTTGTGGCCGAGTATGTGAATAAGTTGGTGATGGAGACAGCTGAGCAGCTGCAGGCAGATGTGAGGCCCGGGGGCAGTGCTCCCAGCCCCTGCTGGCTCGGGGGGAGTCCTGGCAGTGTCCCGGCCACATTCCCTGGCCGGATGGGGCCGTGGAGCCTCCACGGCACCTGGGCTTGTGGGCGGCATCCAATGCGGCTCAGAGCTGATTCCTCCTCCCCTACCAGCAGCTGGAGGAGCCGAGGGCGATGGCGCAGAGCGGGGGACACGAGCACGCAGGGTGCCCCGGCTGCAACTGGGACACCAGGGCGCTGCTGGGGAAGCTCCTCCAGTACTGCGAGAAGCTCGAGGAGCAGCTGGAATCCCTGGCCCAGAAGGCGGGCAGCAAGGTGGAGAGTTACCCGAAGTGGAGGAAACAGGTAAGGAGACACGGTGTAGGGGGCTTGAGCTGCCAGGACCCCCCAGGCATTTCTGCTTTGCTGTAACGTGGGGGAACCCCTCGCTGCCCCCCTAATTGGCTTGTGGGAGTCAGCAGCATGGAAGGGAATTAAAGCCTTGGAGCAAATGTCCTGCTTGCACTGAGAGCCCGCAGCCACCAGCCAAAATACCCTGGGTCTGTCCCCGCGGGGCAGCCACCCCCTGGCTCAGCACCGCCTTGTCCTCTTAGTCCCTACAGCAGGACGAGCAGCTCAAGTGCCTCCAGGCCAGCATCATGCAGCTCGAAAAGGACTATGAGAAGTTCAGCTCGGCCCTTGCAAACCTCCAGCAGGATGGCCAGCAGGAGCAGAAGGACATCAAGGTGGGTGGCTGTAACCCGCAGGCAGAGCCCAGGCTGGGACCCCAAGGGATCTGTCCGCCTGCCACCCTGCTCGCAGCCCTGCACAGCTTCCCGATTCCTTTCCTGGAGGTTTCTGATGGGGTGGGGAGGGGAGGCAGGGGGTGCTCGGCTGGCCGGGGGGCAGCTCCGACCCTGCCGTGGCGTCACGGGGTGCTGTCTGCCTTGGGAGGCTCTGTCCCAGTCCCTGGAGAGGCTCAAGAAGCAGAAAGCAGACAAGGAGCAGCTGCTGGTGCTGGGAATCGATGAGGTAGGGGCTCGAGGGGCCCTGGTGCCAGCCAAGGGTGTCCCGGGCAGGGTGACAAACGCCCCTTGTCCCTTGGGTGCCGGCTGGCAGAACCAGCCGGGGGAGGGAGGATTTCCAGCCCGGCTGCGGGTCCCTTGCCAGGTCCCTCTGTGACCCCGAGTGCCTTTGGCTGGTGGGAGCAACCCCATGGGGGTGATGGGGTGAACAGGGCCACGTAGCCACTTCTCCCTCTCACGTTGTCCCTGGATCCTGTCCCCACCGCTCTCCCGCCTTTCCCCGTTGCTAGAAAGCAGACAAAGCCGCCCTGGCTGACAAAGTCAGTCGCAGCCAGTTTGAGGCGTGCGAGGAGCGGCTGAACAAGGCGGTGGAGGAGGTGACGATGCCGGGTGACGGGCCAGGAGGAGGGCTGGCACCAGTTCCAGAAAGAGCTGCAGAGACAGATGGACTGCAAGGTGAGGGCTCGTCCCCTCTACGCAGAACTGGCACCTTGGGGGCCTGGCAGCCTGAGGCAGCATCCTTGCGAGGGTGCCCCCTCCCGGCTGTCCCCCTGGGGACCGCCATGTCCCATCCTGGGGTAGATGGCTGAGGGTGTCACCCGTCTACAGCTGGACCGCTGGGAGCTGGGGGCGTTCCGGGAGCAGCAGGAGGAGCGGTGGAAGAGCCTCAGCGGGCAGCTCCAGAAGGCGCTGCAGCCAGAGCGTGACGATGCCGCTGGGATTAGGAAGTGAGTGCGATGAGGACCGCGGTGCCTTTGGCAGTGCCGGCCCTGTTCCTGCTGGCTGTCCCAGCTCGTGCCGCTGTGGTACCCTGGCGTGGGAGCCGTGTGGGCAGCGCCCCTGGGGATGCTGAGCAAGTGGCTGTGCCTTGTGCTCCTGCCAGCTGCAGCTTCCCAGTGATGGAGGGGGCACAATGAGGGGGCACGTGTGGGAGGAGCCCTCCCGAACCAATCTTGAGGGGTGGGTGCAGAGGCTTTTTGTGGCAGAGGACGGTGTGCAGGTGGGGCTGTGCCCCCCAGGAGCTCCCCAGCCCTTTTCTCCTCTCTCCAGGCAGCTGCTGCCTGGTTTCCATTGCCTGTCCTGCGACCGGCCCCTCCACACGCTGGCGCCTGGACCGTAACTGCCCCCTGACCCCTCCCTGGCGTCGAGTGACACATGGGGTGCCACCTGCCGGGCACTGAGCACCCCGTGTCCTGTCCCACAGGGAGCGGACGGGCGAGTGCAGGTACCCCACTGTTCAGCAGAGCTGCGGGGGCCCACACACCCTCATGCCCCCGCGCTTCCAGCCCCAACCGCCCAGCACCCCACGGCCGTCCCCATCCGGCGCCCGCAGCCCCAACAATGTAGGGATGACGGAGGTGGGGAGGGGGATGCTGAGCCTGCGGGGGGATCCATCCGTGCCTCAGTTTCCCCAGGGAGAGCTGGCTGGGGGAGGGTTGCTGGGGGATGCGGAGTGGGGCCCCGTGTTTGGGTCACACGCTCTCCCCTTCCCAGAAGGACGCGATGCAGCTGTCGGGCCAGGACGGCACTGATGGGAACCGGCAGGACGAGCAGCTCTCCATGATGGGGGCCTCTCAGCTGCCGACAACGCCAAGGGCCACCCCAGACACCACGACCTCGAGGAGCCGGCCAGGTATGGCCCTGTCAGGGGACCGGGGGGCAGAGGACACCCTGCTGTCTGGGGGGACGGGTCTGTGCCCGCAGCTGGGCAGGGCGGGACGGGGGTCTGGGCTCTGGGCTGGGATGTGGGAGCAGCACGGACTGCTGGGGCAGCCGCTCCTCGTGGTGGAGCTGGAGGGAGCTGGGGGGACATGGGGGATGGTGCTGGCAGTGTGGGACAACAGCCTGCGTGCTTCAGGGTGGGGGCAGCGACTGCAATAAATGGCTATGGGCAACCAAGTGCCGGTGTGGTCTGAGTGGGGGTCCCTGGGGCAGGATGGCAGAAAGCCCCGCTGTGTTTGCTTTTCAGGAGAAAAATTAGTGCTAAAAAGGCACTTTGGGGGTGCCCAGGTGGATCCGGTCTTATCCAGGGGCCCCCAGAGGGAGCACTGGCAGCAAACTGGTGGGCACCAGGGCAGAGCCAGCAAAGGCCCATCCTGCACCCCGGGTGGGGCTGAGGCGTCCATGGGCTTCAGAAACACCCGCTGGGACTAACTGGGGGCACGGGGTGAGGGGGTAACCAGGGGGCTGTGCAAGAAGCCGGGCTGACGGTCGGCAGCCAGAGGAGGGGAGCGCTTTGCTCTGGGTCGGGGGACCCAGAACTGGGGGCACGCAGCAGCTCCGCGCCCCGCCCCGGGGTGCCCACAGCCCCATGTCGCAGCACTTTGCAGCCGCAGGAAAGCGCCCGGCACTTCCGGTTGATGGGCGCTCTGGTCACGCCCACAGCCCTCGGCTGACAGACGGGGCCCTCGTTTAATGAAACGCCTGGGAGCAGAGAAGCTTCTGGAGCACTGACCGTATACGGGCCCAGCTCAGATTCCCTTGGGCTTGACAAGGAGGCTGTGGGACCTTCCGGCGGTTTCGGTGCGGGGCTGTGGGCGGAGCGTTGTCCTCAGACTGCGGACCCTGCGGGAGCTCCCCGGGCAGAGCCCCCCCTGCCCCGCCGGCCGGTGGTTGTGTCTGCTGGGGACCCTGCGGAGCCACCAGCTTTCGTGAGTGGGGATGTGCCTTTGGAATTGTCATTCAAAAGGTAGATGAGCACAGCTCGGCTTCAGCCAGGACGCCTCTGTGCCTTTAGTTTTTGTTTTTCCCTCACCTTCCCTTTTGTGCGGAGCGGCCCGGGACGGGGGGGTGTGGGTGTGTGTGCTGAGGGAACACCTCGTACCCAGCAGCCTGCTCCGTGCCGCTGCTCCTTGTCCCTGCATTTATATATGATACACAAATGAAAAGCAAACGGGGGGGGGGTGCGTGGGAGCAGGAGTGGCTGGGGGCTCCCGGGCCGGGCCTGATGCCTGCAGCGCCTCACGCTTTCCCGCTCCCGTCGCGCCGCCATCTTCGGTGTGGGCAGTGAAGCCGCTGCACTGAGGCTGTGCCTCGTGCCACCGGGTAGGAGGGGAGCTGGTCGCTCTGGGAGCCGCTCTTGGGAAGCGGGCGGCACACCCCGCCGAGGAGGGGGAGTTAACGTCCTTCGAGTCCTCCTCCTTGGGTACCGGCGCCGTTCGGGCGGTGGCTGATGAGGTGTCTGTGGCGGGGCGGGGAGAGCGCGGCCGCTGTGCCCTCACTAGAGATGGCGGCGGGGCGGTCTCTCGCGCGGACAGGACGGCGGCCGCGGGGAGCGGCGCTGCAGCCCCTGGCGGAGCTCGCGTGGCTGGGTGAGGGGACGGGACCCCCCTCCAGCCTCGCTGCCTGCCAGGGATCCCCCTTCCCCTTTTCCAAACCTCCCGTTCCCCCTCAGCTCAACCCCTCCTTTCCCAGCCAGAGGGAACCCATTCTCTGCCTGGCCACCCCCATCTTGGGGTCACTTGTCCCCTGGTTCCTGAGGTTCTGCCGGGTGGGCGTGGGGCGGGTTTGGGTCGGGCTGAGCCGAGGCCCGGCTCCCGGGGGGATGCTCTGCAGGGAACACCCCCCGCCCCAGGAGCGCTGCTGCTCCGGTTTATTTTCATATTTCCCGCCCCTAGCACTGCGCCCCAGCAGTGAACCAGCAGACTGCAGGTACCGAAGGGATCTCCTCCTCCTCCCCACCCCTTAAGGGGCGGTGATCACTGCAGGAGTAAGAAAAGGATGCTGCAGGAGTAAGAAAAGGATGCTGCAGGAGCTGGGGTTGCCTTCTACATCTGTTGTTTCTTGCTTCAGAGCTGCGCCGGGGCTGCAGGACTCTCTGGCCGTGATGGTGAGCGGAAACAACTTTACAATCTGTCAAGTCATAAAACTTCCCAACTCACAAGGTTATAAAGCAGGTATGTTCATTTCGACGTCGGGCGCAAGGGGGATCGTTCCACCGTTCATGCGCAACTTCTAACAATATGAGGTGTGTTTAAATACAGTAAGGTGTTACGTATTCATAATGACCCCAGGAACGCCTCTACATATTCATAACCTTTCCCACTTCTTATTAAAATGAGTCCCAGGTGATCATTTCCATAGTCGCCTCCTTGACCCCTCCCTGTTGCACCTGCGCAGTGCCATCTGGTGGTCTTGAGGAGGGGTCTTTGGATGAAGGCTCCTTCAGCCTCGTCACAGTGAACTCTTTACCTTTGGCTCATTATGTGGAATTGACTGGAACCCAAGCTGCCAAGTCGATTGAAATCAGACTGGTTCCGCCCTTTTGCTGTAAATCTTAGTTATCTCGTCTTCTCAAGTTTACATCTAGGTGCTGTAAAACCTCTTACCTTGGCATTCGACGAGGTTCTGTTTTTTCTTAACATAATGGGTTAGTTAGTTAGTTAGTTCCCTCTATCAGTTTCCCCCTTTTCGGGAAGGTTAGTAAATTCTTGTACTAACATGATGATTCCCTATTTAACCTTTTCTCGGACCACAAGTAAGAAGGCTGCTTCGACAGGAGAAGACTTATCTTTCTCCCTCGAAGAACAAACAAATTCTCATGTTGAACAAAACATTCGTGTTGCTCTTCTGGGGCAGCTGATGACCGGGTGGCTGGTGCCCCGGCAGCAATGGCATCTGTTGGGCTGCAGCGGGAGCTCGCGCTCTTTGGCGTGGTGACCCCGCTCACTGCAGTTCCTAGCACTTTCCTTTTGGGTTTCTTCTTCCCAGTGCGATGGCCAGGTCCAGTTTGGTGTTATTTTTTAAAATCATTAGTTTATACCCCGTTCCTTTTGCTGCCATTTCAGGATCTATAGGCGTGCCTGAGATTTGCATGGCTTGGACTACTGAATGTATTAACCGAACAAAGCACGGGGTCATACGTGGCACAAACAGTAAACCCAGATATGCACGTACTATCATGAAGCCTATTTTCTTCCACCAGGCTCCCCCAGATAAGTTACCCCACCAATGGCTACTAAGTATAGAATTCCATTTCTGTATTGGTACATGTGCAACGCGTTTTATCTCCTCTGCTATTGTCATTATGGCTTCCCCATTGCCATCTCTTTCCAAACAACACTCCGAAGTATTCAGTTTCCCACAGACGCCCCCCTCTCTTCAGCTAAAAGACAATCTCAAGCTACCTGATTTTGGTACACTGCAGCTCTGGTCTGAGACAATTGTCTCGCTATGAGATTCAGTGCCTCAGCCGTCTGGTTGCTTATTATTTCAACCACTGCTTGCAACCGAATAATTTGGTTTAGCATATATATAGGGGCATGCCATCCCCAGTTTCCATCTTGGGCCCATGTGGCTGGATCATAGTATTCAGATATTCTTTGTGCAGGCCATTCACCATCTTTCCAAGTTTGCATTACTCCTATGGGGCATTTATTAAACTCCTCTCTGTTTCAAGTTTTGTCTTGCACTCCCCCTCCATCTGAATAGGCCCTCCTACCAACTTGTGTAAAACAGATCCTCTGTTCTCCTCTAGGGCAGGAGGCAGAGCCTACACCGAGTCCACCTTTCTCTAGGTTAGTTGCTACCCATAATTTCTGCCCTTGGATTTCACACTTCTCCAATTTTGTTCTATCGTAACATCCAGAATTAATACGAGTGTGATAATTTAGAACATACTGGGTTAGTCTTCCTATTCTCACACGCTCGTAGCACTTGGTACAGGGATTAGCCAGGCTAAGTTGGGAACAATAAGTCACCGCTCCTGGCAAGAGGATCAGGTCCAGGTTTCCATGCTCTCTGGCCGAGCAGGTTGCAGCCAGCAGCCGAGTTCGTCGTCTTCTCGGCAGCGAGGGCCGTGTCCCCGCCTTTCCTGTTTTTGTTGTTAGTGTGGCGATTATCGTTTCCCAACTCTTAGCCTTCACTTCCTAGGAACAACAGGAGCAACACGGAATTTGATTTCTCTGTCTGCACTCTATTCTTTTCATCACTGGCGGACTCTCTAAATTCCCATTCACCCCTTCAGTAAATACCTCCCACCATTCTTGGCTATTTTTTTTCTATTCTTCCAGTGGCAACTAGAATCCTCAACCGAGCTCTGGTTTCCTGATCTTCTATTCTTAGACATTCATTACACAATCCTGTTGGTAAGTTCCCTTTGTGGATATGCTTATACCACAGTCTATTTACAACCCCGAGTCAACTTCAATTTCAGTTCGCCCGGTTCTTGAGATACTTTCAAGGTTCTTTCTTCCGTCAGGGGTCCTTTAGCTTGAGAGACGTGTGTCCATCTTTTCTCTGCCCTCCAAACAGCTGGTTCTGTAGTTAACAAAACAAGAAAAAGGCCCCTCCCATCATGGGGTTGAAGTTTCTTCTTTCCAGGTTTTCATTAGTGTTGCCCCCATATCTACCAAAAATTCTACTTGTTTGTTCTTTTGGGTTTCTTCTTCCCAAAGCGGGAAGCACCACCCAGGCTGGTCCCCCAGAAGGACCAAAAGGTGATTGTGAAAAACAGAGTTTTCCAGGTTGCACCCGGGTTACCCTCTGTGGTGTTTCGCAGGCTTTCTTCACTCTAGAATGGCGAATCCAGGCATTCTGTTCTCTAATATTGGTAGCAGGCAGGGGGTCTTGAAATGGACCTTCCTATTATGGTTTCAAAGTTCTCTGCAAAAGACTTCACATACTCGTCAGTAAAATGTGGCCCTCAATCAGAGGATCTAACAGCTGGGACTCCAAGCCTTGGTATTATTTTGTGTATCAATGTTCTAGTCACCTCCTAAGCTTTTCCTGTCCTGGTAGGGAACGCTTCTGGCCAACCTGAAAAAACATCAGTTAATACCAACAAATATTGGTACCCCCCTTTTCCTGGGAGTTCTGAACAATCAGTTTGCCATTGTGGTCCAGGCCCATTCCCTTTCCCCATTTGACCCATTTCTAGCTTGGGCGTATTTTTGGGATTAGTCTGGAGGCAAAGATCACACCGCTGTCACCTCTTCCACAGTGACAGACAAATCTCTAACTCCTGTTTCCCTAATCAAATGTTTGCGTAGTGGTTCTAGTCCCCAAGGCCCCTTCTTCTGTTCTTCCCTTCCTAAAGGCCAAACCAGATGAGAGGGGGTGGTAAGTTTTCCCTGGGGCGTTTGAGCCCACCCTTCCTTATGATGTGATTCCTTTAAATCTACGATGAGTTTCGATTCTCTTTAGTACACTCTGGCTTACCTGTTAGAGACCTGCCCACCAAGGACGAGAGCACTTTGTGTTTTTACCTTGTGCTGAGCCGTTTGGTTTGCCTCTGTGTCCGCCAGCCTTTTCCGATTCCGAGCTCACTTTCTGGTGCGCCTTAATGTGCGTGATTGCCGTTTTCTTAGGAAGTTGAACTGCTTCAGTAGTTCCAATATCTCCTCCGCATGCTTGATCTGTTTGCCTCGAGAGTTCAAAAGTCCCTTTTCTTTCCAAATTGCTCTGTGCACATGCACAGCCCTGAAAGCATTCTTGGAGTCAGTATAGATGCTAACAGTTTTACCTTGAGCTAGTTCCAGGGCAGAGTAAGGGCAATTATCTCTGCCTTTTGTGGGAAAGGATTTTTGGCAAAGGTCCAGATCACCTCAGGGCTGGCTGCTTCTGTCCATAAACCACTTTTGAGCGTTTTCAGTAGGAATGCCATCCACATATTGTAGCGTCTGTCCCTCATCAGCCCATCAGACACACAGCATGGTGATATGTCCCAGCAAAGATGCTGCTTCAGTGCTGGAGAGCCTGGCTTCCACACTCCTTTGTTTTGCTAGGAAGAACCTGTCCTCACCCAGGGCTATGCTGGAGCTGGTTCAGCTTGATGTGGTGGAAGCAGATCCAGGAACTACCACAGCTACTCCTTGAGCAGCCCCATCTCTCTGCCAGCTCCTGCACCCCTCGTTCTAGTGGGTCCTCCAGATACCCCGATAGTTGACACCCTGGGGGCAGCGCATCCCACCACCACCCACCCAGACCACACACTTTCCAGCTTTACCTGGTGGGACTCAACTCCTGCAGCCTGGAGTATCCAGGAAGGGAATTTGGCAAGGCCCCCTCAGAGTGATGCAAAGGGAACAGAGGCCAGCAGAGCTGCGCGCATTTCTACACATTCATGTGCCTTGGTACAGCCCAGATGACCACCAGTTGGGTCACTTTTGGACTTGTTTTAAGCCCAGACATAACCTGCTCCAGACCTGGTCTGTCATTTGGCATTCTGCACCCCCTGCTGCAGGGATGAAATGAGGCATCTCCTCCAATTACAAAGTCTGCCACTGTGCCTTGCCATGACCCTGTGGCTTCACCCAGCCAGGCCTTGGAGATCTTCCCCTGCCCATCCCGCAGTTCCTCACCCAGAAGCGGACATCACTTTGAGCCTGCGCAAAATGTCGTTGGAGCTGCTCCAGCTCATTTTGGCACTGCAGGATCTCAGCTGCTTTCTCTGCCTCATACTGATCCAGGAGCACCTTGGCTTGCTCCATCATTTCCCTGTCCTTCTCTTGGGACTGCTGCAGGTCCTTGCACGTCCTCACCAGCAGCTTGTAGCGGGAAATGACGTCCTGGATGTCCTCAAACTGCAGCACAAGGATCCTGGATTTAGTAATGCCCCTGCCCTCCCCTCATGACTGCAAGTCTCGTACTGTTTGGCACCCTGTCCTGACCAGGGACAACACCTCCCCCAGCTGAAAGATTTCCCCTCTTGGCGAGCCTGCTGCCCCAGTTGGTTTGTGAGTGTCGCCACATTCCCTGTTTGATGGCCCCATTGTGCCGGTCCCAGAGCTGCCACTGCCAGCAGCAAGGGGAGATGTCGTACCACCCCCCAGTGCTCTGATAGGAAACAAAGCACAAGTGCAGCTGCCAGGGCCAAGTCACCCAGCCATGGGAGTGGGGCAGCCAGGCCGCAGGAGTGCGAGCGATGCAGGGAGGGACGCCCACACACCCTTGAGAGAGGGCTCAGCTTTCCCGACAGCTGCCTGGGCTCCCATTTTCGGGCAGCTTGGCCCTTCTCCCAAACCATCCATGTCACGTGAAACAGTGACACAAAGGGGTCCCCATGCCCCTCAGCTCTGTGCTGTTCCCCCTTCTAACACTTTTTCTTGGGTTTTCTCAAGCCTTCATCTCCTTTTCTGCTTTTCCTCCCCTCACTCTGGTCCCCTTGGCTCACCTGGCTTGCAGGGAACCTCCTCCCATCCCACCTGAGGTGTCTGGGTTTGACCAAGTGTCATGATTTCCCTGGACTTGCCTTATCTCCTCCAGGTTTAACATCCACATACAGCCCTCCCTGAGGCCATGATCTGTCTCTCATGTCCAAACTCACCTGTGGGGAGATCTTCACCACATTCTCCAGGTAGTTTTTGAAGATGGAGTGCTTCTGCACTTGGCTGCTGAGCTTCTGGTGTTCCTTTTTTCAGGGCTTCGAGTTTCTTCTTAGCCCTCAAAAGCTCCATCTCCTTTTGTGTTTTCTCCTTTCTTTCTCTCATGGCTTTCTTCAGAGCTTGGACTCGCAGCTGATTATCTTCCTAGTGATGTTTCCCCCACCAGGAGATCACACTGGTACTGGACAAGCTCTCTGCTGCCCAAGCGCTATCAGGGCTTTCCCCATCTGCAGTACAAACCCCCATGCCCTGCCAGTCCTGTTCCTCACCCCGCCAGGTTCAAGGGAGGCTTGGACAGAAGTGCTGGCCCAAGACTGTCTCCCCAGGGGAGGTGAGAAGGTGGCGCTGTGGCTCAGGGTCACATCAGCGGAGCTCATCAGGAGCAGGCGTACCTTTAACCTCCTCAAAGATTTCTCCATGTAGGTTTTCAGCTGGTTCTTCTTGGCATGGAGTTTCCTCCACCGGCAGGCTATGTCAGCCATCTTTTCCTTAAAGGCCCGGAACCCACCTTCATCATCCTCCGGCACAGCTCGGCGCCTTCCGCGGCCCCCGACCAGGCGCGCCCAGGTGCGGAGCAGCCGCCCGGCCAGGCTACCCAGAGAGCTCAGGGTGCGGCGCCGCCGCCCGCCCGCCGCTGCAAGATTGATTTCAAGACTGAAACCCCCCCAGCTCTCCCCTCCCCTGGGAAGGACCGTGTGTGGCAGTGGCAGTGACGGGGGGACATCACCTTGTAGAATCCCCCTGGACCCTGGGGGTGTCGAGGGAGGGAGGACGGGGTAAGGGGGCCCCATAGGGGCTGTGCAAGAAGCCGGGCTGATTTTGGGAGCCGGAGGAGGGGAGCGCTTTGGGGGCTTCATCAGGGCTCTGGGACATGCAGAGGCAGGGGGCCCAGCGGCTGTGCCCCCTCAGTCCAGGGTGCCCCCATAGCCATGACCCGGGGGCCGACAGCTGTCTCCAGCCATCGATTTCTTTGTTATTTGCCTCCCCTTTGCTCTCCAGCCCCGCTGCAGCGATGCTGGTGGGAGGGGGCACTAAGAAACCCCCCCACCCAGCACCCACCTCTGTGCTGCTGCTCCTTCTCTCTGGATTTATAATACATTAGATATATATTTTTAAAAAATGAGGGGAGGAAAGACCATCTAGAGGGTCTTGAGGGCCAGTGCCCTCCCCAAGAGTGTGTGCCCCCCCACCCTAGGAGTACTACCTAGAAAATTCTTCCAGTGCGATTCTCAGGGGAGCCCCCACTCCCAACGCTGGGTGAGGAGGGGGCAGCCAGGCTGGCTGGGGGTTGTGGGGCGAGGAAGCCCAAAAGGGGCTGAAGCTCTCGTGGGCACAGGCCATGGAGGCGATGGGGCTGTTGCTGCGTTACCGGTTCTCAGGGGTTTGCAGCTTGGAGAACGTGACCACAGTGTCGGGGACGTTGGGCAGCGTGGCCGGCGTGTTGCTGGGGGTGCACATCTGCGGGGGTGTCAGATCGGTCATGAATGGTGTTTTGAGTCCCAACCTGGCAACCTCCCCATCGCTGGAGATCTGGCTGCATCCCACACCAGGGGATGCTCGAAGCCCAGCTCTGGTGGATATTGGGGTACTCAGCGCTGCAGGGTCTGGGTGATACCCCCAGAATGTGGGGGCTGCCTGGGAAGGATCTCCAGCCCAGGCAGGGCCAGCTCGGGCTGCAAAGAGCGTTTTGGACCGTCCAGGGTGCTCAAAGCGTTGGGGTGCAGCGGGTTTGGGGAGGGGACACTGCTCTGATGCCAGCTGTCCCGTGCAGGGAGCAGCAGGGACGGGGTGATGCAATGAGGGGAGAAGGTGGCGCTGTGGCTCAGGGTCACGTCAGCGGAGCTGATCAGGAGCAGGCGTACCTTTAACCTTCTCAAAGATTTCTCCATGTAGCTTTTCATCTGGTCCTTCTTGGCATGGAGTTCCCTCCACCGGCGGGCTATGTCGTTCGTCTTTTCCTTGAAGGCCTGGCAGCACCAGAGCGAGAAGATTTAGACTGAAGTCGGTGATACAAGTGAGAGAATGAGAGAAAATGGAATGCTATTGTTGTGGAAATGTGGGATATTTACCCCGAGGACGGTAACTGTTAGAAATGACCAAAGGAAGAAAACTCAATACACTTTGGAAAATCAGAGGGGCTGAAAATATTTGTGGTGTTTCTTTTTTGTGGGGCAACTTGTTTAAATCGCAAAGGGGCATGTAATTGGTAAAGTAGGAGGTAATGAGGTCTAGTTTTTAGTAAAAACAGAAGCTACCCTATCCCTTCTAAATTCTACCCTAAAAAGATCTAAAACTGAAGAAAGAGTTGTAATAAATGGGGTAGCAGGGAGGAAGGAGAGACAATTATGAATAAATTCCTATCTGTGATAATAAGAATTAAAAGTGTATGGAGAAGGAATATATTAGTGGAAGATTCCCCAGCTTATTTATTAGAGAAAAATGTTTTACAGGCTCTGGGTGTGGAAGCACAGTTACTGCCTGGGGGGGTGATAAGGAGAAAATTTGAGAGCTATTCTATTACCTGGAAGTTTGTGTTGGTTTTGGCCAGGGTGGAGTTAATGTTCTTTGTAGTACCTAGTATGGGACTATGTTTTTTGATTCGTGCTAAAAACAGTGTTGATAATACAGAGATGTTTTTGGTACTGTTGAGCAATGCTTGCACAGGGTGGCCTGTTCTGCCTCCCACACTGCTCCACCAGCAAGTGGGCTGGGGGGAAGCGACAGCCAGTGGCACACTTATCTAAGCTCTTAGACCCAGTGTCTTGAGTGTGTGCAAACTGCAGCAGTCACCGCTCTTCTGGTGAAAGAAAGCAGGAAATTAAACCCTGCTACTTTCCTGTGGAGAGATGACAATGGGCTGCACCTCCTCATAGATGGGACTTCAGGGATAATTCAGGGGAAAAGACACAATGGGTGTGCCATCGTTGAAGGTGTGAGTGGTGAAATAAGAAACGGGCAGGTTACCTAATAACTGGTCAGCTCAAACATGCCAGCTATACGCTGTCAATCAGGCACTGCAAGTGTTAGATGGAAAAGAAGGTACCATCTGTAATGGTTCTAGATATGCATTTGGAGTAGTGCACACCTTTGGGAAAATCTGGGAAGAATGGGGTCTAATTAATAGCAAAGGGAAAGAATTGGTTCGGGAAGAACCAGTTGGGCAAGTGTTACATAATCTGATGTCACCAATAGAAGTGGCTGTAGTACATGATGTCCATTAGGACATCAGAGGGGAAACTCCTTTTGTGTCAGGGGAAATTGGTTATCAGATGAAATGGCCTGAGAAGCAGCCTTAAAACCTGAATTAATAACTGTAAGTTATCTCACGCTTGAGGTCCTGGCCTCACAGGAAATTCCAGTTTTTGATGAAAAATAAGAAGTCCTCCAAGAATTAGGAGCCAGGGAACAGAGTGGGAAATGGGTACTCCCAGATGGTAGAGAAATGTTAAATAAGCAAATCATGAGGGAGGTATTAGCGATTCTACATCAGGAGAGTTATTGGGGAACACAAGCAATGTGTGACGTAATACGGGAATTTATACTATAGCCAAGCAAATTTGTGAAAGATGGGTGGTTTGTAAAAGAATAAATAAAAAGGCACTTAAAAAGCAGCCTGCAGGAGGGCAGGGTCCAAGTTTACAACTCTCTCAAAATATTCAAGGTGATTTGCCTGTAGCTGGTCGAATTAAATACATACTAGTGTTGGTTGATCACCTTGCCAGAGGGGGAGAAGCTTTCCTCCTGAGCACTGCCGCAGCAGCGGTGGTAGCAAAAGTTTAATAATAGGTGGACCTCCACAGTTTGAAACTAAGGATTTATTTCTCAAAAACTGTATACTCGGGTTGTCTTGCCTATCTTCTCTCAGGCACAAGGCCTTCTGGCACAAACTCTGCCTTTAGAGTTTGCAGCTCACAAGTTTCAGCCTGAAAACTGGGTCCTGATCAAATCCTGGAAAGAAACGGAAGCTTCAGCCAGATTGGGAAGGAGCATTTCAAGTTCTGCTGCTCACCGAGACAGTGGTACAACCAGCTGAGAAAGGGTGGACTCATTAGACACGCATTAAAGAGCCAATCGAACCTCCAAAGGACAATGACGAGTGGCAAGTATTGACAACTGACGACCCCCTTCGACTAAAGATACAGAGATGAAAATGAAATGAAACTTTTGGGGATTGTTAATCCTGTGTATGTAGAATTTACAAATGGGTTACTTAACAAACATCACTGAAACTGAAGGTTCCCTAACAATTTGAGTAGATGATTGCCACATCCTTAACTGTGGGGATGTACAGAGCTAAAGAGAATTGAGTTATGAAAAGAAACGTGTCCAAGGGGACTGAGTCTAAGGATGATTTAAATAAGTGCACAGTTTTTGTTGCTGTCTCTCATTGCCCCTCCTCGTACAGTGTTATTTGGACCACAGAGTTTAGGGGATGGACAGTGAGCAATGAACGGTTATAGAGTTGAAAAGAAAAATTACCGTATCTAAAGGACAATCTCTCCCAGGATGTGAGTCTCTGCAGTGCAACCCTTTGCTAATTGCAAGACAGAGAGCAGATGATTCAGTAAGTGGGGTTTATGGATCACAAATAGACATTAGTAGAAAAGATGCCCTGGGAAGGTTCAAAATATATGGAGGTACAAATGCCTGGGTAGAATGGATCAAATATATGGTGCAAAGCCTAAACAAGAGCAATTGCTATGCCTGTGCAGCAGGAAGGCCTGTGGCCCAAGTGGTACCCTTCCCTCTGGGGTGGAGCGAAGATTGACAGGGGATGGAGTGCATCTTAGCCTTATGCCGAGACTCTACGGCATGGAGAAATAAGCTTTGCAGGGAAAAATATCAAAATTCCCCTGGCATTTTCAGGAATAATTGGAAATCATACTGCCTGTCTCTCACGATGGGGCAGGAATGATACCAAGTTCCTAGGAACATGAGTAGATGTGCAGAGACACGGGAAGTTGGTCCTCATATGTCCTCAAATGCTTCCTGAGTGGATTTTTGGTGGTACTGTGGGAAGATGACACTTCATTCCATTTTATCCCCCACTGGGAAGGTACCTGTGACGTCGTACAATTGGAAATTCCTTTTACCCTGGCATTTGAACACTGTGATCCATCAGGGCAACAGAAAAAGGAGTTTAGGGCTTTCCTCTGATGACAGGGTTTATTTCAATTAGATTGGGGTCCCCAGAGGAGTCCCCAAGGAACACAAAGCAAGAAGTCAAGTTAGCTGCGGGTTCTGAGTCCGTTTTGTTTTGGTAGGTAACTACAAACAAGAATGTAGATGGGATAAATAACATTTATTTATAAGTTATACTAGACAAGCAGTTAAAGGAATCACCAAACAATTAGATGCTACTAGTAGAATGGCATGGGAAAATAACATGGTCCCAGATACGATGTTGGCAGAAAAAGGTGATACATGTCTAACCACAACTTCAGCAGAAGAATTGGCTGAGAATTCAGGTGTAGATAGTCCACTCAGGGGATTGTTAGAATCTTGGTTTGGAAAATTGAGAGAAATTACTTCTTTAATCGTAGTAACAGAAGCACTGATTTCTATAGCGTGCTACATCATTCTGTGTCTGCGAGGACTTGTTCAACACCTTACTGAGACAGCTCTATCAAAGCAAGTGCCTTTAGGGCCACTGCCATGCTCAGATAAAATGATCCTGCTAAAAGAACAAGAAGAAAGAAGGAACAGCAAATGCATTACTCCAGAAGAAAAACGTGAAATCATCTTGTCTAGGCTTGAAGCCTCCTATAGAACTGTATCATAAGAAAGTGCAAAACCTCCTCCATTTCAGTCCTGCAGCTCGGCACTACTTTTTCCTCTTCCCTCCCTTTGGCTTGCTCCCTTCGCTTTCTCCCTTTGTTCCATATCCTTCTTTCCGATTTGGCTCTTGGAGACTTTTGGCCACGCTGGACCTAAGTCTGGGGATGTTTTGGAAACTTTTCAGAGGCCTCGCTGGTGACAGGGGGGACAGCAGGCAGTGACAGGCCCGGGGCTGACAGGCTCCCCCTCCCCTAGGGGGCGCTCGGCTGCCACACCCAGCTGACATAGAACCTTTGTCACAATGCCCGCTACCGTGGTGAGGATGCGGGCACTCTGCGGGTGACAGGGACACAACAAGACTTGGTGTCAGCTCAGCAACTTCTCAGCTCCCCAAAGAAGCTGAATTCTGCAAATTGCTGCTGTTGCTCTTGAAATGATGTCATCAGGTGGGTGTTTTGGTGTAATACACTGAAAACCAGAGCAGAAGTGCTGAAATATTCCCATGGTATGCATGGTCTTAGGAGCAAAGCACCATGACTCAGCCTAAGTAGATCTGCCGCTTATTCTTTTGTACTGCCAGCAGATTGTGGAAGTAGAGTATAAAAACCATCCTTATGGAGAGATCTTTGCATTTTAGGCTTAGTCTAAGTGTCTCAAGTAGCCGGGGTTTTTGTTTGGGCCTAATCCATCAGGTCTGATGGCTTTCCTCCTCGTCTCCAGATGAATGTGGTAGAAAATATAAAGCAAGGAAACGTCCTTTGGCCTAGCCTTGCCTTGCCCTGCCTTATTTCCTTCTCATCCTGTTCTCTGTCCCAAACTCTCTCACTAAGCCCTCGTCTGGCTGCATGTCTCTTCTTTCCTCTCTCCTTTTCTCAAACTCTCCTGCTTCCTGGCTTTTGTCTTTCCATTCCTCCATTTCAGTCCTGCAGCCCGGCACTAGATTTTCCTCTTCCCTCCCTTTGGCTTGCTCCCTTCGCTTTCTCCCTTTGTTCCATATCCTTCTTTCCGACTTGTCTCTTGGAGACTTTTGGCCACGCTGGACCTAAGTCTGGGGATGTTTTGGAAACTTTTCAGAGGCCTCGCTGGTGACAGGGGGGACAGCAGGCAGTGACAGGCCCGGGGCTGACAGGCTCCCCCTCTCCTAGGGGGCGCTCGGCTACCACACCCAGCTGACATAGAACCTTTGTCACAATGCCCGCTACCGTGGTGAGGATGCGGGCACTCTGCGGGTGACAGGGACACAGCAGGACTTGGTGTCAGCTCAGCAATTTCTCAGTTCCCCAAAGAAGCTGAATTCTGCAAATTGCTGCTGTTGCTGTTGCAATGATGTCATCAGGTGGGTGTTTTGGTGTAATACACTGAAAACCAGAGCAGAAATGCTGAAATATTCCCATGGTATGCATGGTCTTAGGAGCAAAGCACCGTGACTCAGCCTAAGGACATCTGCCGCTTATTCTTTTGTACTGCCAGCAGATTGTGGAAGTAGAGTATAAAAACCATCCTTATGGAGAGATCTTTGCATTTTAGGCTTAGTCTAAGTGTCTCAAGTAGCCGGGGTTTTTGCTTGGGCCTAATCCATAAGGTCTGATGGCTTTCCTCCTCATCTCAAAATGAATGTGGTACAAAATATGTAACCAAGGAAATGTCTTTTGACCTAGCCTTGCCTTGCCTTGCCTTATTTCCTTCTCATCCTTTTCTCTGTCCCAGCCTGTCAAGGGTTAGGATTGTGGGGTGACAAACAAACCCTGGCAGATGTATTATTAACCTCCTCTCCCCCCACTTCCCCATTTTGCCCCTCCCTCTCCCCCCTTTTACACTCAGGGCAGGCGATTGGGAGGGAAAGAAGGACAGAGAGAAGAGAGTTGGAAAAGTTAAAGATGTTTTACTAATTCTACTACTAAGAATAGAGAAAATAATACAAAATATACAAAACCAATCTTGTAAGTCTCAGCAACTCCGCAGAGCCAGCACCCAAAGTCCTGGATTAGGCTCTGTAGCCAACCGGAGCTGGATTCAGTCTGTCACTAGGCCTCAGTTCACAGGGACGACCAGCAAGGTCCTCTCCTAATGTCAGCCATGAGGAAAAAAGGGAAAAAGGAACGAGATCCTCATGTGTTGCTTTATCCATGCGAGCCACGGAACCTGACACACCAATATGATGTTCACAGAGTTTGCTTTATTGTCGGACCGGGCTAGCTTTATAGCAAAGCTGCCCTGTCCACGCGCCTTACAACAATGTGATTGGTTGTAACTCGTGTTATACAATAACATGATAGGCTGCATGTACTGTCCACGCGCTCTGCACGCATGTGTCCGGCGATTGCTCACTCATTATTACATTCTAATGGTGCTCCTTTAGTCTCTTTTGTCTCTGGCTTCACCTCTCAGCCAGGCTGGCGACAACCCCATCCCCCTGGGGCGGGGGGGGGCTCTGCCACTACATCTCCCCCTCTTTTATTTAATATTAACAATACGCCATATCATGCTTTAAATACAGTGTGAAATACAGGGTAAGAACATTAAGGCTAATACAATTACAATTAACAAGAACAAACCTCTTTTCAATATTCCTTTTAACCAAACAAGGCATTCACCCCAAAAAACCCAGTATCTTCTGTTATTTTCTTGTTCTGCAAATCTTCTATCTTTTTAACTTTTAAGTTCAAACAACACATACAATCAAACTCTTCATAACTGTGAACATGTCCAATAAGAAAAAATTAATTGCTGCTCTGTTTTACAAAGTGGTATTCTCAACATTGGCTACATTCGTTGCTTAAAGCGATAACATGTCTGAGGTTAAGGGTTGTCATCACTGCAATCGGTTTCTTCTCTGTTAGCTAGCCAAGGTCTCACCCACTTTGCTGGGATCCATGAATTTTTGTGGTTACCTGTAGAAACACAAGCATATCCCCTTCCCCAGGTTATTAGTGACATAGGACCTTCCCATTGTTGCGTTGTCGGATTAAACACACTAACCTTAGGCACATTTTCGGAAAAATCTTTGACATTTTTGATTTGGTGCATAACAACCGGTTCCATTTCAGTTTCACTTTTAGGATTAAGCCAGTTCAGCACATACAATGCCTTCATCAATACCTCTTCTGGGCTCACACCAATTCCCCCTTGTTTTTTCAAAACAGACAAAAGATTTTTAATGCACGGTGTGCACGCTCAATAATTGCTTGGCCAGTAGAATTATAAGGGATTCCAAACAGGTGTTGTACCTTCCACTGGGTGAGGAAGGCTGCAAGTCTGTCAGAGTGGTATGCAGGACCATTATCTGTTTTGATTTGTGTAGGGACACCCATGACAGCAAAAGCTTGTAGTAAATGACGTTTTACTGCCTTTGCATTTGCTGAGGTCAAGGCTGTAGCCCACAGCAGTCCTGAACAGGTATCTATGGAGACATGAATGTACTTTTGTCTGCCAAATGGTGCAAATTCAGTAATATCAGTTTGCCATAACTGACCTGGCTGCAAGCCCCGAGGATTTACTCCCTTTTGTTGGAGAGGGACTATGCGGGCACAATCAGGACAAGCTGCAATAATGGCTCGAGCTTGTTCCTTTGTAATTGTAAACTGCTTTCGGAGTGCTGCTGAGGATTGATGAAAGAATTCGTGAGCTTGTCTGGCTTGTTCAAAAGGGGATATATCTGCTACTGCCACAAGTTTGTCTATGATGCTGTTTCCCTCTACTAGACCACCTGGTATGTTAGTATGGCTTTTTATATGCATGATAAATACTGGTGCTGTCCTATAATCTAATACGTTCCACAAATCTAACAATGCTTCAAACAACAAGGAATTGGAAACTCGCTGCAAAAGCGCTCTATGTATTCTTTGTACAATTCCCACAACATAAAGAGAATCTGTTACCAGATTAACTGGAGAGTTATGCCATTTTTGCAATGCTGCTGTCACCGCTCGCAATTCTAAAATTTGAACCGATCCTTCAGCTATGACAATCTGTGAATGCCACTGACCATTCTCAAACCATACAAAGCCTCCTTTGCATGAGCGACTACTCGCATCTGTGAAAATGGTTATAGCATCTAGTGGATGTTCACTAACAATTGACATAGGCTCTAAGGGGAGGTTGGTCTTAAATATAGGATGTGGTGGATAATGATTGTCCACCTGCACCGGAATCCGGGCAAGAGCTGAGGCAAGATCGTCATGTTTGAGAAGGATCTGTTCAAACAAATTGAGGGAAATAGGGATCACAATTTTAGCAACATATAGTCCAGACAATGTCAGAAATCTGCTTAGTCCTTTCACTATCACTTGGGCAATGGCTTCCCACCTCTGAATGATGGTTTTTTGGTTTTGGCTGTTTAAAAATATCCATTCTAATATTACCAATGGATCCTTTTCTTCCGTGCTCCACTGGGCCAAAAGTCCTGCCACTTCCTTATTGGTATTATAGACATAGAGAGTAACAGGCAATTCTGATCTTACCCGCTGAGCAGTATTCTGTGAAACTTTTCTTGCAATCTGCTCAAGCGCTTTCTGTGCTTCTGGTGTGAGGCACCGTGGTTCTTGGGGGTCTCGTCCCCCACGGAGGAGACTAAACAGCGGTTGCAAATCTGTATTTGTAATACCCACAACATTTCTTATCCACTGTAAGTCCCCTACTAACTTCATTGCATCGTGAAGGGTTGCTATCTTTGCTTTCACAGTAAGCTTCTGAGGTCTAATCATGGCCTGAGTTAGTTCATATCCTAAATATTTCCATGGTGCGGTTTGCTGTACCTTTTCTGGTGCCACAACCAGACCCCATTGACCTAATTGCTTTGTCAACTGAGTTATTATGTCCTTACTAATTTTCTCTTTATTGCACAAAAGGATATCATCCATATAATGATAGATGATCATCTGAGGGTGTTGTTGCCTGAATGATTTTAAAGCCAAATCTACATACCATTGGCAAATAGTAGGAGAATTTTTCATTCCCTGAGGTAGCACTACCCAATGATATCTTTTTGTGGGAGCTTGATGATTAAGCACTGGAACAGTAAAGGCAAATTTTTCACAATCCTCTGGGTGTAAAGGAATCGTGAAAAAACAATCCTTCAGATCAATGACAGTTATATCCCAATCTTTTGGAAGCATGGTTGGGGTAGGAAGACCTGGTTGTAGTGCCCCCATATCTTTCATTACTGCATTAATTGCCCTGAGGTCCTGTAACAAACGCCACTTCCCTGATTTCTTCTGGATAGTAAAAACAGGTGTATTTCACGGGCTGGTGGAAGGGACCAAATGTCCGAGACTGAGTTGCTCTTCAACCAGCTCCTCTAAATGTGCGAGCTTTTCTTTTGGTAATGGCCATTGATCCACCCAGACAGGATCATTTGTTTCCCAACTCAGCTTCATACATGGCCGGGTGTTGCTCGCTGCAATGGCCATTATTAAAAAGGTGACTGCATAACTATTCCCCACTGAGACATCACATCCCTTCCCAATAATGCAATTGTTGTGTTTAGAACATAAGGTCGTACTCATGCCTCTAAGCCCTCGCCCTCCTCCCTTATCTTAACCATATGTGTGCTGATGTGGGTGGGAGTGGCCCCCCCTATCCCCACTACCATGGTATTTACTGCTTCTAAAGGCCAACACAAAGGCCAGTCAGTGCGAGGGATAATCGTCACATCTGCGCCTGAATCTAAAAGCATTCTTTTCCTCTTAATCTCACTGCCAGGCCCAATAATGGAAACTACCCTAGATGGTTTGTCCAAAGTCAGTTTTTCCGTGAAAGCAACCACAGGGGCTCCAGTAGAACCAAAACCTTTCTGACCTCTTTCTGTACTTAAAGCCTTTGGAACACATGCTTTAAAAGGTACCAATTGTGCTATACGGGTCCCCTGTTTAATAGTCACAGGGGGTGTTAAGACTTGCAACATAATACCTATGGGTCCAACATAATCAGAGTCTATTAATCCTGGCAAAACAAACAACCCCTGTCTTGAAGCAGAAGAACGACCTATTAAAAGTGCACTCAATCCAGACCCTAGGGGCCCTGTTACTGTAGATGGAACTACATGTACAGACCGGTCTGTTATTGTGACATCTGTTCCCACGGCCAGATCGACGCCTGCGCTTCCTGAGGTTGCTGCCCTGAGCTCGGACAAGCAACCATGGCTGTTCCCCCTCTCGGCTGGTATTGTGGTGTCATCGCGCCCCAGCCCCTGGCGCTGGTCCTCCCGTTTCCCGGCAGCGGTGTCCCATCTTTTTTAAATCTTGATTGACACTCCACTGCTCGGTGTCCATACTTATCACACCGACTGCACGTGCCATCAAAGCGCAAATTATTGAGAGGGGCTGGTGACTGACTAGTGCCATTACTAGGTCCCCCTCTCCGAGTATACTGAGGGCAATTTCTTCTAATATGTCCTGTTTGTCCACAAGTAAAACATGCTAGGCCGCGAGAAGAAGGGCTTCGACCTTTCATTGCAGGCTTAAGTGCTGCAGCCAAGGCCGCAGCGTGGGCTTGAGCATGTATTTTTGCTTTTTCTACCTCCTGTTGCATAATTGGTACCCGTGTGCAAGCTTCCACCATCTCTGCTAAAGAAGCACTTTTTCCCAAACCGGCTAATATCTGTTGGCATTGGGTGTTTGCATTCATCATAGCCAAATCTTTCCCCACAGCAGCTTTTGCCTCTGGAGTCAAGTTAGGAGAGGCATCTATAGCTTCTTTCAAACGATCTACAAACTTCATATATGGTTCCCCAGGATCCTGCTTTATTGTAGAATAGGGTGGCACAGGGTTACCTATATTTGGCAATTCTTTCACTGCTGCCAAGGCAAGCCCTTGCGTTTGCTGCAAAATCCTTGGATGAAGTGCTGCCTGAGTAGCACCATCCGCATATTGCCCACGACCCAGTAACTGGTCCATGCTAGCTAACCGCAACAGATCATCAGCTGGTAAACGAACATTTTCTAATACTGCCAATTCCACTTTCCCCTGCCACTTGTCCAAGAACAGCAAATACCCCGTTGGAGGAAGCAATAACTCCATCAATGCCCTAATATCTGTTTGAGTTAGTACTTGCTCCTTGAAAAATGAATTGATTAGCTGCATCACATGCTTATTATCCGTACCATATTGCATAACTGCACTTTGCAATTGCTTAACCGTTTTCCAATCAAAAGGCGACCACTGCCTTTGTCCTTTATTATCTATGTGCACTGGCACTGCTGGAATACTACCAGGTAACATGATCCCTTCAATAGTTGCATCTCTGATTACTCCTTGCCAACGTTGCCCTGCATTATAAGAATGATCTCGAGGAATATCTCTACCCTGATGCACAGGGGCAGCACCCAAATTATCATTATTATCACTGCTATACAATTCCCTTGTGTTTCCCTGTGGATCAGTAAGTCGGCGTATATTTGCAAACCGATCTGCTAACCCAGTCTCCAGCCCTTTTCCATATCGCGCTCTCAAATATTCATCTGCTTCTCTTACAGACCACATCCCATCTTCAACACATTGTCTAGCCCATTTTTGTATTTGCTCCCTTTTGATACGGAGCTCCTCGGGAGTGAGGTCTAATTCCACCCCCTCCCTTTCCTGTTTTCCCCGTTTTTCACATTCCCTGCCAATTGCCTCCAGCCCGTCCTTAATTGCATCTGACGCCTTTTTATATGCTATTAACCGCGAAGTTTTACTGTTACCGCCATCTAGTCGTTTCATAGCTTCTAGAACTTCTTGCATCTGGCTCTCCTGCCGTCTCAGTAAGTCCTTCAGGCTCTGCACGTGGCTCTCCTCCTGGAACTCAGGGCGATTCTGCGGTGCTCCGTCGTGGTGTTCCATCGGGTCCTCCGGCAAAGGCACGTCGGCTGGATTAACTTGTCCTGGCTTGTTGAAACTTGCCGGTTGCTGCCATTCGTCGTCGGAGCCAGGCAATGGCTCAACGGGCGCAGAGGGTATAATTTGCTCTCCGCCCCAGAACTCCAGATCTGATACGGGACATACCAGCGGTGTTGATTCTTCGGAGTTCTCGGAGGGTGGGCAGCTCGCAGCGGGCGGCTCCGAGGGGACGGCACACAGCTCCGGCTCCTCTGAGACTTCCTGCATTAGCTGCCTGACCTCCCGCCAGGGTCCGGCGAGATCGCAAGCCTCGCGGCTCCCCCTTGTAACCGCTTCCCATAGTTCGGTCCCTATGTCCTCCCATGTACCGGGAGAAAAAAATTCGTCCATCGAACGAACACAGCCCTTACGCTGGGCGAATTGTAAAAGGCGCTCCACCGCGTCTTTTTCCAAAATTCTTCCTGTTCTTGCAGCCAGCTGCAGAATACTTCTCACTATTATTTTTTCTTCCACGGATGCCGTGTTTCCCATGCCACCTGCTTCTTCGTAGGCCTACTTTCCGCTATGATTGAGCGCCGGGCTGGTGTCGCCCCCAGGTGGCGTCCTCGCGTCTTCACTTCCGGCGATCTTGCTTCGATACGAAGTATCACGTCGGGGTCACCAAAGTGTTGCTTTATCCATGCGAGCCACGGAACCTGACACACCAATATGATGTTCACAGAGTTCGCTTTATTGTCGGACCGGGCTAGCTTTATAGCAAAGCTGCCCTGTCCACGCGCCTTACAACAATGTGATTGGTTGTAACTCGTGTTATACAATAACATGATAGGCTGCATGTACTGTCCACGCGCTCTGCACGCATGTGTCCGGCGATTGCTCACTCATTATTACATTCTAATGGTGCTCCTTTAGTCTCTTTTGTCTCTGGCTTCACCTCTCAGCCAGGCTGGCGACAACCCCATCCCCCTGGGGCGGGGGGGGGCTCTGCCACTACACTCATGATCTCCCAATTTTATATGAAGTATTCATGTGAATGGAATGTTATACACCATTGGTCAGTCTCTCGGTCATCAGTTTTCTCGTTGCCCCTCTCGCAAGATGTCCATCCGTGCTTATCAATAAGTTTGCATTCCATTGCTGGGTTTAACCAAAACATGTGTTGGGTTCTCCAGGAAAATGCAGCTAACATGAAGGCTTTAGCTGACAGGCAAATTCACTAAAAGAGAAACTTGTTTTTAGCAAAACCAGGACATTCCACCCCTTATAATATGCCTTTCACTGAATACTTAAACCTTATCAATACAATCTATCAATACAATCTAATTAATCACTACTACTATATATATATACATATGTACATATATACACAGGAGTAATTAATCAGTGGACCATCCTTTGAAAAGTTCATTAAGTTCATTTTGTCACAACAGTCTCCCAGGGCAGGAAAAATCGTACAAGTGCATCTCATGACCACTGTTTGTGGGTTAAGGACACCAACTTCGAAGAAGGTGTCGGGCGCCACTCGAAGAAGCCAGCGCTGGTTTCATCACCATTGTCTTGATCTGAAAGACACTTATTAAACATTGTTAGTGCGGCAATTCACATCATACAGTTCAGCATTGCATATTTTCACCTAAAATCAAATCCACTTGAGGTACACACCGAACTTCTCCATCCTTAAGCATCACCCACCAGGTGCTGCCAGGTCCCTGGGCAAAAACAATCCCACGAATAGGTTTGCCTTTGCCTGAGGCAGGAGTAACCCAGACTGCCTTTCCTAAGATATTTTTCATGTGTACTACAGGGACTTTATCTCCTTCTACAGTCCGTAGAATTTCTGATTGGGCAGGCCCGGCTCGATTGGTTGATCCCCTGGTGTTGACCAACCAAGTGGCTTTTGCTAAATGTGAATCCCAGTTTTTAAAGGTTCCACCACCAAGTGCCTTTAGTGTAGTTTTTAACAAACCATTGTACCTTTCAATTTTCCCAGAGGCTGGTGCATGATATGGAATATGATACACCCACTCAATACCATGTTCTTTGGCCCAATTGTCTATAATACTGTTTTTGAAATGAGTACCATTGTCTGATTCAATTCTTTCTGGCGTACCGTGCCACCAAAGGACTTCCTTCTCAAGGCCCAAGATAGTATTTCGGGCTGTAACATGAGGTAAGGCATATGTTTCCAACCATCCAGTGGTTGCTTCCACCATTGTAAGTACATAACGCTTACCTTGATGTGTTTGTGGAAGTGTGATATAATCAATCTGCCAAGCTTCTCCATACTTATACTTTAACCATCGCCCCCCATACCATACAGGTTTTAACCGTTTTGCTTGTTTGATTTCGACGCAAGTTTCACATTCATGAATAACCTGTGAAATAGTGTCCATAGTTAAATCCACCCCTCGATCACGAGCCCATTTGTATGTTGCATCTCTACCTTGATGCCCTGAAGCATCATGGGCCCACCGAGCTAGGAAAAGTTCACCTTTATGTTGCCAGTCCAAGTCCACCTCAGCTACTTGAATCTTAGCAGCTTGATCTGCTTGTTGGTTGTTTAGATGTTCCTTGGTGGCTCGACTTTTAGGCACATGAGCATCTACATGACGAACTTTCACAGGCAGGCTCTCTAGCCGCGCAGCAATGTCTTGCCACAGTGTGGCAGCCCAAATGGGTTTACCTCTGCGCTGCCAGTTGCTTTTCTTCCATTGCTGTAGCCACCCCCACAAGGCATTTGCTACCATCCATGAGTCAGTATAGAGATAAAGTATTGGCCACTTCTCTCGTTCAGCAATGTCCAAAGCCAGCTGGACGGCTTTCACTTCTGCAAACTGACTGGATTCACCTTGTCCTTCAGTGGCTTCTGTAACTTGTCGTGTGGGACTCCACACAGCAGCTTTCACCTTCGATGTTTTCCTACAAGACGACAGGATCCATCTGTGAACAGCGCATACTGCTTATCAGTCTCTGAAAGCGTATTATATGGTGGTGCTTCTTCAGCACGTTTTACTTCCTCCTCATCTGGAGACATCCCAAAGTCTTTGCTTTCTGGCCAGTCTGTAATAACTTCTAATATCCCTGGACGGTTGGGACTTCCAATTCGAGCTCATTGCGTGATCAGTGCAATCCATTTACTCCATGTAACTTCGGTTGCATGATGTGGAGAGGGAACCGTCCCTTTGAACATCCAGCTCAGCACCGGCAGTCGAGGTGCCAGGAGGAGCTGTGCTTCAGTGCCGATCACTTCTGAAGCAGCTCGAACTCCTTCATATGCTGCTAGTATCTCCTTTTCAGTTGGAGTATAGTTGGCCTCAGATCCTTTGTATCCTCGACTCCAAAAACCTAAGGGTCGACCTCGGGTTTCTCCTGGTGCTTTGTGCCAGAGGCTCCAGGTAAGTCCATTATTATCGGCTGCGGTGTAGAGCACATTTTTAACATCTAGTCCAGTTCGGACTGGTCCAAGGGCCACCGCATGAGTTATCTCACGCTTAATTTGTTCAAAGGCTTGTCGTTGTTCAGGGCCCCACTCAAATTGGTTCCTTTTACGAGTCACTCGATAGAGAGGGCTCACAATGTGGCTGTAGTCAGGAATGTGCATTCTCCAAAAACCTACAACGCCTAAGAAAGTCTGTGTCTCCTTTTTATTAGTAGGTGGAGACATTGCTGCAGTTTTGTTGATCACATCCATCGGGATCTGACGACGGCCATCTTGGCATTTTATTCCTAAAAACTGGATCTCTCGTGCAGGTCCCTCGACCTTGCTCCGTTTTATGGCAAAACCAGCATCCAAAAGAATATGAATTATTCTCTCACCTTTCTCGAAGACTTCTTTCGCTGTGTCGCCCCATACGATGATGTCACCAATATATTGCAAGTGTTCTGGAGCTTCACCTTGCTCCAGCGTGGTCTGGATCAGTCCGTGGCAGATGGTAGGGCTGTGTTTCCACCCCTGGGGCAAGCGATTCCATGTATACTGGATGCCCCTCCAGGTGAAAGCAAACTGTGGCCTGCACTCTGCTGCTACAGGAATAGAGAAAAATGCATTAGCAATGTCAGTTGTAGCATCACACTTCACTGCCTTTGACTCCAGTTCAAATTGCAGTTCTAGCATGTCAGGCACAGCAGCACTCAGTGGTGGTGTAACTTCATTCAGGCCACGATAGTCTACAGTTAGTCTCCACTCGTCATTAGACTTACGCACTGGCCAGATTGGGCTGTTAAAAGGTGAGCGAGTCTTACTGATCACACCCTGGCTTTCCAATTGACGAATCAGCTTCTGGATAGGAATCCAAGAGTCTCGATTGGTGTGATATTGCTGGCGATGCACCGTCGTGGTAGCAATTGGCACCTGCTGATCGTCAACCATCAGCAGTCCTACAACAGAAGGGTCATCTGAAAGACCAGGCAAATCAGACAGCTGTTCAATTTTCTCAGTGTCCACAGCTGCTATACCAAATGCCCACCTATACCCTTTTGGGTCCTTAAAATACCCTCTCCTGAGGTGGTCTATACCAAGGATGCACGGAGCATCTGGACCAGTCACAATGGGATGCTTTTGCCAGTTTTTTCCAGTTAGGCTCATTTCAGTCTCTACAACAGTCAGTTCCTGGGATCCCCCAGTCACTCCAACAATATTGATGGATTGTGTTCCTTTATAATTAGAAGGAATTATTGTGCACTGAGCACCAGTGTCCACTAAAGCTTTGTACTCCTGGGGTTGTGTTGTACCAGGCCATTGTATTTGTACAGTCCAATAAACTCTGTTATCCCTTTCCTCCACCTGGTTGGAAACAGGGCACCTCTAATTCCTGTTTTGCACAGTCTCTGGGTGTGAATTAGAGGTTCCTTCAAGAGCATCAGAATCTCTTCTGCTCCTTTTGTAAACTGGAGCAGCCACCTTCCTAGGAGTTTTTCCTTTTATCTCACGTACTCGTTCTTGAAGTTCTGAGGTAGGCCTTCCATGCCACTTATTCATGTTTTCTCCCTGCTCATGTAGGAAGAACCACAGTCAACCTCTTTTTGTGGGCTGCCTCTGCCCTCTCTCTCGAGATTGGAAACGCCTTCTCCTAACAGCTGAAACATAGGTTTGTGCAGGTCGTGAACGGTACGAGTCTTCTCTGAGCTCTTTGATTTCTTGCAACAGCTTTTCAAACCGGTCATCAGATTTTTCACACAGTTTCTCCACAGTGGAGACACAAGCCCGTAGAGAACCAGCAAGGCTGTCCTCAAAGTACCGGAGCTGCTCAATCACTTCATTAATTTCTTGTATACCTCTAGCTGACCAGACCATTCCTGCCAATGACTTAGCATATGCAGGTGGTGCACTTTGTACAAATCTGCACCACATAGATTTTGTACGATTGATTCTATCTGGGTCTGTCCCCTCTTGGCTGTTTGGTCCTAGATAGATGATCTCTCGCACAGGTAATTCTCTCAGGAATTGGATACCTCTCTCCATAGTATTCCATTTCCCTAACTTGGATATACAATCTTCCTTGTAGGGAAATCTGACTTTCATAGCTGCCAGGAGTCGGGTCCAGAGAGTAGCGGCATTAGACTCTCTTGAAATTGCCCTATCAATGGTGGAATCTTTTGACAGAGATCCCAGTTGCCTGGCTTCATCACCTTCTAATTCAATTGTTTCTGCCCCATTGTCCCAGCATCGCAGCAGCCAGGTTAAAATATTGTCGCCTTCACGACGACTGAAGTCTTTTCGCAGATCTCTCAGCTCACCTGGAGAAAAGGACCGAGTGGTGGTCACTTCATCTCCACCCTGTCCTGATGATGCCTCTTGGGTTGATGTTGGCCCTGTGCCATCACCTGCTGCACAGGTAGTCTTTCTAGTGACTTTCTTACAACCAGCAACTGATGCTGATATGGGTTCACCATCATCTGATTCATTTTCAGACTCTGAATGACTGTCACAGTGATTGCTGTGGTTACAGCAGCAACAGTGCCCAGTGTGTGAAGGCGGGGGCTCTGCCTTGTTAGCCTTTGAGGCTGGAGAAGTAACGTTATCTGCAGCGACCTTGGCAGAGGAGCTCTGCGGAGGAGCTGTAGCTTCAGCCTGTGAAGCCGCGGTTTGGGGGGCAGTGGCTGCAGCAGCAGCTTTGGCTGTTTTGCCTTTTCTCGAGCGGCTAGGAGTGCTTTTTGCTAAAGCTTCCGAAGACGCACTGCAAATCTCAGGACTAAAAAGAGACGCAAACCTCCTATTGAACCTCATTTCTCTTAACAGTAACACAAACTGACACACATTCAGCAAACCAGATAACACCATCACAGTTCTACAAAGCTCCAAGGATATTCAAAGTTCTCTAAAACATTTGCAAACTGTCCTAGCGAAAACACAAAAGTATTGTTAGTCAGCCTTTCTAAAGATTCGCTTGACCAATTAGCAAATATAGAGCCATTCTGCTCTTTAATCTCTCCTGGAGGTTTTTCAAGGTAAAGCAGAAGCGAGTAGAAATTCATTAGCGGCTGCAGTATAATGAAATAAACCAGTGCCATACCACACAGCATCATCATGACCGCTGTCCAGTTTCTTGTTGTTATATAATGAATACGTCGATTCAGAAAGAAACACCAACACAGATATGGGATCAGCGAGCACAATGTAGAAAATAACTGATACAACTTTTGCCATAACATCTTTAAATCAATGTAATTCACTTTGCCTTAATACCACTAAATAATATCCAAAGCAAACAGACGCGCGAGTATCACAATTCTATGAGTTGGCACCGTGCCAAGAAAATTGAAAGGTACGTCAGAGCAGTAGAAAAGCCAAAAATCTCCAAATTTACTCCTTTCTCTTGCCCCACGTTGGGCGCCAATTATCTGTCGAGGGTTAGGATTGCGGGGTGACAATCAAACCCTGGCAGATGTATTGTTAACCTCCTCTCCCCCCCACTTCCCCCTTTTGCCCCTCCCTCTCCCCCCTTCCCACTCAGGACAGGCGATTGGGAGGGAAAGAAGGACAGAGAGAAGAGAGTTGGAAAAGTTAAAGATGTTTTACTAATGCTACTAATAAGAATAGAGAAAATAATACAAAATATACAAAACCAATCTTGTAAGTCTCAGCAACTGCAGAGCCAGCACCCAAAGTCCTGGATTAGACTCTGTAGCCAACCGGAGCTGGATTCAGTCTCTCACTAGGCCTCAGTTCGCAGGGACGACCAGCAAGGTCCTCTCCTAATGTCAGCCATGAGGAAAAAGGGAAAAAGGGCAAAAAGGGAAAAAAGGGGCCGAGATCCTCGTGATCTCCCACTTTTATATGAAGTATTCACGTGAATGGAATGTTATACACCATTGGTCAGTCTCTCGATCATCAGTTTCTCGTTGCCCCTCTCGCGAGATGTCCATCTGTGCTTATCAATAAGTTTGCATTCCATTGCTAGGTTTAACCAAAACATGTGTTGGGTTGTCCAGGAAAATGCAGCTAATACGAAGGCTTTAGCTGACAGGCAAAAAATCACTAAAAGAGAAACTTTTTTTTTAACAAAACCAGGACAAGGAGGAACTTGGTGATGCAGGACGATCTCTATCAGCACATGTGGTGTTTTCCTCTGTTGAAGATGGATTCAGTCTCTTGGCCCTCTGAAAGATAAGTGGAGGCTGGGGGGCTGGGAAGGGGTTGGGAACTGCAGGGAGCGGGGTTCTCTTTGGGGCAAGGGTGATCCAGGAACAGTCCCTTTTGGGCAGGCGAAGGGTCCAGGGAACTTCACAGTGCGATGCCAGCGTGTCCCGGGCAGGGCAGCTCCAGCCTAGTGTCAGCGTTGTATTGCAGGTCGGGAGGCTTGCATTGTGCCTGTCAGACGGTCCCGGGGTCTCGTCGCGCTTGAGGGACCCGACAGGCATCCCGGGCGCCATCCCGGGATCCGGAACGCCGGTGCCAGTTGGCGTAGCGCCAATCGGGTCCTGGTTTTCTTGTATCAGCAACTGAAAGCGTGGATGGTTTTTGCATTTTGGATGTTTCTGCGCAGTTGTGTTTTATGGTGTAGTTCTGGGCTGCATCGGCAGCTGTGCTCTGTACCCCTCCAGTCTAAGGGACTGGCACTTCTTCCCAGCATCTTGAAGTTTTTAAGTAGCGCCACCGTCTCCTCTGTGCGTGTGTGCGCCAGTGCCGCTCTGTTATAAGGGGCCGTGACGTAGAGAGTACTGAATGCTGCTCCGTGCTACTTCTCCTCCGGTGGCAAATGCTTCACAGTCGCCCGAGGAAAGACGCTTAGCAATCGATCTCCAAGAGAAACGAAACACATGATGCCATAAGGCGAAAGAATAGCAGGGCATCTCTTCACAAGCTTGTCGCTGATCTATAGCTGAGGGCAAACACTTGTGTGCTTGTGGGAGAGCCTGTGTCTTTCCTGGAAGCGTTTGGGAGTTTTGCTCAGACGCGTGTTTCCTCAAGTTCAAGAATCAAGATCTAGGATACCTGCAGACAGGTGCCTGTTTGTGTGGAGACAGTCTGCCTGAAACTCTGTGTTCCTTAGCGCCCGCTCGTTCTCCCCGTCGCTCCACACGCCTGTGAGTCCCTTTCATTCTCTCCACAAGCACGTGTGTTGACTTCGTCGCACACGTGCATCTGCACAAGCGTTGAACTCAGCGGATGGAGTGTGTCTCTTGACACTTGCTGTGCATTGGCTGTGTCTGCCTGCTCCAGTGAAGAGAGAAACGGGAAATCATCTTGGTAGAGGCAACAAAGCAAAAGCGAGGCAGGATTGACATCTGCTCAACAGAGACGGAATCCCCGCGCTGACACAGTTCACAGTTACACGAGAAGAAATCTGAGCGGTACATGGACCGGAGACGTGTTTCCGAAGAGGTCGTTTAGCGAGTGAACAGCAGTGTGCGCGACTTTCAGGAGTGTGCCAGAATCACCAGAGCCTCTGTTCAAAAGCTGCTGCCTCTGTGACTGCATTGAGGCACGTTCCCATGTCTGCGAGTGTATAGACGGCTCTTTCGTGTTCACTCCGAGGGAAACGGTCCGCTATTGCTTCTGTGCGTACAGATGCGATTCCCTTTTCTCTTGCGAACACAGGGAACTCTGTGCATCCAAATCTACAGGCTAAGGACGCGTCTGCATATGTTTTGGTGAACAATCGAGTGTGCGTGTTCTGACAGCTGCCTCTATGCAGACGTCTCCACAGAGCCACTTCTGAATGCCCCGCAACCCAGCACTGAATGGATACACTAACAAGTGGACCGGTGTGAGCAACCACATATGAAGAAGGACGTCTTTCATCTCACAGAAGCACGAACGTATTGGCGTTCAACCACATGGCAGAAAAAAGGTGTGAACAGATGAGCTGCTGCTATTTTCTCCGTTCGGCATGCTTCGTTGTAGCTCTCTTACCGGTCGCAAGAGCAACAGCTGACATAGAACCTTTGTCACAATGCCCGCTACCGTGGTGAGGATGTGGGCACTCTGTGTGCGTGATAGGGACACAGCAGGACTTGGTGTCAGCTCAGCAATTTCTCAGTTCCCCAAAGAAGCTGAATTCTGCAAATCGCTGCTGTTGCTCTTGAAATGATGTCATCAGGTGGGTGTTTTGGTGTAATACACTGAAAACCAGAGCAGAAATGCTGAAATGTTCCCATGGTATGCATGGTCTTAGGAGCAAAGCACCGTGACTCAGCCTAAGTAGATCTGCCGCTTATTCTTTTGTACTGCCAGCAGATTGTGGAAGTAGAGTATAAAAACCATCCTGATGGAGAGATCTTTGCATTTTAGGCTTAGTCTAAGTGTCTCAAGTAGCCGGGGTTTTTGATTGGGCCTAATCCATCAGGTCTGATGGCGTTCCTCCTCGTCTCCAGATGAATGTGGTAGAAAATATAAAGCAAGGAAACGTCCTTTCGCGTATTTTACCTTGCCTTATTTCCTTCTCATCCTGTTCTCCGTCCCAGCCTCTCTCACTAACCCCTCGTCTGGCTGCATGTCTCTTCTTTCCTCTCTCCTTTTCTCAAACTCTCCTGCTTCCTGGCTTTTGTCTTTCCATTCCTCCATTTCAGTCCTGCAGCCCGGCACTAGATTTTCCTCTTCCCTCCCTTTGGCTTGCTCCCTTCGCTTTCTCCCTTTGTTCCATATCCTTCTTTCCGACTTGTCTCTTGGAGACTTTTGGCCACGCTGGACCCAAGTCTGGGGATGTTTTGGAAACTTTTCAGAGGCCTCGCTGCTGACAGGGGGGACAGCAGGCAGTGACAGGCCCGGGGCTGACAGGCTCCCCCTCCCCTAGGGGGCGCTCGGCTGCCACACCCAGCTGACATAGAACCTTTGTCACAATGCCCGCTACCGTGGTGAGGCTGCGGGCACTCTGCAGGTGACAGGGACACAGCAGGCCTTGGTGTCAGCTCAGCAATTTCTCAGTTCCCCAAAGAAGCTGAATTCTGCAAATCGCTGGTGTTGCTCTTGAAATGATGTCATCAGGTGGGTGTTTTGGTGTAATACACTGAAAACCAGAGCAGAAATGCTGCAATATTCCCATGGTATGCATGGTCTTAGGAGCAAAGCACCGTGACTCAGCCTAAGTAGATCTGCCGCTTATTCTTTTGTACTGCCAGCAGATTGTGGAAGTAGAGTATAAAAACCATCCTGATGGAGAGATCTTTGCATTTTAGGCTTAGTCTAAGTGTCTCAAGTAGCCGGGGTTTTTGATTGGGCCTAATCCATCAGGTCTGATGGCGTTCCTCCTCGTCTCCAGATGAATGTGGTAGAAAACATAAAGCAAGGAAATGTCCTTTGGCCTAGACTTGCCTTGCCTTATTTCCTTCTCATCCTGTTCTCTCTCCCAGCCTCTCTCACTAACCCCTCGTCTGGCTGCATGTCTCTTCTTTCCTCTCTCCTTTTCTCAAACTCTCCTGCTTCCTGGCTTTTGTCTTTCCATTCCTCCATTTCAGTCCTGCAGCCCGGCACTAGATTTTCCTCTTCTCTCCCTTTGGCTTGCTCCCTTCGCTTTCTCCCTTTGTTCCATATCCTTCTTTCCGACTTGTCTCTTGGAGACTTTTGGCCACGCTGGACCCAAGTCTGGGGATGTTTTGGAAACTTTTCAGAGGCCTCGCTGCTGAGAAGAGGGGACAGCAGGCAGTGACAGGCCCGGGCCTGACAGGCTCCCCCTCCCCTAGGGGGCGCTCGGCTGCCACACCCAGCTGACATAGAACCTTTGTCACAATGCCCGCTACCGTGGTGAGGCTGCGGACACTCTGCGGGTGACAGGGACACAGCAGGACTTGGTGTCAGCTCAGCAATTGCTCAGTTCCCCAAAGAAGCTGAATTCTGCAAATCGCTGGTGTTGCTCTTGAAATGATGTCATCAGGTGGGTGTTTTGGTGTAATACACTGAAAACCAGAGCAGAAATGCTGCAATATTCCCATGGTATGCATGGTCTTAGGAGCAAAGCACCGTGACTCAGCCTAAGTAGATCTGCCGCTTATTCTTTTGTACTGCCAGCAGATTGTGGAAGTAGAGTATAAAAACCATCCTGATGGAGAGATCTTTGCATTTTAGGCTTAGTCTAAGTGTCTCAAGTAGCCGGGGTTTTTGATTGGGCCTAATCCATCAGGTCTGATGGCGTTCCTCCTCGTCTCCAGATGAATGTGGTAGAAAATATAAAGCAAGGAAACGTCCTTTCGCGTATTTTACCTTGCCTTATTTCCTTCTCATCCTGTTCTCTGTCCCAGCCTCTCTCACTAACCCCTCGTCTGGCTGCATGTCTCTTCTTTCCTCTCTCCTTTTCTCAAACTCTCCTGCTTCCTGGCTTTTGTCTTTCCATTCCTCCATTTCAGTCCTGCAGCCCGGCACTAGATTTTCCTCTTCCCTCCCTTTGGCTTGCTCCCTTCGCTTTCTCCCTTTGTTCCATATCCTTCTTTCCGACTTGTCTCTTGGAGACTTTTGGCCACGCTGGACCCAAGTCTGGGGATGTTTTGGAAACTTTTCAGAGGCCTCGCTGCTGACAGGGGGGACAGCAGGCAGTGACAGGCCCGGGGCTGACAGGCTCCCCCTCCCCTAGGGGGCGCTCGGCTGCCACACCCAGCTGACATAGAACCTTTGTCACAATGCCCGCTACCGTGGTGAGGATGCGGGCACTCTGCGGGTGACAGGGACACAGCAGGACTTGGTGTCAGCTCAGCAATTTCTCAGTTCCCCAAAGAAGCTGAATTCTGCAAATCGCTGGTGTTGCTCTTGAAATGATGTCATCAGGTGGGTGTTTTGGTGTAATACACTGAAAACCAGAGCAGAAATGCTGAAATATTCCCATGGTATGCATGGTCTTAGGAGCAAAGCACCGTGACTCAGCCTAAGTAGATCTGCCGCTTATTCTTTTGTACTGCCAGCAGATTGTGGAAGTAAAGTATAAAAACCATCCTGATGGAGAGATCTTTGCATTTTAGGCTTAGTCTAAGTGTCTCAAGTAGCCGGGGTTTTTGATTGGGCCTAATCCATCAGGTCTGATGGCGTTCCTACTCATCTCCAGATGAATGTGGTAGAAAATATAAAGCAAGGAAATGTCCTTTGGCCTAGACTTGCCTTGCCTTATTTCCTTCTCATCCTGTTCTCTGTCCCAGCCTCTCTCACTAACCCCTCGTCTGGCTGCATGTCTCTTCTTTCCTCTCTCCTTTTCTCAAACTCTCCTGCTTCCTGGCTTTTGTCTTTCCATTCCTCCATTTCAGTCCTGCAGCCCGGCACTAGATTTTCCTCTTCCCTCCCTTTGGCTTGCTCCCTTCGCTTTCTCCCTTTGTTCCATATCCTTCTTTCCGACTTGTCTCTTGGAGACTTTTGGCCACGCTGGACCCAAGTCTGGGGATGTTTTGGAAACTTTTCAGAGGCCTCGCTGCTGACAGGGGGGACAGCAGGCAGTGACAGGCCCGGGGCTGACAGGCTCCCCCTCCCCTAGGGGGCGCTCGGCTGCCACACCCAGCTGACATAGAACCTTTGTCACAATGCCCGCTACCGTGGTGAGGCTGCGGGCACTCTGCGGGTGACAGGGACACAGCAGGACTTGGTGTCAGCTCAGCAATTTCTCAGTTCCCCAAAGAAGCTGAATTCTGCAAATCGCTGGTGTTGCTCTTGAAATGATGTCATCAGGTGGGTGTTTTGGTGTAATACACTGAAAACCAGAGCAGAAATGCTGAAATATTCCCATGGTATGCATGGTCTTAGGAGCAAAGCACCGTGACTCAGCCTAAGTAGATCTGCCGCTTATTCTTTTGTACTGCCAGCAGATTGTGGAAGTAAAGTATAAAAACCATCCTGATGGAGAGATCTTTGCCTTTTAGGCTTAGTCTAAGTGTCTCAAGTAGCCGGGGTTTTTGATTGGGCCTAATCCATCAGGTCTGATGGCGTTCCTCCTCGTCTCCAGATGAATGTGGTAGAAAATATAAAGCAAGGAAATGTCCTTTGGCCTAGCCTTGCCTTGCCTTATTTCCTTCTCATCCTGTTCTCTGTGCCAGCCTCTCTCACTAACCCCTCGTCTGGCTGCATGTCTCTTCTTTCCTCTCTCCTTTTCTCAAACTCTCCTGCTTCCTGGCTTTTGTCTTTCCATTCTTCCATTTCAGTCCTGCAGCCCGGCACTAGATTTTCCTCTTCCCTCCCTTTGGCTTGCTCCCTTCGCTTTCTCCCTTTGTTCCATATCCTTCTTTCCGACTTGTCTCTTGGAGACTTTTGGCCACGCTGGACCCAACTCTGGGGATGTTTTGGAAACTTTTCAGAGGCCTCGCTGCTGACAGGGGGGACAGCAGGCAGTGACAGGCCCGGGGCTGACAGGCTCCCCCTCCCCTAGCGGGCGCTCGGCTGCCACACCCAGCTGACATAGAACCTTTGTCACAATGCCCGCTACCGTGGTGAGGCTGCGGGCACTCTGCGGGTGACAGGGACACAGCAGGACTTGGTGTCAGCTCAGCAATTTCTCAGTTCCCCAAAGAAGCTGAATTCTGCAAATCGCTGGTGTTGCTCTTGAAATGATGTCATCAGGTGGGTGTTTTGGTGTAATACACTGAAAACCAGAGCAGAAATGCTGAAATATTCCCATGGTATGCATGGTCTTAGGAGCAAAGCACCGTGACTCAGCCTAAGTAGATCTGCCGCTTATTCTTTTGTACTGCCAGCAGATTGTGGAAGTAAAGTATAAAAACCATCCTGATGGAGAGATCTTTGCATTTTAGGCTTAGTCTAAGTGTCTCAAGTAGCCGGGGTTTTTGATTGGGCCTAATCCATCAGGTCTGATGGCGTTCCTACTCATCTCCAGATGAATGTGGTAGAAAATATAAAGCAAGGAAATGTCCTTTGGCCTAGACTTGCCTTGCCTTATTTCCTTCTCATCCTGTTCTCTGTCCCAGCCTCTCTCACTAACCCCTCGTCTGGCTGCATGTCTCTTCTTTCCTCTCTCCTTTTCTCAAACTCTCCTGCTTCCTGGCTTTTGTCTTTCCATTCCTCCATTTCAGTCCTGCAGCCCGGCACTAGATTTTCCTCTTCCCTCCCTTTGGCTTGCTCCCTTCGCTTTCTCCCTTTGTTCCATATCCTTCTTTCCGACTTGTCTCTTGGAGACTTTTGGCCACGCTGGACCCAAGTCTGGGGATGTTTTGGAAACTTTTCAGAGGCCTCGCTGCTGACAGGGGGGACAGCAGGCAGTGACAGGCCCGGGGCTGACAGGCTCCCCCTCCCCTAGGGGGCGCTCGGCTGCCACACCCAGCTGACATAGAACCTTTGTCACAATGCCCGCTACCGTGGTGAGGCTGCGGGCACTCTGCGGGTGACAGGGACACAGCAGGACTTGGTGTCAGCTCAGCAATTTCTCAGTTCCCCAAAGAAGCTGAATTCTGCAAATCGCTGGTGTTGCTCTTGAAATGATGTCATCAGGTGGGTGTTTTGGTGTAATACACTGAAAACCAGAGCAGAAATGCTGAAATATTCCCATGGTATGCATGGTCTTAGGAGCAAAGCACCGTGACTCAGCCTAAGTAGATCTGCCGCTTATTCTTTTGTACTGCCAGCAGATTGTGGAAGTAAAGTATAAAAACCATCCTGATGGAGAGATCTTTGCCTTTTAGGCTTAGTCTAAGTGTCTCAAGTAGCCGGGGTTTTTGATTGGGCCTAATCCATCAGGTCTGATGGCGTTCCTCCTCGTCTCCAGATGAATGTGGTAGAAAATATAAAGCAAGGAAATGTCCTTTGGCCTAGCCTTGCCTTGCCTTATTTCCTTCTCATCCTGTTCTCTGTGCCAGCCTTTCTCACTAACCCCTCGTCTGGCTGCATGTCTCTTCTTTCCTCTCTCCTTTTCTCAAACTCTCCTGCTTCCTGGCTTTTGTCTTTCCATTCCTCCATTTCAGTCCTGCAGCCCGGCACTAGATTTTCCTCTTCTCTCCCTTTGGCTTGCTCCCTTCGCTTTCTCCCTTTGTTCCATATCCTTCTTTCCGACTTGTCTCTTGGAGACTTTTGGCCACGCTGGACCCAAGTCTGGGGATGTTTTGGAAACTTTTCAGAGGCCTCGCTGCTGACAGGGGGGACAGCAGGCAGTGACAGGCCCGGGGCTGACAGGCTCCCCCTCCCCTAGGGGGCGCTCGGCTGCCACACCCAGCTGACATAGAACCTTTGTCACAATGCCCGCTACCGTGGTGAGGCTGCAGGCACTCTGCGGGTGACAGGGACCCAGCAGGACTTGGTGTCAGCTCAGCAATTTCTCAGTTCCCCAAAGAAGCTGAATTCTGCAAATCGCTGCTGTTGCTCTTGAAATAATGTCATCAGGTGGGTGTTTTGGTGTAATACACTGAAAACCAGAGCAGAAATGCTGAAATATTCCCATGGTATGCATGGTCTTAGGAGCAAAGCACCGTGACTCAGCCTAAGTAGATCTGCCGCTTATTCTTTTGTACTGCCAGCAGATTGTGGAAGTAGAGTATAAAAACCATCCTGATGGAGAGATCTTTGCATTTTAGGCTTAGTCTAAGTGTCTCAAGTAGCCGGGGTTTTTGATTGGGCCTAATCCATCAGGTCTGATGGCGTTCCTCCTCGTCTCCAGATGAATGTGGTAGAAAATATAAAGCAAGGAAATGTCCTTTGGCCTAGCCTTGCCTTGCCTTATTTCCTTCTCATCCTGTTCTCTGTCCCAGCCTCTCTCACTAACCCCTCGTCTGGCTGCATGTCTCTTCTTTCCTCTCTCCTTTTCTCAAACTCTCCTGCTTCCTGGCTTTTGTCTTTCCATTCTTCCATTTCAGTCCTGCAGCCCGGCACTAGATTTTCCTCTTCCCTCCCTTTGGCTTGCTCCCTTCGCTTTCTCCCTTTGTTCCATATCCTTCTTTCCGACTTGTCTCTTGGAGACTTTTGGCCACGCTGGACCCAACTCTGGGGATGTTCTGGAAACTTTTCAGAGGCCTCGCTGCTGACAGGGGGGACAGCAGGCAGTGACAGGCCCGGGGCTGACAGGCTCCCCCTCCCCTAGGGGGCGCTCGGCTGCCACACCCAGCTGACATAGAACCTTTCTCACAATGCCCGCTACCGTGGTGAGGATGCGGGCACTCTGCAGGTGACAGGGACACAGCAGGACTTGGTGTCAGCTCAGCAACTTCTCAGTTCCCCAAAGAAGCTGAATTCTGCAAATCGCTGGTGTTGCTCTTGAAATGATGTCATCAGGTGGGTGTTTTGGTGTAATACACTGAAAACCAGAGCAGAAATGCTGAAATATTCCCATGGTATGCATGGTCTTAGGAGCAAAGCACCATGACTCAGCCTAAGTAGATCTGCCGCTTATTCTTTTGTACTGCCAGCAGATTGTGGAAGTAGAGTATAAAAACCATCCTGATGGAGAGATCTTTGCATTTTAGGCTTAGTCTAAGTGTCTCAAGTAGCCGGGGTTTTTGATTGGGCCTAATCCATCAGGTCTGATGGCGTTCCGCCTCGTCTCCAGATGAATGTGGTAGAAAACATAAAGCAAGGAAATGTCCTTTGGCCTAGACTTGCCTTGCCTTATTTCCTTCTCATCCTGTTCTCTGTGCCAGCCTCTCTCACTAACCCCTCGTCTGGCTGCATGTCTCTTCTTTCCTCTCTCCTTTTCTCAAACTCTCCTGCTTCCTGGCTTTTGTCTTTCCATTCCTCCATTTCAGTCCTGCAGCCCGGCACTAGATTTTCCTCTTCCCTCCCTTTGGCTTGCTCCCTTCGCTTTCTCCCTTTGTTCCATATCCTTCTTTCCGACTTGTCTCTTGGAGACTTTTGGCCACGCTGGACCCAAGTCTGGGGATGTTTTGGAAACTTTTCAGAGGCCTCGCTGCTGACAGGGGGGACAGCAGGCAGTGACAGGCCCGGGGCTGACAGGCTCCCCCTCCCCTAGGGGGCGCTCGGCTGCCACACCCAGCTGACATAGAACCTTTGTCACAATGCCCGCTACCGTGGTGAGGCTGCGGGCACTCTGCAGGTGACAGGGACACAGCAGGCCTTGGTGTCAGCTCAGCAACTTCTCAGTTCCCCAAAGAAGCTGAATTCTGCAAATCGCTGCTGTTGCTCTTGAAATGATGTCATCAGGTGGGTGTTTTGGTGTAATACACTGAAAACCAGAGCAGAAATGCTGAAATATTCCCATGGTATGCATGGTCTTAGGAGCAAAGCACCGTGACTCAGCCTAAGTAGATCTGCCGCTTATTCTTTTGTACTGCCAGCAGATTGTGGAAGTAGAGTATAAAAACCATCCTGATGGAGAGATCTTTGCATTTTAGGCTTAGTCTAAGTGTCTCAAGTAGCCGGGGTTTTTGATTGGGCCTAATCCATCAGGTCTGATGGCGTTCCTCCTCGTCTCCAGATGAATGTGGTAGAAAATATAAAGCAAGGAAATGTCCTTTGGCCTAGCCTTGCCTTGCCTTATTTCCTTCTCATCCTGTTCTCTGTCCCAGCCTCTCTCACTAACCCCTCGTCTGGCTGCATGTCTCTTCTTTCCTCTCTCCTTTTCTCAAACTCTCCTGCTTCCTGGCTTTTGTCTTTCCATTCTTCCATTTCAGTCCTGCAGACCGGCACTAGATTTTCCTCTTCCCTCCCTTTGGCTTGCTCCCTTCGCTTTCTCCCTTTGTTCCATATCCTTCTTTCCGACTTGTCTCTTGGAGACTTTTGGCCACGCTGGACCCAACTCTGGGGATGTTCTGGAAACTTTTCAGAGGCCTCGCTGCTGACAGGGGGGACAGCAGGCAGTGACAGGCCCGGGGCTGACAGGCTCCCCCTCCCCTAGGGGGCGCTCGGCTGCCACACCCAGCTGACATAGAACCTTTCTCACAATGCCCGCTACCGTGGTGAGGATGCGGGCACTCTGCAGGTGACAGGGACACAGCAGGACTTGGTGTCAGCTCAGCAACTTCTCAGTTCCCCAAAGAAGCTGAATTCTGCAAATCGCTGGTGTTGCTCTTGAAATGATGTCATCAGGTGGGTGTTTTGGTGTAATACACTGAAAACCAGAGCAGAAATGCTGAAATATTACCATGGTATGCATGGTCTTAGGAGCAAAGCACCATGACTCAGCCTAAGTAGATCTGCCGCTTATTCTTTTGTACTGCCAGCAGATTGTGGAAGTAGAGTATAAAAACCATCCTGATGGAGAGATCTTTGCATTTTAGGCTTAGTCTAAGTGTCTCAAGTAGCCGGGGTTTTTGATTGGGCCTAATCCATCAGGTCTGATGGCGTTCCTCCTCGTCTCCAGATGAATGTGGTAGAAAACATAAAGCAAGGAAATGTCCTTTGGCCTAGACTTGCCTTGCCTTATTTCCTTCTCATCCTGTTCTCTGTGCCAGCCTCTCTCACTAACCCCTCGTCTGGCTGCATGTCTCTTCTTTCCTCTCTCCTTTTCTCAAACTCTCCTGCTTCCTGGCTTTTGTCTTTCCATTCCTCCATTTCAGTCCTGCAGCCCGGCACTAGATTTTCCTCTTCCCTCCCTTTGGCTTGCTCCCTTCGCTTTCTCCCTTTGTTCCATATCCTTCTTTCCGACTTGTCTCTTGGAGACTTTTAGCCACGCTGGACCCAAGTCTGGGGATGTTTTGGAAACTTTTCAGAGGCCTCGCTGCTGACAGGGGGGACAGCAGGCAGTGACAGGCCAGGGGCTGACAGGCTCCCCCTCCCCTAGCGGGCGCTCGGCTGCCACACCCAGCTGACATAGAACCTTTCTCACAATGCCCGCTACCGTGGTGAGGCTGCGGGCACTCTGCAGGTGACAGGGACACAGCAGGCCTTGGTGTCAGCTCAGCAACTTCTCAGTTCCCCAAAGAAGCTGAATTCTGCAAATCGCTGGTGTTGCTCTTGAAATGATGTCATCAGGTGGGTGTTTTGGTGTAATACACTGAAAACCAGAGCAGAAATGCTGAAATATTCCCATGGTATGCATGGTCTTAGGAGCAAAGCACCGTGACTCAGCCTAAGTAGATCTGCCGCTTATTCTTTTGTACTGCCAGCAGATTGTGGAAGTAGAGTATAAAAACCATCCTGATGGAGAGATCTTTGCATTTTAGGCTTAGTCTAAGTGTCTCAAGTAGCCGGGGTTTTTGATTGGGCCTAATCCATCAGGTCTGATGGCGTTCCTCCTCGTCTCCAGATGAATGTGGTAGAAAACATAAAGCAAGGAAATGTCCTTTGGCCTAGACTTGCCTTGCCTTATTTCCTTCTCATCCTGTTCTCTGTGCCAGCCTCTCTCACTAACCCCTCATCTGGCTGCATGTCTCTTCTTTCCTCTCTCCTTTTCTCAAACTCTCCTGCTTCCTGGCTTTTGTCTTTCCATTCCTCCATTTCAGTCCTGCAGCCCAGCACTAGATTTTCCTCTTCCCTCCCTTTGGCTTGCTCCCTTCGCTTTCTCCCTTTGTTCCATATCCTTCTTTCCGACTTGTCTCTTGGAGACTTTTGGCCACGCTGGACCCAAGTCTGGGGATGTTTTGGAAACTTTTCAGAGGCCTCGCTGCTGACAGGGGGACAGCAGGCAGTGACAGGCCCGGGGCTGACAGGCTCCCCCTCCCCTAGGGGGCGCTCGGCTGCCACACCCAGCTGACATAGAACCTTTGTCACAATGCCCGCTACCGTGGTGACGCTGCGGGCACTCTGCGGGTGACAGGGACACAGCAGGACTTGGTGTCAGCTCAGCAATTTCTCAGTTCCCCAAAGAAGCTGAATTCTGCAAATCACTGCTGTTGCTCTTGAAATGATGTCATCAGGTGGGTGTTTTGGTGTAATACACTGAAAACCAGAGCAGAAATGCTGAAATATTCCCATGGTATGCATGGTCATAGGAGCAAAGCACCGTGACTCAGCCTAAGTAGATCTGCCGCTTATTCTTTTGTACTGCCAGCAGATTGTGGAAGTAGAGTGTAAAAACCATCCTTATGGAGATATCTTTGCATTTTAGGCTTAGTCTAAGTGTCTCAAGTAGCCGGGGTTTTTGATTGGGCCTAATCCATCAGGTCTGATGGCGATCCTCCTCATCTCCAGATGAATGTGGTAGAAAATATAAAGCAAGGAAATGTCCTTTGGCCTAGACTTGCCTTGCCTTATTTCCTTCTCATCCTGTTCTCTGTGCCAGCCTCTCTCACTAACCGCTCGTCTGGCTGCATGTCTCTTCTTTCCTCTCTCCTTTTCTCAAACTCTCCTGCTTCCTGGCTTTTGTCTTTCCATTCCTCCATTTCAGTCCTGCAGCCCGGCACTAGATTTTCCTCTTCCCTCCCTTTGGCTTGCTCCCTTCGCTTTCTTCCTTTGTTCCATATCCTTCTTTCCGACTTGTCTCTTGGAGACTTTTGGCCACGCTGGAACCAAGTCTGGGGATGTTTTGGAAACTTTTCAGAGGCCTCACTGCTGACAGGGGGGACAGCAGGCAGTGACAGGCCCGGGGCTGACAGGCTCCCCCTCCCCTAGGGGGCGCTCGGCTGCCACACCCAGCTGACATAGAACCTTTGTCACAATGCTCGCTACCGTGGTGAGGCTGCGGGCACTCTGCAGGTGACAGGGACACAGCAGGCCTTGGTGTCAGCTCAGCAACTTCTCAGTTCCCCAAAGAAGCTGAATTCTGCAAATCGCTGCTTTTGCTCTTGAAATGATGTCATCAGGTGGGTGTTTTGGTGTAATACACTGAAAACCAGAGCAGAAATGCTGAAATATTCCCATGGTATACATGGTCTTAGGAGCAAAGCACCGTGACTCAGCCTAAGTAGATCTGCCGCTTATTCTTTTGTACTGCCAGCAGATTGTGGAAGTAGAGTATAAAAACCATCCTGATGGAGAGATCTTTGCATTTTAGGCTTAGTCTAAGTGTCTCAAGTAGCCGGGGTTTTTGATTGGGCCTAATCCATCAGGTCTGATGGCGTTCCTCCTCGTCTCCAGATGAATGTGGTAGAAAACATAAAGCAAGGAAATGTCCTTTGGCCTAGCCTTGCCTTGCCTTATTTCCTTCTCATCCTGTTCTCTGTGCCAGCCTCTCTCACTAACCCCTCGTCTGGCTGCATGTCTCTTCTTTCCTCTCTCCTTTTCTCAAACTCTCCTGCTTCCTGGCTTTTGTCTTTCCATTCCTCCATTTCAGTCCTGCAGCCCGGCACTAGATTTTCCTCTTCCCTCCCTTTGGCTTGCTCCCTTCGCTTTCTCCCTTTGTTCCATATCCTTCTTTCCGACTTGTCTCTTGGAGACTTTTGGCCACGCTGGACCCAAGTCTGGGGATGTTTTGGAAACTTTTCAGAGGCCTCGCTGCTGACAGGGGGGACAGCAGGCAGTGACAGGCCCGGGGCTGACAGGCTCCCCCTCCCCTAGGAGGCGCTCGGCTGCCACACCCAGCTGACATAGAACCTTTGTCACAATGCCCGCTACCGTGGTGAGGCTGCGGGCACTCTGCGGGTGACAGGGACACAGCAGGACTTGGTGTCAGCTCAGCAATTTCTCAGTTCCCCAAAGAAGCTGAATTCTGCAAATCGCTGGTGTTGCTCTTGAAATGATGTCATCAGGTGGGTGTTTTGGTGTAATACACTGAAAACCAGAGCAGAAATGCTGAAATATTCCCATGGTATGCATGGTCTTAGGAACAAAGCACCGTGACTCAGCCTAAGTAGATCTGCCGCTTATTCTTTTGTACTGCCAGCAGATTGTGGAAGTAAAGTATAAAAACCATCCTGATGGAGAGATCTTTGCATTTTAGGCTTAGTCTAAGTGTCTCACGTAGCCGGGGTTTTTGATTGGGCCTAATCCATCAGGTCTGATGGCGTTCCTCCTCGTCTCCAGATGAATATGGTAGAAAATATAAAGCAAGGAAATGTCCTTTGGCCTAGCCTTGCCTTGCCTTATTTCCTTCTCATCCTGTTCTCTGTGCCAGCCTCTCTCACTAACCGCTCGTCTGGCTGCATGTCTCTTCTTTCCTCTCTCCTTTTCTCAAACTCTCCTGCTTCCTGGCTTTTGTCTTTCCATTCCTCCATTTCAGTCCTGCAGCCCGGCACTAGATTTTCCTCTTCCCTCCCTTTGGCTTGCTCCCTTCGCTTTCTCCCTTTGTTCCATATCCTTCTTTCCGACTTGTCTCTTGGAGACTTTTGGCCACGCTGGACCCAAGTCTGGGGATGTTTTGGAAACTTTTCAGAGGCCTCGCTGCTGACAGGGGGGACAGCAGGCAGTGACAGGCCTGGGGCTGACAGGCTCCCCCTCCCCTAGGGGGCGCTCGGCTGCCACACCCAGCTGACATAGAACCTTTGTCACAATGCCCGCTACCGTGGTGAGGCTGCGGGCACTCTGCAGGTGACAGGGACACAGCAGGCCTTGGTGTCAGCTCAGCAACTTCTCAGTTCCCCAAAGAAGCTGAATTCTGCAAATCGCTGCTGTTGCTCTTGAAATGATGTCATCAGGTGGGTGTTTTGGTGTAATACACTGAAAACCAGAGCAGAAATGCTGAAATATTCCCATGGTATGCATGGTCTTAGGAGCAAAGCACCATGACTCAGCCTAAGTAGATCTGCCGCTTATTCTTTTGTACTGCCAGCAGATTGTGGAAGTAGAGTATAAAAACCATCCTGATGGAGAGATCTTTGCATTTTAGGCTTAGTCTAAGTGTCTCAAGTAGCCGGGGTTTTTGATTGGGCCTAATCCATCAGGTCTGATGGCGTTCCTCCTCGTCTCCAGATGAATGTGGTAGAAAACATAAAGCAAGGAAATGTCCTTTGGCCTAGACTTGCCTTGCCTTATTTCCTTCTCATCCTGTTCTCTCTCCCAGCCTCTCTCACTAACCCCTCGTCTGGCTGCATGTCTCTTCTTTCCTCTCTCCTTTTCTCAAACTCTCCTGCTTCCTGGCTTTTGTCTTTCCATTCCTCCATTTCAGTCCTGCAGCCCGGCACTAGATTTTCCTCTTCTCTCCCTTTGGCTTGCTCCCTTCGCTTTCTCCCTTTGTTCCATATCCTTCTTTCCGACTTGTCTCTTGGAGACTTTTAGCCACGCTGGACCCAAGTCTGGGGATGTTTTGGAAACTTTTCAGAGGCCTCGCTGCTGAGAAGGGGGGACAGCAGGCAGTGACAGGCCAGGGGCTGACAGGCTCCCCCTCCCCTAGCGGGCGCTCGGCTGCCACACCCAGCTGACATAGAACCTTTCTCACAATGCCCGCTACCGTGGTGAGGCTGCGGGCACTCTGCAGGTGACAGGGACACAGCAGGCCTTGGTGTCAGCTCAGCAACTTCTCAGTTCCCCAAAGAAGCTGAATTCTGCAAATCGCTGGTGTTGCTCTTGAAATGATGTCATCAGGTGGGTGTTTTGGTGTAATACACTGAAAACCAGAGCAGAAATGCTGAAATATTCCCATGGTATGCATGGTCTTAGGAGCAAAGCACCGTGACTCAGCCTAAGTAGATCTGCCGCTTATTCTTTTGTACTGCCAGCAGATTGTGGAAGTAGAGTATAAAAACCATCCTGATGGAGAGATCTTTGCATTTTAGGCTTAGTCTAAGTGTCTCAAGTAGCCGGGGTTTTTGATTGGGCCTAATCCATCAGGTCTGATGGCGTTCCTCCTCGTCTCCAGATGAATGTGGTAGAAAACATAAAGCAAGGAAATGTCCTTTGGCCTAGACTTGCCTTGCCTTATTTCCTTCTCATCCTGTTCTCTGTGCCAGCCTCTCTCACTAACCCCTCATCTGGCTGCATGTCTCTTCTTTCCTCTCTCCTTTTCTCAAACTCTCCTGCTTCCTGGCTTTTGTCTTTCCATTCCTCCATTTCAGTCCTGCAGCCCAGCACTAGATTTTCCTCTTCCCTCCCTTTGGCTTGCTCCCTTCGCTTTCTCCCTTTGTTCCATATCCTTCTTTCCGACTTGTCTCTTGGAGACTTTTGGCCACGCTGGACCCAAGTCTGGGGATGTTTTGGAAACTTTTCAGAGGCCTCGCTGCTGACAGGGGGACAGCAGGCAGTGACAGGCCCGGGGCTGACAGGCTCCCCCTCCCCTAGGGGGCGCTCGGCTGCCACACCCAGCTGACATAGAACCTTTGTCACAATGCCCGCTACCGTGGTGACGCTGCGGGCACTCTGCGGGTGACAGGGACACAGCAGGACTTGGTGTCAGCTCAGCAATTTCTCAGTTCCCCAAAGAAGCTGAATTCTGCAAATCACTGCTGTTGCTCTTGAAATGATGTCATCAGGTGGGTGTTTTGGTGTAATACACTGAAAACCAGAGCAGAAATGCTGAAATATTCCCATGGTATGCATGGTCATAGGAGCAAAGCACCGTGACTCAGCCTAAGTAGATCTGCCGCTTATTCTTTTGTACTGCCAGCAGATTGTGGAAGTAGAGTGTAAAAACCATCCTTATGGAGATATCTTTGCATTTTAGGCTTAGTCTAAGTGTCTCAAGTAGCCGGGGTTTTTGATTGGGCCTAATCCATCAGGTCTGATGGCGATCCTCCTCATCTCCAGATGAATGTGGTAGAAAATATAAAGCAAGGAAATGTCCTTTGGCCTAGACTTGCCTTGCCTTATTTCCTTCTCATCCTGTTCTCTGTGCCAGCCTCTCTCACTAACCGCTCGTCTGGCTGCATGTCTCTTCTTTCCTCTCTCCTTTTCTCAAACTCTCCTGCTTCCTGGCTTTTGTCTTTCCATTCCTCCATTTCAGTCCTGCAGCCCGGCACTAGATTTTCCTCTTCCCTCCCTTTGGCTTGCTCCCTTCGCTTTCTCCCTTTGTTCCATATCCTTCTTTCCGACTTGTCTCTTGGAGACTTTTGGCCACGCTGGACCCAAGTCTGGGGATGTTTTGGAAACTTTTCAGAGGCCTCGCTGCTGACAGGGGGGACAGCAGGCAGTGACAGGCCCGGGGCTGACAGGCTCCCCCTCCCCTAGGAGGCGCTCGGCTGCCACACCCAGCTGACATAGAACCTTTGTCACAATGCCCGCTACCGTGGTGAGGCTGCGGGCACTCTGCGGGTGACAGGGACACAGCAGGACTTGGTGTCAGCTCAGCAATTTCTCAGTTCCCCAAAGAAGCTGAATTCTGCAAATCGCTGGTGTTGCTCTTGAAATGATGTCATCAGGTGGGTGTTTTGGTGTAATACACTGAAAACCAGAGCAGAAATGCTGAAATATTCCCATGGTATGCATGGTCTTAGGAACAAAGCACCGTGACTCAGCCTAAGTAGATCTGCCGCTTATTCTTTTGTACTGCCAGCAGATTGTGGAAGTAAAGTATAAAAACCATCCTGATGGAGAGATCTTTGCATTTTAGGCTTAGTCTAAGTGTCTCACGTAGCCGGGGTTTTTGATTGGGCCTAATCCATCAGGTCTGATGGCGTTCCTCCTCGTCTCCAGATGAATATGGTAGAAAATATAAAGCAAGGAAATGTCCTTTGGCCTAGCCTTGCCTTGCCTTATTTCCTTCTCATCCTGTTCTCTGTGCCAGCCTCTCTCACTAACCGCTCGTCTGGCTGCATGTCTCTTCTTTCCTCTCTCCTTTTCTCAAACTCTCCTGCTTCCTGGCTTTTGTCTTTCCATTCCTCCATTTCAGTCCTGCAGCCCGGCACTAGATTTTCCTCTTCCCTCCCTTTGGCTTGCTCCCTTCGCTTTCTCCCTTTGTTCCATATCCTTCTTTCCGACTTGTCTCTTGGAGACTTTTGGCCACGCTGGACCCAAGTCTGGGGATGTTTTGGAAACTTTTCAGAGGCCTCGCTGCTGACAGGGGGGACAGCAGGCAGTGACAGGCCTGGGGCTGACAGGCTCCCCCTCCCCTAGGGGGCGCTCGGCTGCCACACCCAGCTGACATAGAACCTTTGTCACAATGCCCGCTACCGTGGTGAGGCTGCGGGCACTCTGCAGGTGACAGGGACACAGCAGGCCTTGGTGTCAGCTCAGCAACTTCTCAGTTCCCCAAAGAAGCTGAATTCTGCAAATCGCTGCTGTTGCTCTTGAAATGATGTCATCAGGTGGGTGTTTTGGTGTAATACACTGAAAACCAGAGCAGAAATGCTGAAATTTTCCCATGGTATGCATGGTCTTAGGAGCAAAGCACCGTGACTCAGCCTAAGTAGATCTGCCGCTTATTCTTTTGTACTGCCAGCAGATTGTGGAAGTAGAGTGTAAAAACCATCCTTATGGAGAGATCTTTGCATTTTAGGCTTAGTCTAAGTGTCTCAAGTAGCCGGGGTTTTTGATTGGGCCTAATCCATCAGGTCTGATGGCGTTCCTCCTCGTCTCCAGATGAATGTGGTAGAAAACATAAAGCAAGGAAATGTCCTTTGGCCTAGCCTTGCCTTGCCTTATTTCCTTCTCATCCTGTTCTCTGTCCCAGCCTCTCTCACTAAGCCCTCGTCTGGCTGCATGTCTCTTCTTTCCTCTCTCCTTTTCTCAAACTCTCCTGCTTCCTGGCTTTCGTCTTTCAATTCCTCCATTTCAGTCCTGCAGCCCCGCACTACTTTTTCCTCTTGCCTCCCTTTGGCCTGCTCCCTTGGCTTTGTCCCTCTGTTCCATATCCTTCTTCCCGACTTGTCTCTTGGAGACTTCTGGCCACTTGGGAGCCAAGTCTGGGGATGTTTTGGAAACTTTTCAGAGGCCTCGCTGGTGACAGGGGGGACAGCAGGCAGTGACAGGCCCGGGGCTGACAGGCTCCCCCTCCCCTAGCGGGCGCTCGGCTGCCACACCCAGCTGACATAGAACCTTTGTCACAACGCCCGCTACCGTGGGGAGGATCTGGGCACTCTGCAGGTGACAGGGACCCAGCAGGACTTGCTGTCAGCTCAGCAATTGCTCAGTTCCCCAAAGAAGCTGAATTCTGCAAATTGCTGCTTTTGCTCTTGAAATGATGTCATCAGGTGGGTGTTTTGGTGTAATACACTGAAAACCAGAGCAGAAATGCTGAAATATTCCCATGATATGCATGGTCTCTGCACCAAACCACCATGAATCAGCCAACGTACATCTGCCGCTTGTTCTTCTGTACTGACAGCAGATTGTGGAGGTACAGTATAAAAACCATCTTTATGGAGAGATCTTTGTGGTTTAGCCTTAGTCTAAGTGTCTCAAGTAGCCGGGGCTTTTGTTTGGGCCTAATCCATAACGTCTGATGGCTTTCCTCCTCTTCTCAAGATGAATGTGGTAGAAAATATAAATCAAAGAAACGTCCTTTGGCCTAGCCTTGCCTTGCCTTGCCTTATTTCCTTCTCATCCTGTTCTCTGTCCCAGCCTCTCTCACTAACCCCTCGTCTGGCTGCATGTCTCTTCTTTCCTCTCTCCTTTTCTCAAACTCTCCTGCTTCCTGGCTTTCGTCTTTCAATTCCTCCATTTCAGTCCTGCAGCCCCGCACTACTTTTTCCTCTTGCCTTTCTTTGGCCTGCTCCCTTGGCTTTCTCCCTCTGTTCCATATCCTTCTTCCCGACTTGTCTCTTGGACACTTTTGGCCACTTGGGAGCCAAGTCTGGGGACGTTTTGGAAACTTTTCAGAGGCCTCGCTGGTGACAGGGGGGACAGCAGGCAGTGACAGGCCCGGGGCTGACAGGCTCCCCCTCCCCTAGCGGGCGCTCGGCTGCCACACCCAGCTGACATAGAACCTTTGTCACAATGCCCGCTACCGTGGGGAGGATGCGGGCACTGTGCAGGTGACAGGGACCCAGCAGGACTTGGTGTCAGCTCAGCAATTGCTCAGTTCCCCAAAGAAGCTGAATTCTGCAAATAGCTGCTTTTGCTCTTGAAATGATGTCATCAGGTGGGTGTTTTGGTGTAATACACTGAAAACCAGAGCACAAATGCTGAAATATTCCCATGATATGCATGGTCTCTGCACCAAACCACCATGACTCAGCCTACGTACATCTGCCGCTTGTTCTTCTGTACTGACAGCAGATTGTGGAGGTACAGTATAAAAACCATCTTTATGGAGAGATCTTTGTGGTTTAGGCTTAGTCTAAGTGTCTCAAGTAGCTGGGGCTTTTGTTTGGGCCTAATCCATAAGGTCTGATGGCTTTCCTCCTCATCTCAAGATGAATGTGGTAGAAAATATAAATCTAAGAAACGTCCTTTGGCCTAGCCTTGCCTTGCCTTGCCTTATTTCCTTCTCATCCTGTTCTCTGTCCCAGCCTCTCTCACTAAGCCCTCGTCTGGCTGCATGTCTCTTCTTTCCTCTCTCCTTTTCTCAAACTCTCCTGCTTCCTGGCTTTCCTCTTTCAATTCCTCCATTTCAGTCCTGCAGCCCTGCACTACTTTTTCCTCTTGCCTCCCTTTGGCCTGCTCCCTTGGCTTTCTCCCTCTGTTCCATATCCTTCTTCCCGACTTGTCTCTTGGAGACTTTTGGCCACTTGGGAGCCAAGTCTGGGGATGTTTTGGAAACTTTTCAGAGGCCTCGCTGGTGACAGGGGGGACAGCAGGCAGTGACAGGCCCGGGGCTGACAGGCTCCCCCTCCCCTAGCGGGCGCTCGGCTGCCACACCCAGCTGACATAGAACCTTTGTCACAATGCCCGCTACCGTGGGGAGGATGCGGGCACTCTGCAGGTGACAGGGACCCAGCAGGACTTGCTGTCAGCTCAGCAATTGCTCAGTTCCCCAAAGAAGCTGAATTCTGCAAATTGCTGCTTTTGCTCTTGAAATGATGTCATCAGGTGAGTGTTTTGGTGTAATACACTGAAAACCAGAGCAGAAATGCTGAAATATTCCCATGATATGCATGGTCTCTGCACCAAACCACCATGACTCAGCCTAAGTACATCTGCCGCTTGTTCTTCTGTACTGACAGAAGATTGTGGAGGTACAGTATAGAAACCATCTTTATGGAGAGATCTTGCTGGTTTAGGCTTAGTCTAAGTGTCTCAAGTAGCCGGGGCTTTTGTTTGGGTCTATTCCATAAGGTCTGATGGCTTTCCTCCTCATCTCAAGATGAATGTGGTAGAAAATATAAATCAAAGAAACGTCCTTTGGCCTAGCCTTGCCTTGCCTTGCCTTATTTCCTTCTCATCCTGTTCTCTGTCCCAGCCTCTCTCACTAAGCCCTCGTCTGGCTGCATGTCTCTTCTTTCCTCTCTCCTTTTCTCAAACTCTCCTGCTTCCTGGCTTTCCTCTTTCAATTCCTCCATTTCAGTCCTGCAGCCCCGCACTACTTTTTCCTCTTGCCTCCCTCTGGCCTGCTCCCTTGGCTTTCTCCCTCTGTTCCATATCCTTCTTCCCGACTTGTCTCTTGGAGACTTTTGGCCACTTGGGAGCCAAGTCTGGGGATGTTTTGGAAACATTTCAGAGGCCTCGCTGGTGACAGGGGGGACAGCAGGCAGTGACAGGCCTGGGGCTGACAGGCTCACCCTCCCCTAGCGGGCGCTCGGCTGCCACACCCAGCTGACATAGAACCTTTGTCACAATGCCCGCTACCGTGGGGAGGATGCGGGCACTCTGCAGGTGACAGGGACCCAGCAGGACTTGCTGTCAGCTCAGCAATTGCTCAGTTCCCCAAAGAAGCTGAATTCTGCAAATTGCTGCTTTTGCTCTTGAAATGATGTCATCAGGTGGGTGTTTTGGTGTAATACACTGAAAACCAGAGCACAAATGCTGAAATATTCCCATGGTATGCATGGTCTTAGGAGCAAAGCACCGTGACTCAGCCTAAGTAGATCTGCCGCTTATTCTTTTGTACTGCCAGCAGATTGTGGAAGTAGAGTCTAAAAACCATCCTGATGGAGAGATCTTTGCATTTTAGGCTTAGTCTAAGTGTCTCAAGTAGCCGGGGTTTTTGATTGGGCCTAATCCATCAGGTCTGATGGCGTTCCTCCTCGTCTCCAGATGAATGTGGTAGAAAACATAAAGCAAGGAAATGTCCTTTGGCCTAGCCTTGCCTTGCCTTATTTCCTTCTCATCCTGTTCTCTGTCCCAGCCTCTCTCACTAACCCCTCGTCTGGCTGCATGTCTCTTCTTTCCTCTCTCCTTTTCTCAAACTCTCCTGCTTCCTGGCTTTCGTCTTTCAATTCCTCCATTTCAGTCCTGCAGCCCCGCACTACTTTTTCCTCTTGCCTCCCTCTGGCCTGCTCCCTTGGCTTTCTCCCTCTGTTCCATATCCTTCTTCCCGACTTGTCTCTTGGAGACTTTTGGCCACTTGGGAGCCAAGTCTGGGGATGTTTTGGAAACTTTTCAGAGGCCTCGCTGGTGACAGGGGGGACAGCAGGCAGTGACAGGCCTGGGGCTGACAGGCTCACCCTCCCCTAGCGGGCGCTCGGCTGCCACACCCAGCTGACATAGAACCTTTGTCACAATGCCCGCTACCGTGGGGAGGATGCGGGCACTCTGCAGGTGACAGGGACCCAGCAGGACTTGCTGTCAGCTCAGCAATTGCTCAGTTCCCCAAAGAAGCTGAATTCTGCAAATTGCTGCTTTTGCTCTTGAAATGATGTCATCAGGTGGGTGTTTTGGTGTAATACACTGAAAACCAGAGCAGAAATGCTGAAATATTCCCATGGTATGCATGGTCTTAGGAGCAAAGCACCGTGACTCAGCCTAAGTAGATCTGCCGCTTATTCTTTTGTACTGCCAGCAGATTGTGGAAGTAGAGTCTAAAAACCATCCTGATGGAGAGATCTTTGCATTTTAGGCTTAGTCTAAGTGTCTCAAGTAGCCGGGGTTTTTGATTGGGCCTAATCCATCAGGTCTGATGGCGTTCCTCCTCGTCTCCAGATGAATGTGGTAGAAAACATAAAGCAAGGAAATGTCCTTTGGCCTAGCCTTGCCTTGCCTTATTTCCTTCTCATCCTGTTCTCTGTCCCAGCCTCTCTCACTAACCCCTCGTCTGGCTGCATGTCTCTTCTTTCCTCTCTCCTTTTCTCAAACTCTCCTGCTTCCTGGCTTTCCTCTTTCAATTCCTCCATTTCATTCCTGCAGCCCCGCACTACTTTTTCCTCTTGCCTCCCTCTGGCCTGCTCCCTTGGCTTTCTCCCTCTGTTCCATATCCTTCTTCCCGACTTGTCTCTTGGAGACTTTTGGCCACTTGGGAGCCAAGTCTGGGGATGTTTTGGAAACTTTTCAGAGGCCTCGCTGGTGACAGGGGGGACAGCAGGCAGTGACAGGCCTGGGGCTGACAGGCTCACCCTCCCCTAGCGGGCGCTCGGCTGCCACACCCAGCTGACATAGAACCTTTGTCACAATGCCCGCTACCGTGGGGAGTATGCGGGCACTCTGCAGGTGACAGGGACCCAGCAGGACTTGCTGTCAGCTCAGCAATTGCTCAGTTCCCCAAAGAAGCTGAATTCTGCAAATTGCTGCTTTTGCTCTTGAAATGATGTCATCAGGTGGGTGTTTTGGTGTAATACACTGAAAACCAGAGCAGAAATGCTGAAATATTCCCATGGTATGCATGGTCTTAGGAGCAAAGCACCGTGACTCAGCCTAAGTAGATCTGCCGCTTATTCTTTTGTACTGCCAGCAGATTGTGGAAGTAGAGTCTAAAAACCATCCTGATGGAGAGATCTTTGCATTTTAGGCTTAGTCTAAGTGTCTCAAGTAGCCGGGGTTTTTGATTGGGCCTAATCCATCAGGTCTGATGGCGTTCCTCCTCGTCTCCAGATGAATGTGGTAGAAAACATAAAGCAAGGAAATGTCCTTTGGCCTAGCCTTGCCTTGCCTTATTTCCTTCTCATCCTGTTCTCTGTCCCAGCCTCTCTCACTAACCCCTCGTCTGGCTGCATGTCTCTTCTTTCCTCTCTCCTTTTCTCAAACTCTCCTGCTTCCTGGCTTTCGTCTTTCAATTCCTCCATTTCAGTCCTGCAGCCCCGCACTACTTTTTCCTCTTGCCTCCCTCTGGCCTGCTCCCTTGGCTTTCTCCCTCTGTTCCATATCCTTCTTCCCGACTTGTCTCTTGGAGACTTTTGGCCACTTGGGAGCCAAGTCTGGGGATGTTTTGGAAACTTTTCAGAGGCCTCGCTGGTGACAGGGGGGACAGCAGGCAGTGACAGGCCTGGGGCTGACAGGCTCACCCTCCCCTAGCGGGCGCTCGGCTGCCACACCCAGCTGACATAGAACCTTTGTCACAATGCCCGCTACCGTGGGGAGGATGCGGGCACTCTGCAGGTGACAGGGACCCAGCAGGACTTGCTGTCAGCTCAGCAATTGCTCAGTTCCCCAAAGAAGCTGAATTCTGCAAATTGCTGCTTTTGCTCTTGAAATGATGTCATCAGGTGGGTGTTTTGGTGTAATACACTGAAAACCAGAGCAGAAATGCTGAAATATTCCCATGATATGCATGGTCTCTGCACCAAACCACCATGACTCAGCCTACGTACATCTGCCGCTTGTTCTTCTGTACTGACAGCAGATTGTGGAGGTACAGTATAAAAAACATCTTTATGGAGAGATCTTTGTGGTTTAGGCTTAGTCTAAGTGTCTCAAGTAGCCGGGGCTTTTGTTTGGGCCTAATCCATAACGTCTGATGGCTTTCCTCCTCCTCTCAAGATGAATGTGGTAGAAAATATAAATCAAAGAAACGTCCTTTGGCCTAGCCTTGCCTTGCCTTGCCTTATTTCCTTCTCATCCTGTTCTCTGTCCCAGCCTCTCTCACTAAGCCCTCGTCTGGCTGCATGTCTCTTCTTTCCTCTCTCCTTTTCTCAAACTCTCCTGCTTCCTGGCTTTCGTCTTTCAATTCCTCCATTTCAGTCCTGCAGCCCGGCACTACTTTTTCCTCTTGCCTCCCTTTGGCCTGCTCCCTTGGCTTTCTCCCTCTGTTCCATATCCTTCTTCCCGACTTGTCTCTTGGAGACTTTTGGCCACTTGGGAGCCAAGTCTGGGGATGTTTTGGAAACTTTTCAGAGGCCTCGCTGGTGACAGGGGGGACAGCAGGCAGTGACAGGCCCGGGGCTGACAGGCTCCCCCTCCCCTAGCGGGCGCTCGGCTGCCACACCCAGCTGACATAGAACCTTTGTCACAATGCCCGCTACCGTGGGGAGGATGCGGGCACTCTGCAGGTGACAGGGACCCAGCAGGACTTGCTGTCAGCTCAGCAATTGCTCAGTTCCCCAAAGAAGCTGAATTCTGCAAATTGCTGCTTTTGCTCTTGAAATGATGTCATCAGGTGGGTGTTTTGGTGTAATACACTGAAAACCAGAGCAGAAATGCTGAAATATTCCCATGGTATGCATGGTCTTAGGAGCAAAGCACCGTGACTCAGCCTAAGTAGATCTGCCGCTTATTCTTTTGTACTGCCAGCAGATTGTGGAAGTAGAGTATAAAAACCATCCTGATGGAGAGATCTTTGCATTTTAGGCTTAGTCTAAGTGTCTCAAGTAGCCGGGGTTTTTGATTGGGCCTAATCCATCAGGTCTGATGGCGTTCCTCCTCGTCTCCAGATGAATGTGGTAGAAAACATAAAGCAAGGAAATGTCCTTTGGCCTAGCCTTGCCTTGCCTTGCCTTATTTCCTTCTCATCCTGTTCTCTGTCCCAGCCTCTCTCACTAAGCCCTCGTCTGGCTGCATGTCTCTTCTTTCCTCTCTCCTTTTCTCAAACTCTCCTGCTTCCTGGCTTTCGTCTTTCAATTCCTCCATTTCAGTCCTGCAGCCCCGCACTACTTTTTCCTCTTGCCTCCCGCTGGCCTGCTCCCTTGGCTTTCTCCCTGTGTTCCATATCCTTCTTCCCGACTTGTCTCTTGGAGACTTTTGGCCACTTGGGAGCCAAGTCTGGGGATGTTTTGGAAACTTTTCAGAGGCCTCGCTGGTGACAGGGGGGACAGCAGGCAGTGACAGGCCCGGGGCTGACAGGCTCACCCTCCCCTAGCGGGCGCTCGGCTGCCACACCCAGCTGACATAGAACCTTTGTCACAATGCCCGCTACCGTGGGGAGGATGCGGGCACTCTGCAGGTGACAGGGACCCAGCAGGACTTGCTGTCAGCTCAGCAATTGCTCAGTTCCCCAAAGAAGCTGAATTCTGCAAATTGCTGCTTTTGCTCTTGAAATGATGTCATCAGGTGGGTGTTTTGGTGTAATACACTGAAAACCAGAGCACAAATGCTGAAATATTCCCATGGTATGCATGGTCTTAGGAGCAAAGCACCGTGACTCAGCCTAAGTAGATCTGCCGCTTATTCTTTTGTACTGCCAGCAGATTGTGGAGGTACAGTATGAAAACCATCTTTATGGAGAGATCTTTGTGGTTTAGGCTTAGTCTAAGTGTCTCAAGTAGCCGGGGCTTTTGTTTGGGCCTAATCCATAAGGTCTGATGGCTTTCCTCCTCATCTCAAGATGAATGTGGTAGAAAATATAAATCAAAGAAACGTCCTTTGGCCTAGCCTTGCCTTGCCTTGCCTTATTTCCTTCTCATCCTGTTCTCTGTCCCAGCCTCTCTCACTAACCCCTCATCTGGCTGCATGTCTCTTCTTTCCTCTCTCCTTTTCTCAAACTCTCCTGCTTCCTGGCTTTACTCTTTCAATTCCTCCGTTTCAGTCCTGCAGCCCCGCACTACTTTTTCCTCTTGCCTCCCTCTGGCCTGCTCCCTTGGCTTTCTCCCTCTGTTCCATATCCTTCTTCCCGACTTGTCTCTTGGAGACTTTTGGCCACTTGGGAGCCAAGTCTGGGGATGTTTTGGAAACTTTTCAGAGGCCTCGCTGGTGACAGGGGGGACAGCAGGCAGTGACAGGCCCGGGGCTGACAGACTCACCCTCCCCTAGCGGGCGCTCGGCTGCCACACCCAGCTGACATAGAACCTTTGTCACAATGCCCGCTACCGTGGGGAGGATGCGGGCACTCTGCAGGTGACAGGGACCCAGCAGGACTTGCTGTCAGCTCAGCAATTGCTCAGTTCCCCAAAGAAGCTGAATTCTGCAAATTGCTGCTTTTGCTCTTGAAATGATGTCATCAGGTGGGTGTTTTGGTGTAATACACTGAAAACCAGAGCAGAAATGCTGAAATATTCCCATGATATGCATGGTCTCTGCACCAAACCACCATGACTCAGCCTAAGTACATCTGCCGCTTGTTCTTCTGTACTGAGAGAAGATTGTGGAGGTACAGTATAGAAACCATCTTTATGGAGAGATCTTGCTGGTTTAGGCTTAGTCTAAGTGTCTCAAGTAGCCGGGGCTTTTGTTTGGGCCTAATCCATAAGGTCTGATGGCTTTCCTCCTCATCTCAAGATGAATGTGGTAGAAAATATAAATCAAAGAAACGTCCTTTGGCCTAGCCTTGCCTTGCCTTGCCTTATTTCCTTCTCATCCTGTTCTCTGTCCCAGCCTCTTTCACTAAGCCCTCGTCTGGCTGCATGTCTCTTCTTTCCTCTCTCCTTTTCTCAAACTCTCCTGCTTCCTGGCTTTCGTCTTTCAATTCCTCCATTTCAGTCCTGCAGCCCCGCACTACTTTTTCCTCTTGCCTCCTTTTGGCCTGCTCCCTTGGCTTTCTCCCTGTGTTCCATATCCTTCTTCCCGACTTGTCTCTTGGAGACTTTTGGCCACTTGGGAGCCAAGTCTGGGGATGTTTTGGAAACTTTTCAGAGGCCTCGCTGGTGACAGGGGGGACAGCAGGCAGTAACAGGCCCGGGGCTGACAGGCTCCCCCTCCCCTAGCGGGCGCTCGGCTGCCACACCCAGCTGACATAGAACCTTTGTCACAATGCCCGCTACCGTGGGGAGGATGCGGGCACTCTGCAGGTGACAGGGACCCAGCAGGACTTGCTGTCAGCTCAGCAATTGCTCAGTTCCCCAAAGAAGCTGAATTCTGCAAATTGCTGCTTTTGCTCTTGAAATGATGTCATCAGGTGGGTGTTTTGGTGTAATACACTGAAAACCAGAGCAGAAATGCTGAAATATTCCCATGGTATGCATGGTCTTAGGAGCAAAGCACCGTGACTCAGCCTAAGTAGATCTGCCGCTTATTCTTTTGTACTGCCAGCAGATTGTGGAAGTAGAGTATAAAAACCATCCTTATGGATAGATCTTTGCATTTTAGGCTTAGTCTAAGTGTCTCAAGTAGCCGGGGTTTTTGATTGGGCCTAATCCATCAGGTCTGATGGCGTTCCTCCTCGTCTCCAGATGAATGTGGTAGAAAACATAAAGCAAGGAAATGTCCTTTGGCCTAGCCTTGCCTTGCCTTATTTCCTTCTCATTCTGTTCTCTGTCCCAGCCTCTCTCACTAAGCCCTCGTCTGGCTGCATGTCTCTTCTTTCCTCTCTCCTTTTCTCAAACTCTCCTGCTTCCTGGCTTTCATCTTTCAATTCCTCCATTTCAGTCCTGCAGCCCCGCACTACTTTTTCCTCTTGCCTCCCTTTGGCCTGCTCCCTTGGCTTTCTCCCTGTGTTCCATATCCTTCTTCCCGACTTGTCTCTTGGAGACTTCTGGCCACTTGGGAGCCAAGTCTGGGGATGTTTTGGAAACTTTTTAGAGGCCTCGCTGGTGACAGGGGGGACAGCAGGCAGTGACAGGCCCGGGGCTGACAGGCTCCCCCTCCCCTAGCGGGCGCTCGGCTGCCACACCCAGCTGACATAGAACCTTTGTCACAATGCCCGCTACCGTGGGGAGGATGCGGGCACTCTGCAGGTGACAGGGATCCAGCAGGACTTGCTGTCAGCTCAGCAATTGCTCAGTTCCCCAAAGAAGCTGAATTCTGCAAATTGCTGCTTTTGCTCTTGAAATGATGTCATCAGGTGAGTGTTTTGGTGTAATACACTGAAAACCAGAGCAGAAATGCTGAAATATTCCCATGATATGCATGGTCTCTGCACCAAACCACCATGAATCAGCCAACGTACATCTGCCGCTTGTTCTTCTGTACTGACAGCAGATTGTGGAGGTACAGTATAAAAACCATCTTTATGGAGAGATCTTTGTGGTTTAGCCTTAGTCTAAGTGTCTCAAGTAGCCGGGGCTTTTGTTTGGGCCTAATCCATAACGTCTGATGGCTTTCCTCCTCATCTCAAGATGAATGTGGTAGAAAATATAAATCAAAGAAACGTCCTTTGGCCTAGCCTTGCCTTGCCTTGCCTTATTTCCTTCTCATCCTGTTCTCTGTCCCAGCCTCTCTCACTAACCCCTCGTCTGGCTGCATGTCTCTTCTTTCCTCTCTCCTTTTCTCAAACTCTCCTGCTTCCTGGCTTTCGTCTTTCAATTCCTCCATTTCAGTCCTGCAGCCCCGCACTACTTTTTCCTCTTGCCTCCCTCTGGCCTGCTCCCTTGGCTTTCTCCCTCTGTTCCATATCCTTCTTCCCGACTTGTCTCTTGGAGACTTTTGGCCACTTGGGAGCCAAGTCTGGGGATGTTTTGGAAACTTTTCAGAGGCCTCGCTGGTGACAGGGGGGACAGCAGGCAGTGACAGGCCCGGGGCTGACAGGCTCACCCTCCCCTAGCGGGCGCTCGGCTGCCACACCCAGCTGACATAGAACCTTTGTCACAATGCCTGCTACCGTGGGGAGGATGCGGGCACTCTGCAGGTGACAGGGACCCAGCAGGATTTGCTGTCAGCTCAGCAATTGCTCAGTTCCCCAAAGAAGCTGAATTCTGCAAATTGCTGCTTTTGCTCTTGAAATGATGTCATCAGGTGGGTGTTTTGGTGTAATACACTGAAAACCAGAGCAGAAATGCTGAAATATTCCCATGGTATGCATGGTCTTAGGAGCAAAGCACCGTGACTCAGCCTAAGTAGATCTGCCGCTTATTCTTTTGTACTGCCAGCAGATTGTGGAAGTAGAGTATAAAAACCATCCTTATGGATAGATCTTTGCATTTTAGGCTTAGTCTAAGTGTCTCAAGTAGCCGGGGTTTTTGATTGGGCCTAATCCATCAGGTCTGATGGCGTTCCTCCTCGTCTCCAGATGAATGTGGTAGAAAACATAAAGCAAGGAAATGTCCTTTGGCCTAGCCTTGCCTTGCCTTATTTCCTTCTCATCCTGTTCTCTGTCCCAGCCTCTCTCACTAACCCCTCGTCTGGCTGCATGTCTCTTCTTTCCTCTCTCCTTTTCTCAAACTCTCCTGCTTCCTGGCTTTCATCTTTCAATTCCTCCATTTCAGTCCTGCAGCCCCGCACTACTTTTTCCTCTTGCCTCCCTTTGGCCTGCTCCCTTGGCTTTCTCCCTGTGTTCCATATCCTTCTTCCCGACTTGTCTCTTGGAGACTTCTGGCCACTTGGGAGCCAAGTCTGGGGATGTTTTGGAAACTTTTCAGAGGCCTCGCTGGTGACAGGGGGGACAGCAGGCAGTGACAGGCCCGGGGCTGACAGGCTCCCCCTCCCCTAGCGGGCGCTCGGCTGCCACACCCAGCTGACATAGAACCTTTGTCACAATGCCCGCTACCGTGGGGAGGATGCGGGCACTCTGCAGGTGACAGGGACCCAGCAGGACTTGCTGTCAGCTCAGCAATTGCTCAGTTCCCCAAAGAAGCTGAATTCTGCAAATTGCTGCTTTTGCTCTTGAAATGATGTCATCAGGTGAGTGTTTTGGTGTAATACACTGAAAACCAGAGCAGAAATGCTGAAATATTCCCATGATATGCATGGTCTCTGCACCAAACCACCATGAATCAGCCAACGTACATCTACCGCTTGTTCTTCTGTACTGACAGCAGATTGTGGAGGTACAGTATAAAAACCATCTTTATGGAGAGATCTTTGTGGTTTAGCCTTAGTCTAAGTGTCTCAAGTAGCCGGGGCTTTTGTTTGGGCCTAATCCATAAGGTCTGATGGCTTTCCTCCTCATCTCAAGATGAATGTGGTAGAAAATATAAATCAAAGAAACGTCCTTTGGCCTAGCCTTGCCTTGCCTTGCCTTATTTCCTTCTCATCCTGTTCTCTGTCCCAGCCTCTCTCACTAACCCCTCGTCTGGCTGCATGTCTCTTCTTTCCTCTCTCCTTTTCTCAAACTCTCCTGCTTCCTGGCTTTCGTCTTTCAATTCCTCCATTTCAGTCCTGCAGCCCCGCACTACTTTTTCCTCTTGCCTCCCTCTGGCCTGCTCCCTTGGCTTTCTCCCTCTGTTCCATATCCTTCTTCCCGACTTGTCTCTTGGAGACTTTTGGCCACTTGGGAGCCAAGTCTGGGGATGTTTTGGAAACTTTTCAGAGGCCTCGCTGGTGACAGGGGGGACAGCAGGCAGTGACAGGCCCGGGGCTGACAGGCTCACCCTCCCCTAGCGGGCGCTCGGCTGCCACACCCAGCTGACATAGAACCTTTGTCACAATGCCTGCTACCGTGGGGAGGATGCGGGCACTCTGCAGGTGACAGGGACCCAGCAGGATTTGCTGTCAGCTCAGCAATTGCTCAGTTCCCCAAAGAAGCTGAATTCTGCAAATTGCTGCTTTTGCTCTTGAAATGATGTCATCAGGTGGGTGTTTTGGTGTAATACACTGAAAACCAGAGCAGAAATGCTGAAATATTCCCATGGTATGCATGGTCTTAGGAGCAAAGCACCGTGACTCAGCCTAAGTAGATCTGCCGCTTATTCTTTTGTACTGCCAGCAGATTGTGGAAGTAGAGTATAAAAACCATCCTTATGGATAGATCTTTGCATTTTAGGCTTAGTCTAAGTGTCTCAAGTAGCCGGGGTTTTTGATTGGGCCTAATCCATCAGGTCTGATGGCGTTCCTCCTCGTCTCCAGATGAATGTGGTAGAAAACATAAAGCAAGGAAATGTCCTTTGGCCTAGCCTTGCCTTGCCTTATTTCCTTCTCATCCTGTTCTCTGTCCCAGCCTCTCTCACTAACCCCTCGTCTGGCTGCATGTCTCTTCTTTCCTCTCTCCTTTTCTCAAACTCTCCTGCTTCCTGGCTTTCATCTTTCAATTCCTCCATTTCAGTCCTGCAGCCCCGCACTACTTTTTCCTCTTGCCTCCCTTTGGCCTGCTCCCTTGGCTTTCTCCCTGTGTTCCATATCCTTCTTCCCGACTTGTCTCTTGGAGACTTCTGGCCACTTGGGAGCCAAGTCTGGGCATGTTTTGGAAACTTTTCAGAGGCCTCGCTGGTGACAGGGGGGACAGCAGGCAGTGACAGGCCCGGGGCTGACAGGCTCCCCCTCCCCTAGCGGGCGCTCGGCTGCCACACCCAGCTGACATAGAACCTTTGTCACAATGCCCGCTACCGTGGGGAGGATGCGGGCACTCTGCAGGTGACAGGGACCCAGCAGGACTTGCTGTCAGCTCAGCAATTGCTCAGTTCCCCAAAGAAGCTGAATTCTGCAAATTGCTGCTTTTGCTCTTGAAATGATGTCATCAGGTGAGTGTTTTGGTGTAATACACTGAAAACCAGAGCAGAAATGCTGAAATATTCCCATGATATGCATGGTCTCTGCACCAAACCACCATGAATCAGCCTACGTACATCTGCCGCTTGTTCTTCTGTACTGAAAGCAGATTGTGGAGGTACAGTATAAAAACCATCTTTATGGAGAGATCTTTGTGGTTTAGCCTTAGTCTAAGTGTCTCAAGTAGCCGGGGCTTTTGTTTGGGCCTAATCCATAACGTCTGATGGCTTTCCTCCTCATCTCAAGATGAATGTGGTAGAAAATATAAATCAAAGAAACGTCCTTTGGCCTAGCCTTGCCTTGCCTTGCCTTATTTCCTTCTCATCCTGTTCTCTGTCCCAGCCTCTCTCACTAACCCCTCGTCTGGCTGCATGTCTCTTCTTTCCTCTCTCCTTTTCTCAAACTCTCCTGCTTCCTGGCTTTCCTCTTTCAATTCCTCCATTTCAGTCCTGCAGCCCCGCACTACTTTTTCCTCTTGCCTCCCTCTGGCCTGCTCCCTTGGCTTTCTCCCTCTGTTCCATATCCTTCTTCCCGACTTGTCTCTTGGAGACTTTTGGCCACTTGGGAGCCAAGTCTGGGGATGTTTTGGAAACTTTTCAGAGGCCTCGCTGGTGACAGGGGGGACAGCAGGCAGTGACAGGCCCGGGGCTGACAGGCTCACCCTCCCCTAGCGGGCGCTCGGCTGCCACACCCAGCTGACATAGAACCTTTGTCACAATGCCTGCTACCGTGGGGAGGATGCGGGCACTCTGCAGGTGACAGGGACCCAGCAGGACTTGCTGTCAGCTCAGCAATTGCTCAGTTCCCCAAAGAAGCTGAATTCTGCAAATTGCTGCTTTTGCTCTTGAAATGATGTCATCAGGTGGGTGTTTTGGTGTAATACACTGAAAACCAGAGCAGAAATGCTGAAATATTCCCATGGTATGCATGGTCTTAGGAGCAAAGCACCGTGACTCAGCCTAAGTAGATCTGCCGCTTATTCTTTTGTACTGCCAGCAGATTGTGGAAGTAGAGTATAAAAACCATCCTGATGGAGATATCTTTGCATTTTAGGCTTAGTCTAAGTTTCTCAAGTAGCCGGGGTTTTTGATTGGGCCTAATCCATCAGGTCTGATGGCTTTCCTCCTCATCTCAAGATGAATGTGGTAGAAAATATAAATCAAAGAAACGTCCTTTGGCCTAGCCTTGCCTTGCCTTGCCTTATTTCCTTCTCATCCTGTTCTCTGTCCCAGCCTCTCTCACTAACCCCTCGTCTGGCTGCATGTCTCTTCTTTCCTCTCTCCTTTTCTCAAACTCTCCTGCTTCCTGGCTTTCGTCTTTCAATTCCTCCATTTCAGTCCTGCAGCCCCGCACTACTTTTTCCTATTGCCTCCCTCTGGCCTGCTCCCTTGGCTTTCTCCCTCTGTTCCATATCCTTCTTCCCGACTTGTCTCTTGGAGACTTTTGGCCACTTGGGAGCCAAGTCTGGGGATGTTTTGGAAACTTTTCAGAGGCCTCGCTGGTGACAGGGGGGACAGCAGGCAGTGACAGGCCTGGGGCTGACAGACTCACCCTCCCCTAGCGGGCGCTCGGCTGCCACACCCAGCTGACATAGAACCTTTGTCACAATGCCCGCTACCGTGGGGAGGATGCGGGCACTCTGCAGGTGACAGGGACCCAGCAGGACTTGCTGTCAGCTCAGCAATTGCTCAGTTCCCCAAAGAAGCTGAATTCTGCAAATTGCTGCTTTTGCTCTTGAAATGATGTCATCAGGTGGGTGTTTTGGTGTAATACATTGAAAACCAGAGCACAAATGCTGAAATAGTCCCATGATATGCATGGTCTCTGCACCAAACCACCATGACTCAGCCTACGTACATCTGCCGCTTGTTCTTCTGTACTGACAGCAGATTGTGGAGGTACAGTATAAAAACCATCTTTATGGAGAGATCTTTGTGGTTTAGGCTTAGTCTAAGTGTCTCAAGTAGCCGGGGCTTTTGTTTGGGTGTATTCCATAAGGTCTGATGGCTTTCCTCCTCATCTCAAGATGAATGTGGTAGAAAATATAAATCGAAGAAACGTCCTTTGGCCTAGCCTTGCCTTGCCTTGCCTTATTTCCTTCTCATCCTGTTCTCTGTCCCAGCCTCTCTCACTAAGCCCTCGTCTGGCTGCATGTCTCTTCTTTCCTCTCTCCTTTTCTCAAACTCTCCTGCTTCCTGGCTTTCGTCTTTCAATTCCTCCATTTCAGTCCTGCAGCCCGGCACTACTTTTTCCTCTTGCCTCCCTTTGGCCTGCTCCCTTGGCTTTCTCCCTCTGTTCCATATCCTTCTTCCCGACTTGTCTCTTGGAGACTTTTGGCCACTTGGGAGCCAAGTCTGGGGATGTTTTGGAAACTTTTCAGAGGCCTCGCTGGTGACAGGGGGGACAGCAGGCAGTGACAGGCCCGGGGCTGACAGGCTCCCCCTCCCCTAGCGGGCGCTCGGCTGCCACACCCAGCTGACATAGAACCTTTGTCACAATGCCCGCTACCGTGGGGAGGATGCAGGCACTCTGCAGGTGACAGGGACCCAGCAGGACTTGCTGTCAGCTCAGCAATTGCTCAGTTCCCCAAAGAAGCTGAATTCTGCAAATTGCTGCTTTTGCTTTTGAAATGATGTCATCAGGTGGGTGTTTTGGTGTAATACACTGAAAATCAGAGCAGAAATGCTGAAATATTCCCATGATATGCGTGGTCTCTGCACCAAACCACCATGACTCAGCCTACGTACATCTGCCGCTTGTTCTTCTGTACTGACAGCAGATTGTGGAGGTACAGTATAAAAAACATCTTTATGGAGAGATCTTTGTGGTTTAGGCTTAGTCTAAGTGTCTCAAGTAGCTGGGGCTTTTGTTTGGGCCTAATCCATAAGGTCTGATGGCTTTCCTCCTCCTCTCAAGATGAATGTGGTAGAAAATATAAATCAAAGAAACGTCCTTTGGCCTAGCCTTGCCTTGCCTTGCCTTATTTCCTTCTCATCCTGTTCTCTGTCCCAGCCTCTCTCACTAACCCCTCATCTGGCTTCATGTCTCTTCTTTCCTCTCTCCTTTTCTCAAACTCTCCTGCTTCCTGGCTTTCGTCTTTCAATTCCTCCATTTCAGTCCTGCAGCCCCGCACTACTTTTTCCTCTTGCCTCCCTTTGGCCTGCTCCCTTGGCTTTCTCCCTCTGTTCCATATCCTTCTTCCCGACTTGTCTCTTGGAGACTTTTGGCCACTTGGGAGCCAAGTCTGGGGATGTTTTGGAAACTTTTCAGAGGCCTCGCTGGTGACAGGGGGGACAGCAGGCAGTGACAGGCCCGGGGCTGACAGGCTCACCCTCCCCTAGCGGGCGCTCGGCTGCCACACCCAGCTGACATAGAACCTTTGTCACAATGCCCGCTACCGTGGGGAGGATGCGGGCACTCTGCAGGTGACAGGGACCCAGCAGGACTTGCTGTCAGCTCAGCAATTGCTCAGTTCCCCAAAGAAGCTGAATTCTGCAAATTGCTGCTTTTGCTCTTGAAATGATGTCATCAGGTGGGTGTTTTGGTGTAATACACTGAAAACCAGAGCAGAAATGCTGAAATATTCCCATGATATGCATGGTCTCTGCACCAAACCACCATGACTCAGCCTAAGTACATCTGCCGCTTGTTCTTCTGTACTGACAGAAGATTGTGGAGGTACAGTATAGAAACCATCTTTATGGAGAGATCTTGCTGGTTTAGGCTTAGTCTAAGTGTCTCAAGTAGCCGGGGTTTTTGATTGGGCCTAATCCATCAGGTCTGATGGCTTTCCTCCTCATCTCAAGATGAATGTGGTAGAAAATATAAATCAAAGAAACGTCCTTTGGCCTAGCCTTGCCTTGCCTTGCCTCATTTCCTTCTCATCCTGTTCTCTGTCCCAGCCTCTCTCACTAACCCCTCGTCTGGCTGCATGTCTCTTCTTTCCTCTCTCCTTTTCTCAAACTCTCCTGCTTCCTGGCTTTCCTCTTTCAATTCCTCCATTTCAGTCCTGCAGCCCCGCACTACTTTTTCCTCTTGCCTCCTTTTGGCCTTCTCCCTTGGCTTTCTCCCTCTGTTCCATATCCTTCTTCCCGACTTGTCTCTTGGAGACTTTTGGCCACTTGGGAGCCAAGTCTGGGGATGTTTTGGAAACTTTTCAGAGGCCTCGCTGGTGACAGGGGGGACAGCAGGCAGTGACAGGCCCGGGGCTGACAGGCTCCCCCTCCCCTAGCGGGCGCTCGGCTGCCACACCCAGCTGACATAGAACCTTTGTCACAATGCCCGCTACCGTGGGGAGGATGCGGGCACTCTGCAGGTGACAGGGACCCAGCAGGACTTGCTGTCAGCTCAGCAATTGCTCAGTTCCCCAAAGAAGCTGAATTCTGCAAATTGCTGCTTTTGCTCTTGAAATGATGTCATCAGGTGGGTGTTTTGGTGTAATACACTGAAAACCAGAGCAGAAATGCTGAAATATTCCCATGATATGCATGGTCTCTGCACCAAACCACCATGACTCAGCCTACGTACATCTGCCGCTTGTTCTTCTGTACTGACAGCAGATTGTGGAGGTACAGTATAAAAACCATCTTTATGGAGAGATCTTTGTGGTTTAGGCTTAGTCTAAGTGTCTCAAGTAGCCGGGGCTTTTGTTTGGGCCTAATCCATAAGGTCTGATGGCTTTCCTCCTCATCTCAAGATGAATGTGGTAGAAAATATAAATCAAAGAAACGTCCTTTGGCCTAGCCTTGCCTTGCCTTGCCTTATTTCCTTCTCATCCTGTTCTCTGTCCCAGCCTCTCTCACTAAGCCCTCGTCTGGCTGCATGTCTCTTCTTTCCTCTCTCCTTTTCTCAAACTCTCCTGCTTCCTGGCTTTCATCTTTCAATTCCTCCATTTCAGTCCTGCAGCCCCGCACTACTTTTTCCTCTTGCCTCCCTTTGGCCTGCTCCCTTGGCTTTCTCCCTGTGTTCCATATCCTTCTTCCCGACTTGTCTCTTGGAGACTTCTGGCCACTTGGGAGCCAAGTCTGGGGATGTTTTGGAAACTTTTCAGAGGCCTCGCTGGTGACAGGGGGGACAGCAGGCAGTGACAGGCCCGGGGCTGACAGGCTCCCCCTCCCCTAGCGGGCGCTCGGCTGCCACACCCAGCTGACATAGAACCTTTGTCACAATGCCCGCTACCGTGGGGAGGATGCGGGCACTCTGCAGGTGACAGGGACCCAGCAGGACTTGCTGTCAGCTCAGCAATTGCTCAGTTCCCCAAAGAAGCTGAATTCTGCAAATTGCTGCTTTTGCTCTTGAAATGATGTCATCAGGTGAGTGTTTTGGTGTAATACACTGAAAACCAGAGCACAAATGCTGAAATATTCCCATGATATGCATGGTCTCTGCACCAAACCACCATGAATCAGCCTACGTACATCTGCCGCTTGTTCTTCTGTACTGACAGCAGATTGTGGAGGTACAGTATAAAAACCATCTTTATGGAGAGATCTTTGTGGTTTAGCCTTAGTCTAAGTGTCTCAAGTAGCCGGGGCTTTTGTTTGGGCCTAATCCATAACGTCTGATGGCTTTCCTCCTCATCTCAAGATGAATGTGGTAGAAAATATAAATCAAAGAAACGTCCTTTGGCCTAGCCTTGCCTTGCCTTGCCTTATTTCCTTCTCATCCTGTTCTCTGTCCCAGCCTCTCTCACTAACCCCTCGTCTGGCTGCATGTCTCTTCTTTCCTCTCTCCTTTTCTCAAACTCTCCTGCTTCCTGGCTTTCCTCTTTCAATTCCTCCATTTCAGTCCTGCAGCCCCGCACTACTTTTTCCTCTTGCCTCCCTCTGGCCTGCTCCCTTGGCTTTCTCCCTCTGTTCCATATCCTTCTTCCCGACTTGTCTCTTGGAGACTTTTGGCCACTTGGGAGCCAAGTCTGGGGATGTTTTGGAAACTTTTCAGAGGCCTCGCTGGTGACAGGGGGGACAGCAGGCAGTGACAGGCCCGGGGCTGACAGGCTCACCCTCCCCTAGCGGGCGCTCGGCTGCCACACCCAGCTGACATAGAACCTTTGTCACAATGCCTGCTACCGTGGGGAGGATGCGGGCACTCTGCAGGTGACAGGGACCCAGCAGGACTTGCTGTCAGCTCAGCAATTGCTCAGTTCCCCAAAGAAGCTGAATTCTGCAAATTGCTGCTTTTGCTCTTGAAATGATGTCATCAGGTGGGTGTTTTGGTGTAATACACTGAAAACCAGAGCAGAAATGCTGAAATATTCCCATGGTATGCATGGTCTTAGGAGCAAAGCACCGTGACTCAGCCTAAGTAGATCTGCCGCTTATTCTTTTGTACTGCCAGCAGATTGTGGAAGTAGAGTATAAAAACCATCCTTATGGATAGATCTTTGCATTTTAGGCTTAGTCTAAGTGTCTCAAGTAGCCGGGGTTTTTGATTGGGCCTAATCCATCAGGTCTGATGGCGTTCCTCCTCGTCTCCAGATGAATGTGGTAGAAAACATAAAGCAAGGAAATGTCCTTTGGCCTAGACTTGCCTTGCCTTATTTCCTTCTCATCCTGTTCTCTGTCCCAGCCTCTCTCACTAACCCCTCGTCTGGCTGCATGTCTCTTCTTTCCTCTCTCCTTTTCTCCAAACTCTCCTGCTTCCTGGCTTTCCTCTTTCAATTCCTCCATTTCAGTCCTGCAGCCCCGCACTACTTTTTCCTCTTGCCTCCCTCTGGCCTGCTCCCTTGGCTTTCTCCCTCTGTTCCATATCCTTCTTCCCGACTTGTCTCTTGGAGACTTTTGGCCACTTGGGAGCCAAGTCTGGGGATGTTTTGGAAACTTTTCAGAGGCCTCGCTGGTGACAGGGGGGACAGCAGGCAGTGACAGGCCCGGGGCTGACAGGCTCACCCTCCCCTAGCGGGCGCTCGGCTGCCACACCCAGCTGACATAGAACCTTTGTCACAATGCCTGCTACCGTGGGGAGGATGCGGGCACTCTGCAGGTGACAGGGACCCAGCAGGACTTGCTGTCAGCTCAGCAATTGCTCAGTTCCCCAAAGAAGCTGAATTCTGCAAATTGCTGCTTTTGCTTTTGAAATGATGTCATCAGGTGGGTGTTTTGGTGTAATACACTGAAAATCAGAGCAGAAATGCTGAAATATTCCCATGATATGCATGGTCTCTGCACCAAACCACCATGACTCAGCCTACGTACATCTGCCGCTTGTTCTTCTGTACTGACAGCAGATTGTGGAGGTACAGTATAAAAAACATCTTTATGGAGAGGTCTTTGTGGTTTAGGCTTAGTCTAAGTGTCTCAAGTAGCTGGGTCTTTTCTTTGGGCCTAATCCATAAGGTCTGATGGCTTTCCTCCTTCTCTCAAGATGAATGTGGTAGAAAATATAAATCAAAGAAACGTCCTTTGGCCTAGCCTTGCCTTGCCTTGCCTTATTTCCTTCTCATCCTGTTCTCTGTCCCAGCCTCTCTCACTAACCCCTCATCTGGCTTCATGTCTCTTCTTTCCTCTCTCCTTTTCTCAAACTCTCCTGCTTCCTGGCTTTCGTCTTTCAATTCCTCCATTTCAGTCCTGCAGCCCCGCACTACTTTTTCCTCTTGCCTCCCTTTGGCCTGCTCCCTTGGCTTTCTCCCTCTGTTCCATATCCTTCTTCCCGACTTGTCTCTTGGAGACTTTTGGCCACTTGGGAGCCAAGTCTGGGGATGTTTTGGAAACTTTTCAGAGGCCTCGCTGGTGACAGGGGGGACAGCAGGCAGTGACAGGCCCGGGGCTGACAGGCTCACCCTCCCCTAGCGGGCGCTCGGCTGCCACACCCAGCTGACATAGAACCTTTGTCACAATGCCCGCTACCGTGGGGAGGATGCGGGCACTCTGCAGGTGACAGGGACCCAGCAGGACTTGCTGTCAGCTCAGCAATTGCTCAGTTCCCCAAAGAAGCTGAATTCTGCAAATTGCTGCTTTTGCTCTTGAAATGATGTCATCAGGTGGGTGTTTTGGTGTAATACACTGAAAATCAGAGCAGAAATGCTGAAATATTCCCATGATATGCATGGTCTCTGCACCAAACCACCATGACTCAGCCTAAGTACATCTGCCGCTTGTTCTTCTGTACTGACAGAAGATTGTGGAGGTACAGTATAGAAACCATCTTTATGGAGAGATCTTGCTGGTTTAGGCTTAGTCTAAGTGTCTCAAGTAGCCGGGGCTTTTGTTTGGGCCTAATCCATAAGGTCTGATGGCTTTCCTCCTCATCTCAAGATGAATGTGGTAGAAAATATAAATCAAAGAAACGTCCTTTGGCCTAGCCTTGCCTTGCCTTGCCTCATTTCCTTCTCATCCTGTTCTCTGTCCCAGCCTCTCTCACTAAGCCCTCGTCTGGCTGCATGTCTCTTCTTTCCTCTCTCCTTTTCTCAAACTCTCCTGCTTCCTGGCTTTCGTCTTTCAATTCCTCCATTTCAGTCCTGCAGCCCCGCACTACTTTTTCCTCTTGCCTCCTTTTGGCCTGCTCCCTTGGCTTTCTCCCTGTGTTCCATATCCTTCTTCCCGACTTGTCTCTTGGAGACTTTTGGCCACTTGGGAGCCAAGTCTGGGGATGTTTTGGAAACTTTTCAGAGGCCTCGCTGGTGACAGGGGGGACAGCAGGCAGTGACAGGCCCGGGGCTGACAGGCTCCCCCTCCCCTAGCGGGCGCTCGGCTGCCACACCCAGCTGACATAGAACCTTTGTCACAATGCCCGCTATTGTGGGGAGGATGCGGGCACTCTGCAGGTGACAGGGACCCAGCAGGACTTGCTGTCAGCTCAGCAATTGCTCAGTTCCCCAAAGAAGCTGAATTCTGCAAATTGCTGCTTTTACTCTTGAAATGATGTCATCAGGTGCGTGTTTTGGTGTAATACACTGAAAACCAGAGCAGAAATGCTGAAATATTCCCATGGTATGCATGGTCTTAGGAGCAAAGCACCGTGACTCAGCCTAAGTAGATCTGCCGCTTATTCTTTTGTACTGCCAGCAGATTGTGGAAGTAGAGTATAAAAACCATCCTGATGGAGAGATCTTTGCATTTTAGGCTTAGTCTAAGTGTCTCAAGTAGCCGGGGTTTTTGATTGGGCCTAATCCATCAGGTCTGATGGCGTTCCTCCTCGTCTCCAGATGAATGTGGTAGAAAACATAAAGCAAGGAAATGTCCTTTGGCCTAGCCTTGCCTTGCCTTATTTCCTTCTCATCCTGTTCTCTGTCCCAGCCTCTCTCACTAACCCCTCGTCTGGCTGCATGTCTCTTCTTTCCTCTCTCCTTTTCTCAAACTCTCCTGCTTCCTGGCTTTCATCTTTCAATTCCTCCATTTCAGTCCTGCAGCCCCGCACTACTTTTTCCTCTTGCCTCCCTTTGGCCTGCTCCCTTGGCTTTCTCCCTGTGTTCCATATCCTTCTTCCCGACTTGTCTCTTGGAGACTTCTGGCCACTTGGGAGCCAAGTCTGGGGATGTTTTGGAAACTTTTCAGAGGCCTCGCTGGTGACAGGGGGGACAGCAGGCAGTGACAGGCCCGGGGCTGACAGGCTCCCCCTCCCCTAGCGGGCGCTCGGCTGCCACACCCAGCTGACATAGAACCTTTGTCACAACGCCCGCTACCGTGGGGAGGATGCGGGCACTCTGCAGTTGACAGGGACCCAGCAGGACTTGCTGTCAGCTCAGCAATTGCTCAGTTCCCCAAAGAAGCTGAATTCTGCAAATTGCTGCTTTTGCTCTTGAAATGATGTCATCAGGTGAGTGTTTTGGTGTAATACACTGAAAACCAGAGCAGAAATGCTGAAATATTCCCATGGTATGCATGGTCTCTGCACCAAACCACCATGACTCAGCCTACGTACATCTGCCGCTTGTTCTTCTGTACTGAGAGCAGATTGTGGAGGTACAGTATAAAAAACATCTTTATGGAGAGATCTTGCTGGTTTAGGCTTAGTCTAAGTGTCTCAAGTAGCCGGGGCTTTTGTTTGGGCCTAGTCCATAAGGTCTGATGGCTTTCCTCCTCATCTCAAGATGAATGTTGTAGAAAATATAAATCAAAGAAACGTCCTTTGGCCTAGCCTTGCCTTGCCTTGCCTCATTTCCTTCTCATCCTGTTCTCTGTCCCAGCCTCTCTCACTAACCCCTCGTCTGGCTGCATGTCTCTTCTTTCCTCTCTCCTTTTCTCAAACTCTCCTGCTTCCTGGCTTTCGTCTTTCAATTCCTCCATTTCAGTCCTGCAGCCCCGCACTACTTTTTCCTCTTGCCTCCCGCTGGCCTGCTCCCTTGGCTTTCTCCCTCTGTTCCATATCCTTCTTCCCGACTTGTCTCTTGGAGACTTTTGGCCACTTGGGAGCCAAGTCTGGGGATGTTTTGGAAACTTTTCAGAGGCCTCGCTGGTGACAGGGGGGACAGCAGGCAGTGACAGGCCTGGGGCTGACAGGCTCCCCCTCCCCTAGCGGGCGCTCGGCTGCCACACCCAGCTGACATAGAACCTTTGTCACAATGCCCGCTACCGTGGGGAGGATGCGGGCACTCTGCAGGTGACAGGGACCCAGCAGGACTTGCTGTCAGCTCAGCAATTGCTCAGTTCCCCAAAGAAGCTGAATTCTGCAAATTGCTGCTTTTGCTCTTGAAATGATGTCATCAGGTGGGTGTTTTGGTGTAATACACTGAAAACCAGAGCACAAATGCTGAAATATTCCCATGATATGCATGGTCTCTGCACCAAACCACCATGACTCAGCCTACGTACATCTGCCGCTTGTTCTTCTGTACTGACAGCAGATTGTGGAGGTACGGTATAAAAACCATCTTTATGGAGAGATCTTTCTGGTTTAGGCTTAGTCTAAGTGTCTCAAGTAGCTGGGGCTTTTGTTTGGGCCTAATCCATAAGGTCTGATGGCTTTCCTCCTCATCTCAAGATGAATGTGGTAGAAAATATAAATCAAAGAAACGTCCTTTGGCCTAGCCTTGCCTTGCCTTGCCTTATTTCCTTCTCATCCTGTTCTCTGTCCCAGCCTCTCTCACTAATCCCTCGTCTGGCTGCATGTCTCTTCTTTCCTCTCTCCTTTTCTCAAACTCTCCTGCTTCCTGGCTTTCCTCTTTCAATTCCTCCATTTCAGTCCTGCAGCCCCGCACTACTTTTTCCTCTTGCCTCCTTTTGGCCTGCTCCCTTGGCTTTCTCCCTCTGTTCCATATCCTTCTTCCCGACTTGTCTCTTGGAGACTTTTGGCCACTTGGGAGCCAAGTCTGGGGATGTTTTGGAAACTTTTCAGAGGCCTCGCTGGTGACAGGGGGGACAGCAGGCAGTGACAGGCCTGGGGCTGACAGGCTCCCCCTCCCCTAGCGGGCGCTCGGCTGCCACACCCAGCTGACATAGAACCTTTGTCACAATGCCCGCTACCGTGGGGAGGATGCGGGCACTCTGCAGGTGACAGGGACCCAGCAGGACTTGCTGTCAGCTCAGCAATTGCTCAGTTCCCCAAAGAAGCTGAATTCTGCAAATTGCTGCTTTTGCTCTTGAAATGATGTCATCAGGTGGGTGTTTTGGTGTAATACACTGAAAACCAGAGCAGAAATGCTGAAATATTCCCATGATATGCATGGTCTCTGCACCAAACCACCATGACTCAGCCTAAGTACATCTGCCGCTTGTTTTTCTGTACTGACAGCAGATTGTGGAGGTACAGTATAGAAACCATCTTTATGGAGAGATCTTGCTGGATTAGGCTTAGTCTAAGTGTCTCAAGTAGCCGGGGCTTTTGTTTGGGCCTAATCCATAAGGTCTGATGGCTTTCCTCCTCATCTCAAGATGAATGTGGTAGAAAATATAAATCGAAGAAACGTCCTTTGGCCTAGCCTTGCCTTGCCTTGCCTTATTTCCTTCTCATCCTGTTCTCTGTCCCAGCCTCTCTCACTAACCCCTCGTCTGGCTGCATGTCTCTTCTTTCCTCTCTCCTTTTCTCAAACTCTCCTGCTTCCTGGCTTTCGTCTTTCAATTCCTCCATTTCAGTCCTGCAGCCCCGCACTACTTTTTCCTCTTGCCTCCCGCTGGCCTGCTCCCTTGGCTTTCTCCCTCTGTTCCATATCCTTCTTCCCGACTTGTCTCTTGGAGACTTTTGGCCACTTTGCACCCAAGTCTGGGGATGTTTTGGAAACTTTTCAGAGGCCTCGCTGGTGACAGGGGGGACAGCAGGCAGTGACAGGCCCGGGGCTGACAGGCTCCCCCTCCCCTAGCGGGCGCTCGGCTGCCACACCCAGCTGACATAGAACCTTTGTCACAATGCCCGCTACCGTGGGGAGGATGCGGGCACTCTGCAGGTGACAGGGACCCAGCAGGACTTGCTGTCAGCTCAGCAATTGCTCAGTTCCCCAAAGAAGCTGAATTCTGCAAATTGCTGCTTTTGCTCTTGAAATGATGTCATCAGGTGGGTGTTTTGGTGTAATACACTGAAAACCAGAGCAGAAATGCTGAAATATTCCCATGATATGCATGGTCTCTGCACCAAACCACCATGACTCAGCCTAAGTACATCTGCCGCTTGTTCTTCTGTACTGACAGCAGATTGTGGAGGTACAGTATAAAAACCATCTTTTTGGAGAGATCTTTGTGGTTTAGGCTTAGTCTAAGTGTCTCAAGTAGCTGGGGCTTTTGTTTGGGCCTAATCCATAAGGTCTGATGGCTTTCCTCCTCATCTCAAGATGAATGTGGTAGAAAATATAAATCAAAGAAACGTCCTTTGGCCTAGCCTTGCCTTGCCTTGCCTTATTTCCTTCTCATCCTGTTCTCTGTCCCAGCCTCTCTCACTAACCCCTCGTCTGGCTGCATGTCTCTTCTTTCCTCTCTCCTTTTCTCAAACTCTCCTGCTTCCTGGCTTTCCTCTTTCAATTCCTCCATTTCAGTCCTGCAGCCCCGCACTACTTTTTCCTCTTGCCTCCTTTTGGCCTTCTCCCTTGGCTTTCTCCCTCTGTTCCATATCCTTCTTCCCGACTTGTCTCTTGGAGACTTTTGGCCACTTGGGAGCCAAGTCTGGGGATGTTTTGGAAACTTTTCAGAGGCCTCGCTGGTGACAGGGGGGACAGCAGGCAGTGACAGGCCCGGGGCTGACAGGCTCCCCCTCCCCTAGCGGGCGCTCGGCTGCCACACCCAGCTGACATAGAACCTTTGTCACAATGCCCGCTACCGTGGGGAGGATGCGGGCACTCTGCAGGTGACAGGGACCCAGCAGGACTTGCTGTCAGCTCAGCAATTGCTCAGTTCCCCAAAGAAGCTGAATTCTGCAAATTGCTGCTTTTGCTCTTGAAATGATGTCATCAGGTGGGTGTTTTGGTGTAATACACTGAAAACCAGAGCAGAAATGCTGAAATATTCCCATGATATGCATGGTCTCTGCACCAAACCACCATGACTCAGCCTACGTACATCTGCCGCTTGTTCTTCTGTACTGACAGCAGATTGTGGAGGTACAGTATAAAAACCATCTTTATGGAGAGATCTTTGTGGTTTAGGCTTAGTCTAAGTGTCTCAAGTAGCCGGGGCTTTTGTTTGGGCCTAATCCATAAGGTCTGATGGCTTTCCTCCTCATCTCAAGATGAATGTGGTAGAAAATATAAATCAAAGAAACGTCCTTTGGCCTAGCCTTGCCTTGCCTTGCCTTATTTCCTTCTCATCCTGTTCTCTGTCCCAGCCTCTCTCACTAAGCCCTCGTCTGGCTGCATGTCTCTTCTTTCCTCTCTCCTTTTCTCAAACTCTCCTGCTTCCTGCTTTCGTCTTTCAATTCCTCCATTTCAGTCCTGCAGCCCGGCACTACTTTTTCCTCTTGCCTCCCTTTGGCCTGCTCCCTTGGTTTTCTCCCTCTCTTCCATATCCTTCTTCCCGACTTGTCTCTTGGAGACTTTTGGCCACTTTGCACCCAAGTCTGGGGATGTTTTGGAAACTTTTCAGAGGCCTCGCTGGTGACAGGGGGGACAGCAGGCAGTGACAGGCCCGGGGCTGACAGGCTCCCCCTCCCCTAGCGGGCGCTCGGCTGCCACACCCAGCTGACATAGAACCTTTGTCACAATGCCCGCTACCGTGGGGAGGATGCGGGCACTCTGCAGGTGACAGGGACCCAGCAGGACTTGCTGTCAGCTCAGCAATTGCTCAGTTCCCCAAAGAAGCTGAATTCTGCAAATTGCTGCTTTTGCTCTTGAAATGATGTCATCAGGTGGGTGTTTTGGTGTAATACACTGAAAACCAGAGCACAAATGCTGAAATATTCCCATGATATGCATGGTCTCTGCACCAAACCACCATGACTCAGCCTAAGTACATCTGCCGCTTGTTCTTCTGTACTGACAGCAGATTGTGGAGGTACAGTATAAAAACCATCTTTATGGAGAGATCTTTGTGGATTAGGCTTAGTCTAAGTGTCTCAAGTAGCTGGGGCTTTTGTTTGGGCCTAATCCATAAGGTCTGATGGCTTTCCTCCTCATCTCAAGATGAATGTGGTAGAAAATATAAATCAAAGAAACGTCCTTTGGCCTAGCCTTGCCTTGCCTTGCCTTATTTCCTTCTCATCCTGTTCTCTGTCCCAGCCTCTCTCACTAAGCCCTCGTCTGGCTGCATGTCTCTTCTTTCCTCTCTCCTTTTCTCAAACTCTCCTGCTTCCTGGCTTTCGTCTTTCAATTCCTCCATTTCAGTCCTGCAGCCCCGCACTACTTTTTCCTCTTGCCTCCTTTTGGCCTTCTCCCTTGGCTTTCTCCCTCTGTTCCATATCCTTCTTCCCGACTTGTCTCTTGGAGACTTTTGGCCACTTGGGAGCCAAGTCTGGGGATGTTTTGGAAACTTTTCAGAGGCCTCGCTGGTGACAGGGGGGACAGCAGGCAGTGACAGGCCCGGGGCTGACAGGCTCCCCCTCCCCTAGCGGGCGCTCGGCTGCCACACCCAGCTGACATAGAACCTTTGTCACAATGCCCGCTACCGTGGGGAGGATGCGGGCACTCTGCAGGTGACAGGGACCCAGCAGGACTTGCTGTCAGCTCAGCAATTGCTCAGTTCCCCAAAGAAGCTGAATTCTGCAAATTGCTGCTTTTGCTCTTGAAATGATGTCATCAGGTGGGTGTTTTGGTGTAATACACTGAAAACCAGAGCAGAAATGATGAAATATTCCCATGATATGCATGGTCTCTGCACCAAACCACCATGACTCAGCCTACGTACATCTGCCGCTTGTTCTTCTGTACTGACAGCAGATTGTGGAGGTACAGTATAAAAACCATCTTTATAGAGAGATCTTTGTGGTTTAGGCTTAGTCTAAGTGTCTCAAGTAGCCGGGGCTTTTGTTTGGGCCTAATCCATAAGGTCTGATGGCTTTCCTCCTCATCTCAAGATGAATGTGGTAGAAAATATAAATCAAAGAAACGTCCTTTGGCCTAGCCTTGCCTTGCCTTGCCTTATTTCCTTCTCATCCTGTTCTCTGTCCCAGCCTCTCTCACTAAGCCCTCGTCTGGCTGCATGTCTCTTCTTTCCTCTCTCCTTTTCTCAAACTCTCCTGCTTCCTGCTTTCGTCTTTCAATTCCTCCATTTCAGTCCTGCAGCCCCGCACTACTTTTTCCTCTTGCCTCCCTTTGGCCTGCTCCCTTGGTTTTCTCCCTCTCTTCCATATCCTTCTTCCCGACTTGTCTCTTGGAGCATTTTGGCCACTTTGCACCCAAGTCTGGGGATGTTTTGGAAACTTTTCAGAGGCCTCGCTGGTGACAGGGGGGACAGCAGGCAGTGACAGGCCTGGGGCTGACAGGCTCCCCCTCCCCTAGCGGGCGCTCGGCTGCCACACCCAGCTGACATAGAACCTTTGTCACAATGCCCGCTACCGTGGGGAGGATGCGGGCACTCTGCAGGTGACAGGGACCCAGCAGGACTTGCTGTCAGCTCAGCAATTGCTCAGTTCCCCAAAGAAGCTGAATTCTGCAAATTGCTGCTTTTGCTCTTGAAATGATGTCATCAGGTGGGTGTTTTGGTGTAATACACTGAAAACCAGAGCACAAATGCTGAAATATTCCCATGATATGCATGGTCTCTGCACCAAACCACCATGACTCAGCCTACGTACATCTGCCGCTTGTTCTTCTGTACTGACAGCAGATTGTGGAGGTACAGTATAAAAACCATCTTTATGGAGAGATCTTTGTGGATTAGGCTTAGTCTAAGTGTCTCAGTTAGCTGGGGCTTTTGTTTGGGCCTAATCCATAAGGTCTGATGGCTTTCCTCCTCATCTCAAGATGAATGTGGTAGAAAATATAAATCAAAGAAACGTCCTTTGGCCTAGCCTTGCCTTGCCTTGCCTTATTTCCTTCTCATCCTGTTCTCTGTCCCAGCCTCTCTCACTAAGCCCTCGTCTGGCTGCATGTCTCTTCTTTCCTCTCTCCTTTTCTCAAACTCTCCTGCTTCCTGGCTTTCGTCTTTCAATTCCTCCATTTCAGTCCTGCAGCCCCGCACTACTTTTTCTTCTTGCCTCCCTTTGGCCTGCTCCCTTGGCTTTCTCCCTCTGTTCCATATCCTTCTTCCTGACTTGTCTCTTGGAGACTTTTGGCCACTTTGGAGCCAAGTCTGGAGATGTTTTGGAAACTTTTCAGAGGCCTCGCTGGTGACAGGGGGGACAGCAGGCAGTGACAGGCCCGGGGCTGACAGGCTCCCCCTCCCCTAGCGGGCGCTCGGCTGCCACACCCAGCTGACATAGAACCTTTGTCACAATGCCCGCTACCGTGGGGAGGATGCGGGCACTCTGCAGGTGACAGGGACCCAGCAGGACTTGCTGTCAGCTCAGCAATTGCTCAGTTCCCCAAAGAAGCTGAATTCTGCAAATTGCTGCTTTTGCTCTTGAAATGATGTCATCAGGTGGGTGTTTTGGTGTAATACACTGAAAACCAGAGCAGAAATGCTGAAATATTCCCATGATATGCATGGTCTCTGCACCAAACCACCATGACTCAGCCTACGTACATCTGCCGCTTGTTCTTCTGTACTGACAGCAGATTGTGGAGGTACAGTATAAAAACCATCTTTATGGAGAGATCTTTGTGGTTTAGGCTTAGTCTAAGTGTCTCAAGTAGCCGGGGCTTTTGTTTGGGCCTAATCCATAAGGTCTGATGGCTTTCCTCCTCATCTCAAGATGAATGTGGTAGAAAATATAAATCAAAGAAACGTCCTTTGGCCTAGCCTTGCCTTGCCTTGCCTTATTTCCTTCTCATCCTGTTCTCTGTCCCAGCCTCTCTCACTAAGCCCTCGTCTGGCTGCATGTCTCTTCTTTCCTCTCTCCTTTTCTCAAACTCTCCTGCTTCCTGGCTTTCGTCTTTCAATTCCTCCATTTCAGTCCTGCAGCCCCGCACTACTTTTTCCTCTTGCCTCCCGCTGGCCTGCTCCCTTGGCTTTCTCCCTCTGTTCCATATCCTTCTTCCCGACTTGTCTCTTGGAGACTTTTGGCCACTTGGGAGCCAAGTCTGGGGATGTTTTGGAAACTTTTCAGAGGCCTCGCTGGTGACAGGGGGGACAGCAGGCAGTGACAGGCCCGGGGCTGACAGGCTCCCCCTCCCCTAGCGGGCGCTCGGCTGCCACAGCCAGCTGACATAGAACCTTTGTCACAATGCCCGCTACCGTGGGGAGGATGCGGGCACTCTGCAGGTGACAGGGACCCAGCAGGACTTGCTGTCAGCTCAGCAATTGCTCAGTTCCCCAAAGAAGCTGAATTCTGCAAATTGCTGCTTTTGCTCTTGAAATGATGTCATCAGGTGGGTGTTTTGGTGTAATACACTGAAAACCAGAGCACAAATGCTGAAATATTCCCATGATATGCATGGTCTCTGCACCAAACCACCATGACTCAGCCTACGTACATCTGCCGCTTGTTCTTCTGTACTGACAGCAGATTGTGGAGGTACAGTATAAAAACCATCTTTATAGAGAGATCTTTGTGGTTTAGGCTTAGTCTAAGTGTCTCAAGTAGCCGGGGCTTTTGTTTGGGCCTAATCCATAAGGTCTGATGGCTTTCCTCCTCATCTCAAGATGAATGTGGTAGAAAATATAAATCAAAGAAACGTCCTTTGGCCTAGCCTTGCCTTGCCTTGCCTTATTTCCTTCTCATCCTGTTCTCTGTCCCAGCCTCTCTCACTAACCCCTCGTCTGGCTGCATGTCTCTTCTTTCCTCTCTCCTTTTCTCAAACTCTCCTGCTTCCTGGCTTTCGTCTTTCAATTCCTCCATTTCAGTCCTGCAGCCCCGCACTACTTTTTCCTCTTGCCTCCTTTTGGCCTGATCCCTTGGCTTTCTCCCTGTGTTCCATATCCTTCTTCCCGACTTGTCTCTTGGAGACTTTGGCCACTTTGCACCCAAGTCTGGGGATGTTTTGGAAACTTTTCAGAGGCCTCGCTGGTGACAGGGGGGACAGCAGGCAGTGACAGGCCCGGGGCTGACAGGCTCCCCCTCCCCTAGCGGGCGCTCGGCTGCCACACCCAGCTGACATAGAACCTTTGTCACAATGCTCGCTACCGTGGGGAGGATGCGGGCACTCTGCAGGTGACAGGGACCCAGCAGGACTTGCTGTCAGCTTAGCAATTGCTCAGTTCCCCAAAGAAGCTGAATTCTTCAAATTGCTGCTTTTGCTCTTGAAATGATGTCATCAGGTGGGTGTTTTGGTGTAATACACTGAAAACCAGAGCAGAAATGCTGAAATATTCCCATGATATGCATGGTCTCTGCACCAAACCACCATGACTCAGCCTACGTACATCTGCCGCTTGTTCTTCTGTACTGACAGCAGATTGTGGAGGTACAGTATAAAAACCATCTTTATGGAGAGATCTTTGTGGTTTAGGCTTAGTCTAAGTGTCTCAAGTAGCCGGGGCTTTTGTTTGGGCCTAATCCATAAGGTCTGATGGCTTTCCTCCTCATCTCAAGATGAATGTGGTAGAAAATATAAATCAAAGAAACGTCCTTTGGCCTAGCCTTGCCTTGCCTTGCCTTATTTCCTTCTCATCCTGTTCTCTGTGCCAGCCTCTCTCATTAACCCCTCGTCTGGCTGCACGTCTCTTCTTTCCTCTCTCCTTTTCTCAAACTCTCCTGCTTCCTGCATTCGTCTTTCAATTCCTCCATTTCAGTCCTGCAGCCCGGCACTACTTTTTCCTCTTCCCTCCCTTGGGCCTGCTCCCTTGGTTTTCTCCCTCTCTTCCATATCCTTCTTCCCGACTTGTCTCTTGGAGACTTCTGGCCACTTTGCACCCAAGTCTGGGGATGTTTTGGAAACTTTTCAGAGGCCTCGCTGGTGACAGGGGGGACAGCAGGCAGTGACAGACCTGGGGCTGACAGGCTCCCCCTCCCCTAGCGGGCGCTCGGCTGCCACAGCCAGCTGACATAGAACCTTTGTCACAATGCCCGCTACCGTGGGGAGGATGCGGGCACTCTGCAGGTGACAGGGACCCAGCAGGACTTGCTGTCAGCTCAGCAATTGCTCAGTTCCCCAAAGAAGCTGAATTCTGCAAATTGCTGCTTTTGCTCTTGAAATGATGTCATCAGGTGGGTGTTTTGGTGTAATACACTGAAAACCAGAGCAGAAATGCTGAAATATTCCCATGATATGCATGGTCTCTGCACCAAACCACCATGACTCAGCCTACGTACATCTGCCGCTTGTTCTTCTGTACTGACAGCAGATTGTGGAGGTACAGTATAAAAACCATCTTTATGGAGAGATCTTTGTGGTTTAGGCTTAGTCTAAGTGTCTCAAGTAGCCGGGGCTTTTGTTTGGGCCTAATCCATAAGGTCTGATGGCTTTCCTCCTCATCTCAAGATGAATGTGGTAGAAAATATAAATCAAGGAAACCTCGTTTGGCCTAGCTTTGCCTTGCCTTGCCTTGCCTTATTTCCTTCTCATCCTGTTCTCTGTCCCAGCCTCTCTCACTAACCCCTCGTCTGGCTGCATGTCTCTTCTTTCCTCTCTCCTTTTCTCAAACTCTCCTGCTTCCTGGCTTTCGTCTTTCAATTCCTCCATTTCAGTCCTGCAGCCCCTCACTAGTTTTTCCTCTTGCCTCCCTTGGGCCTGCTCCCTTGGCTTTCTCCCTCTCTTCCATATCCTTCTTCCCGACTTGTCTCTTGGAGACTTTTGGCCACTTTGGACCCAAGTCTGGGCATGTTTTGGAAACTTTTCAGAGGCCTCGCTGGTGACAGGGGGGACAGCAGGCAGTGACAGACCTGGGGCTGACAGGCTCCCCCTCCCCTAGCGGGCGCTCGGCTGCCACAGCCAGCTGACATAGAACCTTTGTCACAATGCCCGCTACCGTGGGGAGGATGCGGGCACTCTGCAGGTGACAGGGACCCAGCAGGACTTGCTGTCAGCTCAGCAATTGCTCAGTTCCCCAAAGAAGCTGAATTCTGCAAATTGCTGCTTTTGCTCTTGAAATGATGTCATCAGGTGGGTGTTTTGGTGTAATACACTGAAAACCAGAGCAGAAATGCTGAAATATTCCCATGATATGCATGGTCTCTGCACCAAACCACCATGACTCAGCCTACGTACATCTGCCGCTTGTTCTTCTGTACTGACAGAAGATTGTGGAAGTACAGTATAAAAACCATCTTTATGGAGAGATCTTTGTGGTTTAGGTTTAGTCTAAGTGTCTCAAGTAGCTGGCGCTTTTGTTTGGGCCTAATCCATAAGGTCTGATGGCTTTCCTCCTCATCTCAAGATGAATGTGGTAGAAAATATAAATCAAAGAAACATCCTTTGGCCTAGCCTTGCCTTGCCTTGCCTTATTTCCTTCTCATCCTGTTCTCTGTCCCAGCCTCTCTCACTAACCCCTCGTCTGGCTGCATGTCTCTTCTTTCCTCTCTCCTTTTCTCAAACTCTCCTGCTTCCTGGCTTTCGTCTTTCAATTCCTCCATTTCAGTCCTGCAGCCCGGCACTACTTTTTCCTCTTGCCTCCCTTGGGCCTGCTCCCTTGGCTTTCTCCCTCTCTTCCATATTCTTCTTCCCGACTTGTCTCTTGGAGACTTTTGGCCACTTGGGAGCCAAGTCTGGGGATGTTTTGGAAACTTTTCAGAGGCCTCGCTGGTGACAGGGGGGACAGCAGGCAGTGACAGGCCCGGGGCTGACAGGCTCCCCCTCCCCTAGCGGGCGCTCGGCTGCTACACCCAGCTGACATAGAACCTTTGTCACAATGCCCGCTACCGTGGTGAGGATGCGGGCACTCTGCAGGTGACAGGGACCCAGCAGGACTTGCTGTCAGCTCAGCAATTGCTCAGTTCCCCAAAGAAGCTGAATTCTGCAAATTGCTGCTTTTGCTCTTGAAATGATGTCATCAGGTGGGTGTTTTGGTGTAATACACTGAAAACCAGAGCAGAAATGCTGAAATATTCCCATGATATGCATGGTCTCTGCACCAAACCACCATGACTCAGCCTAAGTACATCTGCCGCTTGTTCTTCTGTACTGACAGCAGATTGTGGAGGTACAGTATAAAAACCATCTTTATGGAGAGATCTTTGTGGTTTAGGCTTAGTCTAAGTGTCTCAAGTAGCCGGGGCTTTTGTTTGGGCCTAATCCATAAGGTCTGATGGCTTTCCTCCTCATCTCAAGATGAATGTGGTAGAAAATATAAATCAAAGAAACGTCCTTTGGCCTAGCCTTGCCTTGCCTTGCCTTATTTCCTTCTCATCCTGTTCTCTGTCCCAGCCTCTCTCACTAAGCCCTCGTCTGGCTGCATGTCTCTTCTTTCCTCTCTCCTTTTCTCAAACTCTCCTGCTTCCTGGCTTTCGTCTTTCAATTCCTCCATTTCAGTCCTGCAGCCCCGCACTACTTTTTCCTCTTGCCTCCTTTTGGCCTGCTCCCTTGGCTTTCTCCCTCTGTTCCATATACTTCTTCCCGACTTGTCTCTTGGAGACTTTTGGCCACTTTGGAGCCAAGTCTGGGGATGTTTTGGAAACTTTTCAGAGGCCTCGCTGGTGACAGGGGGGACAGCAGGCAGTGACAGGCCCGGGGCTGACAGGCTCCCCCTCCCCTAGCGGGCGCTCGGCTGCCACACCCAGCTGACATAGAACCTTTGTCACAATGCCCGCTACCGTGGGGAGGATGCGGGCACTCTGCAGGTGACAGGGACCCAGCAGGACTTGCTGTCAGCTCAGCAATTGCTCAGTTCCCCAAAGAAGCTGAATTCTGCAAATTGCTGCTTTTGCTCTTGAAATGATGTCATCAGGTGCGTGTTTTGGTGTAATACACTGAAAACCAGAGCAGAAATGCTGAAATATTCCCATGATATGCATGGTCTCTGCACCAAACCACCATGACTCAGCCTAAGTACATCTGCCGCTTGTTCTTCTGTACTGACAGCAGATTGTGGAGGTACAGTATAAAAACCATCTTTATGGAGAGATCTTTGTGGTTTAGGCTTAGTCTAAGTGTCTCAAGTAGCCGGGGCTTTTGTTTGGGCCTAATCTATAAGGTCTGATGGCTTTCCTCCTCATCTCAAGATGAATGTGGTAGAAAATATAAATCAAAGAAACGTCCTTTGGCCTAGCCTTGCCTTGCCTTGCCTTATTTCCTTCTCATCCTGTTCTCTGTCCCAGCCTCTCTCACTAAGCCCTCGTCTGGCTGCATGTCTCTTCTTTCCTCTCTCCTTTTCTCAAACTCTCCTGCTTCCTGGCTTTCGTCTTTCAATTCCTCCATTTCAGTCCTGCAGCCCCGCACTACTTTTTCCTCTTGCCTCCCTTTGGCCTGCTCCCTTGGCTTTCTCCCTCTGTTCCATATCCTTCTTCCCGACTTGTCTCTTGGAGACTTTTGGCCACTTGGGAGCCAAGTCTGGGGATGTTTTGGAAACTTTTCAGAGGCCTCGCTGGTGACAGGGGGGACAGCAGGCAGTGACAGGCCCGGGGCTGACAGGCTCCCCCTCCCCTAGCGGGCGCTCGGCTGCCACACCCAGCTGACATAGAACCTTTGTCACAATGCCCGCTACCGTGGGGAGGATGCGGGCACTCTGCAGGTGACAGGGACCCAGCAGGACTTGCTGTCAGCTCAGCAATTGCTCAGTTCCCCAAAGAAGCTGAATTCTGCAAATTGCTGCTTTTGCTCTTCAAATGATGTCATCAGGTGGGTGTTTTGGTGTAATACACTGAAAACCAGAGCAGAAATGCTGAAATATTCCCATGATATGCATGGTCTCTGCACCAAACCACCATGACTCAGCCTACGTACATCTGCCGCTTGTTCTTCTGTACTGACAGCAGATTGTGGAGGTACAGTATAAAAGCCATCTTTATGGAGAGATCTTTGTGGTTTAGGCTTAGTCTAAGTGTCTCAAGTAGCCGGGGCTTTTGTTTGGGCCTAGTCCATAAGGTCTGATGGCTTTCCTCCTCATCTCAAGATGAATGTGGTAGAAAATATAAATCAAAGAAACGTCCTTTGGCCTAGCCTTGCCTTGCCTTGCCTTATTTCCTTCTCATCCTGTTCTCTGTCCCAGCCTCTCTCACTAACCCCTCGTCTGGCTGCATGTCTCTTCTTTCCTCTCTCCTTTTCTCAAACTCTCCTGCTTCCTGCATTCGTCTTTCAATTCCTCCATTTCAGTCCTGCAGCCCGGCACTACTTTTTCCTCTTCCCTCCCTTGGGCCTGCTCCCTTGGTTTTCTCCCTCTCTTTCATATCCTTCTTCCCGAATTGTCTCTTGGAGACTTTTGGCCACTTTGCACCCAAGTCTGGGGATGTTTTGGAAACTTTTCAGAGGCCTCGCTGGTGACACGGGGGACAGCAGGCAGTGACAGACCTGGGGCTGACAGGCTCCCCCTCGTCTAGCGGGCGCTCGGCTGTTACAGCCAGCTGACATAGAACCTTTGTCACAATGCCCGCTACCGTGGGGAGGATGCGGGCACTCTGCAGGTGACAGGGACCCAGCAGGACTTGCTGTCAGCTCAGCAATTGCTCAGTTCCCCAAAGAAGCTGAATTCTGCAAATTGCTGCTTTTGCTCTTGAAATGATGTCATCAGGTGGGTGTTTTGGTGTAATACACTGAAAACCAGAGCAGAAATGCTGAAATATTCCCATGATATGCATGGTCTCTGCACCAAACCACCATGACTCAGCCTACGTACATCTGCCGCTTGTTCTTCTGTACTGACAGCAGATTGTGGAGGTACAGTATAAAAACCATCTTTATGGAGAGATCTTTCTGGTTTAGGCTTAGTCTAAGTGTCTCAAGTAGCCGGGGTTTTTGTTTGGGCCTAATCCATATGGTCTGATGGCTTTCCTCTCATCTCAAGATGAATGTGGTAGAAAATATAAATCAAAGAAACGTCCTTTGGCCTAGCCTTGCCTTGCCTTGCCTTGCCTTATTTCCTTCTCATCCTGTTCTCTGTCCCAGCCTCTCTCACTAACCCCTCGTCTGGCTGCATGTCTCTTCTTTCCTCTCTCCTTTTCTCAAACTCTCCTGCTTCCTGGCTTTCGTCTTTCAATATCTCCATTTCAGTCCTGCAGCCCGGCACTACTTTTTCCTCTTGCCTCCCTTGGGCCTGCTCCCTTGGCTTTCTCCCTCTCTTCCATATTCTTCTTCCCGACTTGTCTCTTGGAGACTTTTGGCCACTTTGGACCCAAGTCTGGGCATGTTTTGGAAACTTTTCAGAGGCCTCGCTGGTGACAGGGGGGACAGCAGGCAGTGACAGGCCCGGGGCTGACAGGCTCCCCCTCCCCTAGCGGGCGCTCGGCTGCCACACCCAGCTGACATAGAACCTTTGTCACAATGCCCGCTACCGTGGGGAGGATGCGGGCACTCTGCAGGTGACAGGGACCCAGCAGGACTTGCTGTCAGCTCAGCAATTGCTCAGTTCCCCAAAGAAGCTGAATTCTGCAAATTGCTGCTTTTGCTCTTGAAATGATATCATCAGGTGGGTGTTTTGGTGTAATACACTGAAAACCAGAGCAGAAGTGCTGAAATAGTCCCATGATATGCATGGTCTCTGCACCAAACCACCATGACTCAGCCTAAGTACATCTTCCGCTTGTTCTTTTGTACTGCCAGCTGATTGTGAAAGTACAGTATAAAAACCATCTTTATGGAGAGATCTTTCTGGTTTAGGCTTAGTCTAAGTGTCTCAAGTAGCCGGGGCTTTTGTTTAGGCCTAATCCATAAGGTCTGATGGCTTTCCTCCTCATCTCAAGATGAATGTGGTAGAAAATATAAATCAAAGAAACATCCTTTGGCCTAGCCTTGCCTTGCCTTGCCTTATTTCCTTCTCATCCTGTTCTCTGTCCCAGCCTCTCTCACTAAGCCCTCGTCTGGCTGCATGTCTCTTCTTTCCTCTCTCCTTTTCTCAAACTCTCCTGCTTCCTGGCTTTCGTCTTTCAATTCCTCCATTTCAGTCCTGCAGCCCGGCACTACTTTTTCCTCTTGCCTCCCTTGGGCCTGCTCCCTTGGCTTTCTCCCTCTCTTCCATATCCTTCTTCCCGACTTGTCTCTTGGAGACTTTTGGCCACTTTGCACCCAAGTCTGGGGATGTTTTGGAAACTTTTCAGAGGCCTCGTTGGTGACAGGGGGGACAGCAGGCAGTGACAGGCCCGGGGCTGACAGGCTCACCCTCCCCTAGCGGGCGCTCGGCTGCCACACCCAGCTGACATAGAACCTTTGTCACAATGCCCGCTACCGTGGTGAGGATGCGGGCACTCTGCAGGTGACAGGGACCCAGCAGGACTTGCTGTCAGCTCAACAATTGCTCAGTTCCCCAAAGAAGCTGAATTCTGCAAATTGCTTCTTTTGCTCTTGAAATGATGTCATCAGGTGGGTGTTTTGGTGTAATACACTGAAAACCAGAGCAGAAATGCTGAAATATTCCCATGATATGCATGGTCTCTGCACCAAACCACCATGACTCAGCCTAAGTACATCTGCCGCTTGTTCTTCTCTACTGACAGCAGATTGTGGAAGTACAGTATAAAAACCATCTTTATGGAGAGATCTTTGTGGTTTAGGCTTAGTCTAAGTGTCTCAAGTAGCCGGGGCTTTTGTTTGGGCCTAATCCATAAGGCCTGATGGCTTTCCTCCTCATCTCAAGATGAATGTGGTAGAAAATATAAATCAAGGAAACCTCCTTTGGCCTAGCCTTGCCTTGCCTTGCCTTATTTCCTTCTCATCCTGTTCTCTGTCCCAGCCTCTCTCACTAACCCCTCGTCTAGCTGCATGTCTCTTCTTTCCTCTCTCCTTTTCTCAAACTCTCCTGCTTCCTGGCTTTCCTCTTTCAATTCCTCCATTTCAGTCCTGCAGCCCGGCACTACTTTTTTCTCTTGCCTCCCTTTGGCCTGCTCCCTTGGCTTTCTCCCTCTCTTCCATATCCTTCTTCCCGACTTGTCTCTTGGAGCCTTTTGGCCACTTGGGAGCCAAGTCTGGGAATGTTTTGGAAACTTTTCAGAGGCCTCGCTGGTGACACGGGGGACAGCAGGCAGTGACAGGCCCGGGGCTGACAGGCTCCCCCTCCCCTAGCGGGCGCTCGGCTGCCACACGCAGCTGACGTAGAACCTTTGTCACTATGCCCGCTACCGTGGTGAGGATGCGGGCACTCTGCAGGTGACAGTGACCCAGCAGGACTTGCTGTCAGCTCAGCAATTGCTCAGTTCCCCAAAGAAGCTGAATTCTGCAAATTGCTGCTTTTGCTCTTGAAATGATGTCATCAGGTGGGTGTTTTGGTGTAATACACTGAAAACCAGAGCAGAAATGCTGAAATATTCCCATGATATGCATGGTCTCTGCACCAAACCACCATGACTCAGCCTAAGTATGTCTGCCGCTTGTTCTTTTGTACTGCCAGCTGATTGTGGAAGTACAGTATAAAAACCATCTTTATGGAGAGATCTTTCTGGTTTAGGCTTAGTCTAAGTGTCTCAAGTAGCCGGGGTTTTTGTTTGGGCCTAATCCATATGGTCTGATGGCTTTCCTCTCATCTCAAGATGAATGTGGTAGAAAATATAAATCAAAGAAACGTCCTTTGGCCTAGCCTTGCCTTGCCTTATTTCCTTCTCATCCTGTTCTCTGTCCCAGCCTCTCTCACTAAGCCCTCGTCTGGCTGCATGTCTCTTCTTTCCTCTATCCTTTTCTCAAACTCTCCTGCTTCCTGGCTTTCGTCTTTCAATTCCTCCATTTCAGTCCTGCAGCCCGGCACTACTCTTTTCTCTTGCTTCCCTTGGGCCTGCTCCCTTGGCTTTCTCCCTCTCTTCCATATCCTTCTTCCCGACTTGTCTCTTGGAGACTTTTGGCCACTTGGGAGCCAAGTCTGGGCATGTTTTGGAAACTTTTCAGAGGCCTCGCTGGTGACACGGGGGACAGCAGGCAGTGACAGGCCCGGGGCTGACAGGCTCCCCCCTCCCCTAGGGGGCGCTCGGCTGCCACAGCCAGCTGACATAGAACCTTTGTCACAATGCCCGCTACCGTGGGGAGGATGCGGGCACTCTGCAGGTGACAGGGACCCAGCAGGACTTGCTGTCAGCTCAGCAATTGCTCAGTTCCCCAAAGAAGCTGAATTCTGCAAATTGCTGCTTTTGCTCTTGAAATGATGTCATCAGGTGGGTGTTTTGGTGTAATACACTGAAAACCAGAGCAGAAATGCTGAAATAGTCCCATGATATGCATGGTCTCTGCAGCAAACCACCATGACTCAGCCTACGTACATCTGCCGCTTGTTCTTCTGTACTGACAGCAGATTGTGGAGGTACAGTATAAAAAACATCTTTATGGAGAGATCTTTGTGGTTTACGCTTAGTCTAAGTGTCTCAAGTAGCCGGGGCTTTTGTTTGGGCCTAGTCCATAAGGTCTGATGGCTTTCCTCTCATCTCAAGATGAATGTGGTAAAAAATATAAATCAAAGAAACGTCCTTTGGCCTAGCCTTGCCTTGCCTTGCCTTATTTCCTTCTCATCCTGTTCTCTGTCCCAGCCTCTCTCACTAACCCCTCGTCTGGCTGCATGTCTCTTCTTTCCTCTCTCCTTTTCTCAAACTCTCCTGCTTCCTGCATTCGTCTTTCAATTCCTCCATTTCAGTCCTGCAGCCCGGCACTACTTTTTCCTCTTCCCTCCCTTGGGCCTGCTCCCTTGGTTTTCTCCCTCTCTTCCATATCCTTCTTCCCGACTTGTCTCTTGGAGACTTTTGGCCACTTTGGACCCAAGTCTGGGCATGTTTTGGAAACTTTTCAGAGGCCTCGCTGGTGACAGGGGGGACAGCAGGCAGTGACAGGCCCGGGGCTGACAGGCTCCCCCTCCCCTAGCGGGCGCTCGTCTGCCACACCCAGCTGACATAGAACCTTTCTCACAATGCCCGCTACTGTGGTGAGGATGCGGGCACTCTGCAGGTGACAGGGACCCAGCAGGACTTGCTGTCAGCTCAGCAATTGCTCAGTTCCCCAAAGAAGTTGAATTTTGCAAATTGCTGCTTTGCTCTTGAAATGATGTCATCAGGTGGGTGTTTTGGTGTAATACACTGAAACCCAGAGCAGAAATGCTGAAATATTCCCATGGTATGCATGGTCTCTGCACCAAACCACCATGTCTCAGCCTAAGTACATCTGCCGCTTGTTCTTTTGTACTGCCAGCTGATTGTGGAAGTACAGTATAAAAACCATCTTTATGGTAAGATCTTTGTGGTTTAGACTTAGTCTAAGTGTCTCAAGTAGCCGGGGCTTTTGTTTGGGCCTAATCCATAAGGTCTGATGGCTTTCCTCCTCATCTCAAGATGAATGTGGTAGAAAATATAAATCAAGGAAACCTCGTTTGGCCTAGCCTTGCCTTGCCTTGCCTTGCCTTATTTCTTTCTCATCCTGTTTTCTGTCCCAGCCTCTCTCACTAACCCCTCGTCTGGCTGCATGTCTCTTCTTTCCTCTCTCCTTTTCTCAAACTCTCCTGCTTCCTGGCTTTCGTCTTTCAATTCCTCCATTTCAGTCCTGCAGCCCGGCACTACTTTTTTCTCTTGCCTCCCTTGGGCCTGCTCCCTTGGCTTTCTCCCTCTCTTCCATATCCTTCTTCCCGACTTGTCTCTTGGAGACTTTTGGCCACTTTGGAGCCAAGTCTGGGGATGTTTTGGAAACTTTTCAGAGGCCTCGCTGGTGACAGGGGGGACAGCAGGCAGTGACAGGCCCGGGGCTGACAGGCTTCCCCTCCCCTAGCGAGCGCTCGGCTGCCACACCCAGCTGACGTAGAACCTTTGTCACAATGCCCGCTACCGTGGGGAGGATGCGGGCACTCTGCAGGTGACAGGGACCCAGCAGGACTTGCTGTCAGCTCAGCAATTGCTCAGTTCCCCAAAGAAGCTGAATTCTGCAAATTGATGTTTTTGCTCTTGAAATGATGTCATCAGGTGGGTGTTTTGGTGTAATACACTGAAAACCAGAGCAGAAATGCTGAAATATTCCCATGATATGCATGGTCTCTGCACCAAACCACCATGACTCAGCCTAAGTATGTCTGCCGCTTGTTCTTTTGTACTGCCAGCTGATTGTGGAAGTACAGTATAAAAAACATCTTTATGGAGAGATCTTTCTGGTTTAGGCTTAGTCTAAGTGTCTCAAGTAGCCGGGGCTTTTGTTTGGGCCTAATCCATATGGTCTGATGGCTTTCCTCTCATCTCAAGATGAATGTGGTAGAAAATATAAATCAAAGAAACGTCCTTTGGCCTAGCCTTGCCTTGCCTTATTTCCTTCTCATCCTGTTCTCTGTCCCAGCCTCTCTCACTAAGCCCTCGTCTGGCTGCATGTCTCTTCTTTCCTCTCTCCTTTTCTCAAACTCTCCTGCTTCCTGGCTTTCGTCTTTCAATTCCTCCATTTCAGTCCTGCAGCCCGGCACTACTTTTTTCTCTTGCCTCCCTTGGGCCTGCTCCCTTGGCTTTCTCCCTCTCTTCCATATCCTTCTTCCCGACTTGTCTCTTGGAGACTTTTGGCCACTTTGGAGCCAAGTCTGGGCATGTTTTGGAAACTTTTCAGAGGCCTCGCTGGTGACAGGGGGGACAGCAGGCAGTGACAGGCCCGGGGCTGACAGGCTTCCCCTCCCCTAGCGGGCCCTCGGCTGCCACACGCAGCTGACGTAGAACCTTTGTCACAATGCGCGCTACCGTGGTGAGGATGCGGGCACTCTGCAGGTGACAGGGACCCAGCAGGACTTGCTGTCAGCTCAGCAATTGCTCAGTTCCCCAAAGAAGCTGAAATCTGCAAATTGCTGCTTTTGCTCTTGAAATGATGTCATCAGGTGGGTGTTTTGGTGTAATACACTGAAAACCAGAGCAGAAATGCTGAAATATTCCCATGATATGCATGGTCTCTGCAGCAAACCACCATGTCTCAGCCTAAGTATGTCTGCCACTTGTTCTTTTGTACTGCCAGCTGATTGTGGAGGTACAGTATAAAAACCATCTTTATGGAGAGATCTTTGTGGTTTAGGCTTAGTCTAAGTGTCTCAAGTAGCCGGGGCTTTTGTTTGGGCCTAGTCCATAACGTCTGATGGCTTTCCTCTCATCTCAAGATGAATGTGGTAGAAAATAATTCAAGGAAACCTCGTTTGGCCTAGCCTTGCCTTGCCGTGCCTTGCCTTATTTCCTTCTCATCCTGTTCTCTGTCCCAGCCTCTCTCACTAAATCCTCGTCTGGCTGCATGTCTCTTCTTTCCTCTCTCCTTTTCTCAAACTCTCCTGCTTCCTGGCTTTCGTCTTTCAATTCCTCCATTTCAGTCCTGCAGCCCGGCACTACTTATTTCTCTTGCCTCCCTTGGGCCTGCTCCATTGGCTTTCTCCCTCTCTTCCATATCCTTCTTCCCGACTTGTCTCTTGGAGACTTTTGGCCACTTTGGACCCAAGTCTGGGCATGTTTTGGAAACTTTTCAGAGGCCTTGCTGGTGACACGGGGGACAGCAGGCAGTGACAGGCCCGGGGCTGACAGGCTCCCCCTCCCCTAGCGGGCGCTCGGCTGCCACACCCAGCTGACGTAGAACCTTTGTCACAATGCCCGCTACCGTGGTGAGGATGCGGGCACTCTGCAGGTGACAGGGACCCAGCAGGACTTGCTGTCAGCTCAGCAATTGCTCAGTTCTCCAAAGAAGCTGAATTCTACAAATTGCTGCTTTTGCTCTTGAAATGATGTCATCAGGTGGGTGTTTTGGTGTAATACACTGAAAACCAGAGCACAAATGCTGAAATATTCCCATGATATGCATGGTCTCTGCACCAAACCACCATGTCTCAGCCTAAGTATGTCTGCCGCTTGTTCTTTTGTACTGCCAGCTGATTGTGGAAGTACAGTATAAAAACCATCTTTATGGAGAGATCTTTCTGGTTTAGGCTTAGTCTAAGTGTCTCAAGTAGCCGGGGCTTTTGTTTGGGCCTAATCCATAACGTCTGATGGCTTTCCTCTCATCTCAAGATGAATGTGGTAGAAAATATAAATCAAAGAAACGTCCTTTGGCCTAGCCTTGCCTTGCCTTGCCTTATTTCCTTCTCATCCTGTTCTCTGTCCCAGCCTCTCTCACTAAGCCCTCGTCTGGCTGCATGTCTCTTCTTTCCTCTCTCCTTTTCTCAAACTCTCCTGCTTCCTGGCTTTCGTCTTTCAATTCCTCCATTTCAGTCCTGCAGCCCGGCACTACTTTTTTCTCTTGCCTCCCTTGGGCCTGCTCCCTTGGCTTTCTCCCTCTCTTCCATATCCTTCTTCCCGACTTGTCTCTTGGAGACTTTTGGCCACTTTGGAGCCAAGTCTGGGCATGTTTTGGAAACTTTTCAGAGGCCTCGCTGGTGACAGGGGGGACAGCAGGCAGTGACAGGCCCGGGGCTGACAGGCTCCCCCTCCCCTAGCGGGCGCTCGGCTGCCACACCCAGCTGACATAGAACCTTTGTCACAATGCCCGCTACTGTGGTGAGGATGCGGGCACTCTGCAGGTGACAGGGACCCAGCAGGACTTGCTGTCAGCTCAGCAATTGCTCAGTTCCCCAAAGAAGTTGAATTTTGCAAATTGCTGCTTTGCTCTTGAAATGATGTCATCAGGTGGGTGTTTTGGTGTAATACACTGAAAACCAGAGCAGAAATGCTGAAATATTCCCATGATATGCATGGTCTCTGCAGCAAACCACCATGTCTCAGCCTAAGTATGTCTGCCACTTGTTCTTTTGTACTGCCAGCTGATTGTGGAAGTACAGTATAAAAACCATCTTTATGGAGAGATCTTTGTGGTTTAGGCTTAGTCTAAGTGTCTCAAGTAGCCGGGGCTTTTGTTTGGGCCTAATCCATAACGTCTGATGGCTTTCCTCTCATCTCAAGATGAATGTGGTAGAAAATATAAATCAAAGAAACGTCCTTTGGCCTAGCCTTGCCTTGCCTTGCCTTATTTCCTTCTCATCCTGTTCTCTGTCCCAGCCTCTCTCACTAAGCCCTCGTCTGGCTGCATGTCTCTTCTTTCCTCTCTCCTTTTCTCAAACTCTCCTGCTTCCTGGCTTTCGTCTTTCAATTCCTCCGTTTCAGTCCTGCAGCCCGGCACTACTTTTTCCTCTTGCCTCCCTTTGGCCTGCTCCCTTGGCTTTCTCCCTCTCTTCCATATTCTTCTTCCCGACTTGTCTCTTGGAGACTTTTGGCCACTTTGGAGCCAAATCTGGGGATGTTTTGGAAACTTTTCAGAGGCCTCGCTGGTGACAGGGGGGACAGCAGGCAGTGACAGGCCCGGGGCTGACAGGCTCCCCCTCCCCTAGCGGGCGCTCGGCTGCCACACCCAGCTGACATAGAACCTTTGTCACAATGCCCGCTACCGTGGGGAGGATGCGGGCACTCTGCAGGTGACAGGAACCCAGCAGGACTTGCTGTCAGCTCAGCAATTGCTCAGTTCCCCAAAGAAGCTGAATTCTGCAAATTGCTGCTTTTGCTCTTGAAATGATGTCATCAGGTGGGTGTTTTGGTGTAATACACTGAAAACCAGAGCAGAAATGCTGAAATATTCCCATGATATGCATGGTTTCTGCACCAAACCACCATGACTCAGCCTAAGTCCATCTGCCGCTTGTTCTTTTGTACTGCCAGCTGATTGTGAAAGTACAGTATAAAAACCATCTTTATGGAGAGATCTTTGTGGTTTAGGCTTAGTCTAAGTGTCTCAAGTAGCCGGGGCTTTTGTTTGGGCCTAGTCCATAAGGTCTGATGGCTTTCCTCTCATCTCAAGATGAATGTGGTAGAAAATATACATCAAGGAAACCTCGTTTGGTCTAGCCTTGCCTTGCCTTGCCTTGCCTTATTTCCTTCTCATCCTGTTCTCTGTCCCAGCCTCTCTCACTAAATCCTCGTCTGGCTGCATGTCTCTTCTTTCCTCTCTCCTTTTCTCAAACTCTCCTGCTTCCTGGCTTTCGTCTTTCAATTCCTCCATTTCAGTCCTGCAGCCCGGCACTACTTTTTTCTCTTGCCTCCCTTGGGCCTGCTCCCTTGGCTTTCTCCCTCTCTTCCATATCCTTCTTCCCGACTTGTCTCTTGGAGACTTCTGGCCACTTGGGAGCCAAGTCTGGGCATGTTTTGGAAACTTTTCAGAGGCCTCGCTGGTGACACGGGGGACAGCAGGCAGTGACAGGCCCAGGGCTGACAGGCTCCCCCTCCCCTAGCGGGCGCTCGGCTGCCACACCCAGCTGACATAGAACCTTTGTCACAATGCCCGCTACCCTGAGGAGGATGCGGGCACTCTGCAGGTGGCAGGGACCCAGCAGGACTTGCTGTCAGCTCAGCAATTGCTCAGTTCCCCAAAGAAGCTGAATTCTGCAAATTGCTGCTTTTGCTCTTGAAATGATGTCATCAGGTGGGTGTTTTGGTGTAATACACTGAAAACCAGAGCAGAAATGCTGAAATATTCCCATGATATGCATGGTCTCTGCACCAAACCACCATGACTCAGCCTAAGTATGTCTGCCGCTTGTTCTTTTGTACTGCCAGCTGATTGTGGAAGTACAGTATAAAAACCATCTTTATGGAGAGATCTTTGTGGTTTCGGCTTAGTCTAAGTGTCTCAAGTAGCCGGGGCTTTTGTTTGGGCCTAGTCCATAAGGTCTGATGGCTTTCCTCTCATCTCAAGATGAATGTGGTAGAAAATATAAATCAAAGAAACGTCCTTGGCCTAGCCTTGCCTTGCCTTGCCTTATTTCCTTCTCATCCTGTTCTCTGTCCCAGCCTCTCTCACTAAGCCCTCGTCTGGCTGCATGTCTCTTCTTTCCTCTCTCCTTTTCTCAAACTCTCCTGCTTCCTGGCTTTCGTCTTTCAATTCCTCCATTTCGTTCCTGTAGCCCGGCACTACTTTTTCCTCTTGCCTCCCTTTGGTCTGCTCCCTTGGCTTTCTCCCTCTCTTCCATATCCTTCTTCCCGACTTCTCTCTTGGAGACTTTTGGCCACTTTGGACCCATGTCTGGGCATGTTTTGGAAACTTTTCAGAGGCCTCGCTGGTGACAGGGGGGACAGCAGGCAGTGACAGGCCCGGGGCTGACAGGGTCCCCCTCCCCTAGCGGGCACTCGGCTGCCACACCCAGCTGAAATAGAACCTTTGTCACAATGCCCGCTACCGTGGTGAGGATGCGGGCACTCTGCAGGTGACAGGGACCCAGCAGGACTTACAGTCAGCTCAGCAATTGCTCAGTTCCCCAAAGAAGCTGAATTCTGCAAATTGCTGCTTTTGCTCTTGAAATGATGTCATCAGGTGGGTGTTTTGGTGTAATACACTGAAAACCAGAGCAGAAATGCTGAAATATTCCCATGATATGCATGGTCTCTGCACCAAACCACCATGACTCAGCCTAAGTCCATCTGTCGCTTGTTCTTTTGTACTGCCAGCTGATTGTGGAAGTACAGTATAAAAACCATCTTTATGGAGAGATCTTTGTGGTTTACGCTTAGTCTAAGTGTCTCAAGTAGTCGGGTCTTTTGTTTGGGCCTAGTCCATAAGGTCTGATGGCTTTCCTCTCATCTCAAGATGAATGTGGTAGAAAATATACATCAAAGAAACGTCCTTTGGCCTAGCCTTGCCTTGCCTTGCCTTGCCTTATTTCCTTCTCATCCTGTTCTCTGTCCCAGCCTCTCTCACTAAGCCCTCGTCTGGCTGCATGTCTCTTCTTTCCTCTCTCCTTTTCTCAAACTCTCCTGCTTCCTGGCTTTCGTCTTTCAATTCCTCCATTTCAGTCCTGCAGCCCGGCACTACTTTTTCCTCTTGCCTCCCTTTGGCCTGCTCCCTTGGCTTTCTCCCTCTCTTCCATATCCTTCTTCCCGACTTGTCTCTTGGAGACTTTTGGCCACTTTGGAGCCAAGTCTGGGCATGTTTTGGAAACTTTTCAGAGGCCTCGCTGGTGACACGGGGGACAGCAGGCACTGACAGGCCCGGGGCTGACAGGCTCCCCCTCCCCTAGCGGGCGCTCGGCTGCCACACCCAGCTGACGTAGAACCTTTGTCACAATGCCCGCTACCGTGGGGAGGATGCGGGCACTCTGCAGGTGACAGGGACCCAGCAGGACTTACAGTCAGCTCAGCAATTGCTCAGTTCCCCAAAGAAGCTGAATTCTGCAAATTGCTGCTTTTGCTCTTGAAATGATGTCATCAGGTGGGTGTTTTGGTGTAATACACTGAAAACCAGAGCAGAAATGCTGAAATATTCCCATGATATGCATGGTCTCTGCACCAAACCACCATGACTCAGCCTAAGTATGTCTGCCGCTTGTTCTTTTGTACTGCCAGCTGATTGTGGAAGTACAGTATAAAAACCATCTTTATGGAGAGATCTTTGTGGTTTAGGCTTAGTCTAAGTGTCTCAAGTAGCCGGGGCTTTTCTTTGGGCCTAGTCCATAAGGTCTGATGGCTTTCCTCTCATCTCAAGATGAATGTGGTAGAAAATATAAATCAAAGAAATGTCCTTTGGCCTAGCCTTGCCTTGCCTTGCCTTATTTCCTTCTCATCCTGTTCTCTGTCCCAGCCTCTCTCACTAACCCCTCGTCTGGCTGCATGTCTCTTCTTTCCTCTCTCCTTTTCTCAAACTCTCCTGCTTCCTGGCTTTCGTCTTTCAATTCCTCCATTTCAGTCCTGCAGCCCGGCACTACTTTTTTCTCTTGCCTCCCTTGGGCCTGCTCCCTTGGCTTTCTCCCTCTCTTCCATATCCTTCTTCCCGACTTGTCTCTTGGAGACTTTTGGCCACTTTGGACCCAAGTCTGGGCATGTTTTGGAAACTTTTCAGAGGCCTCGCTGGTGACAGGGGGGACAGCAGGCAGTGACAGGCCCGGGGCTGACAGGCTCCCCCTCCCCTAGCGGGCGCTCGGCTGCCACACCCAGCTGACATAGAACCTTTGTCACAATGCCCGCTACCCTGAGGAGGATGCGGGCACTCTGCAGGTGGCAGGGACCCAGCAGGACTTGCTGTCAGCTCAGCAATTGCTCAGTTCCCCAAAGAAGCTGAATTCTGCAAATTGCTGCTTTTGCTCTTGAAATGATGTCATCAGGTGGGTGTTTTGGTGTAATACACTGAAAACCAGAGCAGAAATGCTGAAATATTCCCATGATATGCATGGTCTCTGCACCAAACCACCATGAGTCAGCCTAAGTATGTCTGCCGCTTGTTCTTTTGTACTGCCAGCTGATTGTGGAAGTACAGTATAAAAACCATCTTTATGGAGAGATCTTTGTGGTTTAGGCTTAGTCTAAGTGTCTCAAGTAGCCGGGGCTTTTGTTTGGGCCTAATCCATATGGTCTGATGGCTTTCCTCTCATCTCAAGATGAATGTGGTAGAAAATATAAATCAAAGAAACGTCCTTTGGCCTAGCCTTGCCTTTCCTTGCCTTATTTCCTTCTCATCCTGTTCTCTGTCCCAGCCTCTCTCACTAAGCCCTCGTCTGGCTGCATGTCTCTTCTTTCCTCTCTCCTTTTCTCAAACTCTCCTGCTTCCTGGCTTTCGTCTTTCAATTCCTCCATTTCAGTCCTGTAGCCCGGCACTACTTTTTTCTCTTGCCTCCCTTTGGCCTGCTCCCTTGGTTTTCTCCCTCTCTTCCATATTCTTCTTCCCGACTTGTCTCTTAGAGACATTTGGCCACTTTGGAGCCAAATCTGGGGATGTTTTGGAAACTTTTCAGAGGCCTCGCTGGTGACAGGGGGGACAGCAGGCAGTGACAGGCCCGGGGCTGACAGGCTCCCCCTCCCCTAGCGGGCGCTCGGCTGCCACATCCAGCTGACATAGAACCTTTGTCACAATGCCCGCTACCGTGGGGAGGATGCGGGCACTCTGCAGGTGACAGGGACCCAGCAGGACTTACTGTCAGCTCAGCAATTGCTCAATTCCCCAAAGAAGCTGAGATCTGCAAATTGCTGCTTTTGCTCTTGAAATGATGTCATCAGGTGGGTGTTTTGGTGTAATACACTGAAAACCAGAGCACAAATGCTGAAATATTCCCATGATATGCATGGTCTCTGCACCAAACCACCATGACTCAGCCTAAGTATGTCTGCCGCTTGTTCTTTTGTACTGCCAGCTGATTGTGGAAGTACAGTATAAAAACCATCTTTATGGAGAGATCTTTGTGGTTTAGGCTTAGTCTAAGTGTCTCAAGTAGCCGGGGTTTTTCTTTGGGCCTAATCCATATGGTCTGATGGCTTTCCTCTCATCTCAAGATGAATGTGGTAGAAAATATAAATCAAAGCAACGTCCTTTGGCCTAGCCTTGCCTTATTTCCTTCTCATCCTGTTCTCTGTCCCAGCCTCTCTCACTAAATCCTCGTCTGGCTGCATGTCTCTTCTTTCCTCTATCCTTTTCTCAAACTCTCCTGCTTCCTGGCTTTCGTCTTTCAATTCCTCCATTTCGTTCCTGTAGCCCGGCACTACTTTTTTCTCTTGCCTCCCTTGGGCCTGCTCCCTTGGCTTTCTCTCTCTCTTCCATATCCTTCTTCCCGACTTGTCTCTTGGAGACTTTTGGCCACTTTGGACCCAAGTCTGGGCATGTTTTGGAAACTTTTCAGAGGCCTCGCTGGTGACAGGGGGGACAGCAGGCAGTGACAGGCCCGGGGCTGACAGGCTCCCCCTCCCCTAGCGGGCGCTCGGCTGCCACACCCAGCTGACGTAGAACCTTTGTCACTATGCCCGCTACCGTGGTGAGGATGAGGGCACTCTGCAGGTGACAGGGACCCAGCAGGACTTGCTGTCAGCTCAGCAATTGCTCAGTTCCCCAAAGAAGCTGAATTCTGCAAATTGCTGCTTTTGCTCTTGAAATGATGTCATCAGGTGGGTATTTTGGTGTAATACACTGAAAACCAGAGCAGAAATGCTGAAATATTCCCATGATATGCATGGTCTCTGCAGCAAACCACCATGTCTCAGCCTAAGTATGTCTGCCGCTTGTTCTTTTGTACTGCCAGCTGATTGTGGAAGTACAGTATAAAAACCATCTTTATGGAGAGATCTTTGTGGTTTAGGCTTAGTCTAAGTGTCTCAAGTAGCCGGGGCTTTTGTTTGGGCCTAATCCATATGGTCTGATGGCTTTCCTCTCATCTCAAGATGAATATGGTAGAAAATATAAATCAAAGAAACGTCCTTTGGCCTAGCCTTGCCTTGCCTTGCCTTATTTCCTTCTCATCCTGTTCTCTGTCCCAGCCTCTCTCACTAACCCCTCGTCTGGCTGCATGTCTCTTTTTTCCTCTCTCCTTTTCTCAAACTCTCCTGCTTCCTGGCTTTCGTCTTTCAATTCCTCCATTTTGTTCCTGTAGCCCGGCACTACTTTTTCCTCTTGCCTCCCTTTGGCCTGCTCCCTTGGCTTTCTCCCTCTCTTCCATATTCTTCTTCCCGACTTGTCTCTTGGAGACTTTTGGCCACTTTGGAGCCAAATCTGGGGATGTTTTGGAAACTTTTCAGAGGCCTCGCTGGTGACAGGGGGGACAGCAGGCAGTGACAGGCCCGGGGCTGACAGGCTCCCCCTCCCCTAGCGGGCGCTCGGCTGCCACACCCAGCTGACATAGAACCTTTGTCACAATGCCCGCTACCGTGGTGAGGATGCGGGCACTCTGCAGGTGACAGGGACCCAGCAGGACTTGCTGTCAGCTCAGCAATTGCTCAGTTCCCCAAAGAAGCTGAATTCTGCAAATTGCTGTTTTTGCTCTTGAAATGATGTCATCAGGTGGGTGTTTTGGTGTAATACACTGAAAACCAGAGCAGAAATGCTGAAATATTCCCATGATATGCATGGTCTCTGCACCAAACCACCATGACTCAGCCTAAGTCCATCTGCCGCTTGTTCTTTTGTACTGCCAGCTGATTGTGGAAGTACAGTATAAAAACCATCTTTATGGAGAGATCTTTGTGGTTTAGGCTTAGTCTAAGTGTCTCAAGTAGCCGGGGCTTTTGTTTGGGCCTAATCCATAAGGTCTGATGGCTTTCCTCCTCATCTCAAGATGAATGTGGTAGAAAATATAAATCAAGGAAACCTCGTTTGGCCTAGCCTTGCCTTGCCTTGCCTTGCCTTATTTCCTTCTCATCCTGTTCTCTGTCCCAGCCTCTCTCACTAAGCCCTCGTCTGGCTGCATGTCTCTTCTTTCCTCTCTCCTTTTCTCAAACTCTCCTGCTTCCTGGCTTTCGTCTTTCAATTCCTCCATTTCATTCCTGCAGCCCGGCACTACTTTTTCCTCTTGCCTCCCTTTGGCCTGCTCCCTTGGCTTTCTCCCTCTCTTCCATATTCTTCTTCCCGACTTGTCTCTTGGAGACTTTTGGCCACTTTGGACCCAAGTCTGGGCATGTTTTGGAAACTTTTCAGAGGCCTCGCTGGTGACAGGGGGGACAGCAGGCAGTGACAGGCCCGGGGCTGACAGGCTCCCCCTCCCCTAGCGGGCGCTCGGCTGCCACACCCAGCTGACATAGAACCTTTGTCACAATGCCCGCTACCGTGGGGAGGATGCGGGCACTCTGCAGGTGACAGGGACCCAGCAGGACTTGCTGTCAGCTCAGCAATTGCTCAGTTCCCCAAAGAAGCTGAATTCTGCAAATTGCTGCTTTTGCTCTTGAAATGATGTCATCAGGTGGGTATTTTGGTGTAATACACTGAAAACCAGAGCAGAAATGCTGAAATATTCCCATGATATGCATGGTCTCTGCACCAAACCACCATGACTCAGCCTAAGTATGTCTGCCGCTTGTTCTTTTGTACTGCCAGCTGATTGTGGAAGTACAGTATAAAAACCATCTTTATGGAGAGATCTTTGTGGTTTCGGCTTAGTCTAAGTGTCTCAAGTAGCCGGGGCTTTTGTTTGGGCCTAGTCCATAAGGTCTGATGGCTTTCCTCTCATCTCAAGATGAATGTGGTAGAAAATATAAATCAAAGAAACGTCCTTGGCCTAGCCTTGCCTTGCCTTGCCTTATTTCCTTCTCATCCTGTTCTCTGTCCCAGCCTCTCTCACTAAGCCCTCGTCTGGCTGCATGTCTCTTCTTTCCTCTCTCCTTTTCTCAAACTCTCCTGCTTCCTGGCTTTCGTCTTTCAATTCCTCCATTTCGTTCCTGTAGCCCGGCACTACTTTTTCCTCTTGCCTCCCTTTGGTCTGCTCCCTTGGCTTTCTCCCTCTCTTCCATATCCTTCTTCCCGACTTCTCTCTTGGAGACTTTTGGCCACTTTGGACCCATGTCTGGGCATGTTTTGGAAACTTTTCAGAGGCCTCGCTGGTGACAGGGGGGACAGCAGGCAGTGACAGGCCCGGGGCTGACAGGCTCCCCCTCCCCTAGCGGGCGCTCGGCTGCCACATCCAGCTGACATAGAACCTTTGTCACAATGCCCGCTACCGTGGGGAGGATGCGGGCACTCTGCAGGTGACAGGGACCCAGCAGGACTTACTGTCAGCTCAGCAATTGCTCAATTCCCCAAAGAAGCTGAGATCTGCAAATTGCTGCTTTTGCTCTTGAAATGATGTCATCAGGTGGGTGTTTTGGTGTAATACACTGAAAACCAGAGCAGAAATGCTGAAATATTCCCATGATATGCCTGGTCTCTGCACCAAACCACCATGATTCAGCCTAAGTATGTCTGCCGCTTGTTCTTTTGTACTGCCAGCTGATTGTGGAAGTACAGTATAAAAACCATCTTTATGGAGAGATCTTTGTGGTTTAGGCTTAGTCTAAGTGTCTCAAGTAGCCGGGGCTTTTGTTTGGGCCTAGTCCATAAGGTCTGATGGCTTTCCTCTCATCTCAAGATGAATGTGGTAGAAAATATAAATCAAAGAAACGTCCTTGGCCTAGCCTTGCCTTGCCTTGCCTTATTTCCTTCTCATCCTGTTCTCTGTCCCAGCCTCTCTCACTAAGCCCTCGTCTGGCTGCATGTCTCTTCTTTCCTCTCTCCTTTTCTCAAACTCTCCTGCTTCCTGGCTTTCGTCTTTCAATTCCTCCATTTCATTCCTGCAGCCCGGCACTACTTTTTCCTCTTGCCTCCCTTTGGCCTGCTTCCTTGGCTTTCTCCCTCTCTTCCATATTCTTCTTCCCGACTTGTCTCTTGGAGACTTTTGGCCACTTTGGAGCCAAATCTGGGGATGTTTTGGAAACTTTTCAGAGGCCTCGCTGGTGACAGGGGGGACAGCAGGCAGTGACAGGCCCGGGGATGACAGGCTCCCCCTCCCCTAGCGGGCGCTCGGCTGCCACACCCAGCTGACATAGAACCTTTGTCACAATGCCCGCTACCGTGGTGAGGATGCGGGCACTCTGCAGGTGACAGGGACCCAGCAGGACTTGCTGTCAGCTCAGCAATTGCTCAGTTCCCCAAAGAAGCTGAATTCTGCAAATTGCTGCTTTTGCTCTTGAAATGATGTCATCAGGTGGGTGTTTTGGTGTAATACACTGAAAACCAGAGCAGAAATGCTGAAATATTCCCATGATATGCATGGTCTCTGCAGCAAACCACCATGTCTCAGCCTAAGTATGTCTGCCGCTTGTTCTTTTGTACTGCCAGCTGATTGTGGAAGTACAGTATAAAAACCATCTTTATGGAGAGATCTTTGTGGTTTAGGCTTAGTCTAAGTGTCTCAAGTAGCCGGGGTTTTTGTTTGGGCCTAATCCATATGGTCTGATGGCTTTCCTCTCATCTCAAGATGAATATGGTAGAAAATATAAATCAAAGAAACGTCCTTTGGCCTAGCCTTGCCTTGCCTTGCCTTATTTCCTTCTCATCCTGTCCTCTGTCCCAGCCTCTCTCACTAAGCCCTCGTCTGGCTGCATGTCTCTTTTTTCCTCTCTCCTTTTCTCAAACTCTCCTGCTTCCTGGCTTTCGTCTTTCAATTCCTCCATTTCGTTCCTGGAGCCCGGCACTACTTTTTCCTCTTGCCTCCCTTTGGCCTGCTCCCTTGGCTTTCTCCCTCTCTTCCATATTCTTCTTCCCGACTTGTCTCTTGGAGACTTTTGGCCAATTTGGAGCCAAATCTGGGGATGTTTTGGAAACTTTTCAGAGGCCTCGCTGGTGACAGGGGGGACAGCAGGCAGTGACAGGCCCGGGGATGACAGGCTCCCCCTCCCCTAGCGGGCGCTCGGCTGCCACACCCAGCTGACATAGAACCTTTGTCACAATGCCCGCTACCGTGGTGAGGATGCGGGCACTCTGCAGGTGACAGGGACCCAGCAGGACTTGCTGTCAGCTCAGCAATTGCTCAGTTCCCCAAAGAAGCTGAATTCTGCAAATTGCTGTTTTTGCTCTTGAAATGATGTCATCAGGTGGGTGTTTTGGTGTAATACACTGAAAACCAGAGCAGAAATGCTGAAATATTCCCATGATATGCATGGTCTCTGCACCAAACCACCATGACTCAGCCTAAGTCCATCTGCCGCTTGTTCTTTTGTACTGCCAGCTGATTGTGGAAGTACAGTATAAAAACCATCTTTATGGAGAGATCTTTCTGGTTTAGGCTTAGTCTAAGTGTCTCAAGTAGCCGGGGCTTTTGTTTGGGCCTAATCCATAAGGTCTGATGGCTTTCCTCCTCATCTCAAGATGAATGTGGTAGAAAATATAAATCAAGGAAACGTCCTTTGGCCTAGCCGTGCCTTGCCTTGCCTTGCCTTATTTCCTTCTCATCCTGTTCTCTGTCCCAGCCTCTCTCACTAAGCCCTCGTCTGGCTGCATGTCTCTTCTTTCCTCTCTCCTTTTCTCAAACTCTCCTGCTTCCTGGCTTTCGTCTTTCAATTCCTCCATTTCAGTCCTGCAGCCCGGCACTACTTTTTCCTTTTGCCTCCCTTGGGCCTGCTCCCTTGCCTTTCTCCCTCTCTTCCATATCCTTCTTCCCGACTTGTCTCTTGGAGACTTTTGGCCACTTTGGAGCCAAGTCTGGGCATGTTTTGGAAACTTTTCAGAGGCCTCGCTGGTGACAGGGGGGACAGTAGGCAGTGACAGGCCCGGGGCTGACAGGCTCCCCCTCCCCTAGCAGGCGCTCGGCTGCCACACCCAGCTGACATAGAACCTTTGTCACAATGCCCGCTACTGTGGTGAGGATGCGGGCACTCTGCAGGTGACAGGGACCCAGCAGGACTTACTGTCATCTCAGCAATTGCTCAGTTCCCCAAAGAAGCTGAATTCTGCAAATTGCTGCTTTTGCTCTTGAAATGATGTCATCAGGTGGGTGTTTTGGTGTAATACACTGAAAACCAGAGCAGAAATGCTGAAATATTCCCATGATATGCATGGCCTCTGCACCAAACCACCATGACTCAGCCTAAGTATGTCTGCCGCTTGTTCTTTTGTACTGCCAGCTGATTGTGGAAGTACAGTATAAAAACCATCTTTATGGAGAGATCTTTGTGGTTTAGGCTTAGTCTAAGTGTCTCAAGTAGCCGGGGCTTTTGTTTGGGCCTAATCCATATGGTCTGATGGCTTTCCTCTCATCTCAAGATGAATGTGGTAGAAAATATAAATCAAAGAAACGTCCTTTGGCCTAGCCTTGCCTTGCCTTGCCTTGCCTTATTTCCTTCTCATCCTGTTCTCTGTCCCAGCCTCTCTCACTAAGCCCTCGTCTGGCTGCATGTCTCTTCTTTCCTCTCTCCTTTTCTCAAACTCTCCTGCTTCCTGGCTTTCGTCTTTCAATTCCTCCATTTCAGTCCTGCAGCCCGGCACTACTTTTTCCTTTTGCCTCCCTTGGGCCTGCTCCCTTGGCTTTCTCCCTCTCTTCCATATCCTTCTTCCCGACTTGTCTCTTGGAGACTTTTGGCCACTTTGGAGCCAAGTCTGGGCATGTTTTGGAAACTTTTCAGAGGCCTCGCTGGTGACAGGGGGGACAGTAGGCAGTGACAGGCCCGGGGCTGACAGGCTCCCCCTCCCCTAGCAGGCGCTCGGCTGCCACACCCAGCTGACATAGAACCTTTGTCACAATGCCCGCTACTGTGGTGAGGATGCGGGCACTCTGCAGGTGACAGGGACCCAGCAGGACTTACTGTCATCTCAGCAATTGCTCAGTTCCTCAAAGAAGCTGAATTCTGCAAATTGCTGCTTTTGCTCTTGAAATGATGTCATCAGGTGGGTGTTTTGGTGTAATACACTGAAAACCAGAGCAGAAATGCTGAAATATTCCCATGATATGCATGGTCTCTGCAGCAAACCACCATGACTCAGCCTAAGTACATCTGCCGCTTCTTCTTTTGTACTGCCAGCTGATTGTGGAAGTACAGTATAAAAACCATCTTTATGGAGAGATCTTTGTGGTTTAGGCTTAGTCTAAGTGTCTCAAGTAGCCGGGGCTTTTGTTTGGGCCTAATCCATATGGTCTGATGGCTTTCCTCTCATCTCAAGATGAATGTGGTAGAAAATATAAATCAAAGAAACGTCCTTTGGCCTAGCCTTGCCTTGCCTTGCCTTGCCTTATTTCCTTCTCATCCTGTTCTCTGTCCCAGCCTCTCTCACTAAGCCCTCGTCTGGCTGCATGTCTCTTCTTTCCTCTCTCCTTTTCTCAAACTCTCCTGCTTCCTGGCTTTCGTCTTTCAATTCCTCCATTTCATTCCTGCAGCCCCTCACTAGTTTTTCCTCTTGCCTCCCTTGGGCCTGCTCCCTTGGCTTTCTCCCTCTCTTCCATATCCTTCTTCCCGACTTGTCTCTTGGAGACTTTTGGCCACATTGGACCCAAGTCTGGGCATGTTTTGGAAACTTTTCAGAGGCCTCGCTGGTGACAGGGGGGACAGCAGGCAGTGACAGGCCCGGGGCTGACAGGCTCCCCCTCCCCTAGCGGGCCCTCGGCTGCCACACCCAGCTGACATAGAACCTTTGTCACAATGCCCGCTACCGTGGGGAGGATGCGGGCACTCTGCAGGTGACAGGGACGCAGCAGGACTTGCTGTCAGCTCAGCAATTGCTCAGTTCCCCAAAGAAGCTGAATTCTGCAAATTGCTGCTTTTGCTCTTGAAATGATGTCATCAGGTGGGTGTTTTGGTGTAATACACTGAAAACCAGAGCAGAAATGCTGAAATATTCCCATGATATGCATGGTCTCTGCAGCAAACCACCATGACTCAGCCTAAGTATGTCTGCCGCTTCTTCTTTTGTACTGCCAGCTGATTGTGGAAGTACAGTATAAAAACCATCTTTATGGAGAGATCTTTGTGGTTTAGGCTTAGTCTAAGTGTCTCAAGTAGCCGGGGTTTTTGTTTGGGCCTAATCCATATGGTCTGATGGCTTTCCTCTCATCTCAAGATGAATATGGTAGAAAATATAAATCAAAGAAACGTCCTTTGGCCTAGCCTTGCCTTGCCTTGCCTTATTTCCTTCTCATCCTGTCCTCTGTCCCAGCCTCTCTCACTAAGCCCTCGTCTGGCTGCATGTCTCTTTTTTCCTCTCTCCTTTTCTCAAACTCTCCTGCTTCCTGGCTTTCGTCTTTCAATTCCTCCATTTCGTTCCTGGAGCCCGGCACTACTTTTTCCTCTTGCCTCCCTTTGGCCTGCTCCCTTGGCTTTCTCCCTCTCTTCCATATTCTTCTTCCCGACTTGTCTCTTGGAGACTTTTGGCCAATTTGGAGCCAAATCTGGGGATGTTTTGGAAACTTTTCAGAGGCCTCGCTGGTGACAGGGGGGACAGCAGGCAGTGACAGGCCCGGGGCTGACAGGCTCCCCCTCCCCTAGCGGGCGCTCGGCTGCCACACCCAGCTGACATAGAACCTTTGTCACAATGCCCGCTACCGTGGTGAGGATGCGGGCACTCTGCAGGTGACAGGGACCCAGCAGGACTTGCTGTCAGCTCAGCAATTGCTCAGTTCCCCAAAGAAGCTGAATTCTGCAAATTGCTGTTTTTGCTCTTGAAATGATGTCATCAGGTGGGTGTTTTGGTGTAATACACTGAAAACCAGAGCAGAAATGCTGAAATATTCCCATGATATGCATGGTCTCTGCACCAAACCACCATGACTCAGCCTAAGTCCATCTGCCGCTTGTTCTTTTGTACTGCCAGCTGATTGTGGAAGTACAGTATAAAAACCATCTTTATGGAGAGATCTTTCTGGTTTAGGCTTAGTCTAAGTGTCTCAAGTAGCCGGGGCTTTTGTTTGGGCCTAATCCATAAGGTCTGATGGCTTTCCTCCTCATCTCAAGATGAATGTGGTAGAAAATATAAATCAAGGAAACGTCCTTTGGCCTAGCCGTGCCTTGCCTTGCCTTGCCTTATTTCCTTCTCATCCTGTTCTCTGTCCCAGCCTCTCTCACTAAGCCCTCGTCTGGCTGCATGTCTCTTCTTTCCTCTCTCCTTTTCTCAAACTCTCCTGCTTCCTGGCTTTCGTCTTTCAATTCCTCCATTTCAGTCCTGCAGCCCGGCACTACTTTTTCCTTTTGCCTCCCTTGGGCCTGCTCCCTTGCCTTTCTCCCTCTCTTCCATATCCTTCTTCCCGACTTGTCTCTTGGAGACTTTTGGCCACTTTGGAGCCAAGTCTGGGCATGTTTTGGAAACTTTTCAGAGGCCTCGCTGGTGACACGGGGGACAGTAGGCAGTGACAGGCCCGGGGCTGACAGGCTCCCCCTCCCCTAGCAGGCGCTCGGCTGCCACACCCAGCTGACATAGAACCTTTGTCACAATGCCCGCTACTGTGGTGAGGATGCGGGCACTCTGCAGGTGACAGGGACCCAGCAGGACTTACTGTCATCTCAGCAATTGCTCAGTTCCCCAAAGAAGCTGAATTCTGCAAATTGCTGCTTTTGCTCTTGAAATGATGTCATCAGGTGGGTGTTTTGGTGTAATACACTGAAAACCAGAGCAGAAATGCTGAAATATTCCCATGATATGCATGGCCTCTGCACCAAACCACCATGACTCAGCCTAAGTATGTCTGCCGCTTGTTCTTTTGTACTGCCAGCTGATTGTGGAAGTACAGTATAAAAACCATCTTTATGGAGAGATCTTTGTGGTTTAGGCTTAGTCTAAGTGTCTCAAGTAGCCGGGGCTTTTGTTTGGGCCTAATCCATATGGTCTGATGGCTTTCCTCTCATCTCAAGATGAATGTGGTAGAAAATATAAATCAAAGAAACGTCCTTTGGCCTAGCCTTGCCTTGCCTTGCCTTGCCTTATTTCCTTCTCATCCTGTTCTCTGTCCCAGCCTCTCTCACTAAGCCCTCGTCTGGCTGCATGTCTCTTCTTTCCTCTCTCCTTTTCTCAAACTCTCCTGCTTCCTGGCTTTCGTCTTTCAATTCCTCCATTTCATTCCTGCAGCCCGGCACTACTTTTTCCTTTTGCCTCCCTTGGGCCTGCTCCCTTGGCTTTCTCCCTCTGTTCCATATCCTTCTTCCCGACTTGTCTCTTGGAGACTTTTGGCCACATTGGAGCCAAGTCTGGGCATGTTTTGGAAACTTTTCAGAGGCCTCGCTGGTGACAGGGGGGACAGTAGGCAGTGACAGGCCCGGGGCTGACAGGCTCCCCCTCCCCTAGCGGGCCCTCGGCTGCCACACCCAGCTGACATAGAACCTTTGTCACAATGCCCGCTACCGTGGTGAGGATGCGGGCACTCTGCAGGTGACAGGGACCCAGCAGGACTTACTGTCATCTCAGCAATTGCTCAGTTCCTCAAAGAAGCTGAATTCTGCAAATTGCTGCTTTTGCTCTTGAAATGATGTCATCAGGTGGGTGTTTTGGTGTAATACACTGAAAACCAGAGCAGAAATGCTGAAATATTCCCATGATATGCATGGCCTCTGCAGCAAACCACCATGACTCAGCCTAAGTATGTCTGCCGCTTGTTCTTTTGTACTGCCAGCTGATTGTGGAAGTACAGTATAAAAACCATCTTTATGGAGAGATCTTTGTGGTTTACGCTTAGTCTAAGTGTCTCAAGTAGCCGGGGCTTTTGTTTGGGCCTAATCCATAACGTCTGATGGCTTTCCTCTCATCTCAAGATGAATGTGGTAGAAAATATAAATCAAAGAAACGTCCTTTGGCCTAGCCTTGCCTTGCCTTGCCTTGTCTTATTTCCTTCTCATCCTGTTCTCTGTCCCAGCCTCTCTCACTAAGCCCTCGTCTGGCTGCATGTCTCTTCTTTCCTCTCTCCTTTTCTCAAACTCTCCTGCTTCCTGGCTTTCGTCTTTCAATTCCTCCATTTCATTCCTGCAGCCCCTCACTAGTTTTTCCTCTTGCCTCCCTTGGGCCTGCTCCCTTGGCTTTCTCCCTCTCTTCCATATCCTTCTTCCCGACTTGTCTCTTGGAGACTTTTGGCCACATTGGACCCAAGTCTGGGCATGTTTTGGAAACTTTTCAGAGGCCTCGCTGGTGACAGGGGGGACAGCAGGCAGTGACAGGCCCGGGGCTGACAGGCTCCCCCTCCCCTAGCGGGCCCTCGGCTGCCACACCCAGCTGACATAGAACCTTTGTCACAATGCCCGCTACCGTGGGGAGGATGCGGGCACTCTGCAGGTGACAGGGACGCAGCAGGACTTGCTGTCAGCTCAGCAATTGCTCAGTTCCCCAAAGAAGCTGAATTCTGCAAATTGCTGCTTTTGCTCTTGAAATGATGTCATCAGGTGGGTGTTTTGGTGTAATACACTGAAAACCAGAGCAGAAATGCTGAAATATTCCCATGATATGCATGGTCTCTGCAGCAAACCACCATGACTCAGCCTAAGTATGTCTGCCGCTTCTTCTTTTGTACTGCCAGCTGATTGTGGAAGTACAGTATAAAAACCATCTTTATGGAGAGATCTTTGTGGTTTAGGCTTAGTCTAAGTGTCTCAAGTAGCCGGGGCTTTTGTTTGGGCCTAGTCCATAAGGTCTGATGGCTTTCCTCTCATCTCAAGATGAATGTGGTAGAAAATATAAATCAAAGAAACGTCCTTTGGCCTAGCCTTGCCTTGCCTTGCCTTGCCTTATTTCCTTCTCATCCTGTTCTCTGTCCCAGCCTCTCTCACTAAGCCCTCGTCTGGCTGCATGTCTCTTCTTTCCTCTCTCCTTTTCTCAAACTCTCCTGCTTCCTGGCTTTCGTCTTTCAATTCCTCCATTTCAGTCCTGCAGCCCGGCACTACTTTTTCCTTTTGCCTCCCTTGGGCCTGCTCCCTTGGCTTTCTCCCTCTCTTCCATATCCTTCTTCCCGACTTGTCTCTTGGAGACTTTTGGCCACTTTGGAGCCAAGTCTGGGCATGTTTTGGAAACTTTTCAGAGGCCTCGCTGGTGACAGGGGGGACAGTAGGCAGTGACAGGCCCGGGGCTGACAGGCTCCCCCTCCCCTAGTAGGCGCTCGGCTGCCACACCCAGCTGACATAGAACCTTTGTCACAATGCCCGCTACTGTGGTGAGGATGCGGGCACTCTGCAGGTGACAGGGACCCAGCAGGACTTACTGTCATCTCAGCAATTGCTCAGTTCCTCAAAGAAGCTGAATTCTGCAAATTGCTGCTTTTGCTCTTGAAATGATGTCATCAGGTGGGTGTTTTGGTGTAATACACTGAAAACCAGAGCAGAAATGCTGAAATATTCCCATGATATGCATGGTCTCTGCAGCAAACCACCATGACTCAGCCTAAGTACATCTGCCGCTTCTTCTTTTGTACTGCCAGCTGATTGTGGAAGTACAGTATAAAAACCATCTTTATGGAGAGATCTTTGTGGTTTAGGCTTAGTCTAAGTGTCTCAAGTAGCCGGGGCTTTTGTTTGGGCCTAGTCCATAAGGTCTGATGGCTTTCCTCTCATCTCAAGATGAATGTGGTAGAAAATATAAATCAAAGAAACGTCCTTTGGCCTAGCCTTGCCTTGCCTTCCCTTGCCTTATTTCCTTCTCATCCTGTTCTCTGTCCCAGCCTCTCTCACTAAGCCCTCGTCTGGCTGCATGTCTCTTCTTTCCTCTCTCCTTTTCTCAAACTCTCCTGCTTCCTGGCTTTCGTCTTTCAATTCCTCCATTTCATTCCTGCAGCCCCTCACTAGTTTTTCCTCTTGCCTCCCTTGGGCCTGCTCCCTTGGCTTTCTCCCTCTGTTCCATATCCTTCTTCCCGACTTGTCTCTTGGAGACTTTTGGCCACATTGGACCCAAGTCTGGGCATGTTTTGGAAACTTTTCAGAGGCCTCGCTGGTGACAGGGGGGACAGCAGGCAGTGACAGGCCCGGGGCTGACAGGCTCCCCCTCCCCTAGCGGGCCCTCGGCTGCCACACCCAGCTGACATAGAACCTTTGTCACAATGCCCGCTACCATGGGGAGGATGCGGGCACTCTGCAGGTGACAGGGACGCAGCAGGACTTGCTGTCAGCTCAGCAATTGCTCAGTTCCCCAAAGAAGCTGAATTCTGCAAATTGCTGCTTTTGCTCTTGAAATGATGTCATCAGGTGGGTGTTTTGGTGTAATACACTGAAAACCAGAGCAGAAATGCTGAAATATTCCCATGATATGCATGGTCTCTGCAGCAAACCACCATGACTCAGCCTAAGTATGTCTGCCGCTTCTTCTTTTGTACTGCCAGCTGATTGTGGAAGTACAGTATAAAAACCATCTTTATGGAGAGATCTTTGTGGTTTAGGCTTAGTCTAAGTGTCTCAAGTAGCCGGGGCTTTTGTTTGGGCCTAGTCCATAAGGTCTGATGGCTTTCCTCTCATCTCAAGATGAATGTGGTAGAAAATATAAATCAAAGAAACGTCCTTTGGCCTAGCCTTGCCTTGCCTTGCCTTGCCTTATTTCCTTCTCATCCTGTTCTCTGTCCCAGCCTCTCTCACTAACCCCTTGCCTGGCTGCATGTCTCTTCTTTCCTCTCTCCTTTTCTCAAACTCTCCTGCTTCCTGGCTTTCGTCTTTCAATTCCTCCCTTTCAGTCCTGCAGCCCCGCACTACTTTTTCCTCTTGCCTCCCTTTGGCCTGCTCCCTTGGATTTCTCCCTCTCTTCCATATCCTTATTCCCGACTTGTCTCTTGGAGACTTTTGGCCACTTTGGACCCAAGTCTGGGCATGTTTTGGAAACTTTTCAGAGGCCTCGCTGGTGACACGGGGGACAGCAGGTAGTGACAGGCCCGGGGCTGACAGGCTCCCCCTCCCCTAGCGGGCGCTCGGCTGCCACACCCAGCTGACATAGAACCTTTGTCACAATGCCCGCTACCGTGGTGAGGATGCGGGCACTCTGCAGGTGACAGGGACCCAGCAGGACTTGCTGTCAGCTCAGCAATTGCTCAGTTACCCAAAGAAGCTGAATTCTGCAAATTGCTGCTTTTGCTCTTGAAATGATGTCATCAGCTGGGTGTTTTGGTGTAATACACTGAAAACCAGAGCAGAAATGCTGAAATATTCCCATGATATGCATGGTCTCTGCAGCAAACCACCATGTCTCAGCCTAAGTATGTCTGCCGCTTGTTCTTTTGTACTGCCAGCTGATTGTGGAAGTACAGTATAAAAAAACATCTTTATGGAGAGATCTTTGTGGTTTAGGCTTAGTCTAAGTGTCTCAAGTAGCCGGGGCTTTTGTTTGGGCCTAATCCATATGGTCTGATGGCTTTCCTCTCATCTCAAGATGAATGTGGTAGAAAATATAAATCAAAGAAACGTCCTTTGGCCTAGCCTTGCCTTGCCTTATTTCCTTCTCATCCTGTTCTCTGTCCCAGCCTCTCTCACTAAGCCCTCGTCTGGCTGCATGTCTCTTCTTTCCTCTCTCCTTTTCTCAAACTCTCCTGCTTCCTGGCTTTCGTCTTTCAATTCCTCCCTTTCAGTCCTGCAGCCCCGCACTACTTTTTCCTCTTGCCTCCCTTGGGCCTGCTCCCTTGGCTTTCTCCCTCTCTTCCATATCCTTCTTCCAGACTTGTCTCTTGGAGCCTTTTGGCCACTTTGGACCCAAGTCTGGGCATGTTTTGGAAACTTTTCAGAGGCCTCGCTTGTGACAGGGGGGACAGCAGGCAGTGACAGGCCCGGGGCTGACAGGCTCCCCCTCCCCTAGCGGGCGCTCCGCTACCACACCCAGCTGACATAGAACCTTTGTCACAATGCCCGCTACTGTGGTGAGGATGCGGGCACTCTGCAGGTGACAGGGACCCAGCAGGACTTACTGTCATCTCAGCAATTGCTCAGTTCCTCAAAGAAGCTGAATTCTGCAAATTGCTGCTTTTGCTCTTGAAATGATGTCATCAGGTGGGTGTTTTGGTGTAATACACTGAAAACCAGAGCAGAAATGCTGAAATATTCCCATGATATGCATGGTCTCTGCACCAAACCACCATGTCTCAGCCTAAGTATGTCTGCCGCTTGTTCTTTTGTACTGCCAGCTGATTGTGGAAGTACAGTATAAAAACCATCTTTATGGAGAGATCTTTGTGGTTTAGGCTTAGTCTAAGTGTCTCAAGTAGCCGGGGCTTTTGTTTGGGCCTAGTCCATAAGGTCTGATGGCTTTCCTCTCATCTCAAGATGAATGTGGTAGAAAATATAAATCAAAGAAACGTCCTTTGGCCTAGCCTTGCCTTGCCTTGCCTTGTCTTATTTCCTTCTCATCCTGTTCTCTGTCCCAGCCTCTCTCACTAAGCCCTCGTCTGGCTGCATGTCTCTTCTTTCCTCTCTCCTTTTCTCAAACTCTCCTGCTTCCTGGCTTTCGTCTTTCAATTCCTCCATTTCAGTCCTGCAGCCCGGCACTACTTTTTCCTCTTGCCTCCCTTTGGCCTGCTCCCTTGGCTTTCTCCCTCTCTTCCATATCCTTCTTCCCGACTTGTCTCTTGGAGACTTTTGGCCACTTTGGAGCCAAGTCTGGGCATGTTTTGGAAACTTTTCAGAGGCCTCGCTGGTGACAGGGGGGACAGCAGGCAGTGACAGGCCCGGGGCTGACAGGCTCCCCCTCCCCTAGCAGGCGCTCGGCTGCCACACCCAGCTGACATAGAACCTTTGTCACAATGCCCGCTACTGTGGTGAGGATGCGGGCACTCTGCAAGTGACAGGGATCCAGCAGGACTTACTGTCATCTCAGCAATTGCTCAGTTCCTCAAGGAAGCTGAATTCTGCAAATTGCTGCCTTAGCTCTTGAAATGATGTCATCAGGTGGGTGTTTTGGTGTAATACACTGAAAACCAGAGCAGAAATGCTGAAATATTCCCATGATATGCATGGTCTCTGCAGCAAACCACCATGACTCAGCCTAAGTACATCTGCCGCTTCTTCTTTTGTACTGCCAGCTGATTGTGGAAGTACAGTATAAAAAAACATCTTTATGGAGAGATCTTTGTGGTTTAGGCTTAGTCTAAGTGTCTCAAGTAGCCGGGGCTTTTGTTTGGGCCTAATCCATATGGTCTGATGGCTTTCCTCTCATCTCAAGATGAATGTGGTAGAAAATATAAATTAAAGAAACGTCCTTTCGCCTAGCCTTGCCTTGCCTTATTTCCTTCTCGTCCTGTTCTCTGTCCCAGCCTCTCTCACTAAGCCCTCGTCTGGCTGCATGTCTCTTCTTTCCTCTCTCCTTTTCTCAAACTCTCCTGCTTCCTGGCTTTCGTCTTTCAATTCCTCCATTTCAGTCCTGCAGCCCGGCACTACTTTTTCCTCTTGCCTCCCTTGGGCCTGCTCCCTTGGCTTTCTCCCTCTCTTCAATATCCTTTTTCCCGACTTGTCTCTTGGAGACTTTTGGCCACTTTGGAGCCAAGTCTGGGGATGTTTTGGAAACTTTTCAGAGGCCTCGCTGGTGACAGGGGGGACAGCAGGCAGTGACAGGCCCGGGGCTGACAGGCTCCCCCTCCCCTAGCAGGCGCTCGGCTGCCACACCCAGCTGACATAGAACCTTTGTCACAATGCCCGCTACCGTGGGGAGGATACGGGCACTCTGCAGGTGACAGGGACCCAGCAGGACTTGCTGTCAGCTCAGCAATTGCTCAGTTCCCCAAAGAAGTTGAATTCTGCAAATTGCTGCTTTAGCTCTTGAAATGATGTCATCAGGTGGGTGTTTTGGTGTAATACACTGAAAACCAGAGCAGAAATGCTGAAATAGTCCCATGATATGCATGGTCTCTGCACCAAACCACCATGACTCAGCCTAAGTACATCTTCCGCTTGTTCTTTTGTACTGCCAGCTGATTGTGAAAGTACAGTATAAAAACCATCTTTATGGAGAGATCTTTCTGGTTTAGGCTTAGTCTAAGTGTCTCAAGTAGCCGGGGCTTTTGTTTGGGCCTAATCCATAAGGTCTGATGGCTTTCCTCCTCATCTCAATATGAATGTGGTAGAAAATATAAATCAAAGAAACATCCTTTGGCCTATCCTTCCCTTGCCTTGCCTTATTTCCTTCTCATCCTGTTCTCTGTCCCAGCCTCTCTCACTAACCCCTTGTCTGGCTGCATGTCTCTTCTTTCCTCTCTCCTTTTCTCAAACTCTCCTGCTTCCTGGCTTTCGTCTTTCAATTCCTCCATTTCAGTCCTGCAGCCCGGCACTACTTTTTCCTCTTGCCTCCCTTGGGCCTGCTCCCTTGGCTTTCTCCCTCTCTTCCATATCCTTCTTCCCGACTTGTCTCTTGGAGACTTTTGGCCACTTTGGACCCAAGTCTGGGCATGTTTTGGAAACTTTTCAGAGGCCTCGCTGGTGACAGGGGGGACAGCAGGCAGTGACAGGCCCAGGGCTGACAGGCTCCCCCTCCCCTAGCGGGCGCTCGGCTGACACACCCAGCTGACATAGAACCTTTGTCACAATGCCCGCTACCGTGGTGAGGATGCGGGCACTCTGCAGGTGACAGGGACCCAGCAGGACTTGCTGTCAGCTCAGCAATTGCTCAGTTACCCAAAGAAGCTGAATTCTGCAAATTGCTGCTTTTGCTCTTGAAATGATGTCATCAGGTGGGTGTTTTGGTGTAATACACTGAAAACCAGAGCAGAAATGCTGAAATATTCCCATGATATGCATGGGCTCTGCACCAAACCACCATGACTCAGCCTAAGTATGTCTGCCGCTTGTTCTTTTGTACTGCCAGCTGATTGTGGAAGTACAGTATAAAAAACCATCTTTATGGAGAGATCTTTGTGGTTTAGGCTTAGTCTAAGTGTCTCAAGTAGCCGGGGCTTATGTTTGGGCCTAATCCATATGGTCTGATGGCTTTCCTCTCATCTCAAGATGAATGTGGTAGAAAATATAAATCAAAGAAACGTCCTTTGGCCTAGCCTTGCCTTGCCTTGCCTTATTTCCTTCTCATCCTGTTCTCTGTCCCAGCCTCTCTCACTAAGCCCTCGTCTGGCTGCATGTCTCTTCTTTCCTCTCTCCTTTTCTCAAACTCTCCTGCTTCCTGGCTTTCGTCTTTCAATTCCTCCATTTCAGTCCTGCAGCCCGGCACTACTTTTTTCTCTTGCCTCCCTTGGGCCTGCTCCCTTGGCTTTCTCCCTCTCTTCCATATCCTTCTTCCAGACTTGTCTCTTGGAGCCTTTTGGCCACTTTGGACCCAAGTCTGGGCATGTTTTGGAAACTTTTCAGAGGCCTCGCTTGTGACAGGGGGGACAGCAGGCAGTGACAGGCCCGGGGCTGACAGGCTCCCCCTCCCCTAGCGGGCGCTCCGCTACCACACCCAGCTGACATAGAACCTTTGTCACAATGCCCGCTACTGTGGTGAGGATGCGGGCACTCTGCAGGTGACAGGGACCCAGCAGGACTTACTGTCATCTCAGCAATTGCTCAGTTCCTCAAAGAAGCTGAATTCTGCAAATTGCTGCTTTTGCTCTTGAAATGATGTCATCAGGTGGGTGTTTTGGTGTAATACACTGAAAACCAGAGCAGAAATGCTGAAATATTCCCATGATATGCATGGTCTCTGCACCAAACCACCATGACTCAGCCTAAGTATGTCTGCCGCTTGTTCTTTTGTACTGCCAGCTGATTGTGGAAGTACAGTATAAAAACCATCTTTATGGAGAGATCTTTGTGGTTTAGGCTTAGTCTAAGTGTCTCAAGTAGCCGGGGCTTTTGTTTGGGCCTAGTCCATAAGGTCTGATGGCTTTCCTCTCATCTCAAGATGAATGTGGTAGAAAATATAAATCAAAGAAACGTCCTTTGGCCTAGCCTTGCCTTGCCTTGTCTTATTTCCTTCTCATCCTGTTCTCTGTCCCAGCCTCTCTCACTAAGCCCTCGTCTGGCTGCATGTCTCTTCTTTCCTCTCTCCTTTTCTCAAACTCTCCTGCTTCCTGGCTTTCGTCTTTCAATTCCTCCATTTCAGTCCTGCAGCCCGGCACTACTTTTTCCTCTTGCCTCCCTTGGGCCTGCTCCCTTGGCTTTCTCCCTCTCTTCCATATCCTTCTTCCCGACTTGTCTCTTGGAGACTTTTGGCCACTTTGGAGCCAAGTCTGGGCATGTTTTGGAAACTTTTCAGAGGCCTCGCTGGTGACAGGGGGGACAGCAGGCAGTGACAGGCCCGGGGCTGACAGGCTCCCCCTCCCCTAGCAGGCGCTCGGCTGCCACACCCAGCTGACATAGAACCTTTGTCACAATGCCCGCTACTGTGGTGAGGATGCGGGCACTCTGCAGGTGACAGGGATCCAGCAGGACTTACTGTCATCTCAGCAATTGCTCAGTTCCTCAAAGAAGCTGAATTCTGCAAATTGCTGCTTTTGCTCTTGAAATGATGTCATCAGGTAAGTGTTTTGGTGTAATACACTGAAAACCAGAGCAGAAATGCTGAAATATTCCCATGATATGCATGGTCTCTGCAGCAAACCACCATGACTCAGCCTAAGTACATCTGCCGCTTCTTCTTTTGTACTGCCAGCTGATTGTGGAAGTACAGTATAAAAAAACATCTTTATGGAGAGATCTTTGTGGTTTAGGCTTAGTCTAAGTGTCTCAAGTAGCCGGGGCTTTTGTTTGGGCCTAATCCATATGGTCTGATGGCTTTCCTCTCATCTCAAGATGAATGTGGTAGAAAATATAAATCAAAGAAACGTCCTTTCGCCTAGCCTTGCCTTGCCTTATTTCCTTCTCATCCTGTTCTCTGTCCCAGCCTCTCTCACTAAGCCCTCGTCTGGCTGCATGTCTCTTCTTTCCTCTCTCCTTTTCTCAAACTCTCCTGCTTCCTGGCTTTCGTCTTTCAATTCCTCCATTTCAGTCCTGCAGCCCGGCACTACTTTTTCCTCTTGCCTCCCTTGGGCCTGCTCCCTTGGCTTTCTCCCTCTCTTCCATATCCTTCTTCCCGACTTGTCTCTTGGAGACTTTTGGCCACTTTGGAGCCAAGTCTGGGGATGTTTTGGAAACTTTTCAGAGGCCTCGCTGGTGACAGGGGGGACAGCAGGCAGTGACAGGCCCGGGGCTGACAGGCTCCCCCTCCCCTAGCAGGCGCTCGGCTGCCACACCCAGCTGACGTAGAACCTTTGTCACAATGCCCGCTACTGTGGTGAGGATGCGGGCACTCTGCAGGTGACAGGGACCCAGCAGGACTTGCTGTCAGCTCAGCAATTGCTCAGTTCCCCAAAGAAGCTGAATTCTGCAAATTGCTGCTTTTGCTCTTGAAATGATGTCATCAGGTGGGTGTTTTGGTGTAATACACTGAAAACCAGAGCAGAAATGCTGAAATATTCCCATGATATGCATGGTCTCTGCAGCAAACCACCATGACTCAGCCTAAGTCCATCTGCCGCTTGTTCTTTTGTACTGCCAGCTGATTGTGGAAGTACAGTATAAAAACCATCTTTATGGAGAGATCTTTGTGGTTTAGGCTTAGTCTAAGTGTCTCAAGTAGCCGGGGCTTTTGTTTGGGCCTAGTCCATAAGGTCTGATGGCTTTCCTCTCATCTCAAGATGAATGTGGTAGAAAATATAAATCAAAGAAACGTCCTTTGGCCTAGCCTTGCCTTGCCTTGCCTTGTCTTATTTCCTTCTCATCCTGTTCTCTGTCCCAGCCTCTCTCACTAAGCCCTCGTCTGGCTGCATGTCTCTTCTTTCCTCTCTCCTTTTCTCAAACTCTCCTGCTTCCTGGCTTTCGTCTTTCAATTCCTCTATTTCAGTCCTGCATCCCGGCACTACTGTTTTCTCTTGCCTCCCTTTGGCCTGCTCCCTTGGCTTTCTCCCTCTCTTCCATATCCTTCTTCCCGACTTGTCTCTTGGAGACTTTTGGCCACTTTGGACCCAAGTCTGGGCATGTTTTAGAAACTTTTCAGAGGCCTCGCTTGTGACAGGGGGGACAGCAGGCAGTGACAGGCCCGGGGCTGACAGGCTCCCCCTCCCCTAGCGGGCGCTCCGCTGCCACACCCAGCTGACATAGAACCTTTGTCACAATGCCCGCTACTGTGGTGAGGATGCGGGCACTCTGCAGGTGACAGGGACCCAGCAGGACTTGCTGTCAGCTCAGCAATTGCTCAGTTCCCCAAAGAAGTTGAATTTTGCAAATTGCTGCTTTGCTCTTGAAATGATGTCATCAGGTGGGTGTTTTGGTGTAATACACTGAAAACCAGAGCAGAAATGCTGAAATATTCCCATGATATGCATGGTCTCTGCACCAAACCACCATGACTCAGCCTAAGTACATCTGCCGCTTGTTCTTTTGTACTGCCAGCTGATTGTGAAAGTACAGTATAAAAACCATCTTTATGGTAAGATCTTTGTGGTTTAGACTTAGTCTAAGTGTCTCAAGTAGCCGGGGCTTTTGTTTGGGCCTAATCCATATGGTCTGATGGCTTTCCTCTCATCTCAAGATGAATGTGGTAGAAAATATAAATCAAAGAAACGTCCTTTCGCCTAGCCTTGCCTTGCCTTGCCTTGCCTTATTTCCTTCTCATCCTGTTCTCTGTCCCAGCCTCTCTCACTAAGCCCTCGTCTGGCTGCATGTCTCTTCTTTCCTCTCTCCTTTTCTCAAACTCTCCTGCTTCCTGGCTTTCGTCTTTCAATTCCTCCATTTCAGTCCTGCAGCCCGGCACTACTTTTTTCTCTTGCCTCCCTTTGGCCTGCTCCCTTGCCTTTCTCCCTATGTTCCATATCCTTCTTCCCGATTTGTCTCTTGGAGACTTTTGGCCACTTTGCACCCAAGTCTGGGCATGTTTTGGAAACTTTTCAGAGGCCTCGCTGGTGAAAGGGGGGACAGCAGGCAGTGACAGGCCCAAGGCTGACAGGCTCCCCCTCCCCTAGCGGGCGCTCGGCTGCCACACCCAGCTGACATAGAACCTTTGTCACAATGCCCGCAACCGTGGTGAGGATGCGGGCACTCTGCAGGTGACAGGGACCCAGTAGGACTTGGTGTCAGCTCAGCAATTGCTCAGTTCCCCAAAGAAGTTGAATTCTGCAAATTGCTGCTTTTGCTCTTGAAATGATGTCATCAGGTGGGTGTTTTGGTGTAATACACTGAAAACCAGAGCAGAAATGCTGAAATATTCCCATGATATGCATGGTCTCTGCACCAAACCACCACGATACAGCCTAAATACATCTGCCGCTTGTTCTCTTGTACTGCCAGCAGATTGTGGAAGTACAGTGTAAAAACCATCTTTATGGAGAGATCTTTGTGGTTTAGGCTTAATCTAAGTGTCTCAAGTAGCCGGGGCTTTTGTTTGGGCCTAATCCATAAGGTCTGATGGCTTTCCTCCTCACTCAAGATGAATGTGGTAGAAAATATAAATCAAAGAAACGACCTTTGGCCTACCCTTGCCTTGCCTTGCCTTATTTCCTTCTCATCCTGTTCTCTGTCCCAGCCTCTCTCACTAACCCCTCGTCTGGCTGCATGTCTCTTCTTTCCTCTCTCCTTTTCTCAAACTCTCCTGCTTCCTGGCTTTCGTCTTTCAATTCCTCCATTTCAGTCCTGCAGCCCGGCACTACTTTTTCCTCTTGCCTCCCTTTGGCCTGCTCCCTTGCCTTTCTCCCTCTGTTCCATATCCTTCTTCCCGACTTGTCTCTTGGAGACTTTTGGCCACTTTGCACCCAAGTCTGGGGATGTTTTGGAAACTTTTCAGAGGCCTCACTGGTGAAAGGGGGGACAGCAGGCAGTGACAGGCCCGGGGCTGACAGGCTCCCCCTCCCCTAGCGGGCGCTCGGCTGCCACACCCAGCTGACATAGAACCTTTGTCACAATGCCCGCAACCGTGGTGAGGATGCGGGCACTCTGCAGGTGACAGGGACCCAGTAGGACTTGGTGTCAGCTCAGCAATTGCTCAGTTCCCCAAAGAAGTTGAATTCTGCAAATTGCTGCTTTTGCTCTTGAAATGATGTCATCAGGTGGGTGTTTTGGTGTAATACACTGAAAACCAGAGCAGAAATGCTGAAATATTCCCATGATATGCATGGTCTCTGCACCAAACCACCACGATACAGCCTAAATACATCTGCCGCTTGTTCTCTTGTACTGCCAGCAGATTGTGGAAGTACAGTGTAAAAACCATCTTTATGGAGAGATCTTTGTGGTTTAGGCTTAGTCTAAGTGTCTCAAGTAGCCGGGGCTTTTGTTTGGGCCTAATCCATAAGGTCTGATGGCTTTCCTCCTCACTCAAGATGAATGTGGTAGAAAATATAAATCAAAGAAACGACCTTTGGCCTACCCTTGCCTTGCCTTGCCTTATTTCCTTCTCATCCTGTTCTCTGTCCCAGCCTCTCTCACTAAGCCCTCGTCTGGCTGCATGTCTCTTCTTTCCTCTCTCCTTTTCTCAAACTCTCCTGCTTCCTGGCTTTCGTCTTTCAATTCCTCCATTTCAGTCCTGCAGCCCGGCACTACTTTTTCCTCTTGCCTCCCTTTGGCCTGCTCCCTTGGCTTTCTCCCTGTCTTCCATATCCTTCTTCCCGACTTCTCTCTTGGAGACTTTTGGCCACTTGGCACATAAGTCTGGGGATGTTTTGGAAACTTTTCAGAGGCCTCGCTGGTGACAGGGGGGACAGCAGGCAGTGACAGGCCCGGGGCTGACAGGCTCCCCCTCCCCTAGCGGGCGCTCGGCTGCCACACCCAGCTGACATATAACCTTTGTCACAATGCCCGCTACCGTGGGGAGGATGTGGGCACTCTGTAGGTGACAGGGACCCAGCAGGAATTGCTGTCAGCTCAGCAATTGCTCAGTTCCCCAAAGAAGCTGAATTCTGCAAATTGCTGCTTTTGCTCTTGAAATGATGTCATCAGGTGGGTGTTTTGGTGTAATACACTGAAAACCAGAGCAGAAATGCTGAAATAGTCCCATGATATGCATGGTCTCTGCACCAAACCACCACGATACAGCCTAAATACATCTGCCGCTTGTTCTCTTGTACTGCCAGCAGATTGTGGAAGTACAGTGTAAAAACCATCTTTATGGAGAGATCTTTGTGGTTTAGGCTTAGTCTAAGTGTCTCAAGTAGCCGGGGCTTTTGTTTGGGCCTAATCCATAAGGTCTGATGGCTTTCCTCCTCATCTCAAGATGAATGTGGTAGATAATACAAATCAAGGAAACGTCCTTTGGCCTAGCATTGCCTTGCCTTGCCTTATTTCCTTCTCATCCTGTTCTCTGTCCCTGCCTCTCTCACTAAGCCCTCGTCTGGCTGCATGTCTCTTCTTTCCTCTCTCCTTTTCTCAAACTCTCCTGCTTCCTGGCTTTCGTCTTTCAATTCCTCCATTTCAGTCCTGCAGCCCGGCACTACTTTTTCCTCTTGCCTCCCTTTGGCCTGCTCCCTTGCCTTTCTCCCTCTGTTCCATATCCTTCTTCCCGACTTGTCTCTTGGAGACTTTTGGCCACTTTGCACCCAAGTCTGGGGATGTTTTGGAAACTTTTCAGAGGCCTCGCTGGTGACAGGGGGGACAGCAGGCAGTGACAGGCCCGGGGCTGACAGCCTCCCCCTTCCCTAGCGGGCGCTCGGCTGCCACACCCAGCTGACATATAACCTTTGTCACAATGCCCGCTACCGTGGTGAGGATGCGGGCACTCTGCAGGTGACAGGGACCCAGCAAGACTTGGTGTCAGTTCAGCAATTGCTCAGTTCCCCAAAGAAGCTGAATTCTGCAAATTGCTGCTTTTGCTCTTGAAATGATGTCATCAGCTGGGTGTTTTGGTGTAATACACTGAAAACCAGAGCAGAAATGCTGAAATATTCCCATGATATGCATGGTCTCTGCACCAAACCACCATGACTCAGCCTAAGTATGTCTGCCGCTTTTTCTTTTGTACTGCCAGCTGATTGTGAAAGTACAGTATAAAAACCATCTTTATGGAGAGATCTTTCTGGTTTAGGCTTAGTCTAAGTGTCTCAAGTAGCCGGGGCTTTTGTTTGGGCCTAATCCATAAGGTCTGATGGCTTTCCTCCTCATCTCAAGATGAATGTGGTAGAAAATATAAATCAAATAAACGTCCTTTGGCCTAGCCTTGCCTTGCCTTGCCTTATTTCCTTCTCATCCTGTTCTCTGTCCCAGCCTCTCTCACTAAGCCCTCGTCTGGCTGCATGTCTCTTCTTTCCTCTCTCCTTTTCTCAAACTCTCCTGCTTCCTGGCTTTCGTCTTTCAATTCCTCCATTTCAGTCCTGCAGCCCGGCACTACTTTTTTCTCTTGCCTCCCTTGGGCCTGCTCCCTTGGCTTTCTCCCTCTCTTCCATATCCTTCTTCCCGACTTGTCTTTTGGAGACTTTTGGCCACTTTGGAGCCAAGTCTGGGGATGTTTTGGAAACTTTTCAGAGGCCTCGCTGGTGACAGGGGGGACAGCAGGCAGTGACAGGCCCGGGGCTGACAGGCTCCCCCTCCCCTAGCGGGCGCTCGGCTGCCACACCCAGCTGACATAGAACCTTTGTCACAATGCCCGCTACCGTGGTGAGGATGCGGGCACTCTGCAGGTGACAGGGACCCAGCAGGACTTGCTGTCAGCTCAGCAATTGCTCAGTTCCCCAAAGAAGTTGAATTTTGCAAATTGCTGCTTTGATCTTGAAATGATGTCATCAGGTGGGTGTTTTGGTGTAATACACTGAAAACCAGAGCAGAAATGCTGAAATATTCCCATGATATGCATGGTCTCTGCACCAAACCACCATGACTCAGCCTAAGTACATCTGCCGCTTGTTCTTTTCTACTGCCAGCTGATTGTGAAAGTACAGTATAAAAACCATCTTTATGGTAAGATCTTTGTGGTTTAGACTTAGTCTAAGTGTCTCAAGTAGCCGGGGCTTTTGTTTGGGCCTAATCCATATGGTCTGATGGCTTTCCTCTCATCTCAAGATGAATGTGGTAGAAAATATAAATCAAAGAAACGTCCTTTCGCCTAGCCTTGCCTTGCCTTGCCTTGCCTTATTTCCTTCTCATCCTGTTCTCTGTCCCAGCCTCTCTCACTAAGCCCTCGTCTGGCTGCATGTCTCTTCTTTCCTCTCTCCTTTTCTCAAACTCTCCTGCTTCCTGGCTTTCGTCTTTCAATTCCTCCATTTCAGTCCTGCAGCCCGGCACTACTTTTTCCTCTTGCCTCCCTTTGGCCTGCTCCCTTGCCTTTCTCCCTCTGTTCCATATCCTTCTTCCCGATTTGTCTCTTGGAGACTTTTGGCCACTTTGGAGCCAAGTCTGGGCATGTTTTGGAAACTTTTCAGAGGCCTCGCTGGTGAAAGGGGGGACAGCAGGCAGTGACAGGCCCGGGGCTGACAGGCTCCCCCTCCCCTAGCGGGCGCTCGGCTGCCACACCCAGCTGACATAGAACCTTTGTCACAATGCCCGCAACCGTGGTGAGGATGCGGGCACTCTGCAGGTGACAGGGACCCAGTAGGACTTGGTGTCAGCTCAGCAATTGCTCAGTTCCCCAAAGAAGTTGAATTCTGCAAATTGCTGCTTTTGCTCTTGAAATGATGTCATCAGGTGGGTGTTTTGGTGTAATACACTGAAAACCAGAGCAGAAATGCTGAAATATTCCCATGATATGCATGGTCTCTGCACCAAACCACCACGATACAGCCTAAATACATCTGCCGCTTGTTCTCTTGTACTGCCAGCAGATTGTGGAAGTACAGTGTAAAAACCATCTTTATGGAGAGATCTTTGTGGTTTAGGCTTAGTCTAAGTGTCTCAAGTAGCCGGGGCTTTTGTTTGGGCCTAATCCATAAGGTCTGATGGCTTTCCTCCTCACTCAAGATGAATGTGGTAGAAAATATAAATCAAAGAAACGACCTTTGGCCTACCCTTGCCTTGCCTTGCCTTATTTCCTTCTCATCCTGTTCTCTGTCCCAGCCTCTCTCACTAACCCCTCGTCTGGCTGCATGTCTCTTCTTTCCTCTCTCCTTTTCTCAAACTCTCCTGCTTCCTGGCTTTCGTCTTTCAATTCCTCCATTTCAGTCCTGCAGCCCGGCACTACTTTTTCCTCTTGCCTCCCTTTGGCCTGCTCCCTTGGCTTTCTCCCTGTCTTCCATATCCTTCTTCCCGACTTCTCTCTTGGAGACTTTTGGCCACTTGGCACATAAGTCTGGGGATGTTTTGGAAACTTTTCAGAGGCCTCGCTGGTGACAGGGGGGACAGCAGGCAGTGACAGGCCCGGGGCTGACAGGCTCCCCCTCCCCTAGCGGGCGCTCGGCTGCCACACCCAGCTGACATATAACCTTTGTCACAATGCCCGCTACCGTGGGGAGGATGCGGGCACTCTGCAGGTGACAGGGACCCAGCAGGAATTGCTGTCAGCTCAGCAATTGCTCAGTTCCCCAAAGAAGCTGAATTCTGCAAATTGCTGCTTTTGCTCTTGAAATGATGTCATCAGGTGGGTGTTTTGGTGTAATACACTGAAAACCAGAGCAGAAATGCTGAAATAGTCCCATGATATGCATGGTCTCTGCACCAAACCACCACGATACAGCCTAAATACATCTGCCGCTTGTTCTCTTGTACTGCCAGCAGATTGTGGAAGTACAGTGTAAAAACCATCTTTATGGAGAGATCTTTGTGGTTTAGGCTTAGTCTAAGTGTCTCAAGTAGCCGGGGCTTTTGTTTGGGCCTAATCCATAAGGTCTGATGGCTTTCCTCCTCATCTCAAGATGAATGTGGTAGAAAATACAAATCAAGGAAACGTCCTTTGGCCTAGCCTTGCCTTGCCTTGCCTTATTTCCTTCTCATCCTGTTCTCTGTCCCTGCCTCTCTCACTAAGCCCTCGTCTGGCTGCATGTCTCTTCTTTCCTCTCTCCTTTTCTCAAACTCTCCTGCTTCCTGGCTTTCGTCTTTCAATTCCTCCATTTCAGTCCTGCAGCCCGGCACTACTTTTTCCTCTTGCCTCCCTTTGGCCTGCTCCCTTGCCTTTCTCCCTCTGTTCCATATCCTTCTTCCCGACTTGTCTCTTGGAGACTTTTGGCCACTTTGCACCCAAGTCTGGGGATGTTTTGGAAACTTTTCAGAGGCCTCGCTGGTGACAGGGGGGACAGCAGGCAGTGACAGGCCCGGGGCTGACAGCCTCCCCCTTCCATAGCGGGCGCTCGGCTGCCACACCCAGCTGACATAGAACCTTTGTCACAGTGCCCGCTACCGTGGTGAGGATGCGGGCACTCTGCAGGTGACAGGGACCCAGCAAGACTTGGTGTCAGTTCAGCAATTGCTCAGTTCCCCAAAGAAGCTGAATTCTGCAAATTGCTGCTTTTGCTCTTGAAATGATGTCATCAGGTGGGTGTTTTGGTGTAATACACTGAAAACCAGAGCAGAAATGCTGAAATATTCCCATGATATGCATGGTCTCTGCACCAAACCACCATGACTCAGCCTAAGTATGTCTGCCGCTTGTTCTTTTGTACTGCCAGCAGATTGTGGAAGTACAGTGTAAAAACCATCTTTATGGAGAGATCTTTGTGGTTTAGGCTTAGTCTAAGTGTCTCAAGTAGCCGGCGGTTTTGTTTGGGCCTAATCCATAAGGTCTGATGGCTTTCCTCCTCACTCAAGATGAATGTGGTAGAAAATATAAATCAAAGAAACGTCCTTTGGCCTACCCTTGCCTTGCCTTGCCTTATTTCCTTCTCATCCTGTTCTCTGTCCCAGCCTCTCTCACTAAGCCCTCGTCTGGCTGCATGTCTCTTCTTTCCTCTCTCCTTTTCTCAAACTCTCCTGCTTCCTGGCTTTCGTCTTTCAATTCCTCCATTTCAGTCCTGCAGCCCGGCACTACTTTTTTCTCTTGCCTCCCTTGGGCCTGCTCCCTTGGCTTTCTCCCTCTCTTCCATATCCTTCTTCCCGACTTCTCTCTTGGAGACTTTTGGCCACTTTGGACCCAAGTCTGGGCATGTTTTGGAAACTTTTCAGAGGCCTCGCTGGTGACAGGGGGGACAGCAGGCAGTGACAGGCCCGGGGCTGACAGGCTCCCCCTCCCCTAGCGGGCGCTCGGCTGCCACACCCAGCTGACTTAGAACCTTTGTCACAATGCCCGCTACCGTGGTGAGGATGCGGGCACTCTGCAGGTGACAGGGACCCAGCAGGACTTGCTGTCAGCTCAGCAATTGCTCAGTTCCCCAAAGAAGCTGAATTCTGCAAATTGCTGCTTTTGCTCTTGAAATGATGTCATCAGGTGGGTGTTTTGGTGTAATACACTGAAAACCAGAGCAGAAATGCTGAAATATTCCCATGATATGCATGGTCTCTGCACCAAACCACCATGACTCAGCCTAAGTACGTCTGCCGCTTGTTCTATTGTACTGCCAGCTGATTGTGGAAGTACAGTATAAAAACCATCTTTATGGAGAGATCTTTCTGGTTTAGGCTTAGTCTAAGTGTCTCAAGTAGCCGGGGCTTTTGTTTGGGCCTAATCCATAACGTCTGATGGCTTTCCTCCTCATCTCAAGATGAATGTGGTAGAAAATATAAATCAAAGAAACGTCCTTTGGCCTAGCCTTGCCTTGCCTTGCCTTATTTCCTTCTCATCCTGTTCTCTGTCCCAGCCTCCCTCACTAAGCCCTCGTCTGGCTGCATGTCTCTTCTTTCCTCTCTCCTTTTCTCAAACTCTCCTGCTTCCTGGCTTTCGTCTTTCAATTCCTCCATTTCAGTCCTGCAGCCCGGCACTACTTTTTTCTCTTGCCTCCCTTGGGCCTGCTCCCTTGGCTTTCTCCCTCTCTTCCATATCCTTCTTCCCGACTTGTCTTTTGGAGACTTTTGGCCACTTTGGAGCCAAGTCTGGGGATGTTTTGGAAACTTTTCAGAGGCCTCGCTGGTGACAGGGGGGACAGCAGGCAGTGACATGCCCGGGGCTGACAGGCTCCCCCTCCCCTAGCGGGCGCTCGGCTGCCACACCCAGCTGACATAGAACCTTTGTCACAATGCCCGCTACCGTGGTGAGGATGCGGGCACTCTGCAGGTGACAGGGACCCAGCAGGACTTGCTGTCAGCTCAGCAATTGCTCAGTTCCCCAAAGAAGTTGAATTTTGCAAATTGCTGCTTTGATCTTGAAATGATGTCATCAGGTGGGTGTTTTGGTGTAATACACTGAAAACCAGAGCAGAAATGCTGAAATATTCCCATGATATGCATGGTCTCTGCACCAAACCACCACGATACAGCCTAAATACATCTGCCGCTTGTTCTCTTGTACTGCCAGCAGATTGTGGAAGTACAGTGTAAAAACCATCTTTATGGAGAGATCTTTGTGGTTTAGGCTTAGTCTAAGTGTCTCAAGTAGCCGGGGCTTTTGTTTGGGCCTAATCCATAAGGTCTGATGGCTTTCCTCCTCACTCAAGATGAATGTGGTAGAAAATATAAATCAAAGAAACGACCTTTGGCCTACCCTTGCCTTGCCTTGCCTTATTTCCTTCTCATCCTGTTCTCTGTCCCAGCCTCTCTCACTAAGCCCTCGTCTGGCTGCATGTCTCTTCTTTCCTCTCTCCTTTTCTCAAACTCTCCTGCTTCCTGGCTTTCGTCTTTCAATTCCTCCATTTCAGTCCTGCAGCCCGGCACTACTTTTTCCTCTTGCCTCCCTTTGGCCTGCTCCCTTGCCTTTCTCCCTCTGTTCCATATCCTTCTTCCCGACTTGTCTCTTGGAGACTTTTGGCCACTTGGCACATAAGTCTGGGGATGTTTTGGAAACTTTTCAGAGGCCTCGCTGGTGACAGGGGGGACAGCAGGCAGTGACAGGCCCGGGGCTGACAGGCTCCCCCTCCCCTAGCGGGCGCTCGGCTGCCACACCCAGCTGACATAGAACCTTTGTCACAATGCCCGCTACCGTGGGGAGGATGCGGGCACTCTGCAGGTGACAGGGACCCAGCAGGAATTGCTGTCAGCTCAGCAATTGCTCAGTTCCCCAAAGAAGTTGAATTCTGCAAATTGCTGCTTTTGCTCTTGAAATGATGTCATCAGGTGGGTGTTTTGGTGTAATACACTGAAAACCAGAGCAGAAATGCTGAAATATTCCCATGATATGCATGGTCTCTGCACCAAACCACCAAGTCTCATCCTAAGTACATCTGCCGCTTGTTCTCTTGTACTGCCAGCAGATTGTGGAAGTACAGTGTAAAAACCATCTTTATGGAGAGATCTTTGTGGTTTAGGCTTAGTCTAAGTGTCTCAAGTAGCCGGCGGTTTTGTTTGGGCCTAATCCATAAGGTCTGATGGCTTTCCTCCTCACTCAAGATGAATGTGGTAGAAAATATAAATCAAAGAAACGTCCTTTGGCCTAGCCTTGCCTTGCCTTGCCTTATTTCCTTCTCATCCTGTTCTCTGTCCCAGCCTCTCTCACTAAGCCCTCGTCTGGCTGCATGTCTCTTCTTTCCTCTCTCCTTTTCTCAAACTCTCCTGCTTCCTGGCTTTCGTCTTTCAATTCCTCCATTTCAGTCCTGCAGCCCGGCACTACTTTTTCCTCTTGCCTCCCTTTGGCCTGCTCCCTTGCCTTTCTCCCTCTGTTCCATATCCTTCTTCCCGACTTGTCTCTTGGAGACTTTTGGCCACTTTGCACCCAAGTCTGGGGATGTTTTGGAAACTTTTCAGAGGCCTCGCTGGTGACAGGGGGGACAGCAGGCAGTGACAGGCCCGGGGCTGACAGGCTCCCCCTCCCCTAGCGGGCGCTCGGCTGCCACACCCAGCTGACATAGAACCTTTGTCACAATGCCCGCTACCGTGGTGAGGATGCGGGCACTCTGCAGGTGACAGGGACCCAGCAGGACTTGCTGTCAGCTCAGCAATTGCTCAGTTCCCCAAAGAAGCTGAATTCTGCAAATTGCTGCTTTTGCTCTTGAAATGATGTCATCAGGTGGGTGTTTTGGTGTAATACACTGAAAACCAGAGCAGAAATGCTGAAATATTCCCATGATATGCATGGTCTCTGCACCAAACCACCATGACTCAGCCTAAGTATGTCTGCCGCTTGTTCTTTTGTACTGCCAGCTGATTGTGGAAGTACAGTATAAAAACCATCTTTATGGAGAGATCTTTGTGGTTTAGGCTTAGTCTAAGTGTCTCAAGTAGCCGGGGCTTTTGTTTGGGCCTAATCCATAAGGTCTGATGGCTTTCCTCCTCACTCAAGATGAATGTGGTAGAAAATATAAATCAAAGAAACGACCTTTGGCCTACCCTTGCCTTGCCTTGCCTTATTTCCTTCTCATCCTGTTCTCTGTCCCAGCCTCTCTCACTAAGCCCTCGTCTGGCTGCATGTCTCTTCTTTCCTCTCTCCTTTTCTCAAACTCTCCTGCTTCCTGGCTTTCGTCTTTCAATTCCTCCATTTCAGTCCTGCAGCCCGGCACTACTTTTTCCTCTTGCCTCCCTTTGGCCTGCTCCCTTGCCTTTCTCCCTCTGTTCCATATCCTTCTTCCCGACTTGTCTCTTGGAGACTTTTGGCCACTTGGCACATAAGTCTGGGGATGTTTTGGAAACTTTTCAGAGGCCTCGCTGGTGACAGGGGGGACAGCAGGCAGTGACAGGCCCGGGGCTGACAGGCTCCCCCTCCCCTAGCGGGCGCTCGGCTGCCACACCCAGCTGACATAGAACCTTTGTCACAATGCCCGCTACCGTGGGGAGGATGCGGGCACTCTGCAGGTGACAGGGACCCAGCAGGAATTGCTGTCAGCTCAGCAATTGCTCAGTTCCCCAAAGAAGTTGAATTCTGCAAATTGCTGCTTTTGCTCTTGAAATGATGTCATCAGGTGGGTGTTTTGGTGTAATACACTGAAAACCAGAGCAGAAATGCTGAAATATTCCCATGATATGCATGGTCTCTGCACCAAACCACCAAGTCTCATCCTAAGTACATCTGCCGCTTGTTCTCTTGTACTGCCAGCAGATTGTGGAAGTACAGTGTAAAAACCATCTTTATGGAGAGATCTTTGTGGTTTAGGCTTAGTCTAAGTGTCTCAAGTAGCCGGCGGTTTTGTTTGGGCCTAATCCATAAGGTCTGATGGCTTTCCTCCTCACTCAAGATGAATGTGGTAGAAAATATAAATCAAAGAAACGTCCTTTGGCCTAGCCTTGCCTTGCCTTGCCTTATTTCCTTCTCATCCTGTTCTCTGTCCTAGCCTCTCTCACTAAGCCCTCGTCTGGCTGCATGTCTCTTCTTTCCTCTCTCCTTTTCTCAAACTCTCCTGCTTCCTGGCTTTCGTCTTTCAATTCCTCCATTTCAGTCCTGCAGCCCGGCACTACTTTTTCCTCTTGCCTCCCTTTGGCCTGCTCCCTTGGCTTTCTCCCTCTCTTCCATATCCTTCTTCCCGACTTGTCTCTTGGAGACTTTTGGCCACTTTGGACCCAAGTCTGGGCATGTTTTGGAAACTTTTCAGAGGCCTCGCTGGTGACAGGGGGGACAGCAGGCAGTGACAGGCCCGGGGCTGACAGGCTCCCCCTCCCCTAGCGGGCGCTCGGCTGCCACACCCAGCTGACATAGAACCTTTGTCACAATGCCCGCTACCGTGGTGAGGATGCGGGCACTCTGCAGGTGACAGGGACCCAGCAGGACTTGCTGTCAGCTCAGCAATTGCTCAGTTCCCCAAAGAAGCTGAATTCTGCAAATTGCTGCTTTTGCTCTTGAAATGATGTCATCAGGTGGGTGTTTTGGTGTAATACACTGAAAACCAGAGCAGAAATGCTGAAATATTCCCATGATATGCATGGTCTCTGCACCAAACCACCATGACTCAGCCTAAGTATGTCTGCCGCTTGTTCTTTTGTACTGCCAGCTGATTGTGGAAGTACAGTATAAAAACCATCTTTATGGAGAGATCTTTCTGGTTTAGGCTTAGTCTAAGTGTCTCAAGTAGCCGGGGCTTTTGTTTGGGCCTAATCCATATGGTCTGATGGCTTTCCTCGCATCTCAAGATGAATGTGGTAGAAAATATAAATCAAAGAAACGACTTTTGGCCTACCCTTGCCTTGCCTTGCCTTATTTCCTTCTCATCCTGTTCTCTGTCCCTGCCTCTCTCACTAAGCCCTCGTCTGGCTGCATGTCTCTTCTTTCCTCTCTCCTTTTCTCAAACTCTCCTGCTTCCTGGCTTTCGTCTTTCAATTCCTCCATTTCAGTCCTGCAGCCCGGCACTACTTTTTCCTCTTGCCTCCCTTTGGCCTGCTTTCTTGCCTTTCTCCCTCTGTTCCATATCCTTCTTCCCGACTTGTCTCTTGGAGACTTTTGGCCACTTTGCACCCAAGTCTGGGGATGTTTTGGAAACTTTTCAGAGGCCTCGCTTGTGACACGGGGGACAGCAGGCAGTGACAGGCCCGGGGCTGACAGGCTCCCCCTCCCCTAGCGGGCGCTCGGCTGCCACACCCAGCTGACATAGAACCTTTGTCACAATGCCCACTACCGTGGTGAGGATGCGGGCACTCTGCAGGTGACAGGGACCCAGCAAGACTTGGTGTCAGTTCAGCAATTGCTCAGTTCCCCAAAGAGGCTGAATTCTGCAAATTGCTGCTTTTGCTCTTGAAATGATGTCATCAGGTGGGTGTTTTGGTGTAATACACTGAAAACCAGAGGAGAAATGCTGAAATATTCCCATGATATGCATGGTCTCTGCACCAAACCGCCATGTCTCAGCCTAAGTACATCTGCCGCTTGTTCTTTTGTACTGCCAGCTGATTGTGGAAGTACAGTATAAAAAACATCTTTATGGAGAGATCTTTCTGGTTTAGGCTTAGTCTAAGTGTCTCAAGTAGCCGGGGCTTTTGTTTGGGCCTAATCCATAACGTCTGATGGCTTTCCTCTCATCTCAAGATGAATGTGGTAGAAAATATAAATCAAAGAAACGTCCTTTGGCCTAGCCTTGCCTTGCCTTGCCTTATTTCCTTCTCATCCTGTTCTCTGTCCCAGCCTCTCTCACTAAGCCCTCGTCTGGCTGCATGTCTCTTCTTTCCTCTCTCCTTTTCTCAAACTCTCCTGCTTCCTGGCTTTCGTCTTTCAATTCCTCCATTTCAGTCCTGCAGCCCGGCACTACTTTTTTCTCTTGCCTCCCTTGGGCCTGCTCCCTTGCCTTTCTCCCTCTCTTCCATATCCTTCTTCCTGACATGTCTCTTGGAGACTTTTGGCCACTTTGGACCCAAGTCTGGGGATGTTTTGGAAACTTTTCAGAGGCCTCGCTGGTGACAGGGGGGACAGCAGGCAGTGACAGGCCCGGGGCTGACAGGCTCCCCCTCCCCTAGCGGGCGCTCGGCTGCCACACCCAGCTGACATAGAACCTTTGTCACAATGCCCGCTACCGTGGTGAGGATGCGGGCACTCTGCAGGTGACAGGGACCCAGCAGGACTTGCTGTCAGCTCAGCAATTGCTCAGTTCCCCAAAGAAGCTGAATTCTGCAAATTGCTGCTTTTGCTCTTGAAATGATGTCATCAGGTGGGTGTTTTGGTGTAATACACTGAAAACCAGAGCAGAAATGCTGAAATATTCCCATGATATGCATGGTCTCTGCACCAAACCACCATGTCTCAGCCTAAGTACATCTGCCGCTTGTTCTTTTGTACTGCCAGCTGATTGTGGAAGTACAGTATAAAAACCATCTTTATGGAGAGATCTTTCTGGTTTAGGCTTAGTCTAAGTGTCTTAAGTAGCCGGGGCTTTTGTTTGGGCCTAATCCATATGGTCTGATGGCTTTCCTCTCATCTCAAGATGAATGTGGTAGAAAATATAAATCAAAGAAACGTCCTTTGGCCTAGCCTTGCCTTGCCTTATTGCCTTCTCATCCTGTTCTCTGTCCCAGCCTCTCTCACTAAGCCCTCGTCTGGCTGCATGTCTCTTCTTTCCTCTCTCCTTTTCTCAAACTCTCCTGCTTCCTGGCTTTCGTCTTTCAATTCCTCCATTTAAGTCCTGCAGCCCGGCACTACTTTTTTCTCTTGCCTCCCTTGGGCCTGCTCCCTTGGCTTTCTCCCTCTCTTCCATATCCTTCTTCCCGACTTGTCTCTTGGAGACTTTTGGCCACTTTGGACCCAAGTCTGGGCATGTTTTGGAAACTTTTCAGAGGCCTCGCTGGTGACAGGGGGGACAGCAGGCAGTGACAGGCCCGGGGCTGACAGGCTCCCCCTCCCCTAGCGGGCGCTCGGCTGCCACACCCAGCTGACATAGAACCTTTGTCACAATGCCCGCTACCGTGGTGAGGATGCGGGCACTCTGCAGGTGACAGGGACCCAGCAGGACTTGGTGTCAGCTCAGCAATTGCTCAGTTCCCCAAAGAAGCTGAATTCTGCAAATTGCTGCTTTTGCTCTTGAAATGATGTCATTTGGTGGGGGTTTTGGTGTAATACACTGAAAACCAGAGCAGAAATGCTGAAATATTCCCATGATATGCATGGTCTCTGCACCAAACCACCATGTCTCAGCCTAAGTATGTCTGAGGCTTGTTCTTTTGTACTGACAGAAGATTGTGGAAGTACAGTATAAAAACCATCTTTATGGAGAGATCTTTCTGGTTTAGGCTTAGTCTAAGTGTCTTAAGTAGCCGGGGCTTTTGTTTGGGCCTAATCCATATGGTCTGATGGCTTTCCTCTCATCTCAAGATGAATGTGGTAGAAAATATAAATCAAAGAAACGTCCTTTGGCCTAGCCTTGCCTTGCCTTGCCTTATTTCCTTCTCATCCTGTTCTCTGTCCCAGCTTCTCTCACTAAGCCCTCGTCTGGCTGCATGTCTCTTCTTTCCTCTCTCCTTTTCTCAAACTCTCCTGCTTCCTGGCTTTCCTCTTTCAATTCCTCCATTTCAGTCCTGCAGCCCGGCACTACTTTTTTCTCTTGCCTCCCTTGGGGCTGCTCCCTTGGCTTTCTCCCTCTCTTCCATATCCTTCTTCCTGACTTGTCTCTTGGAGACTTTTGGCCACTTTGGACCCAAGTCTGGGCATGTTTTGGAAACTTTTCAGAGGCCTCGCTGGTGACAGGGGGGACAGCAGGCAGTGACAGGCCCGGGGCTGACAGGCTCCCCCTCCCCTAGCGGGCGCTCGGCTGCCACACCCAGCTGACGTAAAACCTTTGTCACAATGCCCGCTACCGTGGGGAGGATGCGGGCACTCTGCAGGTGACAGGGACCCAGCAGGACTTGCTGTCAGCTCAGCAATTGCTCAGTTCCCCAAAGAAGCTGAATTCTGCAAATTGCTGCTTTTACTCTTGAAATGATGTCATCAGGTGGGTGTTTTGGTGTAATACACTGAAAACCAGAGCAGAAATGCTGAAATATTCCCATGATATGCATGGTCTCTGCACCAAACCACCATGTCTCAGCCTAAGTACATCTGCCGCTTGTTCTTTTGTACTGCCAGCTGATTGTGGAAGTACAGTATAAAAACCATCTTTATGGAGAGATCTTTCTGGTTTAGGCTTAGTCTAAGTGTCTCAAGTAGCCGGGGCTTTTTTTTGGGCCTAATCCATAACGTCTGATGGCTTTCCTCTCATCTCAAGATGAATGTGGTAGAAAATATAAATCAAAGAAACATCCTTTGGCCTAGCCTTGCCTTGCCTTGCCTTATTTCCTTCTCATCCTGTTCTCTGTCCCAGCCTCTCTCACTAAGCCCTCGTCTGGCTGCATGTCTCTTCTTTCCTCTCTCCTTTTCTCTAACTCTCCTGCTTCCTGGCTTTCGTCTTTCAATTCCTCCATTTCAGTCCTGCAGCCCGGCACTACTTTTTTCTCTTGCCTCCCTTGGGCCTGCTCCCTTGGCTTTCTCCCTCTCTTCCATATCCTTCTTCCCGACTTGTCTCTTGGAGACTTTTGGCCTCTTTGGACCCAAGTCTGGGCATGTTTTGGAAACTTTTCAAAGGCCTCGCTGGTGACACGGGTGACAGCAGGCAGTGACAGGCCCGGGGCTGACAGGCTCCCCCTCCCCTAGCGGGCGCTCGGCTGCCACACCCAGCTGACATAGAACCTGTATCACAATGCCCGCTACCGTGGTGAGGTAGTGGGCACTCTGCAGGTGACAGGGACCCAGCAGGACTTGGTGTCAGCTCAGCAATTGCTCAGTTCCCCAAAGAAGCTGAATTCTGCAAATTGCTGCTTTGCTCTTGAAATGATGTCATCAGGTGGGTGTTTTGGTGTAATACACTGAAAACCAGAGCAGAAATGCTGAAATATTCCCATGATATGCATGGTCTCTGCACCAAACCACCATGACTCAGCCTAAGTACATCTGCCGCTTGTTCTTTTGTACTGCCAGCTGATTGTGAAAGTACAGTATAAAAACCATCTTTATGGTAAGATCTTTGTGGTTTAGACTTAGTATAAGAGTCTCAAGTAGCCGGGGCTTTTGTTTGGGCCTAATCCATATGGTCTGATGGCTTTCCTCTCATCTCAAGATGAATGTGGTAGAAAATATAAATCAAAGAAACGTCCTTTGGCCTAGCCTTGCCTTGCCTTATTTCCTTCTCATCCTGTTCTCTGTCCCAGCCTCTCTCACTAAGCCCTCATCTGGCTGCATGTCTCTTCTTTCCTCTCTCCTTTTCTCAAACTCTCCTGCTTCCTGGCTTTCGTCTTTCAATTCCTCCATTTCAGTCCTGCAGCCCGGCACTACTTTTTTCTCTTGCCTCCCTTGGGCCTGCTCCCTTGGCTTTCTCCCTCTCTTCCATATCCTTCTTCCTGACTTGTCTCCTGGAGACTTTTGGCCACTTTGGACCCAAGTCTGGGCATGTTTTGGAAACTTTTCAGAGGCCTCGCTGGTGACAGGGGGGACAGCAGGCAGTGACAGGCCCGGGGCTGACAGGCTCCCCCTCCCCTAGCGGGCGCTCGGCTGCCACACCCAGCTGACGTAAAACCTTTGTCACAATGCCCGCTACCGTGGTGAGGATGCGGGCACTCTGCAGGTGACAGGGACCCAGCAGGACTTGCTGTCAGCTCAGCAATTGCTCAGTTCCCAAAGAAGCTGAATTCTGCAAATTGCTGCTTTTACTCTTGAAATGATGTCATCAGGTGGGTGTTTTGGTGTAATACACTGAAAACCAGAGCAGAAATGCTGAAATATTCCCATGATATGCATGGTCTCTGCACCAAACCACCATGTCTCAGCCTAAGTACATCTGCCGCTTGTTCTTTTGTACTGCCAGCTGATTGTGGAAGTACAGTATAAAAACCATTTTTATGGAGAGATCTTTCTGGTTTAGGCTTAGTCTAAGTGTCTCAAGTAGCCGGGGCTTTTGTTTGGGCCTAATCCATAACGTCTGATGGCTTTCCTCTCATCTCAAGATGAATGTGGTAGAAAATATAAATCAAAGAAACATCCTTTGGCCTAGCCTTGCCTTGCCTTGCCTTATTTCCTTCTCATCCTGTTCTCTGTCCCAGCCTCTCTCACTAAGCCCTCGTCTGGCTGCATGTCTCTTCTTTCCTCTCTCCTTTTCTCAAACTCTCCTGCTTCCTGGCTTTCGTCTTTCAATTCCTCCATTTCAGTCCTGCAGCCCGGCACTACTTTTTTCTCTTGCCTCCCTTGGGCCTGCTCCCTTGGCTTTCTCCCTCTCTTCCATATCCTTCTTCCTGACTTGTCTCCTGGAGACTTTTGGCCACTTTGGAGCCAAGTCTGGGCATGTTTTGGAAACTTTTCAGAGGCCTCGCTGGTGACAGGGGGGACAGCAGGCAGTGACAGGCCCGGGCCTGACAGGCTCCCCCTCCCCTAGCGGGCGCTCGGCTGCCACACCCAGCTGACATAGAACCTTTGTCACAATGCCCGCTACCGTGGTGAGGATGCGGGCACTCTGCAGGTGACAGGGACCCAGCAGGACTTGGTGTCAGCTCAGCAATTGCTCAGTTCCCCAAAGAAGCTGAATTCTACAAATTGCTGCTTTTGCTCTTGAAATGATGTCATCAGGTGGGTGTTTTGGTGTAATACACTGAAAACCAGAGCAGAAATGCTGAAATATTCCCATGATATGCATGGTCTCTGCACCAAACCACCATGACTTAGCCTAAGTACATCTGCCGCTTGTTCTTTTGTACTGCCAGCTGATTGTGGAAGTACAGTATAAAAACCATCTTTATGGAGAGATCTTTGTGGTTTAGACTTAGACTAAGTGTCTCAAGTAGCCGGGGCTTTTGTTTGGGCCTAATCCATATGGTCTGATGGCTTTCCTCTCATCTCAAGATGAATGTGGTAGAAAATATAAATCAAGGAAACCTCGTTTGGCCTAGCCTTGCCTTGCCTTGCCTTGCCTTATTTCCTTTTCATCCTGTTCTCTGTCCCAGCCTCTCTCACTAAGCCCTCGTCTGGCTGCATGTCTCTTCTTTCCTCTCTCCTTTTCTCAAACTCTCCTGCTTCCTGGCTTTCGTCTTTCAATTCCTCCATTTCAGTCCTGCAGCCCGGCACTACTTTTTTCTCTTGCCTCCCTTTGGCCTGCTCCCTTGGCTTTCTCCCTCTCTTCCATATCCTTCTTCCCGACTTGTCTCTTGGAGACTTTTGGCCACTTTGGAGCCAAGTCTGGGGATGTTTTGGAAACTTTTCAGAGGCCTTGCTGGTGACAGGGGGGACAGCAGGCAGTGACAGGCCCGGGGCTGACAGGCTCCCCCTCCCCTAGCGGGCGCTCGGCTGCCACACCCAGCTGACATAGAACCTTTGTCACAATGCCCGCTACCGTGGTGAGGATGCGGGCACTCTGCAGGTGACAGGGACCCAGCAGGACTTGCTGTCAGCTCAGCAATTGCTCAGTTCCCCAAAGAAGTTGAATTTTGCAAATTGCTGCTTTGCTCTTGAAATGATGTCATCAGGTGGGTGTTTTGGTGTAATACACTGAAAACCAGAGCAGAAATGCTGAAATATTCCCATGATATGCATGGTCTCTGCACCAAACCACCATGTCTCAGCCTAAGTATGTCTGCCGCTTGTTCTTTTGTACTGCCAGCTGATTGTGGAAGTACAGTATAAAAACCATCTTTATGGAGAGATCTTTCTGGTTTAGGCTTAGTCTAAGTGTCTCAAGAAGCCGGGGCTTTTGTTTGGGCCTAATCCATAACGTCTGATGGCTTTCCTCTCATCTCAAGATGAATGTGGTAGAAAATATAAATCAAAGAAACGTCCTTTGGCCTAGCCTTGCCTTGCCTTATTTCCTTCTCATCCTGTTCTCTGTCCCAGCCTCTCTCACTAACCCCTCATCTGGCTGCATGTCTCTTCTTTCCTCTCTCCTTTTCTCAAACTCTCCTGCTTCCTGGCTTTCCTCTTTCAATTCCTCCATTTCATTCCTGCAGCCCGGCACTACTTTTTCCTCTTGCCTCCCTTTGGCCTGCTCCCTTGGCTTTCTCCCTCTCTTCCATATCCTTCTTCCCGACTTGTCTCTTGGAGACTTTTGGCCACTTTGGAGCCAAGTCTGGGAATGTTTTGGAAACTTTTCAGAGGCCTTGCTGGTGACAGGGGGGACAGCAGGCAGTGACAGGCCCGGGGCTGACAGGCTCCCCCTCCCCTAGCGGGCGCTCGGCTGCCACACCCAGCTGACATAGAACCTTTGTCACAATGCCCGCTACCGTGGTGAGGATGCGGGCACTCTGCAGGTGACAGGGACCCAGCAGGACTTGGTGTCAGCTCAGCAATTGCTCAGTTCCCCAAAGAAGTTGAATTCTGCAAATTGCTGCTTTTGCTCTTGAAATGATGTCATCAGGTGGGTGTTTTGGTGTAATACACTGAAAACCAGAGCAGAAATGCTGAAATATTCCCATGATATGCATGGTCTCTGCACCAAACCACCATGACTTAGCCTAAGTACATCTGCCGCTTGTTCTTTTGTACTGCCACCTGATTGTGAAAGTACAGTATAAAAACCATCTTTATGGTAAGATCTTTGTGGTTTAGACTTAGACTAAGTGTCTCAAGTAGCCGGGGCTTTTGTTTGGGCCTAATCCATATGGTCTGATGGCTTTCCTCTCATCTCAAGATGAATGTGGTAGAAAATATAAATCAAGGAAACCTCGTTTGGCCTAGCCTTGCCTTGCCTTGCCTTGCCTTATTTCCTTTCCATCCTGTTCTCTGTCCCAGCCTCTCTCACTAAGCCCTCGTCTGGCTGCATGTCTCTTCTTTCCTCTCTCCTTTTCTCAAACTCTCCTGCTTCCTGGCTTTCGTCTTTCAATTCCTCCATTTCAGTCCTGCAGCCCAGCACTACTTTTTTCTCTTGCCTCCCTTGGGCCTGCTCCCTTGGCTTTCTCCCTCTCTTCCATATCCTTCTTCCCGACTTGTCTCTTGGAGACTTTTGGCCACTTTGGACCCAAGTCTGGGCATGTTTTGGAAACTTTTCAGAGGCCTCGCTGGTGACACGGGGGACAGCAGGCAGTGACAGGCCCGGGGCTGACAGGCTCCCCCTCCCCTAGCGGGCCCTCGGCTGCCACACCCAGCTGACATAGAACCTTTGTCACAATGCCCGCTACCGTGGTGAGGATGCGGGCACTCTGCAGGTGACAGGGACCCAGCAGGTCTTGCTGTCAGCTCAGCAATTGCTCAGTTCCCCAAAGAAGTTGAATTTTGCAAATTGCTGCTTTGCTCTTGAAATGATGTCATCAGGTGGGTGTTTTGGTGTAATACACTGAAAACCAGAGCAGAAATGCTGAAATATTCCCATGATATGCATGGTCTCTGCACCAAACCACCATGACTCAGCCTAAGTACATCTGCCGCTTGTTCTTTTGTACTGACAGAAGATTGTGGAAGTACAGTATAAAAACATCTTTATGGAGAGATCTTTCTGGTTTAGGCTTAGTCTAAGTGTCTCAAGTAGCCGGGGCTTTTGTTTGGGCCTAATCCATATGGTCTGATGGCTTTCCTCCTCATCTCAAGATGAATGTGGTAGAAAATATAAATCAAAGAAACGTCCTTTGGCCTACCCTTGCCTTGCCTTGCCTTATTTCCTTCTCATCCTGTTCTCTGTCCCAGCCTCTCTCACTAAGCCCTCGTCTGGCTGCATGTCTCTTCTTTCCTCTCTCCTTTTCTCAAACTCTCCTGCTTCCTGGCTTTCGTCTTTCAATTCCTCCATTTCAGTCCTGCAGCCCGGCACTACTTTTTTCTCTTGCCTCCCTTTGGCCTGCTCCCTTGGCTTTCTCCCTCTCTTCCATATCCTTCTTCCCGACTTGTCTCTTGGAGACTTTTGGCCACTTTGGACCCAAGTCTGGGCATGTTTTGGAAACTTTTCTGAGGCCTCGCTGGTGACAGGGGGGACAGCAGGCAGTGACAGGCCCGGGGCTGACAGGCTCCCCCTCCCCTAGCGGGCGCTCGGCTGCCACACCCAGCTGACATAGAACCTTTGTCACAATGCCCGCTACCGTGGGGAGGATGCGGGCACTCTGCAGGTGACAGGGACCCAGCAGGACTTGCTGTCAGCTCAGCAATTGCTCAGTTCCCAAAAGAAGTTGAATTCTGCAAATTGTTGCTTTGCTCTTGAAATGATGTCATCAGGTGGGTGTTTTGGTGTAATACACTGAAAACCAGAGCAGAAATGCTGAAATATTCCCATGATATGCATGGTCTCTGCACCAAACCACCATGTCTCAGCCTAAGTATGTCTGCCGCTTGTTCTTTTGTACTGCCAGCTGATTGTGGAAGTACAGTATAAAAACCATCTTTATGGAGAGATCTTTCTGGTTTAGGCTTAGTCTAAGTGTCTCAAGTAGCCGGGGCTTTTGTTTGGGCCTAATCCATATGGTCTGATGGCTTTACTCTCATCTCAAGATGAATGTGGTAGAAAATATAAATCAAGGAAACCTCGTTTGGCCTAGCCTTGTTTTGCCTTGCCTTGCCTTATTTCCTTTTCATGCTGTTCTCTGTCCCAGCCTCTCTCACTAAGCCCTCGTCTGGCTGCATGTCTCTTCTTTCCTCTCTCCTTTTCTCAAACTCTCCTGCTTCCTGGCTTTCGTCTTTCAATTCCTCCATTTCAGTCCTGCAGCCCGGCACTACTTTTTTCTCTTGCCTCCCTTGGGCCTGCTCCCTTGGCTTTCTCCCTCTCTTCCATATCCTTCTTCCCGACTTGTCTCTTGGAGACTTTTGGCCACTTTGGACCCAAGTCTGGGCATGTTTTGGAAACTTTTCAGAGGCCTCGCTGGTGACACGGGGGACAGCAGGCAGTGACAGGCCCGGGGCTGACAGGCTCCCCCTCCCCTAGCGGGCCCTCGGCTGCCACACCCAGCTGACATAGAACCTTTGTCACAATGCCCGCTACCGTGGTGAGGATGCGGGCACTCTGCAGGTGACAGGGACCCAGCAGGACTTGCTGTCAGCTCAGCAATTGCTCAGTTCCCCAAAGAAGCTGAATTCTGCAAATTGCTGCTTTTGCTCTTGAAATGATGTCATCAGGTGGGTGTTTTGGTGTAATACACTGAAAACCAGAGCAGAAATGCTGAAATATTCCATGATATGCATGGTCTCTGCACCAAACCACCATGTCTCAGCCTAAGTATTTCTGCCGCTTTTTCTTCTGTACTGCCACCTGATTGTGGAAGTACAGTATAAAAACCATCTTTATGGAGAGATCTTTGTGGTTTAGGCTTAGTCTAAGTGTCTCAAGTAGCCGGGGCTTTTGTTTGGGCCTAATCCATATGGTCTGATGGCTTTCCTCTCATCTCAAGATGAATGTGGTAGAAAATATAAATCAAGGAAACCTCGTTTGGCCTAGCCTTGCCTTGCCTTGCCTTGCCTTATTTCCTTTCCATCCTGTTCTCTGTCCCAGCCTCTCTCACTAAGCCCTCGTCTGGCTGCATGTCTCTTCTTTCCTCTCTCCTTTTCTCAAACTCTCCTGCTTCCTGGCTTTCGTCTTTCAATTCCTCCATTTCAGTCCTGCAGCCCGGCACTACTTTTTTCTCTTGCCTCCCTTTGGCCTGCTCCCTTGGCTTTCTCCCTCTCTTCCATATCCTTCCTCCCGACTTGTCTCTTGGAGACTTTTGGCCACTTTGGACCCAAGTCTGGGCATGTTTTGGAAACTTTTCAGAGGCCTCGCTGGTGACAGGGGGGACAGCAGGCAGTGACAGGCCCGGGGCTGACAGGCTCCCCCTCCCCTAGCGGGCGCTCGGCTGCCACACCCAGCTGACATAGAACCTTTGTCACAATGCCCGCTACCGTGGTGAGGATGCGGGCACTCTGCAGGTGACAGGGACCCAGCAGGACTTGCTGTCAGCTCAGCAATTGCTCAGTTCCCCAAAGAAGTTGAATTTTGCAAATTGCTGCTTTGCTCTTGAAATGATGTCATCAGGTGGGTGTTTTGGTGTAATACACTGAAAACCAGAGCAGAAATGCTGAAATATTCCCATGATATGCATGGTCTCTGCACCAAACCACCATGTCTCAGCCTAAGTATGTCTGCCGCTTGTTCTTTTGTACTGCCAGCTGATTGTGGAAGTACAGTATAAAAACCATCTTTATGGAGAGATCTTTCTGGTTTAGGCTTAGTCTAAGTGTCTCAAGTAGCCGGGGCTTTTGTTTGGGCCTAATCCATATGGTCTGATGGCTTTACTCTCATCTCAAGATGAATGTGGTAGAAAATATAAATCAAGGAAACCTCGTTTGGCCTAGCCTTGCCTTGCCTTGCCTTGCCTTATTTCCTTTTCATCCTGTTCTCTGTCCCAGCCTCTCTCACTAAGCCCTCGTCTGGCTGCATGTCTCTTCTTTCCTCTCTCCTTTTCTCAAACTCTCCTGCTTCCTGGCTTTCGTCTTTCAATTCCTCCATTTCAGTCCTGCAGCCCGGCACTACTTTTTTCTCTTGCCTCCCTTGGGCCTGCTCCCTTGGCTTTCTCCCTCTCTTCCATATCCTTCTTCCCGACTTGTCTCTTGGAGACTTTTGGCCACTTTGGAGCCAAGTCTGGGCATGTTTTGGAAACTTTTCAGAGGCCTCGCTGGTGACAGGGGGGACAGCAGGCAGTGACAGGCCCGGGGCTGACAGGCTCCCCCTCCCCTAGCGGGCCCTCGGCTGCCACACCCAGCTGACATAGAACCTTTGTCACAATGCCCGCTACCGTGGTGAGGATGCGGGCACTCTGCAGGTGACAGGAACCCAGCAGGACTTGGTGTCAGCTCAGCAATTGCTCAGTTCCCCAAAGAAGCTGAATTCTGCAAATTGCTGCTTTTGCTCTTGAAATGATGTCATCAGGTGGGTGTTTTGGTGTAATACACTGAAAACCAGAGCAGAAATGCTGAAATATTCCCATGATATGCATGGTCTCTGCACCAAACCACCATGTCTCAGCCTAAGTATTTCTGCCGCTTTTTCTTTTGTACTGCCAGCTGATTGTGGAAGTACAGTATAAAAACCATCTTTATGGAGAGATCTTTGTGGTTTAGGCTTAGTCTAAGTGTCTCAAGTAGCCAGGGCTTTTGTTTGGGCCTAATCCATATGGTCTGATGGCTTTCCTCTCATCTCAAGATGAATGTGGTAGAAAATATAAATCAAGGAAACCTCGTTTGGCCTAGCCTTGCCTTGCCTTGCCTTGCCTTATTTCCTTTCCATCCTGTTCTCTGTCCCAGCCTCTCTCACTAAGCCCTCGTCTGGCTGCATGTCTCTTCTTTCCTCTCTCCTTTTCTCAAACTCTCCTGCTTCCTGGCTTTCGTCTTTCAATTCCTCCATTTCAGTCCTGCAGCCCGGCACTACTTTTTTCTCTTGCCTCCCTTTGGCCTGCTCCCTTGGCTTTCTCCCTCTCTTCCATATCCTTCTTCCCGACTTGTCTCTTGGAGACTTTTGGCCACTTTGGACCCAAGTCTGGGCATGTTTTGGAAACTTTTCAGAGGCCTCGCTGGTGACAGGGGGGACAGCAGGCAGTGACAGGCCCGGGGCTGACAGGCTCCCCCTCCCCTAGCGGGCGCTCGGCTGCCACACCCAGCTGACATAGAACCTTTGTCACAATGCCCGCTACCGTGGTGAGGATGCGGGCACTCTGCAGGTGACAGGGACCCAGTAGGACTTGCTGTCAGCTCAGCAATTGCTCAGTTCCCCAAAGAAGTTGAATTTTGCAAATTGCTGCTTTGCTCTTGAAATGATGTCATCAGGTGGGTGTTTTGGTGTAATACACTGAAAACCAGAGCAGAAATGCTGAAATATTCCCATGATATGCATGGTCTCTGCACCAAACCACCATGTCTCAGCCTAAGTATGTCTGCCGCTTGTTCTTTTGTACTGACAGAAGATTGTGGAAGTACAGTATAAAAACCATCTTTATGGAGAGATCTTTCTGGTTTAGGCTTAGTCTAAGTGTCTTAAGTAGCCGGGGCTTTTGTTTGGGCCTAATCCATATGGTCTGATCGCTTTCCTCTCATCTCAAGATGAATGTGGTAGAAAATATAAATCAAAGAAACGTCCTTTGGCCTAGCCTTGCCTTGCCTTGCCTTATTTCCTTCTCATCCTGTTCTCTGTCCCAGCCTCTCTCACTAAGCCCTCGTCTGGCTGCATGTCTCTTCTTTCCTCTCTCCTTTTCTCAAACTCTCCTGCTTCCTGGCTTTCCTCTTTCAATTCCTCCATTTCAGTCCTGCAGCCCGGCACTACTTTTTTCTCTTGCCTCCCTTGGGCCTGCTCCCTTGGCTTTCTCCCTCTCTTCCATATCCTTCTTCCCGACTTGTCTCTTGGAGACTTTTGGCCACTTTGGACCCAAGTCTGGGCATGTTTTGGAAACTTTTCAGAGGCCTCGCTGGTGACACGGGGGACAGCAGGCAGTGACAGGCCCGGGGCTGACAGGCTCCCCCTCCCCTAGCGGGCCCTCGGCTGCCACACCCAGCTGACATAGAACCTTTGTCACAATGCCCGCTACCGTGGTGAGGATGCGGGCACTCTGCAGGTGACAGGGACCCAGCAGGACTTGCTGTCAGCTCAGCAATTGCTCAGTTCCCCAAAGAAGTTGAATTTTGCAAATTGCTGCTTTGCTCTTGAAATGATGTCATCAGGTGGGTGTTTTGGTGTAATACACTGAAAACCAGAGCAGAAATGCTGAAATATTCCCATGATATGCATGGTCTCTGCACCAAACCACCATGTCTCAGCCTAAGTATGTCTGCCGCTTGTTCTTTTGTACTGCCAGCTGATTGTGGAAGTACAGTATAAAAACCATCTTTATGGAGAGATCTTTCTGGTTTAGGCTTAGTCTAAGTGTCTCAAGTAGCCGGGGCTTTTGTTTGGGCCTAATCCATATGGTCTGATGGCTTTACTCTCATCTCAAGATGAATGTGGTAGAAAATATAAATCAAGGAAACCTCGTTTGGCCTAGCCTTGCCTTGCCTTGCCTTGCCTTATTTCCTTTTCATCCTGTTCTCTGTCCCAGCCTCTCTCACTAAGCCCTCGTCTGGCTGCATGTCTCTTCTTTCCTCTCTCCTTTTCTCAAACTCTCCTGCTTCCTGGCTTTCGTCTTTCAATTCCTCCATTTCAGTCCTGCAGCCCGGCACTACTTTTTTCTCTTGCCTCCCTTGGGCCTGCTCCCTTGGCTTTCTCCCTCTCTTCCATATCCTTCTTCCCGACTTGTCTCTTGGAGACTTTTGGCCACTTTGGACCCAAGTCTGGGCATGTTTTGGAAACTTTTCAGAGGCCTCGCTGGTGACAGGGGGGACAGCAGGCAGTGACAGGCCCGGGGCTGACAGGCTCCCCCTCCCCTAGCGGGCGCTCGGCTGCCACACCCAGCTGACATAGAACCTTTGTCACAATGCCCGCTACCGTGGTGAGGATGCGGGCACTCTGCAGGTGACAGGGACCCAGCAGGACTTGCTGTCAGCTCAGCAATTGCTCAGTTCCCCAAAGAAGTTGAATTTTGCAAATTGCTGCTTTGCTCTTGAAATGATGTCATCAGGTGGGTGTTTTGGTGTAATACACTGAAAACCAGAGCAGAAATGCTGAAATATTCCCATGATATGCATGGTCTCTGCACCAAACCACCATGTCTCAGCCTAAGTATTTCTGCCGCTTTTTCTTTTGTACTGCCAGCTGATTGTGGAAGTACAGTATAAAAACCATCTTTATGGAGAGATCTTTGTGGTTTAGGCTTAGTCTAAGTGTCTCAAGTAGCCAGGGCTTTTGTTTGGGCCTAATCCATATGGTCTGATGGCTTTCCTCTCATCTCAAGATGAATGTGGTAGAAAATATAAATCAAGGAAACCTCGTTTGGCCTAGCCTTGCCTTGCCTTGCCTTGCCTTATTTCCTTTCCATCCTGTTCTCTGTCCCAGCCTCTCTCACTAAGCCCTCGTCTGGCTGCATGTCTCTTCTTTCCTCTCTCCTTTTCTCAAACTCTCCTGCTTCCTGGCTTTCGTCTTTCAATTCCTCCATTTCAGTCCTGCAGCCCGGCACTACTTTTTTCTCTTGCCTCCCTTTGGCCTGCTCCCTTGGCTTTCTCCCTCTCTTCCATATCCTTCTTCCCGACTTGTCTCTTGGAGACTTTTGGCCACTTTGGACCCAAGTCTGGGCATGTTTTGGAAACTTTTCAGAGGCCTCGCTGGTGACAGGGGGGACAGCAGGCAGTGACAGGCCCGGGGCTGACAGGCTCCCCCTCCCCTAGCGGGCGCTCGGCTGCCACACCCAGCTGACATAGAACCTTTGTCACAATGCCCGCTACCGTGGTGAGGATGCGGGCACTCTGCAGGTGACAGGGACCCAGTAGGACTTGCTGTCAGCTCAGCAATTGCTCAGTTCCCCAAAGAAGTTGAATTTTGCAAATTGCTGCTTTGCTCTTGAAATGATGTCATCAGGTGGGTGTTTTGGTGTAATACACTGAAAACCAGAGCAGAAATGCTGAAATATTCCCATGATATGCATGGTCTCTGCACCAAACCACCATGTCTCAGCCTAAGTATGTCTGCCGCTTGTTCTTTTGTACTGACAGAAGATTGTGGAAGTACAGTATAAAAACCATCTTTATGGAGAGATCTTTCTGGTTTAGGCTTAGTCTAAGTGTCTTAAGTAGCCGGGGCTTTTGTTTGGGCCTAATCCATATGGTCTGATCGCTTTCCTCTCATCTCAAGATGAATGTGGTAGAAAATATAAATCAAAGAAACGTCCTTTGGCCTAGCCTTGCCTTGCCTTGCCTTATTTCCTTCTCATCCTGTTCTCTGTCCCAGCCTCTCTCACTAAGCCCTCGTCTGGCTGCATGTCTCTTCTTTCCTCTCTCCTTTTCTCAAACTCTCCTGCTTCCTGGCTTTCCTCTTTCAATTCCTCCATTTCAGTCCTGCAGCCCGGCACTACTTTTTTCTCTTGCCTCCCTTGGGCCTGCTCCCTTGGCTTTCTCCCTCTCTTCCATATCCTTCTTCCCGACTTGTCTCTTGGAGACTTTTGGCCACTTTGGACCCAAGTCTGGGCATGTTTTGGAAACTTTTCAGAGGCCTCGCTGGTGACACGGGGGACAGCAGGCAGTGACAGGCCCGGGGCTGACAGGCTCCCCCTCCCCTAGCGGGCCCTCGGCTGCCACACCCAGCTGACATAGAACCTTTGTCACAATGCCCGCTACCGTGGTGAGGATGCGGGCACTCTGCAGGTGACAGGGACCCAGCAGGACTTGCTGTCAGCTCAGCAATTGCTCAGTTCCCCAAAGAAGTTGAATTTTGCAAATTGCTGCTTTGCTCTTGAAATGATGTCATCAGGTGGGTGTTTTGGTGTAATACACTGAAAACCAGAGCAGAAATGCTGAAATATTCCCATGATATGCATGGTCTCTGCACCAAACCACCATGTCTCAGCCTAAGTATGTCTGCCGCTTGTTCTTTTGTACTGCCAGCTGATTGTGGAAGTACAGTATAAAAACCATCTTTATGGAGAGATCTTTCTGGTTTAGGCTTAGTCTAAGTGTCTCAAGTAGCCGGGGCTTTTGTTTGGGCCTAATCCATATGGTCTGATGGCTTTACTCTCATCTCAAGATGAATGTGGTAGAAAATATAAATCAAGGAAACCTCGTTTGGCCTAGCCTTGCCTTGCCTTGCCTTGCCTTATTTCCTTTTCATCCTGTTCTCTGTCCCAGCCTCTCTCACTAAGCCCTCGTCTGGCTGCATGTCTCTTCTTTCCTCTCTCCTTTTCTCAAACTCTCCTGCTTCCTGGCTTTCGTCTTTCAATTCCTCCATTTCAGTCCTGCAGCCCGGCACTACTTTTTTCTCTTGCCTCCCTTGGGCCTGCTCCCTTGGCTTTCTCCCTCTCTTCCATATCCTTCTTCCCGACTTGTCTCTTGGAGACTTTTGGCCACTTTGGACCCAAGTCTGGGCATGTTTTGGAAACTTTTCAGAGGCCTCGCTGGTGACAGGGGGGACAGCAGGCAGTGACAGGCCCGGGGCTGACAGGCTCCCCCTCCCCTAGCGGGCGCTCGGCTGCCACACCCAGCTGACATAGAACCTTTGTCACAATGCCCGCTACCGTGGTGAGGATGCGGGCACTCTGCAGGTGACAGGGACCCAGCAGGACTTGCTGTCAGCTCAGCAATTGCTCAGTTCCCCAAAGAAGTTGAATTTTGCAAATTGCTGCTTTGCTCTTGAAATGATGTCATCAGGTGGGTGTTTTGGTGTAATACACTGAAAACCAGAGCAGAAATGCTGAAATATTCCCATGATATGCATGGTCTCTGCACCAAACCACCATGTCTCAGCCTAAGTATTTCTGCCGCTTTTTCTTTTGTACTGCCAGCTGATTGTGGAAGTACAGTATAAAAACCATCTTTATGGAGAGATCTTTGTGGTTTAGGCTTAGTCTAAGTGTCTCAAGTAGCCAGGGCTTTTGTTTGGGCCTAATCCATATGGTCTGATGGCTTTCCTCTCATCTCAAGATGAATGTGGTAGAAAATATAAATCAAGGAAACCTCGTTTGGCCTAGCCTTGCCTTGCCTTGCCTTGCCTTATTTCCTTTCCATCCTGTTCTCTGTCCCAGCCTCTCTCACTAAGCCCTCGTCTGGCTGCATGTCTCTTCTTTCCTCTCTCCTTTTCTCAAACTCTCCTGCTTCCTGGCTTTCGTCTTTCAATTCCTCCATTTCAGTCCTGCAGCCCGGCACTACTTTTTTCTCTTGCCTCCCTTTGGCCTGCTCCCTTGGCTTTCTCCCTCTCTTCCATATCCTTCTTCCCGACTTGTCTCTTGGAGACTTTTGGCCACTTTGGACCCAAGTCTGGGCATGTTTTGGAAACTTTTCAGAGGCCTCGCTGGTGACAGGGGGGACAGCAGGCAGTGACAGGCCCGGGGCTGACAGGCTCCCCCTCCCCTAGCGGGCGCTCGGCTGCCACACCCAGCTGACATAGAACCTTTGTCACAATGCCCGCTACCGTGGTGAGGATGCGGGCACTCTGCAGGTGACAGGGACCCAGTAGGACTTGCTGTCAGCTCAGCAATTGCTCAGTTCCCCAAAGAAGTTGAATTTTGCAAATTGCTGCTTTGCTCTTGAAATGATGTCATCAGGTGGGTGTTTTGGTGTAATACACTGAAAACCAGAGCAGAAATGCTGAAATATTCCCATGATATGCATGGTCTCTGCACCAAACCACCATGTCTCAGCCTAAGTATGTCTGCCGCTTGTTCTTTTGTACTGACAGAAGATTGTGGAAGTACAGTATAAAAACCATCTTTATGGAGAGATCTTTCTGGTTTAGGCTTAGTCTAAGTGTCTTAAGTAGCCGGGGCTTTTGTTTGGGCCTAATCCATATGGTCTGATCGCTTTCCTCTCATCTCAAGATGAATGTGGTAGAAAATATAAATCAAAGAAACGTCCTTTGGCCTAGCCTTGCCTTGCCTTGCCTTATTTCCTTCTCATCCTGTTCTCTGTCCCAGCCTCTCTCACTAAGCCCTCGTCTGGCTGCATGTCTCTTCTTTCCTCTCTCCTTTTCTCAAACTCTCCTGCTTCCTGGCTTTCCTCTTTCAATTCCTCCATTTCAGTCCTGCAGCCCGGCACTACTTTTTTCTCTTGCCTCCCTTGGGCCTGCTCCCTTGGCTTTCTCCCTCTCTTCCATATCCTTCTTCCCGACTTGTCTCTTGGAGACTTTTGGCCACTTTGGACCCAAGTCTGGGCATGTTTTGGAAACTTTTCAGAGGCCTCGCTGGTGACACGGGGGACAGCAGGCAGTGACAGGCCCGGGGCTGACAGGCTCCCCCTCCCCTAGCGGGCCCTCGGCTGCCACACCCAGCTGACATAGAACCTTTGTCACAATGCCCGCTACCGTGGTGAGGATGCGGGCACTCTGCAGGTGACAGGGACCCAGCAGGACTTGCTGTCAGCTCAGCAATTGCTCAGTTCCCCAAAGAAGTTGAATTTTGCAAATTGCTGCTTTGCTCTTGAAATGATGTCATCAGGTGGGTGTTTTGGTGTAATACACTGAAAACCAGAGCAGAAATGCTGAAATATTCCCATGATATGCATGGTCTCTGCACCAAACCACCATGTCTCAGCCTAAGTATGTCTGCCGCTTGTTCTTTTGTACTGCCAGCTGATTGTGGAAGTACAGTATAAAAACCATCTTTATGGAGAGATCTTTCTGGTTTAGGCTTAGTCTAAGTGTCTCAAGTAGCCGGGGCTTTTGTTTGGGCCTAATCCATATGGTCTGATGGCTTTACTCTCATCTCAAGATGAATGTGGTAGAAAATATAAATCAAGGAAACCTCGTTTGGCCTAGCCTTGCCTTGCCTTGCCTTGCCTTATTTCCTTTTCATCCTGTTCTCTGTCCCAGCCTCTCTCACTAAGCCCTCGTCTGGCTGCATGTCTCTTCTTTCCTCTCTCCTTTTCTCAAACTCTCCTGCTTCCTGGCTTTCGTCTTTCAATTCCTCCATTTCAGTCCTGCAGCCCGGCACTACTTTTTTCTCTTGCCTCCCTTGGGCCTGCTCCCTTGGCTTTCTCCCTCTCTTCCATATCCTTCTTCCCGACTTGTCTCTTGGAGACTTTTGGCCACTTTGGACCCAAGTCTGGGCATGTTTTGGAAACTTTTCAGAGGCCTCGCTGGTGACAGGGGGGACAGCAGGCAGTGACAGGCCCGGGGCTGACAGGCTCCCCCTCCCCTAGCGGGCGCTCGGCTGCCACACCCAGCTGACATAGAACCTTTGTCACAATGCCCGCTACCGTGGTGAGGATGCGGGCACTCTGCAGGTGACAGGGACCCAGCAGGACTTGCTGTCAGCTCAGCAATTGCTCAGTTCCCCAAAGAAGTTGAATTTTGCAAATTGCTGCTTTGCTCTTGAAATGATGTCATCAGGTGGGTGTTTTGGTGTAATACACTGAAAACCAGAGCAGAAATGCTGAAATATTCCCATGATATGCATGGTCTCTGCACCAAACCACCATGTCTCAGCCTAAGTATGTCTGCCGCTTGTTCTTTTGTACTGCCAGCTGATTGTGGAAGTACAGTATAAAAACCATCTTTATGGAGAGATCTTTCTGGTTTAGGCTTAGTCTAAGTGTCTCAAGTAGCCGGGGCTTTTGTTTGGGCCTAATCCATATGGTCTGATGGCTTTACTCTCATCTCAAGATGAATGTGGTAGAAAATATAAATCAAGGAAACCTCGTTTGGCCTAGCCTTGCCTTGCCTTGCCTTGCCTTATTTCCTTTTCATCCTGTTCTCTGTCCCAGCCTCTCTCACTAAGCCCTCGTCTGGCTGCATGTCTCTTCTTTCCTCTCTCCTTTTCTCAAACTCTCCTGCTTCCTGGCTTTCGTCTTTCAATTCCTCCATTTCAGTCCTGCAGCCCGGCACTACTTTTTTCTCTTGCCTCCCTTGGGCCTGCTCCCTTGGCTTTCTCCCTCTCTTCCATATCCTTCTTCCCGACTTGTCTCTTGGAGACTTTTGGCCACTTTGGACCCAAGTCTGGGCATGTTTTGGAAACTTTTCAGAGGCCTCGCTGGTGACACGGGGGACAGCAGGCAGTGACAGGCCCGGGGCTGACAGGCTCCCCCTCCCCTAGCGGGCCCTCGGCTGCCACACCCAGCTGACATAGAACCTTTGTCACAATGCCCGCTACCGTGGTGAGGATGCGGGCACTCTGCAGGTGACAGGGACCCAGCAGGACTTGCTGTCAGCTCAGCAATTGCTCAGTTCCCCAAAGAAGCTGAATTCTGCAAATTGCTGCTTTTGCTCTTGAAATGATGTCATCAGGTGGGTGTTTTGGTGTAATACACTGAAAACCAGAGCAGAAATGCTGAAATATTCCCATGATATGCATGGTCTCTGCACCAAACCACCATGTCTCAGCCTAAGTATTTCTGCCGCTTTTTCTTTTGTACTGCCAGCTGATTGTGGAAGTACAGTATAAAAACCATCTTTATGGAGAGATCTTTGTGGTTTAGGCTTAGTCTAAGTGTCTCAAGTAGCCGGGGCTTTTGTTTGGGCCTAATCCATATGGTCTGATGGCTTTCCTCTCATCTCAAGATGAATGTGGTAGAAAATATAAATCAAGGAAACCTCGTTTGGCCTAGCCTTGCCTTGCCTTGCCTTGCCTTATTTCCTTTCCATCCTGTTCTCTGTCCCAGCCTCTCTCACTAAGCCCTCGTCTGGCTGCATGTCTCTTCTTTCCTCTCTCCTTTTCTCAAACTCTCCTGCTTCCTGGCTTTCGTCTTTCAATTCCTCCATTTCAGTCCTGCAGCCCGGCACTACTTTTTTCTCTTGCCTCCCTTTGGCCTGCTCCCTTGGCTTTCTCCCTCTCTTCCATATCCTTCTTCCCGACTTGTCTCTTGGAGACTTTTGGCCACTTTGGAGCCAAGTCTGGGCATGTTTTGGAAAATTTTCAGAGGCCTCGCTGGTGACACGGGGGACAGCAGGCAGTGACAGGCCCGGGGCTGACAGGCTCCCCCTCCCCTAGCGGGCGCTCGGCTGCCACACCCAGCTGACATAGAACCTTTGTCACAATGCCCGCTACCGTGGGGAGGATGCGGGCACTCTGCAGGTGACAGGGACCCAGCAGGACTTGCTGTCAGCTCAGCAATTGCTCAGTTCCCCAAAGAAGTTGAATTTTGCAAATTGCTGCTTTGCTCTTGAAATGATGTCATCAGGTGGGTGTTTTGGTGTAATACACTGAAAACCAGAGCAGAAATGCTGAAATATTCCCATGATATGCATGGTCTCTGCACCAAACCACCATGTCTCAGCCTAAGTATGTCTGCCGCTTGTTCTTTTGTACTGACAGAAGATTGTGGAAGTACAGTATAAAAACCATCTTTATGGAGAGATCTTTCTGGTTTAGGCTTAGTCTAAGTGTCTTAAGTAGCCGGGGCTTTTGTTTGGGCCTAATCCATATGGTCTGATCGCTTTCCTCTCATCTCAAGATGAATGTGGTAGAAAATATAAATCAAAGAAACGTCCTTTGGCCTAGCCTTGCCTTGCCTTGCCTTATATCCTTCTCATCCTGTTCTCTGTCCCAGCCTCTCTCACTAAGCCCTCGTCTGGCTGCATGTCTCTTCTTTCCTCTCTCCTTTTCTCAAACTCTCCTGCTTCCTGGCTTTCCTCTTTCAATTCCTCCATTTCAGTCCTGCAGCCCGGCACTACTTTTTTCTCTTGCCTCCCTTGGGCCTGCTCCCTTGGCTTTCTCCCTCTCTTCCATATCCTTCTTCCTGACTTGTCTCTTGGAGACTTTTGGCCACTTTGGACCCAAGTCTGGGCATGTTTTGGAAACTTTTCAGAGGCCTCGCTGGTGACAGGGGGGACAGCAGGCAGTGACAGGCCCGGGGCTGACAGGCTCCCCCTCCCCTAGCGGGCGCTCGGCTGCCACACCCAGCTGACGTAAAACCTTTGTCACAATGCCCGCTACCGTGGTGAGGATGCGGGCACTCTGCAGGTGACAGGGACCCAGCAGGACTTGCTGTCAGCTCAGCAATTGCTCAGTTCCCCAAAGAAGCTGAATTCTGCAAATTGCTGCTTTTGCTCTTGAAATGATGTCATCAGGTGGGTGTTTTGGTGTAATACACTGAAAACCAGAGCAGAAATGCTGAAATATTCCCATGATATGCATGGTCTCTGCACCAAACCACCATGTCTCAGCCTAAGTATGTCTGCCGCTTGTTCTTTTGTACTGCCAGCTGATTGTGGAAGTACAGTATAAAAACCATCTTTATGGAGAGATCTTTCTGGTTTAGGCTTAGTCTAAGTGTCTCAAGTAGCCGGGGCTTTTGTTTGGGCCTAATCCATATGGTCTGATGGCTTTACTCTCATCTCAAGATGAATGTGGTAGAAAATATAAATCAAGGAAACCTCGTTTGGCCTAGCCTTGCCTTGCCTTGCCTTGCCTTATTTCCTTTTCATCCTGTTCTCTGTCCCAGCCTCTCTCACTAAGCCCTCGTCTGGCTGCATGTCTCTTCTTTCCTCTCTCCTTTTCTCAAACTCTCCTGCTTCCTGGCTTTCGTCTTTCAATTCCTCCATTTCAGTCCTGCAGCCCGGCACTACTTTTTTCTCTTGCCTCCCTTGGGCCTGCTCCCTTGGCTTTCTCCCTCTCTTCCATATCCTTCTTCCCGACTTGTCTCTTGGAGACTTTTGGCCACTTTGGACCCAAGTCTGGGCATGTTTTGGAAACTTTTCAGAGGCCTCGCTGGTGACACGGGGGACAGCAGGCAGTGACAGGCCCGGGGCTGACAGGCTCCCCCTCCCCTAGCGGGCCCTCGGCTGCCACACCCAGCTGACATAGAACCTTTGTCACAATGCCCGCTACCGTGGTGAGGATGCGGGCACTCTGCAGGTGACAGGGACCCAGCAGGACTTGCTGTCAGCTCAGCAATTGCTCAGTTCCCCAAAGAAGTTGAATTTTGCAAATTGCTGCTTTGCTCTTGAAATGATGTCATCAGGTGGGTGTTTTGGTGTAATACACTGAAAACCAGAGCAGAAATGCTGAAATATTCCCATGATATGCATGGTCTCTGCACCAAACCACCATGTCTCAGCCTAAGTATGTCTGCCGCTTGTTCTTTTGTACTGCCAGCTGATTGTGGAAGTACAGTATAAAAACCATCTTTATGGAGAGATCTTTCTGGTTTAGGCTTAGTCTAAGTGTCTCAAGTAGCCGGGGCTTTTGTTTGGGCCTAATCCATATGGTCTGATGGCTTTACTCTCATCTCAAGATGAATGTGGTAGAAAATATAAATCAAGGAAACCTCGTTTGGCCTAGCCTTGCCTTGCCTTGCCTTGCCTTATTTCTTTTTCATGCTGTTCTCTGTCCCAGCCTCTCTCACTAAGCCCTCGTCTGGCTGCATGTCTCTTCTTTCCTCTCTCCTTTTCTCAAACTCTCCTGCTTCCTGGCTTTCGTCTTTCAATTCCTCCATTTCAGTCCTGCAGCCCGGCACTACTTTTTTCTCTTGCCTCCCTTGGGCCTGCTCCCTTGGCTTTCTCCCTCTCTTCCATATCCTTCTTCCCGACTTGTCTCTTGGAGACTTTTGGCCACTTTGGACCCAAGTCTGGGCATGTTTTGGAAACTTTTCAGAGGCCTCGCTGGTGACACGGGGGACAGCAGGCAGTGACAGGCCCGGGGCTGACAGGCTCCCCCTCCCCTAGCGGGCCCTCGGCTGCCACACCCAGCTGACATAGAACCTTTGTCACAATGCCCGCTACCGTGGTGAGGATGCGGGCACTCTGCAGGTGACAGGGACCCAGCAGGACTTGCTGTCAGCTCAGCAATTGCTCAGTTCCCCAAAGAAGCTGAATTCTGCAAATTGCTGCTTTTGCTCTTGAAATGATGTCATCAGGTGGGTGTTTTGGTGTAATACACTGAAAACCAGAGCAGAAATGCTGAAATATTCCCATGATATGCATGGTCTCTGCACCAAACCACCATGTCTCAGCCTAAGTATTTCTGCCGCTTTTTCTTTTGTACTGCCAGCTGATTGTGGAAGTACAGTATAAAAACCATCTTTATGGAGAGATCTTTCTGGTTTAGGCTTAGTCTAAGTGTCTCAAGTAGCCGGGGCTTTTGTTTGGGTCTAATCCATATGGTCTGATGGCTTTCCTCTCATCTCAAGATGAATGTGGTAGAAAATATAAATCAAGGAAACCTCGTTTGGCCTAGCCTTGCCTTGCCTTGCCTTGCCTTATTTCCTTTTCATCCTGTTCTCTGTCCCAGCCTCTCTCACTAAGCCCTCGTCTGGCTGCATGTCTCTTCTTTCCTCTCTCCTTTTCTCAAACTCTCCTGCTTCCTGGCTTTCGTCTTTCAATTCCTCCATTTCAGTCCTGCAGCCCGGCACTACTTTTTTCTCTTGCCTCCCTTGGGCCTGCTCCCTTGGCTTTCTCCCTCTCTTCCATATCCTTCTTCCCGACTTGTCTCTTGGAGACTTTTGGCCACTTTGGACCCAAGTCTGGGCATGTTTTGGAAACTTTTCAGAGGCCTCGCTGGTGACAGGGGGGACAGCAGGCAGTGACAGGCCCGGGGCTGACAGGCTCCCCCTCCCCTAGCGGGCGCTCGGCTGCCACACCCAGCTGACATAGAACCTTTGTCACAATGCCCGCTACCGTGGTGAGGATGCGGGCACTCTGCAGGTGACAGGGACCCAGCAGGACTTGCTGTCAGCTCAGCAATTGCTCAGTTCCCCAAAGAAGTTGAATTTTGCAAATTGCTGCTTTGCTCTTGAAATGATGTCATCAGGTGGGTGTTTTGGTGTAATACACTGAAAACCAGAGCAGAAATGCTGAAATATTCCCATGATATGCATGGTCTCTGCACCAAACCACCATGTCTCAGCCTAAGTATGTCTGCCGCTTGTTCTTTTGTACTGCCAGCTGATTGTGGAAGTACAGTATAAAAACCATCTTTATGGAGAGATCTTTCTGGTTTAGGCTTAGTCTAAGTGTCTCAAGTAGCCGGGGCTTTTGTTTGGGCCTAATCCATATGGTCTGATGGCTTTCCTCTCATCTCAAGATGAATGTGGTAGAAAATATAAATCAAGGAAACCTCGTTTGGCCTAGCCTTGCCTTGCCTTGCCTTGCCTTATTTCCTTTTCATCCTGTTCTCTGTCCCAGCCTCTCTCACTAAGCCCTCGTCTGGCTGCATGTCTCTTCTTTCCTCTCTCCTTTTCTCAAACTCTCCTGCTTCCTGGCTTTCGTCTTTCAATTCCTCCATTTCAGTCCTGCAGCCCGGCACTACTTTTTTCTCTTGCCTCCCTTTGGCCTGCTCCCTTGGCTTTCTCCCTCTCTTCCATATCCTTCTTCCCGACTTGTCTCTTGGAGACTTTTGGCCACTTTGGAGCCAAGTCTGGGCATGTTTTGGAAAATTTTCAGAGGCCTCGCTGGTGACACGGGGGACAGCAGGCAGTGACAGGCCCGGGGCTGACAGGCTCCCCCTCCCCTAGCGGGCCCTCGGCTGCCACACCCAGCTGACATAGAACCTTTGTTACAATGCCCGCTACCGTGGTGAGGATGCGGGCACTCTGCAGGTGACAGGGACCCAGCAGGACTTGCTGTCAGCTCAGCAATTGCTCAGTTCCCCAAAGAAGTTGAATTTTGCAAATTGCTGCTTTGCTCTTGAAATGATGTCATCAGGTGGGTGTTTTGGTGTAATACACTGAAAACCAGAGCAGAAATGCTGAAATATTCCCATGATATGCATGGTCTCTGCACCAAACCACCATGTCTCAGCCTAAGTATGTCTGCCGCTTGTTCTTTTGTACTGCCAGCTGATTGTGGAAGTACAGTATAAAAACCATCTTTATGGAGAGATCTTTCTGGTTTAGGCTTAGTCTAAGTGTCTCAAGTAGCCGGGGCTTTTGTTTGGGCCTAATCCATATGGTCTGATGGCTTTCCTCTCATCTCAAGATGAATGTGGTAGAAAATATAAATCAAGGAAACCTCGTTTGGCCTAGCCTTGCCTTGCCTTGCCTTGCCTTATTTCCTTTTCATCCTGTTCTCTGTCCCAGCCTCTCTCACTAAGCCCTCGTCTGGCTGCATGTCTCTTCTTTCCTCTCTCCTTTTCTCAAACTCTCCTGCTTCCTGGCTTTCGTCTTTCAATTCCTCCATTTCAGTCCTGCAGCCCGGCACTACTTTTTTCTCTTGCCTCCCTTTGGCCTGCTCCCTTGGCTTTCTCCCTCTCTTCCATATCCTTCTTCCCGACTTGTCTCTTGGAGACTTTTGGCCACTTTGGAGCCAAGTCTGGGCATGTTTTGGAAAATTTTCAGAGGCCTCGCTGGTGACACGGGGGACAGCAGGCAGTGACAGGCCCGGGGCTGACAGGCTCCCCCTCCCCTAGCGGGCCCTCGGCTGCCACACCCAGCTGACATAGAACCTTTGTTACAATGCCCGCTACCGTGGTGAGGATGCGGGCACTCTGCAGGTGACAGGGACCCAGCAGGACTTGCTGTCAGCTCAGCAATTGCTCAGTTCCCCAAAGAAGTTGAATTTTGCAAATTGCTGCTTTGCTCTTGAAATGATGTCATCAGGTGGGTGTTTTGGTGTAATACACTGAAAACCAGAGCAGAAATGCTGAAATATTCCCATGATATGCATGGTCTCTGCACCAAACCACCATGACTCAGCCTAAGTACATCTGCCGCTTGTTTTTTGTACTGCCAGCTGATTGTGAAAGTACAGTATAAAAACCATCTTTATGGAGAGATCTTTCTGGTTTAGGCTTAGTCTAAGTGTCTCAAGTAGCCGGGGCTTTTGTTTGGGCCTAATCCATAAGGTCTGATGGCTTTCCTCCTCATCTCAAGATGAATGTGGTAGAAAATATAAATCAAAGAAACGTCCTTTGGCCTAGCCTTGCCTTGCCTTGCCTTATTTCCTTCTCATCCTGTTCTCTGTCCCAGCCTCTCTCACTAAGCCCTCGTCTGGCTGCATGTCTCTTCTTTCCTCTCTCCTTTTCTCAAACTCTCCTGCTTCCTGGCTTTCCTCTTTCAATTCCTCCATTTCAGTCCTGCAGCCCGGCACTACTTTTTTCTCTTGCCTCCCTTTGGCCTGCTCCCTTGGCTTTCTCCCTCTCTTCCATATCCTTCTTCCCGACTTGTCTCTTGGAGACTTTTGGCCACTTTGGACCCAAGTCTGGGCATGTTTTGGAAACTTTTCAGAGGCCTCGCTGGTGACAGGGGGGACAGCAGGCAGTGACAGGCCCGGGGCTGACAGGCTCCCCCTCCCCTAGCGGGCGCTCGGCTGCCACACCCAGCTGACATAGAACCTTTGTCACAATGCCCGCTACCGTGGTGAGGATGCGGGCACTCTGCAGGTGACAGGGACCCAGCAGGACTTGGTGTTCGCTCAGCAATTGCTCGGTTCTCCAAAGAAGCTGAATTCTGCAAATTGCTGCTTTTGCTCTTGAAATGATGTCATCAGGTGGGGGTTTTGGTGTAATACACTGAAAACCAGAGCAGAAATGCTGAAATATTCCCATGATATGCATGGTCTCTGTACCAAACCACCATGTCTCAGCCTAAGTATGTCTGCCGCTTGTTCTTTTGTACTGACAGAAGATTGTGGAAGTACAGTATAAAAACCATCTTTATGGAGAGATCTTTCTGGTTTAGGCTTAGTCTAAGTGTCTTAAGTAGCCGGGGCTTTTGTTTGGGCCTAATCCATATGGTCTGATGGCTTTCCTCTCATCTCAAGATGAATGTGGTAGAAAATATAAATCAAAGAAACGTTTTTTGGCCTAGCCTTGCCTTGCCTTATTTCCTTCTCATCCTGTTCTCTGTCCCAGCCTCTCTCACTAAGCCCTCGTCTGGCTGCATGTCTCTTCTTTCCTCTCTCCTTTTCTCAAACTCTCCTGCTTCCTGGCTTTCGTCTTTCAATTCCTCCATTTCAGTCCTGCAGCCCGGCACTACTTTTTTCTCTTGCCTCCCTTTGGCCTGCTCCCTTGGCTTTCTCCCTCTCTTCCATATCCTTCTTCCTGACTTGTCTCTTGGAGACTTTTGGCCACTTTGGACCCAAGTCTGGGCATGTTTTGGAAACTTTTCAGAGGCCTCGCTGGTGACAGGGGGGACAGCAGGCAGTGACAGGCCCGGGGCTGACAGGCTCCCCCTCCCCTAGCGGGCGCTCGGCTGCCACACCCAGCTGACATAGAACCTTTGTCACAATGCCCGCTACCGTGGTGAGGATGCGGGCACTCTGCAGGTGACAGGGACCCAGCAGGACTTGCTGTCAGCTCAGCAATTGCTCAGTTCCCCAAAGAATTTGAATTTTGCAAATTGCTTCTTTTGCTCTTGAAATGATGTCATCAGGTGGGTGTTTTGGTGTAATACACTGAAAACCAGAGCAGAAATGCTGAAATATTCCCATGATATGCATGGTCTCTGTACCAAACCACCATGTCTCAGCCTAAGTATGTCTGCCGCTTGTTCTTTTGTACTGACAGAAGATTGTGGAAGTACAGTATAAAAACCATCTTTATGGAGAGATCTTTCTGGTTTAGGCTTAGTCTAAGTGTCTCAAGTAGCCGGGGCTTTTGTTTGGGCCTAATCCATATGGTCTGATGGCTTTCCTCTCATCTCAAGATGAATGTGGTAGAAAATATAAATCAAAGAAACGTCCTTTGGCCTAGCCTTGCCTTGCCTTGCCTTATTTCCTTCTCATCCTGTTCTCTGTCCCAGCCTCTCTCACTAAGCTCTCGTCTGGCTGCATGTCTCTTCTTTCCTCTCTCCTTTTCTCAAACTCTCCTGCTTCCTGGCTTTCGTCTTTCAATTCCTCCATTTAAGTCCTGCAGCCCGGCACTACTTTTTTCTCTTGCCTCCCTTGGGCCTGCTCCCTTGGCTTTCTCCCTCTCTTCCATATCCTTCTTCCCGACTTGTCTCTTGGAGACTTTTGGCCACTTTGGACACAAGTCTGGGCATGTTTTGGAAACTTTTCAGAGGCCTCGCTGGTGACAGGGGGGACAGCAGGCAGTGACAGGCCCGGGGCTGACAGGCTCCCCCTCCCCTAGCGGGCGCTCGGCTGCCACACCCAGCTGACGTAAAACCTTTGTCACAATGCCCGCTACCGTGGTGAGGATGCGGGCACTCTGCAGGTGACAGAGACCCAGCAGGACTTGCTGTCAGCTCAGCAATTGCTCAGTTCCCCAAAGAAGCTGAATTCTGCAAATTGCTGCTTTTACTCTTGAAATGATGTCATCAGGTGGGTGTTTTGGTGTAATACACTGAAAACCAGAGCAGAAATGCTGAAATATTCCCATGATATGCATGGTCTCTGCACCAAACCACCATGTCTCAGCCTAAGTACATCTGCCGCTTGTTCTTTTGTACTGCCAGCTGATTGTGGAAGTACAGTATAAAAACCATCTTTATGGAGAGATCTTTCTGGTTTAGGCTTAGTCTAAGTGTCTCAAGTAGCCGGGGCTTTTGTTTGGGCCTAATCCATAACGTCTGATGGCTTTCCTCTCATCTCAAGATGAATGTGGTAGAAAATATAAATCAAAGAAACATCCTTTGGCCTAGCCTTGCCTTGCCTTGCCTTATTTCCTTCTCATCCTGTTCTCTGTCCCAGCCTCTCTCACTAAGCCCTCGTCTGGCTGCATGTCTCTTCTTTCCTCTCTCCTTTTCTCTAACTCTCCTGCTTCCTGGCTTTCGTCTTTCAATTCCTCCATTTCAGTCCTGCAGCCCGGCACTACTTTTTTCTCTTGCCTCCCTTGGGCCTGCTCCCTTGGCTTTCTCCCTCTCTTCCATATCCTTCTTCCCGACTTGTCTCTTGGAGACTTTTGGCCTCTTTGGACCCAAGTCTGGGCATGTTTTGGAAACTTTTCAGAGGCCTCGCTGGTGACACGGGGGACAGCAGGCAGTGACAGGCCCGGGGCTGACAGGCTCCCCCTCCCCTAGCGGGCGCTCGGCTGCCACACCCAGCTGACATAGAACCTTTGTCACAATGCCCGCTACCGTGGTGAGGTAGTGGGCACTCTGCAGGTGACAGGGACCCAGCAGGACTTGGTGTCAGCTCAGCAATTGCTCAGTTCCCCAAAGAAGCTGAATTCTGCAAATTGCTGCTTTGCTCTTGAAATGATGTCATCAGGTGGGTGTTTTGGTGTAATACACTGAAAACCAGAGCAGAAATGCTGAAATATTCTTATGATATGCATGGTCTCTGCACCAAACCACCATGACTCAGCCTAAGTACATCTGCCGCTTGTTCTTTTGTACTGCCAGCTGATTGTGAAAGTACAGTATAAAAACCATCTTTATGGTAAGATCTTTGTGGTTTAGACTTAGTATAAGAGTCTCAAGTAGCCGGGGCTTTTGTTTGGGCCTAATCCATATGGTCTGATGGCTTTCCTCTCATCTCAAGATGAATGTGGTAGAAAATATAAATCAAAGAAACGTCCTTTGGCCTAGCCTTGCCTTGCCTTATTTCCTTCTCATCCTGTTCTCTGTCCCAGCCTCTCTCACTGACCCCTCATCTGGCTGCATGTCTCTTCTTTCCTCTCTCCTTTTCTCAAACTCTCCTGCTTCCTGGCTTTCGTCTTTCAATTCCTCCATTTCAGTCCTGCAGCCCGGCACTACTTTTTTCTCTTGCCTCCCTTGGGCCTGCTCCCTTGGCTTTCTCCCTCTCTTCCATATCCTTCTTCCTGACTTGTCTCCTGGAGACTTTTGGCCACTTTGGAGCCAAGTCTGGGCATGTTTTGGAAACTTTTCAGAGGCCTCGCTGGTGACACGGGGGACAGCAGGCAGTGACAGGCCCGGGGCTGACAGGCTCCCCCTCCCCTAGCGGGCCCTCGGCTGCCACACCCAGCTGACATAGAACCTTTGTCACAATGCCCGCTACCGTGGTGAGGATGCGGGCACTCTGCAGGTGACAGGGACCCAGCAGGACTTGGTGTCAGCTCAGCAATTGCTCAGTTCCCCAAAGAAGCTGAATTCTGCAAATTGTTGCTTTTGCTCTTGAAATGATGTCATCAGGTGGGTGTTTTGGTGTAATACACTGAAAACCAGAGCAGAAATGCTGAAATATTCCCATGATATGCATGGTCTCTGCACCAAACCACCATGTCTCAGCCTAAGTATGTCTGCCGCTTGTTCTTTTGTACTGCCAGCTGATTGTGGAAGTACAGTATAAAAACCATCTTTATGGAGAGATCTTTCTGGTTTAGGCTTAGTCTAAGTGTCTCAAGTAGCCGGGGCTTTTGTTTGGGCCTAATCCATATGGTCTGATGGCTTTCCTCTCATCTCAAGATGAATGTGGTAGAAAATATAAATCAAAGAAACGTCCTTTGGCCTAGCCTTGCCTTGCCTTGCCTTATTTCCTTCTCATCCTGTTCTCTGTCCCAGCCTCTCTCACTAAGCCCTCGTCTGGCTGCATGTCTCTTCTTTCCTCTCTCCTTTTCTCAAACTCTCCTGCTTCCTGGCTTTCCTCTTTCAATTCCTCCATTTCAGTCCTGCAGCCCGGCACTACTTTTTTCTCTTGCCTCCCTTGGGCCTGCTCCCTTGGCTTTCTCCCTCTCTTCCATATCCTTCTTCCTGACTTGTCTCTTGGAGACTTTTGGCCACTTTGGACCCAAGTCTGGGCATGTTTTGGAAACTTTTCAGAGGCCTCGCTGGTGACAGGGGGGACAGCAGGCAGTGACAGGCCCGGGGCTGACAGGCTCCCCCTCCCCTAGCGGGCGCTCGGCTGCCACACCCAGCTGACGTAAAACCTTTGTCACAATGCCCGCTACCGTGGTGAGGATGCGGGCACTCTGCAGGTGACAGGGACCCAGCAGGACTTGCTGTCAGCTCAGCAATTGCTCAGTTCCCCAAAGAAGTTGAATTCTGCAAATTGCTGCTTTTACTCTTGAAATGATGTCATCAGGTGGGTGTTTTGGTGTAATACACTGAAAACCAGAGCAGAAATGCTGAAATATTCCCATGGTATGCATGGTCTCTGCACCAAACCACCATGTCTCAGCCTAAGTACATCTGCCGCTTGTTCTTTTGTACTGTCAGCTGATTGTGGAAGTACAGTATAAAAACCATCTTTATGGAGAGATCTTTCTGGTTTAGGCTTAGTCTAAGTGTCTCAAGTAGCCGGGGCTTTTGTTTGGGCCTAATCCATAACGTCTGATGGCTTTCCTCTCATCTCAAGATGAATGTGGTAGAAAATATAAATCAAAGAAACATCCTTTGGCCTAGCCTTGCCTTGCCTTGCCTTATTTCCTTCTCATCCTGTTCTCTGTCCCAGCCTCTCTCACTAAGCCCTCGTCTGGCTGCATGTCTCTTCTTTCCTCTCTCCTTTTCTCTAACTCTCCTGCTTCCTGGCTTTCGTCTTTCAATTCCTCCATTTCAGTCCTGCAGCCCGGCACTACTTTTTTCTCTTGCCTCCCTTGGGCCTGCTCCCTTGGCTTTCTCCCTCTCTTCCATATCCTTCTTCCCGACTTGTCTCTTGGAGACTTTTGGCCTCTTTGGACCCAAGTCTGGGCATGTTTTGGAAACTTTTCAGAGGCCTCGCTGGTGACACGGGGGACAGCAGGCAGTGACAGGCCCGGGGCTGACAGGCTCCCCCTCCCCTAGCGGGCGCTCGGCTGCCACACCCAGCTGACATAGAACCTTTGTCACAATGCCCGCTACCGTGGTGAGGTAGTGGGCACTCTGCAGGTGACAGGGACCCAGCAGGACTTGGTGTCAGTTCAGCAATTGCTCAGTTCCCCAAAGAAGCTGAATTCTGCAAATTGCTGCTTTGCTCTTGAAATGATGTCATATGGTGGGTGTTTTGGTGTAATACACTGAAAACCAGAGCAGAAATGCTGAAATATTCCCATGATATGCATGGTCTCTGCACCAAACCACCATGACTCAGCCTAAGTACATCTGCCGCTTGTTCTTTTGTACTGCCAGCTGATTGTGAAAGTACAGTATAAAAACCATCTTTATGATAAGATCTTTGTGGTTTAGACTTAGTATAAGAGTCTCAAGTAGCCGGGGCTTTTGTTTGGGCCTAATCCATATGGTCTGATGGCTTTCCTCTCATCTCAAGATGAATGTGGTAGAAAATATAAATCAAGGAAACCTCGTTTGGCCTAGCCTTGCCTTGCCTTATTTCCTTTTCATCCTGTTCTCTGTCCCAGCCTCTCTCACTAAGCCCTCGTCTGGCTGCATGTCTCTTCTTTCCTCTCTCCTTTTCTCAAACTCTCCTGCTTCCTGGCTTTCGTCTTTCAATTCCTCCATTTCAGTCCTGCAGCCCGGCACTACTTTTTTCTCTTGCCTCCCTTGGGCCTGCTCCCTTGGCTTTCTCCCTCTCTTCCATATCCTTCTTCCCGACTTGTCTCTTGGAGACTTTTGGCCACTTTGGAGCCAAGTCTGGGCATGTTTTGGAAACTTTTCAGAGGCCTCGCTGGTGACACGGGGGACAGCAGGCAGTGACAGGCCCGGGGCTGACAGGCTCCCCCTCCCCTAGCGGGCGCTCGGCTGCCACACCCAGCTGACATAGAACCTTTGTCACAATGCCCGCTACCGTGGGGAGGATGCGGGCACTCTGCAGGTGACAGGGACCCAGCAGGACTTGGTGTCAGCTCAGCAATTGCTCAGTTCCCCAAAGAAGTTGAATTCTGCAAATTGCTGCTTTGCTCTTGAAATGATGTCATCAGGTGGGTGTTTTGGTATAATACACTGAAAACCAGAGCAGAAATGCTGAAATATTCCCATGATATGCATGGTCTCTGCACCAAACCACCATGTCTCAGCCTAAGTACGTCTGCCGCTTGTTCTTTTGTACTGCCAGCTGATTGTGGAAGTACAGTATAAAAACCATCTTTATGGAGAGATCTTTCTGGTTTAGGCTTAGTCTAAGTGTCTCAAGTAGCCGGGGCTTTTGTTTGGGCCTAATCCATATGGTCTGATGGCTTTCCTCTCATCTCAAGATGAATGTGGTAGAAAATATAAATCAAGGAAACCTCGTTTGGCCTATCCTTTCCTTGCCTTGCCTTGCCTTATTTCCTTTTCATCCTGTTCTCTGTCCCAGCCTCTCTCACTAAGCCCTCGTCTGGCTGCATGTCTCTTCTTTCCTCTCTCCTTTTCTCAAACTCTCCTGCTTCCTGGCTTTCGTCTTTCAATTCCTCCATTTCAGTCCTGCAGCCCGGCACTACTTTTTTCTCTTGCCTCCCTTTGACCTGCTCCCTTGGCTTTCTCCCTCTCTTCCATATCCTTCTTCCCGACTTGTCTCTTGGAGACTTTTGGCCACTTTGGACCCAAGTCTGGGCATGTTTTGGAAACTTTTCAGAGGCCTCGCTGGTGACACGGGGGACAGCAGGCAGTGACAGGCCCGGGGCTGACAGGCTCCCCCTCCCCTAGCGGGCGCTCGGCTGCCACACCCAGCTGACATAGAACCTTTGTCACAATGCCCGCTACCGTGGTGAGGATGCGGGCACTCTGCAGGTGACAGGAACCCAGCAGGACTTGGTGTCAGCTCAGCAATTGCTCAGTTCCCCAAAGAAGCTGAATTCTGCAAATTGCTGCTTTGCTCTTGAAATGATGTCATCAGGTGGGTGTTTTGGTGTAATACACTGAAAACCAGAGCAGAAATGCTGAAATATTCCCATGATATGCATGGTCTCTGCACCAAACCACCATGACTCAGCCTAAGTCCATCTGCCGCTTGTTCTTTTGTACTGCCAGCTGATTGTGAAAGTACAGTATAAAAACCATCTTTATGGTAAGATCTTTGTGGTTTAGACTTAGTCTAAGTGTCTCAAGTAGCCGGGGCTTTTGTTTGGGCGTAATCCATATGGTCTGATGGCTTTCCTCTCATCTCAAGATGAATGTGGTAGAAAATATAAATCAAAGAAACGTCCTTTGGCCTAGCCTTGCCTTGCCTTATTTCCTTCTCATCCTGTTCTCTGTCCCAGCCTCTCTCACTAAGCCCTCGTCTGGCTGCATGTCTCTTCTTTCCTCTCTCCTTTTCTCAAACTCTCCTGCTTCCTGGCTTTCGTCTTTCAATTCCTCCATTTCAGTCCTGCAGCCCGGCACTACATTTTTCTCTTGCCTCCCTTGGGCCTGCCCTTGGCTTTCTCCATCTCTTCCATATCCTTCTTCCTGACTTGTCTCTTGGAGACTTTTGGCCACTTGGGAGCCAAGTCTGGGCATGTTTTGGAAACTTTTCAGAAGCCTCGCTGGTGACAGGGGGGACAGCAGGCAGTGACAGGCCCGGGGCTGACAGGCTCCCCCTCCCCTAGCGGGCGCTCGGCTGCCACACCCAGCTGACATAGAACCTTTGTCACAATGCCCGCTACCGTGGTGAGGATGCGGGCACTCTGCAGGTGACAGGGACCCAGCAAGACTTGCTGTCAGCTCAGCAATTGCTCAGTTCCCCAAAGAAGCTGAATTCTGCAAATTGCTGCTTTTGCTCTTGAAATGATGTCATCAGGTGGGTGTTTTGGTGTAATACACTGAAAACCAGAGCAGAAATGCTGAAATATTCCCATGATATGCATGGTCTCTGCACCAAACCACCACGATACAGCCTAAATACATCTGCCGCTTGTTCTCTCGTACTGCCAGCAGATTGTGGAAGTACAGTGTAAAAACCATCTTTATGGAGAGATCTTTGTGGTTTAGGCTTAGTCTAAGTGTCTCAAGTAGCCGGGGCTTTTATTTGGGCCTAATCCATAAGGTCTGATGGCTTTCCTCTCATCTCAAGATGAATGTGGTAGAAAATATAAATCAAAGAAACGTCCTTTGGCCTACCCTTGCCTTGCCTTGCCTTATTTCCTTCTCATCCTGTTCTCTGTCCCAGCCTCTCTCACTAAGCCCTCGTCTGGCTGCATGTCTCTTCTTTCCTCTCTCCTTTTCTCAAACTCTACTGCTTCCTGGCTTTCGTCTTTCAATTCCTCCATTTCAGTCCTGCAGCCCGGCACTACTTTTTTCTCTTGCCTCCCTTGGGCCTGCTCCCTTGGCTTTCTCCCTCTCTTCCATATCCTTCTTCCCGACTTGTCTCTTGGAGACTTTTGGCCACTTTGGACCCAAGTCTGGGCATGTTTTGGAAACTTTTCAGAGGCCTCGCTGGTGACACGGGGGACAGCAGGCAGTGACAGGCCCGGGGCTGACAGGCTTCCCCTCCCCTAGCGGGCCCTCGGCTGCCACACCCAGCTGACATAGAACCTTTGTCACAATGCCCGCGACCGTGGTGAGGATGCGGGCACTCTGCAGGTGACAGGGACCCAGCAGGACTTCCTGTCAGCTCAGCAATTGCTCAGTTCCCCAAAGAAGTTGAATTTTGCAAATTGCTGCTTTGCTCTTGAAATGATGTCATCAGGTGGGTGTTTTGGTGTAATACACTGAAAACCAGAGCAGAAATGCTGAAATATTCCCATGATATGCATGGTCTCTGCACCAAACCACCATGACTCAGCCTAAGTACATCTGCCGCTTGTTCTTTTGTACTGCCAGCTGATTGTGAAAGTACAGTATAAAAACCATCTTTATGGAGAGATCTTTCTGGTTTAGGCTTAGTCTAAGTGTCTCAAGTAGCCGGGGCTTTTGTTTGGGCCTAATCCATAACGTCTGATGGCTTTCCTCCTCATCTCAAGATGAATGTGGTAGAAAATATAAATCAAAGAAACCTCGTTTGGCCTAGCCTTGCCTTGCCTTGCCTTATTTCCTTCTCATCCTGTTCTCTGTCCCAGCCTCTCTCACTAAGCCCTCGTCTGGCTGCATGTCTCTTCTTTCCTCTCTCCTTTTCTCAAACTCTCCTGCTTCCTGGCTTTCCTCTTTCAATTCCTCCATTTCAGTCCTGCAGCCCGGCACTACTTTTTTCTCTTGCCTCCCTTTGGCCTGCTCCCTTGGCTTTCTCCCTCTCTTCCATATCCTTCTTCCCGACTTGTCTCTTGGAGACTTTTGGCCACTTTGGAGCCAAGTCTGGGCATGTTTTGGAAACTTTTCAGAGGCCTCGCTGGTGACAGGGGGGACAGCAGGCAGTGACAGGCCCGGGGCTGACAGGCTCCCCCTCCCCTAGCGGGCGCTCGGCTGCCACACCCAGCTGACGTAAAACCTTTGTCACAATGCCCGCTACCGTGGTGAGGATGCGGGCACTCTGCAGGTGACAGGGACCCAGCAGGACTTACTCTCAGCTCAGCAATTGCTCAGTTCCCCAAAGAAGCTGAATTCTGCAAATTGCTGCTTTTGCTCTTGAAATGATGTCATCAGGTGGGTGTTTTGGTGTAATACACTGAAAACCAGAGCAGAAATGCTGAAATATTCCCATGATATGCATGGTCTCTGCACCAAACCACCATGTCTCAGCCTAAGTATGTCTGCCGCTTGTTCTTTTGTACTGACAGAAGATTGTGGAAGTACAGTATAAAAACCATCTTTATGGAGAGATCTTTCTGGTTTAGGTTTAGTCTAAGTGTCTCAAGTAGCCGGGGCTTTTGTTTGGGCCTAATCCATATGGTCTGATGGCTTTCCTCTCATCTCAAGATGAATGTGGTAGAAAATATAAATCAAAGAAACGTCCTTTGGCCTAGCCTTGCCTTGCCTTATTTCCTTCTCATCCTGTTCTCTGTCCCAGCCTCTCTCACTAAGCCTTCGTCTGGCTGCATGTCTCTTCTTTCCTCTCTCCTTTTCTCAAACTCTCCTGCTTCCTGGCTTTCGTCTTTCAATTCCTCCATTTCAGTCCTGCAGCCCGGCACTACTTTTTCCTCTTGCCTCCCTTTGGCCTGCTCCCTTGGCTTTCTCCCTCTCTTCCATATCCTTCTTCCCGACTTGTCTCTTGGAGACTTTTGGCCAATTTGGACCCAAGTCTGGGCATGTTTTGGAAACTTTTCAGAGGCCTCGCTGGTGACACGGGGGACAGCAGGCAGTGACAGGCCCGGGGCTGACAGGCTCCCCCTCCCCTAGCGGGCGCTCGGCTGCCACACCCAGCTGACATAGAACCTTTGTCACAATGCCCGCTACTGTGGTGAGGATGCGGGCACTCTGCAGGTGACAGGGACCCAGCAGGACTTGCTGTCAGCTCAGCAATTGCTCAGTTCCCCAAAGAATTTGAATTTTGCAAATTGCTTCTTTTGCTCTTGAAATGATGTCATCAGGTGGGTGTTTTGGTGTAATACACTGAAAACCAGAGCAGAAATGCTGAAATATTCCCATGATATGCATGGTCTCTGCACCAAACCACCATGTCTCAGCCTAAGTATGTCTGCCGCTTGTTCTTTTGTACTGCCAGCTGATTGTGGAAGTACAGTATAAAAACCATCTTTATGGAGAGATCTTTCTGGTTTAGGCTTAGTCTAAGTGTCTCAAGTAGCCGGGGCTTTTGTTTGGGCCTAATCCATAACGTCTGATGGCTTTCCTCTCATCTCAAGATGAATGTGGTAGAAAATATAAATCAAGGAAACCTCGTTTGGCCTAGCCTTGCCTTGCCTTGCCTTGCCTTATTTCCTTTTCATCCTGTTCTCTGTCCCAGCCTCTCTCACTAAGCCCTCGTCTGGCTGCATGTCTCTTCTTTCCTCTCTCCTTTTCTCAAACTCTCCTGCTTCCTGGCTTTCGTCTTTCAATTCCTCCATTTCAGTCCTGCAGCCCGGCACTACTTTTTTCTCTTGCCTCCCTTGGGCCTGCTCCCTTGGCTTTCTCCCTCTCTTCCATATCCTTCTTCCCGACTTGTCTCTTGGAGACTTTTGGCCACTTTGGACCCAAGTCTGGGCATGTTTTGGAAACTTTTCAGAGGCCTCGCTGGTGACAGGGGGGACAGCAGGCAGTGACAGGCCCGGGGCTGACAGGCTCCCCCTCCCCTAGCGGGCCCTCGGCTGCCACACCCAGCTGACATAGAACCTTTGTCACAATGCCCGCTACCGTGGTGAGGATGCGGGCACTCTGCAGGTGACAGGGACCCAGCAGGACTTGCTGTCAGCTCAGCAATTGCTCAGTTTTCCAAAGAAGTTGAATTTTGCAAATTGCTGCTTTGCTCTTGAAATGATGTCATCAGGTGGGTGTTTTGGTGTAATACACTGAAAACCAGAGCAGAAATGCTAAAATATTCCCATGATATGCATGGTCTCTGCACCAAACCACCATGACTCAGCCTAAGTACATCTGCCGCTTGTTCTTTTGTACTGCCAGCTGATTGTGAAAGTACAGTATAAAAACCATCTTTATGGAGAGATCTTTCTGGTTTAGGCTTAGTCTAAGTGTCTCAAGTAGCCGGGGCTTTTGTTTGGGCCTAATCCATAACGTCTGATGGCTTTCCTCTCATCTCAAGATGAATGTGGTAGAAAATATAAATCAAAGAAACGTCCTTTGGCCTAGCCTTGCCTTGCCTTGCCTTATTTCCTTCTCATCCTGTTCTCTGTCCCAGCCTCTCTCACTAAGCCCTCGTCTGGCTGCATGTCTCTTCTTTCCTCTCTCCTTTTCTCAAACTCTCCTGCTTCCTGGCTTTCCTCTTTCAATTCCTCCATTTCAGTCCTGCAGCCCGGCACTACTTTTTTCTCTTGCCTCCCTTTGGCCTGCTCCCTTGGCTTTCTCCCTCTCTTCCATATCCTTCTTCCCGACTTGTCTCTTGGAGACTTTTGGCCACTTTGGAGCCAAGTCTGGGCATGTTTTGGAAACTTTTCAGAGGCCTCGCTGGTGACAGGGGGGACAGCAGGCAGTGACAGGCCCGGGGCTGACAGGCTCCCCCTCCCCTAGCGGGCGCTCGGCTGCCACACCCAGCTGACGTAAAACCTTTGTCACAATGCCCGCTACCGTGGTGAGGATGCGGGCACTCTGCAGGTGACAGGGACCCAGCAGGACTTGCTGTCAGCTCAGCAATTGCTCAGTTCCCCAAAGAAGCTGAATTCTGCAAATTGCTGCTTTTGCTCTTGAAATGATGTCATCAGGTGGGTGTTTTGGTGTAATACACTGAAAACCAGAGCAGAAGTGCTGAAATATTCCCATGATATGCATGGTCTCTGCACCAAACCACCATGTCTCAGCCTAAGTATGTCTGCCGCTTGTTCTTTTGTACTGCCAGCTGATTGTGGAAGTACAGTATAAAAACCATCTTTATGGAGAGATCTTTCTGGTTTAGGCTTAGTCTAAGTGTCTCAAGTAGCCGGGGCTTTTGTTTGGGCCTAATCCATAACGTCTGATGGCTTTCCTCTCATCTCAAGATGAATGTGGTAGAAAATATAAATCAAGGAAACCTCGTTTGGCCTAGCCTTGCCTTGCCTTGCCTTGCCTTATTTCCTTTTCATCCTGTTCTCTGTCCCAGCCTCTCTCACTAAGCCCTCGTCTGGCTGCATGTCTCTTCTTTCCTCTCTCCTTTTCTCAAACTCTCCTGCTTCCTGGCTTTCGTCTTTCAATTCCTCCATTTCAGTCCTGCAGCCCGGCACTACATTTTTCTCTTGCCTCCCTTGGGCCTGCCCTTGGCTTTCTCCATCTCTTCCATATCCTTCTTCCTGACTTGTCTCTTGGAGACTTTTGGCCACTTGGGAGCCAAGTCTGGGCATGTTTTGGAAACTTTTCAGAAGCCTCGCTGGTGACAGGGGGGACAGCAGGCAGTGACAGGCCCGGGGCTGACAGGCTCCCCCTCCCCTAGCGGGCGCTCGGCTGCCACACCCAGCTGACATAGAACCTTTGTCACAATGCCCGCTACCGTGGTGAGGATGCGGGCACTCTGCAGGTGACAGGGACCCAGCAAGACTTGGTGTCAGTTCAGCAATTGCTCAGTTCCCCAAAGAAGCTGAATTCTGCAAATTGCTGCTTTTGCTCTTGAAATGATGTCATCAGGTGGGTGTTTTGGTGTAATACACTGAAAACCAGAGCAGAAATGCTGAAATATTCCCATGATATGCATGGTCTCTGCACCAAACCACCACGATACAGCCTAAATACATCTGCCGCTTGTTCTCTCGTACTGCCAGCAGATTGTGGAAGTACAGTGTAAAAACCATCTTTATGGAGAGATCTTTGTGGTTTAGGCTTAGTCTAAGTGTCTCAAGTAGCCGGGGCTTTTATTTGGGCCTAATCCATAAGGTCTGATGGCTTTCCTCTCATCTCAAGATGAATGTGGTAGAAAATATAAATCAAAGAAACGTCCTTTGGCCTACCCTTGCCTTGCCTTGCCTTATTTCCTTCTCATCCTGTTCTCTGTCCCAGCCTCTCTCACTAAGCCCTCGTCTGGCTGCATGTCTCTTCTTTCCTCTCTCCTTTTCTCAAACTCTACTGCTTCCTGGCTTTCGTCTTTCAATTCCTCCATTTCAGTCCTGCAGCCCGGCACTACTTTTTTCTCTTGCCTCCCTTGGGCCTGCTCCCTTGACTTTCTCCCTCTCTTCCATATCCTTCTTCCCGACTTGTCTCTTGGAGACTTTTGGCCACTTTGGACCCAAGTCTGGGCATGTTTTGGAAACTTTTCAGAGGCCTCGCTGGTGACACGGGGGACAGCAGGCAGTGACAGGCCCGGGGCTGACAGGCTTCCCCTCCCCTAGCGGGCCCTCGGCTGCCACACCCAGCTGACATAGAACCTTTGTCACAATGCCCGCGACCGTGGTGAGGATGCGGGCACTCTGCAGGTGACAGGGACCCAGCAGGACTTCCTGTCAGCTCAGCAATTGCTCAGTTCCCCAAAGAAGTTGAATTTTGCAAATTGCTGCTTTGCTCTTGAAATGATGTCATCAGGTGGGTGTTTTGGTGTAATACACTGAAAACCAGAGCAGAAATGCTGAACTATTCCCATGATATGCATGGTCTCTGCACCAAACCACCATGACTCAGCCTAAGTACATCTGCCGCTTGTTCTTTTGTACTGCCAGCTGATTGTGAAAGTATAGTATAAAAACCATCTTTATGGAGAGATCTTTCTGGTTTAGGCTTAGTCTAAGTGTCTCAAGTAGCCGGGGCTTTTGTTTGGGCCTAATCCATAACGTCTGATGGCTTTCCTCTCATCTCAAGATGAATGTGGTAGAAAATATAAATCAAAGAAACGTCCTTTGGCCTAGCCTTGCCTTGCCTTGCCTTATTTCCTTCTCATCCTGTTCTCTGTCCCAGCCTCTCTCACTAAGCCCTCGTCTGGCTGCATGTCTCTTCTTTCCTCTCTCCTTTTCTCAAACTCTCCTGCTTCCTGGCTTTCCTCTTTCAATTCCTCCATTTCAGTCCTGCAGCCCGGCACTACTTTTTTCTCTTGCCTCCCTTTGGCCTGCTCCCTTGGCTTTCTCCCTCTCTTCCATATCCTTCTTCCCGACTTGTCTCTTGGAGACTTTTGGCCACTTTGGAGCCAAGTCTGGGCATGTTTTGGAAACTTTTCAGAGGCCTCGCTGGTGACAGGGGGGACAGCAGGCAGTGACAGGCCCGGGGCTGACAGGCTCCCCCTCCCCTAGCGGGCGCTCGGCTGCCACACCCAGCTGACGTAAAACCTTTGTCACAATGCCCGCTACCGTGGTGAGGATGCGGGCACTCTGCAGGTGACAGGGACCCAGCAGGACTTGCTGTCAGCTCAGCAATTGCTCAGTTCCCCAAAGAAGCTGAATTCTGCAAATTGCTGCTTTTGCTCTTGAAATGATGTCATCAGGTGGGTGTTTTGGTGTAATACACTGAAAACCAGAGCAGAAGTGCTGAAATATTCCCATGATATGCATGGTCTCTGCACCAAACCACCATGTCTCAGCCTAAGTATGTCTGCCGCTTGTTCTTTTGTACTGCCAGCTGATTGTGGAAGTACAGTATAAAAACCATCTTTATGGAGAGATCTTTCTGGTTTAGGCTTAGTCTAAGTGTCTCAAGTAGCCGGGGCTTTTGTTTGGGCCTAATCCATAACGTCTGATGGCTTTCCTCTCATCTCAAGATGAATGTGGTAGAAAATATAAATCAAGGAAACCTCGTTTGGCCTAGCCTTGCCTTGCCTTGCCTTGCCTTATTTCCTTTTCATCCTGTTCTCTGTCCCAGCCTCTCTCACTAAGCCCTCGTCTGGCTGCATGTCTCTTCTTTCCTCTCTCCTTTTCTCAAACTCTCCTGCTTCCTGGCTTTCGTCTTTCAATTCCTCCATTTCAGTCCTGCAGCCCGGCACTACATTTTTCTCTTGCCTCCCTTGGGCCTGCCCTTGGCTTTCTCCATCTCTTCCATATCCTTCTTCCTGACTTGTCTCTTGGAGACTTTTGGCCACTTGGGAGCCAAGTCTGGGCATGTTTTGGAAACTTTTCAGAAGCCTCGCTGGTGACAGGGGGGACAGCAGGCAGTGACAGGCCCGGGGCTGACAGGCTCCCCCTCCCCTAGCGGGCGCTCGGCTGCCACACCCAGCTGACATAGAACCTTTGTCACAATGCCCGCTACCGTGGTGAGGATGCGGGCACTCTGCAGGTGACCGGGACCCAGCAAGACTTGGTGTCAGTTCAGCAATTGCTCAGTTCCCCAAAGAAGCTGAATTCTGCAAATTGCTGCTTTTGCTCTTGAAATGATGTCATCAGGTGGGTGTTTTGGTGTAATACACTGAAAACCAGAGCAGAAATGCTGAAATATTCCCATGATATGCATGGTCTCTGCACCAAACCACCACGATACAGCCTAAATACATCTGCCGCTTGTTCTCTCGTACTGCCAGCAGATTGTGGAAGTACAGTGTAAAAACCATCTTTATGGAGAGATCTTTGTGGTTTAGGCTTAGTCTAAGTGTCTCAAGTAGCCGGGGCTTTTATTTGGGCCTAATCCATAAGGTCTGATGGCTTTCCTCTCATCTCAAGATGAATGTGGTAGAAAATATAAATCAAAGAAACGTCCTTTGGCCTACCCTTGCCTTGCCTTGCCTTATTTCCTTCTCATCCTGTTCTCTGTCCCAGCCTCTCTCACTAAGCCCTCGTCTGGCTGCATGTCTCTTCTTTCCTCTCTCCTTTTCTCAAACTCTACTGCTTCCTGGCTTTCGTCTTTCAATTCCTCCATTTCAGTCCTGCAGCCCGGCACTACTTTTTTCTCTTGCCTCCCTTGGGCCTGCTCCCTTGACTTTCTCCCTCTCTTCCATATCCTTCTTCCCGACTTGTCTCTTGGAGACTTTTGGCCACTTTGGACCCAAGTCTGGGCATGTTTTGGAAACTTTTCAGAGGCCTCGCTGGTGACACGGGGGACAGCAGGCAGTGACAGGCCCGGGGCTGACAGGCTTCCCCTCCCCTAGCGGGCCCTCGGCTGCCACACCCAGCTGACATAGAACCTTTGTCACAATGCCCGCGACCGTGGTGAGGATGCGGGCACTCTGCAGGTGACAGGGACCCAGCAGGACTTCCTGTCAGCTCAGCAATTGCTCAGTTCCCCAAAGAAGTTGAATTTTGCAAATTGCTGCTTTGCTCTTGAAATGATGTCATCAGGTGGGTGTTTTGGTGTAATACACTGAAAACCAGAGCAGAAATGCTGAACTATTCCCATGATATGCATGGTCTCTGCACCAAACCACCATGACTCAGCCTAAGTACATCTGCCGCTTGTTCTTTTGTACTGCCAGCTGATTGTGAAAGTACAGTATAAAAACCATCTTTATGGAGAGATCTTTCTGGTTTAGGCTTAGTCTAAGTGTCTCAAGTAGCCGGGGCTTTTGTTTGGGCCTAATCCATAACGTCTGATGGCTTTCCTCCTCATCTCAAGATGAATGTGGTAGAAAATATAAATCAAAGAAACGTCCTTTGGCCTAGCCTTGCCTTGCCTTGCCTTATTTCCTTCTCATCCTGTTCTCTGTCCCAGCCTCTCTCACTAAGCCCTCGTCTGGCTGCATGTCTCTTCTTTCCTCTCTCCTTTTCTCAAACTCTCCTGCTTCCTGGCTTTCCTCTTTCAATTCCTCCATTTCAGTCCTGCAGCCCGGCACTACTTTTTTCTCTTGCCTCCCTTTGGCCTGCTCCCTTGGCTTTCTCCCTCTCTTCCATATCCTTCTTCCCGACTTGTCTCTTGGAGACTTTTGGCCACTTTGGAGCCAAGTCTGGGCATGTTTTGGAAACTTTTCAGAGGCCTCGCTGGTGACAGGGGGGACAGCAGGCAGTGACAGGCCCGGGGCTGACAGGCTCCCCCTCCCCTAGCGGGCGCTCGGCTGCCACACCCAGCTGACGTAAAACCTTTGTCACAATGCCCGCTACCGTGGTGAGGATGCGGGCACTCTGCAGGTGACAGGGACCCAGCAGGACTTACTCTCAGCTCAGCAATTGCTCAGTTCCCCAAAGAAGCTGAATTCTGCAAATTGCTGCTTTTGCTCTTGAAATGATGTCATCAGGTGGGTGTTTTGGTGTAATACACTGAAAACCAGAGCAGAAATGCTGAAATATTCCCATGATATGCATGGTCTCTGCACCAAACCACCATGTCTCAGCCTAAGTATGTCTGCCGCTTGTTCTTTTGTACTGACAGAAGATTGTGGAAGTACAGTATAAAAACCATCTTTATGGAGAGATCTTTCTGGTTTAGGTTTAGTCTAAGTGTCTCAAGTAGCCGGGGCTTTTGTTTGGGCCTAATCCATATGGTCTGATGGCTTTCCTCTCATCTCAAGATGAATGTGGTAGAAAATATAAATCAAAGAAACGTCCTTTGACCTAGCCTTGCCTTGCCTTATTTCCTTCTCATCCTGTTCTCTGTCCCAGCCTCTCTCACTAAGCCTTCGTCTGGCTGCATGTCTCTTCTTTCCTCTCTCCTTTTCTCAAACTCTCCTGCTTCCTGGCTTTCGTCTTTCAATTCCTCCATTTCAGTCCTGCAGCCCGGCACTACTTTTTCCTCTTGCCTCCCTTTGGCCTGCTCCCTTGGCTTTCTCCCTCTCTTCCATATCCTTCTTCCCGACTTGTCTCTTGGAGACTTTTGGCCAATTTGGACCCAAGTCTGGGCATGTTTTGGAAACTTTTCAGAGGCCTCGCTGGTGACACGGGGGACAGCAGGCAGTGACAGGCCCGGGGCTGACAGGCTCCCCCTCCCCTAGCGGGCGCTCGGCTGCCACACCCAGCTGACATAGAACCTTTGTCACAATGCCCGCTACTGTGGTGAGGATGCGGGCACTCTGCAGGTGACAGGGACCCAGCAGGACTTGCTGTCAGCTCAGCAATTGCTCAGTTCCCCAAAGAATTTGAATTTTGCAAATTGCTTCTTTTGCTCTTGAAATGATGTCATCAGGTGGGTGTTTTGGTGTAATACACTGAAAACCAGAGCAGAAATGCTGAAATATTCCCATGATATGCATGGTCTCTGCACCAAACCACCATGTCTCAGCCTAAGTATGTCTGCCGCTTGTTCTTTTGTACTGCCAGCTGATTGTGGAAGTACAGTATAAAAACCATCTTTATGGAGAGATCTTTCTGGTTTAGGCTTAGTCTAAGTGTCTCAAGTAGCCGGGGCTTTTGTTTGGGCCTAATCCATAACGTCTGATGGCTTTCCTCTCATCTCAAGATGAATGTGGTAGAAAATATAAATCAAGGAAACCTCGTTTGGCCTAGCCTTGCCTTGCCTTGCCTTGCCTTATTTCCTTTTCATCCTGTTCTCTGTCCCAGCCTCTCTCACTAAGCCCTCGTCTGGCTGCATGTCTCTTCTTTCCTCTCTCCTTTTCTCAAACTCTCCTGCTTCCTGGCTTTCGTCTTTCAATTCCTCCATTTCAGTCCTGCAGCCCGGCACTACTTTTTTCTCTTGCCTCCCTTGGGCCTGCTCCCTTGGCTTTCTCCCTCTCTTCCATATCCTTCTTCCCGACTTGTCTCTTGGAGACTTTTGGCCACTTTGGACCCAAGTCTGGGCATGTTTTGGAAACTTTTCAGAGGCCTCGCTGGTGACAGGGGGGACAGCAGGCAGTGACAGGCCCGGGGCTGACAGGCTCCCCCTCCCCTAGCGGGCCCTCGGCTGCCACACCCAGCTGACGTAGAACCTTTGTCACAATGCCCGCTACCGTGGTGAGGATGCGGGCACTCTGCAGGTGACAGGGACCCAGCAGGACTTGCTGTCAGCTCAGCAATTGCTCAGTTTTCCAAAGAAGTTGAATTTTGCAAATTGCTGCTTTGCTCTTGAAATGATGTCATCAGGTGGGTGTTTTGGTGTAATACACTGAAAACCAGAGCAGAAATGCTAAAATATTCCCATGATATGCATGGTCTCTGCACCAAACCACCATGACTCAGCCTAAGTCCATCTGCCGCTTGTTCTTTTGTACTGCCAGCTGATTGTGAAAGTACAGTATAAAAACCATCTTTATGGAGAGATCTTTCTGGTTTAGGCTTAGTCTAAGTGTCTCAAGTAGCCGGGGCTTTTGTTTGGGCCTAATCCATAACGTCTGATGGCTTTCCTCTCATCTCAAGATGAATGTGGTAGAAAATATAAATCAAAGAAACGTCCTTTGGCCTACCCTTGCCTTGCCTTGCCTTATTTCCTTCTCATCCTGTTCTCTGTCCCAGCCTCTCTCACTAAGCCCTCGTCTGGCTGCATGTCTCTTCTTTCCTCTCTCCTTTTCTCAAACTCTCCTGCTTCCTGGCTTTCGTCTTTCAATTCCTCCATTTCAGTCCTGCAGCCCGGCACTACTTTTTTCTCTTGCCTCCCTTTGGCCTGCTCCCTTGGCTTTCTCCCTCTCTTCCATATCCTTCTTCCCGACTTGTCTCTTGGAGACTTTTGGCCACTTTGGAGCCAAGTCTGGGCATGTTTTGGAAACTTTTCAGAGGCCTCGCTGGTGACAGGGGGGACAGCAGGCAGTGACAGGCCCGGGGCTGACAGGCTCCCCCTCCCCTAGCGGGCGCTCGGCTGCCACACCCAGCTGACGTAAAACCTTTGTCACAATGCCCGCTACCGTGGTGAGGATGCGGGCACTCTGCAGGTGACAGGGACCCAGCAGGACTTGCTGTCAGCTCAGCAATTGCTCAGTTCCCCAAAGAAGCTGAATTCTGCAAATTGCTGCTTTTGCTCTTGAAATGATGTCATCAGGTGGGTGTTTTGGTGTAATACACTGAAAACCAGAGCAGAAATGCTGAAATATTCCCATGATATGCATGGTCTCTGCACCAAACCACCATGTCTCAGCCTAAGTATGTCTGCCGCTTGTTCTTTTGTACTGCCAGCTGATTGTGGAAGTACAGTATAAAAACCATCTTTATGGAGAGATCTTTCTGGTTTAGGCTTAGTCTAAGTGTCTCAAGTAGCCGGGGCTTTTGTTTGGGCCTAATCCATAACGTCTGATGGCTTTCCTCTCATCTCAAGATGAATGTGGTAGAAAATATAAATCAAAGAAACGTCCTTTGGCCTAGCCTTGCCTTGCCTTGCCTTATTTCCTTCTCATCCTGTTCTCTGTCCCAGCCTCTCTCACTAAGCCCTCGTCTGGCTGCATGTCTCTTCTTTCCTCTCTCCTTTTCTCAAACTCTCCTGCTTCCTGGCTTTCCTCTTTCAATTCCTCCATTTCAGTCCTGCAGCCCGGCACTACTTTTTTCTCTTGCCTCCCTTTGGCCTGCTCCCTTGGCTTTCTCCCTCTCTTCCATATCCTTCTTCCCGACTTGTCTCTTGGAGACTTTTGGCCACTTTGGAGCCAAGTCTGGGCATGTTTTGGAAACTTTTCAGAGGCCTCGCTGGTGACAGGGGGGACAGCAGGCAGTGACAGGCCCGGGGCTGACAGGCTCCCCCTCCCCTAGCGGGCGCTCGGCTGCCACACCCAGCTGACGTAAAACCTTTGTCACAATGCCCGCTACCGTGGTGAGGATGCGGGCACTCTGCAGGTGACAGGGACCCAGCAGGACTTGCTGTCAGCTCAGCAATTGCTCAGTTCCCCAAAGAAGCTGAATTCTGCAAATTGCTGCTTTTGCTCTTGAAATGATGTCATCAGGTGGGTGTTTTGGTGTAATACACTGAAAACCAGAGCAGAAATGCTGAAATATTCCCATGATATGCATGGTCTCTGCACCAAACCACCATGTCTCAGCCTAAGTATGTCTGCCGCTTGTTCTTTTGTACTGCCAGCTGATTGTGGAAGTACAGTATAAAAACCATCTTTATGGAGAGATCTTTCTGGTTTAGGCTTAGTCTAAGTGTCTCAAGTAGCCGGGGCTTTTGTTTGGGCCTAATCCATAACGTCTGATGGCTTTCCTCTCATCTCAAGATGAATGTGGTAGAAAATATAAATCAAAGAAACATCCTTTGGCCTAGCCTTGCCTTGCCTTGCCTTATTTCCTTCTCATCCTGTTCTCTGTCCCAGCCTCTCTCACTAAGCCCTCGTCTGGCTGCATGTCTCTTCTTTCCTCTCTCCTTTTCTCAAACTCTCCTGCTTCCTGGCTTTCGTCTTTCAATTCCTCCATTTCAGTCCTGCAGCCCGGCACTACTTTTTTCTCTTGCCTCCCTTGGGCCTGCTCCCTTGGCTTTCTCCCTCTCTTCCATATCCTTCTTCCCGACTTGTCTCTTGGAGACTTTTGGCCACTTTGGACCCAAGTCTGGGCATGTTTTGGAAACTTTTCAGAGGCCTCGCTGGTGACACGGGGGACAGCAGGCAGTGACAGGCCCGGGGCTGACAGGCTCCCCCTCCCCTAGCGGGCCCTCGGCTGCCACACCCAGCTGACATAGAACTTTTGTCACAATGCCCGCTACCGTGGTGAGGATGCGGGCACTCTGCAGGTGACAGGGACCCAGCAGGACTTGCTGTCAGCTCAGCAATTGCTCAGTTCCCCAAAGAAGTTGAATTTTGCAAATTGCTGCTTTGCTCTTGAAATGATGTCATCAGGTGGGTGTTTTGGTGTAATACACTGAAAACCAGAGCAGAAGTGCTGAAATATTCCCATGATATGCATGGTCTCTGCACCAAACCACCATGTCTCAGCCTAAGTATGTCTGCCGCTTGTTCTTTTGTACTGCCAGCTGATTGTGGAAGTACAGTATAAAAACCATCTTTATGGAGAGATCTTTCTGGTTTAGGCTTAGTCTAAGTGTCTCAAGTAGCCGGGGCTTTTGTTTGGGCCTAATCCATAACGTCTGATGGCTTTCCTCTCATCTCAAGATGAATGTGGTAGAAAATATAAATCAAGGAAACCTCGTTTGGCCTAGCCTTGCCTTGCCTTGCCTTGCCTTATTTCCTTTTCATCCTGTTCTCTGTCCCAGCCTCTCTCACTAAGCCCTCGTCTGGCTGCATGTCTCTTCTTTCCTCTCTCCTTTTCTCAAACTCTACTGCTTCCTGGCTTTCGTCTTTCAATTCCTCCATTTCAGTCCTGCAGCCCGGCACTACTTTTTTCTCTTGCCTCCCTTGGGCCTGCTCCCTTGGCTTTCTCCCTCTCTTCCATATCCTTCTTCCCGACTTGTCTCTTGGAGACTTTTGGCCACTTTGGACCCAAGTCTGGGCATGTTTTGGAAACTTTTCAGAGGCCTCGCTGGTGACACGGGGGACAGCAGGCAGTGACAGGCCCGGGGCTGACAGGCTCCCCCTCCCCTAGCGGGCCCTCGGCTGCCACACCCAGCTGACATAGAACCTTTGTCACAATGCCCGCTACCGTGGTGAGGATGCGGGCACTCTGCAGGTGACAGGGACCCAGCAGGACTTGCTGTCAGCTCAGCAATTGCTCAGTTCCCCAAAGAAGTTGAATTTTGCAAATTGCTGCTTTGCTCTTGAAATGATGTCATCAGGTGGGTGTTTTGGTGTAATACACTGAAAACCAGAGCAGAAATGCTAAAATATTCCCATGATATGCATGGTCTCTGCACCAAACCACCATGACTCAGCCTAAGTACATCTGCCGCTTGTTCTTTTGTACTGCCAGCTGATTGTGAAAGTACAGTATAAAAACCATCTTTATGGAGAGATCTTTCTGGTTTAGGCTTAGTCTAAGTGTCTCAAGTAGCCGGGGCTTTTGTTTGGGCCTAATCCATAACGTCTGATGGCTTTCCTCTCATCTCAAGATGAATGTGGTAGAAAATATAAATCAAAGAAACGTCCTTTGGCCTACCCTTGCCTTGCCTTGCCTTATTTCCTTCTCATCCTGTTCTCTGTCCCAGCCTCTCTCACTAAGCCCTCGTCTGGCTGCATGTCTCTTCTTTCCTCTCTCCTTTTCTCAAACTCTCCTGCTTCCTGGCTTTCCTCTTTCAATTCCTCCATTTCAGTCCTGCAGCCCGGCACTACTTTTTTCTCTTGCCTCCCTTTGGCCTGCTCCCTTGGCTTTCTCCCTCTCTTCCATATCCTTCTTCCCGACTTGTCTCTTGGAGACTTTTGGCCACTTTGGACCCAAGTCTGGGCATGTTTTGGAAACTTTTCAGAGGCCTCGCTGGTGACAGGGGGGACAGCAGGCAGTGACAGGCCCGGGGCTGACAGGCTCCCCCTCCCCTAGCGGGCGCTCGGCTGCCACACCCAGCTGACGTAAAACCTTTGTCACAATGCCCGCTACCGTGGTGAGGATGCGGGCACTCTGCAGGTGACAGGGACCCAGCAGGACTTGCTGTCAGCTCAGCAATTGCTCAGTTCCCCAAAGAAGCTGAATTCTGCAAATTGCTGCTTTTGCTCTTGAAATGATGTCATCAGGTGGGTGTTTTGGTGTAATACACTGAAAACCAGAGCAGAAATGCTGAAATATTCCCATGATATGCATGGTCTCTGCACCAAACCACCATGTCTCAGCCTAAGTATGTCTGCCGCTTGTTCTTTTGTACTGCCAGCTGATTGTGGAAGTACAGTATAAAAACCATCTTTATGGAGAGATCTTTCTGGTTTAGGCTTAGTCTAAGTGTCTCAAGTAGCCGGGGCTTTTGTTTGGGCCTAATCCATAACGTCTGATGGCTTTCCTCTCATCTCAAGATGAATGTGGTAGAAAATATAAATCAAAGAAACATCCTTTGGCCTAGCCTTGCCTTGCCTTGCCTTATTTCCTTCTCATCCTGTTCTCTGTCCCAGCCTCTCTCACTAAGCCCTCGTCTGGCTGCATGTCTCTTCTTTCCTCTCTCCTTTTCTCAAACTCTCCTGCTTCCTGGCTTTCGTCTTTCAATTCCTCCATTTCAGTCCTGCAGCCCGGCACTACTTTTTTCTCTTGCCTCCCTTGGGCCTGCTCCCTTGGCTTTCTCCCTCTCTTCCATATCCTTCTTCCCGACTTGTCTCTTGGAGACTTTTGGCCACTTTGGACCCAAGTCTGGGCATGTTTTGGAAACTTTTCAGAGGCCTCGCTGGTGACACGGGGGACAGCAGGCAGTGACAGGCCCGGGGCTGACAGGCTCCCCCTCCCCTAGCGGGCCCTCGGCTGCCACACCCAGCTGACATAGAACCTTTGTCACAATGCCCGCTACCGTGGTGAGGATGCGGGCACTCTGCAGGTGACAGGGACCCAGCAGGACTTGCTGTCAGCTCAGCAATTGTTCAGTTCCCCAAAGAAGTTGAATTTTGCAAATTGCTGCTTTGCTCTTGAAATGATGTCATCAGGTGGGTGTTTTGGTGTAATACACTGAAAACCAGAGCAGAAGTGCTGAAATATTCCCATGATATGCATGGTCTCTGCACCAAACCACCATGTCTCAGCCTAAGTATGTCTGCCGCTTGTTCTTTTGTACTGCCAGCTGATTGTGGAAGTACAGTATAAAAACCATCTTTATGGAGAGATCTTTCTGGTTTAGGCTTAGTCTAAGTGTCTCAAGTAGCCGGGGCTTTTGTTTGGGCCTAATCCATAACGTCTGATGGCTTTCCTCTCATCTCAAGATGAATGTGGTAGAAAATATAAATCAAGGAAACCTCGTTTGGCCTAGCCTTGCCTTGCCTTGCCTTGCCTTATTTCCTTTTCATCCTGTTCTCTGTCCCAGCCTCTCTCACTAAGCCCTCGTCTGGCTGCATGTCTCTTCTTTCCTCTCTCCTTTTCTCAAACTCTACTGCTTCCTGGCTTTCGTCTTTCAATTCCTCCATTTCAGTCCTGCAGCCCGGCACTACTTTTTTCTCTTGCCTCCCTTGGGCCTGCTCCCTTGGCTTTCTCCCTCTCTTCCATATCCTTCTTCCCGACTTGTCTCTTGGAGACTTTTGGCCACTTTGGACCCAAGTCTGGGCATGTTTTGGAAACTTTTCAGAGGCCTCGCTGGTGACACGGGGGACAGCAGGCAGTGACAGGCCCGGGGCTGACAGGCTCCCCCTCCCCTAGCGGGCCCTCGGCTGCCACACCCAGCTGACATAGAACCTTTGTCACAATGCCCGCTACCGTGGTGAGGATGCGGGCACTCTGCAGGTGACAGGGACCCAGCAGGACTTGCTGTCAGCTCAGCAATTGCTCAGTTCCCCAAAGAAGTTGAATTTTGCAAATTGCTGCTTTGCTCTTGAAATGATGTCATCAGGTGGGTGTTTTGGTGTAATACACTGAAAACCAGAGCAGAAATGCTAAAATATTCCCATGATATGCATGGTCTCTGCACCAAACCACCATGACTCAGCCTAAGTACATCTGCCGCTTGTTCTTTTGTACTGCCAGCTGATTGTGAAAGTACAGTATAAAAACCATCTTTATGGAGAGATCTTTCTGGTTTAGGCTTAGTCTAAGTGTCTCAAGTAGCCGGGGCTTTTGTTTGGGCCTAATCCATAACGTCTGATGGCTTTCCTCTCATCTCAAGATGAATGTGGTAGAAAATATAAATCAAAGAAACGTCCTTTGGCCTACCCTTGCCTTGCCTTGCCTTATTTCCTTCTCATCCTGTTCTCTGTCCCAGCCTCTCTCACTAAGCCCTCGTCTGGCTGCATGTCTCTTCTTTCCTCTCTCCTTTTCTCAAACTCTCCTGCTTCCTGGCTTTCCTCTTTCAATTCCTCCATTTCAGTCCTGCAGCCCGGCACTACTTTTTTCTCTTGCCTCCCTTTGGCCTGCTCCCTTGGCTTTCTCCCTCTCTTCCATATCCTTCTTCCCGACTTGTCTCTTGGAGACTTTTGGCCACTTTGGAGCCAAGTCTGGGCATATTTTGGAAACTTTTCAGAGGCCTCGCTGGTGACAGGGGGGACAGCAGGCAGTGACAGGCCCGGGGCTGACAGGCTCCCCCTCCCCTAGCGGGCGCTCGGCTGCCACACCCAGCTGACGTAAAACCTTTGTCACAATGCCCGCTACCGTGGTGAGGATGCGGGCACTCTGCAGGTGACAGGGACCCAGCAGGACTTGCTGTCAGCTCAGCAATTGCTCAGTTCCCCAAAGAAGCTGAATTCTGCAAATTGCTGCTTTTGCTCTTGAAATGATGTCATCAGGTGGGTGTTTTGGTGTAATACACTGAAAACCAGAGCAGAAATGCTGAAATATTCCCATGATATGCATGGTCTCTGCACCAAACCACCATGTCTCAGCCTAAGTATGTCTGCCGCTTGTTCTTTTGTACTGCCAGCTGATTGTGGAAGTACAGTATAAAAACCATCTTTATGGAGAGATCTTTGTGGTTTAGGCTTAGTCTAAGTGTCTCAAGTAGCCGGGGCTTTTGTTTGGGCCTAATCCATAACGTCTGATGGCTTTCCTCTCATCTCAAGATGAATGTGGTAGAAAATATAAATCAAAGAAACGTCCTTTGGCCTAGCCTTGCCTTGCCTTGCCTTATTTCCTTCTCATCCTGTTCTCTGTCCCAGCCTCTCTCACTAAGCCCTCGTCTGGCTGCATGTCTCTTCTTTCCTCTCTCCTTTTCTCAAACTCTCCTGCTTCCTGGCTTTCGTCTTTCAATTCCTCCATTTCAGTCCTGCAGCCCGGCACTACTTTTTTCTCTTGCCTCCCTTTGGCCTGCTCCCTTGGCTTTCTCCCTCTCTTCCATATCCTTCTTCCCGACTTGTCTCTTGGAGACTTTTGGCCACTTGGCACATAAGTCTTGGGATGTTTTGGAAACTTTTCAGAGGCCTCGCTGGTGACAGGGGGGACAGCAGGCAGTGACAGGCCCGGGGCTGACAGGCTCCCCCTCCCCCAGCGGGCGCTCGGCTGCCACACCCAGCTGACATAGAACCTTTGTCACAATGCCCGCTACCGTGGGGAGGATGCGGGCACTCTGCAGGTAACAGGGACCCAGCAGGACTTGCTGTCAGCTCAGCAATTGCTCAGTTCCCCAAAAAAGCTGACTTCTGCAAATTGCTGCTTTTGCTCTTGAAATGATGTCATCAGGTGGGTGTTTTGGTGTAATACACTGAAAACCAGAGCAGAAATGCTGAAATATTCCCATGATATGCATGGTCTCTGCACCAAACCACCACGATACAGCCTAAATACATCTGCCGCTTGTTCTCTTGTACTGCCAGCAGATTGTGTAAGTACAGTGTAAAAACCATCTTTATGGAGAGATATTTGTGGTTTAGGCTTAGTCTAAGTGTCTCAAGTAGCAGGGGTTTTTGTTTGGGCCTAATCCATAAGGTCTGATGGCTTTCCTCCTGATCTCAAGATGAATGTGGTAGAAAATACAAATCAAGGAAACGTCCTTTGGCCTAGCCTTGCCTTGCCTTGCCTTATTTCCTTCTCATCCTGTTCTCTGTCCCAGCCTCTCTCACTAAGCTCTCGTCTGGCTGCATGTCTCTTCTTTCCTCTCTCCTTTTCTCAAACTCTCCTGCTTCCTGGCTTTCGTCTTTCAATTCCTCCATTTCAGTCCTGCAGCCCGGCACTACTTTTTCCTCTTGCCTCCCTTTGGCCTGCTCCCTTGCCTTTCTCCCTGTGTTCTATATCCTTCTTCCCGACTTCTCTCTTGGAGACTTTTGGCCACTTTGCACCCAAGTCTGGGGATGTTTTGGAAACTTTTCAGAGGCCTCGCTGGTGACAGAGGGGACAGCAGGCAGTGACAGGCCCGGGGCTCACAGGCTTCCCCTCCCCTAGCGGGCGCTCGGCTGCCACACCCAGCTGACATAGAACCTTTGTCACAATGCCCGCTACCGTGGTGAGGATGCGGGCACTCTGCAGGTGACAGGGACCCAGCAAGACTTGGTGTCAGTTCAGCAATTGCTCAGTTCCCCAAAGAAGCTGAATTCTGCAAATTGCTGCTTTTGCTCTTGAAATGATGTCATCAGGTGGGTGTTTTGGTGTAATACACTGAAAACCAGAGCAGAAATGCTGAAATATTCCCATGATATGCATGGTCTCTGCACCAAACCACCACGATACAGCCTAAATACATCTGCCGCTTGTTCTCTTGTACTGCCAGCAGATTGTGGAAGTACAGTGTAAAAACCATCTTTATGGAGAGATCTTTGTGGTTTAGGCTTAGTCTAAGTGTCTCAAGTAGCCGGGGCTTTTGTTTGGGCCTAATCCATAAGGTCTGATGGCTTTCCTCCTCACTCAAGATGAATGTGGTAGAAAATATAAATCAAAGAAACGTCCTTTGGCCTAGCCTTGCCTTGCCTTGCCTTATTTCCTTCTCATCCTGTTCTCTGTCCCAGCCTCTCTCACTAAGCCCTCGTCTGGCTGCATGTCTCTTCTTTCCTCTCTCCTTTTCTCAAACTCTCCTGCTTCCTGGCTTTCGTCTTTCAATTCCTCCATTTCAGTCCTGCAGCCCGGCACTACTTTTTTCTCTTGCCTCCCTTTGGCCTGCTCCCTGGCTTTCTCCCTCTCTTCCATATCCTTCTTCCCGACTTGTCTCTTGGAGACTTTTGGCCACTTTGGAGCCAAGTCTGGGCATGTTTTGGAAACTTTTCAGAGGCCTCGCTGGTGACACAGGGGACAGCAGGCAGTGACAGGCCCGGGGCTGACAGGCTCCCCCTCCCCTAGCGGGCGCTCGGCTGCCACACCCAGCTGACATAGAACCTTTGTCACAATGCCCGCTACCGTGGTGAGGATGCGGGCACTCTGCAGGTGACAGGGACCCAGCAGGACTTGCTGTCAGCTCAGCAATTGCTCAGTTCCCCAAAGAATTTGAAGTTTGCAAATTGCTTCTTTTGCTCTTGAAATGATGTCATCAGGTGGGTGTTTTGGTGTAATACACTGAAAACCAGAGCAGAAATGCTGAAATATTCCCATGATATGCATGGTCTCTGCACCAAACCACCATGTCTCAGCCTAAGTATGTCTGCCGCTTGTTCTTTTGTACTGACAGAAGATTGTGGAAGTACAGTATAAAAACCATCTTTATGGAGAGATCTTTCTGGTTTAGGCTTAGTCTAAGTGTCTCAAGTAGCCGGGGCTTTTGTTTGGGCCTAATCCATAACGTCTGATGGCTTTCCTCTCATCTCAAGATGAATGTGGTAGAAAATATAAATCAAAGAAACATCCTTTGGCCTAGCCTTGCCTTGCCTTGCCTTATTTCCTTCTCATCCTGTTCTCTGTCCCAGCCTCTCTCACTAAGCCCTCGTCTGGCTGCATGTCTCTTCTTTCCTCTCTCCTTTTCTCAAACTCTCCTGCTTCCTGGCTTTCGTCTTTCAATTCCTCCATTTCAGTCCTGCAGCCCGGCACTACTTTTTTCTCTTGCCTCCCTTTGGCCTGCTCCCTTGGCTTTCTCCCTCTCTTCCATATCCTTCTTCCCGACTTGTCTCTTGGAGACTTTTGGCCACTTTGGACCCAAGTCTGGGCATGTTTTGGAAACTTTTCAAAGGCCTCGCTGGTGACACGGGGGACAGCAGGCAGTGACAGGCCCGGGGCTGACAGGCTCCCCCTCCCCTAGCGGGCGCTCGGCTGCCACACCCAGCTGACGTAGAACCTTTGTCACAATGCCCGTTACCGTGGTGAGGATGCGGGCACTCTGCAGGTGGCAGGGACCCAGCAGGACTTGCTGTCAGCTCAGCAATTGCTCAGTTCCCCAAAGAAGCTGAATTCTGCAAATTGCTGCTTTGCTCTTGAAATGATGTCATCAGGTGGGTGTTTTGGTGTAATACACTGAAAACCAGAGCAGAAATGCTGAAATATTCCCATGATATGCATGGTCTCTGCACCAAACCACCATGTCTCAGCCGAAGTACATCTGCCGCTTGTTCTCTTGTACTGCCAGCAGATTGTGGAAGTACAGTGTAAAAACCATCTTTATGGAGAGATCTTTGTGGTTTAGGCTTAGTCTAAGTGTCTCAAGTAGCCGGGGCTTTTGTTTGGGCCTAATCCATAAGGTCTGATGGCTTTCCTCCTCATCTCAAGATGAATGTGGTAGAAAATATAAATCAAAGAAACGTCTTTTGGCCTACCCTTGCCTTGCCTTGCCTTATTTCCTTCTCATCCTGTTCTCTGTCCCAGCCTCTCTCACTAAGCCCTCGTCTGGCTGCATGTCTCTTCTTTCCTCTCTCCTTTTCTCAAACTCTCCTGCTTCCTGGCTTTCGTCTTTCAATTCCTCCATTTCAGTCCTGCAGCCCGGCACTACTTTTTCCTCTTGCCTCCCTTTGGCCTGCTCCCTTGGCTTTCTCCCTCCGTTCCTTATCCTTCTTCCTGACTTGTCTCTTGGAGACTTTTGGCCACTTGGGAGCCAAGTCTGGGGATATTTTGGAAACTTTTCGGAGGCCTCGCTGGTGACAGGGGGGACAGCAGGCAGTGACAGGCCCGGGGCTGACAGGCTCCCCCTCCCCTAGCGGGCGCTCGGCTGCCACACCCAGCTGACATAGAACCTTTGTCACAATGCCCGCTACCGTGGGGAGGATGCGGGCACTCTGCAGGTGACAGGGACCCAGCAGGACTTGGTGTCAGCTCAGCAATTGCTCAGTTCCCCAAAGAAGCTGAATTCTGCAAATTGCTGCTTTTGCTCTTGAAATGATGTCATCAGGTGGGTGTTTTGGTGTAATACACTGAAAACCAGAGCAGAAATGCTGAAATATTCCCATGATATGCATGGTCTCTGCACCAAACCACCACGATACAGCCTAAATACATCTGCCGCTTGTTCTCTTGTACTGCCAGCAGATTGTGTAAGTACAGTGTAAAAACCATCTTTATGGAGAGATCTTTGTGGTTTAGGCTTAGTCTAAGTGTCTCAAGTAGCCGGGGCTTTTGTTTGGGCCTAATCCATAAGGTCTGATGGCTTTCCTCCTCATCTCAGGATGAATGTGGTAGAAAATATAAATCAAGGAAACGTCCTTTGGCCTAGCCTTGCCTTGCCTTATTTCCTTCTCATCCTGTTCTCTGTCCCTGCCTCTCTCACTAAGCCCTCGTCTGGCTGCATGTCTCTTCTTTCCTCTCTCCTTTTCTCAAACTCTCCTGCTTCCTGGCTTTCGTCTTTCAATTCCTCCATTTCAGTCCTGCAGCCCGGCACTACTTTTTCCTCTTGCCTCCCTTTGGCCTGCTCCCTTGGCTTTCTCCCTCTCTTCCATATCCTTCTTCCCGAGTTGTCTCTTGGAGACTTTTGGCCACTTTGGACCCAAGTCTGGGCATGTTTTGGAAACTTTTCAGAGGCCTCGCTGGTGACAGGGGGGACAGCAGGCAGTGACAGGCCCGGGGCTGACAGGCTCCCCCTCCCCTAGCGGGCGCTCGGCTGCCACACCCAGCTGACGTAGAACCTTTGTCACAATGTCTGCTACCGTGGTGAGGATGCGGGCACTCTGCAGGTGACAGGGACCCAGCAAGACTTGGTGTCAGTTCAGCAATTGCTCAGTTCCCCAAAGAAGTTGAATTCTGCAAATTGCTGCTTTTGCTCTTGAAACGATGTCATCAGGTGGGTGTTTTGGTGTAATACACTGAAAACCAGAGCAGAAATGCTGAAATATTCCCATGATATTCATGGTCTCTGCACCAAACCACCACGATACAGCCTAAATACATCTGCCGCTTGTTCTCTTGTACTGCCAGCAGATTGTGGAAGTACAGTATAAAAACCATCTTTATGGAGAGATCTTTGTGGTTTAGGCTTAGTCTAAGTGTCTCAAGTAGCCGGGGCTTTTGTTTGGGCCTAATCCATAAGGTCTGATGGCTTTCCTCCTCACTCAAGATGAATGTGGTAGAAAATATAAATCAAAGAAACGTCCTTTGGCCTAGCCTTGCCTTGCCTTGCCTTATTTCCTTCTCATCCTGTTCTCTGTCCCAGCCTCTCTCACTAAGCCCTCGTCTGGCTGCATGTCTCTTCTTTCCTCTCTCCTTTTCTCAAACTCTCCTGCTTCCTGGCTTTCGTCTTTCAATTCCTCCATTTCAGTCCTGCAGCCCGGCACTACTTTTTCCTCTTGCCTCCCTTTGGCCTGCTCCCTTGGCTTTCTCCCTCTCTTCCATATCCTTCTTCCCGACTTGTCTCTTGGAGACTTTTGGCCACTTTGGAGCCAAGTCTGGGCATGTTTTGGAAACTTTTCAGAGGCCTCGCTGGTGACACGGGGGACAGCAGGCAGTGACAGGCCCGGGGCTGACAGGCTCCCCCTCCCCTAGCGGGCGCTCGGCTGCCACACCCAGCTGACATAGAACCTTTGTCACAATGCCCGCTACCGTGGTGAGGATGCGGGCACTCTGCAGGTGACAGGGACCCAGCAGGACTTGCTGTCAGCTCAGCAATTGCTCAGTTCCCCAAAGAAGCTGAATTTTGCAAATTGCTTCTTTTGCTCTTGAAATGATGTCATCAGGTGGGTGTTTTGGTGTAATACACTGAAAACCAGAGCAGAAATGCTGAAATATTCCCATGATATGCATGGTCTCTGCAGCAAACCACAATGTCTCAGCCTAAGTATGTCTGCCGCTTGTTCTTTTGTACTGCCAGCTGATTGTGGAAGTACAGTATAAAAACCATCTTTATGGAGAGATCTTTCTGGTTTAGGCTTAGTCTAAGTGTCTCAAGTAGCCGGGGCTTTTGTTTGGGCCTAATCCATATGGTCTGATGGCTTTCCTCTCATCTCAAGATGAATGTGGTAGAAAATATAAATCAAAGAAACGTCCTTTGGCCTAGCCTTGCCTTGCCTTGCCTTATTTCCTTCTCATCCTGTTCTCTGTCCCAGCCTCTCTCACTAAGCCCTCGTCTGGCTGCATGTCTCTTCATTCCTCTCTCCTTTTATCAAACTCTCCTGCTTCCTGGCTTTCGTCTTTCAATTCCTCCATTTCAGTCCTGCAGCCCGGCACTACTTTTTTCTCTTGCCTCCCTTTGGCCTGCTCCCTTGGCTTTCTCCCTCTCTTCCATATCCTTCTTTCCGACTTGTCTCTTGGAGACTTTTGGCCACTTTGGAGCCAAGTCTGCGCATGTTTTGGAAACTTTTCAGAGGCCTCGCTGGTGACACGGGGGACAGCAGGCAGTGACAGGCCCGGGGCTGACAGGCTCCCCTCCCCTAGCGGGCGCTCGGCTGCCACACCTAGCTGACAAAGAACCATTGTCACAATGCCCGCTACCGTGGTGAGGATGCAGGCACTCTGCAGGTGACAGGGACCCAGCAGGACTTGGTGTCAGCTCAGCAATTGCTCAGTTCCCCAAAGAAGCTGAATTCTGCAAATTGCTGCTTTTGCTCTTGAAATGATGTCATCAGGTGGGTGTTTTGGTGTAATACACTGAAAACCAGAGCAGAAGTGCTGAAATATTCCCATGATATGCATGGTCTCTGCACCAAACCACCATGTCTCAGCCTAAGTATGTCTGCCGCTTGTTCTTTTGTACTGACAGAAGATTGTGGAAGCACAGTATAAAAACCATCTTTATGGAGAGATCTTTCTGGTTTAGGCTTAGTCTAAGTGTCTTAAGTAGCCGGGGCTTTTGTTTGGGCCTAATCCATACGGTCTGATGGCTTTCCTCTCATCTCAAGATCAATGTGGTAGAAAATATAAATCAAAGAAACATCCTTTGGCCTAGCCTTGCCTTGCCTTGCCTTATTTCCTTCTCATCCTGTTCTCTGTCCCAGCCTCTCTCACTAAGCCCTTGTCTGGCTGCATGTCTCTTCTTTCCTCTCTCCTTTTCTCAAACTCTCCTGCTTCCTGGCTTTCGTCTTTCAATTCCTCCATTTCAGTCCTGCAGCCCGGCACTACTTTTTTCTCTTGCCTCCCTTTGGCCTGCTCCCTTGGCTTTCTCCCTCTCTTCCATATCCTTCTTCCCGACATGTCTCTTGGAGACTTTTGGCCACTTTGGACCCAAGTCTGGGGATGTTTTGGAAACTTTTCAGAGGCCTCGCTGGTGACAGGGGGGACAGCAGGCAGTGACAGGCCCGGGGCTGACAGGCTCCCCCTCCCCTAGCGGGCGCTCGGCTACCACACCCAGCTGACATAGAACCTTTGTCACAATGCCCGCTACCGTGGTGAGGATGCGGGCACTCTGCAGGTGACAGGGACCCAGCAGGACTTGCTGTCAGCTCAGCAATTGCTCAGTTCCCCAAAGAAGCTGAATTCTGCAAATTGCTGCTTTTGCTCTTGAAATGATGTCATCAGGTGGGTGTTTTGGTGTAATACACTGAAAACCAGAGCAGAAATGCTGAAATATTCCCATGATATGCATGGTCTCTGCACCAAACCACCATGTCTCAGCCTAAGTATGTCTGCCGCTTGTTCTTTTGTACTGCCAGCTGATTGTGGAAGTACAGTATAAAAACCATCTTTATGGAGAGATCTTTCTGGTTTAGGCTTAGTCTAAGTGTCTCAAGTTGCCGGGGCTTTTGTTTGGGCCTAATCCATATGGTCTGATGGCTTTCCTCTCATCTCAAGATGAATGTGGTAGAAAATATAAATCAAAGAAACGTCCTTTGGCCTAGCCTTGCCTTGCCTTGCCTTATTTCCTTCTCATCCTGTTCTCTGTCCCAGCCTCTCTCACTAAGCCCTCGTCTGGCTGCATGTCTCTTCTTTCCTCTCTCCTTTTCTCAAACTCTCCTGCTTCCTGGCTTTCGTCTTTCAATTCCTCCATTTCAGTCCTGCAGCCCGGCACTACTTTTTTCTCTTGCCTCCCTTTGACCTGCTCCCTTGGCTTTCTCCCTCTCTTCCATATCCTTCTTTCCGACTTGTCTCTTGGAGACTTTTGGCCACTTTGGAGCCAAGTCTGGGCATGTTTTGGAAACTTTTCAGAGGCCTCGCTGGTGAACACGGGGGACAGCAGGCAGTGACAGGCCCGGGGCTGACAGGCTCCCCCTCCCCTAGCGGGCGCTCGGCTGCCACACCTAGCTGACAAAGAACCATTGTCACAATGCCCGCTACCGTGGTGAGGATGCGGGCACTCTGCAGGTGACAGGGACCCAGCAGGACTTGGTGTCAGCTCAGCAATTGCTCAGTTCCCCAAAGAAGCTGAATTCTGCAAATTGCTTCTTTTGCTCTTGAAATGATGTCATCAGGTGGGTGTTTTGGTGTAATACACTGAAAACCAGAGCAGAAATGCTGAAATATTCCCATGATATGCATGGTCTCTGCACCAAACCACAATGTCTCAGCCTAAGTATGTCTGCCGCTTGTTCTTTTGTACTGCCAGCTGATTGTGGAAGTACAGTATAAAAACCATCTTTATGGAGAGATCTTTCTGGTTTAGGCTTAGTCTAAGTGTCTCAAGTAGCCGGGGCTTTTGTTTGGGCCTAATCCATATGGTCTGATGGCTTTCCTCTCATCTCAAGATGAATGTGGTAGAAAATATAAATCAAAGAAACGTCCTTTGGCCTAGCCTTGCCTTGCCTTGCCTTATTTCCTTCTCATCCTGTTCTCTGTCCCAGCCTCTCTCACTAAGCCCTCGTCTGGCTGCATGTCTCTTCATTCCTCTCTCCTTTTATCAAACTCTCCTGCTTCCTGGCTTTCGTCTTTCAATTCCTCCATTTCAGTCCTGCAGCCCGGCACTACTTTTTTCTCTTGCCTCCCTTTGGCCTGCTCCCTTGGCTTTCTCCCTCTCTTCCATATCCTTCTTTCCGACTTGTCTCTTGGAGACTTTTGGCCACTTTGGAGCCAAGTCTGCGCATGTTTTGGAAACTTTTCAGAGGCCTCGCTGGTGACACGGGGGACAGCAGGCAGTGACAGGCCCGGGGCTGACAGGCTCCCCTCCCCTAGCGGGCGCTCGGCTGCCACACCTAGCTGACAAAGAACCATTGTCACAATGCCCGCTACCGTGGTGAGGATGCAGGCACTCTGCAGGTGACAGGGACCCAGCAGGACTTGGTGTCAGCTCAGCAATTGCTTAGTTCCCCAAAGAAGCTGAATTCTGCAAATTGCTGCTTTTGCTCTTGAAATGATGTCATCAGGTGGGTGTTTTGGTGTAATACACTGAAAACCAGAGCAGAAATGCTGAAATATTCCCATGATATGCATGGTCTCTGCACCAAACCACAATGTCTCAGCCTAAGTATGTCTGCCGCTTGTTCTTTTGTACTGCCAGCTGATTGTGGAAGTACAGTATAAAAACCATCTTTATGGAGAGATCTTTCTGGTTTAGGCTTAGTCTAAGTGTCTCAAGTAGCCGGGGCTTTTGTTTGGGCCTAATCCATATGGTCTGATGGCTTTCCTCTCATCTCAAGATGAATGTGGTAGAAAATATAAATCAAAGAAACGTCCTTTGGCCTAGCCTTGCCTTGCCTTGCCTTATTTCCTTCTCATCCTGTTCTCTGTCCCAGCCTCTCTCACTAAGCCCTCGTCTGGCTGCATGTCTCTTCATTCCTCTCTCCTTTTATCAAACTCTCCTGCTTCCTGGCTTTCGTCTTTCAATTCCTCCATTTCAGTCCTGCAGCCCGGCACTACTTTTTCCTCTTGCCTCCCTTTGGCCTGCTCCCTTGGCTTTCTCCCTCTCTTCCATATCCTTCTTTCCGACTTGTCTCTTGGAGACTTTTGGCCACTTTGGAGCCAAGTCTGCGCATGTTTTGGAAACTTTTCAGAGGCCTCGCTGGTGACACGGGGGACAGCAGGCAGTGACAGGCCCGGGGCTGACAGGCTCCCCTCCCCTAGCGGGCGCTCGGCTGCCACACCTAGCTGACAAAGAACCATTGTCACAATGCCCGCTACCGTGGTGAGGATGCAGGCACTCTGCAGGTGACAGGGACCCAGCAGGACTTGGTGTCAGCTCAGCAATTGCTCAGTTCCCCAAAGAAGCTGAATTCTGCAAATTGCTGCTTTTGCTCTTGAAATGATGTCATCAGGTGGGTGTTTTGGTGTAATACACTGAAAACCAGAGCAGAAGTGCTGAAATATTCCCATGATATGCATGGTCTCTGCACCAAACCACCATGTCTCAGCCTAAGTATGTCTGCCGCTTGTTCTTTTGTACTGACAGAAGATTGTGGAAGCACAGTATAAAAACCATCTTTATGGAGAGATCTTTCTGGTTTAGGCTTAGTCTAAGTGTCTTAAGTAGCCGGGGCTTTTGTTTGGGCCTAATCCATACGGTCTGATGGCTTTCCTCTCATCTCAAGATCAATGTGGTAGAAAATATAAATCAAAGAAACATCCTTTGGCCTAGCCTTGCCTTGCTTTGCCTTATTTCCTTCTCATCCTGTTCTCTGTCCCAGCCTCTCTCACTAAGCCCTTGTCTGGCTGCATGTCTCTTCTTTCCTCTCTCCTTTTCTCAAACTCTCCTGCTTCCTGGCTTTCGTCTTTCAATTCCTCCATTTCAGTCCTGCAGCCCGGCACTACTTTTTTCTCTTGCCTCCCTTTGGCCTGCTCCCTTGGCTTTCTCCCTCTCTTCCATATCCTTCTTCCCGACATGTCTCTTGGAGACTTTTGGCCACTTTGGACCCAAGTCTGGGGATGTTTTGGAAACTTTTCAGAGGCCTCGCTGGTGACAGGGGGGACAGCAGGCAGTGACAGGCCCGGGGCTGACAGGCTCCCCCTCCCCTAGCGGGCGCTCGGCTACCACACCCAGCTGACATAGAACCTTTGTCACAATGCCCGCTACCGTGGTGAGGATGCGGGCACTCTGCAGGTGACAGGGACCCAGCAGGACTTGCTGTCAGCTCAGCAATTGCTCAGTTCCCCAAAGAAGCTGAATTCTGCAAATTGCTGCTTTTGCTCTTGAAATGATGTCATCAGGTGGGTGTTTTGGTGTAATACACTGAAAACCAGAGCAGAAATGCTGAAATATTCCCATGATATGCATGGTCTCTGCACCAAACCACCATGTCTCAGCCTAAGTATGTCTGCCGCTTGTTCTTTTGTACTGCCAGCTGATTGTGGAAGTACAGTATAAAAACCATCTTTATGGAGAGATCTTTCTGGTTTAGGCTTAGTCTAAGTGTCTCAAGTTGCCGGGGCTTTTGTTTGGGCCTAATCCATATGGTCTGATGGCTTTCCTCTCATCTCAAGATGAATGTGGTAGAAAATATAAATCAAAGAAACGTCCTTTGGCCTAGCCTTGCCTTGCCTTGCCTTATTTCCTTCTCATCCTGTTCTCTGTCCCAGCCTCTCTCACTAAGCCCTCGTCTGGCTGCATGTCTCTTCTTTCCTCTCTCCTTTTCTCAAACTCTCCTGCTTCCTGGCTTTCGTCTTTCAATTCCTCCATTTCAGTCCTGCAGCCCGGCACTACTTTTTTCTCTTGCCTCCCTTTGACCTGCTCCCTTGGCTTTCTCCCTCTCTTCCATATCCTTCTTTCCGACTTGTCTCTTGGAGACTTTTGGCCACTTTGGAGCCAAGTCTGGGCATGTTTTGGAAACTTTTCAGAGGCCTCGCTGGTGAACACGGGGGACAGCAGGCAGTGACAGGCCCGGGGCTGACAGGCTCCCCCTCCCCTAGCGGGCGCTCGGCTGCCACACCTAGCTGACAAAGAACCATTGTCACAATGCCCGCTACCGTGGTGAGGATGCGGGCACTCTGCAGGTGACAGGGACCCAGCAGGACTTGCTGTCAGCTCAGCAATTGCTCAGTTCCCCAAAGAAGCTGAATTCTGCAAATTGCTGCTTTTGCTCTTGAAATGATGTCATCAGGTGGGTGTTTTGGTGTAATACACTGAAAACCAGAGCAGAAATGCTGAAATATTCCCATGATATGCATGGTCTCTGCACCAAACCACCATGTCTCAGCCTAAGTATGTCTGCCGCTTGTTCTTTTGTACTGACAGAAGATTGTGGAAGTACAGTATAAAAACCATCTTTATGGAGAGATCTTTCTGGTTTAGGCTTAGTCTAAGTGTCTTAAGTAGCCGGGGCTTTTGTTTGGGCCTAATCCATACGGTCTGATGGCTTTCCTCTCATCTCAAGATGAATGTGGTAGAAAATATAAATCAAAGAAACATCCTTTGGCCTAGCCTTGCCTTGCCTTGCCTTATTTCCTTCTCATCCTGTTCTCTGTCCCAGCCTCTCTCACTAAGCCCTCGTCTGGCTGCATGTCTCTTCTTTCCTCTCTCCTTTTCTCAAACTCTCCTGCTTCCTGGCTTTCGTCTTTCAATTCCTCCATTTCAGTCCTGCAGCCCGGCACTACTTTTTCCTCTTGCCTCCCTTTGGCCTGCTCCCTTGGCTTTCTCCCTCTCTTCCATATCCTTCTTCCCGACTTGTCTCTTGGAGACTTTTGGCCACTTTGGAGCCAAGTCTGGGAATGTTTTGGAAACTTTTCAGAGGCCTCGCTGGTGACACGGGGGACAGCAGGCAGTGACAGGCCCGGGGCTGACAGGCTCCCCCTCCCCTAGCGGGCGCTCGGCTGCCACACCCAGCTGACATAGAACCTTTGTCACAATGCCCGCTACCGTGGTGAGGATGCGGGCACTCTGCAGGTGACAGGGACCCAGCAGGACTTGCTGTCAGCTCAGCAATTGCTCAGTTCCCCAAAGAAGTTGAATTTTGCAAATTGCTTCTTTTGCTCTTGAAATGATGTCATCAGGTGGGTGTTTTGGTGTAATACACTGAAAACCAGAGCAGAAATGCTGAAATATTCCCATGATATGCATGGTCTCTGCACCAAACCACCATGTCTCAGCCTAAGTATGTCTGCCGCTTGTTCTTTTGTACTGCCAGCTGATTGTGGAAGTACAGTATAAAAACCATCTTTATGGAGAGATCTTTCTGGTTTAGGCTTAGTCTAAGTGTCTCAAGTAGCCGGGGCTTTTGTTTGGGCCTAAACCATAACGTCTGATGGCTTTCCTCTCATCTCAAGATGAATGTGGTAGAAAATATAAATCAAAGAAACGTCCTTTGGCCTAGCCTTGCCTTGCCTTATTTCCTTCTCATCCTGTTCTCTGTCCCAGCCTCTCTCACTAAGCCCTCGTCTGGCTGCATGTCTCTTCTTTCCTCTCTCCTTTTCTCAAACTCTCCTGCTTCCTGGCTTTCGTCTTTCAATTCCTCCATTTCAGTCCTGCAGCCCGGAACTACTTTTTTCTCTTGCCTCCCTTTGGCCTGCTCCCTTGGCTTTCTCCCTCTCTTCCATATCCTTCTTCCCGACTTGTCTCTTGGAGACTTTTGACCACTTTGGAGCCAAGTCTGGGCATGTTTTGGAAACTTTTCAGAGGCCTCGCTGGTGACAGGGGGGACAGCAGGCAGTGACAGGCCCGGGGCTGACAGGCTCCCCCTCCCCTAGCGGGCGCTAGGCTGCCACACCCAGCTGACGTAAAACCTTTGTCACAATGCCCGCTACCGTGGTGAGGATGCGGGCACTCTGCAGGTGACAGGGACCCAGCAGGACTTGCTGTCAGCTCAGCAATTGCTCAGTTCCCCAAAGAAGCTGAATTCTGCAAATTGCTGCTTTTGCTCTTGAAATGATGTCATCAGGTGGGTGTTTTGGTGTAATACACTGAAAACCAGAGCAGAAATGCTGAAATATTCCCATGATATGCATGGTCTCTGCACCAAACCACCATGACTCAGCCTAAGTACATCTGCCGCTTGTTCTTTTGTACTGCCAGCTGATTGTGGAAGTACAGTATAAAAACCATCTTTATGGAGAGATCTTTCTGGTTTAGGCTTAGTCTAAGTGTCTCAAGTAGCCGGGGCTTTTGTTTGGGCCTAATCCATAACGTCTGATGGCTTTCCTCTCATCTCAAGATGAATGTGGTAGAAAATATAAATCAAAGAAACATCCTTTGGCCTAGCCTTGCCTTGCCTTGCCTTATTTCCTTCTCATCCTGTTCTCTGTCCCAGCCTCTCTCACTAAGCCCTCGTCTGGCTGCATGTCTCTTCTTTCCTCTCTCCTTTTCTCTAACTCTCCTGCTTCCTGGCTTTCGTCTTTCAATTCCTCCATTTCAGTCCTGCAGCCCGGCACTACTTTTTTCTCTTGCCTCCCTTTGGCCTGCTCCCTTGGCTTTCGCCCTCTCTTCCATATCCTTCTTCCCGACATGTCTCTTGGAGACTTTTGGCCACTTTGGACCCAAGTCTGGGCATGTTTTGGAAACTTTTCAGAGGCCTCGCTGGTGACAGGGGGGACAGCAGGCAGTGACAGGCCCGGGGCTGACAGGCTCCCCCTCCCCTAGCGGGCGCTCGGCTGCCACACCCAGCTGACATAGAACCTTTGTCACAATGCCCGCTACCGTGGTGAGGATGCGGGCACTCTGCAGGTGACAGGGACCCAGCAAGACTTGGTGTCAGTTCAGCAATTGCTCAGTTCCCCAAAGAAGCTGAATTCTGCAAATTGCTGCTTTTGCTCTTGAAACGATGTCATCAGGTGGGTGTTTTGGTGTAATACACTGAAAACCAGAGCAGAAATGCTGAAATATTCCCATGATATGCATGGTCTCTGCACCAAACCACCACGATACAGCCTAAATACATCTGCCGCTTGTTCTCTTGTACTGCCAGCAGATTGTGGAAGTACAGTGTAAAAACCATCTTTATGGAGAGATCTTTGTGGTTTAGGCTTAGTCTAAGTGTCTCAAGTAGCCGGGGCTTTTGTTTGGGCCTAATCCATAACGTCTGATGGCTTTCCTCCTCACTCAAGATGAATGTGGTAGAAAATATAAATCAAAGAAACGTCCTTTGGCCTACCTTTGCCTTGCCTTGCCTTATTTCCTTCTCATCCTGTTCTCTGTCCCAGCCTCTCTCACTAAGCCCTCGTCTGGCTGCATGTCTCTTCTTTCCTCTCTCCTTTTCTCAAACTCTTCTGCTTCCTGGCTTTCGTCTTTCAATTCCTCCATTTCAGTCCTGCAGCCCGGCACTACTTTTTCCTCTTGCCTCCCTTTGGCCTGCTCCCTTGGCTTTCTCCCTCTCTTCCATATCCTTCTTCCCGACTTGTCTCTTGGAGACTTTTGGCCACTTTGGAGCCAAGTCTGGGCATGTTTTGGAAACTTTTCAGAGGCCTCGCTGGTGACAGGGGGGACAGCAGGCAGTGACAGGCCTGGGGCTGACAGGCTCCCCCTCCCCTAGCGGGCGCTCGGCTACCACACCCAGCTGACATAGAACCTTTGTCACAATGCCCGCTACCGTGGTGAGGATGCGGGCACTCTGCAGGTGACAGGGACCCAGCAGGACTTGCTGTCAGCTCAGCAATTGCTCAGTTCCCCAAAGAAGTTGAATTCTGCAAATTGCTGCTTTTGCTCTTGAAATGATGTCATCAGGTGGGGGTTTTGGTGTAATACACTGAAAACCAGAGCAGAAATGCTGAAATATTCCCATGATATGCATGGTCTCTGCACCAAACCACCATGTCTCAGCCTAAGTATGTCTGCCGCTTGTTCTTTTGTACTGCCAGCTGATTGTGGAAGTACAGTATAAAAACCATCTTTATGGAGAGATCTTTCTGGTTTAGGCTTAGTCTAAGTGTCTCAAGTAGCCGGGGCTTTTGTTTGGGCCTAATCCATATGGTCTGATGGCTTTCCTCTCATCTCAAGATGAATGTGGTAGAAAATATAAATCAAAGAAACGTCCTTTGGCCTAGCCTTGCCTTGCCTTATTTCCTTCTCATCCTGTTCTCTGTCCCAGCCTCTCTCACTAAGCCCTCGTCTGGCTGCATGTCTCTTCTTTCCTCTCTCCTTTTCTCAAACTCTCCTGCTTCCTGGCTTGCGTCTTTCAATTCCTCCATTTCAGTCCTGCAGCCCGGCACTACTTTTTTCTCTTGCCTCCCTTGGGCCTGCTCCCTTGGCTTTCTCCCTCTCTTCCATATCCTTCTTCCCGACTTGTCTCTTGGAGACTTTTGACCACTTTGGAGCCAAGTCTGGGGATGTTTTGGAAACTTTTCAGAGGCCTCGCTGGTGACAGGGGCGACAGCAGGCAGTGACAGGCCCGGGGCTGACAGGCTCCCCCTCCCCTAGCGGGCGCTAGGCTGCCACACCCAGCTGACGTAAAACCTTTGTCACAATGCCCGCTACCGTGGTGAGGATGCGGGCACTCTGCAGGTGACAGGGACCCAGCAGGACTTGCTGTCAGCTCAGCAATTGCTCAGTTCCCCAAAGAAGCTGAATTCTGCAAATTGCTGCTTTTGCTCTTGAAATGATGTCATCAGGTGGGTGTTTTGGTGTAATACACTGAAAACCAGAGCAGAAATGCTGAAATATTCCCATGATATGCATGGTCTCTGCACCAAACCACCATGTCTCAGCCTAAGTACATCTGCCGCTTGTTCTTTTGTACTGCCAGCTGATTGTGGAAGTACAGTATAAAAACCATCTTTATGGAGAGATCTTTCTGGTTTAGGCTTAGTCTAAGTGTCTCAAGTAGCCGGGGCTTTTGTTTGGGCCTAATCCATAACGTCTGATGGCTTTCCTCTCATCTCAAGATGAATGTGGTAGAAAATATAAATCAAAGAAACATCCTTTGGCCTAGCCTTGCCTTGCCTTGCCTTATTTCCTTCTCATCCTGTTCTCTGTCCCAGCCTCTCTCACTAAGCCCTCGTCTGGCTGCATGTCTCTTCTTTCCTCTCTCCTTTTCTCAAACTCTCCTGCTTCCTGGCTTTCGTCTTTCAATTCCTCCATTTCAGTCCTGCAGCCCGGCACTACTTTTTTCTCTTGCCTCCCTTTGGCCTGCTCCCTTGGCTTTCGCCCTCTCTTCCATATCCTTCTTCCCGACATGTCTCTTGGAGACTTTTGGCCACTTTGGACCCAAGTCTGGGCATGTTTTGGAAACTTTTCAGAGGCCTCGCTGGTGACAGGGGGGACAGCAGGCAGTGACAGGCCCGGGGCTGACAGGCTCCCCCTCCCCTAGCGGGCGCTCGGCTGCCACACCCAGCTGACATAGAACCTTTGTCACAATGCCCGCTACCGTGGTGAGGATGCGGGCACTCTGCAGGTGACAGGGACCCAGCAAGACTTGGTGTCAGTTCAGCAATTGCTCAGTTCCCCAAAGAAGCTGAATTCTGCAAATTGCTGCTTTTGCTCTTGAAATGATGTCATCAGGTGGGTGTTTTGGTGTAATACACTGAAAACCAGAGCAGAAATGCTGAAATATTCCCATGATATGCATGGTCTCTGCACCAAACCACCATGACTCAGCCTAAGTACATCTGCCGCTTGTTCTTTTGTACTGCCAGCTGATTGTGAAAGTACAGTATAAAAACCATCTTTATGGAGAGATCTTTCTGGTTTAGGCTTAGTCTAAGTGTCTCAAGTAGCCGGGGCTTTTGTTTGGGCCTAATCCATATGGTCTGATGGCTTTCCTCCTCATCTCAAGATGAATGTGGTAGAAAATATAAATCAAAGAAACGTCCTTTGGCCTAGCCTTGCCTTGCCTTGCCTTATTTCCTTCTCATCCTGTTCTCTGTCCCAGCCTCTCTCACTAAGCCCTCGTCTGGCTGCATGTCTCTTCTTTCCTCTCTTCTTTTCTCAAACTCTCCTGCTTCCTGGCTTTCGTCTTTCAATTCCTCCATTTCAGTCCTGCAGCCCGGCACTACTTTTTTCTCTTGCCTCCCTTTGGCCTGCTCCCTTGGCTTTCTCCCTCTCTTCCATATCCTTCTTCCCGACTTGTCTCTTGGAGACTTTTGGCCACTTTGGACCCAAGTCTAGGCATGTTTTGGTAACTTTTCAGAGGCCTCGCTGGTGACAGGGGGGACAGCAGGCAGTGACAGGCCCGGGGCTGACAGGCTCCCCCTCCCCTAGCGGGCGCTCGGCTGCCACACCTAGCTGACAAAGAACCATTGTCACAATGCGCGCTACCGTGGTGAGGATGCGGGCACTCTGCAGGTGACAGGGACCCAGCAGGACTTGGTGTCAGCTCAGCAATTGCTCAGTTCCCCAAAGAAGCTGAATTCTGCAAATTGCTGCTTTTGCTCTTGAAATGATGTCATCAGGTGGGGGTTTTGGTGTAATACACTGAAAACCAGAGCAGAAATGCTGAAATATTCCCATGATATGCATGGTCTCTGCACCAAACCACCATGTCTCAGCCTAAGTATGTCTGCCGCTTGTTCTTTTGTACTGCCAGCTGATTGTGGAAGTACAGTATAAAAACCATCTTTATGGAGAGATCTTTCTGGTTTAGGCTTAGTCTAAGTGTCTCAAGTAGCCAGAGCTTTTGTTTGGGCCTAATCCATATGGTCTGATGGCTTTCCTCTCATCTCAAGATGAATGTGGTAGAAAATATAAATCAAAGAAACGTCCTTTGGCCTAGCCTTGCCTTGCCTTATTTCCTTCTCATCCTGTTCTCTGTCCCAGCCTCTCTCACTAAGCCCTCGTCTGGCTGCATGTCTCTTCTTTCCTCTCTCCTTTTCTCAAACTCTCCTGCTTCCTGGCTTTCGTCTTTCAATTCCTCCATTTCAGTCCTGCAGCCCGGCACTACTTTTTTCTCTTGCCTCCCTTTGGCCTGCTCCCTTGGCTTTCTCCCTCTCTTCCATATCCTTCTTCCCGACTTGTCTCTTGGAGACTTTTGACCACTTTGGAGCCAAGTCTGGGGATGTTTTGGAAACTTTTCAGAGGCCTCGCTGGTGACAGGGGCGACAGCAGGCAGTGACAGGCCCGGGGCTGACAGGCTCCCCCTCCCCTAGCGGGCGCTAGGCTGCCACACCCAGCTGACGTAAAACCTTTGTCACAATGCCCGCTACCGTGGTGAGGATGCGGGCACTCTGCAGGTGACAGGGACCCAGCAGGACTTGCTGTCAGCTCAGCAATTGCTCAGTTCCCCAAAGAAGCTGAATTCTGCAAATTGCTGCTTTTGCTCTTGAAATGATGTCATCAGGTGGGTGTTTTGGTGTAATACACTGAAAACCAGAGCAGAAATGCTGAACTGTTCCCATGATATGCATGGTCTCTGCACCAAACCACCATGTCTCAGCCTAAGTACATCTGCCGCTTGTTCTTTTGTACTGCCAGCTGATTGTGGAAGTACAGTATAAAAACCATCTTTATGGAGAGATCTTTCTGGTTTAGGCTTAGTCTAAGTGTCTCAAGTAGCCGGGGCTTTTGTTTGGGCCTAATCCATAACGTCTGATGGCTTTCCTCTCATCTCAAGATGAATGTGGTAGAAAATATAAATCAAAGAAACATCCTTTGGCCTAGCCTTGCCTTGCCTTGCCTTATTTCCTTCTCATCCTGTTCTCTGTCCCAGCCTCTCTCACTAAGCCCTCGTCTGGCTGCATGTCTCTTCTTTCCTCTCTCCTTTTCTCAAACTCTCCTGCTTCCTGGCTTTCGTCTTTCAATTCCTCCATTTCAGTCCTGCAGCCCGGCACTACTTTTTTCTCTTGCCTCCCTTTGGCCTGCTCCCTTGGCTTTCGCCCTCTCTTCCATATCCTTCTTCCCGACATGTCTCTTGGAGACTTTTGGCCACTTTGGACCCAAGTCTGGGCATGTTTTGGAAACTTTTCAGAGGCCTCGCTGGTGACAGGGGGGACAGCAGGCAGTGACAGGCCCGGGGCTGACAGGCTCCCCCTCCCCTAGCGGGCGCTCGGCTGCCACACCCAGCTGACATAGAACCTTTGTCACAATGCCCGCTACCGTGGTGAGGATGCGGGCACTCTGCAGGTGACAGGGACCCAGCAAGACTTGGTGTCAGTTCAGCAATTGCTCAGTTCCCCAAAGAAGCTGAATTCTGCAAATTGCTGCTTTTGCTCTTGAAACGATGTCATCAGGTGGGTGTTTTGGTGTAATACACTGAAAACCAGAGCAGAAATGCTGAAATATTCCCATGATATGCATGGTCTCTGCACCAAACCACCACGATACAGCCTAAATACATCTGCCGCTTGTTCTCTTGTACTGCCAGCAGATTGTGGAAGTACAGTGTAAAAACCATCTTTATGGAGAGATCTTTGTGGTTTAGGCTTAGTCTAAGTGTCTCAAGTAGCCGGGGCTTTTGTTTGGGCCTAATCCATAACGTCTGATGGCTTTCCTCCTCACTCAAGATGAATGTGGTAGAAAATATAAATCAAAGAAACGTCCTTTGGCCTACCTTTGCCTTGCCTTGCCTTATTTCCTTCTCATCCTGTTCTCTGTCCCAGCCTCTCTCACTAAGCCCTCGTCTGGCTGCATGTCTCTTCTTTCCTCTCTCCTTTTCTCAAACTCTTCTGCTTCCTGGCTTTCGTCTTTCAATTCCTCCATTTCAGTCCTTCAGCCCGGCACTACTTTTTCCTCTTACCTCCCTTTGGCCTGCTCCCTTGGCTTTCTCCCTCTCTTCCATATCCTTCTTCCCGACTTGTCTCTTGGAGACTTTTGGCCACTTTGGAGCCAAGTCTGGGCATGTTTTGGATACTTTTCAGAGGCCTCGCTGGTGACACGGGGGACAGCAGGCAGTGACAGGCCCGGGGCTGACAGGCTCCCCCTCCCCTAGTGGGCGCTCGGCTGCCACACCCAGCTGACATAGAACCTTTGTCACAATGCCCGCTACCGTGGTGAGGATGCGGGCACTCTGCAGGTGACAGGGACCCAGCAGGACTTGCTGTCAGCTCAGCAATTGCTCAGTTCCCCAAAGAAGCTGAATTCTGCAAATTGCTGCTTTTGCTCTTGAAATGATGTCATCAGGTGGGTGTTTTGGTGTAATACACTGAAAACCAGAGCAGAAATGCTGAAATATTCCCATGATATGCATGGTCTGTGCACCAAACCACCATGTCTCAGCCTAAGTACATCTGCCGCTTGTTCTTTTGTACTGCCAGCTGATTGTGGAAGTACAGTATAAAAACCATCTTTATGGAGAGATCTTTCTGGTTTAGGCTTAGTCTAAGTGTCTCAAGTAGCCGGGGCTTTTGTTTGGGCCTAATCCATAACGTCTGATGGCTTTCCTCTCATCTCAAGATGAATGTGGTAGAAAATATAAATCAAAGAAACGTCCTTTGGCCTAGCCTTGCCTTGCCTTGCCTTATTTCCTTCTCATCCTGTTCTCTGTCCCAGCCTCTCTCACTAAGCCCTCGTCTGGCTGAATGTCTCTTCTTTCCTCTCTCCTTTTCTCAAACTCTCCTGCTTCCTGGCTTTCCTCTTTCAATTCCTCCATTTCAGTCCTGCAGCCCGGCACTACTTTTTTCTCTTGCCTCCCTTGGGCCTGCTCCCTTGGCTTTCTCCCTCTCTTCCATATCCTTCTTCCCGACTTGTCTCTTGGAGACTTTTGGCCACTTTGGACCAAGTCTGGGCATGTTTTGGAAACTTTTCAGAGGCCTCGCTGGTGACAGGGGGGACAGCAGGCAGTGACAGGCCCGGGGCTGACAGGCTCTCCCTCCCCTAGCGGGCACTCGGCTGCCACACCCAGCTGACATAGAACCTTTGTCACAATGCCCGCTACCGTGGTGAGGATGCGGGCACTCTGCAGGTGACAGGGACCCAGCAGGACTTGGTGTCAGCTCAGCAATTGCTCAGTTCCCCAAAGAAGCTGAATTCTGCAAATTGCTGCTTTTGCTCTTGAAATGATGTCATCAGGTGGGTGTTTTGGTGTAATACACTGAAAACCAGAGCAGAAATGCTGAAATATTCCCATGATATGCATGGTCTCTGCACCAAACCACCATGTCTCAGCCTAAGTATGTCTGCCGCTTGTTCTTTTGTACTGACAGAAGATTGTGGAAGTACAGTATAAAAACCATCTTTATGGAGAGATCTTTCTGGTTTAGGCTTAGTCTAAGTGTCTCAAGTAGCCGGGGCTTTTGTTTGGGCCTAATCCATATGGTCTGATTCCTTTCCTCTCATCTCAAGATGAATGTGGTAGAAAATATAAATCAAAGAAACGTCCTTTGGCCTAGCCTTGCCTTGCCTTATTTCCTTCTCATCCTGTTCTCTGTCCCAGCCTCTCTCACTAACCCCTCATCTGGCTGCATGTCTCTTCTTTCCTCTCTCCTTTTCTCAAACTCTCCTGCTTCCTGGCTTTCGTCTTTCAATTCCTCCATTTCATTCCTGCAGCCCGCACTACTTTTTCCTCTTCCCTCCCTTTGGCCTGCTCCCTTGGCTTTCTCCCTCTCTTCCATATTCTTCTTCCCAACTTGTCTCTTGGAGACTTTTGGCCACTTTGGACCCAAGTCTGGGGATGTTTTGGAAACTTTTCAGAGGCCTTGCTGGTGACAGGGGGGACAGCAGGCAGTGACAGGCCCGGGGCTGACAGGCTCCCCCTCCCCTAGCGGGCGCTCGGCTGCCACACCCAGCTGACATAGAACCTTTGTCACAATGCCCGCTACCGTGGTGAGGATGCGGGCACTCTGCAGGTGACAGGGACCCAGCAGGACTTGGTGTCAGCTCAGCAATTGCTCAGTTCCCCAAAGAAGCTGAATTCTGCAAATTGCTGCTTTTGCTCTTGAAATGATGTCATCAGGTGGGTGTTTTGGTGTAATACATTGAAAACCAGAGCAGAAATGCTGAAATATTCCCATGATATGCATGGTCTCTGCACCAAACCACCACGATACAGCCTAAATACATCTGCCGCTTGTTCTCTTGTACTGCCAGCAGATTGTGGAAGTACAGTGTAAAAACCATCTTTATGGAGAGATCTTTGTGGTTTAGGCTTAGTCTAAGTGTCTCAAGTAGCCGGGGCTTTTGTTTGGGCCTAATCCATAAGGTCTGATGGCTTTCCTCCTCATCTCAAGATGAATGTGGTAGAAAATACAAATCAAGGAAACGTCCTTTGGCCTAGCCTTGCCTTGCCTTGCCTTATTTCCTTCTCATCCTGTTCTCTGTCCCAGCCTCTCTCACTAAGCCCTCGTCTGGCTGCATGTCTCTTCTTTCCTCTCTCCTTTTCTCAAACTCTCCTGCTTCCTGGCTTTCGTCTTTCAATTCCTCCATTTCAGTCCTGCAGCCCGGCACTACTTTTTCCTCTTGCCTCGCTTTGGCCTGCTCCCTTGGCTTTCTCCCTCTCTTCCATATCCTTCTTCCCGACTTGTCTCTTGGAGACTTTTGGCCACTTTGGACCCAAGTCTGGGCATGTTTTGGAAACTTTTCAGAGGCCTCGCTGGTGACACGGGGGACAGCAGGCAGTGACAGGCCCGGGGCTGACAGGCTCCCCCTCCCCTAGCGGGCGCTCGGCTGCCACACCCAGCTGACATAGAACCTTTGTCACAATGCCCGCTACCGTGGTGAGGATGCGGGCACTCTGCAGGTGACAGGGACCCAGCAGGACTTGCTGTCAGCTCAGCAATTGCTCAGTTCCCCAAAGAATTTGAATTTTGCAAATTGCTGCTTTGCTCTTGCAATGATGTCATCAGGTGGGTGTTTTGGTGTAATACACTGAAAACCAGAGCAGAAATGCTGAAATATTCCCATGATATGCATGGTCTCTGCACCAAACCACCATGTCTCAGCCTAAGTATGTCTGCCGCTTGTTCTTTTGTACTGCCAGCTGATTGTGAAAGTACAGTATAAAAACCATCTTTATGGAGAGATCTTTCTGGTTTAGGCTTAGTCTAAGTGTCTCAAGTAGCCGGGGCTTTTGTTTGGGCCTAATCCATAACGTCTGATGGCTTTCCTCCTCATCTCAAGATGAATGTGGTAGAAAATATAAATCAAAGAAACGTCCTTTGCCCTAGCCTTGCCTTGCCTTGCCTTATTTCCTTCTCATCCTGTTCTCTGTCCCAGCCTCTCTCACTAAGCCCTCGTCTGGCTGCATGTCTCTTCTTTCCTCTCTCCTTTTCTCAAACTCTCCTGCTTCCTGGCTTTCGTCTTTCAATTCCTCCATTTCAGTCCTGCAGCCCAGCACTACTTTTTTCTCTTGCCTCCCTTGGGCCTGCTCCCTTGGCTTTCTCCCTCTCTTCCATATCCTTCTTCCCGACTTGTCTCTTGGAGACTTTTGGCCACTTTGGACCGAAGTCTAGGCATGTTTTTGAAACTTTTCAGAGGCCTCGCTGGTGACAGGGGCGACAGCAGGCAGTGACAGGCCCGGGGCTGACAGGCTCCCCCTCCCCTAGCGGGCGCTCGGCTGCCACACCCAGCTGACATAGAACCTTTGTCACAATGCCCGCTACCGTTGGGAGGATGCGGGCACTCTGCAGGTGACAGGGACCCAGCAGGACTTGGTGTCAGCTCAGCAATTGCTCAGTTCCCCAAAGAAGCTGAATTCTGCAAATTGCTGCTTTTGCTCTTGAAATGATGTCATCAGGTGGGGGTTTTGGTGTAATACACTGAAAACCAGAGCAGAAATGCTGAAATATTCCCATGATATGCATGGTCTCTGCACCAAACCACCATGTCTCAGCCTAAGTATGTCTGCCGCTTGTTCTTTTGTACTGCCAGCTGATGGTGGAAGTACAGTATAAAAACCATCTTTATGGAGAGATCTTTCTGGTTTAGGCTTAGTCTAAGTGTCTCAAGTAGCCGGGGCTTTTGTTTGGGCCTAATCCATAACGTCTGATGGCTTTCCTCTCATCTCAAGATGAATGTGGTAGAAAATATAAATCAAAGAAACATCCTTTGGCCTAGCCTTGCCTTGCCTTGCCTTATTTCCTTCTCATCCTGTTCTCTGTCCCAGCCTCTCTCACTAAGCCCTCGTCTGGCTGCATGTCTCTTCTTTCCTCTCTCCTTTTCTCAAACTCTCCTGCTTCCTGGCTTTCGTCTTTCAATTCCTCCATTTCAGTCCTGCAGCCCGGCACTACTTTTTCCTCTTGCCTCGCTTTGGCCTGCTCCCTTGGCTTTCTCCCTCTCTTCTATATCCTTCTTCCCGACTTGTCTCTTGGAGACTTTTGGCCACTTTGGACCCAAGTCTGGGCATGTTTTGGAAACTTTTCAGAGGCCTCGCTGGTGACAGGGGGGACAGCAGGCAGTGACAGGCCCGGGGCTGACAGGCTCCCCCTCCCCTAGCGGGCGCTCGGCTGCCACACCCAGCTGACGTAGAACCTTTGTCACAATGCCCGCTACCGTGGTGAGGATGCGGGCACTCTGCAGGTGACAGGGACCCAGCAGGACTTGCTGTCAGCTCAGCAATTGCTCAGTTCCCCAAAGAAGCTGAATTCTGCAAATTGCTGCTTTTGCTCTTGAAATGATGTCATCAGGTGGGTGTTTTGGTGTAATACACTGAAAACCAGAGCAGAAATGCTGAAATATTCCCATGATATGCATGGTCTCTGCACCAAACCACCACGATACAGCCTAAATACATCTGCCGCTTGTTCTCTTGTACTGCCAGCAGATTGTGGAAGTACAGTGTAAAAACCATCTTTATGGAGAGATCTTTGTGGTTTAGGCTTAGTCTAAGTGTCTCAAGTAGCCGAGGCTTTTGTTTGGGCCTAATCCATATGGTCTGATGGCTTTCCTCTCATCTCAAGATGAATGTGGTAGAAAATACAAATCATGGAAACGTCCTTTCGCCTAGCCTTGCCTTGCCTTGCCTTATTTCCTTCTCATCCTGTTCTCTGTCCCTGCCTCTCTCACTAAGCCCTCGTCTGGCTGCATGTCTCTTCTTTCCTCTCTCCTTTTCTCAAACTCTCCTGCTTCCTGGCTTTCGTCTTTCAATTCCTCCATTTCAGTCCTGCAGCCCGGCACTACTGTTTTCTCTTGCCTCCCTTTGGCCTGCTCCCTTGGCTTTCTCCCTCTCTTCCATATCCTTCTTCCTGACTTGTCTCTTGGAGACTTTTGGCCACTTTGGACCCAAGTCTGGGCATGTTTTGGAAACTTTTCAGAGGCCTCGCTGGTGACAGGGGGGACAGCAGGCAGTGACAGGCCCAGGGCTGACAGGCTCCCCCTCCCATAGCGGGCGCTCGGCTGCCACACCCAGCTGACATAGAACCTTTGTCACAATGCCCGCTACCGCGGTGAGGGTGCGGGCACTCTGCAGGTGACAGGGACCCAGCAGGACTTGCTGTCAGCTCAGCAATTGCTCAGTTCCCCAAAGAAGCTGAATTCTGCAAATTGCTGCTTTTGCTCTTGAAATGATGTCATCAGGTGGGTGTTTTGGTGTAACACACTGAAAACCAGAGCAGAAATGCTGAAATATTCCCATGATATGCATGGTCTCTGCACCAAACCACCATGTCTCAGCCTAAGTATGTCTGCCGCTTGTTCTTTTGTACTGACAGAATATTGTGGAAGTACAGTATAAAAACCATCTTTATGGAGAGATCTTTGTGGTTTAGGCTTAGTCTAAGTGTCTCAAGTAGCCGGGGCTTTTGTTTGGGCCTAATCCATATGGTCTGATGGCTTTCCTCTCATCGCAAGATGAATGTGGTAGAAAATATAAATCAAAGAAACGTCCTTTGGCCTAGCCTTGCCTTGCCTTATTTCCTTCTCATCCTGTTCTCTGTCCCAGCCTCTCTCACTAAGCCCTCGTCTGGCTGCATGTCTCTTCTTTCCTCTCTCCTTTTCTCAAACTCTCCTGCTTCCTGGCTTTTGTCTTTCAATTCCTCCATTTCCTTCCTGCAGCCCGGCACTTCTTTTTTCTCTTGCCTCCCTTTGGCCTGCTCCCTTGGCTTTCTCCCTCTCTTCCATATCCTTCTTCCCGACTTGTCTCTTGGAGACTTTTGGCCACTTTGCACCCAAGTCTGGGCACGTTTTGGAAACTTTTCAGAGGCCTCGCTGGTGACACGGGGGACAGCAGGCAGTGACAGGCCCGGGGCTGACAGGCTCCCCCTCCCCTAGCGGGCGCTCGGCTGCCACACCCAGCTGACGTAGAACCTTTGTCACAATGCCCGCTACCGTGGTGAGGATGCGGGCACTCTGCAGGTGACAGGGACCCAGCAGGACTTGGTGTCAGCTCAGCAATTGCTCAGTTCCCCAAAGAAGCTGAATTCTGCAAATTGCTGCTTTTGCTCTTGAAATGATGTCATCAGGTGGGTGTTTTGGTGTAATACACTGAAAACCAGAGCAGAAATGCTGAAATATTCCCATGATATGCATGGTCTCTGCACCAAACCACCATGTCTCAGCCTAAGTATGTCTGCCGCTTGTTCTTTTGTACTGACAGAATATTGTGGAAGTACAGTATAAAAACCATCTTTATGGAGAGATCTTTCTGGTTTAGGCTTAGTCTAAGTGTCTCAAGTAGCCGGGGCTTTTGTTTGGGCCTAATCCATAACGTCTGATGGCTTTCCTCTCATCTCAAGATGAATGTGGTAGAAAATATAAATCAAAGAAACATCCTTTGGCCTAGCCTTGCCTTGCCTTGCCTTATTTCCTTCTCATCCTGTTCTCTGTCCCAGCCTCTCTCACTAAGCCCTCGTCTGGCTGCATGTCTCTTCTTTCCTCTCTCCTTTTCTCAAACTCTCCTGCTTCCTGGCTTTCGTCTTTCAATTCCTCCATTTCAGTCCTGCAGCCCGGCACTACTTTTTCCTCTTGCCTCCCTTTGGCCTGCTCCCTTGGCTTTCTCCCTCTCTTCCATATCCTTCTTCCCGACATGTCTCTTGGAGACTTTTGGCCACTTTGGACCCAAGTCTGGGGATGTTTTGGAAACTTTTCAGAGGCCTCGCTGGTGACAGGGGGGACAGCAGGCAGTGACAGGCCCGGGGCTGACAGGCTCCCCCTCCCCTAGCGGGCGCTCGGCTGCCACACCCAGCTGACATAGAACCTTTGTCACAATGCCCGCTACCGTGGTGAGGATGCGGGCACTCTGCAGGTGACAGGGACCCAGCAGGACTTGCTGTCAGCTCAGCAATTGCTCAGTTCCCCAAAGAAGCTGAATTCTGCAAATTGCTGCTTTTGCTCTTGAAATGATGTCATCAGGTGGGTGTTTTGGTGTAATACACTGAAAACCAGAGCAGAAATGCTGAAATATTCCCATGATATGCATGGTCTCTGCACCAAACCACCATGTCTCAGCCTAAGTATGTCTGCCGCTTGTTCTTTTGTACTGCCAGCTGATTGTGGAAGTACAGTATAAAAACCATCTTTATGGAGAGATCTTTCTGGTTTAGGCTTAGTCTAAGTGTCTCAAGTAGCCGGGGCTTTTGTTTGGGCCTAATCCATATGGTCTGATGGCTTTCCTCTTATCTCAAGATGAATGTGGTAGAAAATATAAATCAAAGAAACGTCCTTTGGCCTAGCCTTGCCTTGCCTTATTTCCTTCTCATCCTGTTCTCTGTCCCAGCCTCTCTCACTAAGCCCTCGTCTCGCTGCATGTCTCTTCTTTCCTCCCTCCTTTTCTCAAACTCTCCTGCTTCCTGGCTTTCGTCTTTCAATTCCTCCATTTCAGTCCTGCAGCCCGGCACTACTTTTTCCTCTTGCCTCCCTTGGGCCTGCTCCCTTGGCTTTCTCCCTCTGTTCCATATCCTTCTTCCCGACTTGTCTCTTGGAGACTTTTGTCCACTTTGCACCCAAGTCTGGGGATGTTTTGGAAACTTTTCAGAGGCCTCGCTGGTGACAGGGGGGACAGCAGGCAGTACACAGGCCCGGGGCTGACAGGCTCCCCCTCCCCTAGCGGGCGTTCGGCTGCCACACCCAGCTGACGTAGAACCTTTGTCACAATGCCCGCTACCGTGGTGAGGATGCGGGCACTCTGCAGGTGACAGGGACCCAGCAAGACTTGGTGTCAGTTCAGCAATTGCTCAGTTCCCCAAAGGAGTTGAATTTTGCAAATTGCTGCTTTGCTCTTGAAATGATGTCATCAGGTGGGTGTTTTGGTGTAATACACTGAAAACCAGAGCAGAAATGCTGAAATATTCCCATGGTATGCATGGTCTCTGCACCAAACCACCATGACTCAGCCTAAGTCCATCTGCCGCTTGTTCTTTTGTACTGCCAGCTGATTGTGAAAGTACAGTATAAAAACCATCTTTATGGAGAGATCTTTGTGGTTTAGACTTAGTCTAAGTGTCTCAAGTAGCCGGGGCTTTTGTTTGGGCCTAAACCATAACGTCTGATGGCTTTCCTCTCATCTCAAGATGAATGTGGTAGAAAATATAAGTCAAAGAAACGTCCTTTGGCCTAGCCTTGCCTTGCCTTATTTCCTTCTCATCCTGTTCTCTGTCCCAGCCTCTCTCACTAAGCCCTCGTCTGGCTGCATGTCTCTTCTTTCCTCTCTCCTTTTCTCAAACTCTCCTGCTTCCTGGCTTTCGTCTTTCAATTCCTCCATTTCAGTCCTGCAGCCCGGCACTACTTTTTTCTCTTGCCTCCCTTTGGCCTGCTCCCTTGGCTTTCTCCCTCTCTTCCATATCCTTCTTCCCGACTTGTCTCTTGGAGACTTTTGGCCACTTTGCACCCAAGTCTGGGCATGTTTTGGAAACTTTTCAGAGGCCTCGCTGGTGACAGGGGGGAGAGCAGGCAGTGACAGGCCCGGGGCTGACAGGCTCCCCCTCCCCTAGCGGGCGCTCGGCTGCCGCACCCAGCTGACATAGAACCTTTGTCACAATGCCCGCTACCGTGGTGAGGATGCGGGCACTCTGCAGGTGACAGGGACCCAGCAGGACTTGCTGTCAGCTCAGCAATTGCTCAGTTCCCCAAAGAAGCTGAATTCTGCAAATTGCTGCTTTTGCTCTTGAAATGATGTCATCAGGTGGGTGTTTTGGTGTAATACACTGAAAACCAGAGCAGAAATGCTGAAATATTCCCATGATATGCATGGTCTCTGCACCAAACCACCATGTCTCAGCCTAAGTATGTCTGCCGCTTGTTCTTTTGTACTGCCAGCTGATTGTGGAAGTACAGTATAAAAACCATCTTTATGGAGAGATCTTTCTGGTTTAGGCTTAGTCTAAGTGTCTCAAGTAGCCGGGGCTTTTGTTTGGGCCTAATCCATATGGTCTGATGGCTTTCCTCTCATCTCAAGATGAATGTGGTAGAAAATATAAATCAAAGAAACGTCCTTTGGCCTAGCCTTGCCTTGCCTTGCCTTATTTCCTTCTCATCCTGTTCTCTGTCCCAGCCTCTCTCACTAAGCCCTCGTCTGGCTGCATGTCTCTTCTTTCCTCTCTCCTTTTCTCAAACTCTCCTGCTTCCTGGCTTTCGTCTTTCAATTCCTCCATTTCAGTCCTGCAGCCCGGCACTACTTTTTTCTCTTGCCTCCCTTTGGCCTGCTCCCTTGGCTTTCTCCCTCTCTTCCATATCCTTCTTCCCGACTTGTCTCTTGGAGACTTTTGGCCACTTTGGACCCAAGTCTGGGCATGTTTTGGAAACTTTTCAGAGGCCTCGCTGGTGACAGGGGGGACAGCAGGCAGTGACAGGCCCGGGGCTGACAGGCTCCCCCTCCCCTAGCGGGCGCTCGGCTGCCACACCCAGCTGACGTAGAACCTTTGTCACAATGCCCGCTACCGTGGTGAGGATGCGGGCACTCTGCAGGTGACAGGGACCCAGCAGGACTTGCTGTCAGCTCAGCAATTGCTCAGTTCCCCAAAGAAGCTGAATTCTGCAAATTGCTGCTTTTGCTCTTGAAATGATGTCATCAGGTGGGTGTTTTGGTGTAATACACTGAAAACCAGAGCAGAAATGCTGAAATATTCCCATGATATGCATGGTCTCTGCACCAAACCACCATGTCTCAGCCTAAGTATGTCTGCCGCTTGTTCTTTTGTACTGACAGAAGATTGTGGAAGTACAGTATAAAAACCATCTTTATGGAGAGATCTTTCTGGTTTAGGCTTAGTCTAAGTGTCTCAAGTAGCCGGGGCTTTTGTTTGGGCCTAATCCATAACGTCTGATGGCTTTCCTCTCATCTCCAGATGAATGTGGTAGAAAATATAAATCAAAGAAACGTCCTTTGGCCTAGCCTTGCCTTGCCTTATTTCCTTCTCATCCTGTTCTCTGTCCCAGCCTCTCTCACTAAGCCCTCGTCTGGCTGCATGTCTCTTCTTTCCTCTCTCCTTTTCTCAAACTCTCCTGCTTCCTGGCTTTCGTCTTTCAATTCCTCCATTTCAGTCCTGCAGCCCGGCACTACTTTTTTCTCTTGCCTCCCTTGGGCCTGCTCCCTTGGCTTTCTCCCTCTCTTCCATATCCTTCTTCCCGACTTGTCTCTTGGAGACTTTTGGCCACTTTGGACCCAAGTCTGGGCATGTTTTGGAAACTTTTCAGAGGCCTCGCTGGTTACACGGGGGACAGCAGGCAGTGACAGGCCCGGGGCTGACAGGCTCCCCCTCCCCTAGCGGGCGCTCGGCTGCCACACCCAGCTGACGTAGAACCTTTGTCACAATGCCCGCTACCGTGGTGAGGATGCGGGCACTCTGCGGGTGACAGGGACCCAGCAGGACTTGCTGTCAGCTCAGCAATTGCTCAGTTCCCCAAAGAAGCTGAATTCTGCAAATTGCTGCTTTTGCTCTTGAAATGATGTCATCAGGTGGGTGTTTTGGTGTAATACACTGAAAACCAGAGCAGAAATGCTGAAATATTCCCATGATATGCATGGTCTCTGCACCAAACCACCATGTCTCAGCCTAAGTATGTCTGCCGCTTGTTCTTTTGTACTGCCAGCTGATTGTGGAAGTACAGTATAAAAACCATCTTTATGGAGAGATCTTTGTGGTTTAGGCTTAGTCTAAGTGTCTCAAGTAGCCGGGGCTTTTGTTTGGGCCTAATCCATAAGGTCTGATGGCTTTCCTCCTCATCTCAAGATGAATGTGGTAGAAAATATAAATCAAAGAAACGTCCTTTGGCCTAGCCTTGCCTTGCCTTGCCTTATTTCCTTCTCGTCCTGTTCTCTGTCCCAGCCTCTCTCACTAAGCCCTCGTCTGGCTGCATGTCTCTTCTTTCCTCTCTCCTTTTCTCAAACTCTCCTGCTTCCTGGCTTTCGTCTTTCAATTCCTCCATTTCAGTCCTGCAGCCCGGTACTACTTTTTCCTCTTGCCTCCCTTTGGCCTGCTCCCTTGGCTTTCTCCCTCTCTTCCATATCCTTCTTCCCGACATGTCTCTTGGAGACTTTTGGCCACTTTGGACCCAAGTCTGGGCATGTTTTGGAAACTTTTCAGAGGCCTCGCTGGTGACACGGGGGACAGCAGGCAGTGACAGGCCCGGGGCTGACAGGCTCCCCCTCCCCTAGCGGGCGCTCGGCTGCCACACCCAGCTGACATAGAACCTTTGTCACAATGCCCGCTACCGTGGTGAGGATGCGGGCACTCTGCAGGTGACAGGGACCCAGCAGGACTTGCTGTCAGCTCAGCAATTGCTCAGTTCCCCAAAGAAGTTGAATTTTGCAAATTGCTGCTTTGCTCTTGCAATGATGTCATCAGGTGGGTGTTTTGGTGTAATACACTGAAAACCAGAGCAGAAATGCTGAAATATTCCCATGATATGCATGGTCTCTGCACCAAACCACCATGTCTCAGCCTAAGTATGTCTGCCGCTTGTTCCTTTGTACTGCCAGCTGATTGTGGAAGTACAGTATAAAAACATCTTTATGGAGAGATCTTTCTGGTTTAGGCTTAGTCTAAGTGTCTCAAGTAGCCGGGGCTTTTGTTTGGGCCTAAACCATAACGTCTGATGGCTTTCCTCTCATCTCTAGATGAATGTGGTAGAAAATATAAATCAAAGAAACGTCCTTTGGCCTAGCCTTGCCTTGCCTTATTTCCTTCTCATCCTGTTCTCTGTCCCAGCCTCTCTCACTAAGCCCTCGTCTGGCTGCATGTCTCTTCTTTCCTCTCTCCTTTTCTCAAACTCTCCTGCTTCCTGGCTTTCGTCTTTCAATTCCTCCATTTCAGTCCTGCAGCCCGGCACTACTTTTTTCTCTTGCCTCCCTTGGGCCTGCTCCCTTGCCTTTCTCCCTCTCTTCCATATCCTTCTTCCCGACTTGTCTCTTGGAGACTTTTGGCCACTTTGGACCCAAGTCTGGCCATGTTTTGGAAACTTTTCAGAGGCCTCGCTGGTTACACGGGGGACAGCAGGCAGTGACAGGCCCGGGGCTGACAGGCTCCCCCTCCCCTAGCGGGCGCTCGGCTGCCACACCCAGCTGACGTAGAACCTTTGTCACAATGCCCGCTACCGTGGTGAGGATGCGGGCACTCTGCAGGTGACAGGGACCCAGCAGGACTTGCTGTCAGCTCAGCAATTGCTCAGTTCCCCAAAGAAGTTGAATTTTGCAAATTGCTGCTTTGCTCTTGCAATGATGTCATCAGGTGGGTGTTTTGGTGTAATACACTGAAAACCAGAGCAGAAATGCTGAAATATTCCCATGATATGCATGGTCTCTGCACCAAACCACCATGTCTCAGCCTAAGTATGTCTGCCGCTTGTTCCTTTGTACTGCCAGCTGATTGTGGAAGTACAGTATAAAAACCATCTTTATGGAGAGATCTTTCCGGTTTAGGCTTAGTCTAAGTGTCTCAAGTAGCCAGGGCTTTTGTTTGGGCCTAATCCATATGGTCTGATGGCTTTCCTCTCATCTCAAGATGAATGTGGTAGAAAATATAAATCAAAGAAACGTCCTTTGGCCTAGCCTTGCCTTGCCTTATTTCCTTCTCATCCTGTTCTCTGTCCCAGCCTCTCTCACTAAGCCCTCGTCTGGCTGCATGTCTCTTCTTTCCTCTCTCCTTTTCTCAAACTCTCCTGCTTCCTGGCTTTCGTCTTTCAATTCCTCCATTTCCTTCCTGCAGCCCGGCACTACTTTTTCCTCTTGCCTCCCTTTGGCCTGCTCCCTTGGCTTTCTCCCTCTCTTCCATATTCTTCTTCCCGACTTGTCTCTTGGAGACTTTTGGCCACTTTGGACCCAAGTCTGGGCATGTTTTGGAAACTTTTCAGAGGCCTCGCTGGTGACACGGGGGAGAGCAGGCAGTGACAGGCCCGGGGCTGACAGGCTCCCCCTCCCCTAGCGGGCGCTCGGCTGCCACACCCAGCTGACGTAGAACCTTTGTCACAATGCCCGCTACCGTGGTGAGGATGCGGGCACTCTGCAGGTGACAGGGACCCAGCAGGATTTGCTGTCAGCTCAGCAATTGCTCAGTTCCCCAAAGAAGCTGAATTCTGCAAATTGCTGCTTTTGCTCTTGAAATGATGTCATCAGGTGGGTGTTTTGGTGTAATACACTGAAAACCAGAGCAGAAATGCTGAAATATTCCCATGATATGCATGGTCTCTACACCAAACCACCATGTCTCAGCCTAAGTATGTCTGCCGCTTGTTCTTTTGTACTGCCAGCTGATTGTGGAAGTACAGTATAAAAACCATCTTTATGGAGAGATCTTTCTGGTTTAGGCTTAGTCTAAGTGTCTCGAGTAGCCGGGGCTTTTGTTTGGGCCTAAACCATAACGTCTGATGGCTTTCCTCTCATCTCAAGATGAATGTGGTAGAAAATATAAATCAAAGAAACGTCCTTTGGCCTAGCCTTGCCTTGCCTTATTTCCTTCTCATCCTGTTCTCTGTCCCAGCCTCTCTTACTAAGCCCTCGTCTGGCTGCATGTCTCTTCTTTCCTCTCTCCTTTTCTCAAACTCTCCTGCTTCCTGGCTTTCATCTTTCAATTCCTCCATTTCAGTCCTGCAGCCCGGCACTACTTTTTTCTCTTGCCTCCCTTGGGCCTGCTCCCTTGGCTTTCTCCCTCTCTTCCATATCCTTCTTCCCGACTTGTCTCTTGGAGACTTTTGGCCACTTTGGACCCAAGTCTGGGCATGTTTTGGAAACTTTTCAGAGGCCTCGCTGGTGACACGGGGGACAGCAGGCAGTGACAGGCCCGGGGCTGACAGGCTCCCCCTCCCCTAGCGGGCGCTCGGCTGCCACACCCAGCTGACGTAGAACCTTTGTCACAATGCCCGCTACCGTGGTGAGGATGCGGGCACTCTGCAGGTGACAGGGACCCAGCAGGACTTGCTGTCAGCTCAGCAATTGCTCAGTTCCCCAAAGAAGCTGAATTCTGCAAATTGCTGCTTTTGCTCTTGAAATGATGTCATCAGGTGGGTGTTTTGGTGTAATACACTGAAAACCAGAGCAGAAATGCTGAAATATTCCCATGATATGCATGGTCTCTACACCAAACCACCATGTCTCAGCCTAAGTATGTCTGCCGCTTGTTCTTTTGTACTGCCAGCTGATTGTGGAAGTACAGTATAAAAACCATCTTTATGGAGAGATCTTTCTGGTTTAGGCTTAGTCTAAGTGTCTCAAGTAGCCGGGGCTTTTGTTTGGGCCTAAACCATAACGTCTGATGGCTTTCCTCTCATGTCAAGATGAATGTGGTAGAAAATATAAATCAAAGAAACGTCCTTTGGCCTAGCCTTGCCTTGCCTTATTTCCTTCTCATCCTGTTCTCTGTCCCAGCCTCTCTCACTAAGCCCTCGTCTGGCTGCATGTCTCTTCTTTCCTCTCTCCTTTTCTCAAACTCTCCTGCTTCCTGGCTTTCATCTTTCAATTCCTCCATTTCAGTCCTGCAGCCCGGCACTACTTTTTTCTCTTGCCTCCCTTGGGCCTGCTCCCTTGGCTTTCTCCCTCTCTTCCATATCCTTCTTCCCGACTTGTCTCTTGGAGACTTTTGGCCACTTTGGACCCAAGTCTGGGCATGTTTTGGAAACTTTTCAGAGGCCTCGCTGGTGACACGGGGGACAGCAGGCAGTGACAGGCCCGGGGCTGACAGGCTCCCCCTCCCCTAGCGGGCGCTCGGCTGCCACACCCAGCTGACGTAGAACCTTTGTCACAATGCCCGCTACCGTGGTGAGGATGCGGGCACTCTGCAGGTGACAGGGACCCAGCAGGACTTGCTGTCAGCTCAGCAATTGCTCAGTTCCCCAAAGAAGCTGAATTCTGCAAATTGCTGCTTTTGCTCTTGAAATGATGTCATCAGGTGCGTGTTTTGGTGTAATACACTGAAAACCAGAGCAGAAATGCTGAAATATTCCCATGATATGCATGGTCTCTGCACCAAACCACCATGTCTCAGCCTAAGTATGTCTGCCGCTTGTTCTTTTGTACTGCCAGCTGATTGTGGAAGTACAGTATAAAACCCATCTTTATGGAGAGATCTTTCTGGTTTAGGCTTAGTCTAAGTGTCTCAAGTAGCCGGGGCTTTTGTTTGGGCCTAATCCATAAGGTCTGATGGCTTTCCTCCTCATCTCAAGATGAATGTGGTAGAAAATATAAATCAAAGAAACGTCCTTTGGCCTAGCCTTGCCTTGCCTTGCCTTATTTCCTTCTCATCCTGTTCTCTGTCCCAGCCTCTCTCACTAAGCCCTCGTCTGGCTGCATGTCTCTTCTTTCCTCTCTCCTTTTCTCAAACTCTCCTGCTTCCTGGCTTTCGTCTTTCAATTCCTCCATTTCAGTCCTGCAGCCCGGCACTACTTTTTCCTCTTGCCTCCCTTTGGCCTGCTCCCTTGGCTTTCTCCCTCTCTTCCATATCCTTCTTCCCGACTTGTCTCTTGGAGACTTTTGGCCACTTTGGAGCCAAGTCTGGGCATGTTTTGGAAACTTTTCAGAGGCCTCGCTGGTGACACGGGGGACAGCAGGCAGTGACAGGCCCGGGGCTGACAGGCTCCCCCTCCCCTAGCGGGCGCTCGGCTGCCACACCCAGCTGACGTAGAACCTTTGTCACAATGCCCGCTACCGTGGTGAGGATGCGGGCACTCTGCAGGTGACAGGGACCCAGCAGGACTTGCTGTCAGCTCAGCAATTGCTCAGTTCCCCAAAGAAGCTGAATTCTGCAAATTGCTGCTTTTGCTCTTGAAATGATGTCATCAGGTGGGTGTTTTGGTGTAATACACTGAAAACCAGAGCAGAAATGCTGAAATATTCCCATGATATGCATGGTCTCTGCACCAAACCACCATGTCTCAGCCTAAGTATGTCTGCCGCTTGTTCTTTTGTACTGCCAGCTGATTGTGGAAGTACAGTATAAAAACCATCTTTATGGAGAGATCTTTCTGGTTTAGGCTTAGTCTAAGTGTCTCAAGTAGCCGGGGCTTTTGTTTGGGCCTAATCCATATGGTCTGATGGCTTTCCTCTCATCTCAAGATGAATGTGGTAGAAAATATAAATCAAAGAAACGTCCTTTGGCCTAGCCTTGCCTTGCCTTATTTCCTTCTCATCCTGTTCTCTGTCCCAGCCTCTCTCACTAAGCCCTCGTCTGGCTGCATGTCTCTTCTTTCCTCTCTCCTTTTCTCAAACTCTCCTGCTTCCTGGCTTTCGTCTTTCAATTCCTCCATTTCAGTCCTGCAGCCCGGCACTACTTTTTTCTCTTGCCTCCCTTGGGCCTGCTCCCTTGGCTTTCTCCCTCTCTTCCATATCCTTCTTCCCGACTTGTCTCTTGGAGACTTTTGGCCACTTTGGACCCAAGTCTGGGCATGTTTTGGAAACTTTTCAGAGGCCTCGCTGGTGACACGGGGGACAGCAGGCAGTGACAGGCCCGGGGCTGACAGGCTCCCCCTCCCCTAGCGGGCGCTCGGCTGCCACACCCAGCTGACGTAGAACCTTTGTCACAATGCCCGCTACCGTGGTGAGGATGCGGGCACTCTGCAGGTGACAGGGACCCAGCAGGACTTGCTGTCAGCTCAGCAATTGCTCAGTTCCCCAAAGAAGCTGAATTCTGCAAATTGCTGCTTTTGCTCTTGAAATGATGTCATCAGGTGGGTGTTTTGGTGTAATACACTGAAAACCAGAGCAGAAATGCTGAAATATTCCCATGATATGCATGGTCTCTGCACCAAACCACCATGTCTCAGCCTAAGTATGTCTGCCGCTTGTTCTTTTGTACTGCCAGCTGATTGTGGAAGTACAGTATAAAAACCATCTTTATGGAGAGATCTTTCTGGTTTAGGCTTAGTCTAAGTGTCTCAAGTAGCCGGGGCTTTTGTTTGGGCCTAAACCATAACGTCTGATGGCTTTCCTCTCATCTCAAGATGAATGTGGTAGAAAATATAAATCAAAGAAACGTCCTTTGGCCTAGCCTTGCCTTGCCTTATTTCCTTCTCATCCTGTTCTCTGTCCCAGCCTCTCTCACTAAGCCCTCGTCTGGCTGCATGTCTCTTCTTTCCTCTCTCCTTTTCTCAAACTCTCCTGCTTCCTGGCTTTCGTCTTTCAATTCCTCCATTTCAGTCCTGCAGCCCGGCACTACTTTTTTCTCTTGCCTCCCTTGGGCCTGCTCCCTTGGCTTTCTCCCTCTCTTCCATATCCTTCTTCCCGACTTGTCTCTTGGAGACTTTTGGCCACTTTGGACCCAAGTCTGGGCATGTTTTGGAAACTTTTCAGAGGCCTCGCTGGTGACACGGGGGACAGCAGGCAGTGACAGGCCCGGGGCTGACAGGCTCCCCCTCCCCTAGCGGGCGCTCGGCTGCCACACCCAGCTGACGTAGAACCTTTGTCACAATGCCCGCTACCGTGGTGAGGATGCGGGCACTCTGCGGGTGACAGGGATCCAGCAGGACTTGCTGTCAGCTCAGCAATTGCTCAGTTCCCCAAAGGAGCTGAATTCTGCAAATTGCTGCTTTTGCTCTTGAAATGATGTCATCAGGTGGGTGTTTTGGTGTAATACACTGAAAACCAGAGCAGAAATGCTGAAATATTCCCATGATATGCATGGTCTCTGCACCAAACCACCATGTCTCAGCCTAAGTATGTCTGCCGCTTGTTCTTTTGTACTGCCAGCTGATTGTGGAAGTACAGTATAAAAACCATCTTTATGGAGAGAGCTTTCTGGTTTAGGCTTAGTCTAAGTGTCTCAAGTAGCCGGGGCTTTTGTTTGGGCCTAAACCATAACGTCTGATGGCTTTCCTCTCATCTCAAGATGAATGTGGTAGAAAATATAAATCAAAGAAACGTCCTTTGGCCTAGCCTTGCCTTGCCTTGCCTTATTTCCTTCTCGTCCTGTTCTCTGTCCCAGCCTCTCTCACTAAGCCCTCGTCTGGCTGCATGTCTCTTCTTTCCTCTCTCCTTTTCTCAAACTCTCCTGCTTCCTGGCTTTCGTCTTTCAATTCCTCCATTTCCTTCCTGCAGCCCGGCACTACTTTTTCCTCTTGCCTCCCTTTGGCCTGCTCCCTTGGCTTTCTCCCTCTCTTCCATATTCTTCTTCCCGACTTGTCTCTTGGAGACTTTTGGCCACTTTGGACCCAAGTCTGGGCATGTTTTGGAAACTTTTCAGAGGCCTCGCTGGTGACAGGGGGGACAGCAGGCAGTGACAGGCCCGGGGCTGACAGGCTCCCCCTCCCCTAGTGGGCGCTCGGCTGCCACACCCAGCTGACGTAGAACCTTTGTCACAATGCCCGCTACCGTGGTGAGGATGCGGGCACTCTGCAGGTGACAGGGACCCAGCAGGACTTGCTGTCAGCTCAGCAATTGCTCAGTTCCCCAAAGAAGCTGAATTCTGCAAATTGCTGCTTTTGCTCTTGAAATGATGTCATCAGGTGGGTGTTTTGGTGTAATACACTGAAAACCAGAGCAGAAATGCTGAAATATTCCCATGATATGCATGGTCTCTGCACCAAACCACCATGTCTCAGCCTAAGTATGTCTGCCGCTTGTTCTTTTGTACTGCCAGCTGATTGTGGAAGTACAGTATAAAAACCATCTTTATGGAGAGAGCTTTCTGGTTTAGGCTTGGTCTAAGTGTCTCAAGTAGCCGGGGCTTTTGTTTGGGCCTAAACCATAATGTCTGATGGCTTTCCTCTCATCTCAAGATGAATGTGGTAGAAAATATAAATCAAAGAAACGTCCTTTGGCCTAGCCTTGCCTTGCCTTATTTCCTTCTCATCCTGTTCTCTGTCCCAGCCTCTCTCACTAAGCCCTCGTCTGGCTGCATGTCTCTTCTTTCCTCTCTCCTTTTCTCAAACTCTCCTGCTTCCTGGCTTTCGTCTTTCAATTCCTCCATTTCAGTCCTGCAGCCCGGCACTACTTTTTTCTCTTGCCTCCCTTGGGCCTGCTCCCTTGGCTTTCTCCCTCTCTTCCATATCCTTCTTCCCGACTTGTCTCTTGGAGACTTTTGGCCACTTTGGAGCCAAGTCTGGGCATGTTTTGGAAACTTTTCAGAGGCCTCGCTGGTGACACGGGGGACAGCAGGCAGTGACAGGCCCGAGGCTGACAGGCTCCCCCTCCCCTAGCGGGCGCTCGGCTGCCACACCCAGCTGACGTAGAACCTTTGTCACAATGCCCGCTACCGTGGTGAGGATGCGGGCACTCTGCGGGTGACAGGGACCCAGCAGGACTTGCTGTCAGCTCAGCAATTGCTCAGTTCCCCAAAGGAGCTGAATTCTGCAAATTGCAGCTTTTGCTCTTGAAATGATGTCATCAGGTGGGTGTTTTGGTGTAATACACTGAAAACCAGAGCAGAAATGCTGAAATATTCCCATGATATGCATGGTCTCTGCACCAAACCACCATGTCTCAGCCTAAGTATGTCTGCCGCTTGTTCTTTTGTACTGCCAGCTGATTGTGGAAGTACAGTATAAAAACCATCTTTATGGAGAGAGCTTTCTGGTTTAGGCTTAGTCTAAGTGTCTCAAGTAGCCGGGGCTTTTGTTTGGGCCTAATCCATATGGTCTGATGGCTTTCCTCTCATCTCAAGATGAATGTGGTAGAAAATATAAATCAAAGAAACGTCCTTTGGCCTAGCCTTGCCTTGCCTTATTTCCTTCTCATCCTGTTCTCTGTCCCAGCCTCTCTCACTAAGCCCTCGTCTGGCTGCATGTCTCTTCTTTCCTCTCTCCTTTTCTCAAACTCTCCTGCTTCCTGGCTTTCGTCTTTCAATTCCTCCATTTCAGTCCTGCAGCCCGGCACTACTTTTTTCTCTTGCCTCCCTTGGGCCTGCTCCCTTGGCTTTCTCCCTCTCTTCCATATCCTTCTTCCCGACTTGTCTCTTGGAGACTTTTGGCCACTTTGGAGCCAAGTCTGGGCATGTTTTGGAAACTTTTCAGAGGCCTCGCTGGTGACACGGGGGACAGCAGGCAGTGACAGGCCCGGGGCTGACAGGCTCCCCCTCCCCTAGCGGGCACTCGGCTGCCACACCCAGCTGACGTAGAACCTTTGTCACAATGCCCGCTACCGTGGTGAGGATGCGGGCACTCTGCGGGTGACAGGGACCCAGCAGGACTTGCTGTCAGCTCAGCAATTGCTCAGTTCCCCAAAGGAGCTGAATTCTGCAAATTGCTGCTTTTGCTCTTGAAATGATGTCATCAGGTGGGTGTTTTGGTGTAATACACTGAAAACCAGAGCAGAAATGCTGAAATATTCCCATGATATGCATGGTCTCTGCACCAAACCACCATGTCTCAGCCTAAGTATGTCTGCCGCTTGTTCTTTTGTACTACCAGCTGATTGTGGAAGTACAGTACAAAAACCATCTTTATGGAGAGATCTTTCTGGTTTAGGCTTAGTCTAAGTGTCTCACGTAGCCGGGGCTTTTGTTTGGGCCTAATCCATAAGGTCTGATGGCTTTCCTCCTCATCTCAAGATGAATGTGGTAGAAAATATAAATCAAAGAAACGTCCTTTGGCCTAGCCTTGCCTTGCCTTGCCTTATTTCCTTCTCGTCCTGTTCTCTGTCCCAGCCTCTCTCACTAAGCCCTCGTCTGGCTGCATGTCTCTTCTTTCCTCTCTCTTTTTCTCAAACTCTCCTGCTTCCTGGCTTTCGTCTTTCAATTCCTCCATTTCCTTCCTGCAGCCCGGCACTACTTTTTCCTCTTGCCTCCCTTTGGCCTGCTCCCTTGGCTTTCTCCCTCTCTTCCATATTCTTCTTCCCGACTTGTCTCTTGGAGACTTTTGGCCACTTTGCACCCAAGTCTGGGCATGTTTTGGAAACTTTTCAGAGGCCTCGCTGGTGACACGGGGGACAGCAGGCAGTGACAGGCCCGGGGCTGACAGGCTCCCCCTCCCCTAGCGGGCGCTCGGCTGCCACACCCAGCTGACGTAGAACCTTTGTCACAATGCCCGCTACCGTGGTGAGGATGCGGGCACTCTGCAGGTGACAGGGACCCAGCAGGACTTGCTGTCAGCTCAGCAATTGCTCAGTTCCCCAAAGAAGCTGAATTCTGCAAATTGCTGCTTTTGCTCTTGAAATGATGTCATCAGGTGGGTGTTTTGGTGTAATACACTGAAAACCAGAGCAGAAATGCTGAAATATTCCCATGATATGCATGGTCTCTGCACCAAACCACCATGTCTCAGCCTAAGTATGTCTGCCGCTTGTTCTTTTGTACTGCCAGCTGATTGTGGAAGTACAGTATAAAAACCATCTTTATGGAGAGAGCTTTCTGGTTTAGGCTTGGTCTAAGTGTCTCAAGTAGCCGGGGCTTTTGTTTGGGCCTAAACCATAATGTCTGATGGCTTTCCTCTCATCTCAAGATGAATGTGGTAGAAAATATAAATCAAAGAAACGTCCTTTGGCCTAGCCTTGCCTTGCCTTATTTCCTTCTCATCCTGTTCTCTGTCCCAGCCTCTCTCACTAAGCCCTCGTCTGGCTGCATGTCTCTTCTTTCCTCTCTCCTTTTCTCAAACTCTCCTGCTTCCTGGCTTTCGTCTTTCAATTCCTCCATTTCAGTCCTGCAGCCCGGCACTACTTTTTTCTCTTGCCTCCCTTGGGCCTGCTCCCTTGGCTTTCTCCCTCTCTTCCATATCCTTCTTCCCGACTTGTCTCTTGGAGACTTTTGGCCACTTTGGACCCAAGTCTGGGCATGTTTTGGAAACTTTTCAGAGGCCTCGCTGGTGACACGGGGGACAGCAGGCAGTGACAGGCCCGGGGCTGACAGGCTCCCCCTCCCCTAGCGGGCGCTCGGCTGCCACACCCAGCTGACGTAGAACCTTTGTCACAATGCCCGCTACCGTGGTGAGGATGCGGGCACTCTGCGGGTGACAGGGACCCAGCAGGACTTGCTGTCAGCTCAGCAATTGCTCAGTTCCCCAAAGGAGCTGAATTCTGCAAATTGCAGCTTTTGCTCTTGAAATGATGTCATCAGGTGGGTGTTTTGGTGTAATACACTGAAAACCAGAGCAGAAATGCTGAAATATTCCCATGATATGCATGGTCTCTGCACCAAACCACCATGTCTCAGCCTAAGTATGTCTGCCGCTTGTTCTTTTGTACTGCCAGCTGATTGTGGAAGTACAGTATAAAAACCATCTTTATGGAGAGAGCTTTCTGGTTTAGGCTTAGTCTAAGTGTCTCAAGTAGCCGGGGCTTTTGTTTGGGCCTAATCCATATGGTCTGATGGCTTTCCTCTCATCTCAAGATGAATGTGGTAGAAAATATAAATCAAAGAAACGTCCTTTGGCCTAGCCTTGCCTTGCCTTATTTCCTTCTCATCCTGTTCTCTGTCCCAGCCTCTCTCACTAAGCCCTCGTCTGGCTGCATGTCTCTTCTTTCCTCTCTCCTTTTCTCAAACTCTCCTGCTTCCTGGCTTTCGTCTTTCAATTCCTCCATTTCAGTCCTGCAGCCCGGCACTACTTTTTTCTCTTGCCTCCCTTGGGCCTGCTCCCTTGGCTTTCTCCCTCTCTTCCATATCCTTCTTCCCGACTTGTCTCTTGGAGACTTTTGGCCACTTTGGACCCAAGTCTGGGCATGTTTTGGAAACTTTTCAGAGGCCTCGCTGGTGACACGGGGGACAGCAGGCAGTGACAGGCCCGGGGCTGACAGGCTCCCCCTCCCCTAGCGGGCGCTCGGCTGCCACACCCAGCTGACGTAGAACCTTTGTCACAATGCCCGCTACCGTGGTGAGGATGCGGGCACTCTGCGGGTGACAGGGACCCAGCAGGACTTGCTGTCAGCTCAGCAATTGCTCAGTTCCCCAAAGGAGCTGAATTCTGCAAATTGCTGCTTTTGCTCTTGAAATGATGTCATCAGGTGGGTGTTTTGGTGTAATACACTGAAAACCAGAGCAGAAATGCTGAAATATTCCCATGATATGCATGGTCTCTGCACCAAACCACCATGTCTCAGCCTAAGTATGTCTGCCGCTTGTTCTTTTGTACTACCAGCTGATTGTGGAAGTACAGTACAAAAACCATCTTTATGGAGAGATCTTTCTGGTTTAGGCTTAGTCTAAGTGTCTCAAGTAGCCGGGGCTTTTGTTTGGGCCTAATCCATAAGGTCTGATGGCTTTCCTCCTCATCTCAAGATGAATGTGGTAGAAAATATAAATCAAAGAAACGTCCTTTGGCCTAGCCTTGCCTTGCCTTGCCTTATTTCCTTCTCGTCCTGTTCTCTGTCCCAGCCTCTCTCACTAAGCCCTCGTCTGGCTGCATGTCTCTTCTTTCCTCTCTCCTTTTCTCAAACTCTCCTGCTTCCTGGCTTTCGTCTTTCAATTCCTCCATTTCAGTCCTGCAGCCCGGCACTACTTTTTCCTCTTGCCTCCCTTTGGCCTGCTCCCTTGGCTTTCTCCCTCTCTTCCATATTCTTCTTCCCGACTTGTCTCTTGGAGACTTTTGGCCACTTTGCACCCAAGTCTGGGCATGTTTTGGAAACTTTTCAGAGGCCTCGCTGGTGACACGGGGGACAGCAGGCAGTGACAGGCCCGGGGCTGACAGGCTCCCCCTCCCCTAGCGGGCGCTCGGCTGCCACACCCAGCTGACGTAGAACCTTTGTCACAATGCCCGCTACCGTGGTGAGGATGCGGGCACTCTGCGGGTGACAGGGACCCAGCAGGACTTGCTGTCAGCTCAGCAATTGCTCAGTTCCCCAAAGAAGCTGAATTCTGCAAATTGCTGCTTTTGCTCTTGAAATGATGTCATCAGGTGGGTGTTTTGGTGTAATACACTGAAAACCAGAGCAGAAATGCTGAAATATTCCCATGATATGCATGGTCTCTGCACCAAACCACCATGTCTCAGCCTAAGTATGTCTGCCGCTTGTTCTTTTGTACTGCCAGCTGATTGTGGAAGTACAGTATAAAAACCATCTTTATGGAGAGATCTTTCTGGTTTAGGCTTAGTCTAAGTGTCTCAAGTAGCCGGGGCTTTTGTTTGGGCCTAATCCATAAGGTCTGATGGCTTTCCTCCTCATCTCAAGATGAATGTGGTAGAAAATATAAATCAAAGAAACGTCCTTTGGCCTAGCCTTGCCTTGCCTTGCCTTATTTCCTTCTCGTCCTGTTCTCTGTCCCAGCCTCTCTCACTAAGCCCTCGTCTGGCTGCATGTCTCTTCTTTCCTCTCTCCTTTTCTCAAACTCTCCTGCTTCCTGGCTTTCGTCTTTCAATTCCTCCATTTCAGTCCTGCAGCCTGGCACTACTTTTTCCTCTTGCCTCCCTTTGGCCTGCTCCCTTGGCTTTCTCCCTCTCTTCCATATTCTTCTTCCCGACTTGTCTCTTGGAGACTTTTGGCCACTTTGGACCCAAGTCTGGGCATGTTTTGGAAGCTTTTCAGAGGCCTCGCTGGTGACAGGGGGGACAGCAGGCAGTGACAGGCCCGGGGCTGACAGGCTCCCCCTCCCCTAGCGGGCGCTCGGCTGCCACACCCAGCTGACGTAGAACCTTTGTCACAATGCCCGCTACCGTGGTGAGGATGCGGGCACTCTGCAGGTGACAGGGACCCAGCAGGACTTGCTGTCAGCTCAGCAATTGCTCAGTTCCCCAAAGAAGCTGAATTCTGCAAATTGCTGCTTTTGCTCTTGAAATGATGTCATCAGGTGGGTGTTTTGGTGTAATACACTGAAAACCAGAGCAGAAATGCTGAAATATTCCCATGATATGCATGGTCTCTACACCAAACCACCATGTCTCAGCCTAAGTATGTCTGCCGCTTGTTCTTTTGTACTGCCAGCTGATTGTGGAAGTACAGTACAAAAACCATCTTTATGGAGAGATCTTTCTGGTTTAGGCTTAGTCTAAGTGTCTCAAGTAGCCGGGGCTTTTGTTTGGGCCTAATCCATATGGTCTTATGGCTTTCCTCTCATCTCAAGATGAATGTGGTAGAAAATATAAATCAAAGAAACGTCCTTTGGCCTAGCCTTGCCTTGCCTTATTTCCTTCTCATCCTGTTCTCTGTCCCAGCCTCTCTCACTAAGCCCTCGTCTGGCTGCATGTCTCTTCTTTCCTCTCTCCTTTTCTCAAACTCTCCTGCTTCCTGGCTTTCGTCTTTCAATTCCTCCATTTCAGTCCTGCAGCCCGGCACTACTTTTTTCTCTTGCCTCCCTTGGGCCTGCTCCCTTGGCTTTCTCCCTCTCTTCCATATTCTTCTTCCCGACTTGTCTCTTGGAGACTTTTGGCCACTTTGGACCCAAGTCTGGGCATGTTTTGGAAACTTTTCGGAGGCCTCACTGGTGACACGGGGGACAGCAGGCAGTGACAGGCCCGGGGCTGACAGGCTCCCCCTCCCCTAGTGGGCGCTCGGCTGCCACACCCAGCTGACGTAGAACCTTTGTCACAATGCCCGCTATCGTGGTGAGGATGCGGGCACTCTGCAGGTGACAGGGACCCAGCAGGACTTGCTGTCAGCTCAGCAATTGCTCAGTTCCCCAAAGAAGCTGAATTCTGCAAATTGCTGCTTTTGCTCTTGAAATGATGTCATCAGGTGGGTGTTTTGGTGTAATACACTGAAAACCAGAGCAGAAATGCTGAAATATTCCCATGATATGCATGGTCTCTGCACCAAACCACCATGTCTCAGCCTAAGTATGTCTGCCGCTTGTTCTTTTGTACTACCAGCTGATTGTGGAAGTACAGTATAAAAACCATCTTTATGGAGAGATCTTTCTGGTTTAGGCTTAGTCTAAGTGTCTCAAGTAGCCGGGGCTTTTGTTTGGGCCTAATCCATATGGTCTGATGGCTTTCCTCTCATCTCAAGATGAATGTGGTAGAAAATATAAATCAAAGAAATGTCCTTTGGCCTAGCCTTGCCTTGCCTTGCCTTATTTCCTTCTCGTCCTGTTCTCTGTCCCAGCCTCTCTCACTAAGCCCTCGTCTGGCTGCATGTCTCTTCTTTCCTCTCTCCTTTTCTCAAACTCTCCTGCTTCCTGGCTTTCGTCTTTCAATTCCTCCATTTCAGTCCTGCAGCCCGGCACTACTTTTTCCTCTTGCCTCCCTTTGGCCTGCTCCCTTGGCTTTCTCCCTCTCTTCCATATCCTTCTTCCCGACTTGTCTCTTGGAGACTTTTAGCCACTTTGGAGTCAAGTCTGGGGATGTTTTGGAAACTTTTCAGAGGCCTCGCTGGTGACACGGGGGACAGCAGGCAGTGACAGGCCCGGGGCTGACAGGCTCCCCCTTCCCTAGCGGGCGCTCGGCTGCCACACCCAGCTGATATAGAACCTTAGTCACAATGCCCGCTACCGTGGTGAGGATGCGGGCACTCTGCAGGTGACAGGGACCCAGCAGGACTTGCTGTCAGCTCAGCAATTGCTCAGTTCCCCAAAGAAGCTGAATTCTGCAAATTGCTGCTTTTACTCTTGAAATGATGTCATCAGGTGGGTGTTTTGGTGTAATACACTGAAAACCAGAGCAGAAATGCTGAAATATTCCCATGATATGCATGGTCTCTGCACCAAACCACCATGAGTCAGCCTAAGTATGTCTGCCGCTTGTTCTTTTGTACTGCCAGCTGATTGTGGAAGTACAGTATAAAAACCATCTTTATGGAGAGATCTTTCTGGTTTAGGCTTAGTCTAAGTGTCTCAAGTAGCCGGGGCTTTTGTTTGGGCCTAATCCATATGGTCTGATGCCTTTCCTCTCATCTCAAGATGAATGTGGTAGAAAATATAAATCAAAGAAACGTCCTTTGGCCTAGCCTTGCCTTGCCTTATTTCCTTCTCATCCTGTTCTCTGTCCCAGCCTCTCTCACTAACCCCTCGTCTGGCTGCATGTCTCTTTTTTCCTCTCTCCTTTTCTCAAACTCTCCTGCTTCCTGGCTTTCGTCTTTCAATTCCTCCATTTCAGTCCTGCAGCCCGGCACTACTTTTTTCTCTTGCCTCCCTTGGGCCTGCTCCCTTGGCTTTCTCCCTCTCTTCCATATCCTTCTTCCCGACTTGTCTCTTGGAGACTTTTGGCCACTTTGGACCCAAGTCTGGGCATGTTTTGGAAACTTTTCAGAGGCCTCGCTGGTGACAGGGGGGACAGCAGGCAGTGACAGGCCCGGGCCTGACAGGCTCCCCCTCCCCTAGCGGGCGCTCGGCTGCCACACCCAGCTGACGTAGAACCTTTGTCACAATGCCCGCTACCGTGGTGAGGATGCGGGCACTCTGCAGGTGACAGGGACCCAGCAGGACTTGCTGTCAGCTCAGCAATTGCTCAGTTCCCCAAAGAAGCTGAATTCTGCAAATTGCTGCTTTTGCTCTTGAAATGATGTCATCAGGTGGGTGTTTTGGTGTAATACACTGAAAACCAGAGCAGAAATGCTGAAATATTCCCATGATATGCATGGTCTCTGCACCAAACCACCATGTCTCAGCCTAAGTATGTCTGCCGCTTGTTCTTTTGTACTGCCAGCTGATTGTGGAAGTACAGTATAAAAACCATCTTTATGGAGAGATCTTTCTGGTTTAGGCTTAGTCTAAGTGTCTCAAGTAGCCGGGGCTTTTGTTTGGGCCTAATCCATATGATATGATGGCTTTCCTCTCATCTCAAGATGAATGTGGTAGAAAATATAAATCAAAGAAACGTCCTTTGGCCTAGCCTTGCCTTGCCTTATTTCCTTCTCATCCTGTTCTCTGTCCCAGCCTCTCTCACTAAGCCCTCGTCTGGCTGCATGTCTCTTCTTTCCTCTCTCCTTTTCTCAAACTCTCCTGCTTCCTGGCTTTCGTCTTTCAATTCCTCCATTTCAGTCCTGCAGCCCGGCACTACTTTTTTCTCTTGCCTCCCTTGGGCCTGCTCCCTTGGCTTTCTCCCTCTCTTCCATATCCTTCTTCCCGACTTGTCTCTTGGAGACTTTTGGCCACTTTGCACCCAAGTCTGGGGATGTTTTGGAAACTTTTCAGAGGCCTCGCTGGTGACAGGGGGGACAGCAGGCAGTGACAGGCCCGGGGCTGACAGGCTCCCCCTTTCCTAGCGGGCGCTCGGCTGCCACACCCAGCTGACGTAGAACCTTTGTCACAATGCCCGCTACCGTGGTGAGGATGCGGGCACTCTGCAGGTGACAGGGACCCAGCAGGACTTGCTGTCAGCTCAGCAATTGCTCAGTTCCCCAAAGAAGTTTAATTTTGCAAATTGCTGCTTTGCTCTTGAAATGATGTCATCAGGTGGGTGTTTTGGTGTAATACACTGAAAACCAGAGCAGAAATGCTGAAATATTCCCATGATATGCATGGTCTCTGCACCAAACCACCATGTCTCAGCCTAAGTATGTCTGCCGCTTGTTCTTTTGTACTGACAGAATATTGTGGAAGTACAGTATAAAAACCATCTTTATGGAGAGATCTTTCTGGTTTAGGCTTAGTCTAAGTGTCTCAAGTAGCCGGGGCTTTTGTTTGGGCCTAGTCCATAAGGTCTGATGGCTTTCCTCTCATCTCAAGATGAATGTGGTAGAAAATATAAATCAAAGAAACGTCCTTTGGCCTAGCCTTGCCTTGCCTTGTTTCCTTCTCATCCTGTTCTCTGTCCCAGCCTCTCTCACTAAGCCCTCGTCTGGCTGCATGTCTCTTCTTTCCTCTCTCCTTTTCTCAAACTCTCCTGCTTCCTGGCTTTCGTCTTTCAATTCCTCCATTTCAGTCCTGCAGCCCGGCACTACTTTTTTCTCTTGCCTCCCTTGGGCCTGCTCCCTTGGCTTTCTCCCTCTCTTCCATATCCTTCTTCCCGACTTGTCTCTTGGAGACTTTTGGCCACTTTGGACCCAAGTCTGGGGATGTTTTGGAAACTTTTCAGAGGCCTCGCTGGTGACACGGGGGACAGCAGGCAGTGACAGGCCCGGGGCTGACAGGCTCCCCCTCCCTTAGCGGGCGCTCGGCTGCCACACCCAGCTGACGTAGAACCTTTGTCACAATGCCCGCTACCGTGGTGAGGATGCGGGCACTCTGCGGGTGACAGGGACCCAGCAGGACTTGCTGTCAGCTCAGCAATTGCTCAGTTCCCCAAAGAAGCTGAATTCTGCAAATTGCTGCTTTTGCTCTTGAAATGATGTCATCAGGTGGGTGTTTTGGTGTAATACACTGAAAACCAGAGCAGAAATGCTGAAATATTCCCATGATATGCATGGTCTCTGCACCAAAACACCAGGTCTCAGCCTAAGTATGTCTGCCGCTTGTTCTTTTGTACTGCCAGCTGATTGTGGAAGTACAGTATAAAAACCATCTTTATGGAGAGAGCTTTCTGGTTTAGGCTTAGTCTAAGTGTCTCAAGTAGCCGGGGCTTTTGTTTGGGCCTAATCCATAAGGTCTGATGGCTTTCCTCCTCATCTCAAGATGAATGTGGTAGAAAATATAAATCAAAGAAACGTCCTTTGGCCTAGCCTTGCCTTGCCTTGCCTTATTTCCTTCTCTTCCTGTTCTCTGTCCCAGCCTCTCTCACTAAGCCCTCGTCTGGCTGCATGTCTCTTCTTTCCTCTCTCCTTTTCTCAAACTCTCCTGCTTCCTGGCTTTCGTCTTTCAATTCCTCCATTTCAGTCCTGCAGCCCGGCACTACTTTTTCCTCTTGCCTCCCTTTGGCCTGCTCCCTTGGCTTTCTCCCTCTCTTCCATATCCTTCTTCCCGACTTGTCTCTTGGAGACTTTTGGCCACTTTGGAGTCAAGTCTGGGGATGTTTTGGAAACTTTTCAGAGGCCTCGCTGGTGACACAGGGGACAGCAGGCAGTGACAGGCCCGGGACTGACAGGCTCCCCCTCCCCTAGCGGGCGCTCGGCTGCCACACCCAGCTGACGTAGAACCTTTGTCACAATGCCCGCTACCGTGGTGAGGATGCGGGCACTCTGCAGGTGACAGGGACCCAGCAGGACTTGCTGTCAGCTCAGCAATTGCTCAGTTCCCCAAAGAAGCTGAATTCTGCAAATTGCTGCTTTTGCTCTTGAAATGATGTCATCAGGTGGGTGTTTTGGTGTAATACACTGAAAACGAGAGCAGAAATGCTGAAATATTCCCATGATATGCATGGTCTCTGCACCAAACCACCATGACTCAGCCTAAGTACATCTGCCGCTTGTTCTTTTGTACTGCCAGCTGATTGTGAAAGTACAGTATAAAAACCATCTTTATGGTAAGATCTTTGTGGTTTAGGCTTAGTCTAAGTGTCTCAAGTAGCCGGGGCTTTTGTTTGGGCCTAATCCATATGGTCTGATGGCTTTCCTCTCATCTCAAGATGAATGTGGTAGAAAATATAAATCAAAGAAACGTCCTTTGGCCTAGCCTTGCCTTGCCTTATTTCCTTCTCACCCTGTTCTCTGTCCCAGCCTCTCTCACTAACCCCTCGTCTGGCTGCATGTCTCTTCTTTCCTCTCTCCTTTTCTCAAACTCTCCTGCTTCCTGGCTTTGTCTTTCAATTCCTCCATTTCCTTCCTGCAGCCCGGCACTACTTTTTCCTCTTGCCTCCCTTGGGCCTGCTCCCTTGGCTTTCTCCCTCTCTTCCATATCCTTCTTCCCGACTTGTCTCTTGGAGACTTTTGGCCACTTTGGACCCAAGTCTGGGCATGTTTTGGAAACTTTTCAGAGGCCTCGCTGGTGACAGGGGGGACAGCAGGCAGTGACAGGCCCGGGGCTGACAGGCTCCCCCTCCCCTAGCGGGCGCTCGGCTGCCACACCCAGCTGACATAGAACCTTTGTCACAATGCCCGCTACCGTGGTGAGGATGCGGGCACTCTGCAGGTGACAGGGACCCAGCAGGACTTGCTGTCAGCTCAGCAATTGCTCAGTTCCCCAAAGAAGCTGAGTTCTGCAAATTGCTGCTTTTGCTCTTGAAATGATGTCATCAGGTGGGTGTTTTGGTGTAATACACTGAAAACCAGAGCAGAAATGCTGAAATATTCCCATGATATGCATGGTCTCTGCACCAAACCACCATGTCTCAGCCTAAGTATGTCTGCCGCTTGTTCTTTTGTACTGCCAGCTGATTGTGGAAGTACAGTATAAAAACCATCTTTATGGAGAGATCTTTCTGGTTTAGGCTTAGTCTAAGTGTCTCAAGTAGCCGGGGCTTTTGTTTGGGCCTAATCCATATGATATGATGGCTTTCCTCTCATCTCAAGATGAATGTGGTAGAAAATATAAATCAAAGAAACGTCCTTTGGCCTAGCCTTGCCTTGCCTTATTTCCTTCTCATCCTGTTCTCTGTCCCAGCCTCTCTCACTAAGCCCTCGTCTGGCTGCATGTCTCTTCTTTCCTCTCTCCTTTTCTCAAACTCTCCTGCTTCCTGGCTTTCGTCTTTCAATTCCTCCATTTCAGTCCTGCAGCCCGGCACTACTTTTTTCTCTTGCCTCCCTTGGGCCTGCTCCCTTGGCTTTCTCCCTCTCTTCCATATCCTTCTTCCCGACTTGTCTCTTGGAGACTTTTGGCCACTTTGCACCCAAGTCTGGGCATGTTTTGGAAACTTTTCAGAGGCCTCGCTGGTGACACGGGGGACAGCAGGCAGTGACAGGCCCGGGGCTGACAGGCTCCCCCTTTCCTAGCGGGCGCTCGGCTGCCACACCCAGCTGACGTAGAACCTTTGTCACAATGCCCGCTACCGTGGTGAGGATGCGGGCACTCTGCAGGTGACAGGGACCCAGCAGGACTTGCTGTCAGCTCAGCAATTGCTCAGTTCCCCAAAGAAGTTGAATTTTGCAAATTGCTGCTTTGCTCTTGAAATGATGTCATCAGGTGGGTGTTTTGGTGTAATACACTGAAAACCAGAGCAGAAATGCTGAAATATTCCCATGATATGCATGGTCTCTGCACCAAACCACCATGTCTCAGCCTAAGTATGTCTGCCGCTTGTTCTTTTGTACTGCCAGCTGATTGTGGAAGTACAGTATAAAAACCATCTTTATGGAGAGATCTTTCTGGTTTAGGCTTAGTCTAAGTGTCTCAAGTAGCCGGGGCTTTTGTTTGGGCCTAATCCATATGGTCTGATGGCTTTCCTCTCATCTCAAGATGAATGTGGTAGAAAATATAAATCAAAGAAACGTCCTTTGGCCTAGCCTTGCCTTGCCTTGCCTTATTTCCTTCTCATCCTGTTCTCTGTCCCAGCCTCTCTCACTAAGCCCTCGTCTGGCTGCATGTCTCTTCTTTCCTCTCTCCTTTTCTCAAACTCTCCTGCTTCCTGGCTTTCGTCTTTCAATTCCTCCATTTCAGTCCTGCAGCCCGGCACTACTTTTTTCTCTTGCCTCCCTTGGGCCTGCTCCCTTGGCTTTCTCCCTCTCTTCCATATTCTTCTTCCCGACTTGTCTCTTGGAGACTTTTGGCCACTTTGGACCCAAGTCTGGGCATGTTTTGGAAACTTTTCAGAGGCCTCGCTGGTTACACGGGGGACAGCAGGCAGTGACAGGCCCGGGGCTGACAGGCTCCCCCTCCCCTAGCGGGCGCTCGGCTGCCACACCCAGCTGACGTAGAACCTTTGTCACAATGCCCGCTACCGTGGTGAGGATGCGGGCACTCTGCAGGTGACAGGGACCCAGCAGGACTTGCTGTCAGCTCAGCAATTGCTCAGTTCCCCAAAGAAGCTGAATTCTGTAAATTGCTGCTTTTGCTCTTGAAATGATGTCATCAGGTGGGTGTTTTGGTGTAATACACTGAAAACCAGAGCAGAAATGCTGAAATATTCCCATGATATGCATGGTCTCTGCACCAAACCACCATGTCTCAGCCTAAGTATGTCTGCCGCTTGTTCTTTTGTACTGCCAGCTGATTGTGGAAGTACAGTATAAAAACCATCTTTATGGAGAGATCTTTCTGGTTTAGGCTTAGTCTAAGTGTCTCAAGTAGCCGGGGCTTTTGTTTGGGCCTAATCCATATGGTCTGATGGCTTTCCTCTCATCTCAAGATGAATGTGGTAGAAAATATAAATCAAAGAAACGTCCTTTGGCCTAGCCTTGCCTTGCCTTATTTTCTTCTCATCCTGTTCTATGTCCCAGCCTCTCTCACTAAGCCCTCGTGGGGCTGCATGTCTCTTCTTTCCTCTCTCCTTTTCTCAAACTCTCCTGCTTCCTGGCTTTCATCTTTCAATTCCTCCATTTCAGTCCTGCAGCCCGGCACTACTTTTTTCTCTTGCCTCCCTTGGGCCTGCTCCCTTGACTTTCTCCCTCTCTTCCATATCCTTTTCCCGACTTGTCTCCTCGAGACTTTTGGCCACTTTGGACCCAAGTCTGGGCATGTTTTGGAAACTTTTCAGAGGCCTTGCTGGTGACACGGGGGACAGCAAGCAGTGACAGGCCCGGGGCTGACAGGCTCCCCCTCCCCTAGCGGGCGCTCGGCTGCCACACCCAGCTGACGTAGAACCTTTGTCACAATGCCTGCTACCGTGCTGAGGATGCGGGCACTCTGCAGGTGACAGGGACCCAGCAGGACTTGCTGTCAGCTCAGCAATTGCTCAGTTCCCCAAAGAAGTTGAATTTTGCAAATTGCTGCTTTGCTCTTGAAATGATGTCATCAGGTGGGTGTTTTGGTGTAATACACTGAAAACCAGAGCAGAAATGCTGAAATATTCCCACGATATGCATGGTCTCTGCACCAAACCACCATGTCTCAGCCTAAGTATGTCTGCCGCTTGTTCTTTTGTACTGACAGAAGATTGTGGAAGTACAGTATAAAAACCATCTTTATGGAGAGATCTTTCTGGTTTAGGCTTAGTCTAAGTGTCTCAAGTAGCCGGGGCTTTTGTTTGGGCCTAATCCATATGGTCTGATGGCTTTCCTCTCATCTCAAGTTGATTGTGGTAGAAAATATAAATCAAAGAAACGTCCTTTGGCCTAGCATTGCCTTGCCTTGCCTTATTTCCTTCTCATCCTGTTCTCTGTCCCAGCCTCTCTCACTAAGCCCTCGTCTGGCTGCATGTCTCTTCTTTCCTCTTTCCTTTTCTCAAACTCTCCTGCTTCCTGGCTTTCCTCTTTCAATTCCTCCATTTCAGTCCTGCAGCCCGGCACTACTTTTTCCTCTTGCCTCCCTTTGGCCTGCTCCCTTGGCTTTCTCCCTCTCTTCCATATTCTTCTTCCCGACATGTCTCTTGGAGACTTTTGGCCACTTTGGACCCAAGTCTGGGCATGTTTTGGAAACTTTTCAGAGGCCTCGCTGGTGACAGGGGGGACAGCAGGCAGTGACAGGCCAGGGACTGACAGGCTCCCCCTCCCCTAGCGGGCGCTCGGCTGCCACACCCAGCTGACATAGAACCTTTGTCACAATGCCCGCTACCGTGGTGAGGATGCGGGCACTCTGCAGGTGACAGGGACCCAGCAGGACTTGCTGTCAGCTCAGCAATTGCTCAGTTCCCCAAAGAAGCTGAATTCTGCAAATTGCTGCTTTTGCTCTTGAAATGATGTCATCAGGTGGGTGTTTTGGTGTAATACACTGAAAACCAGAGCAGAAATGCTGAAATATTCCCATGATATGCATGGTCTCTGCACCAAACCACCATGTCTCAGCCTAAGTATGTCTGCCGCTTGTTCTTTTGTACTGCCAGCTGATTGTGGAAGTACAGTATAAAAACCATCTTTATGGAGAGATCTTTCTGGTTTAGGCTTAGTCTAAGTGTCTCAAGTAGCCGGGGCTTTTGTTTGGGCCTAATCCATAACGTCTGATGGCTTTCCTCTCATCTCAAGATGAATGTGGTAGAAAATATAAATCAAAGAAACGTCCTTTGGCCTAGCCTTGCTTTGCCTTATTTCCTTCTCATCCTGTTCTTTGTCCCAGCCTCTCTCACTAAGCCCTCGTCTGGCTGCATGTCTCTTCTTTCCTCTCTCCTTTTCTCAAACTCTCCTGCTTCCTGGCTTTCGTCTTTCAATTCCTCCATTTCAGTCCTGCAGCCCGGCACTACTTTTTCCTCTTGCCTCCCTTTGGCCTGCTCCCTTGGCTTTCTCCCTCTCTTCCATATCCTTCTTCCCGACTTGTCTCTTGGAGACTTTTGGCCACTTGGGAGCCAAGTCTGGGGATGTTTTGGAAACTTTTCAGAGGCCTCGCTGGTGACAGGGGGGACAGCAGGCAGTGACAGGCCCGGGGCTGACAGGCTCCCCCTCACCTAGCGGGCGCTCGGCTGCCACACCCAGCTGAGATAGAACCTTTGTCACAATGCCCGCTACCATGGTGAGGATGCGGGCACTCTGCAGGTGACAGGGACCCAGCAGGACTTGCTGTCAGCTCAGCAATTGCTCAGTTCCCCAAAGAAGTTGAATTTTGCAAATTGCTGCTTTGCTCTTGAAATGATGTCATCAGGTGGGTGTTTTGGTGTAATACACTGAAAACCAGAGCAGAAATGCTGAAATATTCCCATGATATGCATGGTCTCTGCACCAAACCACCATGTCTCAGCCTAAGTATGTCTGCCGCTTGTTCTTTTGTACTGACAGAAGATTGTGGAAGTACAGTATAAAAACCATCTTTATGGAGAGATCTTTCTGGTTTAGGCTTAGTCTAAGTGTCTCAAGTAGCCGGGGTCTTGTTTGGGCCTTGTCCATAAGGTCTGATGGCTTTCCTCTCATCTCAAGATGAATGTGGTAGAAAATATAAATCAAAGAAACGTCCTTTGGCCTAGCCTTGCTTTGCCTTATTTCCTTCTCATCCTGTTCTCTGTCCCAGCCTCTCTCACTAAGCCCTCGTCTGGCTGCATGTCTCTTCTTTCCTCTCTCCTTTTCTCAAACTCTCCTGCTTCCTGGCTTTCGTCTTTCAATTCCTCCATTTCAGTCCTGCAGCCCGGCACTACTTTTTTCTCTTGCCTCCCTTGGGCCTGCTCCCTTGACTTTCTCCCTCTCTTCCATATCCTTTTCCCGACTTGTCTCTTGGAGACTTTTGGCCACTTTGGACCCAAGTCTGGGCATGTTTTGGAAACTTTTCAGAGGCCTTGCTGGTGACACGGGGGACAGCAAGCAGTGACAGGCCTGGGGCTGACAGGCTCCCCCTCCCCTAGCGGGCGCTCGGCTGCCACACCCAGCTGACGTAGAACCTTTGTCACAATGCCCGCTACCGTGGTGAGGATGCGGGCACTCTGCAGGTGACAGGGACCCAGCAGGACTTGCTGTCAGCTCAGCAATTGCTCAGTTCCCCAAAGAAGTTGAATTTTGCAAATTGCTGCTTTGCTCTTGAAATGATGTCATCAGGTGGGTGTTTTGGTGTAATACACTGAAAACCAGAGCAGAAATGCTGAAATATTCCCACGATATGCATGGTCTCTGCACCAAACCACCATGTCTCAGCCTAAGTATGTCTGCCGCTTGTTCTTTTGTACTGACAGAAGATTGTGGAAGTACAGTATAAAAACCATCTTTATGGAGAGATCTTTCTGGTTTAGGCTTAGTCTAAGTGTCTCAAGTAGCCGGGGCTTTTGTTTGGGCCTAATCCATATGGTCTGATGGCTTTCCTCTCATCTCAAGTTGATTGTGGTAGAAAATATAAATCAAAGAAACGTCCTTTGGCCTAGCATTGCCTTGCCTTGCCTTATTTCCTTCTCATCCTGTTCTCTGTCCCAGCCTCTCTCACTAAGCCCTCGTCTGGCTGCATGTCTCTTCTTTCCTCTTTCCTTTTCTCAAACTCTCCTGCTTCCTGGCTTTCCTCTTTCAATTCCTCCATTTCAGTCCTGCAGCCCGGCACTACTTTTTCCTCTTGCCTCCCTTTGGCCTGCTCCCTTGGCTTTCTCCCTCTCTTCCATATTCTTCTTCCCGACATGTCTCTTGGAGACTTTTGGCCACTTTGGACCCAAGTCTGGGCATGTTTTGGAAACTTTTCAGAGGCCTCGCTGGTGACAGGGGGGACAGCAGGCAGTGACAGGCCAGGGACTGACAGGCTCCCCCTCCCCTAGCGGGCGCTCGGCTGCCACACCCAGCTGACGTAGAACCTTTGTCACAATGCCCGCTACCGTGGTGAGGATGCGGGCACTCTGCAGGTGACAGGGACCCAGCAGGACTTGCTGTCAGCTCAGCAATTGCTCAGTTCCCCAAAGAAGCTGAATTCTGCAAATTGCTGCTTTTGCTCTTGAAATGATGTCATCAGGTGGGTGTTTTGGTGTAATACACTGAAAACCAGAGCAGAAATGCTGAAATATTCCCATGATATGCATGGTCTCTGCACCAAACCACCATGTCTCAGCCTAAGTATGTCTGCCGCTTGTTCTTTTGTACTGCCAGCTGATTGTGGAAGTACAGTATAAAAACCATCTTTATGGAGAGATCTTTCTGGTTTAGGCTTAGTCTAAGTGTCTCAAGTAGCCGGGGCTTTTGTTTGGGCCTAATCCATAACGTCTGATGGCTTTCCTCTCATCTCAAGATGAATGTGGTAGAAAATATAAATCAAAGAAACGTCCTTTGGCCTAGCCTTGCTTTGCCTTATTTCCTTCTCATCCTGTTCTTTGTCCCAGCCTCTCTCACTAAGCCCTCGTCTGGCTGCATGTCTCTTCTTTCCTCTCTCCTTTTCTCAAACTCTCCTGCTTCCTGGCTTTCGTCTTTCAATTCCTCCATTTCAGTCCTGCAGCCCGGCACTACTTTTTCCTCTTGCCTCCCTTTGGCCTGCTCCCTTGGCTTTCTCCCTCTCTTCCATATCCTTCTTCCCGACTTGTCTCTTGGAGACTTTTGGCCACTTGGGAGCCAAGTCTGGGGATGTTTTGGAAACTTTTCAGAGGCCTCGCTGGTGACAGGGGGGACAGCAGGCAGTGACAGGCCCGGGGCTGACAGGCTCCCCCTCACCTAGCGGGCGCTCGGCTGCCACACCCAGCTGAGATAGAACCTTTGTCACAATGCCCGCTACCATGGTGAGGATGCGGGCACTCTGCAGGTGACAGGGACCCAGCAGGACTTGCTGTCAGCTCAGCAATTGCTCAGTTCCCCAAAGAAGTTGAATTTTGCAAATGGCTGCTTTGCTCTTGAAATGATGTCATCAGGTGGGTGTTTTGGTGTAATACACTGAAAACCAGAGCAGAAATGCTGAAATATTCCCATGATATGCATGGTCTCTGCACCAAACCACCATGTCTCAGCCTAAGTATGTCTGCCGCTTGTTCTTTTGTACTGACAGAAGATTGTGGAAGTACAGTATAAAAACCATCTTTATGGAGAGATCTTTCTGGTTTAGGCTTAGTCTAAGTGTCTCAAGTAGCCGGGGTCTTGTTTGGGCCTTGTCCATAAGGTCTGATGGCTTTCCTCTCATCTCAAGATGAATGTGGTAGAAAATATAAATCAAAGAAACGTCCTTTGGCCTAGCCTTGCTTTGCCTTATTTCCTTCTCATCCTGTTCTCTGTCCCAGCCTCTCTCACTAAGCCCTCGTCTGGCTGCATGTCTCTTCTTTCCTCTCTCCTTTTCTCAAACTCTCCTGCTTCCTGGCTTTCGTCTTTCAATTCCTCCATTTCAGTCCTGCAGCCCGGCACTACTTTTTTCTCTTGCCTCCCTTGGGCCTGCTCCCTTGACTTTCTCCCTCTCTTCCATATCCTTTTCCCGACTTGTCTCTTGGAGACTTTTGGCCACTTTGGACCCAAGTCTGGGCATGTTTTGGAAACTTTTCAGAGGCCTTGCTGGTGACACGGGGGACAGCAAGCAGTGACAGGCCTGGGGCTGACAGGCTCCCCCTCCCCTAGCGGGCGCTCGGCTGCCACACCCAGCTGACGTAGAACCTTTGTCACAATGCCCGCTACCGTGGTGAGGATGCGGGCACTCTGCAGGTGACAGGGACCCAGCAGGACTTGCTGTCAGCTCAGCAATTGCTCAGTTCCCCAAAGAAGTTGAATTTTGCAAATTGCTGCTTTGCTCTTGAAATGATGTCATCAGGTGGGTGTTTTGGTGTAATACACTGAAAACCAGAGCAGAAATGCTGAAATATTCCCACGATATGCATGGTCTCTGCACCAAACCACCATGTCTCAGCCTAAGTATGTCTGCCGCTTGTTCTTTTGTACTGACAGAAGATTGTGGAAGTACAGTATAAAAACCATCTTTATGGAGAGATCTTTCTGGTTTAGGCTTAGTCTAAGTGTCTCAAGTAGCCGGGGCTTTTGTTTGGGCCTAATCCATATGGTCTGATGGCTTTCCTCTCATCTCAAGTTGATTGTGGTAGAAAATATAAATCAAAGAAACGTCCTTTGGCCTAGCATTGCCTTGCCTTGCCTTATTTCCTTCTCATCCTGTTCTCTGTCCCAGCCTCTCTCACTAAGCCCTCGTCTGGCTGCATGTCTCTTCTTTCCTCTCTCCTTTTCTCAAACTCTCCTGCTTCCTGGCTTTCCTCTTTCAATTCCTCCATTTCAGTCCTGCAGCCCGGCACTACTTTTTCCTCTTGCCTCCCTTTGGCCTGCTCCCTTGGCTTTCTCCCTCTCTTCCATATTCTTCTTCCCGACATGTCTCTTGGAGACTTTTGGCCACTTTGGACCCAAGTCTGGGCATGTTTTGGAAACTTTTCAGAGGCCTCGCTGGTGACAGGGGGGACAGCAGGCAGTGACAGGCCAGGGACTGACAGGCTCCCCCTCCCCTAGCGGGCGCTCGGCTGCCACACCCAGCTGACGTAGAACCTTTGTCACAATGCCCGCTACCGTGGTGAGGATGCGGGCACTCTGCAGGTGACAGGGACCCAGCAGGACTTGCTGTCAGCTCAGCAATTGCTCAGTTCCCCAAAGAAGCTGAATTCTGCAAATTGCTGCTTTTGCTCTTGAAATGATGTCATCAGGTGGGTGTTTTGGTGTAATACACTGAAAACCAGAGCAGAAATGCTGAAATATTCCCATGATATGCATGGTCTCTGCACCAAACCACCATGTCTCAGCCTAAGTATGTCTGCCGCTTGTTCTTTTGTACTGCCAGCTGATTGTGGAAGTACAGTATAAAAACCATCTTTATGGAGAGATCTTTCTGGTTTAGGCTTAGTCTAAGTGTCTCAAGTAGCCGGGGCTTTTGTTTGGGCCTAATCCATAACGTCTGATGGCTTTCCTCTCATCTCAAGATGAATGTGGTAGAAAATATAAATCAAAGAAACGTCCTTTGGCCTAGCCTTGCCTTGCCTTATTTCCTTCTCATCCTGTTCTATGTCCCAGCCTCTCTCACTAAGCCCTCGTCTGGCTGCATGTCTCTTCTTTCCTCTCTCCTTTTCTCAAACTCTCCTGCTTCCTGGCTTTCGTCTTTCAATTCCTCCATTTCAGTCCTGCAGCCCGGCACTACTTTTTTCACTTGCCTCCCTTTGGCCTGCTCCCTTGACTTTCTCCCTCTCTTCCATATCCTTTTCCCGACTTGTCTCTTGGAGACTTTTGGCCACTTTGGACCCAAGTCTGGGCATGTTTTGGAAACTTTTCAGAGGCCTTGCTGGTGACACGGGGGACAGCAAGCAGTGACAGGCCCGGGGCTGACAGGCTCCCCCTCCCCTAGCGGGCGCTCGGCTGCCACACCCAGCTGACGTAGAACCTTTGTCACAATGCCCGCTACCGTGGTGAGGATGCGGGCACTCTGCAGGTGACAGGGACCCAGCAGGACTTGCTGTCAGCTCAGCAATTGCTCAGTTCCCCAAAGAAGTTGAATTTTGCAAATTGCTGCTTTGCTCTTGAAATGATGTCATCAGGTGGGTGTTTTGGTGTAATACACTGAAAACCAGAGCAGAAATGCTGAAATATTCCCACGATATGCATGGTCTCTGCACCAAACCACCATGTCTCAGCCTAAGTATGTCTGCCGCTTGTTCTTTTGTACTGACAGAAGATTGTGGAAGTACAGTATAAAAACCATCTTTATGGAGAGATCTTTCTGGTTTAGGCTTAGTCTAAGTGTCTCAAGTAGCCGGGGCTTTTGTTTGGGCCTAATCCATATGGTCTGATGGCTTTCCTCTCATCTCAAGATGAATGTGGTAGAAAATATAAATCAAAGAAACGTCCTTTGGCCTAGCCTTGCCTTGCCTTATTTCCTTCTCATCCTGTTCTCTGTCCCAGCCTCTCTCACTAAGCCCTCGTCTGGCTGCATGTCTCTTCTTTCCTCTCTCCTTTTCTCAAACTCTCCTGCTTCCTGGCTTTCGTCTTTCAATTCCTCCATTTCAGTCCTGCAGCCCGGCATTACTCTTTTCTCTTGCCTCCCTTTGGCCTGCTCCCTTGGCTTTCTCCCTCTCTTCCATATCCTTTTCCCGACTTGTCTCTTGGAGACTTTTGGCCACTTTGGAGCCAAGTCTGGGCATGTTTTGGAAACTTTTCAGAGGCCTCGCTGGTGACACGGGGGACAGCAGGCAGTGACAGGCCCGGGGCTGACAGGCTCCCCCTCCCCTAGCGGGCGCTCGGCTGCCACACCCAGCTGACGTAGAACCTTTGTCACAATGCCCGCTACCGTGGTGAGGATGCAGGCACTCTGCAGGTGACAGGGACCCAGCAGGACTTGCTGTCAGCTCAGCAATTGCTCAGTTCCCCAAAGAAGCTGAATTCTGCAAATTGCTGCTTTTGCTCTTGAAATGATGTCATCAGGTGGGTGTTTTGGTGTAATACACTGAAAACCAGAGCAGAAATGCTGAAATATTCCCACGATATGCATGGTCTCTGCACCAAACCACCATGTCTCAGCCTAAGTATGTCTGCCGCTTGTTCTTTTGTACTGACAGAAGATTGTGGAAGTACAGTATAAAAAACATCTTTATGGAGAGATCTTTCTGGTTCAGGCCTAGTCTAAGTGTCTCAAGTAGCCGGGGCTTTTGTTTGGGCCTAATCCATAACGTCTGATGGCTTTCCTCTCATCTCAAGATGAATGTGGTAGAAAATATAAATCAAAGAAACGTCCTTTGGCCTAGCCTTGCCTTGCCTTATTTCCTTCTCATCCTGTTCTCTGTCCCAGCCTCTCTCACTAACCTCTCGTCTGGCTGCATGTCTCTTCTTTCCTCTCTCCTTTTCTCAAACTCTCCTGCTTCCTGGCTTTCGTCTTTCAATTCCTCCATTTCAGTCCTGCAGCCCGGCACTACTTTTTTCTCTTCCCTCCCTTTGGCCTGCTCCCTTGGCTTTCTCCCTCTCTTCCATATGCTTCTTCCCGACATGTCTCTTGGAGACTTTTGGCCAATTTGGAGCCAAGTCTGAGGATGTTTTGGAAACTTTTCAGAGGCCTCGCTGGTGACAGGGGGGACAGCAGGCAGTGACAGGCCCGGGGCTGACAGGCTCCCCCTCCCCTAGCGGGCGCTCGGCTGCCACACCCAGCTGACATAGATCCTTTGTCACATTGCCCGCTACCGTGGTGAGGATGCGGGCACTCTGCAGGTGACAGGGACCCAGCAGGACTTGCTGTCAGCTCAGCAATTGCTCAGTTCCCCAAAGAAGTTGAATTTTGCAAATTGCTGCTTTGCTCTTGAAATGATGTCATCAGGTGGGTGTTTTGGTGTAATACACTGAAAACCAGAGCAGAAATGCTGAAATATTCCCATGATATGCATGGTCTCTGCACCAAACCACCATGTCTCAGCCTAAGTATGTCTGCCGCTTGTTCTTTTGTACTGCCAGCTGATTGTGGAAGTACAGTATAAAAACCATCTTTATGGAGAGATCTTTCTGGTTTAGGCTTAGTCTAAGTGTCTCAAGTAGCCGGGGCTTTTGTTTGGGCCTAATCCATATGGTCTGATGGCTTTCCTCTCATCTCAAGATGAATGTGGTAGAAAATATAAATCAAAGAAACGTCCTTTGGCCTAGCCTTGCCTTGCCTTATTTCCTTCTCATCCTGTTCTCTGTCCCAGCCTCTCTCACTAAGCCCTCGTCTGGCTGCAAGTCTCTTCTTTCCTCTCTCCTTTTCTCAAACTCTCCTGCTTCCTGGCTTTCGTCTTTCAATTCCTCCATTTCAGTCCTGCAGCCCGGCACTACTTTTTTCTCTTGTCTCCCTTTGGCCTGCTCCCTTGGCTTTCTCCCTCTCTTCCATATCCTTCTTCCCGACTTGTCTCTTGGAGACTTTTGGCCACTTTGGACCCAAGTCTGGGCATGTTTTGGAAACTTTTCAGAGGCCTCGCTGGTGACAGGGGGGACAGCAGGCAGTGACCAGCCCGGGGCTGACAGGCTCCCCCTCCCCTAGCGGGCGCTCGGCTGCCACACCCAGCTGACGTAGAACCTTTGTCACAATGCCCGCTACCGTGGTGAGGATGCGGGCACTCTGCAGGTGACAGGGACCCAGCAGGACTTGCTGTCAGCTCAGCAATTGCTCAGTTCCCCAAAGAAGCTGAATTCTGCAAATTGCTGCTTTTGCTCTTGAAATGATGTCATCAGGTGGGTGTTTTGGTGTAATACACTGAAAACCAGAGCAGAAATGCTGAAATATTCCCATGATATGCATGGTCTCTGCACCAAACCACCATGTCTCAGCCTAAGTATGTCTGCCGCTTGTTCTTTTGTACTGCCAGCTGATTGTGGAAGTACAGTATAAAAACCATCTTTATGGAGAGATCTTTCTGGTTTAGGCTTAGTCTAAGTGTCTCAAGTAGCCGGGGCTTTTGTTTGGGCCTAATCCATATGGTCTGATGGCTTTCCTCTCATCTCAAGATGAATGTGGTAGAAAATATAAATCAAAGAAACGTCCTTTGGCCTAGCCTTGCCTTGCCTTATTTCCTTCTCATCCTGTTCTCTGTCCCAGCCTCTCTCACTAAGCCCTCGTCTGGCTGCATGTCTCTTCTTTCCTCTCTCCTTTTCTCAAACTCTCCTGCTTCCTGGCTTTCGTCTTTCAATTCCTCCATTTCAGTCCTGCAGCCCGGCACTACTTTTTTCTCTTGCCTCCCTTTGGCCTGCTCCCTTGGCTTTCTCCCTCTCTTCCATATCCTTCTTCCCGACTTGTCTCTTGGAGACTTTTGGCCACTTTGGACCCAAGTCTGGGGATGTTTTGGAAACTTTTCAGAGGCCTCGCTGGTGACAGGGGGGACAGCAGGCAGTGACAGGCCCGGGGCTGACAGGCTCCCCCTCCCCTAGCGGGCGCTCGGCTGCCACACCCAGCTGACGTAGAACCTTTGTCACAATGCCCGCTACCGTGGTGAGGATGCGGGCACTCTGCAGGTGACAGGGACCCAGCAGGACTTGCTGTCAGCTCAGCAATTGCTCAGTTCCCCAAAGAAGCTGAATTCTGCAAATTGCTGCTTTTGCTCTTGAAATGATGTCATCAGGTGGGTGTTTTGGTGTAATACACTGAAAACCAGAGCAGAAATGCTGAAATATTCCCATGATATGCATGGTCTCTGCACCAAACCACCATGTCTCAGCCTAAGTATGTCTGCCGCTTGTTCTTTTGTACTGCCAGCTGATTGTGGAAGTACAGTATAAAAACCATCTTTATGGAGAGATCTTTCCGGTTTAGGCTTAGTCTAAGTGTCTCAAGTAGCCGGGGCTTTTGTTTGGGCCTAATCCATATGGTCTGATGGCTTTCCTCTCATCTCAAGATGAATGTGGTAGAAAATATAAATCAAAGAAACGTCCTTTGGCCTAGCCTTGCCTTGCCTTATTTCCTTCTCATCCTGTTCTCTGTCCCAGCCTCTCTCACTAAGCCCTCGTCTGGCTGCATGTCTCTTCTTTCCTCTCTCCTTTTCTCAAACTCTCCTGCTTCCTGGCTTTCGTCTTTCAATTCCTCCATTTCAGTCCTGCAGCCCGGCACTACTTTTTTCTCTTGCCTCCCTTTGGCCTGCTCCCTTGGCTTTCTCCCTCTCTTCCATATCCTTCTTCCCGACTTGTCTCTTGGAGACTTTTGGCCACTTTGGACCCAAGTCTGGGCATGTTTTGGAAACTTTTTAGAGGCCTCGCTGGTGACACGGGGGACAGCAGGCAGTGACAGGCCCGGGGCTGACAGGCTCCCCCTCCCCTAGCGGGCGCTCGGCTGCCACACCCAGCTGACGTAGAACCTTTGTCACAATGCCCGCTACCGTGGTGAGGATGCGGGCACTCTGCAGGTGACAGGGACCCAGCAGGACTTGGTGTCAGCTCAGCAATTGCTCAGTTCCCCGAAGAAGCTGAATTCTGCAAATTGCTGCTTTTACTCTTGAGGTGATGTCATCAGGTGGGTGTTTTGGTGTAATACACTGAAAACCAGAGCAGAAATGCTGAAATATTCCCATGATATGCATGGTCTCTGCACCAAACCACCATGTCTCAGCCTAAGTATGTCTGCCGCTTGTTCTTTTGTACTGCCAGCTGATTGTGGAAGTACAGTATAAAAACCATCTTTATGGAGAGATCTTTCTGGTTTAGGCTTAGTCTAAGTGTCTCAAGTAGCCGGGGCTTTTGTTTGGGTCTAATCCATATGGTCTGATGGCTTTCCTCTCATCTCAAGATGAATGTGGTAGAAAATATAAATCAAAGAAACGTCCTTTGGCCTAGCCTTGCCTTGCCTTATTTCCTTCTCATCCTGTTCTCTGTCCCAGCCTCTCTCACTAAGCCCTCGTCTGGCTGCATGTCTCTTCTTTCCTCTCTCCTTTTCTCAAACTCTCCTGCTTCCTGGCTTTCGTCTTTCAATTCCTCCATTTCAGTCCTGCAGCCCGGCACTACTTTTTTCTCTTGCCTCCCTTTGGCCTGCTCCCTTGGCTTTCTCCCTCTCTTCCATATCCTTCTTCCCGACTTGTCTCTTGGAGACTTTTGGCCACTTTGGACCCAAGTCTGGGCATGTTTTGGAAACTTTTCAGAGGCCTCGCTGGTGACACGGGGGACAGCAGGCAGTGACAGGCCCGGGGCTGACAGGCTCCCCCTCCCCTAGCGGGCGCTCGGCTGCCACACCCAGCTGACGTAGAACCTTTGTCACAATGCCCGCTACCGTGGTGAGGATGCGGGCACTCTGCAGGTGACAGGGACCCAGCAGGACTTGGTGTCAGCTCAGCAATTGCTCAGTTCCCCAAAGAAGCTGAATTCTGCAAATTGCTGCTTTTACTCTTGAGGTGATGTCATCAGGTGGGTGTTTTGGTGTAATACACTGAAAACCAGAGCAGAAATGCTGAAATATTCCCATGATATGCATGGTCTCTGCACCAAACCACCATGTCTCAGCCTAAGTATGTCTGCCGCTTGTTCTTTTGTACTGACAGCTGATTGTGGAAGTACAGTATAAAAACCATCTTTATGGAGAGATCTTTCTGGTTTAGGCTTAGTCTAAGTGTCTCAAGTAGCCGGGGCTTTTGTTTGGGTCTAATCCATATGGTCTGATGGCTTTCCTCTCATCTCAAGATGAATGTGGTAGAAAATATAAATCAAAGAAACGTCCTTTGGCCTAGCCTTGCCTTGCCTTATTTCCTTCTCATCCTGTTCTCTGTCCCAGCCTCTCTCACTAAGCCCTCGTCTGGCTGCATGTCTCTTCTTTCCTCTCTCCTTTTCTCAAACTCTCCTGCTTCCTGGCTTTCGTCTTTCAATTCCTCCATTTCAGTCCTGCAGCCCGGCACTACTTTTTTCTCTTGCCTCCCTTTGGCCTGCTCCCTTGGCTTTCTACCTCTCTTCCATATCCTTCTTCCCGACTTGTCTCTTGGAGACTTTTGGCCACTTTGGACCCAAGTCTGGGCATGTTTTGGAAACTTTTCAGAGGCGTCGCTGCTGACAGGGGGGACAGCAGGCAGTGACAGGCCCGGGGCTGACAGGCTCCCCCTCCCCTAGCGGGCGCTCGGCTGCCATACCCAGCTGATGTAGAACCTTTGTCACAATGCCCGCTACCGTGGTGAGGATGCGGGCACTCTGCAGGTGACAGGGACCCAGCAGGACTTGCTGTCAGCTCAGCAATTGCTCAGTTCCCCAAAGAAGCTGAATTCTGCAAATTGCTGCTTTTGCTCTTGAAATGATGTCATCAGGTGGGTGTTTTGGTGTAATACACTGAAAACCAGAGGAGAAATGCTGAAATATTCCCATGATATGCATGGTCTCTGCACCAAACCACCATGTCTCAGCCTAAGTATGTCTGCCGCTTGTTCTTTTGTACTGCCAGCTGATTGTGGAAGTACAGTATAAAAACCATCTTTATGGAGAGATCTTTCTGGTTTAGGCTTAGTCTAAGTGTCTCAAGTAGCCGGGGCTTTTGTTTGGGCCTAATCCATAACGTCTGATGGCTTTCCTCTCATCGCAAGATGAATGTGGTAGAAAATATAAATCAAAGAAACATCCTTTGGCCTAGCCTTGCCTTGCCTTGCCTTGTTTCCTTCTCATCCTCTTCTCTGTCCCAGCCTCTCTCACTAAGCCCTCGTCTGGCTGCATGTCTCTTCTTTCCTCTCTCCTTTTCTCAAACTCTCCTGCTTCCTGGCTTTCGTCTTTCAATTCCTCCATTTCAGTCCTGCAGCCCGGCACTACTTTTTCCTCTTGCCTCCCTTTGGCCTGCTCCCTTGGCTTTCTCCCTCTCTTCCATATCCTTCTTCCCGACATGTCTCTTGGAGACTTTTGGCCACTTTGGACCCAAGTCTGGGCATGTTTTGGAAACTTTTCAGAGGCCTCGCTGGTGACAGGGTGGACAGCAGGCAGTGACAGGCCCGGGGCTGACAGGCTCCCCCTCCCCTAGCGGGCGCTCGGCTGCCACACCCAGCTGACGTAGAACCTTTGTCACAATGCCCGCTACCGTGGTGAGGATGCGGGCACTCTGCAGGTGACAGGGACCCAGCAGGACTTGCTGTCAGCTCAGCAATTGCTCAGTTCCCCAAAGAAGCTGAATTCTGCAAATTGCTGCTTTTGCTCTTGAAATGATGTCATCAGGTGGGTGTTTTGGTGTAATACACTGAAAACCAGAGCAGAAATGCTGAAATATTCCCATGATATGCATGGTCTCTGCACCAAACCACCATGTCTCAGCCTAAGTATGTCTGCCGCTTGTTCTTTTGTACTGCCAGCTGATTGTGGAAGTACAGTATAAAAACCATCTTTATGGAGAGATCTTTCTGGTTTAGGCTTAGTCTAAGTGTCTCAAGTAGCCGGGGCTTTTGTTTGGGCCTAATCCATATGGTCTGATGGCTTTCCTCTCATCTCAAGATGAATGTGGTAGAAAATATAAATCAAAGAAACGTCCTTTGGCCTAGCCTTGCCTTGCCTTATTTCCTTCTCATCCTGTTCTCTGTCCCAGCCTCTCTCACTAAGCCCTCGTCTGGCTGCATGTCTCTTCTTTCCTCTCTCCTTTTCTCAAACTCTCCTGCTTCCTGGCTTTCGCCTTTCAATTCCTCCATTTCAGTCCTGCAGCCCGGCACTACTTTTTTCTCTTGCCTCCCTTTGGCCTGCTCCCTTGGCTTTCTCCCTCTCTTCCATATCCTTCTTCCCGACTTGTCTCTTGGAGACTTTTGGCCACTTTGGACCCAAGTCTGGGGATGTTTTGGAAACTTTTCAGAGGCCTCGCTGGTGACAGGGGGGACAGCAGGCAGTGACAGGCCCGGGGCTGACAGGCTCCCCCTCCCCTAGCGGGCGCTCGGCTGCCACACCCAGCTGACGTAGAACCTTTGTCACAATGCCCGCTACCGTGGTGAGGATGCGGGCACTCTGCAGGTGACAGGGACCCAGCAGGACTTGCTGTCAGTTCAGCAATTGCTCAGTTCCCCAAAGAAGCTGAATTCTGCAAATTGCTGCTTTTGCTCTTGAAATGATGTCATCAGGTGGGTGTTTTGGTGTAATACACTGAAAACCAGAGCAGAAATGCTGAAATATTCCCACGATATGCATGGTCTCTGCACCAAACCACCATGTCTCAGCCTAAGTATGTCTGCCACTTGTTCTTTTGTACTGCCAGCTGATTGTGGAAGTACAGTATAAAAACCATCTTTATGGAGAGATCTTTCCGGTTTAGGCTTAGTCTAAGTGTCTCAAGTAGCCGGGGCTTTTGTTTGGGCCTAATCCATATGGTCTGATGGCTTTCCTCTCATCTCAAGATGAATGTGGTAGAAAATATAAATCAAAGAAACGTCCTTTGGCCTAGCCTTGCCTTGCCTTATTTCCTTCTCATCCTGTTCTCTGTCCCAGCCTCTCTCACTAAGCCCTCGTCTGGCTGCATGTCTCTTCTTTCCTCTCTCCTTTTCTCAAACTCTCCTGCTTTCTGGCTTTCGTCTTTCAATTCCTCCATTTCAGTCCTGCAGCCCGGCACTACTTTTTTCTCTTGCCTCCCTTTGGCCTGCTCCCTTGGCTTTCTCCCTCTCTTCCATATCCTTCTTCCCGACTTGTCTCTTGGAGACTTTTGGCCACTTTGGACCCAAGTCTGGGCATGTTTTGGAAACTTTTCAGAGGCGTCGCTGCTGACAGGGGGGACAGCAGGCAGTGACAGGCCCGGGGCTGACAGGCTCCCCCTCCCCTAGCGGGCGCTCGGCTGCCACACCCAGCTGACGTAGAACCTTTGTCACAATGCCCGCTACCGTGGTGAGGATGCGGGCACTCTGCAGGTGACAGGGACCCAGCAGGACTTGCTGTCAGCTCAGCAATTGCTCAGTTCCCCAAAGAAGCTGAATTCTGCAAATTGCTGCTTTTGCTCTTGAAATGATGTCATCAGGTGGGTGTTTTGGTGTAATACACTGAAAACCAGAGGAGAAATGCTGAAATATTCCCATGATATGCATGGTCTCTGCACCAAACCACCATGTCTCAGCCTAAGTATGTCTGCCGCTTGTTCTTTTGTACTGCCAGCTGATTGTGGAAGTACAGTATAAAAACCATCTTTATGGAGAGATCTTTCTGGTTTAGGCTTAGTCTAAGTGTCTCAAGTAGCCGGGGCTTTTGTTTGGGCCTAATCCATAACGTCTGATGGCTTTCCTCTCATCGCAAGATGAATGTGGTAGAAAATATAAATCAAAGAAACATCCTTTGGCCTAGCCTTGCCTTGCCTTATTTCCTTCTCATCCTGTTCTCTGTCCCAGCCTCTCTCACTAAGCCCTCGTCTGGCTGCATGTCTCTTCTTTCCTCTCTCCTTTTCTCAAACTCTCCTGCTTCCTGTCTTTCGTCTTTCAATTCCTCCATTTCAGTCCTGCAGCCCGGCACTACTTTTTCCTCTTGCCTCCCTTGGGCCTGCTCCCTTGGCTTTCTCCCTCTCTTCCATATCCTTCTTCCCGACTTGTCTCTTGGAGACTTTTGGCCACTTTGGACCCAAGTCTGGGCATGTTTTGGAAACTTTTCAGAGGCGTCGCTGCTGACAGGGGGGACAGCAGGCAGTGACAGGCCCGGGGCTGACAGGCTCCCCCTCCCCTAGCGGGCGCTCGGCTGCCACACCCAGCTGACGTAGAACCTTTGTCACAATGCCCGCTACCGTGGTGAGGATGCGGGCACTCTGCAGGTGACAGGGACCCAGCAGGACTTGCTGTCAGCTCAGCAATTGCTCAGTTCCCCAAAGAAGCTGAATTCTGCAAATTGCTGCTTTTGCTCTTGAAATGATGTCATCAGGTGGGTGTTTTGGTGTAATACACTGAAAACCAGAGGAGAAATGCTGAAATATTCCCATGATATGCATGGTCTCTGCACCAAACCACCATGTCTCAGCCTAAGTATGTCTGCCGCTTGTTCTTTTGTACTGCCAGCTGATTGTGGAAGTACAGTATAAAAACCATCTTTATGGAGAGATCTTTCTGGTTTAGGCTTAGTCTAAGTGTCTCAAGTAGCCGGGGCTTTTGTTTGGGCCTAATCCATAACGTCTGATGGCTTTCCTCTCATCGCAAGATGAATGTGGTAGAAAATATAAATCAAAGAAACATCCTTTGGCCTAGCCTTGCCTTGCCTTATTTCCTTCTCATCCTGTTCTCTGTCCCAGCCTCTCTCACTAAGCCCTCGTCTGGCTGCATGTCTCTTCTTTCCTCTCTCCTTTTCTCAAACTCTCCTGCTTCCTGTCTTTCGTCTTTCAATTCCTCCATTTCAGTCCTGCAGCCCGGCACTACTTTTTCCTCTTGCCTCCCTTGGGCCTGCTCCCTTGGCTTTCTCCCTCTCTTCCATATCCTTCTTCCCGACTTGTCTCTTGGAGACTTTTGGCCACTTTGGACCCAAGTCTGGGCATGTTTTGGAAACTTTTCAGAGGCGTCGCTGCTGACAGGGGGGACAGCAGGCAGTGACAGGCCCGGGGCTGACAGGCTCCCCCTCCCCTAGCGGGCGCTCGGCTGCCACACCCAGCTGACGTAGAACCTTTGTCACAATGCCCGCTACCGTGGTGAGGATGCGGGCACTCTGCAGGTGACAGGGACCCAGCAGGACTTGCTGTCAGCTCAGCAATTGCTCAGTTCCCCAAAGAAGCTGAATTCTGCAAATTGCTGCTTTTGCTCTTGAAATGATGTCATCAGGTGGGTGTTTTGGTGTAATACACTGAAAACCAGAGCAGAAATGCTGAAATATTCCCATGATATGCATGGTCTCTGCACCAAACCACCATGTCTCAGCCTAAGTATGTCTGCCGCTTGTTCTTTTGTACTGCCAGCTGATTGTGGAAGTACAGTATAAAAACCATCTTTATGGAGAGATCTTTCTGGTTTAGGCTTAGTCTAAGTGTCTCAAGTAGCCGGGGCTTTTGTTTGGGCCTAATCCATAACGTCTGATGGCTTTCCTCTCATCGCAAGATGAATGTGGTAGAAAATATAAATCAAAGAAACATCCTTTGGCCTAGCCTTGCCTTGCCTTATTTCCTTCTCATCCTGTTCTCTGTCCCAGCCTCTCTCACTAAGCCCTCGTCTGGCTGCATGTCTCTTCTTTCCTCTCTCCTTTTCTCAAACTCTCCTGCTTCCTGTCTTTCGTCTTTCAATTCCTCCATTTCAGTCCTGCAGCCCGGCACTACTTTTTCCTCTTGCCTCCCTTGGGCCTGCTCCCTTGGCTTTCTCCCTCTCTTCCATATCCTTCTTCCCGACTTGTCTCTTGGAGACTTTTGGCCACTTTGGACCCAAGTCTGGGCATGTTTTGGAAACTTTTCAGAGGCGTCGCTGCTGACAGGGGGGACAGCAGGCAGTGACAGGCCCGGGGCTGACAGGCTCACCCTCCCCTAGCGGGCGCTCGGCTGCCACACCCAGCTGACGTAGAACCTTTGTCACAATGCCCGCTACCGTGGTGAGGATGCGGGCACTCTGCAGGTGACAGGGACCCAGCAGGACTTGCTGTCAGCTCAGCAATTGCTCAGTTCCCCAAAGAAGCTGAATTCTGCAAATTGCTGCTTTTGCTCTTGAAATGATGTCATCAGGTGGGTGTTTTGGTGTAATACACTGAAAACCAGAGCAGAAATGCTGAAATATTCCCATGATATGCATGGTCTCTGCACCAAACCACCATGTCTCAGCCTAAGTATGTCTGCCGCTTGTTCTTTTGTACTGCCAGCTGATTGTGGAAGTACAGTATGAAAACCATCTTTATGGAGAGATCTTTCTGGTTTAGGCTTAGTCTAAGTGTCTCAAGTAGCCGGGGATTTTGTTTGGGCCTAATCCATATGGTCTGATGGCTTTCCTCTCATCTCAAGATGAATGTGGTAGAAAATATAAATCAAAGAAACGTCCTTTGGCCTAGCCTTGCCTTGCCTTATTTCCTTCTCATCCTGTTCTCTGTCCCAGCCTCTCTCACTAAGCCCTCGTCTGGCTGCATGTCTCTTCTTTCCTCTCTCCTTTTCTCAAACTCTCCTGCTTCCTGGCTTTCGTCTTTCAATTCCTCCATTTCAGTCCTGCAGCCCGGCACTACTTTTTTCTCTTGCCTCCCTTTGGCCTGCTCCCTTGGCTTTCTCCCTCTCTTCCATATCCTTCTTCCCGACTTGTCTCTTGGAGACTTTTGGCCACTTTGGAGCCAAGTCTGGGCATGTTTTGGAAACTTTTCAGAGGCCTCGCTGGTGACAGGGGGGACAGCAGGCAGTGACAGGCCCGGGGCTGACAGGCTCCCCCTCCCCTAGCGGGCGCTCGGCTGCCACACCCAGCTGACGTAGAACCTTTGTCACAATGCCCGCTACCGTCGTGAGGATGCGGGCACTCTGCAGGTGACAGGGACCCAGCAGGACTTGCTGTCAGCTCAGCAATTGCTCAGTTCCCCAAAGAAGCTGAATTCTGCAAATTGCTGCTTTTGCTCTTGAAATGATGTCATCAGGTGGGTGTTTTGGTGTAATACACTGAAAACCAGAGCAGAAATGCTGAAATATTCCCATGATATGCATGGTCTCTGCACCAAACCACCATGTCTCAGCCTAAGTATGTCTGCCGCTTGTTCTTTTGTACTGACAGAAGATTGTGGAAGTACAGTATGAAAACCATTTTATGGAGAGATCTTTCTGGTTTAGGCTTAGTCTAAGTGTCTCAAGTAGCCGGGGATTTTGTTTGGGCCTAATCCATATGGTCTGATGGCTTTCCTCTCATCTCAAGATGAATGTGGTAGAAAATATAAATCAAAGAAACGTCCTTTGGCCTAGCCTTGCCTTGCCTTATTTCCTTCTCATCCTGTTCTCTGTCCCAGCCTCTCTCACTAAGCCCTCGCCTGGCTGCATGTCTCTTCTTTCCTCTCTCCTTTTCTCAAACTCTCCTGCTTCCTGGCTTTCGTCTTTCAATTCCTCCATTTCAGTCCTGCAGCCCGGCACTACTTTTTTCTCTTGCCTCCCTTTGGCCTGCTCCCTTGGCTTTCTCCCTCTCTTCCATATCCTTCTTCCCGACTTGTCTCTTGGAGACTTTTGGCCACTTTGGACCCAAGTCTGGGCATGTTTTGGAAACTTTTCAGAGGCCTCGCTGGTGACAGGGGGGACAGCAGGCAGTGACAGGCCCGGGGCTGACAGGCTCCCCCTCCCCTAGCGGGCGCTCGGCTGCCACACCCAGCTGACGTAGAACCTTTGTCACAATGCCCGCTACCGTGGTGAGGATGCGGGCACTCTGCAGGTGACAGGGACCCAGCAGGACTTGCTGTCAGCTCAGCAATTGCTCAGTTCCCCAAAGAAGCTGAATTCTGCAAATTGCTGCTTTTGCTCTTGAAATGATGTCATCAGGTGGGTGTTTTGGTGTAATACACTGAAAACCAGAGCAGAAATGCTGAAATATTCCCATGATATGCATGGTCTCTGCACCAAACCACCATGTCTCAGCCTAAGTATGTCTGCCGCTTGTTCTTTTGTACTGACAGAAGATTGTGGAAGTACAGTATGAAAACCATCTTTATGGAGAGATCTTTCTGGTTTAGGCTTAGTCTAAGTGTCTCAAGTAGCCGGGGATTTTGTTTGGGCCTAATCCATATGGTCTGATGGCTTTCCTCTCATCTCAAGATGAATGTGGTAGAAAATATAAATCAAAGAAACGTCCTTTGGCCTAGCCTTGCCTTGCCTTATTTCCTTCTCATCCTGTTCTCTGTCCCAGCCTCTCTCACTAAGCCCTCGTCTGGCTGCATGTCTCTTCTTTCCTCTCTCCTTTTCTCAAACTCTCCTGCTTCCTGGCTTTCGTCTTTCAATTCCTCCATTTCAGTCCTGCAGCCCGGCACTACTTTTTTCTCTTGCCTCCCTTTGGCCTGCTCCCTTGGCTTTCTCCCTCTCTTCCATATCCTTCTTCCCGACTTGTCTCTTGGAGACTTTTGGCCACTTTGGACCCAAGTCTGGGCATGTTTTGGAAACTTTTCAGAGGCCTCGCTGGTGACAGGGGGGACAGCAGGCAGTGACAGGCCCGGGGCTGACAGGCTCCCCCTCCCCTAGCGGGCGCTCGGCTGCCACACCCAGCTGACGTAGAACCTTTGTCACAATGCCCGCTACCGTGGTGAGGATGCGGGCACTCTGCAGGTGACAGGGACCCAGCAGGACTTGCTGTCAGCTCAGCAATTGCTCAGTTCCCCAAAGAAGCTGAATTCTGCAAATTGCTGCTTTTGCTCTTGAAATGATGTCATCAGGTGGGTGTTTTGGTGTAATACACTGAAAACCAGAGCAGAAATGCTGAAATATTCCCATGATATGCATGGTCTCTGCACCAAACCACCATGTCTCAGCCTAAGTATGTCTGCCGCTTGTTCTTTTGTACTGACAGAAGATTGTGGAAGTACAGTATGAAAACCATCTTTATGGAGAGATCTTTCTGGTTTAGGCTTAGTCTAAGTGTCTCAAGTAGCCGGGGATTTTGTTTGGGCCTAATCCATATGGTCTGATGGCTTTCCTCTCATCTCAAGATGAATGTGGTAGAAAATATAAATCAAAGAAACGTCCTTTGGCCTAGCCTTGCCTTGCCTTATTTCCTTCTCATCCTGTTCTCTGTCCCAGCCTCTCTCACTAAGCCCTCGTCTGGCTGCATGTCTCTTCTTTCCTCTCTCCTTTTCTCAAACTCTCCTGCTTCCTGGCTTTCGTCTTTCAATTCCTCCATTTCAGTCCTGCAGCCCGGCACTACTTTTTTCTCTTGCCTCCCTTTGGCCTGCTCCCTTGGCTTTCTCCCTCTCTTCCATATCCTTCTTCCCGACTTGTCTCTTGGAGACTTTTGGCCACTTTGGACCCAAGTCTGGGCATGTTTTGGAAACTTTTCAGAGGCCTCGCTGGTGACAGGGGGGACAGCAGGCAGTGACAGGCCCGGGGCTGACAGGCTCCCCCTCCCCTAGCGGGCGCTCGGCTGCCACACCCAGCTGACGTAGAACCTTTGTCACAATGCCCGCTACCGTGGTGAGGATGCGGGCACTCTGCAGGTGACAGGGACCCAGCAGGACTTGCTGTCAGCTCAGCAATTGCTCAGTTCCCCAAAGAAGCTGAATTCTGCAAATTGCTGCTTTTGCTCTTGAAATGATGTCATCAGGTGGGTGTTTTGGTGTAATACACTGAAAACCAGAGCAGAAATGCTGAAATATTCCCATGATATGCATGGTCTCTGCACCAAACCACCATGTCTCAGCCTAAGTATGTCTGCCGCTTGTTCTTTTGTACTGACAGAAGATTGTGGAAGTACAGTATGAAAACCATCTTTATGGAGAGATCTTTCTGGTTTAGGCTTAGTCTAAGTGTCTCAAGTAGCCGGGGATTTTGTTTGGGCCTAATCCATATGGTCTGATGGCTTTCCTCTCATCTCAAGATGAATGTGGTAGAAAATATAAATCAAAGAAACGTCCTTTGGCCTAGCCTTGCCTTGCCTTATTTCCTTCTCATCCTGTTCTCTGTCCCAGCCTCTCTCACTAAGCCCTCGTCTGGCTGCATGTCTCTTCTTTCCTCTCTCCTTTTCTCAAACTCTCCTGCTTCCTGGCTTTCGTCTTTCAATTCCTCCATTTCAGTCCTGCAGCCCGGCACTACTTTTTTCTCTTGCCTCCCTTTGGCCTGCTCCCTTGGCTTTCTCCCTCTCTTCCATATCCTTCTTCCCGACTTGTCTCTTGGAGACTTTTGGCCACTTTGGACCCAAGTCTGGGCATGTTTTGGAAACTTTTCAGAGGCCTCGCTGGTGACAGGGGGGACAGCAGGCAGTGACAGGCCCGGGGCTGACAGGCTCCCCCTCCCCTAGCGGGCGCTCGGCTGCCACACCCAGCTGACGTAGAACCTTTGTCACAATGCCCGCTACCGTGGTGAGGATGCGGGCACTCTGCAGGTGACAGGGACCCAGCAGGACTTGCTGTCAGCTCAGCAATTGCTCAGTTCCCCAAAGAAGCTGAATTCTGCAAATTGCTGCTTTTGCTCTTGAAATGATGTCATCAGGTGGGTGTTTTGGTGTAATACACTGAAAACCAGAGCAGAAATGCTGAAATATTCCCATGATATGCATGGTCTCTGCACCAAACCACCATGTCTCAGCCTAAGTATGTCTGCCGCTTGTTCTTTTGTACTGACAGAAGATTGTGGAAGTACAGTATGAAAACCATCTTTATGGAGAGATCTTTCTGGTTTAGGCTTAGTCTAAGTGTCTCAAGTAGCCGGGGATTTTGTTTGGGCCTAATCCATATGGTCTGATGGCTTTCCTCTCATCTCAAGATGAATGTGGTAGAAAATATAAATCAAAGAAACGTCCTTTGGCCTAGCCTTGCCTTGCCTTATTTCCTTCTCATCCTGTTCTCTGTCCCAGCCTCTCTCACTAAGCCCTCGCCTGGCTGCATGTCTCTTCTTTCCTCTCTCCTTTTCTCAAACTCTCCTGCTTCCTGGCTTTCGTCTTTCAATTCCTCCATTTCAGTCCTGCAGCCCGGCACTACTTTTTTCTCTTGCCTCCCTTTGGCCTGCTCCCTTGGCTTTCTCCCTCTCTTCCATATCCTTCTTCCCGACTTGTCTCTTGGAGACTTTTGGCCACTTTGGACCCAAGTCTGGGCATGTTTTGGAAACTTTTCAGAGGCCTCGCTGGTGACAGGGGGGACAGCAGGCAGTGACAGGCCCGGGGCTGACAGGCTCCCCCTCCCCTAGCGGGCGCTCGGCTGCCACACCCAGCTGACGTAGAACCTTTGTCACAATGCCCGCTACCGTGGTGAGGATGCGGGCACTCTGCAGGTGACAGGGACCCAGCAGGACTTGCTGTCAGCTCAGCAATTGCTCAGTTCCCCAAAGAAGCTGAATTCTGCAAATTGCTGCTTTTGCTCTTGAAATGATGTCATCAGGTGGGTGTTTTGGTGTAATACACTGAAAACCAGAGCAGAAATGCTGAAATATTCCCATGATATGCATGGTCTCTGCACCAAACCACCATGTCTCAGCCTAAGTATGTCTGCCGCTTGTTCTTTTGTACTGCCAGCTGATTGTGGAAGTACAGTATAAAAACCATCTTTATGGAGAGATCTTTCTGGTTTAGGCTTAGTCTAAGTGTCTCAAGTAGCCGGGGCTTTTGTTTGGGCCTAATCCATAAGGTCTGATGGCTTTCCTCTCATCTCAAGATGAATGTGGTAGAAAATATAAATCAAAGAAACGTCCTTTGGCCTAGCCTTGCCTTGCCTTATTTCCTTCTCATCCTGTTCTCTGTCCCAGCCTCTCTCACTAAGCCCTCGTCTGGCTGCATGTCTCTTCTTTCCTCTCTCCTTTTCTCAAACTCTCCTGCTTCCTGGCTTTCGTCTTTCAATTCCTCCATTTCAGTCCTGCAGCCCGGCACTACTTTTTTCTCTTGCCTCCCTTTGGCCTGCTCCCTTGGCTTTCTCCCTCTCTTCCATATCCTTCTTCCCGACTTGTCTCTTGGAGACTTTTGGCCACTTTGGACCCAAGTCTGGGCATGTTTTGGAAACTTTTCAGAGGCCTCGCTGGTGACAGGGGGGACAGCAGGCAGTGACAGGCCCGGCGCTGACAGGCTCCCCCTCCCCTAGCGGGCGCTCGGCTGCCACACCCAGCTGACGTAGAACCTTTGTCACAATGCCCGCTACCGTGGTGAGGATGCGGGCACTCTGCAGGTGACAGGGACCCAGCAGGACTTGCTGTCAGCTCAGCAATTGCTCAGTTCCCCAAAGAAGCTGAATTCTGCAAATTGCTGCTTTTGCTCTTGAAATGATGTCATCAGGTGGGTGTTTTGGTGTAATACACTGAAAACCAGAGCAGAAATGCTGAAATATTCCCATGATATGCATGGTCTCTGCACCAAACCACCATGTCTCAGCCTAAGTATGTCTGCCGCTTGTTCTTTTGTACTGCCAGCTGATTGTGGAAGTACAGTATAAAAACCATCTTTATGGAGAGATCTTTCTGGTTTAGGCTTAGTCTAAGTGTCTCAAGTAGCCGGGGCTTTTGTTTGGGCCTAATCCATATGGTCTGATGGCTTTCCTCTCATCTCAAGATGAATGTGGTAGAAAATATAAATCAAAGAAACGTCCTTTGGCCTAGCCTTGCCTTGCCTTATTTCCTTCTCATCCTGTTCTCTGTCCCAGCCTCTCTCACTAAGCCCTCGTCTGGCTGCATGTCTCTTCTTTCCTCTCTCCTTTTCTCAAACTCTCCTGCTTCCTGGCTTTCGTCTTTCAATTCCTCCATTTCAGTCCTGCAGCCCGGCACTACTTTTTCCTCTTGCCTCTCTTTGGCCTGCTCCCTTGGCTTTCTCCGTCTCTTCCATATTCTTCTTCCCGACTTGTCTCTTGGAGACTTTTGGCCACTTTGGACCCAAGTCTGGGGATGTTTTGGAAACTTTTCAGAGGCCTCGCTGGTGACAGGGGGGACAGCAGGCAGTGACAGGCCCGGGGCTGACAGGCTCCCCCTCCCCTAGCGGGCGCTCGGCTGCCACACCCAGCTGACGTAGAACCTTTGTCACAATGCCCGCTACCGTGGTGAGGATGCGGGCACTCTGCAGGTGACAGGGACCCAGCAGGACTTGCTGTCAGCTCAGCAATTGCTCAGTTCCCCAAAGAAGCTGAATTCTGCAAATTGCTGCTTTTGCTCTTGAAATGATGTCATCAGGTGGGTGTTTTGGTGTAATACACTGAAAACCAGAGCAGAAATGCTGAAATATTCCCATGATATGCATGGTCTCTGCACCAAACCACCATGTCTCAGCCTAAGTATGTCTGCCGCTTGTTCTTTTGTACTGACAGAAGATTGTGGAAGTACAGTATGAAAACCATCTTTATGGAGAGATCTTTCTGGTTTAGGCTTAGTCTAAGTGTCTCAAGTAGCCGGGGATTTTGTTTGGGCCTAATCCATATGGTCTGATGGCTTTCCTCTCATCTCAAGATGAATGTGGTAGAAAATATAAATCAAAGAAACGTCCTTTGGCCTAGCCTTGCCTTGCCTTATTTCCTTCTCATCCTGTTCTCTGTCCCAGCCTCTCTCACTAAGCCCTCGCCTGGCTGCATGTCTCTTCTTTCCTCTCTCCTTTTCTCAAACTCTCCTGCTTCCTGGCTTTCGTCTTTCAATTCCTCCATTTCAGTCCTGCAGCCCGGCACTACTTTTTTCTCTTGCCTCCCTTTGGCCTGCTCCCTTGGCTTTCTCCCTCTCTTCCATATCCTTCTTCCCGACTTGTCTCTTGGAGACTTTTGGCCACTTTGGACCCAAGTCTGGGCATGTTTTGGAAACTTTTCAGAGGCCTCGCTGGTGACAGGGGGGACAGCAGGCAGTGACAGGCCCGGGGCTGACAGGCTCCCCCTCCCCTAGCGGGCGCTCGGCTGCCACACCCAGCTGACGTAGAACCTTTGTCACAATGCCCGCTACCGTGGTGAGGATGCGGGCACTCTGCAGGTGACAGGGACCCAGCAGGACTTGCTGTCAGCTCAGCAATTGCTCAGTTCCCCAAAGAAGCTGAATTCTGCAAATTGCTGCTTTTGCTCTTGAAATGATGTCATCAGGTGGGTGTTTTGGTGTAATACACTGAAAACCAGAGCAGAAATGCTGAAATATTCCCATGATATGCATGGTCTCTGCACCAAACCACCATGTCTCAGCCTAAGTATGTCTGCCGCTTGTTCTTTTGTACTGCCAGCTGATTGTGGAAGTACAGTATAAAAACCATCTTTATGGAGAGATCTTTCTGGTTTAGGCTTAGTCTAAGTGTCTCAAGTAGCCGGGGCTTTTGTTTGGGCCTAATCCATAAGGTCTGATGGCTTTCCTCTCATCTCAAGATGAATGTGGTAGAAAATATAAATCAAAGAAACGTCCTTTGGCCTAGCCTTGCCTTGCCTTATTTCCTTCTCATCCTGTTCTCTGTCCCAGCCTCTCTCACTAAGCCCTCGTCTGGCTGCATGTCTCTTCTTTCCTCTCTCCTTTTCTCAAACTCTCCTGCTTCCTGGCTTTCGTCTTTCAATTCCTCCATTTCAGTCCTGCAGCCCGGCACTACTTTTTTCTCTTGCCTCCCTTTGGCCTGCTCCCTTGGCTTTCTCCCTCTCTTCCATATCCTTCTTCCCGACTTGTCTCTTGGAGACTTTTGGCCACTTTGGACCCAAGTCTGGGCATGTTTTGGAAACTTTTCAGAGGCCTCGCTGGTGACAGGGGGGACAGCAGGCAGTGACAGGCCCGGCGCTGACAGGCTCCCCCTCCCCTAGCGGGCGCTCGGCTGCCACACCCAGCTGACGTAGAACCTTTGTCACAATGCCCGCTACCGTGGTGAGGATGCGGGCACTCTGCAGGTGACAGGGACCCAGCAGGACTTGCTGTCAGCTCAGCAATTGCTCAGTTCCCCAAAGAAGCTGAATTCTGCAAATTGCTGCTTTTGCTCTTGAAATGATGTCATCAGGTGGGTGTTTTGGTGTAATACACTGAAAACCAGAGCAGAAATGCTGAAATATTCCCATGATATGCATGGTCTCTGCACCAAACCACCATGTCTCAGCCTAAGTATGTCTGCCGCTTGTTCTTTTGTACTGCCAGCTGATTGTGGAAGTACAGTATAAAAACCATCTTTATGGAGAGATCTTTCTGGTTTAGGCTTAGTCTAAGTGTCTCAAGTAGCCGGGGCTTTTGTTTGGGCCTAATCCATATGGTCTGATGGCTTTCCTCTCATCTCAAGATGAATGTGGTAGAAAATATAAATCAAAGAAACGTCCTTTGGCCTAGCCTTGCCTTGCCTTATTTCCTTCTCATCCTGTTCTCTGTCCCAGCCTCTCTCACTAAGCCCTCGTCTGGCTGCATGTCTCTTCTTTCCTCTCTCCTTTTCTCAAACTCTCCTGCTTCCTGGCTTTCGTCTTTCAATTCCTCCATTTCAGTCCTGCAGCCCGGCACTACTTTTTTCTCTTGCCTCCCTTTGGCCTGCTCCCTTGGCTTTCTCCCTCTCTTCCATATCCTTCTTCCCGACTTGTCTCTTGGAGACTTTTGGCCACTTTGGACCCAAGTCTGGGCATGTTTTGGAAACTTTTCAGAGGCCTCGCTGGTGACAGGGGGGACAGCAGGCAGTGACAGGCCCGGGGCTGACAGGCTCCCCCTCCCCTAGCGGGCGCTCGGCTGCCACACCCAGCTGACGTAGAACCTTTGTCACAATGCCCGCTACCGTGGTGAGGATGCGGGCACTCTGCAGGTGACAGGGACCCAGCAGGACTTGCTGTCAGCTCAGCAATTGCTCAGTTCCCCAAAGAAGCTGAATTCTGCAAATTGCTGCTTTTGCTCTTGAAATGATGTCATCAGGTGGGTGTTTTGGTGTAATACACTGAAAACCAGAGCAGAAATGCTGAAATATTCCCATGATATGCATGGTCTCTGCACCAAACCACCATATCTCAGCCTAAGTATGTCTGCCGCTTGTTCTTTTGTACTGCCAGCTGATTGTGGAAGTACAGTATAAAAACCATCTTTATGGAGAGATCTTTCTGGTTTAGGCTTAGTCTAAGTGTCTCAAGTAGCCGGGGCTTTTGTTTGGGCCTAATCCATATGGTCTGATGGCTTTCCTCTCATCTCAAGATGAATGTGGTAGAAAATATAAATCAAAGAAACGTCCTTTGGCCTAGCCTTGCCTTGCCTTATTTCCTTCTCATCCTGTTCTCTGTCCCAGCCTCTCTCACTAAGCCCTCGTCTGGCTGCATGTCTCTTCTTTCCTCTCTCCTTTTCTCAAACTCTCCTGCTTCCTGGCTTTCGTCTTTCAATTCCTCCATTTCAGTCCTGCAGCCCGGCACTACTTTTTTCTCTTGCCTCCCTTTGGCCTGCTCCCTTGGCTTTCTCCCTCTTTTCCATATCCTTCTTCCCGACTTGTCTCTTGGAGACTTTTGGCCACTTTGGACCCAAGTCTGGGCATGTTTTGGAAACTTTTCAGAGGCCTCGCTGGTGACAGGGGGGACAGCAGGCAGTGACAGGCCCGGGGCTGACAGGCTCCCCCTCCCCTAGCGGGCGCTCGGCTGCCACACCCAGCTGACGTAGAACCTTTGTCACAATGCCCGCTACCGTGGTGAGGATGCGGGCACTCTGCAGGTGACAGGGACCCAGCAGGACTTGCTGTCAGCTCAGCAATTGCTCAGTTCCCCAAAGAAGCTGAATTCTGCAAATTGCTGCTTTTGCTTTTGAAATGATGTCATCAGGTGGGTGTTTTGGTGTAATACACTGAAAACCAGAGCAGAAATGCTGAAATATTCCCATGATATGCATGGTCTCTGCACCAAACCACCATGTCTCAGCCTAAGTATGTCTGCCGCTTGTTCTTTTGTACTGCCAGCTGATTGTGGAAGTACAGTATAAAAACCATCTTTATGGAGAGATCTTTCTGGTTTAGGCTTAGTCTAAGTGTCTCAAGTAGCCGGGGCTTTTGTTTGGGCCTAATCCATATGGTCTGATGGCTTTCCTCTCATCTCAAGATGAATGTGGTAGAAAGTATAAATCAAAGAAACGTCCGTTGGCCTAGCCTTGCCTTGCCTTATTTCCTTCTCATCCTGTTCTCTGTCCCAGCCTCTCTCACTAAGCCCTCGTCTGGCTGCATGTCTCTTCTTTCCTCTCTCCTTTTCTCAAACTCTCCTGCTTCCTGGCTTTCGTCTTTCAATTCCTCCATTTCAGTCCTGCAGCCCGGCACTACTTTTTTCTCTTGCCTCCCTTTGGCCTGCTCCCTTGGCTTTCTCCCTCTCTTCCATATCCTTCTTCCCGACTTGTCTCTTGGAGACTTTTGGCCACTTTGGACCCAAGTCTGGGCATGTTTTGGAAACTTTTCAGAGGCCTCGCTGGTGACAGGGGGGACAGCAGGCAGTGACAGGCCCGGGGCTGACAGGCTCCCCCTCCCCTAGCGGGCGCTCGGCTGCCACACCCAGCTGACGTAGAACCTTTGTCACAATGCCCGCTACCGTGGTGAGGATGCGGGCACTCTGCAGGTGACAGGGACCCAGCAGGACTTGCTGTCAGCTCAGCAATTGCTCAGTTCCCCAAAGAAGCTGAATTCTGCAAATTGCTGCTTTGCTCTTGAAATGATGTCATCAAGTGGGTGTTTTGGTGTAATACACTGAAAACCAGAGCAGAAATGCTGAAATATTCCCATGATATGCATGGTCTCTGCACCAAACCACCATGTCTCAGCCTAAGTATGTCTGCCGCTTGTTCTTTTGTACTGCCAGCTGATTGTGGAAGTACAGTATAAAAACCATCTTTATGGAGAGATCTTTCTGGTTTAGGCTTAGTCTAAGTGTCTCAAGTAGCCGGGGCTTTTGTTTGGGCCTAATCCATATGGTCTGATGGCTTTCCTCTCATCTCAAGATGAATGTGGTAGAAAATATAAATCAAGGAAACCTCGTTTGGCCTAGCCTTGCCTTGCCTTATTTCCTTCTCATCCTGTTCTCTGTCCCAGCCTCTCTCACTAAGCCCTCGTCTGGCTGCATGTCTCTTCTTTCCTCTCTCCTTTTCTCAAACTCTCCTGCTTCCTGGCTTTCGTCTTTCAATTCCTCCATTTCAGTCCTGCAGCCCGGCACTACTTTTTTCTCTTGCCTCCCTTTGGCCTGCTCCCTTGGCTTTCTCCCTCTCTTCCATATCCTTCTTCCCGACTTGTCTCTTGGAGACTTTTGGCCACTTTGGACCCAAGTCTGGGCATGTTTTGGAAACTTTTCAGAGGCCTCGCTGGTGACACGGGGGACAGCAGGCAGTGACAGGCCCGGGGCTGACAGGCTCCCCCTCCCCTAGCGGGTGCTCGGCTGCCACACCCAGCTGACGTAGAACCTTTGTCACAATGCCTGCTACCGTGGTGAGGATGCGGGCACTCTGCAGGTGACAGGGACCCAGCAGGACTTGCTGTCAGCTCAGCAATTGCTCAGTTCCCCAAAGAAGCTGAATTCTGCAAATTGCTGCTTTTGCTCTTGAAATGATGTCATCAGGTGGGTGTTTTGGTGTAATACACTGAAAACCAGAGCAGAAATGCTGAAATATTCCCATGATATGCATGGTCTCTGCACCAAACCACCATGTCTCAGCCTAAGTATGTCTGCCGCTTGTTCTTTTGTACTGCCAGCTGATTGTGGAAGTACAGTATAAAAACCATCTTTATGGTAAGATCTTTCTGGTTTAGGCTTAGTCTAAGTGTCTCAAGTAGCCGGGGCTTTTGTTTGGGCCTAATCCATATGGTCTGATGGCTTTCCTCTCATCTCAAGATGAATGTGGTAGAAAATATAAATCAAAGAAACGTCCTTTGGCCTAGCCTTGCCTTGCCTTGCCTTGCCTTATTTCCTTCTCATCCTGTTCTCTGTCCCAGCCTCTCTCACTAAGCCCTCGTCTGGCTGCATGTCTCTTCTTTCCTCTCTCCTTTTCTCAAACTCTCCTGCTTCCTGGCTTTCGTCTTTCAATTCCTCCATTTCAGTCCTGCAGCCCGGCACTACTTTTTCCTCTTGCCTCTCTTTGGCCTGCTCCCTTGGCTTTCTCCGTCTCTTCCATATTCTTCTTCCCGACTTGTCTCTTGGAGACTTTTGGCCACTTTGGACCCAAGTCTGGGGATGTTTTGGAAACTTTTCAGAGGCCTCGCTGGTGACAGGGGGGACAGCAGGCAGTGACAGGCCCGGGGCTGACAGGCTCCCCCTCCCCTAGCGGGCGCTCGGCTGCCACACCCAGCTGACGTAGAACCTTTGTCACAATGCCCGCTACCGTGGTGAGGATGCGGGCACTCTGCAGGTGACAGGGACCCAGCAGGACTTGCTGTCAGCTCAGCAATTGCTCAGTTCCCCAAAGAAGCTGAATTCTGCAAATTGCTGCTTTTGCTCTTGAAATGATGTCATCAGGTGGGTGTTTTGGTGTAATACACTGAAAACCAGAGCAGAAATGCTGAAATATTTCCATGATATGCATGGTCTCTGCACCAAACCACCATGTCTCAGCCTAAGTATGTCTGCCGCTTGTTCTTTTGTACTGCCAGCTGATTGTGGAAGTACAGTATAAAAACCATCTTTATGGAGAGATCTTTCTGGTTTAGGCTTAGTCTAAGTGTCTCAAGTAGCCGGGGCTTTTGTTTGGGCCTAATCCATATGGTCTGATGGCTTTCCTCTCATCTCAAGATGAATGTGGTAGAAAATATAAATCAAAGAAACGTCCTTTGGCCTAGCCTTGCCTTGCCTTGCCTTGCCTTATTTCCTTCTCATCCTGTTCTCTGTCCCAGCCTCTCTCACTAACCCCTCGTCTGGCTGCATGTCTCTTCTTTCCTCTCTCCTTTTCTCAAACTCTCCTGCTTCCTGGCTTTCGTCTTTCAATTCCTCCATTTCAGTCCTGCAGCCCGGCACTACTTTTTCCTCTTGCCTCCCTTTGGCCTGCTCCCTTGGCTTTCTCCCTCTCTTCCATATTCTTCTTCCCGACTTGTCTCTTGGAGACTTTTGGCCACTTTGGACCCAAGTCTGGGGATGTTTTGGAAACTTTTCAGAGGCCTCGCTGGTGACAGGGGGGACAGCAGGCAGTGACAGGCCCGGGGCTGACAGGCTCCCCCTCCCCTAGCGGGCGCTCGGCTGCCACACCCAGCTGACGTAGAACCTTTGTCACAATGCCCGCTACCGTGGTGAGGATGCGGGCACTCTGCAGGTGACAGGGACCCAGCAGGACTTGCTGTCAGCTCAGCAATTGCTCAGTTCCCCAAAGAAGCTGAATTCTGCAAATTGCTGCTTTTGCTCTTGCAATGATGTCATCAGGTGGGTGTTTTGGTGTAATACACTGAAAACCAGAGGAGAAATGCTGAAATATTCCCATGATATGCATGGTCTCTGCACCAAACCACCATGTCTCAGCCTAAGTATGTCTGCCGCTTGTTCTTTTGTACTGCCAGCTGATTGTGGAAGTACAGTATAAAAACCATCTTTATGGAGAGATCTTTCTGGTTTAGGCTTAGTCTAAGTGTCTCAAGTAGCCGGGGCTTTTGTTTGGGCCTAATCCATATGGTCTGATGCCTTTCCTCCTCATCTCAAGATGAATGTGGTAGAAAATATAAATCAAGGAAACCTCGTTTGGCCTAGCCTTGCCTTGCCTTATTTCCTTCTCATCCTGTTCTCTGTCCCAGCCTCTCTCACTAAGCCCTCGTCTGGCTGCATGTCTCTTCTTTCCTCTCTCCTTTTCTCAAACTCTCCTGCTTCCTGGCTTTCGTCTTTCAATTCCTCCATTTCAGTCCTGCAGCCCGGCACTACTTTTTTCTCTTGCCTCCCTTTGGCCTGCTCCCTTGGCTTTCTCCCTCTCTTCCATATCCTTCTTCCCGACTTGTCTCTTGGAGACTTTTGGCCACTTTGGACCCAAGTCTGGGCATGTTTTGGAAACTTTTCAGAGGCCTCGCTGGTGACAGGGGGGACAGCAGGCAGTGACAGGCCCGGGGCTGACAGGCTCCCCCTCCCCTAGCGGGCGCTCGGCTGCCACACCCAGCTGACGTAGAACCTTTGTCACAATGCCCGCTACCGTGGTGAGGATGCGGGCACTCTGCAGGTGACAGGGACCCAGCAGGACTTGCTGTCAGCTCAGCAATTGCTCAGTTCCCCAAAGAAGCTGAATTCTGCAAATTGCTGCTTTTGCTCTTGAAATAATGTCATCAGGTGGGTGTTTTGGTGTAATACACTGAAAACCAGAGCAGAAATGCTGAAATATTCCCATGATATGCATGGTCTCTGCACCAAACCACCATGTCTCAGCCTAAGTATGTCTGCCGCTTGTTCTTTTGTACTGCCAGCTGATTGTGGAAGTACAGTATAAAAACCATCTTTATGGAGAGATCTTTCTGGTTTAGGCTTAGTCTAAGTGTCTCAAGTAGCCGGGGTTTTTGTTTGGGCCTAATCCATATGGTCTGATGCCTTTCCTCCTCATCTCAAGATGAATGTGGTAGAAAATATAAATCAAGGAAACCTCGTTTGGCCTAGCCTTGCCTTGCCTTATGTCCTTCTCATCCTGTTCTCTGTCCCAGCCTCTCTCACTAAGCCCTCGTCTGGCTGCATGTCTCTTCTTTCCTCTCTCCTTTACTCAAACTCTCCTGCTTCCTGGCTTTCGTCTTTCAATTCCTCCATTTCAGTCCTGCAGCCCGGCACTACTTTTTTCTCTTGCCTCCCTTTGGCCTGCTCCCTTGGCTTTCTCCCTCTCTTCCATATCCTTCTTCCCGACTTGTCTCTTGGAGACTTTTGGCCACTTTGGACCCAAGTCTGGGCATGTTTTGGAAACTTTTCAGAGGCCTCGCTGGTGACACGGGGGACAGCAGGCAGTGACAGGCCCGGGGCTGACAGGCTCCCCCTCCCCTAGCGGGTGCTCGGCTGCCACACCCAGCTGACGTAGAACCTTTGTCACAATGCCCGCTACCGTGGTGAGGATACGGGCACTCTGCAGGTGACAGGGACCCAGCAGGACTTGCTGTCAGCTCAGCAATTGCTCAGTTCCCCAAAGAAGCTGAATTCTGCAAATTGCTGCTTTTGCTCTTGAAATGATGTCATCAGGTGGGTGTTTTGGTGTAATACACTGAAAACCAGAGCAGAAATGCTGAAATATTCCCATGATATGCATGGTCTCTGCACCAAACCACCATGTCTCAGCCTAAGTATGTCTGCCGCTTGTTCTTTTGTACTGCCAGCTGATTGTGGAAGTACAGTATAAAAACCATCTTTATGGAGAGATCTTTCTGGTTTAGGCTTAGTCTAAGTGTCTCAAGTAGCCGGGGCTTTTGTTTGGGCCTAATCCATATGGTCTGATGCCTTTCCTCTCATCTCAAGATGAATGTGGTAGAAAATATAAATCAAAGAAACGTCCTTTGGCCTAGCCTTACCTTGCCTTGCCTTGCCTTATTTCCTTCTCATCCTGTTCTCTGTCCCAGCCTCTCTCACTAAGCCCTCGTCTGGCTGCATGTCTCTTCTTTCCTCTCTCCTTTTCTCAAACTCTCCTGCTTCCTGGCTTTCGTCTTTCAATTCCTCCATTTCAGTCCTGCAGCCCGGCACTACTTTTTCCTCTTGCCTCCCTTTGGCCTGCTCCCTTGGCTTTCTCCCTCTCTTCCATATTCTTCTTCCCGACTTGTCTCTTGGAGACTTTTGGCCACTTTGGACCCAAGTCTGGGGATGTTTTGGAAACTTTTCAGAGGCCTCGCTGGTGACACGGGGGACAGCAGGCAGTGACAGGCCCGGGGCTGACAGGCTCCCCCTCCCCTAGCGGGCGCTCGGCTGCCACACCCAGCTGACGTAGAACCTTTGTCACAATGCCCGCTACCGTGGTGAGGATGCGGGCACTCTGCAGGTGACAGGGACCCAGCAGGACTTGCTGTCAGCTCAGCAATTGCTCAGTTCCCCAAAGAAGCTGAATTCTGCAAATTGCTGCTTTTGCTCTTGAAATGATGTCATCAGGTGGGTGTTTTGGTGTAATACACTGAAAACCAGAGCAGAAATGCTGAAATATTCCCATGATATGCATGGTCTCTGCACCAAACCACCATGTCTCAGCCTAAGTATGTCTGCCGCTTGTTCTTTTGTACTGCCAGCTGATTGTGGAAGTACAGTATAAAAACCATCTTTATGGAGAGATCTTTCTGGTTTAGGCTTAGTCTAAGTGTCTCAAGTAGCCGGGGCTTTTGTTTGGGCCTAATCCATATGGTCTGATGCCTTTCCTCCTCATCTCAAGATGAATGTGGTAGAAAATATAAATCAAGGAAACCTCGTTTGGCCTAGCCTTGCCTTGCCTTATTTCCTTCTCATCCTGTTCTCTGTCCCAGCCTCTCTCACTAAGCCCTCATCTGGCTGCATGTCTCTTCTTTCCTCTCTCCTTTTCTCAAACTCTCCTGCTTCCTGGCTTTCGTCTTTCAATTCCTCCATTTCAGTCCTGCAGCCCGGCACTACTTTTTCCTCTTGCCTCCCTTTGGCCTGCTCCCTTGGCTTTCTCCCTCTCTTCCATATTCTTCTTCCCGACTTGTCTCTTGGAGACTTTTGGCCACTTTGGACCCAAGTCTGGGCATGTTTTGGAAACTTTTCAGAGGCCTCGCTGGTGACAGGGGGGACAGCAGGCAGTGACAGGCCCGGGGCTGACAGGCTCCCCCTCCCCTAGCGGGCGCTCGGCTGCCACACCCAGCTGACGTAGTACCTTTGTCACAATGCCCGCTACCGTGGTGAGGATGCGGGCACTCTGCAGGTGACAGGGACCCAGCAGGACTTGCTGTCAGCTCAGCAATTGCTCAGTTCCCCAAAGAAGCTGAATTCTGCAAATTGCTGCTTTTGCTCTTGCAATGATGTCATCAGGTGTGTGTTTTGGTGTAATACACTGAAAACCAGAGGAGAAATGCTGAAATATTCCCATGATATGCATGGTCTCTGCACCAAACCACCATGTCTCAGCCTAAGTATGTCTGCCGCTTGTTCTTTTGTACTGCCAGCTGATTGTGGAAGTACAGTATAAAAACCATCTTTATGGAGAGATCTTTCTGGTTTAGGCTTAGTCTAAGTGTCTCAAGTAGCCGGGGCTTTTGTTTGGGCCTAATCCATATGGTCTGATGCCTTTCCTCCTCATCTCAAGATGAATGTGGTAGAAAATATAAATCAAGGAAACCTCGTTTGGCCTAGCCTTGCCTTGCCTTATGTCCTTCTCATCCTGTTCTCTGTCCCAGCCTCTCTCACTAAGCCCTCGTCTGGCTGCATGTCTCTTCTTTCCTCTCTCCTTTTCTCAAACTCTCCTGCTTCCTGGCTTTCGTCTTTCAATTCGTCCATTTCAGTCCTGCAGCCCGGCACTACTTTTTTCTCTTGCCTCCCTTTGGCCTGCTCCCTTGGCTTTCTCCCTCTCTTCCATATCCTTCTTCCCGACTTGTCTCTTGGAGACTTTTGGCCACTTTGGACCCAAGTCTGGGCATGTTTTGGAAACTTTTCAGAGGCCTCGCTGGTGACAGGGGGGACAGCAGGCAGTGACAGGCCCGGGGCTGACAGGCTCCCCCTCCCCTAGCGGGCGCTCGGCTGCCACACCCAGCTGACGTAGAACCTTTGTCACAATGCCCGCTACCGTGGTGAGGATGCGGGCACTCTGCAGGTGACAGGGACCCAGCAGGACTTGCTGTCAGCTCAGCAATTGCTCAGTTCCCCAAAGAAGCTGAATTCTGCAAATTGCTGCTTTTGCTCTTGCAATGATGTCATCAGGTGGGTGTTTTGGTGTAATACACTGAAAACCAGAGCAGAAATGCTGAAATATTCCCATGATATGCATGGTCTCTGCACCAAACCACCATGTCTCAGCCTAAGTATGTCTGCCGCTTGTTCTTTTGTACTGCCAGCTGATTGTGGAAGTACAGTATAAAAACCATCTTTATGGAGAGATCTTTCTGGTTTAGGCTTAGTCTAAGTGTCTCAAGTAGCCGGGGCTTTTGTTTGGGCCTAATCCATATGGTCTGATGCCTTTCCTCCTCATCTCAAGATGAATGTGGTAGAAAATATAAATCAAGGAAACCTCGTTTGGCCTAGCCTTGCCTTGCCTTATGTCCTTCTCATCCTGTTCTCTGTCCCAGCCTCTCTCACTAAGCCCTCGTCTGGCTGCATGTCTCTTCTTTCCTCTCTCCTTTTCTCAAACTCTCCTGCTTCCTGGCTTTCGTCTTTCAATTCCTCCATTTCAGTCCTGCAGCCCGGCACTACTTTTTTCTCTTGCCTCCCTTTGGCCTGCTCCCTTGGCTTTCTCCCTCTCTTCCATATCCTTCTTCCCGACTTGTCTCTTGGAGACTTTTGGCCACTTTGGACCCAAGTCTGGGCATGTTTTGGAAACTTTTCAGAGGCCTCGCTGGTGACACGGGGGACAGCAGGCAGTGACAGGCCCGGGGCTGACAGGCTCCCCCTCCCCTAGCGGGTGCTCGGCTGCCACACCCAGCTGACGTAGAACCTTTGTCACAATGCCCGCTACCGTGGTGAGGATACGGGCACTCTGCAGGTGACAGGGACCCAGCAGGACTTGCTGTCAGCTCAGCAATTGCTCAGTTCCCCAAAGAAGCTGAATTCTGCAAATTGCTGCTTTTGCTCTTGAAATGATGTCATCAGGTGGGTGTTTTGGTGTAATACACTGAAAACCAGAGCAGAAATGCTGAAATATTCCCATGATATGCATGGTCTCTGCACCAAACCACCATGTCTCAGCCTAAGTATGTCTGCCGCTTGTTCTTTTGTACTGCCAGCTGATTGTGGAAGTACAGTATAAAAACCATCTTTATGGAGAGATCTTTCTGGTTTAGGCTTAGTCTAAGTGTCTCAAGTAGCCGGGGCTTTTGTTTGGGCATAATCCATATGGTCTGATGCCTTTCCTCCTCATCTCAAGATGAATGTGGTAGAAAATATAAATCAAGGAAACCTCGTTTGGCCTAGCCTTGCCTTGCCTTATTTCCTTCTCATCCTGTTCTCTGTCCCAGCCTCTCTCACTAAGCCCTCGTCTGGCTGCATGTCTCTTCTTTCCTCTCTCCTTTTCTCAAACTCTCCTGCTTCCTGGCTTTCGTCTTTCAATTCCTCCATTTCAGTCCTGCAGCCCGGCACTACTTTTTTCTCTTGCCTCCCTTTGGCCTGCTCCCTTGGCTTTCTCCCTCTCTTCCATATCCTTCTTCCCGACTTGTCTCTTGGAGACTTTTGGCCACTTTGGACCCAAGTCTGGGCATGTTTTGGAAACTTTTCAGAGGCCTCGCTGGTGACAGGGGGGACAGCAGGCAGTGACAGGCCCGGGGCTGACAGGCTCCCCCTCCCCTAGCGGGTGCTCGGCTGCCACACCCAGCTGACGTAGAACCTTTGTCACAATGCCCGCTACCGTGGTGAGGATGCGGGCACTCTGCAGGTGACAGGGACCCAGCAGGACTTGCTGTCAGCTCAGCAATTGCTCAGTTCCCCAAAGAAGCTGAATTCTGCAAATTGCTGCTTTTGCTCTTGAAATGATGTCATCAGGTGGGTGTTTTGGTGTAATACACTGAAAACCAGAGCAGAAATGCTGAAATATTCCCATGATATGCATGGTCTCTGCACCAAACCACCATGTCTCAGCCTAAGTATGTCTGCCGCTTGTTCTTTTGTACTGCCAGCTGATTGTGGAAGTACAGTATAAAAACCATCTTTATGGAGAGATCTTTCTGGTTTAGGCTTAGTCTAAGTGTCTCAAGTAGCCGGGGCTTTTGTTTGGGCCTAATCCATATGGTCTGATGGCTTTCCTCTCATCTCAAGATGAATGTGGTAGAAAATATAAATCAAAGAAACGTCCTTTGGCCTAGCCTTGCCTTGCCTTGCCTTGCCTTATTTCCTTCTCATCCTGTTCTCTGTCCCAGCCTCTCTCACTAAGCCCTCGTCTGGCTGCATGTCTCTTCTTTCCTCTCTCCTTTACTCAAACTCTCCTGCTTCCTGGCTTTCGTCTTTCAATTCCTCCATTTCAGTCCTGCAGCCCGGCACTACTTTTTTCTCTTGCCTCCCTTTGGCCTGCTCCCTTGGCTTTCTCCCTCTCTTCCATATCCTTCTTCCCGACTTGTCTCTTGGAGACTTTTGGCCACTTTGGACCCAAGTCTGGGCATGTTTTGGAAACTTTTCAGAGGCCTCGCTGGTGACACGGGGGACAGCAGGCAGTGACAGGCCCGGGGCTGACAGGCTCCCCCTCCCCTAGCGGGCGCTCGGCTGCCACACCCAGCTGACGTAGAACCTTTGTCACAATGCCCGCTACCGTGGTGAGGATGCGGGCACTCTGCAGGTGACAGGGACCCAGCAGGACTTGCTGTCAGCTCAGCAATTGCTCAGTTCCCCAAAGAAGCTGAATTCTGCAAATTGCTGCTTTTGCTCTTGAAATGATGTCATCAGGTGGGTGTTTTGGTGTAATACACTGAAAACCAGAGCAGAAATGCTGAAATATTCCCATGATATGCATGGTCTCTGCACCAAACCACCATGTCTCAGCCTAAGTATGTCTGCCGCTTGTTCTTTTGTACTGCCAGCTGATTGTGGAAGTACAGTATAAAAACCATCTTTATGGAGAGATCTTTCTGGTTTAGGCTTAGTCTAAGTGTCTCAAGTAGCCGGGGCTTTTGTTTGGGCCTAATCCATATGGTCTGATGCCTTTCCTCCTCATCTCAAGATGAATGTGGTAGAAAATATAAATCAAGGAAACCTCGTTTGGCCTAGCCTTGCCTTGCCTTATTTCCTTCTCATCCTGTTCTCTGTCCCAGCCTCTCTCACTAAGCCCTCATCTGGCTGCATGTCTCTTCTTTCCTCTCTCCTTTTCTCAAACTCTCCTGCTTCCTGGCTTTCGTCTTTCAATTCCTCCATTTCAGTCCTGCAGCCCGGCACTACTTTTTCCTCTTGCCTCCCTTTGGCCTGCTCCCTTGGCTTTCTCCCTCTCTTCCATATTCTTCTTCCCGACTTGTCTCTTGGAGACTTTTGGCCACTTTGGACCCAAGTCTGGGCATGTTTTGGAAACTTTTCAGAGGCCTCGCTGGTGACAGGGGGGACAGCAGGCAGTGACAGGCCCGGGGCTGACAGGCTCCCCCTCCCCTAGCGGGCGCTCGGCTGCCACACCCAGCTGACGTAGTACCTTTGTCACAATGCCCGCTACCGTGGTGAGGATGCGGGCACTCTGCAGGTGACAGGGACCCAGCAGGACTTGCTGTCAGCTCAGCAATTGCTCAGTTCTCCAAAGAAGCTGAATTCTGCAAATTGCTGCTTTGCTCTTGAAATGATGTCATCAGGTGGGTGTTTTGGTGTAATACACTGAAAACCAGAGCAGAAATGCTGAAATATTCCCATGATATGCATGGTCTCTGCACCAAACCACCATGTCTCAGCCTAAGTATGTCTGCCGCTTGTTCTTTTGTACTGCCAGCTGATTGTGGAAGTACAGTATAAAAACCATCTTTATGGAGAGATCTTTCTGGTTTAGGCTTAGTCTAAGTGTCTCAAGTAGCCGGGGCTTTTGTTTGGGCCTAATCCATATGGTCTGATGGCTTTCCTCTCATCTCAAGATGAATGTGGTAGAAAATATAAATCAAAGAAACGTCCTTTGGCCTAGCCTTGCCTTGCCTTGCCTTGCCTTATTTCCTTCTCATCCTGTTCTCTGTCCCAGCCTCTCTCACTAAGCCCTCGTCTGGCTGCATGTCTCTTCTTTCCTCTCTCCTTTTCTCAAACTCTCCTGCTTCCTGGCTTTCGTCTTTCAATTCCTCCATTTCAGTCCTGCAGCCCGGCACTACTTTTTTCTCTTGTCTCCCTTTGGCCTGCTCCCTTGGCTTTCTCCCTCTCTTCCATATCCTTCTTCCCGACTTGTCTCTTGGAGACTTTTGGCCACTTTGGACCCAAGTCTGGGCATGTTTTGGAAACTTTTCAGAGGCCTCGCTGGTGACAGGGGGGACAGCAGGCAGTGACAGGCCCGGGGCTGACAGGCTCCCCCTCCCCTAGCGGGCGCTCGGCTGCCACACCCAGCTGACGTAGAACCTTTGTCACAATGCCCGCTACCGTGGTGAGGATGCGGGCACTCTGCAGGTGACAGGGACCCAGCAGGACTTGCTGTCAGCTCAGCAATTGCTCAGTTCCCCAAAGAAGCTGAATTCTGCAAATTGCTGCTTTTGCTCTTGAAATGATGTCATCAGGTGGGTGTTTTGGTGTAATACACTGAAAACCAGAGCAGAAATGCTGAAATATTCCCATGATATGCATGGTCTCTGCACCAAACCACCATGTCTCAGCCTAAGTATGTCTGCCGCTTGTTCTTTTGTACTGCCAGCTGATTGTGGAAGTACAGTATAAAAACCATCTTTATGGAGAGATCTTTCTGGTTTAGGCTTAGTCTAAGTGTCTCAAGTAGCCGGGGCTTTTGTTTGGGCCTAATCCATATGGTCTGATGCCTTTCCTCCTCATCTCAAGATGAATGTGGTAGAAAATATAAATCAAGGAAACCTCGTTTGGCCTAGCCTTGCCTTGCCTTATTTCCTTCTCATCCTGTTCTCTGTCCCAGCCTCTCTCACTAAGCCCTCGTCTGGCTGCATGTCTCTTCTTTCCTCTCTCCTTTTCTCAAACTCTCCTGCTTCCTGGCTTTCCTCTTTCAATTCGTCCATTTCAGTCCTGCAGCCCGGCACTACTTTTTCCTCTTGCCTCCCTTTGGCCTGCTCCCTTGGCTTTCTCCCTCTCTTCCATATTCTTCTTCCCGACTTGTCTCTTGGAGACTTTTGGCCACTTTGGACCCAAGTCTGGGGATGTTTTGGAAACTTTTCAGAGGCCTCGCTGGTGACACGGGGGACAGCAGGCAGTGACAGGCCCGGGGCTGACAGGCTCCCCCTCCCCTAGCGGGCGCTCGGCTGCCACACCCAGCTGACGTAGAACCTTTGTCACAATGCCCGCTACCGTGGTGAGGATGCGGGCACTCTGCAGGTGACAGGGACCCAGCAGGACTTGCTGTCAGCTCAGCAATTGCTCAGTTCCCCAAAGAAGCTGAATTCTGCAAATTGCTGCTTTTGCTCTTGAAATGATGTCATCAGGTGGGTGTTTTGGTGTAATACACTGAAAACCAGAGCAGAAATGCTGAAATATTCCCATGATATGCATGGTCTCTGCACCAAACCACCATGTCTCAGCCTAAGTATGTCTGCCGCTTGTTCTTTTGTACTGCCAGCTGATTGTGGAAGTACAGTATAAAAACCATCTTTATGGAGAGATCTTTCTGGTTTAGGCTTAGTCTAAGTGTCTCAAGTAGCCGGGGCTTTTGTTTGGGCCTAATCCATATGGTCTGATGGCTTTCCTCTCATCTCAAGATGAATGTGGTAGAAAATATAAATCAAAGAAACGTCCTTTGGCCTAGCCTTGCCTTGCCTTATTTCCTTCTCATCCTGTTCTCTGTCCCAGCCTCTCTCACTAAGCCCTCGTCTGGCTGCATGTCTCTTCTTTCCTCTCTCCTTTTCTCAAACTCTCCTGCTTCCTGGCTTTCGTCTTTCAATTCCTCCATTTCAGTCCTGCAGCCCGGCACTACTTTTTTCTCTTGCCTCCCTTTGGCCTGCTCCCTTGGCTTTCTCCCTCTCTTCCATATCCTTTTCCCGACTTGTCTCTTGGAGACTTTTGGCCACTTTGGACCCAAGTCTGGGCATGTTTTGGAAACTTTTCAGAGGCCTCGCTGGTGACAGGGGGGACAGCAGGCAGTGACAGGCCCGGGGCTGACAGGCTCCCCCTCCCCTAGCGGGCGCTCGGCTGCCACACCCAGCTGACGTAGAACCTTTGTCACAATGCCCGCTACCGTGGTGAGGATGCGGGCACTCTGCAGGTGACAGGGACCCAGCAGGACTTGCTGTCAGCTCAGCAATTGCTCAGTTCTCCAAAGAAGCTGAATTCTGCAAATTGCTGCTTTGCTCTTGAAATGATGTCATCAGGTGGGTGTTTTGGTGTAATACACTGAAAACCAGAGCAGAAATGCTGAAATATTCCCATGATATGCATGGTCTCTGCACCAAACCACCATGTCTCAGCCTATGTATGTCTGCCGCTTGTTCTTTTGTACTGCCAGCTGATTGTGGAAGTACAGTATAAAAACCATCTTTATGGAGAGATCTTTCTGGTTTAGGCTTAGTCTAAGTGTCTCAAGTAGCCGGGGCTTTTGTTTGGGCCTAATCCATATGGTCTGATTCCTTTCCTCTCATCTCAAGATGAATGTGGTAGAAAATATAAATCAAAGAAACGTCCTTTGGCCTAGCCTTGCCTTGCCTTGACTTGCCTTATTTCCTTCTCATCCTGTTCTCTGTCCCAGCCTCTCTCACTAAGCCCTCGTCTGGCTGCATGTCTCTTCTTTCCTCTCTCCTTTTCTCAAACTCTCCTGCTTCCTGGCTTTCGTCTTTCAATTCCTCCATTTCAGTCCTGCAGCCCGGCACTACTTTTTCCTCTTGCCTCCCTTTGGCCTGCTCCCTTGGCTTTCTCCCTCTCTTCCATATCCTTCTTCCCGACTTGTCTCTTAAAGACTTTTGGCCACTTTGGACCCAAGTCTGGGGATGTTTTGGAAACTTTTCAGAGGCCTCGCTGGTGACACGGGGGACAGCAGGCAGTGACAGGCCCGGGGCTGACAGGCTCCCCCTCCCCTAGCGGGCGCTCGGCTGCCACACCCAGCTGACGTAGAACCTTTGTCACAATGCCCGCTACCGTGGTGAGGATGCGGGCACTCTGCAGGTGACAGGGACCCAGCAGGACTTGCTGTCAGCTCAGCAATTGCTCAGTTCCCCAAAGAAGCTGAATTCTGCAAATTGCTGCTTTTGCTCTTGAAATGATGTCATCAGGTGGGTGTTTTGGTGTAATACACTGAAAACCAGAGCAGAAATGCTGAAATATTCCCATGATATGCATGGTCTCTGCACCAAACCACCATGTCTCAGCCTAAGTATGTCTGCCGCTTGTTCTTTTGTACTGCCAGCTGATTGTGGAAGTACAGTATAAAAACCATCTTTATGGAGAGATCTTTCTGGTTTAGGCTTAGTCTAAGTGTCTCAAGTAGCCGGGGCTTTTGTTTGGGCCTAATCCATATGGTCTGATGCCTTTCCTCCTCATCTCAAGATGAATGTGGTAGAAAATATAAATCAAGGAAACCTCGTTTGGCCTAGCCTTGCCTTGCCTTATTTCCTTCTCATCCTGTTCTCTGTCCCAGCCTCTCTCACTAAGCCCTCGTCTGGCTGCATGTCTCTTCTTTCCTCTCTCCTTTTCTCAAACTCTCCTGCTTCCTGGCTTTCGTCTTTCAATTCCTCCATTTCAGTCCTGCAGCCCGGCACTACTTTTTTCTCTTGCCTCCCTTTGGCCTGCTCCCTTGGCTTTCTCCCTCTCTTCCATATCCTTCTTCCCGACTTGTCTCTTGGAGACTTTTGGCCACTTTGGACCCAAGTCTGGGCATGTTTTGGAAACTTTTCAGAGGCCTCGCTGGTTACACGGGGGACAGCAGACAGTGACAGGCCCGGGGCTGACAGGCTCCCCCTCCCCTAGCGGGTGCTCGGCTGCCACACCCAGCTGACATAGAGCCTTTGTCACAATGCCCGCTACCGTGGTGAGGATGCGGGCACTCTGCAGGTGATAGGGACCCAGCAGGACTTGCTGTCAGCTCAGCAATTGCTCAGTTCCCCAAAGAAGCTGAATTCTGCAAATTGCTGCTTTTGCTCTTGAAATGATGTCATCAGGTGGGTGTTTTGGTGTAATACACTGAAAACCAGAGCAGAAATGCTGAAATATTCCCATGATATGCATGGTCTCTGCACCAAACCACCATGTCTCAGCCTAAGTATGTCTGCCGCTTGTGCTTTTGTACTGCGAGCTGATTGTGGAAGTACAGTATAAAAACCATCTTTATGGAGAGATCTTTCTGGTTTAGGCTTAGTCTAAGTGTCTCAAGTAGCCGGGGCTTTTGTTTGGGCCTAATCCATATGGTCTGATTCCTTTCCTCTCATCTCAAGATGAATGTGGTAGAAAATATAAATCAAAGAAACGTCCTTTGGCCTAGCCTTGCCTTGCCTTGCCTTGCCTTATTTCCTTCTCATCCTGTTCTCTGTCCCAGCCTCTCTCACTAAGCCCTCGTCTGGCTGCATGTCTCTTCTTTCCTCTCTCCTTTTCTCAAACTCTCCTGCTTCCTGGCTTTCGTCTTTCAATTCCTCCATTTCAGTCCTGCAGCCCGGCACTACTTTTTTCTCTTGCCTCCCTTTGGCCTGCTCCCTTGGCTTTCTCCCTCTCTTCCATATCCTTCTTCCCGACTTGTCTCTTGGAGACTTTTGGCCACTTTGGACCCAAGTCTGGGCATGTTTTGGAAACTTTTCAGAGGCCTCGCTGGTGACACGGGGGACAGCAGGCAGTGACAGGCCCGGGGCTGACAGGCTCCCCCTCCCCTAGCGGGCGCTCGGCTGCCACACCCAGCTGACGTAGAACCTTTGTCACAATGCCCGCTACCGTGGTGAGGATGCGGGCACTCTGCAGGTGACAGGGACCCAGCAGGACTTGCTGTCAGCTCAGCAATTGCTCAGTTCCCCAAAGAAGCTGAATTCTGCAAATTGCTGCTTTTGCTCTTGAAATGATGTCATCAGGTGGGTGTTTTGGTGTAATACACTGAAAACCAGAGCAGAAATGCTGAAATATTCCCATGATATGCATGGTCTCTGCACCAAACCACCATGTCTCAGCCTAAGTATGTCTGCCGCTTGTTCTTTTGTACTGCCAGCTGATTGTGGAAGTACAGTATAAAAACCATCTTTATGGAGAGATCTTTCTGGTTTAGGCTTAGTCTAAGTGTCTCAAGTAGCCGGGGCTTTTGTTTGGGCCTAATCCATATGGTCTGATGCCTTTCCTCCTCATCTCAAGATGAATGTGGTAGAAAATATAAATCAAGGAAACCTCGTTTGACCTAGCCTTGCCTTGCCTTATTTCCTTCTCATCCTGTTCTCTGTCCCAGCCTCTCTCACTAAGCCCTCGTCTGGCTGCATGTCTCTTCTTTCCTCTCTCCTTTTCTCAAACTCTCCTGCTTCCTGGCTTTCGTCTTTCAATTCCTCCATTTCAGTCCTGCAGCCCGGCACTACTTTTTTCTCTTGCCTCCCTTTGGCCTGCTCCCTTGGCTTTCTCCCTCTCTTCCATATCCTTCTTCCCGACTTGTCTCTTGGAGACTTTTGGCCACTTTGGACCCAAGTCTGGGCATGTTTTGGAAACTTTTCAGAGGCCTCGCTGGTTACACGGGGCACAGCAGACAGTGACAGGCCCGGGGCTGACAGGCTCCCCCTCCCCTAGCGGGCGCTCGGCTGCCACACCCAGCTGACATAGAGCCTTTGTCACAATGCCCGCTACCGTGGTGAGGATGCGGGCACTCTGCAGGTGATAGGGACCCAGCAGGACTTGCTGTCAGCTCAGCAATTGCTCAGTTCCCCAAAGAAGCTGAATTCTGCAAATTGCTGCTTTTGCTCTTGAAATGATGTCATCAGGTGGGTGTTTTGGTGTAATACACTGAAAACCAGAGCAGAAATGCTGAAATATTCCCATGATATGCATGGTCTCTGCACCAAACCACCATGTCTCAGCCTAAGTATGTCTGCCGCTTGTGCTTTTGTACTGCGAGCTGATTGTGGAAGTACAGTATAAAAACCATCTTTATGGAGAGATCTTTCTGGTTTAGGCTTAGTCTAAGTGTCTCAAGTAGCCGGGGCTTTTGTTTGGGCCTAATCCATATGGTCTGATTCCTTTCCTCTCATCTCAAGATGAATGTGGTAGAAAATATAAATCAAAGAAACGTCCTTTGGCCTAGCCTTGCCTTGCCTTGCCTTGCCTTATTTCCTTCTCATCCTGTTCTCTGTCCCAGCCTCTCTCACTAAGCCCTCGTCTGGCTGCATGTCTCTTCTTTCCTCTCTCCTTTTCTCAAACTCTCCTGCTTCCTGGCTTTCCTCTTTCAATTCCTCCATTTCAGTCCTGCAGCCCGGCACTACTTTTTCCTCTTGCCTCCCTTTGGCCTGCTCCCTTGGCTTTCTCCCTCTCTTCCATATCCTTCTTCCCGACTTGTCTCTTGGAGACTTTTGGCCACTTTGGACCCAAGTCTGGGCATGTTTTGGAAACTTTTCAGAGGCCTCGCTGGTGACACGGGGGACAGCAGGCAGTGACAGGCCCGGGGCTGACAGGCTCCCCCTCCCCTAGCGGGCGCTCGGCTGCCACACCCAGCTGACGTAGAACGTTTGTCACAATGCCCGCTACCGTGGTGAGGATGCGGGCACTCTGCAGGTGACAGGGACCCAGCAGGACTTGCTGTCAGCTCAGCAATTGCTCAGTTCCCCAAAGAAGCTGAATTCTGCAAATTGCTGCTTTTGCTCTTGAAATGATGTCATCAGGTGGGTGTTTTGGTGTAATACACTGAAAACCAGAGCAGAAATGCTGAAATATTCCCATGATATGCATGGGCTCTGCACCAAACCACCATGTCTCAGCCTAAGTATGTCTGCCGCTTGTTCTTTTGTACTGCCAGCTGATTGTGGAAGTACAGTATAAAAACCATCTTTATGGAGAGATCTTTCTGGTTTAGGCTTAGTCTAAGTGTCTCAAGTAGCCGGGGCTTTTGTTTGGGCCTAATCCATATGGTCTGATGCCTTTCCTCCTCATCTCAAGATGAATGTGGTAGAAAATATAAATCAAGGAAACCTCGTTTGGCCTAGCCTTGCCTTGCCTTATGTCCTTCTCATCCTGTTCTCTGTCCCAGCCTCTCTCACTAAGCCCTCGTCTGGCTGCATGTCTCTTCTTTCCTCTCTCCTTTACTCAAACTCTCCTGCTTCCTGGCTTTCGTCTTTCAATTCCTCCATTTCAGTCCTGCAACCCGGCACTACTTTTTTCTCTTGCCTCCCTTTGGCCTGCTCCCTTGGCTTTCTCCCTCTCTTCCATATCCTTCTTCCCGACTTGTCTCTTGGAGACTTTTGGCCACTTTGGACCCAAGTCTGGGCATGTTTTGGAAACTTTTCAGAGGCCTCGCTGGTGACACGGGGGACAGCAGGCAGTGACAGGCCCGGGGCTGACAGGCTCCCCCTCCCCTAGCGGGTGCTCGGCTGCCACACCCAGCTGACGTAGAACCTTTGTCACAATGCCCGCTACCGTGGTGAGGATACGGGCACTCTGCAGGTGACAGGGACCCAGCAGGACTTGCTGTCAGCTCAGCAATTGCTCAGTTCCCCAAAGAAGCTGAATTCTGCAAATTGCTGCTTTTGCTCTTGAAATGATGTCATCAGGTGGGTGTTTTGGTGTAATACACTGAAAACCAGAGCAGAAATGCTGAAATATTCCCATGATATGCATGGTCTCTGCACCAAACCACCATGTCTCAGCCTAAGTATGTCTGCCGCTTGTTCTTTTGTACTGCCAGCTGATTGTGGAAGTACAGTATAAAAACCATCTTTATGGAGAGATCTTTCTGGTTTAGGCTTAGTCTAAGTGTCTCAAGTAGCCGGGGCTTTTGTTTGGGCCTAATCCATATGGTCTGATGCCTTTCCTCTCATCTCAAGATGAATGTGGTAGAAAATATAAATCAAAGAAACGTCCTTTGGCCTAGCCTTACCTTGCCTTGCCTTGCCTTATTTCCTTCTCATCCTGTTCTCTGTCCGAGCCTCTCTCACTAAGCCCTCGTCTGGCTGCATGTCTCTTCTTTCCTCTCTCCTTTTCTCAAACTCTCCTGCTTCCTGGCTTTCGTCTTTCAATTCCTCCATTTCAGTCCTGCAGCCCGGCACTACTTTTTCCTCTTGCCTCCCTTTGGCCTGCTCCCTTGGCTTTCTCCCTCTCTTCCATATTCTTCTTCCCGACTTGTCTCTTGGAGACTTTTGGCCACTTTGGACCCAAGTCTGGGGATGTTTTGGAAACTTTTCAGAGGCCTCGCTGGTGACAGGGGGGACAGCAGGCAGTGACAGGCCCGGGGCTGACAGGCTCCCCCTCCCCTAGCGGGCGCTCGGCTGCCACACCCAGCTGACGTAGAACCATTGTCACAATGCCCGCTACCGTGGTGAGGATGCGGGCACTCTGCAGGTGACAGGGACCCAGCAGGACTTGCTGTCAGCTCAGCAATTGCTCAGTTCGCCAAAGAAGCTGAATTCTGCAAATTGCTGCTTTTGCTCTTGAAATGATGTCATCAGGTGGGTGTTTTGGTGTAATACACTGAAAACCAGAGCAGAAATGCTGAAATATTCCCATGATATGCATGGTCTCTGCACCAAACCACCATGTCTCAGCCTAAGTATGTCTGCCGCTTGTTCTTTTGTACTGCCAGCTGATTGTGGAAGTACAGTATAAAAACCATCTTTATGGAGAGATCTTTCTGGTTTAGGCTTAGTCTAAGTGTCTCAAGTAGCCGGGGCTTTTGTTTGGGCCTAATCCATATGGTCTGATGCCTTTCCTCCTCATCTCAAGATGAATGTGGTAGAAAATATAAATCAAGGAAACCTCGTTTGGCCTAGCCTTGCCTTGCCTTATTTCCTTCTCATCCTGTTCTCTGTCCCAGCCTCTCTCACTAAGCCCTCATCTGGCTGCATGTCTCTTCTTTCCTCTCTCCTTTTCTCAAACTCTCCTGCTTCCTGGCTTTCGTCTTTCAATTCCTCCATTTCAGTCCTGCAGCCCGGCACTACTTTTTCCTCTTGCCTCCCTTTGGCCTGCTCCCTTGGCTTTCTCCCTCTCTTCCATATTCTTCTTCCCGACTTGTCTCTTGGAGACTTTTGGCCACTTTGGAGCCAAGTCTGGGCATGTTTTGGAAACTTTTCAGAGGCCTCGCTGGTGACAGGGGGGACAGCAGGCAGTGACAGGCCCGGGGCTGACAGGCTCCCCCTCCCCTAGCGGGCGCTCGGCTGCCACACCCAGCTGACGTAGTACCTTTGTCACAATGCCCGCTACCGTGGTGAGGATGCGGGCACTCTGCAGGTGACAGGGACCCAGCAGGACTTGCTGTCAGCTCAGCAATTGCTCAGTTCCCCAAAGAAGCTGAATTCTGCAAATTGCTGCTTTTGCTCTTGCAATGATGTCATCAGGTGGGTGTTTTGGTGTAATACACTGAAAACCAGAGGAGAAATGCTGAAATATTCCCATGATATGCATGGTCTCTGCACCAAACCACCATGTCTCAGCCTAAGTATGTCTGCCGCTTGTTCTTTTGTACTGCCAGCTGATTGTGGAAGTACAGTATAAAAACCATCTTTATGGAGAGATCTTTCTGGTTTAGGCTTAGTCTAAGTGTCTCAAGTAGCCGGGGCTTTTGTTTGGGCCTAATCCATATGGTCTGATGCCTTTCCTCTCATCTCAAGATGAATGTGGTAGAAAATATAAATCAAAGAAACGTCCTTTGGCCTAGCCTTGCCTTGCCTTGCCTTGCCTTATTTCCTTCTCATCCTGTTCTCTGTCCCAGCCTCTCTCACTAACCCCTCGTCTGGCTGCATGTCTCTTCTTTCCTCTCTCCTTTTCTCAAACTCTCCTGCTTCCTGGCTTTCGTCTTTCAATTCCTCCATTTCAGTCCTGCAGCCCGGCACTACTTTTTTCTCTTGCCTCCCTTTGGCCTGCTCCCTTGGCTTTCTCCCTCTCTTCCATATCCTTCTTCCCGACTTGTCTCTTGGAGACTTTTGGCCACTTTGGACCCAAGTCTGGGCATGTTTTGGAAACTTTTCAGAGGCCTCGCTGGTGACAGGGGGGACAGCAGGCAGTGACAGGCCCGGGGCTGACAGGCTCCCCCTCCCCTAGCGGGCGCTCGGCTGCCACACCCAGCTGACGTAGAACCTTTGTCACAATGCCCGCTACCGTGGTGAGGATGCGGGCACTCTGCAGGTGACAGGGACCCAGCAGGACTTGCTGTCAGCTCAGCAATTGCTCAGTTCCCCAAAGAAGCTGAATTCTGCAAATTGCTGCTTTTGCTCTTGAAATGATGTCATCAGGTGGGTGTTTTGGTGTAATACACTGAAAACCAGAGCAGAAATGCTGAAATATTCCCATGATATGCATGGTCTCTGCACCAAACCACCATGTCTCAGCCTAAGTATGTCTGCCGCTTGTTCTTTTGTACTGCCAGCTGATTGTGGAAGTACAGTATAAAAAACATCTTTATGGAGAGATCTTTCTGGTTTAGGCTTAGTCTAAGTGTCTCAAGTAGCCGGGGCTTTTGTTTGGGCCTAATCCATATGGTCTGATGCCTTTCCTCCTCATCTCAAGATGAATGTGGTAGAAAATATAAATCAAGGAAACCTCGTTTGGCCTAGCCTTGCCTTGCCTTATGTCCTTCTCATCCTGTTCTCTGTCCCAGCCTCTCTCACTAAGCCCTCGTCTGGCTGCATGTCTCTTCTTTCCTCTCTCCTTTTCTCAAACTCTCCTGCTTCCTGGCTTTCGTCTTTCAATTCCTCCATTTCAGTCCTGCAGCCCGGCACTACTTTTTCCTCTTGCCTCCCTTTGGCCTGCTCCCTTGGCTTTCTCCCTCTCTTCCATATTCTTCTTCCCGACTTGTCTCTTGGAGACTTTTGGCCACTTTGGACCCAAGTCTGGGCATGTTTTGGAAACTTTTCAGAGGCCTCGCTGGTGACACGGGGGACAGCAGGCAGTGACAGGCCCGGGGCTGACAGGCTCCCCCTCCCCTAGCGGGCGCTCGGCTGCCACACCCAGCTGACGTAGAACCTTTGTCACAATGCCCGCTACCGTGGTGAGGATGCGGGCACTCTGCAGGTGACAGGGACCCAGCAGGACTTGCTGTCAGCTCAGCAATTGCTCAGTTCCCCAAAGAAGCTGAATTCTGCAAATTGCTGCTTTTGCTCTTGAAATGATGTCATCAGGTGGGTGTTTTGGTGTAATACACTGAAAACCAGAGCAGAAATGCTGAAATATTCCCATGATATGCATGGTCTCTGCACCAAACCACCATGTCTCAGCCTAAGTATGTCTGCCGCTTGTTCTTTTGTACTGCCAGCTGATTGTGGAAGTACAGTATAAAAACCATCTTTATGGAGAGATCTTTCTGGTTTAGGCTTAGTCTAAGTGTCTCAAGTAGCCGGGGCTTTTGTTTGGGCCTAATCCATATGGTCTGATGCCTTTCCTCCTCATCTCAAGATGAATGTGGTAGAAAATATAAATCAAGGAAACCTCGTTTGGCCTAGCCTTGCCTTGCCTTATGTCCTTCTCATCCTGTTCTCTGTCCCAGCCTCTCTCACTAAGCCCTCGTCTGGCTGCATGTCTCTTCTTTCCTCTCTCCTTTTCTCAAACTCTCCTGCTTCCTGGCTTTCGTCTTTCAATTCCTCCATTTCAGTCCTGCAGCCCGGCACTACTTTTTTCTCTTGCCTCCCTTTGGCCTGCTCCCTTGGCTTTCTCCCTCTCTTCCATATCCTTCTTCCCGACTTGTCTCTTGGAGACTTTTGGCCACTTTGGACCCAAGTCTGGGCATGTTTTGGAAACTTTTCAGAGGCCTCGCTGGTGACAGGGGGGACAGCAGGCAGTGACAGGCCCGGGGCTGACAGGCTCCCCCTCCCCTAGCGGGCGCTCGGCTGCCACACCCAGCTGACGTAGAACCTTTGTCACAATGCCCGCTACCGTGGTGAGGATGCGGGCACTCTGCAGGTGACAGGGACCCAGCAGGACTTGCTGTCAGCTCAGCAATTGCTCAGTTCTCCAAAGAAGCTGAATTCTGCAAATTGCTACTTTGCTCTTGAAATGATGTCATCAGGTGGGTGTTTTGGTGTAATACACTGAAAACCAGAGCAGAAATGCTGAAATATTCCCATGATATGCATGGTCTCTGCACCAAACCACCATGTCTCAGCCTAAGTATGTCTGCCGCTTGTTCTTTTGTACTGCCAGCTGATTGTGGAAGTACAGTATAAAAACCATCTTTATGGAGAGATCTTTCTGGTTTAGGCTTAGTCTAAGTGTCTCAAGTAGCCGGGGCTTTTGTTTGGGCCTAATCCATATGGTCTGATGGCTTTCCTCTCATCTCAAGATGAATGTGGTAGAAAATATAAATCAAAGAAACGTCCTTTGGCCTAGCCTTGCCTTGCCTTGCCTTGCCTTATTTCCTTCTCATCCTGTTCTCTGTCCCAGCCTCTCTCACTAAGCCCTCGTCTGGCTGCATGTCTCTTCTTTCCTCTCTCCTTTTCTCAAACTCTCCTGCTTCCTGGCTTTCGTCTTTCAATTCCTCCATTTCAGTCCTGCAGCCCAGCACTACTTTTTTCTCTTGTCTCCCTTTGGCCTGCTCCCTTGGCTTTCTCCCTCTCTTCCATATCCTTCTTCCCGACTTGTCTCTTGGAGACTTTTGGCCACTTTGGACCCAAGTCTGGGCATGTTTTGGAAACTTTTCAGAGGCCTCGCTGGTGACAGGGGGGACAGCAGGCAGTGACCAGCCCGGGGCTGACAGGCTCCCCCTCCCCTAGCGGGCGCTCGGCTGCCACACCCAGCTGACGTAGAACCTTTGTCACAATGCCCGCTACCGTGGTGAGGATGCGGGCACTCTGCAGGTGACAGGGACCCAGCAGGACTTGCTGTCAGCTCAGCAATTGCTCAGTTCCCCAAAGAAGCTGAATTCTGCAAATTGCTGCTTTTGCTCTTGAAATGATGTCATCAGGTGGGTGTTTTGGTGTAATACACTGAAAACCAGAGCAGAAATGCTGAAATATTCCCATGATATGCATGGTCTCTGCACCAAACCACCATGTCTCAGCCTAAGTATGTCTGCCGCTTGTTCTTTTGTACTGCCAGCTGATTGTGGAAGTACAGTATAAAAACCATCTTTATGGAGAGATCTTTCTGGTTTAGGCTTAGTCTAAGTGTCTCAAGTAGCCGGGGCTTTTGTTTGGGCCTAATCCATATGGTCTGATGCCTTTCCTCCTCATCTCAAGATGAATGTGGTAGAAAATATAAATCAAGGAAACCTCGTTTGGCCTAGCCTTGCCTTGCCTTATTTCCTTCTCATCCTGTTCTCTGTCCCAGCCTCTCTCACTAAGCCCTCGTCTGGCTGCATGTCTCTTCTTTCCTCTCTCCTTTTCTCAAACTCTCCTGCTTCCTGGCTTTCGTCTTTCAATTCCTCCATTTCAGTCCTGCAGCCCGGCACTACTTTTTTCTCTTGCCTCCCTTTGGCCTGCTCCCTTGGCTTTCTCTCTCTCTTCCATATCTTTCTTCCCGACTTGTCTCTTGGAGACTTTTGGCCACTTTGGACCCAAGTCTGGGGATGTTTTGGAAACTTTTCAGAGGCCTCGCTGGTGACACGGGGGACAGCAGGCAGTGACAGGCCCGGGGCTGACAGGCTCCCCCTCCCCTAGCGGGCGCTCGGCTGCCACACCCAGCTGACGTAGAACCTTTGTCACAATGCCCGCTACCGTGGTGAGGATGCGGGCACTCTGCAGGTGACAGGGACCCAGCAGGACTTGCTGTCAGCTCAGCAATTGCTCAGTTCCCCAAAGAAGCTGAATTCTGCAAATTGCTGCTTTTGCTCTTGAAATGATGTCATCAGGTGGGTGTTTTGGTGTAATACACTGAAAACCAGAGCAGAAATGCTGAAATATTCCCATGATATGCATGGTCTCTGCACCAAACCACCATGTCTCAGCCTAAGTATGTCTGCCGCTTGTTCTTTTGTACTGCCAGCTGATTGTGGAAGTACAGTATAAAAACCATCTTTATGGAGAGATCTTTCTGGTTTAGGCTTAGTCTAAGTGTCTCAAGTAGCCGGGGCTTTTGTTTGGGCCTAATCCATATGGTCTGATGGCTTTCCTCTCATCTCAAGATGAATGTGGTAGAAAATATAAATCAAAGAAACGTCCTTTGGCCTAGCCTTGCCTTGCCTTATTTCCTTCTCATCCTGTTCTCTGTCCCAGCCTCTCTCACTAACCCCTCGTCTGGCTGCATGTCTCTTCTTTCCTCTCTCCTTTTCTCAAACTCTCTTGCTTCCTGGCTTACGTCTTTCAATTCCTCCATTTCAGTCCTGCAGCCCGGCACTACTTTTTTCTCTTGCCTCCCTTTGGCCTGCTCCCTTGGCTTTCTCCCTCTCTTCCATATCCTTTTCCCGACTTGTCTCTTGGAGACTTTTGGCCACTTTGGACCCAAGTCTGGGCATGTTTTGGAAACTTTTCAGAGGCCTCGCTGGTGACAGGGGGGACAGCAGGCAGTGACAGGCCCGGGGCTGACAGGCTCCCCCTCCCCTAGCGGGCGCTCGGCTGCCACACCCAGCTGACGTAGAACCTTTGTCACAATGCCCGCTACCGTGGTGAGGATGCGGGCACTCTGCAGGTGACAGGGACCCAGCAGGACTTGCTGTCAGCTCAGCAATTGCTCAGTTCTCCAAAGAAGCTGAATTCTGCAAATTGCTGCTTTGCTCTTGAAATGATGTCATCAGGTGGGTGTTTTGGTGTAATACACTGAAAACCAGAGCAGAAATGCTGAAATATTCCCATGATATGCATGGTCTCTGCACCAAACCACCATGTCTCAGCCTAAGTATGTCTGCCGCTTGTTCTTTTGTACTGCCAGCTGATTGTGGAAGTACAGTATAAAAAACATCTTTATGGAGAGATCTTTCTGGTTTAGGCTTAGTCTAAGTGTCTCAAGTAGCCGGGGCTTTTGTTTGGGCCTAATCCATATGGTCTGATTCCTTTCCTCTCATCTCAAGATGAATGTGGTAGAAAATATAAATCAAAGAAACGTCCTTTGGCCTAGCCTTGCCTTGCCTTGCCTTGCCTTATTTCCTTCTCATCCTGTTCTCTGTCCCAGCCTCTCTCACTAAGCCCTCGTCTGGCTGCATGTCTCTTCTTTCCTCTCTCCTTTTCTCAAACTCTCCTGCTTCCTGGCTTTCGTCTTTCAATTCCTCCATTTCAGTCCTGCAGCCCGGCACTACTTTTTCCTCTTGCCTCCCTTTGGCCTGCTCCCTTGGCTTTCTCCCTCTCTTCCATATCCTTCTTCCCGACTTGTCTCTTGGAGACTTTTGGCCACTTTGGACCCAAGTCTGGGCATGTTTTGGAAACTTTTCAGAGGCCTCGCTGGTGACAGGGGGGACAGCAGGCAGTGACAGGCCCGGGGCTGACAGGCTCCCCCTCCCCTAGCGGGCGCTCGGCTGCCACACCCAGCTGACGTAGAACCTTTGTCACAATGCCCGCTACCGTGGTGAGGATGCGGGCACTCTGCAGGTGACAGGGACCCAGCAGGACTTGCTGTCAGCTCAGCAATTGCTCAGTTCCCCAAAGAAGCTGAATTCTGCAAATTGCTGCTTTTGCTCTTGAAATGATGTCATCAGGTGGGTGTTTTGGTGTAATACACTGAAAACCAGAGCAGAAATGCTGAAATATTCCCATGATATGCATGGTCTCTGCACCAAACCACCATGTCTCAGCCTAAGTATGTCTGCCGCTTGTTCTTTTGTACTGCCAGCTGATTGTGGAAGTACAGTATAAAAACCATCTTTATGGAGAGATCTTTCTGGTTTAGGCTTAGTCTAAGTGTCTCAAGTAGCCGGGGCTTTTGTTTGGGCCTAATCCATATGGTCTGATGCCTTTCCTCCTCATCTCAAGATGAATGTGGTAGAAAATATAAATCAAGGAAACCTCGTTTGGCCTAGCCTTGCCTTGCCTTATTTCCTTCTCATCCTGTTCTCTGTCCCAGCCTCTCTCACTAAGCCCTCGTCTGGCTGCATGTCTCTTCTTTCCTCTCTCCTTTTCTCAAACTCTCCTGCTTCCTGGCTTTCGTCTTTCAATTCCTCCATTTCAGTCCTGCAGCCCGGCACTACTTTTTTCTCTTGCCTCCCTTTGGCCTGCTCCCTTGGCTTTCTCCCTCTCTTCCATATCCTTCTTCCCGACTTGTCTCTTGGAGACTTTTGGCCACTTTGGACCCAAGTCTGGGCATGTTTTGGAAACTTTTCAGAGGCCTCGCTGGTTACACGGGGGACAGCAGACAGTGACAGGCCCGGGGCTGACAGGCTCCCCCTCCCCTAGCGGGCGCTCGGCTGCCACACCCAGCTGACATAGAGCCTTTGTCACAATGCCCGCTACCGTGGTGAGGATGCGGGCACTCTGCAGGTGACAGGGACCCAGCAGGACTTGCTGTCAGCTCAGCAATTGCTCAGTTCCCCAAAGAAGCTGAATTCTGCAAATTGCTGCTTTTGCTCTTGAAATGATGTCATCAGGTGGGTGTTTTGGTGTAATACACTGAAAACCAGAGCAGAAATGCTGAAATATTCCCATGATATGCATGGTCTCTGCACCAAACCACCATGTCTCAGCCTAAGTATGTCTGCCGCTTGTTCTTTTGTACTGCCAGCTGATTGTGGAAGTACAGTATAAAAACCATCTTTATGGAGAGATCTTTCTGGTTTAAGCTTAGTCTAAGTGTCTCAAGTAGCCGGGGCTTTTGTTTGGGCCTAATCCATATGGTCTGATGGCTTTCCTCTTATCTCAAGATGAATGTGGTAGAAAATATAAATCAAAGAAACGTCCTTTGGCCTAGCCTTGCCTTGCCTTATTTCCTTCTCATCCTGTTCTCTGTCCCAGCCTCTCTCACTAAGCCCTCGTCTGGCTGCATGTCTCTTCTTTCCTCTCTCCTTTTCTCAAACTCTCCTGCTTCCTGGCTTTCGTCTTTCAATTCCTCCATTTCAGTCCTGCAGCCCGGCACTACTTTTTTCTCTTGCCTCCCTTTGGCCTGCTCCCTTGGCTTTCTCCCTCTCTTCCATATCCTTCTTCCCGACTTGTCTCTTGGAGACTTTTGGCCACTTTGGACCCAAGTCTGGGCATGTTTTGGAAACTTTTCAGAGGCCTCGCTGCTGACAGGGGGGACAGCAGGCAGTGACAGGCCCGGGGCTGACAGGCTCCCCCTCCCCTAGCGGGCGCTCGGCTGCCACACCCAGCTGACGTAGAACCTTTGTCACAATGCCCGCTACCGTGGTGAGGATGCGGGCACTCTGCAGGTGACAGGGACCCAGCAGGACTTGCTGTCAGCTCAGCAATTGCTCAGTTCTCCAAAGAAGCTGAATTCTGCAAATTGCTGCTTTGCTCTTGAAATGATGTCATCAGGTGGGTGTTTTGGTGTAATACACTGAAAACCAGAGCAGAAATGCTGAAATATTCCCATGATATGCATGGTCTCTGCACCAAACCACCATGTCTCAGCCTAAGTATGTCTGCCGCTTGTTCTTTTGTACTGCGAGCTGATTGTGGAAGTACAGTATAAAAACCATCTTTATGGAGAGATCTTTCTGGTTTAGGCTTAGTCTAAGTGTCTCAAGTAGCCGGGGCTTTTGTTTGGGCCTAATCCATATGGTCTGATTCCTTTCCTCTCATCTCAAGATGAATGTGGTAGAAAATATAAATCAAAGAAACGTCCTTTGGCCTAGCCTTGCCTTGCCTTGCCTTGCCTTATTTCCTTCTCATCCTGTTCTCTGTCCCAGCCTCTCTCACTAAGCCCTCGTCTGGCTGCATGTCTCTTCTTTCCTCTCTCCTTTTCTCAAACTCTCCTGCTTCCTGGCTTTCGTCTTTCAATTCCTCCATTTCAGTCCTGCAGCCCGGCACTACTTTTTCCTCTTGCCTCCCTTTGGCCTGCTCCCTTGGCTTTCTCCCTCTCTTCCATATCCTTCTTCCCGACTTGTCTCTTGGAGACTTTTGGCCACTTTGGACCCAAGTCTGGGCATGTTTTGGAAACTTTTCAGAGGCCTCGCTGGTGACACGGGGGACAGCAGGCAGTGACAGGCCCGGGGCTGACAGGCTCCCCCTCCCCTAGCGGGCGCTCGGCTGCCACACCCAGCTGACGTAGAACGTTTGTCACAATGCCCGCTACCGTGGTGAGGATGCGGGCACTCTGCAGGTGACAGGGACCCAGCAGGACTTGCTGTCAGCTCAGCAATTGCTCAGTTCCCCAAAGAAGCTGAATTCTGCAAATTGCTGCTTTTGCTCTTGAAATGATGTCATCAGGTGGGTGTTTTGGTGTAATACACTGAAAACCAGAGCAGAAATGCTGAAATATTCCCATGATATGCATGGTCTCTGCACCAAACCACCATGTCTCAGCCTAAGTATGTCTGCCGCTTGTTCTTTTGTACTGCCAGCTGATTGTGGAAGTACAGTATAAAAACCATCTTTATGGAGAGATCTTTCTGGTTTAGGCTTAGTCTAAGTGTCTCAAGTAGCCGGGGCTTTTGTTTGGGCCTAATCCATATGGTCTGATGCCTTTCCTCCTCATCTCAAGATGAATGTGGTAGAAAATATAAATCAAGGAAACCTCGTTTGGCCTAGCCTTGCCTTGCCTTATTTCCTTCTCATCCTGTTCTCTGTCCCAGCCTCTCTCACTAAGCCCTCGTCTGGCTGCATGTCTCTTCTTTCCTCTCTCCTTTTCTCAAACTCTCCTGCTTCCTGGCTTTCGTCTTTCAATTCCTCCATTTCAGTCCTGCAGCCCGGCACTACTTTTTTCTCTTGCCTCCCTTTGGCCTGCTCCCTTGGCTTTCTCCCTCTCTTCCATATTCTTCTTCCCGACTTGTCTCTTGGAGACTTTTGGCCACTTTGGACCCAAGTCTGGGCATGTTTTGGAAACTTTTCAGAGGCCTCGCTGGTGACAGGGGGGACAGCAGGCAGTGACAGGCCCGGGGCTGACAGGCTCCCCCTCCCCTAGCGGGCGCTCGGCTGCCACACCCAGCTGACATAGAGCCTTTGTCACAATGCCCGCTACCGTGGTGAGGATGCGGGCACTCTGCAGGTGATAGGGACCCAGCAGGACTTGCTGTCAGCTCAGCAATTGCTCAGTTCCCCAAAGAAGCTGAATTCTGCAAATTGCTGCTTTTGCTCTTGAAATGATGTCATCAGGTGGGTGTTTTGGTGTAATACACTGAAAACCAGAGCAGAAATGCTGAAATATTCCCATGATATGCATGGTCTCTGCACCAAACCACCATGTCTCAGCCTAAGTATGTCTGCCGCTTGTTCTTTTGTACTGCCAGCTGATTGTGGAAGTACAGTATAAAAACCATCTTTATGGAGAGATCTTTCTGGTTTAGGCTTAGTCTAAGTGTCTCAAGTAGCCGGGGCTTTTGTTTGGGCCTAATCCATATGGTCTGATGGCTTTCCTCTTATCTCAAGATGAATGTGGTAGAAAATATAAATCAAAGAAACGTCCTTTGGCCTAGCCTTGCCTTGCCTTATTTCCTTCTCATCCTGTTCTCTGTCCCAGCCTCTCTCACTAAGCCCTCGTCTGGCTGCATGTCTCTTCTTTCCTCTCTCCTTTTCTCAAACTCTCCTGCTTCCTGGCTTTCGTATTTCAATTCCTCCATTTCAGTCCTGCAGCCCGGCACTACTTTTTCCTCTTGCCTCCCTTTGGCCTGCTCCCTTGGCTTTCTCCCTCTCTTCCATATTCTTCTTCCCGACTTGTCTCTTGGAGACTTTTGGCCACTTTGGACCCAAGTCTGGGGATGTTTTGGAAACTTTTCAGAGGCCTCGCTGGTGACACGGGGGACAGCAGGCAGTGACAGGCCGGGGCTGACAGGCTCCCCCTCCCCTAGCGGGCGCTCGGCTGCCACACCCAGCTGACGTAGAACCTTTGTCACAATGCCCGCTACCGTGGTGAGGATGCGGGCACTCTGCAGGTGACAGGGACCCAGCAGGACTTGCTGTCAGCTCAGCAATTGCTCAGTTCCCCAAAGAAGCTGAATTCTGCAAATTGCTGCTTTTGCTCTTGAAATGATGTCATCAGGTGGGTGTTTTGGTGTAATACACTGAAAACCAGAGCAGAAATGCTGAAATATTCCCATGATATGCATGGTCTCTGCACCAAACCACCATGTCTCAGCCTAAGTATGTCTGCCGCTTGTTCTTTTGTACTGCCAGCTGATTGTGGAAGTACAGTATAAAAACCATCTTTATGGAGAGATCTTTCTGGTTTAGGCTTAGTCTAAGTGTCTCAAGCAGCCGGGGCTTTTGTTTGGGCCTAATCCATATGGTCTGATGGCTTTCCTCTCATCTCAAGATGAATGTGGTAGAAAATATAAATCAAAGAAACGTCCTTTGACCTAGCCTTGCCTTGCCTTGCCTTGCCTTATTTCCTTCTCATCCTGTTCTCTGTCCCAGCCTCTCTCACTAAGCCCTCGTCTGGCTGCATGTCTCTTCTTTCCTCTCTCCTTTTCTCAAACTCTCCTGCTTCCTGGCTTTCGTCTTTCAATTCCTCCATTTCAGTCCTGCAGCCCGGCACTACTTTTTCCTCTTGCCTCCCTTTGGCCTGCTCCCTTGGCTTTCTCCCTCTCTTCCATATTCTTCTTCCCGACTTGTCTCTTGAAGACATTTGGCCACTTTGGACCCAAGTCTGGGGATGTTTTGGAAACTTTTCAGAGGCCTCGCTGGTGACAGGGGGGACAGCAGGCAGCGACAGGCCCGGGGCTGACAGGCTCCCCCTCCCCTAGCGGGCGCTCGGCTGCCACACCCAGCTGACGTAGAACCTTTGTCACAATGCCCGCTACCGTGGTGAGGATGCGGGCACTCTGCAGGTGACAGGGACCCAGCAGGACTTGCTGTCAGCTCAGCAATTGCTCAGTTCCCCAAAGAAGCTGAATTCTGCAAATTGCTGCTTTTGCTCTTGAAATGATGTCATCAGGTGGGTGTTTTGGTGTAATACACTGAAAACCAGAGCAGAAATGCTGAAATATTCCCATGATATGCATGGTCTCTGCACCAAACCACCATGTCTCAGCCTAAGTATGTCTGCCGCTTGTTCTTTTGTACTGCCAGCTGATTGTGGAAGTACAGTATAAAAACCATCTTTATGGAGAGATCTTTCTGGTTTAGGCTTAGTCTAAGTGTCTCAAGTAGCCGGGGCTTTTGTTTGGGCCTAATCCATATGGTCTGATGCCTTTTCTCCTCATCTCAAGATGAATGTGGTAGAAAATATAAATCAAGGAAACCTCGTTTGGCCTAGCCTTGCCTTGCCTTATTTCCTTCTCATCCTGTTCTCTGTCCCAGCCTCTCTCACTAAGCCCTCGTCTGGCTGCATGTCTCTTCTTTCCTCTCTCCTTTTCTCAAACTCTCCTGCTTCCTGGCTTTCGTCTTTCAATTCCTCCATTTCAGTCCTGCAGCCCGGCACTACTTTTTCCTCTTGCCTCCCTTTGGCCTGCTCCCTTGGCTTTCTCCCTCTCTTCCATATCCTTCTTCCCGACTTGTCTCTTGGAGACTTTTGGCCACTTTGGAGCCAAGTCTGGGCATGTTTTGGAAACTTTTCAGAGGCCTCGCTGGTGACAGGGGGGACAGCAGGCAGTGAAAGGCCCGGGGCTGACAGGCTCCCCCTCCCCTAGCGGGCGCTCGGCTGCCACACCCAGCTGACGTAGAACCTTTGTCACAATGCCCGCTACCGTGGTGAGGATGCGGGCACTCTGCAGGTGACAGGGACCCAGCAGGACTTGCTGTCAGCTCAGCAATTGCTCAGTTCCCCAAAGAAGCTGAATTCTGCAAATTGCTGCTTTTGCTCTTGAAATGATGTCATCAGGTGGGTGTTTTGGTGTAATACACTGAAAACCAGAGCAGAAATGCTGAAATATTCCCATGATATGCATGGTCTCTGCACCAAACCACCATGTCTCAGCCTAAGTATGTCTGCCGCTTGTTCTTTTGTACTGCCAGCTGATTGTGGAAGTACAGTATAAAAACCATCTTTATGGAGAGATCTTTCTGGTTTAGGCTTAGTCTAAGTGTCTCAAGTAGCCGGGGCTTTTGTTTGGGCCTAATCCATATGGTCTGATGGCTTTCCTCTCATCTCAAGATGAATGTGGTAGAAAATATAAATCAAAGAAACGTCCTTTGGCCTAGCCTTGCCTTGCCTTATTTCCTTCTCATCCTGTTCTCTGTCCCAGCCTCTCTCACTAACCCCTCGTCTGGCTGCATGTCTCTTCTTTCCTCTCTCCTTTTCTCAAACTCTCTTGCTTCCTGGCTTACGTCTTTCAATTCCTCCATTTCAGTCCTGCAGCCCGGCACTACTTTTTTCTCTTGCCTCCCTTTGGCCTGCTCCCTTGGCTTTCTCCCTCTCTTCCATATCCTTTTCCCGACTTGTCTCTTGGAGACTTTTGGCCACTTTGGACCCAAGTCTGGGCATGTTTTGGAAACTTTTCAGAGGCCTCGCTGGTGACAGGGGGGACAGCAGGCAGTGACAGGCCCGGGGCTGACAGGCTCCCCCTCCCCTAGCGGGCGCTCGGCTGCCACACCCAGCTGACGTAGAACCTTTGTCACAATGCCCGCTACCGTGGTGAGGATGCGGGCACTCTGCAGGTGACAGGGACCCAGCAGGACTTGCTGTCAGCTCAGCAATTGCTCAGTTCTCCAAAGAAGCTGAATTCTGCAAATTGCTGCTTTGCTCTTGAAATGATGTCATCAGGTGGGTGTTTTGGTGTAATACACTGAAAACCAGAGCAGAAATGCTGAAATATTCCCATGATATGCATGGTCTCTGCACCAAACCACCATGTCTCAGCCTATGTATGTCTGCCGCTTGTTCTTTTGTACTGCCAGCTGATTGTGGAAGTACAGTATAAAAACCATCTTTATGGAGAGATCTTTCTGGTTTAGGCTTAGTCTAAGTGTCTCAAGTAGCCGGGGCTTTTGTTTGGGCCTAATCCATATGGTCTGATTCCTTTCCTCTCATCTCAAGATGAATGTGGTAGAAAATATAAATCAAAGAAACGTCCTTTGGCCTAGCCTTGCCTTGCCTTGCCTTGCCTTATTTCCTTCTCATCCTGTTCTCTGTCCCAGCCTCTCTCACTAAGCCCTCGTCTGGCTGCATGTCTCTTCTTTCCTCTCTCCTTTTCTCAAACTCTCCTGCTTCCTGGCTTTCGTCTTTCAATTCCTCCATTTCAGTCCTGCAGCCCGGCACTACTTTTTCCTCTTGCCTCCCTTTGGCCTGCTCCCTTGGCTTTCTCCCTCTCTTCCATATCCTTCTTCCCGACTTGTCTCTTGGAGACTTTTGGCCACTTTGGACCCAAGTCTGGGCATGTTTTGGAAACTTTTCAGAGGCCTCGCTGGTGACAGGGGGGACAGCAGGCAGTGACAGGCCCGGGGCTGACAGGCTCCCCCTCCCCTAGCGGGCGCTCGGCTGCCACACCCAGCTGACGTAGAACCTTTGTCACAATGCCCGCTACCGTGGTGAGGATGCGGGCACTCTGCAGGTGACAGGGACCCAGCAGGACTTGCTGTCAGCTCAGCAATTGCTCAGTTCCCCAAAGAAGCTGAATTCTGCAAATTGCTGCTTTTGCTCTTGAAATGATGTCATCAGGTGGGTGTTTTGGTGTAATACACTGAAAACCAGAGCAGAAATGCTGAAATATTCCCATGATATGCATGGTCTCTGCACCAAACCACCATGTCTCAGCCTAAGTATGTCTGCCGCTTGTTCTTTTGTACTGCCAGCTGATTGTGGAAGTACAGTATAAAAACCATCTTTATGGAGAGATCTTTCTGGTTTAGGCTTAGTCTAAGTGTCTCAAGTAGCCGGGGCTTTTGTTTGGGCCTAATCCATATGGTCTGATGCCTTTCCTCCTCATCTCAAGATGAATGTGGTAGAAAATATAAATCAAGGAAACCTCGTTTGGCCTAGCCTTGCCTTGCCTTATTTCCTTCTCATCCTGTTCTCTGTCCCAGCCTCTCTCACTAAGCCCTCGTCTGGCTGCATGTCTCTTCTTTCCTCTCTCCTTTTCTCAAACTCTCCTGCTTCCTGGCTTTCGTCTTTCAATTCCTCCATTTCAGTCCTGCAGCCCGGCACTACTTTTTTCTCTTGCCTCCCTTTGGCCTGCTCCCTTGGCTTTCTCCCTCTCTTCCATATCCTTCTTCCCGACTTGTCTCTTGGAGACTTTTGGCCCCTTTGGACCCAAGTCTGGGCATGTTTTGGAAACTTTTCAGAGGCCTCGCTGGTTACACGGGGGACAGCAGACAGTGACAGGCCCGGGGCTGACAGGCTCCCCCTCCCCTAGCGGGCGCTCGGCTGCCACACCCAGCTGACATAGAGCCTTTGTCACAATGCCCGCTACCGTGGTGAGGATGCGGGCACTCTGCAGGTGACAGGGACCCAGCAGGACTTGCTGTCAGCTCAGCAATTGCTCAGTTCCCCAAAGAAGCTGAATTCTGCAAATTGCTGCTTTTGCTCTTGAAATGATGTCATCAGGTGGGTGTTTTGGTGTAATACACTGAAAACCAGAGCAGAAATGCTGAAATATTCCCATGATATGCATGGTCTCTGCACCAAACCACCATGTCTCAGCCTAAGTATGTCTGCCGCTTGTTCTTTTGTACTGCCAGCTGATTGTGGAAGTACAGTATAAAAACCATCTTTATGGAGAGATCTTTCTGGTTTAGGCTTAGTCTAAGTGTCTCAAGTAGCCGGGGCTTTTGTTTGGGCCTAATCCATATGGTCTGATGGCTTTCCTCTCATCTCAAGATGAATGTGGTAGAAAATATAAATCAAAGAAACGTCCTTTGGCCTAGCCTTGCCTTGCCTTATTTCCTTCTCATCCTGTTCTCTGTCCCAGCCTCTCTCACTAACCCCTCGTCTGGCTGCATGTCTCTTCTTTCCTCTCTCCTTTTCTCAAACTCTCTTGCTTCCTGGCTTACGTCTTTCAATTCCTCCATTTCAGTCCTGCAGCCCGGCACTACTTTTTTCTCTTGCCTCCCTTTGGCCTGCTCCCTTGGCTTTCTCCCTCTCTTCCATATCCTTTTCCCGACTTGTCTCTTGGAGACTTTTGGCCACTTTGGACCCAAGTCTGGGCATGTTTTGGAAACTTTTCAGAGGCCTCGCTGGTGACAGGGGGGACAGCAGGCAGTGACAGGCCCGGGGCTGACAGGCTCCCCCTCCCCTAGCGGGCGCTCGGCTGCCACACCCAGCTGACGTAGAACCTTTGTCACAATGCCCGCTACCGTGGTGAGGATGCGGGCACTCTGCAGGTGACAGGGACCCAGCAGGACTTGCTGTCAGCTCAGCAATTGCTCAGTTCTCCAAAGAAGCTGAATTCTGCAAATTGCTGCTTTGCTCTTGAAATGATGTCATCAGGTGGGTGTTTTGGTGTAATACACTGAAAACCAGAGCAGAAATGCTGAAATATTCCCATGATATGCATGGTCTCTGCACCAAACCACCATGTCTCAGCCTATGTATGTCTGCCGCTTGTTCTTTTGTACTGCCAGCTGATTGTGGAAGTACAGTATAAAAACCATCTTTATGGAGAGATCTTTCTGGTTTAGGCTTAGTCTAAGTGTCTCAAGTAGCCGGGGCTTTTGTTTGGGCCTAATCCATATGGTCTGATTCCTTTCCTCTCATCTCAAGATGAATGTGGTAGAAAATATAAATCAAAGAAACGTCCTTTGGCCTAGCCTTGCCTTGCCTTGCCTTGCCTTATTTCCTTCTCATCCTGTTCTCTGTCCCAGCCTCTCTCACTAAGCCCTCGTCTGGCTGCATGTCTCTTCTTTCCTCTCTCCTTTTCTCAAACTCTCCTGCTTCCTGGCTTTCGTCTTTCAATTCCTCCATTTCAGTCCTGCAGCCCGGCACTACTTTTTCCTCTTGCCTCCCTTTGGCCTGCTCCCTTGGCTTTCTCCCTCTCTTCCATATCCTTCTTCCCGACTTGTCTCTTGGAGACTTTTGGCCACTTTGGACCCAAGTCTGGGCATGTTTTGGAAACTTTTCAGAGGCCTCGCTGGTGACAGGGGGGACAGCAGGCAGTGACAGGCCCGGGGCTGACAGGCTCCCCCTCCCCTAGCGGGCGCTCGGCTGCCACACCCAGCTGACGTAGAACCTTTGTCACAATGCCCGCTACCGTGGTGAGGATGCGGGCACTCTGCAGGTGACAGGGACCCAGCAGGACTTGCTGTCAGCTCAGCAATTGCTCAGTTCCCCAAAGAAGCTGAATTCTGCAAATTGCTGCTTTTGCTCTTGAAATGATGTCATCAGGTGGGTGTTTTGGTGTAATACACTGAAAACCAGAGCAGAAATGCTGAAATATTCCCATGATATGCATGGTCTCTGCACCAAACCACCATGTCTCAGCCTAAGTATGTCTGCCGCTTGTTCTTTTGTACTGCCAGCTGATTGTGGAAGTACAGTATAAAAACCATCTTTATGGAGAGATCTTTCTGGTTTAGGCTTAGTCTAAGTGTCTCAAGTAGCCGGGGCTTTTGTTTGGGCCTAATCCATATGGTCTGATGCCTTTCCTCCTCATCTCAAGATGAATGTGGTAGAAAATATAAATCAAGGAAACCTCGTTTGGCCTAGCCTTGCCTTGCCTTATTTCCTTCTCATCCTGTTCTCTGTCCCAGCCTCTCTCACTAAGCCCTCGTCTGGCTGCATGTCTCTTCTTTCCTCTCTCCTTTTCTCAAACTCTCCTGCTTCCTGGCTTTCGTCTTTCAATTCCTCCATTTCAGTCCTGCAGCCCGGCACTACTTTTTTCTCTTGCCTCCCTTTGGCCTGCTCCCTTGGCTTTCTCCCTCTCTTCCATATCCTTCTTCCCGACTTGTCTCTTGGAGACTTTTGGCCACTTTGGACCCAAGTCTGGGCATGTTTTGGAAACTTTTCAGAGGCCTCGCTGGTTACACGGGGGACAGCAGACAGTGACAGGCCCGGGGCTGACAGGCTCCCCCTCCCCTAGCGGGCGCTCGGCTGCCACACCCAGCTGACATAGAGCCTTTGTCACAATGCCCGCTACCGTGGTGAGGATGCGGGCACTCTGCAGGTGACAGGGACCCAGCAGGACTTGCTGTCAGCTCAGCAATTGCTCAGTTCCCCAAAGAAGCTGAATTCTGCAAATTGCTGCTTTTGCTCTTGAAATGATGTCATCAGGTGGGTGTTTTGGTGTAATACACTGAAAACCAGAGCAGAAATGCTGAAATATTCCCATGATATGCATGGTCTCTGCACCAAACCACCATGTCTCAGCCTAAGTATGTCTGCCGCTTGTTCTTTTGTACTGCCAGCTGATTGTGGAAGTACAGTATAAAAACCATCTTTATGGAGAGATCTTTCTGGTTTAAGCTTAGTCTAAGTGTCTCAAGTAGCCGGGGCTTTTGTTTGGGCCTAATCCATATGGTCTGATGGCTTTCCTCTTATCTCAAGATGAATGTGGTAGAAAATATAAATCAAAGAAACGTCCTTTGGCCTAGCCTTGCCTTGCCTTATTTCCTTCTCATCCTGTTCTCTGTCCCAGCCTCTCTCACTAAGCCCTCGTCTGGCTGCATGTCTCTTCTTTCCTCTCTCCTTTTCTCAAACTCTCCTGCTTCCTGGCTTTCGTCTTTCAATTCCTCCATTTCAGTCCTGCAGCCCGGCACTACTTTTTTCTCTTGCCTCCCTTTGGCCTGCTCCCTTGGCTTTCTCCCTCTCTTCCATATCCTTCTTCCCGACTTGTCTCTTGGAGACTTTTGGCCACTTTGGACCCAAGTCTGGGCATGTTTTGGAAACTTTTCAGAGGCCTCGCTGCTGACAGGGGGGACAGCAGGCAGTGACAGGCCCGGGGCTGACAGGCTCCCCCTCCCCTAGCGGGCGCTCGGCTGCCACACCCAGCTGACGTAGAACCTTTGTCACAATGCCCGCTACCGTGGTGAGGATGCGGGCACTCTGCAGGTGACAGGGACCCAGCAGGACTTGCTGTCAGCTCAGCAATTGCTCAGTTCTCCAAAGAAGCTGAATTCTGCAAATTGCTGCTTTGCTCTTGAAATGATGTCATCAGGTGGGTGTTTTGGTGTAATACACTGAAAACCAGAGCAGAAATGCTGAAATATTCCCATGATATGCATGGTCTCTGCACCAAACCACCATGTCTCAGCCTAAGTATGTCTGCCGCTTGTTCTTTTGTACTGCGAGCTGATTGTGGAAGTACAGTATAAAAACCATCTTTATGGAGAGATCTTTCTGGTTTAGGCTTAGTCTAAGTGTCTCAAGTAGCCGGGGCTTTTGTTTGGGCCTAATCCATATGGTCTGATTCCTTTCCTCTCATCTCAAGATGAATGTGGTAGAAAATATAAATCAAAGAAACGTCCTTTGGCCTAGCCTTGCCTTGCCTTGCCTTGCCTTATTTCCTTCTCATCCTGTTCTCTGTCCCAGCCTCTCTCACTAAGCCCTCGTCTGGCTGCATGTCTCTTCTTTCCTCTCTCCTTTTCTCAAACTCTCCTGCTTCCTGGCTTTCGTCTTTCAATTCCTCCATTTCAGTCCTGCAGCCCGGCACTACTTTTTCCTCTTGCCTCCCTTTGGCCTGCTCCCTTGGCTTTCTCCCTCTCTTCCATATCCTTCTTCCCGACTTGTCTCTTGGAGACTTTTGGCCACTTTGGACCCAAGTCTGGGCATGTTTTGGAAACTTTTCAGAGGCCTCGCTGGTGACACGGGGGACAGCAGGCAGTGACAGGCCCGGGGCTGACAGGCTCCCCCTCCCCTAGCGGGCGCTCGGCTGCCACACCCAGCTGACGTAGAACGTTTGTCACAATGCCCGCTACCGTGGTGAGGATGCGGGCACTCTGCAGGTGACAGGGACCCAGCAGGACTTGCTGTCAGCTCAGCAATTGCTCAGTTCCCCAAAGAAGCTGAATTCTGCAAATTGCTGCTTTTGCTCTTGAAATGATGTCATCAGGTGGGTGTTTTGGTGTAATACACTGAAAACCAGAGCAGAAATGCTGAAATATTCCCATGATATGCATGGTCTCTGCACCAAACCACCATGTCTCAGCCTAAGTATGTCTGCCGCTTGTTCTTTTGTACTGCCAGCTGATTGTGGAAGTACAGTATAAAAACCATCTTTATGGAGAGATCTTTCTGGTTTAGGCTTAGTCTAAGTGTCTCAAGTAGCCGGGGCTTTTGTTTGGGCCTAATCCATATGGTCTGATGCCTTTCCTCCTCATCTCAAGATGAATGTGGTAGAAAATATAAATCAAGGAAACCTCGTTTGGCCTAGCCTTGCCTTGCCTTATTTCCTTCTCATCCTGTTCTCTGTCCCAGCCTCTCTCACTAAGCCCTCGTCTGGCTGCATGTCTCTTCTTTCCTCTCTCCTTTTCTCAAACTCTCCTGCTTCCTGGCTTTCGTCTTTCAATTCCTCCATTTCAGTCCTGCAGCCCGGCACTACTTTTTTCTCTTGCCTCCCTTTGGCCTGCTCCCTTGGCTTTCTCCCTCTCTTCCATATTCTTCTTCCCGACTTGTCTCTTGGAGACTTTTGGCCACTTTGGACCCAAGTCTGGGCATGTTTTGGAAACTTTTCAGAGGCCTCGCTGGTGACAGGGGGGACAGCAGGCAGTGACAGGCCCGGGGCTGACAGGCTCCCCCTCCCCTAGCGGGCGCTCGGCTGCCACACCCAGCTGACATAGAGCCTTTGTCACAATGCCCGCTACCGTGGTGAGGATGCGGGCACTCTGCAGGTGATAGGGACCCAGCAGGACTTGCTGTCAGCTCAGCAATTGCTCAGTTCCCCAAAGAAGCTGAATTCTGCAAATTGCTGCTTTTGCTCTTGAAATGATGTCATCAGGTGGGTGTTTTGGTGTAATACACTGAAAACCAGAGCAGAAATGCTGAAATATTCCCATGATATGCATGGTCTCTGCACCAAACCACCATGTCTCAGCCTAAGTATGTCTGCCGCTTGTTCTTTTGTACTGCCAGCTGATTGTGGAAGTACAGTATAAAAACCATCTTTATGGAGAGATCTTTCTGGTTTAGGCTTAGTCTAAGTGTCTCAAGTAGCCGGGGCTTTTGTTTGGGCCTAATCCATATGGTCTGATGGCTTTCCTCTTATCTCAAGATGAATGTGGTAGAAAATATAAATCAAAGAAACGTCCTTTGGCCTAGCCTTGCCTTGCCTTATTTCCTTCTCATCCTGTTCTCTGTCCCAGCCTCTCTCACTAAGCCCTCGTCTGGCTGCATGTCTCTTCTTTCCTCTCTCGTTTTCTCAAACTCTCCTGCTTCCTGTCTTTCGTCTTTCAATTCCTCCATTTCAGTCCTGCAGCCTGGCACTACTTTTTCCTCTTGCCTCCCTTTGGCCTGCTCCCTTGGCTTTCTCCCTCTCTTCCATATTCTTCTTCCCGACTTGTCTCTTGGAGACTTTTGGCCACTTTGGAGCCAAATCAGGGGATGTTTTGGAAACTTTTCAGAGGCCTCGCTGGTGACACGGGGGACAGCAGGCAGTGACAGGCCGGGGCTGACAGGCTCCCCCTCCCCTAGCGGGCGCTCGGCTGCCACACCCAGCTGACGTAGAACCTTTGTCACAATGCCCGCTACCGTGGTGAGGATGCGGGCACTCTGCAGGTGACAGGGACCCAGCAGGACTTGCTGTCAGCTCAGCAATTGCTCAGTTCCCCAAAGAAGCTGAATTCTGCAAATTGCTGCTTTTGCTCTTGAAATGATGTCATCAGGTGGGTGTTTTGGTGTAATACACTGAAAACCAGAGCAGAAATGCTGAAATATTCCCATGATATGCATGGTCTCTGCACCAAACCACCATGTCTCAGCCTAAGTATGTCTGCCGCTTGTTCTTTTGTACTGCCAGCTGATTGTGGAAGTACAGTATAAAAACCATCTTTATGGAGAGATCTTTCTGGTTTAGGCTTAGTCTAAGTGTCTCAAGCAGCCGGGGCTTTTGTTTGGGCCTAATCCATATGGTCTGATGGCTTTCCTCTCATCTCAAGATGAATGTGGTAGAAAATATAAATCAAAGAAACGTCCTTTGACCTAGCCTTGCCTTGCCTTGCCTTGCCTTATTTCCTTCTCATCCTGTTCTCTGTCCCAGCCTCTCTCACTAAGCCCTCGTCTGGCTGCATGTCTCTTCTTTCCTCTCTCCTTTTCTCAAACTCTCCTGCTTCCTGGCTTTCGTCTTTCAATTCCTCCATTTCAGTCCTGCAGCCCGGCACTACTTTTTCCTCTTGCCTCCCTTTGGCCTGCTCCCTTGGCTTTCTCCCTCTCTTCCATATTCTTCTTCCCGACTTGTCTCTTGAAGACATTTGGCCACTTTGGACCCAAGTCTGGGGATGTTTTGGAAACTTTTCAGAGGCCTCGCTGGTGACAGGGGGGACAGAAGGCAGCGACAGGCCCGGGGCTGACAGGCTCCCCCTCCCCTAGCGGGCGCTCGGCTGCCACACCCAGCTGACGTAGAACCTTTGTCACAATGCCCGCTACCGTGGTGAGGATGCGGGCACTCTGCAGGTGACAGGGACCCAGCAGGACTTGCTGTCAGCTCAGCAATTGCTCAGTTCCCCAAAGAAGCTGAATTCTGCAAATTGCTGCTTTTGCTCTTGAAATGATGTCATCAGGTGGGTGTTTTGGTGTAATACACTGAAAACCAGAGCAGAAATGCTGAAATATTCCCATGATATGCATGGTCTCTGCACCAAACCACCATGTCTCAGCCTAAGTATGTCTGCCGCTTGTTCTTTTGTACTGCCAGCTGATTGTGGAAGTACAGTATAAAAACCATCTTTATGGAGAGATCTTTCTGGTTTAGGCTTAGTCTAAGTGTCTCAAGTAGCCGGGGCTTTTGTTTGGGCCTAATCCATATGGTCTGATGCCTTTTCTCCTCATCTCAAGATGAATGTGGTAGAAAATATAAATCAAGGAAACCTCGTTTGGCCTAGCCTTGCCTTGCCTTATTTCCTTCTCATCCTGTTCTCTGTCCCAGCCTCTCTCACTAAGCCCTCGTCTGGCTGCATGTCTCTTCTTTCCTCTCTCCTTTTCTCAAACTCTCCTGCTTCCTGGCTTTCGTCTTTCAATTCCTCCATTTCAGTCCTGCAGCCCGGCACTACTTTTTCCTCTTGCCTCCCTTTGGCCTGCTCCCTTGGCTTTCTCCCTCTCTTCCATATCCTTCTTCCCGACTTGTCTCTTGGAGACTTTTGGCCACTTTGGAGCCAAGTCTGGGCATGTTTTGGAAACTTTTCAGAGGCCTCGCTGGTGACAGGGGGGACAGCAGGCAGTGAAAGGCCCGGGGCTGACAGGCTCCCCCTCCCCTAGCGGGCGCTCGGCTGCCACACCCAGCTGACGTAGAACCTTTGTCACAATGCCCGCTACCGTGGTGAGGATGCGGGCACTCTGCAGGTGACAGGGACCCAGCAGGACTTGCTGTCAGCTCAGCAATTGCTCAGTTCCCCAAAGAAGCTGAATTCTGCAAATTGCTGCTTTTGCTCTTGAAATGATGTCATCAGGTGGGTGTTTTGGTGTAATACACTGAAAACCAGAGCAGAAATGCTGAAATATTCCCATGATATGCATGGTCTCTGCACCAAACCACCATGTCTCAGCCTAAGTATGTCTGCCGCTTGTTCTTTTGTACTGCCAGCTGATTGTGGAAGTACAGTATAAAAACCATCTTTATGGAGAGATCTTTCTGGTTTAGGCTTAGTCTAAGTGTCTCAAGTAGCCGGGGCTTTTGTTTGGGCCTAATCCATATGGTCTGATGCCTTTCCTCTCATCTAAAGATGAATGTGGTAGAAAATATAAATCAAAGAAACGTCCTTTGGCCTATCCTTGCCTTGCCTTGCCTTGCCTTATTTCCTTCTCATCCTGTTCTCTGTCCCAGCCTCTCTCACTAAGCCCTCGTCTGGCTGCATGTCTCTTCTTTCCTCTCTCCTTTTCTCAAACTCTCCTGCTTCCTGGCTTTCGTCTTTCAATTCCTCCATTTCAGTCCTGCAGCCCGGCACTACTTTTTTCTCTTGCCTCCCTTTGGCCTGCTCCCTTGACTTTCTCCCTCTCTTCCATATCCTTTTCCCGACTTGTCTCTTGGAGACTTTTGGCCACTTTGGACCCAAGTCTGGGCATGTTTTGGAAACTTTTCAGAGGCCTCGCTGGTGACAGGGGGGACAGCAGGCAGTGACAGGCCCGGGGCTGACAGGCTCCCCCTCCCCTAGCGGGCGCTCGGCTGCCACACCCAGCTGACGTAGAACCTTTGTCACAATGCCCGCTACCGTGGTGAAGATGCGGGCACTCTGCAGGTGACAGGGACCCAGCAGGACTTGCTGTCAGCTCAGCAATTGCTCAGTTCCCCAAAGAAGTTGAATTTTGCAAATTGCTGCTTTGCTCTTGAAATGATGTCATCAGGTGGGTGTTTTGGTGTAATACACTGAAAACCAGAGCAGAAATGCTGAAATATTCCCACGATTTGCATGGTCTCTGCACCAAACCACCATGTCTCAGCCTAAGTATGTCTGCCGCTTGTTCTTTTGTACTGCCAGCTGATTGTGGAAGTACAGTATAAAAACCATCTTTATGGAGAGATCTTTCTGGTTTAGGCTTAGTCTAAGTGTCTCAAGTAGCCGGGGCTTTTGTTTGGGCCTAATCCATATGGTCTGATGGCTTTCCTCTCATCTCAAGATGAATGTGGTAGAAAATATAAATCAAAGAAACGTCCTTTGGCCTAGCCTTCCTTGCCATATTTCCTTCTCATCCTGTTCTCTGTCCCAGCCTCTCTCACTAACCCCTCGTCTGGCTGCATGTCTCTTCTTTCCTCTCTCCTTTTCTCAAACTCTCCTGCTTCCTGGCTTTCGTCTTTCAATTCCTCCATTTCAGTCCTGCAGCCCGGCACTACTTTTTTCTCTTGCCTCCCTTTGGCCTGCTCCCTTGGCTTTCTCCCTCTCTTCCATATCCTTCTTCCCGACTTGTCTCTTGGAGACTTTTGGCCACTTTGGACCCAAGTCTGGGCATGTTTTGGAAACTTTTCAGAGGCCTCGCTGGTGACAGGGGGGACAGCAGGCAGTGACAGGCCCGGGGCTGACAGGCTCCCCCTCCCCTAGCGGGCGCTCGGCTGCCACACCCAGCTGACGTAGAACCTTTGTCACAATGCCCGCTACCGTGGTGAGGATGCGGGCACTCTGCAGGTGACAGGGACCCAGCAGGACTTGCTGTCAGCTCAGCAATTGCTCAGTTCCCCAAAGAAGCTGAATTCTGCAAATTGCTGCTTTTACTCTTGAAATGATGTCATCAGGTGGGTGTTTTGGTGTAATACACTGAAAACCAGAGCAGAAATGCTGAAATATTCCCATGATATGCATGGTCTCTGCACCAAACCACCATGTCTCAGCCTAAGTATGTCTGCCGCTTGTTCTTTTGTACTGCCAGCTGATTGTGGAAGTACAGTATAAAAACCATCTTTATGGAGAGATCTTTCTGGTTTAGGCTTAGTCTAAGTGTCTCAAGTAGCCGGGGCTTTTGTTTGGGCCTAATCCATAACGTCTGATGGCTTTCCTCTCATCGCAAGATGAATGTGGTAGAAAATATAAATCAAAGAAACGTCCTTTGGCCTAGCCTTGCCTTGCCTTATTTCCTTCTCATCCTGTTCTCTGTCCCAGCCTCTCTCACTAAGCCCTCGTCTGGCTGCATGTCTCTTCTTTCCTCTCTCCTTTCCTCAAACTCTACTGCTTCCTGGCTTTCGTCTTTCAATTCCTCCATTTAAGTCCTGCAGCCCGGCACTACTTTTTTCTCTTGCCTCCCTTTGGCCTTCTCCCTTGGCTTTCTCCCTCTCTTCCATATCCTTTTCCTGATTTGTCTCTTGGAGACTTTTGGCCACTTTGGACCCAAGTCTGGGCATGTTTTGGAAACTTTTCAGAGGCCTCGCTGGTGACACGGGGGACAGCAGGCAGTGACAGGCCCGGGGCTGACAGGCTCCCCCTCCCCTAGCGGGTGCTCGGCTGTCTCACCCAGCTGACATAGAACCTTTGTCACAATGCCTGCTACCGTGGTGAGGATGCGGGCACTCTGCAGGTGACAGGGACCCAGCAGGACTTGCTGTCAGCTCAGCAATTGCTCAGTTCCCCAAAGAAGTTGAATTTTGCAAATTGCTGCTTTGCTCTTGAAATGATGTCATCAGGTGGGTGTTTTGGTGTAATACACTGAAAACCAGAGCAGAAATGCTGAAATATTCCCATGATATGCATGGTCTCTGCACCAAAACACCATGACTCAGCCTAAGTACATCTGCCGCTTGTTCTTTTGTACTGCCAGCTGATTGTGAAAGTACAGTATAAAAACCATCTTTATGGAGAGATCTTTGTGGTTTAGACTTAGTCTAAGTGTCTCAAGTAGCCGGGGCTTTTGTTTGGGCCTAATCCATAACGTCTGATGGCTTTCCTCCTCATCTCAAGATGAATGTGGTAGAAAATATAAATCAAGGAAACCTCGTTTGGCCTAGCCTTGCCTTGCCTTATTTCCTTCTCATCCTGTTCTCTGTCCCAGCCTCTCTCACTAAGCCCTCGTCTGGCTGCATGTCTCTTCTTTCCTCTCTCCTTTTCTCAAACTCTACTGCTTCCTGGCTTTCCTCTTTCAATTCCTCCATTTCAGTCCTGCAGCCCGGCACTACTTTTTCCTCTTGCCTCCCTTTGGCCTGCTCCCTTGGCTTTCTCCCTCTCTTCCATATCCTTCTTCCCGACTTGTCTCTTGGAGACTTTTGGCCACTTTGGAGCCAAGTCTGGGGATGTTTTGGAAACTTTTCAGAGGCCTCGCTGGTGACACGGGGGACAGCAGGCAGTGACAGGCCCGGGGCTGACAGGCTCCCCCTCCCCTAGCGGGCGCTCGGCTGCCACACCCAGCTGACGTAGAACCTTTGTCACAATGCCCGCTACCGTGGTGAGGATGCGGGCACTCTGCAGGTGACAGGGACCCAGCAGGACTTGCTGTCAGCTCAGCAATTGCTCAGTTCCCCAAAGAAGCTGAATTCTGCAAATTGCTGCTTTTGCTCTTGAAATGATGTCATCAGGTGGGTGTTTTGGTGTAATACACTGAAAACCAGAGCAGAAATGCTGAAATATTCCCATGATATGCATGGTCTCTGCACCAAACCACCATGTCTCAGCCTAAGTATGTCTGCCGCTTGTTCTTTTGTACTGCCAGCTGATTGTGGAAGTACAGTATAAAAACCATCTTTATGGAGAGATCTTTCTGGTTTAGGCTTAGTCTAAGTGTCTCAAGTAGTCGGGGCTTTTGTTTGGGCCTAATCCATAACGTCTGATGGCTTTCCTCTCATCGCAAGATGAATGTGGTAGAAAATATAAATCAAAGAAACATCCTTTGGCCTAGCCTTGCCTTGCCTTGCCTTATTTCCTTCTCATCCTGTTCTCTGTCCCAGCCTCTCTCACTAAGCCCTCGTCTGGCTGCATGTCTCTTCTTTCCTCTCTCCTTTTCTCAAACTCTCCTGCTTCCTGGCTTTCGTCTTTCAATTCCTCCATTTCAGTCCTGCAGCCCGGCACTACTTTTTTCTCTTGCCTCCCTTGGGCCTGCTCCCTTGGCTTTCTCCCTCTCTTCCATATCCTTCTTCCCGACTTGTCTCTTGGAGACTTTTGGCCACTTTGGAGCCAAGTCTGGGGATGTTTTGGAAACTTTTCAGAGGCCTCGCTGGTGACAGGGGGGACAGCAGGCAGTGACAGGCCCGGGGCTGACAGGCTCCCCCTCCCCTACCGGGCGCTCGGCTGCCACACCCAGCTGACGTAGAACCTTTGTCACAATGCCCGCTGCCGTGGTGAGGATGCGGGCACTCTGCAGGTGACAGGGACCCAGCAGGACTTGCTGTCAGCTCAGCAATTGCTCAGTTCCCCAAAGAAGCTGAATTCTGCAAATTGCTGCTTTTGCTCTTGAAATGATGTCATCAGGTGGGTGTTTTGGTGTAATACACTGAAAACCAGAGCAGAAATGCTGAAATATTCACATGATATGCATGGTCTCTGCACCAAACCACCATGTCTCAGCCTAAGTATGTCTGCCGCTTGTTCTTTTGTACTGCCAGCTGATTGTGGAAGTACAGTATAAAAACCATCTTTATGGAGAGATCTTTCTGGTTTAGGCTTAGTCTAAGTGTCTCAAGTAGCCGGGGCTTTTGTTTGGGCCTAATCCATATGGTCTGATGGCTTTCCTCTCATCTCAAGATGAATGTGGTAGAAAATATAAATCAAAGAAACGTCCTTTGGCCTAGCCTTGCCTTGCCTTATTTCCTTCTCATCCTGTTCTCTGTCCCAGCCTCTCTCACTAACCCCTCGTCTGGCTGCATGTCTCTTCTTTCCTCTCTCCTTTTCTCAAACTCTCCTGCTTCCTGGCTTTCGTCTTTCAATTCCTCCATTTCAGTCCTGCAGCCCGGCACTACTTTTTTCTCTTGCCTCCCTTGGGCCTGCTCCCTTGGCTTTCTCCCTCTCTTCCATATCCTTCTTCCCGACTTGTCTCTTGGAGACTTTTGGCCACTTTGGAGCCAAGTCTGGGGATGTTTTGGAAACTTTTCAGAGGCCTCGCTGGTGACAGGGGGGACAGCAGGCAGTGACAGGCCCGGGGCTGACAGGCTCCCCCTCCCCTAGCGGGCGCTCGGCTGCCACACCCAGCTGACGTAGAACCTTTGTCACAATGCCCGCTACCGTGGTGAGGATGCGGGCACTCTGCAGGTGACAGGGACCCAGCAGGACTTGCTGTCAGCTCAGCAATTGCTCAGTTCCCCAAAGAAGCTGAATTCTGCAAATTGCTGCTTTTGCTCTTGAAATGATGTCATCAGGTGGGTGTTTTGGTGTAATACACTGAAAACCAGAGCAGAAATGCTGAAATATTCCCATGATATGCATGGTCTCTGCACCAAACCACCATGTCTCAGCCTAAGTATGTCTGCCGCTTGTTCTTTTGTACTGCCAGCTGATTGTGGAAGTACAGTATAAAAACCATCTTTATGGAGAGATCTTTCTGGTTTAGGCTTAGTCTAAGTGTCTCAAGTAGCCGGGGCTTTTGTTTGGGCCTAATCCATAACGTCTGATGGCTTTCCTCTCATCGCAAGATGAATGTGGTAGAAAATATAAATCAAAGAAACATCCTTTGGCCTAGCCTTGCCTTGCCTTGCCTTATTTCCTTCTCATCCTGTTCTCTGTCCCAGCCTCTCTCACTAAGCCCTCGTCTGGCTGCATGTCTCTTCTTTCCTCTCTCCTTTTCTCAAACTCTCCTGCTTCCTGGCTTTCGTCTTTCAATTCCTCCATTTCAGTCCTGCAGCCCGGCACTACTTTTTCCTCTTGCCTCCCTTTCGCCTGCTCCCTTGGCTTTCTCCCTCTCTTCCATATCCTTCTTCCCGACATGTCTCTTGGAGACTTTTGGCCACTTTGGAGCCAAGTCTGGGCATGTTTTGGAAACTTTTCAGAGGCCTCGCTGGTGACACGGGGGACAGCAGGCAGTGACAGGCCCGGGGCTGACAGGCTCCCCCTCCCCTAGCGGGCGCTCGGCTGCCACACCCAGCTGACGTAGAACCTTTGTCACAATGCCCGCTACCGTGGTGAGGATGCGGGCACTCTGCAGGTGACAGGGACCCAGCAGGACTTGCTGTCAGCTCAGCAATTGCTCAGTTCCCCAAAGAAGCTGAATTCTGCAAATTGCTGCTTTTGCTCTTGAAATGATGTCATCAGGTGGGTGTTTTGGTGTAATACACTGAAAACCAGAGCAGAAATGCTGAAATATTCCCATGATATGCATGGTCTCTGCACCAAACCACCATGTCTCAGCCTAAGCATGTCTGCCGCTTGTTCTTTTGTACTGACAGAAGATTGTGGAAGTACAGTATAAAAACCATCTTTATGGAGAGATCTTTCTGGTTTAGCCTTAGTCTAAGTGTCTCCAGTAGCCGGGGCTTTTGTTTGGGCCTAATCCATATGGTCTGATGGCTTTCCTCTCATCTCAAGATGAATGTGGTAGAAAATATAAATCAAAGAAACGTCCTTTGGCCTAGCCTTGCCTTGCCTTATTTCCTTCTCATCCTGTTCTCTGTCCCAGCCTCTCTCACTAAGCCCTCGTCTGGCTGCATGTCTCTTCTTTCCTCTCTCCTTTTCTCAAACTCTCCTGCTTCCTGGCTTTCGTCTTTCAATTCCTCCATTTCAGTCCTGCAGCCCGGCACTACTTTTTTCTCTTGCCTCCCTTTGGCCTGCTCCCTTGGCTTTCTCCCTCTCTTCCATATCCTTCTTCCCGACTTGTCTCTTGGAGACTTTTGGCCACTTTGGACCCAAGTCTGGGCATGTTTTGGAAACTTTTCAGAGGCCTCGCTGGTGACAGGGGGGACAGCAGGCAGTGACAGGCCCGGGGCTGACAGGCTCCCCCTCCCCTAGCGGGCGCTCGGCTGCCACACCCAGCTGACGTAGAACCTTTGTCACAATGCCCGCTGCCGTGGTGAGGATGCGGGCACTCTGCAGGTGACAGGGACCCAGCAGGACTTGCTGTCAGCTCAGCAATTGCTCAGTTCCCCAAAGAAGCTGAATTCTGCAAATTGCTGCTTTTGCTCTTGAAATGATGTCATCAGGTGGGTGTTTTGGTGTAATACACTGAAAACCAGAGCAGAAATGCTGAAATATTCCCATGATATGCATGGTCTCTGCACCAAACCACCATGTCTCAGCCTAAGTATGTCTGCCGCTTGTTCTTTTGTACTGCCAGCTGATTGTGGAAGTACAGTATAAAAACCATCTTTATGGAGAGATCTTTCTGGTTTAGGCTTAGTCTAAGTGTCTCAAGTAGCCGGGGCTTTTGTTTGGGCCTAATCCATATCGTCTGATGGCTTTCCTCTCATCTCAAGATGAATGTGGTAGAAAATTTAAATCGAAGAAACGTCCTTTGGCCTAGCCTTGCCTTGCCTTATTTCCTTCTCATCCTGTTCTCTGTCCCAGCCTCTCTCACTAAGCCCTCGTCTGGCTGCAGGTCTCTTCTTTCCTCTCTCCTTTTCTCAAACTCTCCTGCTTCCTGGCTTTCGTCTTTCAATTCCTCCACTTCAGTCCTGCAGGCCGGTACTACTTTTTTCTCTTCCCTCCCTTTGGCCTGCTCCCTTGGCTTTCTCCCTCTCTTCCATATTCTTCTTCCCGACTTGTCTCTTGGAGACTTTTGGCCACTTTGGAGCCAAGTCTGGGCATGTTTTGGAAACTTTTCAGAGGCCTCGCTGGTGACACGGGGGACAGCAGGCAGTGACAGGCCCGGGGCTGACAGGCTCCCCCTCCCCTAGCGGGCGCTCGGCTGCCACACCCAGCTGACGTAGAACCTTTGTCACAATGCCCGCTACCGTGGTGAGGATGCAGGCACTCTGCAGGTGACAGGGACCCAGCAGGACTTGCTGTCAGCTCAGCAATTGCTCAGTTCCCCAAAGAAGCTGAATTCTGCAAATTGCTGCTTTTGCTCTTGAAATGATGTCATCAGGTGGGTGTTTTGGTGTAATACACTGAAAACCAGAGCAGAAATGCTGAAATATTCCCATGATATGCATGGTCTCTGCACCAAACCACCATGTCTCAGCCTAAGTATGTCTGCCGCTTGTTCTTTTGTACTGCCAGCTGATTGTGGAAGTACAGTATAAAAACCATCTTTATGGAGAGATCTTTCTGGTTTAGGCTTAGTCTAAGTGTCTCAAGTAGCCGGGGCTTTTGTTTGGGCCTAATCCATATGGTCTGATGGCTTTCCTCTCATCTCAAGATGAATGTGGTAGAAAATATAAATCAAAGAAACGTCCTTTGGCCTAGCCTTCCTTGCCTTATTTCCTTCTCATCCTGTTCTCTGTCCCAGCCTCTCTCACTAACCCCTCGTCTGGCTGCATGTCTCTTCTTTCCTCTCTCCTTTTCTCAAACTCTCCTGCTTCCTGGCTTTCGTCTTTCAATTCCTCCATTTCAGTCCTGCAGCCCGGCACTACTTTTTTCTCTTGCCTCCCTTTGGCCTGCTCCCTTGGCTTTCTCCCTCTCTTCCATATCCTTCTTCCCGACTTGTCTCTTGGAGACTTTTGGCCACTTTGGACCCAAGTCTGGGCATGTTTTGGAAACTTTTCAGAGGCCTCGCTGGTGACAGGGGGGACAGCAGGCAGTGACAGGCCCGGGGCTGACAGGCTCCCCCTCCTGTAGCGGGCGCTCGGCTGCCACACCCAGCTGACGTAGAACCTTTGTCACAATGCCCGCTACCGTGGTGAGGATGCGGGCACTCTGCAGGTGACAGGGACCCAGCAGGACTTGCTGTCAGCTCAGCAATTGCTCAGTTCCCCAAAGAAGCTGAATTCTGCAAATTGCTGCTTTTACTCTTGAAATGATGTCATCAGGTGGGTGTTTTGGTGTAATACACTGAAAACCAGAGCAGAAATGCTGAAATATTCCCATGATTTGCATGGTCTCTGCACCAAACCACCATGTCTCAGCCTAAGTATGTCTGCCGCTTGTTCTTTTGTACTGCCAGCTGATTGTGGAAGTACAGTATAAAAACCATCTTTATGGAGAGATCTTTCTGGTTTAGGCTTAGTCTAAGTGTCTCAAGTAGCCGGGGCTTTTGTTTGGGCCTAATCCATAACGTCTGATGGCTTTCCTCTCATCGCAAGATGAATGTGGTAGAAAATATAAATCAAAGAAACGTCCTTTGGCCTAGCCTTGCCTTGCCTTATTTCCTTCTCATCCTGGTCTCTGTCCCAGCCTCTCTCACTAAGCCCTCGTCTGGCTGCATGTCTCTTCTTTCCTCTCTCCTTTCCTCAAACTCTACTGCTTCCTGGCTTTCGTCTTTCAATTCCTCCATTTAAGTCCTGCAGCCCGGCACTACTTTTTTCTCTTGCCTCCCTTTGGCCTTCTCCCTTGGCTTTCTCCCTCTCTTCCATATCCTTTTCCTGATTTGTCTCTTGGAGACTTTTGGCCACTTTGGACCCAAGTCTGGGCATGTTTTGGAAACTTTTCAGAGGCCTCGCTGGTGACACGGGGGACAGCAGGCAGTGACAGGCCCGGGGCTGACAGGCTCCCCCTCCCCTAGCGGGTGCTCGGCTGTCTCACCCAGCTGACATAGAACCTTTGTCACAATGCCTGCTACCGTGGTGAGGATGCGGGCACTCTGCAGGTGACAGGGACCCAGCAGGACTTGCTGTCAGCTCAGCAATTGCTCAGTTCCCCAAAGAAGTTGAATTTTGCAAATTGCTGCTTTGCTCTTGAAATGATGTCATCAGGTGGGTGTTTTGGTGTAATACACTGAAAACCAGAGCAGAAATGCTGAAATATTCCCATGATATGCATGGTCTCTGCACCAAACCACCATGTCTCAGCCTAAGTATGTCTGCCGCTTGTGCTTTTGTACTGCCAGCTGATTGTGAAAGTACAGTATAAAAACCATCTTTATGGAGAGATCTTTGTGGTTTAGACTTAGTCTAAGTGTCTCAAGTAGCCGGGGCTTTTGTTTGGGCCTAATCCATAACGTCTGATGGCTTTCCTCCTCATCTCAAGATGAATGTGGTAGAAAATATAAATCAAGGAAACCTCGTTTGGCCTAGCCTTGCCTTGCCTTGCCTTGCCTTATTTCCTTCTCATCCTGTTCTCTGTCCCAGCCTCTCTCACTAAGCCCTCGTCTGGCTGCATGTCTCTTCTTTCCTCTCTCCTTTTCTCAAACTCTCCTGCTTCCTGGCTTTCCTCTTTCAATTCCTCCATTTCAGTCCTGCAGCCCGGCACTACTTTTTCCTCTTGCCTCCCTTTGGCCTGCTCCCTTGGCTTTCTCCCTCTCTTCCATATCCTTCTTCCCGACTTGTCTCTTGGAGACTTTTGGCCACTTTGGAGCCAAGTCTGGGGATGTTTTGGAAACTTTTCAGAGGCCTCGCTGGTGACACGGGGGACAGCAGGCAGTGACAGGCCCGGGGCTGACAGGCTCCCCCTCCCCTAGCGGGCGCTCGGCTGCCACACCCAGCTGACGTAGAACCTTTGTCACAATGCCCGCTACCGTGGTGAGGATGCGGGCACTCTGCAGGTGACTGGGACCCAGCAGGACTTGCTGTCAGCTCAGCAATTGCTCAGTTCCCCAAAGAAGCTGAATTCTGCAAATTGCTGCTTTTGCTCTTGAAATGATGTCATCAGGTGGGTGTTTTGGTGTAATACACTGAAAACCAGAGCAGAAATGCTGAAATATTCCCATGATATGCATGGTCTCTGCACCAAACCACCATGTCTCAGCCTAAGTATGTCTGCCGCTTGTTCTTTTGTACTGCCAGCTGATTGTGGAAGTACAGTATAAAAACCATCTTTATGGAGAGATCTTTCTGGTTTAGGCTTAGTCTAAGTGTCTCAAGTAGTCGGGGCTTTTGTTTGGGCCTAATCCATAACGTCTGATGGCTTTCCTCTCATCGCAAGATGAATGTGGTAGAAAATATAAATCAAAGAAACATCCTTTGGCCTAGCCTTGCCTTGCCTTGCCTTATTTCCTTCTCATCCTGTTCTCTGTCCCAGCCTCTCTCACTAAGCCCTCGTCTGGCTGCATGTCTCTTCTTTCCTCTCTCCTTTTCTCAAACTCTCCTGCTTCCTGGCTTTCGTCTTTCAATTCCTCCATTTCAGTCCTGCAGCCCGGCACTACTTTTTTCTCTTGCCTCCCTTGGGCCTGCTCCCTTGGCTTTCTCCCTCTCTTCCATATCCTTCTTCCCGACTTGTCTCTTGGAGACTTTTGGCCACTTTGGAGCCAAGTCTGGGGATGTTTTGGAAACTTTTCAGAGGCCTCGCTGGTGACAGGGGGGACAGCAGGCAGTGACAGGCCCGGGGCTGACAGGCTCCCCCTCCCCTAGCGGGCGCTCGGCTGCCACACCCAGCTGACGTAGAACCTTTGTCACAATGCCCGCTGCCGTGGTGAGGATGCGGGCACTCTGCAGGTGACAGGGACCCAGCAGGACTTGCTGTCAGCTCAGCAATTGCTCAGTTCCCCAAAGAAGCTGAATTCTGCAAATTGCTGCTTTTGCTCTTGAAATGATGTCATCAGGTGGGTGTTTTGGTGTAATACACTGAAAACCAGAGCAGAAATGCTGAAATATTCACATGATATGCATGGTCTCTGCACCAAACCACCATGTCTCAGCCTAAGTATGTCTGCCGCTTGTTCTTTTGTACTGCCAGCTGATTGTGGAAGTACAGTATAAAAACCATCTTTATGGAGAGATCTTTCTGGTTTAGGCTTAGTCTAAGTGTCTCAAGTAGCCGGGGCTTTTGTTTGGGCCTAATCCATATGGTCTGATGGCTTTCCTCTCATCTCAAGATGAATGTGGTAGAAAATATAAATCAAAGAAACGTCCTTTGGCCTAGCCTTGCCTTGCCTTATTTCCTTCTCATCCTGTTCTCTGTCCCAGCCTCTCTCACTAAGCCCTCGTCTGGCTGCATGTCTCTTCTTTCCTCTCTCCTTTTCTCAAACTCTCCTGCTTCCTGGCTTTCGTCTTTCAATTCCTCCATTTCAGTCCTGCAGCCCGGCACTACTTTTTTCTCTTGCCTCCCTTGGGCCTGCTCCCTTGGCTTTCTCCCTCTCTTCCATATCCTTCTTCCCGACTTGTCTCTTGGAGACTTTTGGCCACTTTGCACCCAAGTCTGGGGATGTTTTGGAAACTTTTCAGAGGCCTCGCTGGTGACAGGGGGGACAGCAGGCAGTGACAGGCCCGGGGCTGACAGGCTCCCCCTCCCCTAGCGGGCGCTCGGCTGCCACACCCAGCTGACGTAGAACCTTTGTCACAATGCCCGCTACCGTGGTGAGGATGCGGGCACTCTGCAGGTGACAGGGACCCAGCAGGACTTGCTGTCAGCTCAGCAATTGCTCAGTTCCCCAAAGAAGCTGAATTCTGCAAATTGCTGCTTTTGCTCTTGAAATGATGTCATCAGGTGGGTGTTTTGGTGTAATACACTGAAAACCAGAGCAGAAATGCTGAAATATTCCCATGATATGCATGGTCTCTGCACCAAACCACCATGTCTCAGCCTAAGTATGTCTGCCGCTTGTTCTTTTGTACTGCCAGCTGATTGTGGAAGTACAGTATAAAAACCATCTTTATGGAGAGATCTTTCTGGTTTAGGCTTAGTCTAAGTGTCTCAAGTAGCCGGGGCTTTTGTTTGGGCCTAATCCATAACGTCTGATGGCTTTCCTCTCATCGCAAGATGAATGTGGTAGAAAATATAAATCAAAGAAACATCCTTTGGCCTAGCCTTGCCTTGCCTTGCCTTATTTCCTTCTCATCCTGTTCTCTGTCCCAGCCTCTCTCACTAAGCCCTCGTCTGGCTGCATGTCTCTTCTTTCCTCTCTCCTTTTCTCAAACTCTCCTGCTTCCTGGCTTTCGTCTTTCAATTCCTCCATTTCAGTCCTGCAGCCCGGCACTACTTTTTCCTCTTGCCTCCCTTTCGCCTGCTCCCTTGGCTTTCTCCCTCTCTTCCATATCCTTCTTCCCGACATGTCTCTTGGAGACTTTTGGCCACTTTGGAGCCAAGTCTGGGGATGTTTTGGAAACTTTTCAGAGGCCTCGCTGGTGACACGGGGGACAGCAGGCAGTGACAGGCCCGGGGCTGACAGGCTCCCCCTCCCCTAGCGGGCGCTCGGCTGCCACACCCAGCTGACGTAGAACCTTTGTCACAATGCCCGCTACCGTGGTGAGGATGCGGGCACTCTGCAGGTGACAGGGACCCAGCAGGACTTGCTGTCAGCTCAGCAATTGCTCAGTTCCCCAAAGAAGCTGAATTCTGCAAATTGCTGCTTTTGCTCTTGAAATGATGTCATCAGGTGGGTGTTTTGGTGTAATACACTGAAAACCAGAGCAGAAATGCTGAAATATTCCCATGATATGCATGGTCTCTGCACCAAACCACCATGTCTCAGCCTAAGCATGTCTGCCGCTTGTTCTTTTGTACTGACAGAAGATTGTGGAAGTACAGTATAAAAACCATCTTTATGGAGAGATCTTTCTGGTTTAGCCTTAGTCTAAGTGTCTCCAGTAGCCGGGGCTTTTGTTTGGGCCTAATCCATATGGTCTGATGGCTTTCCTCTCATCTCAAGATGAATGTGGTAGAAAATATAAGTCAAAGAAACGTCCTTTGGCCTAGCCTTGCCTTGCCTTATTTCCTTCTCATCCTGTTCTCTGTCCCAGCCTCTCTCACTAAGCCCTCGTCTGGCTGCATGTCTCTTCTTTCCTCTCTCCTTTTCTCAAACTCTCCTGCTTCCTGGCTTTCGTCTTTCAATTCCTCCATTTCAGTCCTGCAGCCCGGCACTACTTTTTTCTCTTGCCTCCCTTTGGCCTGCTCCCTTGGCTTTCTCCCTCTCTTCCATATCCTTCTTCCCGACTTGTCTCTTGGAGACTTTTGGCCACTTTGGACCCAAGTCTGGGGATGTTTTGGAAACTTTTCAGAGGCCTCGCTGGTGACAGGGGGGACAGCAGGCAGTGACAGGCCCGGGGCTGACAGGCTCCCCCTCCCCTAGCGGGCGCTCGGCTGCCACACCCAGCTGACGTAGAACCTTTGTCACAATGCCCGCTGCCGTGGTGAGGATGCGGGCACTCTGCAGGTGACAGGGACCCAGCAGGACTTGCTGTCAGCTCAGCAATTGCTCAGTTCCCCAAAGAAGCTGAATTCTGCAAATTGCTGCTTTTGCTCTTGAAATGATGTCATCAGGTGGGTGTTTTGGTGTAATACACTGAAAACCAGAGCAGAAATGCTGAAATATTCCCATGATATGCATGGTCTCTGCACCAAACCACCATGTCTCAGCCTAAGTATGTCTGCCGCTTGTTCTTTTGTACTGCCAGCTGATTGTGGAAGTACAGTATAAAAACCATCTTTATGGAGAGATCTTTCTGGTTTAGGCTTAGTCTAAGTGTCTCAAGTAGCCGGGGCTTTTGTTTGGGCCTAATCCATATCGTCTGATGGCTTTCCTCTCATCTCAAGATGAATGTGGTAGAAAATTTAAATCGAAGAAACGTCCTTTGGCCTAGCCTTGCCTTGCCTTATTTCCTTCTCATCCTGTTCTCTGTCCCAGCCTCTCTCACTAAGCCCTCGTCTGGCTGCAGGTCTCTTCTTTCCTCTCTCCTTTTCTCAAACTCTCCTGCTTCCTGGCTTTCGTCTTTCAATTCCTCCACTTCAGTCCTGCAGCCCGGCACTACTTTTTTCTCTTGCCTCCCTTTGGCCTGCTCCCTTGGCTTTCTCCCTCTCTTCCATATTCTTCTTCCCGACTTGTCTCTTGGAGACTTTTGGCCACTTTGGAGCCAAGTCTGGGCATGTTTTGGAAACTTTTCAGAGGCCTCGCTGGTGACACGGGGGACAGCAGGCAGTGACAGGCCCGGGGCTGACAGGCTCCCCCTCCCCTAGCGGGCGCTCGGCTGCCACACCCAGCTGACGTAGAACCTTTGTCACAATGCCCGCTACCGTGGTGAGGATGCAGGCACTCTGCAGGTGACAGGGACCCAGCAGGACTTGCTGTCAGCTCAGCAATTGCTCAGTTCCCCAAAGAAGCTGAATTCTGCAAATTGCTGCTTTTGCTCTTGAAATGATGTCATCAGGTGGGTGTTTTGGTGTAATACACTGAAAACCAGAGCAGAAATGCTGAAATATTCCCATGATATGCATGGTCTCTGCACCAAACCACCATGTCTCAGCCTAAGTATGTCTGCCGCTTGTTCTTTTGTACTGCCAGCTGATTGTGGAAGTACAGTATAAAAACCATCTTTATGGAGAGATCTTTCTGGTTTAGGCTTAGTCTAAGTGTCTCAAGTAGCCGGGGCTTTTGTTTGGGCCTAATCCATATGGTCTGATGGCTTTCCTCTCATCTCAAGATGAATGTGGTAGAAAATATAAATCAAAGAAACGTCCTTTGGCCTAGCCTTCCTTGCCTTATTTCCTTCTCATCCTGTTCTCTGTCCCAGCCTCTCTCACTAACCCCTCGTCTGGCTGCATGTCTCTTCTTTCCTCTCTCCTTTTCTCAAACTCTCCTGCTTCCTGGCTTTCGTCTTTCAATTCCTCCATTTCAGTCCTGCAGCCCGGCACTACTTTTTTCTCTTGCCTCCCTTTGGCCTGCTCCCTTGGCTTTCTCCCTCTCTTCCATATCCTTCTTCCCGACTTGTCTCTTGGAGACTTTTGGCCACTTTGGACCCAAGTCTGGGCATGTTTTGGAAACTTTTCAGAGGCCTCGCTGGTGACACGGGGGACAGCAGGCAGTGACAGGCCCGGGGCTGACAGGCTCCCCCTCCCCTAGCGGGCGCTTGGCTGCCACACCCAGCTGACGTAGAACCTTTGTCACAATGCCCGCTACCGTGGTGAGGATGCGGGCACTCTGCAGGTGACAGGGACCCAGCAGGACTTGCTGTCAGCTCAGCAATTGCTCAGTTCCCCAAAGAAGCTGAATTCTGCAAATTGCTGCTTTTGCTCTTGAAATGATGTCATCAGGTGGGTGTTTTGGTGTAATACACTGAAAACCAGAGCAGAAATGCTGAAATATTCCCATGATATGCATGGTCTCTGCACCAAACCACCATGTCTCAGCCTAAGTATGTCTGCCGCTTGTTCTTTTGTACTGCCAGCTGATTGTGGAAGTACAGTATAAAAACCATCTTTATGGAGAGATCTTTCTGGTTTAGGCTTAGTCTAAGTGTCTCAAGTAGCCGGGGCTTTTGTTTGGGCCTAATCCATAACGTCTGATGGCTTTCCTCTCATCGCAAGATGAATGTGGTAGAAAATATAAATCAAAGAAACATCCTTTGGCCTAGCCTTGCCTTGCCTTGCCTTATTTCCTTCTCATCCTGTTCTCTGTCCCAGCCTCTCTCACTAAGCCCTCGTCTGGCTGCATGTCTCTTCTTTCCTCTCTCCTTTTCTCAAACTCTCCTGCTTCCTGGCTTTCGTCTTTCAATTCCTCCATTTCAGTCCTGCAGCCCGGCACTACTTTTTCCTCTTGCCTCCCTTTCGCCTGCTCCCTTGGCTTTCTCCCTCTCTTCCATATCCTTCTTCCCGACATGTCTCTTGGAGACTTTTGGCCACTTTGGAGCCAAGTCTGGGGATGTTTTGGAAACTTTTCAGAGGCCTCGCTGGTGACACGGGGGACAGCAGGCAGTGACAGGCCCGGGGCTGACAGGCTCCCCCTCCCCTAGCGGGCGCTCGGCTGCCACACCCAGCTGACGTAGAACCTTTGTCACAATGCCCGCTACCGTGGTGAGGATGCGGGCACTCTGCAGGTGACAGGGACCCAGCAGGACTTGCTGTCAGCTCAGCAATTGCTCAGTTCCCCAAAGAAGCTGAATTCTGCAAATTGCTGCTTTTGCTCTTGAAATGATGTCATCAGGTGGGTGTTTTGGTGTAATACACTGAAAACCAGAGCAGAAATGCTGAAATATTCCCATGATATGCATGGTCTCTGCACCAAACCACCATGTCTCAGCCTAAGCATGTCTGCCGCTTGTTCTTTTGTACTGACAGAAGATTGTGGAAGTACAGTATAAAAACCATCTTTATGGAGAGATCTTTCTGGTTTAGCCTTAGTCTAAGTGTCTCCAGTAGCCGGGGCTTTTGTTTGGGCCTAATCCATATGGTCTGATGGCTTTCCTCTCATCTCAAGATGAATGTGGTAGAAAATATAAATCAAAGAAACGTCCTTTGGCCTAGCCTTCCTTGCCTTATTTCCTTCTCATCCTGTTCTCTGTCCCAGCCTCTCTCACTAACCCCTCGTCTGGCTGCATGTCTCTTCTTTCCTCTCTCCTTTTCTCAAACTCTCCTGCTTCCTGGCTTTCGTCTTTCAATTCCTCCATTTCAGTCCTGCAGCCCGGCACTACTTTTTTCTCTTGCCTCCCTTTGGCCTGCTCCCTTGGCTTTCTCCCTCTCTTCCATATCCTTCTTCCCGACTTGTCTCTTGGAGACTTTTGGCCACTTTGGACCCAAGTCTGGGCATGTTTTGGAAACTTTTCAGAGGCCTCGCTGGTGACACGGGGGACAGCAGGCAGTGACAGGCCCGGGGCTGACAGGCTCCCCCTCCCCTAGCGGGCGCTTGGCTGCCACACCCAGCTGACGTAGAACCTTTGTCACAATGCCCGCTACCGTGGTGAGGATGCGGGCACTCTGCAGGTGACAGGGACCCAGCAGGACTTGCTGTCAGCTCAGCAATTGCTCAGTTCCCCAAAGAAGCTGAATTCTGCAAATTGCTGCTTTTGCTCTTGAAATGATGTCATCAGGTGGGTGTTTTGGTGTAATACACTGAAAACCAGAGCAGAAATGCTGAAATATTCCCATGATATGCATGGTCTCTGCACCAAACCACCATGTCTCAGCCTAAGTATGTCTGCCGCTTGTTCTTTTGTACTGCCAGCTGATTGTGGAAGTACAGTATAAAAACCATCTTTATGGAGAGATCTTTCTGGTTTAGGCTTAGTCTAAGTGTCTCAAGTAGCCGGGGCTTTTGTTTGGGCCTAATCCATAACGTCTGATGGCTTTCCTCTCATCGCAAGATGAATGTGGTAGAAAATATAAATCAAAGAAACATCCTTTGGCCTAGCCTTGCCTTGCCTTGCCTTATTTCCTTCTCATCCTGTTCTCTGTCCCAGCCTCTCTCACTAAGCCCTCGTCTGGCTGCATGTCTCTTCTTTCCTCTCTCCTTTTCTCAAACTCTCCTGCTTCCTGGCTTTCGTCTTTCAATTCCTCCATTTCAGTCCTGCAGCCCGGCACTACTTTTTCCTCTTGCCTCCCTTTCGCCTGCTCCCTTGGCTTTCTCCCTCTCTTCCATATCCTTCTTCCCGACATGTCTCTTGGAGACTTTTGGCCACTTTGGAGCCAAGTCTGGGGATGTTTTGGAAACTTTTCAGAGGCCTCGCTGGTGACACGGGGGACAGCAGGCAGTGACAGGCCCGGGGCTGACAGGCTCCCCCTCCCCTAGCGGGCGCTCGGCTGCCACACCCAGCTGACGTAGAACCTTTGTCACAATGCCCGCTACCGTGGTGAGGATGTGGGCACTCTGCAGGTGACAGGGACCCAGCAGGACTTGCTGTCAGCTCAGCAATTGCTCAGTTCCCCAAAGAAGCTGAATTCTGCAAATTGCTGCTTTTGCTCTTGAAATGATGTCATCAGGTGGGTGTTTTGGTGTAATACACTGAAAACCAGAGCAGAAATGCTGAAATATTCCCATGATATGCATGGTCTCTGCACCAAACCACCATGTCTCAGCCTAAGCATGTCTGCCGCTTGTTCTTTTGTACTGACAGAAGATTGTGGAAGTACAGTATAAAAACCATCTTTATGGAGAGATCTTTCTGGTTTAGCCTTAGTCTAAGTGTCTCCAGTAGCCGGGGCTTTTGTTTGGGCCTAATCCATATGGTCTGATGGCTTTCCTCTCATCTCAAGATGAATGTGGTAGAAAATATAAATCAAAGAAACGTCCTTTGGCCTAGCCTTGCCTTGCCTTATTTCCTTCTCATCCTGTTCTCTGTCCCAGCCTCTCTCACTAAGCCCTCGTCTGGCTGCATGTCTCTTCTTTCCTCTCTCCTTTTCTCAAACTCTCCTGCTTCCTGGCTTTCGTCTTTCAATTCCTCCATTTCAGTCCTGCAGCCCGGCACTACTTTTTTCTCTTGCCTCCCTTTGGCCTGCTCCCTTGGCTTTCTCCCTCTCTTCCATATCCTTCTTCCCGACTTGTCTCTTGGAGACTTTTGGCCACTTTGGAGCCAAGTCTGGGGATGTTTTGGAAACTTTTCAGAGGCCTCGCTGGTGACAGGGGGGACAGCAGGCAGTGACAGGCCCGGGGCTGACAGGCTCCCCCTCCCCTAGCGGGCGCTCGGCTGCCACACCCAGCTGACGTAGAACCTTTGTCACAATGCCCGCTGCCGTGGTGAGGATGCGGGCACTCTGCAGGTGACAGGGACCCAGCAGGACTTGCTGTCAGCTCAGCAATTGCTCAGTTCCCCAAAGAAGCTGAATTCTGCAAATTGCTGCTTTTGCTCTTGAAATGATGTCATCAGGTGGGTGTTTTGGTGTAATACACTGAAAACCAGAGCAGAAATGCTGAAATATTCCCATGATATGCATGGTCTCTGCACCAAACCACCATGTCTCAGCCTAAGTATGTCTGCCGCTTGTTCTTTTGTACTGCCAGCTGATTGTGGAAGTACAGTATAAAAACCATCTTTATGGAGAGATCTTTCTGGTTCAGGCTTAGTCTAAGTGTCTCAAGTAGCCGGGGCTTTTGTTTGGGCCTAATCCATATGGTCTGATGGCTTTCCTCTCATCTCAAGATGAATGTGGTAGAAAATATAAATCAAAGAAACGTCCTTTGGCCTAGCCTTGCCTTGCCTTATTTCCTTCTCATCCTGTTCTCTGTCCCAGCCTCTCTCACTAAGCCCTCGTCTGGCTGCATGTCTCTTCTTTCCTCTCTCCTTTTCTCAAACTCTCCTGCTTCCTGGCTTTCGTCTTTCAATTCCTCCATTTCAGTCCTGCAGCCCGGCACTACTTTTTTCTCTTGCCTCCCTTTGGCCTGCTCCCTTGGCTTTCTCCCTCTCTTCCATATCCTTCTTCCCGACTTGTCTCTTGGAGACTTTTGGCCACTTTGGAGCCAAGTCTGGGGATGTTTTGGAAACTTTTCAGAGGCCTCGCTGGTGACAGGGGGGACAGCAGGCAGTGACAGGCCCGGGGCTGACAGGCTCCCCCTCCCCTAGCGGGCGCTCGGCTGCCACACCCAGCTGACGTAGAACCTTTGTCACAATGCCCGCTACCGTGGTGAGGATGCGGGCACTCTGCAGGTGACAGGGACCCAGCAGGACTTGCTGTCAGCTCAGCAATTGCTCAGTTCCCCAAAGAAGCTGAATTCTGCAAATTGCTGCTTTTGCTCTTGAAATGATGTCATCAGGTGGGTGTTTTGGTGTAATACACTGAAAACCAGAGCAGAAATGCTGAAATATTCCCATGATATGCATGGTCTCTGCACCAAACCACCATGTCTCAGCCTAAGTATGTCTGCCGCTTGTTCTTTTGTACTGCCAGCTGATTGTGGAAGTACAGTATAAAAACCATCTTTATGGAGAGATCTTTCTGGTTTAGGCTTAGTCTAAGTGTCTCCAGTAGCCGGGGCTTTTGTTTGGGCCTAATCCATATGGTCTGATGGCTTTCCTCTCATCTCAAGATGAATGTGGTAGAAAATATAAATCAAAGAAACGTCCTTTGGCCTAGCTTTGCCTTGCCTTATTTCCTTCTCATCCTGTTCTCTGTCCCAGCCTCTCTCACTAAGCCCTCGTCTGGCTGCATGTCTCTTCTTTCCTCTCTCCTTTTCTCAAACTCTCCTGCTTCCTGGCTTTCGTCTTTCAATTCCTCCATTTCAGTCCTGCAGCCCGGCACTACTTTTTTCTCTTGCCTCCCTTTGGCCTGCTCCCTTGGCTTTCTCCCTCTCTTCCATATCCTTCTTCCCGACTTGTCTCTTGGAGACTTTTGGCCACTTTGGACCCAAGTCTGGGCATGTTTTGGAAACTTTTCAGAGGCCTCGCTGGTGACAGGGGGGACAGCAGGCAGTGACAGGCCCGGGGCTGACAGGCTCCCCCTCCCCTAGCGGGCGCTCGGCTGCCACACCCAGCTGACGTAGAACCTTTGTCACAATGCCCGCTACCGTGGTGAGGATGCGGGCACTCTGCAGGTGACAGGGACCCAGCAGGACTTGCTGTCAGCTCAGCAATTGCTCAGTTCCCCAAAGAAGCTGAATTCTGCAAATTGCTGCTTTTGCTCTTGAAATGATGTCATCAGGTGGGTGTTTTGGTGTAATACACTGAAAACCAGAGCAGAAATGCTGAAATATTCCCATGATATGCATGGTCTCTGCACCAAACCACCATGTCTCAGCCTAAGTATGTCTGCCGCTTGTTCTTTTGTACTGCCAGCTGATTGTGGAAGTACAGTATAAAAACCATCTTTATGGAGAGATCTTTCCGGTTTAGGCTTAGTCTAAGTGTCTCAAGTAGCCGGGGCTTTTGTTTGGGCCTAATCCATATGGTCTGATGGCTTTCCTCTCATCTCAAGATGAATGTGGTAGAAAATATAAATCAAAGAAACATCCTTTGGCTTAGCCTTGCCTTGCCTTATTTCCTTCTCATCCTGTTCTCTGTCCCAGCCTCTCTCACTAAGCCCTCGTCTGGCTGCATGTCTCTTCTTTCCTCTCTCCTTTTCTCAAACTCTCCTGCTTCCTGGCTTTCGTCTTTCAATTCCTCCATTTCAGTCCTGCAGCCCGGCACTACTTTTTTCTCTTGCCTCCCTTTGGCCTGCTCCCTTGGCTTTCTCCCTCTCTTCCATATCCTTCTTCCCGACTTGTCTCTTGGAGACTTTTGGCCACTTTGGAGCCAAGTCTGGGCATGTTTTGGAAACTTTTCAGAGGCCTCGCTGGTGACAGGGGGGACAGCAGGCAGTGACAGGCCCGGGGCTGACAGGCTCCCCCTCCCCTAGCGGGCGCTCGGCTGCCACACCCAGCTGACGTAGAACCTTTGTCACAATGCCCGCTACCGTGGTGAGGATGCGGGCACTCTGCAGGTGACAGGGACCCAGCAGGACTTGCTGTCAGCTCAGCAATTGCTCAGTTCCCCAAAGAAGCTGAATTCTGCAAATTGCTGCTTTTGCTCTTGAAATGATGTCATCAGGTGGGTGTTTTGGTGTAATACACTGAAAACCAGAGCAGAAATGCTGAAATATTCCCATGATATGCATGGTCTCTGCACCAAACCACCATGTCTCAGCCTAAGCATGTCTGCCGCTTGTTCTTTTGTACTGACAGAAGATTGTGGAAGTACAGTATAAAAACCATCTTTATGGAGAGATCTTTCTGGTTTAGCCTTAGTCTAAGTGTCTCCAGTAGCCGGGGCTTTTGTTTGGGCCTAATCCATATGGTCTGATGGCTTTCCTCTCATCTCAAGATGAATGTGGTAGAAAATATAAATCAAAGAAACGTCCTTTGGCCTAGCCTTGCCTTGCCTTATTTCCTTCTCATCCTGTTCTCTGTCCCAGCCTCTCTCACTAAGCCCTCGTCTGGCTGCATGTCTCTTCTTTCCTCTCTCCTTTTCTCAAACTCTCCTGCTTCCTGGCTTTCGTCTTTCAATTCCTCCATTTCAGTCCTGCAGCCCGGCACTACTTTTTTCTCTTGCCTCCCTTTGGCCTGCTCCCTTGGCTTTCTCCCTCTCTTCCATATCCTTCTTCCCGACTTGTCTCTTGGAGACTTTTGGCCACTTTGGAGCCAAGTCTGGGGATGTTTTGGAAACTTTTCAGAGGCCTCGCTGGTGACAGGGGGGACAGCAGGCAGTGACAGGCCCGGGGCTGACAGGCTCCCCCTCCCCTAGCGGGCGCTCGGCTGCCACACCCAGCTGACGTAGAACCTTTGTCACAATGCCCGCTGCCGTGGTGAGGATGCGGGCACTCTGCAGGTGACAGGGACCCAGCAGGACTTGCTGTCAGCTCAGCAATTGCTCAGTTCCCCAAAGAAGCTGAATTCTGCAAATTGCTGCTTTTGCTCTTGAAATGATGTCATCAGGTGGGTGTTTTGGTGTAATACACTGAAAACCAGAGCAGAAATGCTGAAATATTCCCATGATATGCATGGTCTCTGCACCAAACCACCATGTCTCAGCCTAAGTATGTCTGCCGCTTGTTCTTTTGTACTGCCAGCTGATTGTGGAAGTACAGTATAAAAACCATCTTTATGGAGAGATCTTTCTGGTTCAGGCTTAGTCTAAGTGTCTCAAGTAGCCGGGGCTTTTGTTTGGGCCTAATCCATATGGTCTGATGGCTTTCCTCTCATCTCAAGATGAATGTGGTAGAAAATATAAATCAAAGAAACGTCCTTTGGCCTAGCCTTGCCTTGCCTTATTTCCTTCTCATCCTGTTCTCTGTCCCAGCCTCTCTCACTAAGCCCTCGTCTGGCTGCATGTCTCTTCTTTCCTCTCTCCTTTTCTCAAACTCTCCTGCTTCCTGGCTTTCGTCTTTCAATTCCTCCATTTCAGTCCTGCAGCCCGGCACTACTTTTTTCTCTTGCCTCCCTTTGGCCTGCTCCCTTGGCTTTCTCCCTCTCTTCCATATCCTTCTTCCCGACTTGTCTCTTGGAGACTTTTGGCCACTTTGGAGCCAAGTCTGGGGATGTTTTGGAAACTTTTCAGAGGCCTCGCTGGTGACAGGGGGGACAGCAGGCAGTGACAGGCCCGGGGCTGACAGGCTCCCCCTCCCCTAGCGGGCGCTCGGCTGCCACACCCAGCTGACGTAGAACCTTTGTCACAATGCCCGCTACCGTGGTGAGGATGCGGGCACTCTGCAGGTGACAGGGACCCAGCAGGACTTGCTGTCAGCTCAGCAATTGCTCAGTTCCCCAAAGAAGCTGAATTCTGCAAATTGCTGCTTTTGCTCTTGAAATGATGTCATCAGGTGGGTGTTTTGGTGTAATACACTGAAAACCAGAGCAGAAATGCTGAAATATTCCCATGATATGCATGGTCTCTGCACCAAACCACCATGTCTCAGCCTAAGTATGTCTGCCGCTTGTTCTTTTGTACTGCCAGCTGATTGTGGAAGTACAGTATAAAAACCAACTTTATGGAGAGATCTTTCCGGTTTAGGCTTAGTCTAAGTGTCTCCAGTAGCCGGGGCTTTTGTTTGGGCCTAATCCATATGGTCTGATGGCTTTCCTCTCATCTCAAGATGAATGTGGTAGAAAATATAAATCAAAGAAACGTCCTTTGGCCTAGCTTTGCCTTGCCTTATTTCCTTCTCATCCTGTTCTCTGTCCCAGCCTCTCTCACTAAGCCCTCGTCTGGCTGCATGTCTCTTCTTTCCTCTCTCCTTTTCTCAAACTCTCCTGCTTCCTGGCTTTCGTCTTTCAATTCCTCCATTTCAGTCCTGCAGCCCGGCACTACTTTTTTCTCTTGCCTCCCTTTGGCCTGCTCCCTTGGCTTTCTCCCTCTCTTCCATATCCTTCTTCCCGACTTGTCTCTTGGAGACTTTTGGCCACTTTGGACCCAAGTCTGGGCATGTTTTGGAAACTTTTCAGAGGCCTCGCTGGTGACAGGGGGGACAGCAGGCAGTGACAGGCCCGGGGCTGACAGGCTCCCCCTCCCCTAGCGGGCGCTCGGCTGCCACACCCAGCTGACGTAGAACCTTTGTCACAATGCCCGCTACCGTGGTGAGGATGCGGGCACTCTGCAGGTGACAGGGACCCAGCAGGACTTGCTGTCAGCTCAGCAATTGCTCAGTTCCCCAAAGAAGCTGAATTCTGCAAATTGCTGCTTTTGCTCTTGAAATGATGTCATCAGGTGGGTGTTTTGGTGTAATACACTGAAAACCAGAGCAGAAATGCTGAAATATTCCCATGATATGCATGGTCTCTGCACCAAACCACCATGTCTCAGCCTAAGTATGTCTGCCGCTTGTTCTTTTGTACTGCCAGCTGATTGTGGAAGTACAGTATAAAAACCATCTTTATGGAGAGATCTTTCCGGTTTAGGCTTAGTCTAAGTGTCTCAAGTAGCCGGGGCTTTTGTTTGGGCCTAATCCATATGGTCTGATGGCTTTCCTCTCATCTCAAGATGAATGTGGTAGAAAATATAAATCAAAGAAACATCCTTTGGCTTAGCCTTGCCTTGCCTTATTTCCTTCTCATCCTGTTCTCTGTCCCAGCCTCTCTCACTAAGCCCTCGTCTGGCTGCATGTCTCTTCTTTCCTCTCTCCTTTTCTCAAACTCTCCTGCTTCCTGGCTTTCGTCTTTCAATTCCTCCATTTCAGTCCTGCAGCCCGGCACTACTTTTTTCTCTTGCCTCCCTTTGGCCTGCTCCCTTGGCTTTCTCCCTCTCTTCCATATCCTTCTTCCCGACTTGTCTCTTGGAGACTTTTGGCCACTTTGGAGCCAAGTCTGGGCATGTTTTGGAAACTTTTCAGAGGCCTCGCTGGTGACAGGGGGGACAGCAGGCAGTGACAGGCCCGGGGCTGACAGGCTCCCCCTCCCCTAGCGGGCGCTCGGCTGCCACACCCAGCTGACGTAGAACCTTTGTCACAATGCCCGCTACCGTGGTGAGGATGCGGGCACTCTGCAGGTGACAGGGACCCAGCAGGACTTGCTGTCAGCTCAGCAATTGCTCAGTTCCCCAAAGAAGCTGAATTCTGCAAATTGCTGCTTTTGCTCTTGAAATGATGTCATCAGGTGGGTGTTTTGGTGTAATACACTGAAAACCAGAGCAGAAATGCTGAAATATTCCCATGATATGCATGGTCTCTGCACCAAACCACCATGTCTCAGCCTAAGTATGTCTGCCGCTTGTTCTTTTGTACTGCCAGCTGATTGTGGAAGTACAGTATAAAAACCATCTTTATGGAGAGATCTTTCTGGTTTAGGCTTAGTCTAAGTGTCTCCAGTAGCCGGGGCTTTTGTTTGGGCCTAATCCATATGGTCTGATGGCTTTCCTCTCATCTCAAGATGAATGTGGTAGAAAATATAAATCAAAGAAACGTCCTTTGGCCTAGCCTTGCCTTGCCTTATTTCCTTCTCATCCTGTTCTCTGTCCCAGCCTCTCTCACTAAGCCCTCGTCTGGCTGCATGTCTCTTCTTTCCTCTCTCCTTTTCTCAAACTCTCCTGCTTCCTGGCTTTCGTCTTTCAATTCCTCCATTTCAGTCCTGCAGCCCGGCACTACTTTTTTCTCTTGCCTCCCTTTGGCCTGCTCCCTTGGCTTTCTCCCTCTCTTCCATATCCTTCTTCCCGACTTGTCTCTTGGAGACTTTTGGCCACTTTGGACCCAAGTCTGGGCATGTTTTGGAAACTTTTCAGAGGCCTCGCTGGTGACAGGGGGGACAGCAGGCAGTGACAGGCCCGGGGCTGACAGGCTCCCCCTCCCCTAGCGGGCGCTCGGCTGCCACACCCAGCTGACGTAGAACCTTTGTCACAATGCCCGCTACCGTGGTGAGGATGCGGGCACTCTGCAGGTGACAGGGACCCAGCAGGACTTGCTGTCAGCTCAGCAATTGCTCAGTTCCCCAAAGAAGCTGAATTCTGCAAATTGCTGCTTTTGCTCTTGAAATGATGTCATCAGGTGGGTGTTTTGGTGTAATACACTGAAAACCAGAGCAGAAATGCTGAAATATTCCCATGATATGCATGGTCTCTGCACCAAACCACCATGTCTCAGCCTAAGTATGTCTGCCGCTTGTTCTTTTGTACTGCCAGCTGATTGTGGAAGTACAGTATAAAAACCAACTTTATGGAGAGATCTTTCCGGTTTAGGCTTAGTCTAAGTGTCTCAAGTAGCCGGGACTTTTGTTTGGGCCTAATCCATATGGTCTGATGGCTTTCCTCTCATCTCAAGATGAATGTGGTAGAAAATATAAATCAAAGAAACGTCCTTTGGCTTAGCCTTGCCTTGCCTTATTTCCTTCTCATCCTGTTCTCTGTCCCAGCCTCTCTCACTAAGCCCTCGTCTGGCTGCATGTCTCTTCTTTCCTCTCTCCTTTTCTCAAACTCTCCTGCTTCCTGGCTTTCGTCTTTCAATTCCTCCATTTCAGTCCTGCAGCCCGGCACTACTTTTACCTCTTGCCTCCCTTTGGCCTGCTCCCTTGGCTTTCTCCCTCTCTTCCATATCCTTCTTCCCGACTTGTCTCTTGGAGACTTTTGGCCACTTTGGACCCAAGTCTGGGCATGTTTTGGAAACTTTTCAGAGGCCTCGCTGGTGACACGGGGGACAGCAGGCAGTGACAGGCCCGGGGCTGACAGGCTCCCCCTCCCCTAGCGGGCGCTCGGCTGCCACACCCAGCTGACATAGAACCTTTGTCACAATGCCCGCTACCGTGGTGAGGATGCGGGCACTCTGCAGGTGACAGGGACCCAGCAGGACTTGCTGTCAGCTCAGCAATTGCTCAGTTCCCCAAAGAAGCTGAATTCTGCAAATTGCTGCTTTTGCTCTTGAAATGATGTCATCAGGTGGGTGTTTTGGTGTAATACACTGAAAACCAGAGCAGAAATGCTGAAATATTCCCATGATATGCATGGTCTCTGCACCAAACCACCATGTCTCAGCCTAAGTATGTCTGCCGCTTGTTCTTTTGTACTGACAGAAGATTGTGGAAGTACAGTATAAAAACCATCTTTATGGAGAGATCTTTCTGGTTTAGGCTTAGTCTAAGTGTCTCAAGTAGCCGGGGCTTTTGTTTGGGCCTAATCCATTAAGGTCTGATGGCTTTCCTCCTCATCTCAAGATGAATGTGGTAGAAAATATAAATCAAAGAAACGTCCTTTGGTCTAGCCTTGCCTTGCCTTGCCTTATTTCCTTCTCGTCCTGTTCTCTGTCCCAGCCTCTCTCACTAAGCCCTCGTCTGGCTGCATGTCTCTTCTTTCCTCTCTCCTTTTCTCAAACTCTCCTGCTTCCTGGCTTTCGTCTTTCAATTCCTCCATTTCCTTCCTGCAGCCCCGCACTACTTTTTCCACTTGCCTCCCTTTGGCCTGCTCCCTTGGCTTTCTCCCTCTCTTCCATATCCTTCTTCCCGACTTGTCTCTTGGAGATTTTTGGCCACTTTGGAGCCAAGTCTGGGCATGTTTTGGAAACTTTTCAGAGGCCTCGCTGGTGACAGGGGGGACAGCAGGCAGTGACAGGCCCGGGGCTGACAGGCTCCCCCTCCCCTAGCGGGCGCTCGGCTGCCACACCCAGCTGACGTAGAACCTTTGTCACAATGCCCGCTACCGTGGTGAGGATGCGGGCACTCTGCAGGTGACAGGGACCCAGCAGGACTTGCTGTCAGCTCAGCAATTGCTCAGTTCCCCAAAGAAGCTGAATTCTGCAAATTGCTGCTTTTGCTCTTGAAATGATGTCATCAGGTGGGTGTTTTGGTGTAATACACTGAAAACCAGAGCAGAAATGCTGAAATATTCCCATGATATGCATGGTCTCTGCACCAAACCACCATGTCTCAGCCTAAGTATGTCTGCCGCTTGTTCTTTTGTACTGCCAGCTGATTGTGGAAGTACAGTATAAAAACCATCTTTATGGAGAGATCTTTCTGGTTTAGGCTTAGTCTAAGTGTCTCCAGTAGCCGGGGCTTTTGTTTGGGCCTAATCCATATGGTCTGATGGCTTTCCTCTCATCTCAAGATGAATGTGGTAGAAAATATAAATCAAAGAAACGTCCTTTGGCCTAGCCTTGCCTTGCCTTATTTCCTTCTCATCCTGTTCTCTGTCCCAGCCTCTCTCACTAAGCCCTCGTCTGGCTGCATGTCTCTTCTTTCCTCTCTCCTTTTCTCAAACTCTCCTGCTTCCTGGCTTTCGTCTTTCAATTCCTCCATTTCAGTCCTGCAGCCCGGCACTACTTTTTTCTCTTGCCTCCCTTTGGCCTGCTCCCTTGGCTTTCTCCCTCTCTTCCATATCCTTCTTCCCGACTTGTCTCTTGGAGACTTTTGGCCACTTTGGACCCAAGTCTGGGCATGTTTTGGAAACTTTTCAGAGGCCTCGCTGGTGACAGGGGGGACAGCAGGCAGTGACAGGACCGGGGCTGACAGGCTCCCCCTCCCCTAGCGGGCGCTCGGCTGCCACACCCAGCTGACGTAGAACCTTTGTCACAATGCCCGCTACCGTGGTGAGGATGCGGGCACTCTGCAGGTGACAGGGACCCAGCAGGACTTGCTGTCAGCTCAGCAATTGCTCAGTTCCCCAAAGAAGCTGAATTCTGCAAATTGCTGCTTTTGCTCTTGAAATGATGTCATCAGGTGGGTGTTTTGGTGTAATACACTGAAAACCAGAGCAGAAATGCTGAAATATTCCCATGATATGCATGGTCTCTGCACCAAACCACCATGTCTCAGCCTAAGTATGTCTGCCGCTTGTTCTTTTGTACTGCCAGCTGATTGTGGAAGTACAGTATAAAAACCAACTTTATGGAGAGATCTTTCCGGTTTAGGCTTAGTCTAAGTGTCTCAAGTAGCCGGGACTTTTGTTTGGGCCTAATCCATATGGTCTGATGGCTTTCCTCTCATCTCAAGATGAATGTGGTAGAAAATATAAATCAAAGAAACGTCCTTTGGCTTAGCCTTGCCTTGCCTTATTTCCTTCTCATCCTGTTCTCTGTCCCAGCCTCTCTCACTAAGCCCTCGTCTGGCTGCATGTCTCTTCTTTCCTCTCTCCTTTTCTCAAACTCTCCTGCTTCCTGGCTTTCGTCTTTCAATTCCTCCATTTCAGTCCTGCAGCCCGGCACTACTTTTACCTCTTGCCTCCCTTTGGCCTGCTCCCTTGGCTTTCTCCCTCTCTTCCATATCCTTCTTCCCGACTTGTCTCTTGGAGACTTTTGGCCACTTTGGACCCAAGTCTGGGCATGTTTTGGAAACTTTTCAGAGGCCTCGCTGGTGACACGGGGGACAGCAGGCAGTGACAGGCCCGGGGCTGACAGGCTCCCCCTCCCCTAGCGGGCGCTCGGCTGCCACACCCAGCTGACATAGAACCTTTGTCACAATGCCCGCTACCGTGGTGAGGATGCGGGCACTCTGCAGGTGACAGGGACCCAGCAGGACTTGCTGTCAGCTCAGCAATTGCTCAGTTCCCCAAAGAAGCTGAATTCTGCAAATTGCTGCTTTTGCTCTTGAAATGATGTCATCAGGTGGGTGTTTTGGTGTAATACACTGAAAACCAGAGCAGAAATGCTGAAATATTCCCATGATATGCATGGTCTCTGCACCAAACCACCATGTCTCAGCCTAAGTATGTCTGCCGCTTGTTCTTTTGTACTGACAGAAGATTGTGGAAGTACAGTATAAAAACCATCTTTATGGAGAGATCTTTCTGGTTTAGGCTTAGTCTAAGTGTCTCAAGTAGCCGGGGCTTTTGTTTGGGCCTAATCCATTAAGGTCTGATGGCTTTCCTCCTCATCTCAAGATGAATGTGGTAGAAAATATAAATCAAAGAAACGTCCTTTGGTCTAGCCTTGCCTTGCCTTGCCTTATTTCCTTCTCGTCCTGTTCTCTGTCCCAGCCTCTCTCACTAAGCCCTCGTCTGGCTGCATGTCTCTTCTTTCCTCTCTCCTTTTCTCAAACTCTCCTGCTTCCTGGCTTTCGTCTTTCAATTCCTCCATTTCCTTCCTGCAGCCCCGCACTACTTTTTCCACTTGCCTCCCTTTGGCCTGCTCCCTTGGCTTTCTCCCTCTCTTCCATATCCTTCTTCCCGACTTGTCTCTTGGAGATTTTTGGCCACTTTGGAGCCAAGTCTGGGCATGTTTTGGAAACTTTTCAGAGGCCTCGCTGGTGACAGGGGGGACAGCAGGCAGTGACAGGCCCGGGGCTGACAGGCTCCCCCTCCCCTAGCGGGCGCTCGGCTGCCACACCCAGCTGACGTAGAACCTTTGTCACAATGCCCGCTACCGTGGTGAGGATGCGGGCACTCTGCAGGTGACAGGGACCCAGCAGGACTTGCTGTCAGCTCAGCAATTGCTCAGTTCCCCAAAGAAGCTGAATTCTGCAAATTGCTGCTTTTGCTCTTGAAATGATGTCATCAGGTGGGTGTTTTGGTGTAATACACTGAAAACCAGAGCAGAAATGCTGAAATATTCCCATGATATGCATGGTCTCTGCACCAAACCACCATGTCTCAGCCTAAGTATGTCTGCCGCTTGTTCTTTTGTACTGCCAGCTGATTGTGGAAGTACAGTATAAAAACCATCTTTATGGAGAGATCTTTCTGGTTTAGGCTTAGTCTAAGTGTCTCAAGTAGCCGGGGCTTTTGTTTGGGCCTAATCCATATCGTCTGATGGCTTTCCTCTCATCTCAAGATGAATGTGGTAGAAAATATAAATCAAAGAAACGTCCTTTGGCCTAGCCTTGCCTTGCCTTATTTCCTTCTCATCCTGTTCTCTGTCCCAGCCTCTCTCACTAAGCCCTCGTCTGGCTGCATGTCTCTTCTTTCCTCTCTCCTTTTCTCAAACTCTCCTGCTTCCTGGCTTTCGTCTTTCAATTCCTCCATTTCAGTCCTGCAGCCCGGCACTACTTTTTCCTCTTGCCTCCCTTTGGCCTGCTCCCTTGGCTTTCTCCCTCTCTTCCATATCCTTCTTCCCGACTTGTCTCTTGGAGACTTTTGGCCACTTTGGAGCCAAGTCTGGGCATGTTTTGGAAACTTTTCAGAGGCCTCGCTGGTGACACGGGGGACAGCAGGCAGTGACAGGCCCGCGGCTGACAGGCTCCCCCTCCCCTAGCGGGCGCTCGGCTGCCACACCCAGCTGAAGTAGAACCTTTGTCACAATGCCCGCTACCGTGGTGAGGATGCGGGCACTCTGCAGGTGACAGGGACCCAGCAGGACTTGCTGTCAGCTCAGCAATTGCTCAGTTCCCCAAAGAAGCTGAATTCTGCAAATTGCTGCTTTTGCTCTTGAAATGATGTCATCAGGTGGGTGTTTTGGTGTAATACACTGAAAACCAGAGCAGAAATGCTGAAATATTCCCATGATATGCATGGTCTCTGCACCAAACCACCATGTCTCAGCCTAAGTATGTCTGCCGCTTGTTCTTTTGTACTGCCAGCTGATTGTGGAAGTACAGTATAAAAACCATCTTTATGGAGAGATCTTTCTGGTTTAGGCTTAGTCTAAGTGTCTCAAGTAGCCGGGGCTTTTGTTTGGGCCTAATCCATATCGTCTGATGGCTTTCCTCTCATCTCAAGATGAATGTGGTAGAAAATATAAATCGAAGAAACGTCCTTTGGCCTAGCCTTGCCTTGCCTTATTTCCTTCTCATCCTGTTCTCTGTCCCAGCCTCTCTCACTAAGCCCTCGTCTGGCTGCAGGTCTCTTCTTTCCTCTCTCCTTTTCTCAAACTCTCCTGCTTCCTGGCTTTCGTCTTTCAATTCCTCCACTTCAGTCCTGCAGGCCGGTACTACTTTTTTCTCTTCCCTCCCTTTGGCCTGCTCCCTTGGCTTTCTCCCTCTCTTCCATATTCTTCTTCCCGACTTGTCTCTTGGAGACTTTTGGCCACTTTGGAGCCAAGTCTGGGCATGTTTTGGAAACTTTTCAGAGGCCTCGCTGGTGACACGGGGGACAGCAGGCAGTGACAGGCCCGGGGCTGACAGGCTCCCCCTCCCCTAGCGGGCGCTCGGCTGCCACACCCAGCTGACGTAGAACCTTTGTCACAATGCCCGCTACCGTGGTGAGGATGCAGGCACTCTGCAGGTGACAGGGACCCAGCAGGACTTGCTGTCAGCTCAGCAATTGCTCAGTTCCCCAAAGAAGCTGAATTCTGCAAATTGCTGCTTTTGCTCTTGAAATGATGTCATCAGGTGGGTGTTTTGGTGTAATACACTGAAAACCAGAGCAGAAATGCTGAAATATTCCCATGATATGCATGGTCTCTGCACCAAACCACCATGTCTCAGCCTAAGTATGTCTGCCGCTTGTTCTTTTGTACTGCCAGCTGATTGTGGAAGTACAGTATAAAAACCATCTTTATGGAGAGATCTTTCTGGTTTAGGCTTAGTCTAAGTGTCTCAAGTAGCCGGGGCTTTTGTTTGGGCCTAATCCATATGGTCTGATGGCTTTCCTCTCATCTCAAGATGAATGTGGTAGAAAATATAAATCAAAGAAACGTCCTTTGGCCTAGCCTTCCTTGCCTTATTTCCTTCTCATCCTGTTCTCTGTCCCAGCCTCTCTCACTAAGCCCTCGTCTGGCTGCATGTCTCTTCTTTCCTCTCTCCTTTTCTCAAACTCTCCTGCTTCCTGGCTTTCGTCTTTCAATTCCTCCATTTCAGTCCTGCAGCCCGGCACTACTTTTTTCTCTTGCCTCCCTTTGGCCTGCTCCCTTGGCTTTCTCCCTCTCTTCCATATCCTTCTTCCCGACTTGTCTCTTGGAGACTTTTGGCCACTTTGGAGCCAAGTCTGGGCATGTTTTGGAAACTTTTCAGAGGCCTCGCTGGTGACACGGGGGACAGCAGGCAGTGACAGGCCCGGGGCTGACAGGCTCCCCCTCCCCTAGCGGGCGCTCGGCTGCCACACCCAGCTGACGTAGAACCTTTGTCACAATGCCCGCTACCGTGGTGAGGATGCGGGCACTCTGCAGGTGACAGGGACCCAGCAGGACTTGCTGTCAGCTCAGCAATTGCTCAGTTCCCCAAAGAAGCTGAATTCTGCAAATTGCTGCTTTTGCTCTTGAAATGATGTCATCAGGTGGGTGTTTTGGTGTAATACACTGAAAACCAGAGCAGAAATGCTGAAATATTCCCATGATATGCATGGTCTCTGCACCAAACCACCATGTCTCAGCCTAAGTATGTCTGCCGCTTGTTCTTTTGTACTGCCAGCTGATTGTGGAAGTACAGTATAAAAACCATCTTTATGGAGAGATCTTTCTGGTTTAGGCTTAGTCTAAGTGTCTCAAGTAGCCGGGGCTTTTGTTTGGGCCTAATCCATAACGTCTGATGGCTTTCCTCTCATCGCAAGATGAATGTGGTAGAAAATATAAATCAAAGAAACATCCTTTGGCCTAGCCTTGCCTTGCCTTGCCTTATTTCCTTCTCATCCTGTTCTCTGTCCCAGCCTCTCTCACTAAGCCCTCGTCTGGCTGCATGTCTCTTCTTTCCTCTCTCCTTTTCTCAAACTCTCCTGCTTCCTGGCTTTCGTCTTTCAATTCCTCCATTTCAGTCCTGCAGCCCGGCACTACTTTTTCCTCTTGCCTCCCTTTCGCCTGCTCCCTTGGCTTTCTCCCTCTCTTCCATATCCTTCTTCCCGACATGTCTCTTGGAGACTTTTGGCCACTTTGGAGCCAAGTCTGGGGATGTTTTGGAAACTTTTCAGAGGCCTCGCTGGTGACACGGGGGACAGCAGGCAGTGACAGGCCCGGGGCTGACAGGCTCCCCCTCCCCTAGCGGGCGCTCGGCTGCCACACCCAGCTGACGTAGAACCTTTGTCACAATGCCCGCTACCGTGGTGAGGATGCGGGCACTCTGCAGGTGACAGGGACCCAGCAGGACTTGCTGTCAGCTCAGCAATTGCTCAGTTCCCCAAAGAAGCTGAATTCTGCAAATTGCTGCTTTTGCTCTTGAAATGATGTCATCAGGTGGGTGTTTTGGTGTAATACACTGAAAACCAGAGCAGAAATGCTGAAATATTCCCATGATATGCATGGTCTCTGCACCAAACCACCATGTCTCAGCCTAAGTATGTCTGCCGCTTGTTCTTTTGTACTGCCAGCTGATTGTGGAAGTACAGTATAAAAACCATCTTTATGGAGAGATCTTTCTGGTTTAGGCTTAGTCTAAGTGTCTCCAGTAGCCGGGGCTTTTGTTTGGGCCTAATCCATATGGTCTGATGGCTTTCCTCTCATCTCAAGATGAATGTGGTAGAAAATATAAATCAAAGAAACGTCCTTTGGCCTAGCCTTGCCTTGCCTTATTTCCTTCTCATCCTGTTCTCTGTCCCAGCCTCTCTCACTAAGCCCTCGTCTGGCTGCATGTCTCTTCTTTCCTCTCTCCTTTTCTCAAACTCTCCTGCTTCCTGGCTTTCGTCTTTCAATTCCTCCATTTCAGTCCTGCAGCCCGGCACTACTTTTTTCTCTTGCCTCCCTTGGGCCTGCTCCCTTGGCTTTCTCCCTCTCTTCCATATCCTTCTTCCCGACTTGTCTCTTGGAGACTTTTGGCCACGCTGGAACCAAGTCTGGGGATGTTTTGGAAACTTTTCAGAGGCCTCGCTGGTGACACGGGGGACAGCAGGCAGTGACAGGCCCGGGGCTGACAGGCTCCCCCTCCCCTAGCGGGCGCTCGGCTGCCACACCCAGCTAACGTAGAACCTTTGTCACAATGCCCGCTACCGTGGTGAGGATGTGGGCACTCTGCAGATGACAGGGACCCAGCAGGACTTGCTGTCAGCTCAGCAATTGCTCAGTTCCCCAAAGAAGCTGAATTCTGCAAATTGCTGCTTTTGCTCTTGAAATGATGTCATCAGGTGGGTGTTTTGGTGTAATACACTGAAAACCAGAGCAGAAATGCTGAAATATTCCCATGATATGCATGGTCTCTGCACCAAACCACCATGTCTCAGCCTAAGTATGTCTGCCGCTTGTTCTTTTGTACTGCCAGCTGATTGTGGAAGTACAGTATAAAAACCATCTTTATGGAGAGATCTTTCTGGTTTAGGCTTAGTCTAAGTGTCTCAAGTAGCCGGGGCTTTTGTTTGGGCCTAGTCCATAAGGTCTGATGGCTTTCCTCTCATCTCAAGATGAATGTGGTAGAAAATATAAATCAAAGAAACGTCCTTTGGCCTAGCCTTGCCTTGCCTTATTTCCTTCTCATCCTGTTCTCTGTCCCAGCCTCTCTCACTAAGCCCTCGTCTGGCTGCATGTCTCTTCTTTCCTCTCTCCTTTTCTCAAACTCTCCTGCTTCCTGGCTTTCGTCTTTCAATTCCTCCATTTCAGTCCTGCAGCCCGGCACTACTTTTTCCTCTTGCCTCCCTTTGGCCTGCTCCCTTGGCTTTCTCCCTCTCTTCCATATCCTTCTTCCCGACTTGTCTCTTGGAGACTTTTGGCCACTTTGGACCCAAGTCTGGGCATGTTTTGGAAACTTTTCAGAGGCCTCGCTGGTGACACGGGGGACAGCAGGCAGTGACAGGCCCGCGGCTGACAGGCTCCCCCTCCCCTAGCGGGCGCTCGGCTGCCACACCCAGCTGAAGTAGAACCTTTGTCACAATGCCCGCTACCGTGGTGAGGATGCCGGCACTCTGCAGGTGACAGGGACCCAGCAGGACTTGCTGTCAGCTCAGCAATTGCTCAGTTCCCCAAAGAAGCTGAATTCTGCAAATTGCTGCTTTTGCTCTTGAAATGATGTCATCAGGTGGGTGTTTTGGTGTAATACACTGAAAACCAGAGCAGAAATGCTGAAATATTCCCATGATATGCATGGTCTCTGCACCAAACCACCATGTCTCAGCCTAAGTATGTCTGCCGCTTGTTCTTTTGTACTGCCAGCTGATTGTGGAAGTACAGTATAAAAACCATCTTTATGGAGAGATCTTTCTGGTTTAGGCTTAGTCTAAGTGTCTCAAGTAGCCGGGGCTGTTGTTTGGGCCTAATCCATATGGTCTGATGGGTTTCCTCTCATCTCAAGATGAATGTGGTAGAAAATATAAATCAAAGAAACGTCCTTTGGCCTAGCCTTGCCTTGCCTTATTTCCTTCTCATCCTGTTCTCTGTCCCAGCCTCTCTCACTAAGCCCTCGTCTGGCTGCATGTCTCTTCTTTCCTCTCACCTTTTCTCAAACTCTCCTGCTTCCTGGCTTTCGTCTTTCAATTCCTCCATTTCAGTCCTGCAGCCCGGCACTACTTTTTTCTCTTCCCTCCCTTTGGCCTGCTCCCTTGGCTTTCTCCCTCTCTTCCATATCCTTCTTCCTGACTTGTCTCTTGGAGACTTTTCGCCACTTTGGACCCAAGTCTGGGCGTGTTTTGGAAACTTTTCAGAGGCCTCGCTGGTGACACGGGGGACAGCAGGCAGTGACAGGCCCGGGGCTGACAGGCTCCCCCTCCCCTAGCGGGCGCTCGGCTGCCACACCCAGCTGACGTAGAACCTTTGTCACAATGCCCGCTACCGTGGTGAGGATGCGGGCACTCTGCAGGTGACAGGGACCCAGCAGGACTTGCTGTCAGCTCAGCAATTGCTCAGTTCCCCAAAGAAGCTGAATTCTGCAAATTGCTGATTTTGCTCTTGAAATGATGTCATCAGGTGGGTGTTTTGGTGTAATACACTGAAAACCAGAGCAGAAATGCTGAAATATTCCCATGATATGCATGGTCTCTGCACCAAACCACCATGTCTCAGCCTAAGTATGTCTGCCGCTTGTTCTTTTGTACTGCCAGCTGATTGTGGAAGTACAGTATAAAAACCATCTTTATGGAGAGATCTTTCTGGTTTAGGCTTAGTCTAAGTGTCTCCAGTAGCCGGGGCTTTTGTTTGGGCCTAATCCATAACGTCTGATGGCTTTCCTCTCATCGCAAGATGAATGTGGTAGAAAATATAAATCAAAGAAACATCCTTTGGCCTAGCCTTGCCTTGCCTTGCCTTATTTCCTTCTCATCCTGTTCTCTGTCCCAGCCTCTCTCACTAAGCCCTCGTCTGGCTGCATGTCTCTTCTTTCCTCTCTCCTTTTCTCAAACTCTCCTGCTTCCTGGCTTTCGTCTTTCAATTCCTCCGTTTCAGTCCTGCAGCCCGGCACTACTTTTTCCTCTTGCCTCCCTTTGGCCTGCTCCCTTGGCTTTCTCCCTCTCTTCCATATCCTTCTTCCCGACATGTCTCTTGGAGACTTTTGGCCACTTTGGAGCCAAGTCTGGGGATGTTTTGGAAACTTTTCAGAGGCCTCGCTGGTGACACGGGGGACAGCAGGCAGTGACAGGCCCGGGGCTGACAGGCTCCCCCTCCCCTAGCGGGCGCTCGGCTGCCACACCCAGCTGACGTAGAACCTTTGTCACAATGCCCGCTACCGTGGTGAGGATGCGGGCACTCTGCAGGTGACAGGGACCCAGCAGGACTTGCTGTCAGCTCAGCAATTGCTCAGTTCCCCAAAGAAGCTGAATTCTGCAAATTGCTGCTTTTGCTCTTGAAATGATGTCATCAGGTGGGTGTTTTGGTGTAATACACTGAAAACCAGAGCAGAAATGCTGAAATATTCCCATGATATGCATGGTCTCTGCACCAAACCACCATGTCTCAGCCTAAGTATGTCTGCCGCTTGTTCTTTTGTACTGCCAGCTGATTGTGGAAGTACAGTATAAAAACCATCTTTATGGAGAGATCTTTCTGGTTTAGGCTTAGTCTAAGTGTCTCCAGTAGCCGGGGCTTTTGTTTGGGCCTAATCCATATGGTCTGATGGCTTTCCTCTCATCTCAAGATGAATGTGGTAGAAAATATAAATCAAAGAAACGTCCTTTGGCCTAGCCTTGCCTTGCCTTATTTCCTTCTCATCCTGTTCTCTGTCCCAGCCTCTCTCACTAAGCCCTCGTCTGGCTGCATGTCTCTTCTTTCCTCTCTCCTTTTCTCAAACTCTCCTGCTTCCTGGCTTTCGTCTTTCAATTCCTCCATTTCAGTCCTGCAGCCCGGCACTACTTTTTTCTCTTGCCTCCCTTGGGCCTGCTCCCTTGGCTTTCTCCCTCTCTTCCATATCCTTCTTCCCGACTTGTCTCTTGGAGACTTTTGGCCACTTTGGACCCAAGTCTGGGGATGTTTTGGAAACTTTTCAGAGGCCTCGCTGGTGACACGGGGGACAGCAGGCAGTGACAGGCCCGGGGCTGACAGGCTCCCCCTCCCCTAGCGGGCGCTCGGCTGCCACACCCAGCTAACGTAGAACCTTTGTCACAATGCCCGCTACCGTGGTGAGGATGTGGGCACTCTGCAGATGACAGGGACCCAGCAGGACTTGCTGTCAGCTCAGCAATTGCTCAGTTCCCCAAAGAAGCTGAATTCTGCAAATTGCTGCTTTTGCTCTTGAAATGATGTCATCAGGTGGGTGTTTTGGTGTAATACACTGAAAACCAGAGCAGAAATGCTGAAATATTCCCATGATATGCATGGTCTCTGCACCAAACCACCATGTCTCAGCCTAAGTATGTCTGCCGCTTGTTCTTTTGTACTGCCAGCTGATTGTGGAAGTACAGTATAAAAACCATCTTTATGGAGAGATCTTTCTGGTTTAGGCTTAGTCTAAGTGTCTCAAGTAGCCGGGGCTTTTGTTTGGGCCTAGTCCATAAGGTCTGATGGCTTTCCTCTCATCTCAAGATGAATGTGGTAGAAAATATAAATCAAAGAAACGTCCTTTGGCCTAGCCTTGCCTTGCCTTATTTCCTTCTCATCCTGTTCTCTGTCCCAGCCTCTCTCACTAAGCCCTCGTCTGGCTGCATGTCTCTTCTTTCCTCTCTCCTTTTCTCAAACTCTCCTGCTTCCTGGCTTTCGTCTTTCAATTCCTCCATTTCAGTCCTGCAGCCCGGCACTACTTTTTCCTCTTGCCTCCCTTTGGCCTGCTCCCTTGGCTTTCTCCCTCTCTTCCATATCCTTCTTCCCGACTTGTCTCTTGGAGACTTTTGGCCACTTTGGACCCAAGTCTGGGCATGTTTTGGAAACTTTTCAGAGGCCTCGCTGGTGACACGGGGGACAGCAGGCAGTGACAGGCCCGCGGCTGACAGGCTCCCCCTCCCCTAGCGGGCGCTCGGCTGCCACACCCAGCTGAAGTAGAACCTTTGTCACAATGCCCGCTACCGTGGTGAGGATGCGGGCACTCTGCAGGTGACAGGGACCCAGCAGGACTTGCTGTCAGCTCAGCAATTGCTCAGTTCCCCAAAGAAGCTGAATTCTGCAAATTGCTGCTTTTGCTCTTGAAATGATGTCATCAGGTGGGTGTTTTGGTGTAATACACTGAAAACCAGAGCAGAAATGCTGAAATATTCCCATGATATGCATGGTCTCTGCACCAAACCACCATGTCTCAGCCTAAGTATGTCTGCCGCTTGTTCTTTTGTACTGCCAGCTGATTGTGGAAGTACAGTATAAAAACCATCTTTATGGAGAGATCTTTCTGGTTTAGGCTTAGTCTAAGTGTCTCAAGTAGCCGGGGCTGTTGTTTGGGCCTAATCCATATGGTCTGATGGGTTTCCTCTCATCTCAAGATGAATGTGGTAGAAAATATAAATCAAAGAAACGTCCTTTGGCCTAGCCTTGCCTTGCCTTATTTCCTTCTCATCCTGTTCTCTGTCCCAGCCTCTCTCACTAAGCCCTCGTCTGGCTGCATGTCTCTTCTTTCCTCTCACCTTTTCTCAAACTCTCCTGCTTCCTGGCTTTCGTCTTTCAATTCCTCCATTTCAGTCCTGCAGCCCGGCACTACTTTTTTCTCTTCCCTCCCTTTCGCCTGCTCCCTTGGCTTTCTCCCTCTCTTCCATATCCTTCTTCCCGACATGTCTCTTGGAGACTTTTGGCCACTTTGGAGCCAAGTCTGGGGATGTTTTGGAAACTTTTCAGAGGCCTCGCTGGTGACACGGGGGACAGCAGGCAGTGACAGGCCCGGGGCTGACAGGCTCCCCCTCCCCTAGCGGGCGCTCGGCTGCCACACCCAGCTGACGTAGAACCTTTGTCACAATGCCCGCTACCGTGGTGAGGATGCGGGCACTCTGCAGGTGACAGGGACCCAGCAGGACTTGCTGTCAGCTCAGCAATTGCTCAGTTCCCCAAAGAAGCTGAATTCTGCAAATTGCTGCTTTTGCTCTTGAAATGATGTCATCAGGTGGGTGTTTTGGTGTAATACACTGAAAACCAGAGCAGAAATGCTGAAATATTCCCATGATATGCATGGTCTCTGCACCAAACCACCATGTCTCAGCCTAAGTATGTCTGCCGCTTGTTCTTTTGTACTGCCAGCTGATTGTGGAAGTACAGTATAAAAACCATCTTTATGGAGAGATCTTTCTGGTTTAGGCTTAGTCTAAGTGTCTCAAGTAGCCGGGGCTTTTGTTTGGGCCTAATCCATATGGTCTGATGGGTTTCCTCTCATCTCAAGATGAATGTGGTAGAAAATATAAATCAAAGAAACGTCCTTTGGCCTAGCCTTGCCTTGCCTTATTTCCTTCTCATCCTGTTCTCTGTCCCAGCCTCTCTCACTAAGCCCTCGTCTGGCTGCATGTCTCTTCTTTCCTCTCTCCTTTTCTCAAACTCTCCTGCTTCCTGGCTTTCGTCTTTCAATTCCTCCATTTCAGTCCTGCAGCCCGGCACTACTTTTTTCTCTTGCCTCCCTTTGGCCTGCTCCCTTGGCTTTCTCCCTCTCTTCCATATCCTTCTTCCCGACTTGTCTCTTGGAGACTTTTGGCCACTTTGGACCCAAGTCTGGGGATGTTTTGGAAACTTTTCAGAGGCCTCGCTGGTGACACGGGGGACAGCAGGCAGTGACAGGCCCAGGGCTGACAGGCTCCCCCTCCCCTAGCGGGCGCTCGGCTGCCACACCCAGCTGACGTAGAACCTTTGTCACAATGCCCGCTACCGTGGTGAGGATGCGGGCACTCTGCAGGTGACAGGGACCCAGCAGGACTTGCTGTCAGCTCAGCAATTGCTCAGTTCCCCAAAGAAGCTGAATTCTGCAAATTGCTGCTTTTGCTCTTGAAATGATGTCATCAGGTGGGTGTTTTGGTGTAATACACTGAAAACCAGAGCAGAAATGCTGAACTATTCCCATGATATGCATGGTCTCTGCACCAAACCACCATGTCTCAGCCTAAGTATGTCTGCCGCTTGTTCTTTTGTACTGCCAGCTGATTGTGGAAGTACAGTATAAAAACCATCTTTATGGAGAGATCTTTCTGGTTTAGGCTTAGTCTAAGTGTCTCAAGTAGCCGGGGCTTTTGTTTGGGCCTAATCCATAACGTCTGATGGCTTTCCTCTCATCTCAAGATGAATGTGGTAGAAAATATAAATCAAAGAAACATCCTTTGGCCTAGCCTTGCCTTGCCTTGCCTTATTTCCTTCTCATCCTGTTCTCTGTCCCAGCCTCTCTCACTAACCCCTCGTCTGGCTGCATGTCTCTTCTTTCCTCTCTCCTTTTCTCAAACTCTCCTGCTTCCTGGCTTTCGTCTTTCAATTCCTCCTTTTCAGTCCTGCAGCCCGGCACTACTTTTTCTTCTTGCCTCCCTTTGGCCTGCTCCCTTGGCTTTCTCCCTCTCTTCCATATCCTTCTTCCCGACATGTCTCTTGGAGACTTTTGGCCACTTTGGACCCAAGTCTGGGGATGTTTTGGAAACTTTTCAGAGGCCTCGCTGGTGACACGGGGGACAGCAGGCAGTGACAGGCCCGGGGTTGACAGGCTCCCCCTCCCCTAGCGGGCGCTCGGCTGCCACACCCAGCTGACATAGATCCTTTGTCACAATGCCCTCTACCGTGGTGAGGATGCGGGCACTCTGCAGGTGACAGGGACCAAGCAGGACTTGCTGTCAGCTCAGCAATTGCTCAGTTCCCCAAAGAAGCTGAATTCTGCAAATTGCTGCTTTTGCTCTTGAAATGATGTCATCAGGTGGGTGTTTTGGTGTAATACACTGAAAACCAGAGCAGAAATGCTGAAATATTCCCATGATATGCATGGTCTCTGCACCAAACCACCATGTCTCAGCCTAAGTATGTCTGCCGCTTGTTCTTTTGTACTGCCAGCTGATTGTGGAAGTACAGTATAAAAAACATCTTTATGGAGAGATCTTTCTGGTTTAGGCTTAGTCTAAGTGTCTCAAGTAGCCGGGGCTTTTGTTTGGGCCTAATCCATATAGTCTGATGGCTTTCCTCTCATCTCAAGATGAATGTGGTAGAAAATATAAATCAAAGAAACGTCCTTTGGCCTAGCCTTGCCTTGCCTTATTTCCTTCTCATCCTGTTCTCTGTCCCAGCCTCTCTCACTAAGCCCTCATCTGGCTGCATGTCTCTTCTTTCCTCTCTCCTTTTCTCAAACTCTCCTGCTTCCTGGCTTTCGTCTTTCAATTCCTCCATTTCAGTCCTGCAGCCCGGCACTACTTTTTTCTCTTGCCTCCCTTTGGCCTGCTCCCTTGGCTTTCTCCCTCTCTTCCATATCCTTCTTCCCGACTTGTCTCTTGGAGACTTTTGGCCACTTTGGAGCCAAGTCTGGGCATGTTTTGGAAACTTTTCAGAGGCCTCGCTGGTGACACGGGGGACAGCAGGCAGTGACAGGCCCGGGGCTGACAGGCTCCCCCTCCCCTAGCGGGCGCTCGGCTGCCACACCCAGCTGACGTAGAACCTTTGTCACAATGCCCGCTACCGTGGTGAGGATGCGGGCACTCTGCAGGTGACAGGGACCCAGCAGGACTTGCTGTCAGCTCAGCAATTGCTCAGTTCCCCAAAGAAGCTGAATTCTGCAAATTGCTGCTTTTGCTCTTGAAATGATGTCATCAGGTGGGTGTTTTGGTGTAATACACTGAAAACCAGAGCAGAAATGCTGAAATATTCCCATGATATGCATGGTCTCTGCACCAAACCACCATGTCTCAGCCTAAGTATGTCTGCCGCTTGTTCTTTTGTACTGCCAGCTGATTGTGGAAGTACAGTATAAAAACCATCTTTATGGAGAGATCTTTCTGGTTTAGGCTTAGTCTAAGTGTCTCAAGTACCCGGGGCTTTTGTTTGGGCCTAATCCATAACGTCTGATGGCTTTCCTCTCATCTCAAAATGAATGTGGTAGAAAATATAAATCAAAGAAACGTCCTTTGGCCTAGCCTTGCCTTGCCTTATTTCCTTCTCATCCTGTTCTCTGTCCCAGCCTCTCTCACTAAGCCCTCGTCTGGCTGCATGTCTCTTCTTTCCTCTCTCCTTTTCTCAAACTCTCCTGCTTCCTGGCTTTCGTCTTTCAATTCCTCCATTTCAGTCCTGCAGCCCGGCACTACTTTTTTCTCTTGCCTCCCTTGGGCCTGCTCCCTTGGCTTTCTCCCTCTCTTCCATATCCTTCTTCCCGACTTGTCTCTTGGAGACTTTTGGCCACTTTGGACCCAAGTCTGGGCATGTTTTGGAAACTTTTCAGAGGCCTCGCTGGTGACAGGGGGGACAGCAGGCAGTGACAGGCCCGGGGCTGACAGGCTCCCCCTCCCCTAGCGGGCGCTCGGCTGCCACACCCAGCTGACATAGATCCTTTGTCACAATGCCCGCTACCGTGGTGAGGATGCGGGCACTCTGCAGGTGACAGGGACCCAGCAGGACTTGCTGTCAGCTCAGCAATTGCTCAGTTCCCCAAAGAAGTTGAATTTTGCAAATTGCTGCTTTGCTCTTGAAATGATGTCATCAGGTGGGTGTTTTGGTGTAATACTCTGAAAACCAGAGCAGAAATGCTGAAATATTCCCATGATATGCATGGTCTCTGCACCAAACCACCATGTCTCAGCCTAAGTATGTCTGCCGCTTGTTCTTTTGTACTGACAGAATATTGTGGAAGTACAGTATAAAAACCATCTTTATGGAGAGATCTTTCTGGTTTAGGCTTAGTCTAAGTGTCTCAAGTAGCCGGGGCTTTTGTTTGGGCCTAGTCCATAAGGTCTGATGGCTTTCCTCTCATCTCAAGATGAATGTGGTAGAAAATATAAATCAAAGAAACGTCCTTTGGCCTAGCCTTGCCTTGCCTTATTTCCTTCTCATCCTGTTCTCTGTCCCAGCCTCTCTCACTAAGCCCTCGTCTGGCTGCATGTCTCTTCTTTCCTCTCTCCTTTTCTCAAACTCTCCTGCTTCCTGGCTTTCGTCTTTCAATTCCTCCATTTCAGTCCTGCAGCCCCGCATTACTTTTTTCTCTTGCCTCCCTTTGGCCTGCTCCCTTGGCTTTCTCCCTCTCTTCCATATCCTTCTTCCCGACTTGTCTCTTGGAGACTTTTGGCCACTTTGGAGCCAAGTCTGGGCATGTTTTGGAAACTTTTCAGAGGCCTCGCTGGTGACACGGGGGACAGCAGGCAGTGACAGGCCCGGGGCTGACAGGCTCCCCCTCCCCTAGCGGGCGCTCGGCTGCCACACCCAGCTGACGTAGAACCTTTGTCACAATGCCCGCTACCGTGGTGAGGATGCGGGCACTCTGCAGGTGACAGGGACCCAGCAGGACTTGCTGTCAGCTCAGCAATTGCTCAGTTCCCCAAAGAAGCTGAATTCTGCAAATTGCTGCTTTTGCTCTTGAAATGATGTCATCAGGTGGGTGTTTTGGTGTAATACACTGAAAACCAGAGCAGAAATGCTGAAATATTCCCATGATATGCATGGTCTCTGCACCAAACCACCATGTCTCAGCCTAAGTACGTCTGCCGCTTGTTCTTTGTACTGCCAGCTGATTGTGGAAGTACAGTATAAAAACCATCTTTATGGAGAGATCTTTCTGGTTTAGGCTTAGTCTAAGTGTCTCAAGTAGCCGGGGCTTTTGTTTGGGCCTAATCCATAACGTCTGATGGCTTTCCTCTCATCGCAAGATGAATGTGGTAGAAAATATAAATCAAAGAAACATCCTTTAGCCTAGCCTTGCCTTGCCTTGCCTTATTTCCTTCTCATCCTGTTCTCTGTCCCAGCCTCTCTCACTAACCCCTCGTCTGGCTGCATGTCTCTTCTTTCCTCTCTCCTTTTCTCAAACTCTCCTGCTTCCTGGCTTTCGTCTTTCAATTCCTCCATTTCAGTCCTGCAGCCCGGCACTACTTTTTCCTCTTGCCTCCCTTTGGCCTGCTCCCTTGGCTTTCTCCCTCTCTTCCATATCCTTCTTCCCGACATGTCTCTTGGAGACTTTTGGCCACTTTGGACCCAAGTCTGGGGATGTTTTGGAAACTTTTCAGAGGCCTCGCTGGTGACAGGGGGGACAGCAGGCAGTGACAGGCCCGAGGCTGACAGGCTCCCCCTCCCCTAGCGGGCGCTCGGCTGCCACACCCAGCTGACATAGATCCTTTGTCACAATGCCCGCTACCGTGGTGAGGATGCGGGCACTCTGCAGGTGACAGGGACCCAGCAGGACTTGCTGTCAGCTCAGCAATTGCTCAGTTCCCCAAAGAAGTTGAATTTTGCAAATTGCTGCTTTGCTCTTGAAATGATGTCATCAGGTGGGTGTTTTGGTGTAATACACTGAAAACCAGAGCAGAAATGCTGAAATATTCCCATGATATGCATGGTCTCTGCACCAAACCACCATGTCTCAGCCTAAGTATGTCTGCCGCTTGTTCTTTTGTACTGACAGAATATTGTGGAAGTACAGTATAAAAACCATCTTTATGGAGAGATCTTTCTGGTTTAGGCTTAGTCTAAGTGTCTCAAGTAGCCGGGGCTTTTGTTTTGGCCTAGTCCATAAGGTCTGATGGCTTTCCTCTCATCTCAAGATGAATGTGGTAGAAAATATAAATCAAAGAAACGTCCTTTGGCCTAGCCTTGCCTTGCCTTATTTCCTTCTCATCCTGTTCTCTGTCCCAGCCTCTCTCACTAAGCCCTCGTCTGGCTGCATGTCTCTTCTTTCCTCTTTCCTTTTCTCAAACTCTCCTGCTTCCTGGCTTTCGTCTTTCAATTCCTCCATTTCAGTCCTGCAGCCCGGCACTACTTTTTTCTCTTGCCTCCCTTGGGCCTGCTCCCTTGGCTTTCTCCCTCTCTTCCATATCCTTCTTCCCGACTTGTCTCTTGGAGACTTTTGGCCACTTTGGACCCAAGTCTGGGGATGTTTTGGAAACTTTTCAGAGGCCTCGCTGGTGACACGGGGGACAGCAGGCAGTGACAGGCCCGGGGCTGACAGGCTCCCCCTCCCCTAGCGGGCGCTCGGCTGCCACACCCAGCTGACGTAGAACCTTTGTCACAATGCCCGCTACCGTGGTGAGGATGCGGGCACTCTGCAGGTGACAGGGACCCAGCAGGACTTGCTGTCAGCTCAGCAATTGCTCAGTTCCCCAAAGAAGCTGAATTCTGCAAATTGCTGCTTTTGCTCTTGAAATGATGTCATCAGGTGGGTGTTTTGGTGTAATACACTGAAAACCAGAGCAGAAATGCTGAAATATTCCCATGATATGCATGGTCTCTGCACCAAACCACCATGTCTCAGCCTAAGTACGTCTGCCGCTTGTTCTTTTGTACTGCCAGCTGATTGTGGAAGTACAGTATAAAAACCATCTTTATGGAGAGATCTTTCTGGTTTAGGCTTAGTCTAAGTGTCTCAAGTAGCCGGGGCTTTTGTTTGGGCCTAATCCATATCGTCTGATGGCTTTCCTCTCATCGCAAGATGAATGTGGTAGAAAATATAAATCAAAGAAACATCCTTTGGCCTAGCCTTGCCTTGCCTTGCCTTATTTCCTTCTCATCCTGTTCTCTGTCCCAGCCTCTCTCACTAAGCCCTCGTCTGGCTGCATGTCTCTTCTTTCCTCTCTCCTTTTCTCAAACTCTCCTGCTTCCTGGCTTTCGTCTTTCAATTCCTCCATTTCAGTCCTGCAGCCCGGCACTACTTTTTCCTCTTGCCTCCCTTTGGCCTGCTCCCTTGGCTTTCTCCCTCTCTTCCATATCCTTCTTCCCGACATGTCTCTTGGAGACTTTTGGCCACTTTGGACCCAAGTCTGGGGATGTTTTGGAAACTTTTCAGAGGCCTCGCTGGTGACAGGGGGGACAGCAGGCAGTGACAGGCCCGAGGCTGACAGGCTCCCCCTCCCCTAGCGGGCGCTCGGCTGCCACACCCAGCTGACATAGATCCTTTGTCACAATGCCCGCTACCGTGGTGAGGATGCGGGCACTCTGCAGGTGACAGGGACGCAGCAGGACTTGCTGTCAGCTCAGCAATTGCTCAGTTCCCCAAAGAAGTTGAATTTTGCAAATTGCTGCTTTGCTCTTGAAATGATGTCATCAGGTGGGTGTTTTGGTGTAATACACTGAAAACCAGAGCAGAAATGCTGAAATATTCCCATGATATGCATGGTCTCTGCACCAAACCACCATGTCTCAGCCTAAGTATGTCTGCCGCTTGTTCTTTTGTACTGCCAGCTGATTGTGGAAGTACAGTATAAAAACCATCTTTATGGAGAGATCTTTCTGGTTTAGGCTTAGTCTAAGTGTCTCAAGTAGCCGGGGCTTTTGTTTGGGCCTAGTCCATAAGGTCTGATGGCTTTCCTCTCATCTCAAGATGAATGTGGTAGAAAATATAAATCAAAGAAACGTCCTTTGGCCTAGCCTTGCCTTGCCTTATTTCCTTCTCATCCTGTTCTCTGTCCCAGCCTCTCTCACTAAGCCCTCGTCTGGCTGCATGTCTCTTCTTTCCTCTCTCCTTTTCTCAAACTCTCCTGCTTCCTGACTTTCGTCTTTCAATTCCTCCATTTCAGTCCTGCAGCCCGGCACTACTTTTTTCTCTTGCCTCCTTTGGGCCTGCTCCCTTGGCTTTCTCCCTCTCTTCCATATCCTTCTTCCCGACTTGTCTCTTGGAGACTTTTGGCCACTTTGGAGCCAAGTCTGGGCATGTTTTGGAAACTTTTCAGAGGCCTCGCTGGTGACACGGGGGACAGCAGGCAGTGACAGGCCCGGGGCTGACAGGCTCCCCCTCCCCTAGCGGGCGCTCGGCTGCCACACCCAGCTGACGTAGAACCTTTGTCACAATGCCCGCTACCGTGGTGAGGATGCGGGCACTCTGCAGGTGACAGGGACCCAGCAGGACTTGCTGTCAGCTCAGCAATTGCTCAGTTCCCCAAAGAAGCTGAATTCTGCAAATTGCTGCTTTTGCTCTTGAAATGATGTCATCAGGTGGGTGTTTTGGTGTAATACACTGAAAACCAGAGCAGAAATGCTGAAATATTCCCATGATATGCATGGTCTCTGCACCAAACCACCATGTCTCAGCCTAAGTACGTCTGCCGCTTGTTCTTTTGTACTGCCAGCTGATTGTGGAAGTACAGTATAAAAACCATCTTTTTGGAGAGATCTTTCTGGTTTAGGCTTAGTCTAAGTGTCTCAAGTAGCCGGGGCTTTTGTTTGGGCCTAATCCATAACGTCTGATGGCTTTCCTCTCATCGCAAGATGAATGTGGTAGAAAATATAAATCAAAGAAACATCCTTTGGCCTAGCCTTGCCTTGCCTTGCCTTATTTCCTTCTCATCCTGTTCTCTGTCCCAGCCTCTCTCACTAACCCCTCGTCTGGCTGCATGTCTCTTCTTTCCTCTCTCCTTTTCTCAAACTCTCCTGCTTCCTGGCTTTCGTCTTTCAATTCCTCCATTTCAGTCCTGCAGCCCGGCACTACTTTTTCCTCTTGCCTCCCTTTGGCCTGCTCCCTTGGCTTTCTCCCTCTCTTCCATATCCTTCTTCCCGACATGTCTCTTGGAGACTTTTGGCCACTTTGGACCCAAGTCTGGGGATGTTTTGGAAACTTTTCAGAGGCCTCGCTGGTGACAGGGGGGACAGCAGGCAGTGACAGGCCCGGGGCTGACAGGCTCCCCCTCCCCTAGCGGGCGCTCGGCTGCCACACCCAGCTGACATAGAACCTTTGTCACAATGCCCGCTACCGTGGTGAGGATGCGGGCACTCTGCAGGTGACAGGGACCCAGCAGGACTTGCTGTCAGCTCAGCAATTGCTCAGTTCCCCAAAGAAGTTGAATTTTGCAAATTGCTGCTTTTGCTCTTGAAATGATGTCATCAGGTGGGTGTTTTGGTGTAATACACTGAAAACCAGAGCAGAAATGCTGAAATATTCCCATGATATGCATGGTCTCTGCACCAAACCACCATGTCTCAGCCTAAGTATGTCTGCCGCTTGTTCTTTTGTACTGCCAGCTGATTGTGGAAGTACAGTATAAAAACCATCTTTATGGAGAGATCTTTCTGGTTTAGGCTTTGTCTAAGTGTCTCAAGTAGCCGGGGCTTTTGTTTGGGCCTAGTCCATAAGGTCTGATGGCTTTCCTCTCATCTCAAGATGAATGTGGTAGAAAATATAAATCAAAGAAACGTCCTTTGGCCTAGCCTTGCCTTGCCTTATTTCCTTCTCATCCTGTTCTCTGTCCCAGCCTCTCTCACTAAGCCCTCGTCTGGCTGCATGTCTCTTCTTTCCTCTCTCCTTTTCTCAAACTCTCCTGCTTCCTGGCTTTCGTCTTTCAATTCCTCCATTTCAGTCCTGCAGCCCGGCACTACCTTTTTCTCTTCCCTCCCTTTGGCCTGCTCCCTTGGCTTTCTCCCTCTCTTCCATATCCTTCTTCCCGACGTGTCTCTTGGAGACTTTTGGCCACTTTGGACCCAAGTCTGAGGATGTTTTGGAAACTTTTCAGAGGCCTCGCTGGTGACACGGGGGACAGCAGGCAGTGACAGGCCCGGGGCTGACAGGCTCCCCCTCCCCTAGCGGGCGCTCGGCTGCCACACCCAGCTGACGTAGAACCTTTGTCACAATGCCCGCTACCGTGGTGAGGATGCGGGCACTCTGCAGGTGACAGGGACCCAGCAGGACTTGCTGTCAGCTCAGCAATTGCTCAGTTCCCCAAAGAAGCTGAATTCTGCAAATTGCTGCTTTTGCTCTTGAAATGATGTCATCAGGTGGGTGTTTTGGTGTAATACACTGAAAACCAGAGCAGAAATGCTGAAATATTCCCATGATATGCATGGTCTCTGCACCAAACCACCATGTCTCAGCCTAAGTACGTCTGCCGCTTGTTCTTTTGTACTGCCAGCTGATTGTGGAAGTACAGTATAAAAACCATCTTTTTGGAGAGATCTTTCTGGTTTAGGCTTAGTCTAAGTGTCTCAAGTAGCCGGGGCTTTTGTTTGGGCCTAATCCATAACGTCTGATGGCTTTCCTCTCATCGCAAGATGAATGTGGTAGAAAATATAAATCAAAGAAACATCCTTTGGCCTAGCCTTGCCTTGCCTTGCCTTATTTCCTTCTCATCCTGTTCTCTGTCCCAGCCTCTCTCACTAAGCCCTCGTCTGGCTGCATGTCTCTTCTTTCCTCTCTCCTTTTCTCAAACTCTCCTGCTTCCTGGCTTTCGTCTTTCAATTCCTCCATTTCAGTCCTGCAGCCCGGCACTACTTTTTCCTCTTGCCTCCCTTTGGCCTGCTCCCTTGGCTTTCTCCCTCTCTTCCATATCCTTCTTCCCGACTTGTCTCTTGGAGACTTTTGGCCACTTTGGACCCAAGTCTGGGGATGTTTTGGAAACTTTTCAGAGGCCTCGCTGGTGACACGGGGGACAGCAGGCAGTGACAGGCCCAGGGCTGACAGGCTCCCCCTCCCCTAGCGGGCGCTCGGCTGCCACACCCAGCTGACGTAGAACCTTTGTCACAATGCCCGCTACCGTGGTGAGGATGCGGGCACTCTGCAGGTGACAGGGACCCAGCAGGACTTGCTGTCAGCTCAGCAATTGCTCAGTTCCCCAAAGAAGCTGAATTCTGCAAATTGCTGCTTTTGCTCTTGAAATGATGTCATCAGGTGGGTGTTTTGGTGTAATACACTGAAAACCAGAGCAGAAATGCTGAACTATTCCCATGATATGCATGGTCTCTGCACCAAACCACCATGTCTCAGCCTAAGTATGTCTGCCGCTTGTTCTTTTGTACTGCCAGCTGATTGTGGAAGTACAGTATAAAAACCATCTTTATGGAGAGATCTTTCTGGTTTAGGCTTAGTCTAAGTGTCTCAAGTAGCCGGGGCTTTTGTTTGGGCCTAATCCATAACGTCTGATGGCTTTCCTCTCATCTCAAGATGAATGTGGTAGAAAATATAAATCAAAGAAACATCCTTTGGCCTAGCCTTGCCTTGCCTTGCCTTATTTCCTTCTCATCCTGTTCTCTGTCCCAGCCTCTCTCACTAACCCCTCGTCTGGCTGCATGTCTCTTCTTTCCTCTCTCCTTTTCTCAAACTCTCCTGCTTCCTGGCTTTCGTCTTTCAATTCCTCCTTTTCAGTCCTGCAGCCCGGCACTACTTTTTCTTCTTGCCTCCCTTTGGCCTGCTCCCTTGGCTTTCTCCCTCTCTTCCATATCCTTCTTCCCGACATGTCTCTTGGAGACTTTTGGCCACTTTGGACCCAAGTCTGGGGATGTTTTGGAAACTTTTCAGAGGCCTCGCTGGTGACACGGGGGACAGCAGGCAGTGACAGGCCCGGGGTTGACAGGCTCCCCCTCCCCTAGCGGGCGCTCGGCTGCCACACCCAGCTGACATAGATCCTTTGTCACAATGCCCTCTACCGTGGTGAGGATGCGGGCACTCTGCAGGTGACAGGGACCAAGCAGGACTTGCTGTCAGCTCAGCAATTGCTCAGTTCCCCAAAGAAGCTGAATTCTGCAAATTGCTGCTTTTGCTCTTGAAATGATGTCATCAGGTGGGTGTTTTGGTGTAATACACTGAAAACCAGAGCAGAAATGCTGAAATATTCCCATGATATGCATGGTCTCTGCACCAAACCACCATGTCTCAGCCTAAGTATGTCTGCCGCTTGTTCTTTTGTACTGCCAGCTGATTGTGGAAGTACAGTATAAAAAACATCTTTATGGAGAGATCTTTCTGGTTTAGGCTTAGTCTAAGTGTCTCAAGTAGCCGGGGCTTTTGTTTGGGCCTAATCCATATAGTCTGATGGCTTTCCTCTCATCTCAAGATGAATGTGGTAGAAAATATAAATCAAAGAAACGTCCTTTGGCCTAGCCTTGCCTTGCCTTATTTCCTTCTCATCCTGTTCTCTGTCCCAGCCTCTCTCACTAAGCCCTCATCTGGCTGCATGTCTCTTCTTTCCTCTCTCCTTTTCTCAAACTCTCCTGCTTCCTGGCTTTCGTCTTTCAATTCCTCCATTTCAGTCCTGCAGCCCGGCACTACTTTTTTCTCTTGCCTCCCTTTGGCCTGCTCCCTTGGCTTTCTCCCTCTCTTCCATATCCTTCTTCCCGACTTGTCTCTTGGAGACTTTTGGCCACTTTGGAGCCAAGTCTGGGCATGTTTTGGAAACTTTTCAGAGGCCTCGCTGGTGACACGGGGGACAGCAGGCAGTGACAGGCCCGGGGCTGACAGGCTCCCCCTCCCCTAGCGGGCGCTCGGCTGCCACACCCAGCTGACGTAGAACCTTTGTCACAATGCCCGCTACCGTGGTGAGGATGCGGGCACTCTGCAGGTGACAGGGACCCAGCAGGACTTGCTGTCAGCTCAGCAATTGCTCAGTTCCCCAAAGAAGCTGAATTCTGCAAATTGCTGCTTTTGCTCTTGAAATGATGTCATCAGGTGGGTGTTTTGGTGTAATACACTGAAAACCAGAGCAGAAATGCTGAAATATTCCCATGATATGCATGGTCTCTGCACCAAACCACCATGTCTCAGCCTAAGTATGTCTGCCGCTTGTTCTTTTGTACTGCCAGCTGATTGTGGAAGTACAGTATAAAAACCATCTTTATGGAGAGATCTTTCTGGTTTAGGCTTAGTCTAAGTGTCTCAAGTACCCGGGGCTTTTGTTTGGGCCTAATCCATAACGTCTGATGGCTTTCCTCTCATCTCAAAATGAATGTGGTAGAAAATATAAATCAAAGAAACGTCCTTTGGCCTAGCCTTGCCTTGCCTTATTTCCTTCTCATCCTGTTCTCTGTCCCAGCCTCTCTCACTAAGCCCTCGTCTGGCTGCATGTCTCTTCTTTCCTCTCTCCTTTTCTCAAACTCTCCTGCTTCCTGGCTTTCGTCTTTCAATTCCTCCATTTCAGTCCTGCAGCCCGGCACTACTTTTTTCTCTTGCCTCCCTTGGGCCTGCTCCCTTGGCTTTCTCCCTCTCTTCCATATCCTTCTTCCCGACTTGTCTCTTGGAGACTTTTGGCCACTTTGGACCCAAGTCTGGGCATGTTTTGGAAACTTTTCAGAGGCCTCGCTGGTGACAGGGGGGACAGCAGGCAGTGACAGGCCCGGGGCTGACAGGCTCCCCCTCCCCTAGCGGGCGCTCGGCTGCCACACCCAGCTGACATAGATCCTTTGTCACAATGCCCGCTACCGTGGTGAGGATGCGGGCACTCTGCAGGTGACAGGGACCCAGCAGGACTTGCTGTCAGCTCAGCAATTGCTCAGTTCCCCAAAGAAGTTGAATTTTGCAAATTGCTGCTTTGCTCTTGAAATGATGTCATCAGGTGGGTGTTTTGGTGTAATACTCTGAAAACCAGAGCAGAAATGCTGAAATATTCCCATGATATGCATGGTCTCTGCACCAAACCACCATGTCTCAGCCTAAGTATGTCTGCCGCTTGTTCTTTTGTACTGACAGAATATTGTGGAAGTACAGTATAAAAACCATCTTTATGGAGAGATCTTTCTGGTTTAGGCTTAGTCTAAGTGTCTCAAGTAGCCGGGGCTTTTGTTTGGGCCTAGTCCATAAGGTCTGATGGCTTTCCTCTCATCTCAAGATGAATGTGGTAGAAAATATAAATCAAAGAAACGTCCTTTGGCCTAGCCTTGCCTTGCCTTATTTCCTTCTCATCCTGTTCTCTGTCCCAGCCTCTCTCACTAAGCCCTCGTCTGGCTGCATGTCTCTTCTTTCCTCTCTCCTTTTCTCAAACTCTCCTGCTTCCTGGCTTTCGTCTTTCAATTCCTCCATTTCAGTCCTGCAGCCCCGCATTACTTTTTTCTCTTGCCTCCCTTTGGCCTGCTCCCTTGGCTTTCTCCCTCTCTTCCATATCCTTCTTCCCGACTTGTCTCTTGGAGACTTTTGGCCACTTTGGAGCCAAGTCTGGGCATGTTTTGGAAACTTTTCAGAGGCCTCGCTGGTGACACGGGGGACAGCAGGCAGTGACAGGCCCGGGGCTGACAGGCTCCCCCTCCCCTAGCGGGCGCTCGGCTGCCACACCCAGCTGACGTAGAACCTTTGTCACAATGCCCGCTACCGTGGTGAGGATGCGGGCACTCTGCAGGTGACAGGGACCCAGCAGGACTTGCTGTCAGCTCAGCAATTGCTCAGTTCCCCAAAGAAGCTGAATTCTGCAAATTGCTGCTTTTGCTCTTGAAATGATGTCATCAGGTGGGTGTTTTGGTGTAATACACTGAAAACCAGAGCAGAAATGCTGAAATATTCCCATGATATGCATGGTCTCTGCACCAAACCACCATGTCTCAGCCTAAGTACGTCTGCCGCTTGTTCTTTGTACTGCCAGCTGATTGTGGAAGTACAGTATAAAAACCATCTTTATGGAGAGATCTTTCTGGTTTAGGCTTAGTCTAAGTGTCTCAAGTAGCCGGGGCTTTTGTTTGGGCCTAATCCATAACGTCTGATGGCTTTCCTCTCATCGCAAGATGAATGTGGTAGAAAATATAAATCAAAGAAACATCCTTTAGCCTAGCCTTGCCTTGCCTTGCCTTATTTCCTTCTCATCCTGTTCTCTGTCCCAGCCTCTCTCACTAACCCCTCGTCTGGCTGCATGTCTCTTCTTTCCTCTCTCCTTTTCTCAAACTCTCCTGCTTCCTGGCTTTCGTCTTTCAATTCCTCCATTTCAGTCCTGCAGCCCGGCACTACTTTTTCCTCTTGCCTCCCTTTGGCCTGCTCCCTTGGCTTTCTCCCTCTCTTCCATATCCTTCTTCCCGACATGTCTCTTGGAGACTTTTGGCCACTTTGGACCCAAGTCTGGGGATGTTTTGGAAACTTTTCAGAGGCCTCGCTGGTGACAGGGGGGACAGCAGGCAGTGACAGGCCCGAGGCTGACAGGCTCCCCCTCCCCTAGCGGGCGCTCGGCTGCCACACCCAGCTGACATAGATCCTTTGTCACAATGCCCGCTACCGTGGTGAGGATGCGGGCACTCTGCAGGTGACAGGGACCCAGCAGGACTTGCTGTCAGCTCAGCAATTGCTCAGTTCCCCAAAGAAGTTGAATTTTGCAAATTGCTGCTTTGCTCTTGAAATGATGTCATCAGGTGGGTGTTTTGGTGTAATACACTGAAAACCAGAGCAGAAATGCTGAAATATTCCCATGATATGCATGGTCTCTGCACCAAACCACCATGTCTCAGCCTAAGTATGTCTGCCGCTTGTTCTTTTGTACTGACAGAATATTGTGGAAGTACAGTATAAAAACCATCTTTATGGAGAGATCTTTCTGGTTTAGGCTTAGTCTAAGTGTCTCAAGTAGCCGGGGCTTTTGTTTTGGCCTAGTCCATAAGGTCTGATGGCTTTCCTCTCATCTCAAGATGAATGTGGTAGAAAATATAAATCAAAGAAACGTCCTTTGGCCTAGCCTTGCCTTGCCTTATTTCCTTCTCATCCTGTTCTCTGTCCCAGCCTCTCTCACTAAGCCCTCGTCTGGCTGCATGTCTCTTCTTTCCTCTTTCCTTTTCTCAAACTCTCCTGCTTCCTGGCTTTCGTCTTTCAATTCCTCCATTTCAGTCCTGCAGCCCGGCACTACTTTTTTCTCTTGCCTCCCTTGGGCCTGCTCCCTTGGCTTTCTCCCTCTCTTCCATATCCTTCTTCCCGACTTGTCTCTTGGAGACTTTTGGCCACTTTGGACCCAAGTCTGGGGATGTTTTGGAAACTTTTCAGAGGCCTCGCTGGTGACACGGGGGACAGCAGGCAGTGACAGGCCCGGGGCTGACAGGCTCCCCCTCCCCTAGCGGGCGCTCGGCTGCCACACCCAGCTGACGTAGAACCTTTGTCACAATGCCCGCTACCGTGGTGAGGATGCGGGCACTCTGCAGGTGACAGGGACCCAGCAGGACTTGCTGTCAGCTCAGCAATTGCTCAGTTCCCCAAAGAAGCTGAATTCTGCAAATTGCTGCTTTTGCTCTTGAAATGATGTCATCAGGTGGGTGTTTTGGTGTAATACACTGAAAACCAGAGCAGAAATGCTGAAATATTCCCATGATATGCATGGTCTCTGCACCAAACCACCATGTCTCAGCCTAAGTACGTCTGCCGCTTGTTCTTTTGTACTGCCAGCTGATTGTGGAAGTACAGTATAAAAACCATCTTTATGGAGAGATCTTTCTGGTTTAGGCTTAGTCTAAGTGTCTCAAGTAGCCGGGGCTTTTGTTTGGGCCTAATCCATATCGTCTGATGGCTTTCCTCTCATCGCAAGATGAATGTGGTAGAAAATATAAATCAAAGAAACATCCTTTGGCCTAGCCTTGCCTTGCCTTGCCTTATTTCCTTCTCATCCTGTTCTCTGTCCCAGCCTCTCTCACTAAGCCCTCGTCTGGCTGCATGTCTCTTCTTTCCTCTCTCCTTTTCTCAAACTCTCCTGCTTCCTGGCTTTCGTCTTTCAATTCCTCCATTTCAGTCCTGCAGCCCGGCACTACTTTTTCCTCTTGCCTCCCTTTGGCCTGCTCCCTTGGCTTTCTCCCTCTCTTCCATATCCTTCTTCCCGACATGTCTCTTGGAGACTTTTGGCCACTTTGGACCCAAGTCTGGGGATGTTTTGGAAACTTTTCAGAGGCCTCGCTGGTGACAGGGGGGACAGCAGGCAGTGACAGGCCCGAGGCTGACAGGCTCCCCCTCCCCTAGCGGGCGCTCGGCTGCCACACCCAGCTGACATAGATCCTTTGTCACAATGCCCGCTACCGTGGTGAGGATGCGGGCACTCTGCAGGTGACAGGGACGCAGCAGGACTTGCTGTCAGCTCAGCAATTGCTCAGTTCCCCAAAGAAGTTGAATTTTGCAAATTGCTGCTTTGCTCTTGAAATGATGTCATCAGGTGGGTGTTTTGGTGTAATACACTGAAAACCAGAGCAGAAATGCTGAAATATTCCCATGATATGCATGGTCTCTGCACCAAACCACCATGTCTCAGCCTAAGTATGTCTGCCGCTTGTTCTTTTGTACTGCCAGCTGATTGTGGAAGTACAGTATAAAAACCATCTTTATGGAGAGATCTTTCTGGTTTAGGCTTAGTCTAAGTGTCTCAAGTAGCCGGGGCTTTTGTTTGGGCCTAGTCCATAAGGTCTGATGGCTTTCCTCTCATCTCAAGATGAATGTGGTAGAAAATATAAATCAAAGAAACGTCCTTTGGCCTAGCCTTGCCTTGCCTTATTTCCTTCTCATCCTGTTCTCTGTCCCAGCCTCTCTCACTAAGCCCTCGTCTGGCTGCATGTCTCTTCTTTCCTCTCTCCTTTTCTCAAACTCTCCTGCTTCCTGACTTTCGTCTTTCAATTCCTCCATTTCAGTCCTGCAGCCCGGCACTACTTTTTTCTCTTGCCTCCTTTGGGCCTGCTCCCTTGGCTTTCTCCCTCTCTTCCATATCCTTCTTCCCGACTTGTCTCTTGGAGACTTTTGGCCACTTTGGAGCCAAGTCTGGGCATGTTTTGGAAACTTTTCAGAGGCCTCGCTGGTGACACGGGGGACAGCAGGCAGTGACAGGCCCGGGGCTGACAGGCTCCCCCTCCCCTAGCGGGCGCTCGGCTGCCACACCCAGCTGACGTAGAACCTTTGTCACAATGCCCGCTACCGTGGTGAGGATGCGGGCACTCTGCAGGTGACAGGGACCCAGCAGGACTTGCTGTCAGCTCAGCAATTGCTCAGTTCCCCAAAGAAGCTGAATTCTGCAAATTGCTGCTTTTGCTCTTGAAATGATGTCATCAGGTGGGTGTTTTGGTGTAATACACTGAAAACCAGAGCAGAAATGCTGAAATATTCCCATGATATGCATGGTCTCTGCACCAAACCACCATGTCTCAGCCTAAGTACGTCTGCCGCTTGTTCTTTTGTACTGCCAGCTGATTGTGGAAGTACAGTATAAAAACCATCTTTTTGGAGAGATCTTTCTGGTTTAGGCTTAGTCTAAGTGTCTCAAGTAGCCGGGGCTTTTGTTTGGGCCTAATCCATAACGTCTGATGGCTTTCCTCTCATCGCAAGATGAATGTGGTAGAAAATATAAATCAAAGAAACATCCTTTGGCCTAGCCTTGCCTTGCCTTGCCTTATTTCCTTCTCATCCTGTTCTCTGTCCCAGCCTCTCTCACTAACCCCTCGTCTGGCTGCATGTCTCTTCTTTCCTCTCTCCTTTTCTCAAACTCTCCTGCTTCCTGGCTTTCGTCTTTCAATTCCTCCATTTCAGTCCTGCAGCCCGGCACTACTTTTTCCTCTTGCCTCCCTTTGGCCTGCTCCCTTGGCTTTCTCCCTCTCTTCCATATCCTTCTTCCCGACATGTCTCTTGGAGACTTTTGGCCACTTTGGACCCAAGTCTGGGGATGTTTTGGAAACTTTTCAGAGGCCTCGCTGGTGACAGGGGGGACAGCAGGCAGTGACAGGCCCGGGGCTGACAGGCTCCCCCTCCCCTAGCGGGCGCTCGGCTGCCACACCCAGCTGACATAGAACCTTTGTCACAATGCCCGCTACCGTGGTGAGGATGCGGGCACTCTGCAGGTGACAGGGACCCAGCAGGACTTGCTGTCAGCTCAGCAATTGCTCAGTTCCCCAAAGAAGTTGAATTTTGCAAATTGCTGCTTTTGCTCTTGAAATGATGTCATCAGGTGGGTGTTTTGGTGTAATACACTGAAAACCAGAGCAGAAATGCTGAAATATTCCCATGATATGCATGGTCTCTGCACCAAACCACCATGTCTCAGCCTAAGTATGTCTGCCGCTTGTTCTTTTGTACTGCCAGCTGATTGTGGAAGTACAGTATAAAAACCATCTTTATGGAGAGATCTTTCTGGTTTAGGCTTTGTCTAAGTGTCTCAAGTAGCCGGGGCTTTTGTTTGGGCCTAGTCCATAAGGTCTGATGGCTTTCCTCTCATCTCAAGATGAATGTGGTAGAAAATATAAATCAAAGAAACGTCCTTTGGCCTAGCCTTGCCTTGCCTTATTTCCTTCTCATCCTGTTCTCTGTCCCAGCCTCTCTCACTAAGCCCTCGTCTGGCTGCATGTCTCTTCTTTCCTCTCTCCTTTTCTCAAACTCTCCTGCTTCCTGGCTTTCGTCTTTCAATTCCTCCATTTCAGTCCTGCAGCCCGGCACTACCTTTTTCTCTTCCCTCCCTTTGGCCTGCTCCCTTGGCTTTCTCCCTCTCTTCCATATCCTTCTTCCCGACGTGTCTCTTGGAGACTTTTGGCCACTTTGGACCCAAGTCTGAGGATGTTTTGGAAACTTTTCAGAGGCCTCGCTGGTGACACGGGGGACAGCAGGCAGTGACAGGCCCGGGGCTGACAGGCTCCCCCTCCCCTAGCGGGCGCTCGGCTGCCACACCCAGCTGACGTAGAACCTTTGTCACAATGCCCGCTACCGTGGTGAGGATGCGGGCACTCTGCAGGTGACAGGGACCCAGCAGGACTTGCTGTCAGCTCAGCAATTGCTCAGTTCCCCAAAGAAGCTGAATTCTGCAAATTGCTGCTTTTGCTCTTGAAATGATGTCATCAGGTGGGTGTTTTGGTGTAATACACTGAAAACCAGAGCAGAAATGCTGAAATATTCCCATGATATGCATGGTCTCTGCACCAAACCACCATGTCTCAGCCTAAGTACGTCTGCCGCTTGTTCTTTTGTACTGCCAGCTGATTGTGGAAGTACAGTATAAAAACCATCTTTTTGGAGAGATCTTTCTGGTTTAGGCTTAGTCTAAGTGTCTCAAGTAGCCGGGGCTTTTGTTTGGGCCTAATCCATAACGTCTGATGGCTTTCCTCTCATCGCAAGATGAATGTGGTAGAAAATATAAATCAAAGAAACATCCTTTGGCCTAGCCTTGCCTTGCCTTGCCTTATTTCCTTCTCATCCTGTTCTCTGTCCCAGCCTCTCTCACTAAGCCCTCGTCTGGCTGCATGTCTCTTCTTTCCTCTCTCCTTTTCTCAAACTCTCCTGCTTCCTGGCTTTCGTCTTTCAATTCCTCCATTTCAGTCCTGCAGCCCGGCACTACTTTTTCCTCTTGCCTCCCTTTGGCCTGCTCCCTTGGCTTTCTCCCTCTCTTCCATATCCTTCTTCCCGACATGTCTCTTGGAGACTTTTGGCCACTTTGGACCCAAGTCTGGGCATGTTTTGGAAACTTTTCAGAGGCCTCGCTGGTGACAGGGGGGACAGCAGGCAGTGACAGGCCCGGGGCTGACAGGCTCCCCCTCCCCTAGCGGGCGCTCGGCTGCCACACCCAGCTGACATAGAACCTTTGTCACAATGCCCGCTACCGTGGTGAGGATGTGGGCACTCTGCAGGTGACAGGGACCCAGCAGGACTTGCTGTCAGCTCAGCAATTGCTCAGTTCTCCAAAGAAGCTGAATTCTGCAAATTGCTGCTTTTGCTCTTGAAATGATGTCATCAGGTGGGTGTTTTGGTGTAATACACTGAAAACCAGAGCAGAAATGCTGAAATATTCCCATGATATGCATGGTCTCTGCACCAAACCACCATGTCTCAGCCTAAGTATGTCTGCCGCTTGTTCTTTTGTACTGCCAGCTGATTGTGGAAGTACAGTATAAAAACCATCTTTATGGAGAGATCTTTCTGGTTTAGGCTTAGTCTAAGTGTCTCAAGTAGCCGGGGCTTTTGTTTGGGCCTAGTCCATAAGGTCTGATGGCTTTCCTCTCATCTCAAGATGAATGTGGTAGAAAATATAAATCAAAGAAACGTCCTTTGGCCTAGCCTTGCCTTGCCTTATTTCCTTCTCATCCTGTTCTCTGTCCCAGCCTCTCTCACTAAGCCCTCGTCTGGCTGCATGTCTCTTCTTTCCTCTCTCCTTTTCTCAAACTCTCCTGCTTCCTGGCTTTCGTCTTTCAATTCCTCCATTTCAGTCCTGCAGCCCGGCACTACCTTTTTCTCTTCCCTCCCTTTGGCCTGCTCCCTTGGCTTTCTCCCTCTCTTCCATATCCTTCTTCCCGACGTGTCTCTTGGAGACTTTTGGCCACTTTGGACCCAAGTCTGGGGATGTTTTGGAAACTTTTCAGAGGCCTCGCTGGTGACACGGGGGACAGCAGGCAGTGACAGGCCCGGGGCTGACAGGCTCCCCCTCCCCTAGCGGGCGCTCGGCTGCCACACCCAGCTGACGTAGAACCTTTGTCACAATGCCCGCTACCGTGGTGAGGATGCGGGCACTCTGCAGGTGACAGGGACCCAGCAGGACTTGCTGTCAGCTCAGCAATTGCTCAGTTCCCCAAAGAAGCTGAATTCTGCAAATTGCTGCTTTTGCTCTTGAAATGATGTCATCAGGTGGGTGTTTTGGTGTAATACACTGAAAACCAGAGCAGAAATGCTGAAATATTCCCATGATATGCATGGTCTCTGCACCAAACCACCATGTCTCAGCCTAAGTACGTCTGCCGCTTGTTCTTTTGTACTGCCAGCTGATTGTGGAAGTACAGTATAAAAACCATCTTTTTGGAGAGATCTTTCTGGTTTAGGCTTAGTCTAAGTGTCTCAAGTAGCCGGGGCTTTTGTTTGGGCCTAATCCATAACGTCTGATGGCTTTCCTCTCATCGCAAGATGAATGTGGTAGAAAATATAAATCAAAGAAACATCCTTTGGCCTAGCCTTGCCTTGCCTTGCCTTATTTCCTTCTCATCCTGTTCTCTGTCCCAGCCTCTCTCACTAAGCCCTCGTCTGGCTGCATGTCTCTTCTTTCCTCTCTCCTTTTCTCAAACTCTCCTGCTTCCTGGCTTTCGTCTTTCAATTCCTCCATTTCAGTCCTGCAGCCCGGCACTACTTTTTCCTCTTGCCTCCCTTTGGCCTGCTCCCTTGGCTTTCTCCCTCTCTTCCATATCCTTCTTCCCGACATGTCTCTTGGAGACTTTTGGCCACTTTGGACCCAAGTCTGGGCATGTTTTGGAAACTTTTCAGAGGCCTCGCTGGTGACAGGGGGGACAGCAGGCAGTGACAGGCCCGGGGCTGACAGGCTCCCCCTCCCCTAGCGGGCGCTCGGCTGCCACACCCAGCTGACATAGAACCTTTGTCACAATGCCCGCTACCGTGGTGAGGATGCGGGCACTCTGCAGGTGACAGGGACCCAGCAGGACTTGCTGTCAGCTCAGCAATTGCTCAGTTCTCCAAAGAAGCTGAATTCTGCAAATTGCTGCTTTTGCTCTTGAAATGATGTCATCAGGTGGGTGTTTTGGTGTAATACACTGAAAACCAGAGCAGAAATGCTGAAATATTCCCATGATATGCATGGTCTCTGCACCAAACCACCATGTCTCAGCCTAAGTATGTCTGCCGCTTGTTCTTTTGTACTGCCAGCTGATTGTGGAAGTACAGTATAAAAACCATCTTTATGGAGAGATCTTTCTGGTTTAGGCTTAGTCTAAGTGTCTCAAGTAGCCGGGGCTTTTGTTTGGGCCTAGTCCATAAGGTCTGATGGCTTTCCTCTCATCTCAAGATGAATGTGGTAGAAAATATAAATCAAAGAAACGTCCTTTGGCCTAGCCTTGCCTTGCCTTATTTCCTTCTCATCCTGTTCTCTGTCCCAGACTCTCTCACTAAGCCCTCGTCTGGCTGCATGTCTCTTCTTTCCTCTCTCCTTTTCTCAAACTCTCCTGCTTCCTGGCTTTCGTCTTTCAATTCCTCCATTACAGTCCTGCAGCCCGGCACTACTTTTTTCTCTTGCCTCCCTTGGGCCTGCTCCCTTGGCTTTCTCCCTCTCTTCCATATCCTTCTTCCCGACTTGTCTCTTGGAGACTTTTGGCCACTTTGGAGCCAAGTCTGGGCATGTTTTGGAAACTTTTCAGAGGCCTCGCTGGTGACACGGGGGACAGCAGGCAGTGACAGGCCCGGGGCTGACAGGCTCCCCCTCCCCTAGCGGGCGCTCGGCTGCCACACCCAGCTGACGTAGAACCTTTGTCACAATGCCCGCTACCGTGGTGAGGATGCGGGCACTCTGCAGGTGACAGGGACCCAGCAGGACTTGCTGTCAGCTCAGCAATTGCTCAGTTCCCCAAAGAAGCTGAATTCTGCAAATTGCTGCTTTTGCTCTTGAAATGATGTCATCAGGTGGGTGTTTTGGTGTAATACACTGAAAACCAGAGCAGAAATGCTGAAATATTCCCATGATATGCATGGTCTCTGCACCAAACCACCATGTGTCAGCCTAAGTATGTCTGCCGCTTGTTCTTTTGTACTGCCAGCTGATTGTGGAAGTACAGTACAAAAACCATCTTTATGGAGAGATCTTTCTGGTTTAGGCTTAGTCTAAGTGTCTCAAGTAGCCGGGGCTTTTGTTTGGGCCTAATCCATATGGTCTGATGGCTTTCCTCTCATCTCAAGATGAATGTGGTAGAAAATATAAGTCAAAGAAACGTCCTTTGGCCTAGCCTTGCCTTGCCTTGCCTTACTTCCTTCTCATCCTGTTCTCTGTCCCAGCCTCTCTCACTAACCCCTCGTCTGGCTGCATGTCTCTTCTTTCCTCTCTCCTTTTCTCAAACTCTCCTGCTTCCTGGCTTTCGTCTTTCAATTCCTCCATTTCAGTCCTGCAGCCCCGCACTACTTCTTCCTCTTGCCTCCCTTTGGCCTGCTCCCTTGGCTTTCTCCCTCTCTTCCATATCCTTCTTCCCGACATGTCTCTTGGAGACTTTTGGCCACTTTGGAGCCAAGTCTGGGGATGTTTTGGAAACTTTTCAGAGGCCTCGCTGGTGACAGGGGGGACAGCAGGCAGTGACAGGCCCGGGGCTGACAGGCTCCCCCTCCCCTAGCGGGCGCTCGGCTGCCACACCCAGCTGACATAGATCCTTTGTCACAATGCCCGCTACCGTGGTGAGGATGCGGGCACTCTGCAGGTGACAGGGACCCAGCAGGACTTGCTGTCAGCTCAACAATTGCTCAGTTCCCCAAAGAAGTTGAATTTTGCAAATTGCTGCTTTGCTCTTGAAATGATGTCATCAGGTGGGTGTTTTGGTGTAATACACTGAAAACCAGAGCAGAAATGCTGAAATATTCCCATGATATGCATGGTCTCTGCACCAAACCACCATGTCTCAGCCTAAGTATGTCTGCCACTTGTCCTTTTGTACTGACAGAAGATTGTGGAAGTACAGTATAAAAACCATCTTTATGGAGAGATCTTTCTGGTTTAGGCTTAGTCTAAGTGTCTCAAGTAGCCGGGGCTTTTGTTTGGGCCTAATCCATATGGTCTGATGGCTTTCCTCTCATCTCAAGATGAATGTGGTAGAAAATATAAATCAAAGAAACGTCCTTTGGCCTAGCCTTGCCTTGCCTTGCCTTATTTCCTTCTCATCCTGTTCTCTGTCCCAGCCTCTCTCACTAACCCCTCGTCTGGCTGCATGTCTCTTCTTTCCTCTCTCCTTTTCTCAAACTCTCCTGCTTCCTGGCTTTCGTCTTTCAATTCCTCCATTTCAGTCCTGCAGCCCGGCACTACTTTTTCCTCTTGCCTCCCTTTGGTCTGCTCCCTTGGCTTTCTCCCTCTCTTCCATATCCTTCTTCCCGACTTGTCTCTTGGAGACTTTTGGCCACTTTGGACCCAAGTCTGGGGATGTTTTGGAAACTTTTCAGAGGCCTCGCTGGTGACAGGGGGGACAGCAGGCAGTGACAGGCCCGGGGCTGACAGGCTCCCCCTCCCCTAGCGGGCGCTCGGCTGCCACACCCAGCTGACGTAGAACCTTTGTCACAATGCCCGCTACCGTGGTGAGGATGCGGGCACTCTGCAGGTGACAGGGACCCAGCAGGACTTGCTGTCAGCTCAGCAATTGCTCAGTTCCCCAAAGAAGCTGAATTTTGCAAATTGCTGCTTTGCTCTTGAAATGATGTCATCAGGTGGGTGTTTTGGTGTAATACACTGAAAACCAGAGCAGAAATGCTGAAATATTCCCATGATATGCATGGTCTCTGCACCAAACCACCATGTCTCAGCCTAAGTATGTCTGCCGCTTGTTCTTTTGTACTGCCAGCTGATTGTGGAAGTACAGTATAAAAACCATCTTTATGGAGAGATCTTTCTGGTTTAGGCTTAGTCTAAGTGTCTCAAGTAGCCGGGGCTTTTGTTTGGGCCTAGTCCATAAGGTCTGATGGCTTTCCTCTCATCTCAAGATGAATGTGGTAGAAAATATAAATCAAAGAAACGTCCTTTGGCCTAGCCTTGCCTTGCCTTATTTCCTTCTCATCCTGTTCTCTGTCCCAGCCTCTCTCACTAAGCCCTCGTCTGGCTGCATGTCTCTTCTTTCCTCTCTCCTTTTCTCAAACTCTCCTGCTTCCTGGCTTTCGTCTTTCAATTCCTCCATTTCAGTCCTGCAGCCCGGCACTACCTTTTTCTCTTCCCTCCCTTTGGCCTGCTCCCTTGGCTTTCTCCCTCTCTTCCATATCCTTCTTCCCGACTTGTCTCTTGGAGACTTTTGGCCACTTTGGACCCAAGTCTGGGGATGTTTTGGAAACTTTTCAGAGGCCTCGCTGGTGACAGGGGGGACAGCAGGCAGTGACAGGCCCGGGGCTGACAGGCTCCCCCTCCCCTAGCGGGCGCTCGGCTGCCACACCCAGCTGACGTAGAACCTTTGTCACAATGCCCGCTACCGTGGTGAGGATGCGGGCACTCTGCAGGTGACAGGGACCCAGCAGGACTTGCTGTCAGCTCAGCAATTGCTCAGTTCCCCAAAGAAGCTGAATTCTGCAAATTGCTGCTTTTGCTCTTGAAATGATGTCATCAGGTGGGTGTTTTGGTGTAATACACTGAAAACCAGAGCAGAAATGCTGAAATATTCCCATGATATGCATGGTCTCTGCACCAAACCACCATGTCTCAGCCTAAGTACGTCTGCCGCTTGTTCTTTTGTACTGCCAGCTGATTGTGGAAGTACAGTATAAAAACCATCTTTTTGGAGAGATCTTTCTGGTTTAGGCTTAGTCTAAGTGTCTCAAGTAGCCGGGGCTTTTGTTTGGGCCTAATCCATAACGTCTGATGGCTTTCCTCTCATCGCAAGATGAATGTGGTAGAAAATATAAATCAAAGAAACATCCTTTGGCCTAGCCTTGCCTTGCCTTGCCTTATTTCCTTCTCATCCTGTTCTCTGTCCCAGCCTCTCTCACTAAGCCCTCGCCTGGCTGCATGTCTCTTCTTTCCTCTCTCCTTTTCTCAAACTCTCCTGCTTCCTGGCTTTCGTCTTTCAATTCCTCCATTTCAGTCCTGCAGCCCGGCACTACTTTTTTCTCTTGCCTCCCTTGGGCCTGCTCCCTTGGCTTTCTCCCTCTCTTCCATATCCTTCTTCCCGACTTGTCTCTTGGAGACTTTTGGCCACTTTGGAGCCAAGTCTGGGCATGTTTTGGAAACTTTTCAGAGGCCTCGCTGGTGACAGGGGGGACAGCAGGCAGTGACAGGCCCGGGGCTGACAGGCTCCCCCTCCCCTAGCGGGCGCTCGGCTGCCACACCCAGCTGACGTAGAACCTTTGTCACAATGCCCGCTACCGTGGTGAGGATGCGGGCACTCTGCAGGTGACAGGGACCCAGCAGGACTTGCTGTCAGCTCAGCAATTGCTCAGTTCCCCAAAGAAGCTGAATTCTGCAAATTGCTGCTTTTGCTCTTGAAATGATGTCATCAGGTGGGTGTTTTGGTGTAATACACTGAAAACCAGAGCAGAAATGCTGAAATATTCCCATGATATGCATGGTCTCTGCACCAAACCACCATGTCTCAGCCTAAGTATGTCTGCCGCTTGTTCTTTTGTACTGCCAGCTGATTGTGGAAGTACAGTACAAAAACCATCTTTATGGAGAGATCTTTCTGGTTTAGGCTTAGTCTAAGTGTCTCAAGTAGCCGGGGCTTTTGTTTGGGCCTAATCCATATGGTCTGATGGCTTTCCTCTCATCTCAAGATGAATGTGGTAGAAAATATAAGTCAAAGAAACGTCCTTTGGCCTAGCCTTGCCTTGCCTTGCCTTACTTCCTTCTCATCCTGTTCTCTGTCCCAGCCTCTCTCACTAACCCCTCGTCTGGCTGCATGTCTCTTCTTTCCTCTCTCCTTTTCTCAAACTCTCCTGCTTCCTGGCTTTCGTCTTTCAATTCCTCCATTTCAGTCCTGCAGCCCCGCACTACTTCTTCCTCTTGCCTCCCTTTGGCCTGCTCCCTTGGCTTTCTCCCTCTCTTCCATATCCTTCTTCCCGACATGTCTCTTGGAGACTTTTGGCCACTTTGGAGCCAAGTCTGGGGATGTTTTGGAAACTTTTCAGAGGCCTCGCTGGTGACAGGGGGGACAGCAGGCAGTGACAGGCCCGGGGCTGACAGGCTCCCCCTCCCCTAGCGGGCGCTCGGCTGCCACACCCAGCTGACATAGAACCTTTGTCACAATACCCGCTACTGTGGTGAGGATGCGGGCACTCTGCAGGTGACAGGGACCCAGCAGGACTTGCTGTCAGCTCAACAATTGCTCAGTTCCCCAAAGAAGTTGAATTTTGCAAATTGCTGCTTTGCTCTTGAAATGATGTCATCAGGTGGGTGTTTTGGTGTAATACACTGAAAACCAGAGCAGAAATGCTGAAATATTCCCATGATATGCATGGTCTCTGCACCAAACCACCATGTCTCAGCCTAAGTATGTCTGCCGCTTGTTCTTTTGTACTGACAGAAGATTGTGGAAGTACAGTATAAAAACCATCTTTATGGAGAGATCTTTCTGGTTTAGGCTTAGTCTAAGTGTCTCAAGTAGCCGGGGCTTTTGTTTGGGCCTAATCCATATGGTCTGATGGCTTTCCTCTCATCTCAAGATGAATGTGGTAGAAAATATAAATCAAAGAAACGTCCTTTGGCCTAGCCTTGCCTTGCCTTGCCTTATTTCCTTCTCATCCTGTTCTCTGTCCCAGCCTCTCTCACTAACCCCTCGTCTGGCTGCATGTCTCTTCTTTCCTCTCTCCTTTTCTCAAACTCTCCTGCTTCCTGGCTTTCGTCTTTCAATTCCTCCATTTCAGTCCTGCAGCCCCGCACTACTTCTTCCTCTTGCCTCCCTTTGGCCTGCTCCCTTGGCTTTCTCCCTCTCTTCCATATCCTTCTTCCCGACTTGTCTCTTGGAGACTTTTGGCCACTTTGGAGCCAAGTCTGGGGATGTTTTGGAAACTTTTCAGAGGCCTCGCTGGTGACAGGGGGGACAGCAGGCAGTGACAGGCCCGGGGCTGACAGGCTCCCCCTCCCCTAGCGGGCGCTCGGCTGCCACACCCAGCTGACGTAGATCCTTTGTCACAATGCCCGCTACCGTGGTGAGGATGCGGGCACTCTGCAGGTGACAGGGACCCAGCAGGACTTGCTGTCAGCTCAACAATTGCTCAGTTCCCCAAAGAAGTTGAATTTTGCAAATTGCTGCTTTGCTCTTGAAATGATGTCATCAGGTGGGTGTTTTGGTGTAATACACTGAAAACCAGAGCAGAAATGCTGAAATATTCCCATGATATGCATGGTCTCTGCACCAAACCACCATGTCTCAGCCTAAGTATGTCTGCCGCTTGTTCTTTTGTACTGACAGAAGATTGTGGAAGTACAGTATAAAAACCATCTTTATGGAGAGATCTTTCTGGTTTAGGCTTAGTCTAAGTGTCTCAAGTAGCCGGGGCTTTTGTTTGGGCCTAATCCATATGGTCTGATGGCTTTCCTCTCATCTCAAGATGAATGTGGTAGAAAATATAAATCAAAGAAACGTCCTTTGGCCTAGCCTTGCCTTGCCTTGCCTTATTTCCTTCTCATCCTGTTCTCTGTCCCAGCCTCTCTCACTAAGCCCTCGTCTGGCTGCATGTCTCTTCTTTCCTCTCTCCTTTTCTCAAACTCTCCTGCTTCCTGGCTTTCGTCTTTCAATTCCTCCATTTCAGTCCTGCAGCCCGGCACTACTTTTTCCTCTTGCCTCCCTTTGGTCTGCTCCCTTGGCTTTCTCCCTCTCTTCCATATCCTTCTTCCCGACTTGTCTCTTGGAGACTTTTGGCCACTTTGGACCCAAGTCTGGGGATGTTTTGGAAACTTTTCAGAGGCCTCGCTGGTGACAGGGGGGACAGCAGGCAGTGACAGGCCCGGGGCTGACAGGCTCCCCCTCCCCTAGCGGGCGCTCGGCTGCCACACCCAGCTGACGTAGAACCTTTGTCACAATGCCCGCTACCGTGGTGAGGATGCGGGCACTCTGCAGGTGACAGGGACCCAGCAGGACTTGCTGTCAGCTCAGCAATTGCTCAGTTCCCCAAAGAAGCTGAATTTTGCAAATTGCTGCTTTGCTCTTGAAATGATGTCATCAGGTGGGTGTTTTGGTGTAATACACTGAAAACCAGAGCAGAAATGCTGAAATATTCCCATGATATGCATGGTCTCTGCACCAAACCACCATGTCTCAGCCTAAGTATGTCTGCCGCTTGTTCTTTTGTACTGCCAGCTGATTGTGGAAGTACAGTATAAAAACCATCTTTATGGAGAGATCTTTCTGGTTTAGGCTTAGTCTAAGTGTCTCAAGTAGCCGGGGCTTTTGTTTGGGCCTAGTCCATAAGGTCTGATGGCTTTCCTCTCATCTCAAGATGAATGTGGTAGAAAATATAAATCAAAGAAACGTCCTTTGGCCTAGCCTTGCCTTGCCTTATTTCCTTCTCATCCTGTTCTCTGTCCCAGCCTCTCTCACTAAGCCCTCGTCTGGCTGCATGTCTCTTCTTTCCTCTCTCCTTTTCTCAAACTCTCCTGCTTCCTGGCTTTCGTCTTTCAATTCCTCCATTTCAGTCCTGCAGCCCGGCACTACCTTTTTCTCTTCCCTCCCTTTGGCCTGCTCCCTTGGCTTTCTCCCTCTCTTCCATATCCTTCTTCCCGACTTGTCTCTTGGAGACTTTTGGCCACTTTGGACCCAAGTCTGGGGATGTTTTGGAAACTTTTCAGAGGCCTCGCTGGTGACAGGGGGGACAGCAGGCAGTGACAGGCCCGGGGCTGACAGGCTCCCCCTCCCCTAGCGGGCGCTCGGCTGCCACACCCAGCTGACGTAGAACCTTTGTCACAATGCCCGCTACCGTGGTGAGGATGCGGGCACTCTGCAGGTGACAGGGACCCAGCAGGACTTGCTGTCAGCTCAGCAATTGCTCAGTTCCCCAAAGAAGCTGAATTCTGCAAATTGCTGCTTTTGCTCTTGAAATGATGTCATCAGGTGGGTGTTTTGGTGTAATACACTGAAAACCAGAGCAGAAATGCTGAAATATTCCCATGATATGCATGGTCTCTGCACCAAACCACCATGTCTCAGCCTAAGTACGTCTGCCGCTTGTTCTTTTGTACTGCCAGCTGATTGTGGAAGTACAGTATAAAAACCATCTTTTTGGAGAGATCTTTCTGGTTTAGGCTTAGTCTAAGTGTCTCAAGTAGCCGGGGCTTTTGTTTGGGCCTAATCCATAACGTCTGATGGCTTTCCTCTCATCGCAAGATGAATGTGGTAGAAAATATAAATCAAAGAAACATCCTTTGGCCTAGCCTTGCCTTGCCTTGCCTTATTTCCTTCTCATCCTGTTCTCTGTCCCAGCCTCTCTCACTAAGCCCTCGCCTGGCTGCATGTCTCTTCTTTCCTCTCTCCTTTTCTCAAACTCTCCTGCTTCCTGGCTTTCGTCTTTCAATTCCTCCATTTCAGTCCTGCAGCCCGGCACTACTTTTTTCTCTTGCCTCCCTTGGGCCTGCTCCCTTGGCTTTCTCCCTCTCTTCCATATCCTTCTTCCCGACTTGTCTCTTGGAGACTTTTGGCCACTTTGGAGCCAAGTCTGGGCATGTTTTGGAAACTTTTCAGAGGCCTCGCTGGTGACAGGGGGGACAGCAGGCAGTGACAGGCCCGGGGCTGACAGGCTCCCCCTCCCCTAGCGGGCGCTCGGCTGCCACACCCAGCTGACGTAGAACCTTTGTCACAATGCCCGCTACCGTGGTGAGGATGCGGGCACTCTGCAGGTGACAGGGACCCAGCAGGACTTGCTGTCAGCTCAGCAATTGCTCAGTTCCCCAAAGAAGCTGAATTCTGCAAATTGCTGCTTTTGCTCTTGAAATGATGTCATCAGGTGGGTGTTTTGGTGTAATACACTGAAAACCAGAGCAGAAATGCTGAAATATTCCCATGATATGCATGGTCTCTGCACCAAACCACCATGTCTCAGCCTAAGTATGTCTGCCGCTTGTTCTTTTGTACTGCCAGCTGATTGTGGAAGTACAGTACAAAAACCATCTTTATGGAGAGATCTTTCTGGTTTAGGCTTAGTCTAAGTGTCTCAAGTAGCCGGGGCTTTTGTTTGGGCCTAATCCATATGGTCTGATGGCTTTCCTCTCATCTCAAGATGAATGTGGTAGAAAATATAAGTCAAAGAAACGTCCTTTGGCCTAGCCTTGCCTTGCCTTGCCTTACTTCCTTCTCATCCTGTTCTCTGTCCCAGCCTCTCTCACTAACCCCTCGTCTGGCTGCATGTCTCTTCTTTCCTCTCTCCTTTTCTCAAACTCTCCTGCTTCCTGGCTTTCGTCTTTCAATTCCTCCATTTCAGTCCTGCAGCCCCGCACTACTTCTTCCTCTTGCCTCCCTTTGGCCTGCTCCCTTGGCTTTCTCCCTCTCTTCCATATCCTTCTTCCCGACATGTCTCTTGGAGACTTTTGGCCACTTTGGAGCCAAGTCTGGGGATGTTTTGGAAACTTTTCAGAGGCCTCGCTGGTGACAGGGGGGACAGCAGGCAGTGACAGGCCCGGGGCTGACAGGCTCCCCCTCCCCTAGCGGGCGCTCGGCTGCCACACCCAGCTGACATAGAACCTTTGTCACAATACCCGCTACTGTGGTGAGGATGCGGGCACTCTGCAGGTGACAGGGACCCAGCAGGACTTGCTGTCAGCTCAACAATTGCTCAGTTCCCCAAAGAAGTTGAATTTTGCAAATTGCTGCTTTGCTCTTGAAATGATGTCATCAGGTGGGTGTTTTGGTGTAATACACTGAAAACCAGAGCAGAAATGCTGAAATATTCCCATGATATGCATGGTCTCTGCACCAAACCACCATGTCTCAGCCTAAGTATGTCTGCCGCTTGTTCTTTTGTACTGACAGAAGATTGTGGAAGTACAGTATAAAAACCATCTTTATGGAGAGATCTTTCTGGTTTAGGCTTAGTCTAAGTGTCTCAAGTAGCCGGGGCTTTTGTTTGGGCCTAATCCATATGGTCTGATGGCTTTCCTCTCATCTCAAGATGAATGTGGTAGAAAATATAAATCAAAGAAACGTCCTTTGGCCTAGCCTTGCCTTGCCTTGCCTTATTTCCTTCTCATCCTGTTCTCTGTCCCAGCCTCTCTCACTAACCCCTCGTCTGGCTGCATGTCTCTTCTTTCCTCTCTCCTTTTCTCAAACTCTCCTGCTTCCTGGCTTTCGTCTTTCAATTCCTCCATTTCAGTCCTGCAGCCCCGCACTACTTCTTCCTCTTGCCTCCCTTTGGCCTGCTCCCTTGGCTTTCTCCCTCTCTTCCATATCCTTCTTCCCGACTTGTCTCTTGGAGACTTTTGGCCACTTTGGAGCCAAGTCTGGGGATGTTTTGGAAACTTTTCAGAGGCCTCGCTGGTGACAGGGGGGACAGCAGGCAGTGACAGGCCCGGGGCTGACAGGCTCCCCCTCCCCTAGCGGGCGCTCGGCTGCCACACCCAGCTGACGTAGATCCTTTGTCACAATGCCCGCTACCGTGGTGAGGATGCGGGCACTCTGCAGGTGACAGGGACCCAGCAGGACTTGCTGTCAGCTCAACAATTGCTCAGTTCCCCAAAGAAGTTGAATTTTGCAAATTGCTGCTTTGCTCTTGAAATGATGTCATCAGGTGGGTGTTTTGGTGTAATACACTGAAAACCAGAGCAGAAATGCTGAAATATTCCCATGATATGCATGGTCTCTGCACCAAACCACCATGTCTCAGCCTAAGTATGTCTGCCGCTTGTTCTTTTGTACTGACAGAAGATTGTGGAAGTACAGTATAAAAACCATCTTTATGGAGAGATCTTTCTGGTTTAGGCTTAGTCTAAGTGTCTCAAGTAGCCGGGGCTTTTGTTTGGGCCTAATCCATATGGTCTGATGGCTTTCCTCTCATCTCAAGATGAATGTGGTAGAAAATATAAATCAAAGAAACGTCCTTTGGCCTAGCCTTGCCTTGCCTTATTTCCTTCTCATCCTGTTCTCTGTCCCAGCCTCTCTCACTAACCCCTCGTCTGGCTGCATGTCTCTTCTTTCCTCTCTCCTTTTCTCAAACTCTCCTGCTTCCTGGCTTTCGTCTTTCAATTCCTCCATTTCAGTCCTGCAGCCCGGCACTACTTTTTCCTCTTGCCTCCCTTTGGTCTGCTCCCTTGGCTTTCTCCCTCTCTTCCATATCCTTCTTCCCGACTTGTCTCTTGGAGACTTTTGGCCACTTTGGACCCAAGTCTGGGGATGTTTTGGAAACTTTTCAGAGGCCTCGCTGGTGACACGGGGGACAGCAGGCAGTGACAGGCCCGGGGCTGACAGGCTCCCCCTCCCCTAGCGGGCGCTCGGCTGCCACACCCAGCTGACGTAGAACCTTTGTCACAATGCCCGCTACCGTGGTGAGGATGCGGGCACTCTGCAGGTGACAGGGACCCAGCAGGACTTGCTGTCAGCTCAGCAATTGCTCAGTTCCCCAAAGAAGCTGAATTCTGCAAATTGCTGCTTTTGCTCTTGAAATGATGTCATCAGGTGGGTGTTTTGTTGTAATACACTGAAAACCAGAGCAGAAATGCTGAAATATTCCCATGATATGCATGGTCTCTGCACCAAACCACCATGTCTCAGCCTAAGTACGTCTGCCGCTTGTTCTTTTGTACTGCCAGCTGATTGTGGAAGTACAGTATAAAAACCATCTTTATGGAGAGATCTTTCTGGTTTAGGCTTAGTCTAAGTGTCTCAAGTAGCCGGGGCTTTTGTTTGGGCCTAGTCCATAAGGTCTGATGGCTTTCCTCTCATCTCAAGATGAATGTGGTAGAAAATATAAATCAAAGAAACGTCCTTTGGCCTAGCCTTGCCTTGCCTTATTTCCTTCTCATCCTGTTCTCTGTCCCAGCCTCTCTCACTAAGCCCTCGTCTGGCTGCATGTCTCTTCTTTCCTCTCTCCTTTTCTCAAACTCTCCTGCTTCCTGGCTTTCGTCTTTCAATTCCTCCATTTCAGTCCTGCAGCCCGGCACTACTTTTTTCTCTTGCCTCCCTTGGGCCTGCTCCCTTGGCTTTCTCCCTCTCTTCCATATCCTTCTTCCCGACTTGTCTCTTGGAGACTTTTGGCCACTTTGGAGCCAAGTCTGGGGATGTTTTGGAAACTTTTCAGAGGCCTCGCTGGTGACAGGGGGGACAGCAGGCAGTGACAGGCCCGGGGCTGACAGGCTCCCCCTCCCCTAGCGGGCGCTCGGCTGCCACACCCAGCTGACATAGATCCTTTGTCACAATGCCCGCTACCGTGGTGAGGATGCGGGCACTCTGCAGGTGACAGGGACCCAGCAGGACTTGCTGTCAGCTCAGCAATTGCTCAGTTCCCCAAAGAAGTTGAATTTTGCAAATTGCTGCTTTGCTCTTGAAATGATGTCATCAGGTGGGTGTTTTGGTGTAATACTCTGAAAACCAGAGCAGAAATGCTGAAATATTCCCATGATATGCATGGTCTCTGCACCAAACCACCATGTCTCAGCCTAAGTATGTCTGCCGCTTGTTCTTTTGTACTGACAGAATATTGTGGAAGTACAGTATAAAAACCATCTTTATGGAGAGATCTTTCTGGTTTAGGCTTAGTCTAAGTGTCTCAAGTAGCCGGGGCTTTTGTTTGGGCCTAGTCCATAAGGTCTGATGGCTTTCCTCTCATCTCAAGATGAATGTGGTAGAAAATATAAATCAAAGAAACGTACTTTGGCCTAGCCTTGCCTTGCCTTACTTCCTTCTCATCCTGTTCTCTGTCCCAGCCTCTCTCACTAACCCCTCGTCTGGCTGCATGTCTCTTCTTTCCTCTCTCCTTTTCTCAAACTCTCCTGCTTCCTGGCTTTCGTCTTTCAATTCCTCCATTTCAGTCCTGCAGCCCCGAACTACTTCTTCCTCTTGCCTCCCTTTGGCCTGCTCCCTTGGCTTTCTCCCTCTCTTCCATATCCTTCTTCCCGACATGTCTCTTGGAGACTTTTGGCCACTTTGGACCCAAGTCTGGGGATGTTTTGGAAACTTTTCAGAGGCCTCGCTGGTGACAGGGGGGACAGCAGGCAGTGACAGGCCCGGGGCTGACAGGCTCCCCCTCCCCTAGCGGGCGCTCGGCTGCCACACCCAGCTGACATAGAACCTTTGTCACAATACCCGCTACTGTGGTGAGGATGCGGGCACTCTGCAGGTGACAGGGACCCAGCAGGACTTGCTGTCAGCTCAACAATTGCTCAGTTCCCCAAAGAAGTTGAATTTTGCAAATTGCTGCTTTGCTCTTGAAATGATGTCATCAGGTGGGTGTTTTGGTGTAATACACTGAAAACCAGAGCAGAAATGCTGAAATATTCCCATGATATGCATGGTCTCTGCACCAAACCACCATGTCTCAGCCTAAGTATGTCTGCCGCTTGTTCTTTTGTACTGACAGAAGATTGTGGAAGTACAGTATAAAAACCATCTTTATGGAGAGATCTTTCTGGTTTAGGCTTAGTCTAAGTGTCTCAAGTAGCCGGGGCTTTTGTTTGGGCCTAATCCATATGGTCTGATGGCTTTCCTCTCATCTCAAGATGAATGTGGTAGAAAATATAAATCAAAGAAACGTCCTTTGGCCTAGCCTTGCCTTGCCTTGCCTTATTTCCTTCTCATCCTGTTCTCTGTCCCAGCCTCTCTCACTAAGCCCTCGTCTGGCTGCATGTCTCTTCTTTCCTCTCTCCTTTTCTCAAACTCTCCTGCTTCCTGGCTTTCGTCTTTCAATTCCTCCATTTCAGTCCTGCAGCCCCGCACTACTTCTTCCTCTTGCCTCCCTTTGGCCTGCTCCCTTGGCTTTCTCCCTCTCTTCCATATCCTTCTTCCCGACATGTCTCTTGGAGACTTTTGGCCACTTTGGAGCCAAGTCTGGGGATGTTTTGGAAACTTTTCAGAGGCCTCGCTGGTGACAGGGGGGACAGCAGGCAGTGACAGGCCCGGGGCTGACAGGCTCCCCCTCCCCTAGCGGGCGCTCGGCTGCCACACCCAGCTGACGTAGATCCTTTGTCACAATGCCCGCTACCGTGGTGAGGATGCGGGCACTCTGCAGGTGACAGGGACCCAGCAGGACTTGCTGTCAGCTCAACAATTGCTCAGTTCCCCAAAGAAGTTGAATTTTGCAAATTGCTGCTTTGCTCTTGAAATGATGTCATCAGGTGGGTGTTTTGGTGTAATACACTGAAAACCAGAGCAGAAATGCTGAAATATTCCCATGATATGCATGGTCTCTGCACCAAACCACCATGTCTCAGCCTAAGTATGTCTGCCGCTTGTTCTTTTGTACTGACAGAAGATTGTGGAAGTACAGTATAAAAACCATCTTTATGGAGAGATCTTTCTGGTTTAGGCTTAGTCTAAGTGTCTCAAGTAGCCGGGGCTTTTGTTTGGGCCTAATCCATATGGTCTGATGGCTTTCCTCTCATCTCAAGATGAATGTGGTAGAAAATATAAATCAAAGAAACGTCCTTTGGCCTAGCCTTGCCTTGCCTTGCCTTATTTCCTTCTCATCCTGTTCTCTGTCCCAGCCTCTCTCACTAACCCCTCGTCTGGCTGCATGTCTCTTCTTTCCTCTCTCCTTTTCTCAAACTCTCCTGCTTCCTGGCTTTCGTCTTTCAATTCCTCCATTTCAGTCCTGCAGCCCGGCACTACTTTTTCCTCTTGCCTCCCTTTGGTCTGCTCCCTTGGCTTTCTCCCTCTCTTCCATATCCTTCTTCCCGACTTGTCTCTTGGAGACTTTTGGCCACTTTGGACCCAAGTCTGGGCATGTTTTGGAAACTTTTCAGAGGCCTCGCTGGTGACAGGGGGGACAGCAGGCAGTGACAGGCCCGGGGCTGACAGGCTCCCCCTCCCCTAGCGGGCGCTCGGCTGCCACACCCAGCTGACGTAGAACCTTTGTCACAATGCCCGCTACCGTGGTGAGGATGCGGGCACTCTGCAGGTGACAGGGACCCAGCAGGACTTGCTGTCAGCTCAGCAATTGCTCAGTTCCCCAAAGAAGCTGAATTCTGCAAATTGCTGCTTTTGCTCTTGAAATGATGTCATCAGGTGGGTGTTTTGTTGTAATACACTGAAAACCAGAGCAGAAATGCTGAAATATTCCCATGATATGCATGGTCTCTGCACCAAACCACCATGTCTCAGCCTAAGTACGTCTGCCGCTTGTTCTTTTGTACTGCCAGCTGATTGTGGAAGTACAGTATAAAAACCATCTTTATGGAGAGATCTTTCTGGTTTAGGCTTAGTCTAAGTGTCTCAAGTAGCCGGGGCTTTTGTTTGGGCCTAGTCCATAAGGTCTGATGGCTTTCCTCTCATCTCAAGATGAATGTGGTAGAAAATATAAATCAAAGAAACGTCCTTTGGCCTAGCCTTGCCTTGCCTTATTTCCTTCTCATCCTGTTCTCTGTCCCAGCCTCTCTCACTAAGCCCTCGTCTGGCTGCATGTCTCTTCTTTCCTCTCTCCTTTTCTCAAACTCTCCTGCTTCCTGGCTTTCGTCTTTCAATTCCTCCATTTCAGTCCTGCAGCCCGGCACTACTTTTTTCTCTTGCCTCCCTTGGGCCTGCTCCCTTGGCTTTCTCCCTCTCTTCCATATCCTTCTTCCCGACTTGTCTCTTGGAGACTTTTGGCCACTTTGGAGCCAAGTCTGGGGATGTTTTGGAAACTTTTCAGAGGCCTCGCTGGTGACAGGGGGGACAGCAGGCAGTGACAGGCCCGGGGCTGACAGGCTCCCCCTCCCCTAGCGGGCGCTCGGCTGCCACACCCAGCTGACATAGATCCTTTGTCACAATGCCCGCTACCGTGGTGAGGATGCGGGCACTCTGCAGGTGACAGGGACCCAGCAGGACTTGCTGTCAGCTCAGCAATTGCTCAGTTCCCCAAAGAAGTTGAATTTTGCAAATTGCTGCTTTGCTCTTGAAATGATGTCATCAGGTGGGTGTTTTGGTGTAATACTCTGAAAACCAGAGCAGAAATGCTGAAATATTCCCATGATATGCATGGTCTCTGCACCAAACCACCATGTCTCAGCCTAAGTATGTCTGCCGCTTGTTCTTTTGTACTGACAGAATATTGTGGAAGTACAGTATAAAAACCATCTTTATGGAGAGATCTTTCTGGTTTAGGCTTAGTCTAAGTGTCTCAAGTAGCCGGGGCTTTTGTTTGGGCCTAGTCCATAAGGTCTGATGGCTTTCCTCTCATCTCAAGATGAATGTGGTAGAAAATATAAATCAAAGAAACGTACTTTGGCCTAGCCTTGCCTTGCCTTACTTCCTTCTCATCCTGTTCTCTGTCCCAGCCTCTCTCACTAACCCCTCGTCTGGCTGCATGTCTCTTCTTTCCTCTCTCCTTTTCTCAAACTCTCCTGCTTCCTGGCTTTCGTCTTTCAATTCCTCCATTTCAGTCCTGCAGCCCCGAACTACTTCTTCCTCTTGCCTCCCTTTGGCCTGCTCCCTTGGCTTTCTCCCTCTCTTCCATATCCTTCTTCCCGACATGTCTCTTGGAGACTTTTGGCCACTTTGGACCCAAGTCTGGGGATGTTTTGGAAACTTTTCAGAGGCCTCGCTGGTGACAGGGGGGACAGCAGGCAGTGACAGGCCCGGGGCTGACAGGCTCCCCCTCCCCTAGCGGGCGCTCGGCTGCCACACCCAGCTGACATAGAACCTTTGTCACAATACCCGCTACTGTGGTGAGGATGCGGGCACTCTGCAGGTGACAGGGACCCAGCAGGACTTGCTGTCAGCTCAACAATTGCTCAGTTCCCCAAAGAAGTTGAATTTTGCAAATTGCTGCTTTGCTCTTGAAATGATGTCATCAGGTGGGTGTTTTGGTGTAATACACTGAAAACCAGAGCAGAAATGCTGAAATATTCCCATGATATGCATGGTCTCTGCACCAAACCACCATGTCTCAGCCTAAGTATGTCTGCCGCTTGTTCTTTTGTACTGACAGAAGATTGTGGAAGTACAGTATAAAAACCATCTTTATGGAGAGATCTTTCTGGTTTAGGCTTAGTCTAAGTGTCTCAAGTAGCCGGGGCTTTTGTTTGGGCCTAATCCATATGGTCTGATGGCTTTCCTCTCATCTCAAGATGAATGTGGTAGAAAATATAAATCAAAGAAACGTCCTTTGGCCTAGCCTTGCCTTGCCTTGCCTTATTTCCTTCTCATCCTGTTCTCTGTCCCAGCCTCTCTCACTAACCCCTCGTCTGGCTGCATGTCTCTTCTTTCCTCTCTCCTTTTCTCAAACTCTCCTGCTTCCTGGCTTTCGTCTTTCAATTCCTCCATTTCAGTCCTGCAGCCCCGCACTACTTTTTCCTCTTGCCTCCCTTTGGCCTGCTCCCTTGGCTTTCTCCCTCTCTTCCATATCCTTCTTCCCGACTTGTCTCTTGGAGACTTTTGGCCACTTTGGACCCAAGTCTGGGCATGTTTTGGAAACTTTTCAGAGGCCTCGCTGGTGACAGGGGGGACAGCAGGCAGTGACAGGCCCGGGGCTGACAGGCTCCCCCTCCCCTAGCGGGCGCTCGGCTGCCACACCCAGCTGACGTAGAACCTTTGTCACAATGCCCGCTACCGTGGTGAGGATGCGGGCACTCTGCAGGTGACAGGGACCCAGCAGGACTTGCTGTCAGCTCAGCAATTGCTCAGTTCCCCAAAGAAGCTGAATTCTGCAAATTGCTGCTTTTGCTCTTGAAATGATGTCATCAGGTGGGTGTTTTGTTGTAATACACTGAAAACCAGAGCAGAAATGCTGAAATATTCCCATGATATGCATGGTCTCTGCACCAAACCACCATGTCTCAGCCTAAGTACGTCTGCCGCTTGTTCTTTTGTACTGCCAGCTGATTGTGGAAGTACAGTATAAAAACCATCTTTATGGAGAGATCTTTCTGGTTTAGGCTTAGTCTAAGTGTCTCAAGTAGCCGGGGCTTTTGTTTGGGCCTAGTCCATAAGGTCTGATGGCTTTCCTCTCATCTCAAGATGAATGTGGTAGAAAATATAAATCAAAGAAACGTCCTTTGGCCTAGCCTTGCCTTGCCTTATTTCCTTCTCATCCTGTTCTCTGTCCCAGCCTCTCTCACTAAGCCCTCGTCTGGCTGCATGTCTCTTCTTTCCTCTCTCCTTTTCTCAAACTCTCCTGCTTCCTGGCTTTCGTCTTTCAATTCCTCCATTTCAGTCCTGCAGCCCGGCACTACTTTTTTCTCTTGCCTCCCTTGGGCCTGCTCCCTTGGCTTTCTCCCTCTCTTCCATATCCTTCTTCCCGACTTGTCTCTTGGAGACTTTTGGCCACTTTGGAGCCAAGTCTGGGGATGTTTTGGAAACTTTTCAGAGGCCTCGCTGGTGACAGGGGGGACAGCAGGCAGTGACAGGCCCGGGGCTGACAGGCTCCCCCTCCCCTAGCGGGCGCTCGGCTGCCACACCCAGCTGACATAGATCCTTTGTCACAATGCCCGCTACCGTGGTGAGGATGCGGGCACTCTGCAGGTGACAGGGACCCAGCAGGACTTGCTGTCAGCTCAGCAATTGCTCAGTTCCCCAAAGAAGTTGAATTTTGCAAATTGCTGCTTTGCTCTTGAAATGATGTCATCAGGTGGGTGTTTTGGTGTAATACTCTGAAAACCAGAGCAGAAATGCTGAAATATTCCCATGATATGCATGGTCTCTGCACCAAACCACCATGTCTCAGCCTAAGTATGTCTGCCGCTTGTTCTTTTGTACTGACAGAATATTGTGGAAGTACAGTATAAAAACCATCTTTATGGAGAGATCTTTCTGGTTTAGGCTTAGTCTAAGTGTCTCAAGTAGCCGGGGCTTTTGTTTGGGCCTAGTCCATAAGGTCTGATGGCTTTCCTCTCATCTCAAGATGAATGTGGTAGAAAATATAAATCAAAGAAACGTACTTTGGCCTAGCCTTGCCTTGCCTTACTTCCTTCTCATCCTGTTCTCTGTCCCAGCCTCTCTCACTAACCCCTCGTCTGGCTGCATGTCTCTTCTTTCCTCTCTCCTTTTCTCAAACTCTCCTGCTTCCTGGCTTTCGTCTTTCAATTCCTCCATTTCAGTCCTGCAGCCCCGAACTACTTCTTCCTCTTGCCTCCCTTTGGCCTGCTCCCTTGGCTTTCTCCCTCTCTTCCATATCCTTCTTCCCGACATGTCTCTTGGAGACTTTTGGCCACTTTGGACCCAAGTCTGGGGATGTTTTGGAAACTTTTCAGAGGCCTCGCTGGTGACAGGGGGGACAGCAGGCAGTGACAGGCCCGGGGCTGACAGGCTCCCCCTCCCCTAGCGGGCGCTCGGCTGCCACACCCAGCTGACATAGAACCTTTGTCACAATACCCGCTACTGTGGTGAGGATGCGGGCACTCTGCAGGTGACAGGGACCCAGCAGGACTTGCTGTCAGCTCAACAATTGCTCAGTTCCCCAAAGAAGTTGAATTTTGCAAATTGCTGCTTTGCTCTTGAAATGATGTCATCAGGTGGGTGTTTTGGTGTAATACACTGAAAACCAGAGCAGAAATGCTGAAATATTCCCATGATATGCATGGTCTCTGCACCAAACCACCATGTCTCAGCCTAAGTATGTCTGCCGCTTGTTCTTTTGTACTGACAGAAGATTGTGGAAGTACAGTATAAAAACCATCTTTATGGAGAGATCTTTCTGGTTTAGGCTTAGTCTAAGTGTCTCAAGTAGCCGGGGCTTTTGTTTGGGCCTAATCCATATGGTCTGATGGCTTTCCTCTCATCTCAAGATGAATGTGGTAGAAAATATAAATCAAAGAAACGTCCTTTGGCCTAGCCTTGCCTTGCCTTGCCTTATTTCCTTCTCATCCTGTTCTCTGTCCCAGCCTCTCTCACTAACCCCTCGTCTGGCTGCATGTCTCTTCTTTCCTCTCTCCTTTTCTCAAACTCTCCTGCTTCCTGGCTTTCGTCTTTCAATTCCTCCATTTCAGTCCTGCAGCCCCGCACTACTTCTTCCTCTTGCCTCCCTTTGGCCTGCTCCCTTGGCTTTCTCCCTCTCTTCCATATCCTTCTTCCCGACATGTCTCTTGGAGACTTTTGGCCACTTTGGAGCCAAGTCTGGGGATGTTTTGGAAACTTTTCAGAGGCCTCGCTGGTGACAGGGGGGACAGCAGGCAGTGACAGGCCCGGGGCTGACAGGCTCCCCCTCCCCTAGCGGGCGCTCGGCTGCCACACCCAGCTGACGTAGATCCTTTGTCACAATGCCCGCTACCGTGGTGAGGATGCGGGCACTCTGCAGGTGACAGGGACCCAGCAGGACTTGCTGTCAGCTCAGCAATTGCTCAGTTCCCCAAAGAAGCTGAATTCTGCAAATTGCTGCTTTTGCTCTTGAAATGATGTCATCAGGTGGGTGTTTTGGTGTAATACACTGAAAACCAGAGCAGAAATGCTGAAATATTCCCATGATATGCATGGTCTCTGCACCAAACCACCATGTCTCAGCCTAAGTACGTCTGCCGCTTGTTCTTTTGTACTGCCAGCTGATTGTGGAAGTACAGTATAAAAACCATCTTTATGGAGAGATCTTTCTGGTTTAGGCTTAGTCTAAGTGTCTCAAGTAGCCGGGGCTTTTGTTTGGGCCTAATCCATATGGTCTGATGGCTTTCCTCTCATCTCAAGATGAATGTGGTAGAAAATATAAATCAAAGAAACGTCCTTTGGCCTAGCCTTGCCTTGCCTTGCCTTATTTCCTTCTCATCCTGTTCTCTGTCCCAGCCTCTCTCACTAACCCCTCGTCTGGCTGCATGTCTCTTCTTTCCTCTCTCCTTTTCTCAAACTCTCCTGCTTCCTGGCTTTCGTCTTTCAATTCCTCCATTTCAGTCCTGCAGCCCGGCACTACTTTTTCCTCTTGCCTCCCTTTGGTCTGCTCCCTTGGCTTTCTCCCTCTCTTCCATATCCTTCTTCCCGACTTGTCTCTTGGAGACTTTTGGCCACTTTGGACCCAAGTCTGGGGATGTTTTGGAAACTTTTCAGAGGCCTCGCTGGTGACAGGGGGGACAGCAGGCAGTGACAGGCCCGGGGCTGACAGGCTCCCCCTCCCCTAGCGGGCGCTCGGCTGCCACACCCAGCTGACGTAGAACCTTTGTCACAATGCCCGCTACCGTGGTGAGGATGCGGGCACTCTGCAGGTGACAGGGACCCAGCAGGACTTGCTGTCAGCTCAGCAATTGCTCAGTTCCCCAAAGAAGTTGAATTTTGCAAATTGCTGCTTTGCTCTTGAAATGATGTCATCAGGTGGGTGTTTTGGTGTAATACACTGAAAACCAGAGCAGAAATGCTGAAATATTCCCATGATATGCATGGTCTCTGCACCAAACCACCATGTCTCAGCCTAAGTATGTCTGCCGCTTGTTCTTTTGTACTGACAGAATATTGTGGAAGTACAGTATAAAAACCATCTTTATGGAGAGATCTTTCTGGTTTAGGCTTAGTCTAAGTGTCTCAAGTAGCCGGGGCTTTTGTTTGGGCCTAGTCCATAAGGTCTGATGGCTTTCCTCTCATCTCAAGATGAATGTGGTAGAAAATATAAATCAAAGAAACGTCCTTTGGCCTAGCCTTGCCTTGCCTTATTTCCTTCTCATCCTGTTCTCTGTCCCAGCCTCTCTCACTAAGCCCTCGTCTGGCTGCATGTCTCTTCTTTCCTCTCTCCTTTTCTCAAACTCTCCTGCTTCCTGACTTTCGTCTTTCAATTCCTCCATTTCAGTCCTGCAGCCCGGCACTACTTTTTTCTCTTACCTCCCTTGGGCCTGCTCCCTTGGCTTTCTCCCTCTCTTCCATATCCTTCTTCCCGACTTGTCTCTTGGAGACTTTTGGCCACTTTGGACCCAAGTCTGGGGATGTTTTGGAAACTTTTCAGAGGCCTCGCTGGTGACACGGGGGACAGCAGGCAGTGACAGGCCCGGGGCTGACAGGCTCCCCCTCCCCTAGCGGGCGCTCGGCTGCCACACCCAGCTGACATAGATCCTTTGTCACAATGCCCGCTACCGTGGTGAGGATGCGGGCACTCTGCAGGTGACAGGGACCCAGCAGGACTTGCTGTCAGCTCAGCAATTGCTCAGTTCCCCAAAGAAGTTGAATTTTGCAAATTGCTGCTTTGCTCTTGAAATGATGTCATCAGGTGGGTGTTTTGGTGTAATACACTGAAAACCAGAGCAGAAATGCTGAAATATTCCCATGATATGCATGGTCTCTGCACCAAACCACCATGTCTCAGCCTAAGTATGTCTGCCGCTTGTTCTTTTGTACTGCCAGCTGATTGTGGAAGTACAGTATAAAAACCATCTTTATGGAGAGATCTTTCTGGTTTAGGCTTAGTCTAAGTGTCTCAAGTAGCCGGGGCTTTTGTTTGGGCCTAATCCATAACGTCTGATGGCTTTCCTCTCATCTCAAGATGAATGTGGTAGAAAATATAAATCAAAGAAACGTCCTTTGGCCTAGCCTTGCCTTGCCTTATTTCCTTCTCATCCTGTTCTCTGTCCCAGCCTCTCTCACTAAGCCCTCGTCTGGCTGCATGTCTCTTCTTTCCTCTCTCCTTTTCTCAAACTCTCCTGCTTCCTGGCTTTCGTCTTTCAATTCCTCCATTTCAGTCCTGCAGCCCAGCACTACTTTTTTCTCTTGCCTCCCTTGGGCCTGCTCCCTTGGCTTTCTCCCTCTCTTCCATATCCTTCTTCCCGACTTGTCTCTTGGAGACTTTTGGCCACTTTGGACCCAAGTCTGGGCATGTTTTGGAAACTTTTCAGAGGCCTCGCTGGTGACAGGGGGGACAGCAGGCAGTGACAGGCCCGGGGCTGACAGGCTCCCCCTCCCCTAGCGGGCGCTCGGCTGCCACACCCAGCTGACATAGATCCTTTGTCACAATGCCCGCTACCGTGGTGACGATGCGGGCACTCTGCAGGTGACAGGGACCCAGCAGGACTTGCTGTCAGCTCAGCAATTGCTCAGTTCCCCAAAGAAGCTGAATTCTGCAAATTGCTGCTTTTGCTCTTGAAATGATGTCATCAGGTGGGTGTTTTGTTGTAATACACTGAAAAACAGAGCAGAAATGCTGAAATATTCCCATGATATGCATGGTCTCTGCACCAAACCACCATGTCTCAGCCTAAGTACGTCTGCCGCTTGTTCTTTTGTACTGCCAGCTGATTGTGGAAGTACAGTATAAAAACCATCTTTATGGAGAGATCTTTCTGGTTTAGGCTTAGTCTAAGTGTCTCAAGTAGCCGGGGCTTTTGTTTGGGCCTAATCCATATGGTCTGATGGCTTTCCTCTCATCTCAAGATGAATGTGGTAGAAAATATAAATCAAAGAAACGTCCTTTGGCCTAGCCTTGCCTTGCCTTGCCTTATTTCCTTCTCATCCTGTTCTCTGTCCCAGCCTCTCTCACTAACCCCTCGTCTGGCTGCATGTCTCTTCTTTCCTCTCTCCTTTTCTCAAACTCTCCTGCTTCCTGGCTTTCGTCTTTCAATTCCTCCATTTCAGTCCTGCAGCCCGGCACTACTTTTTCCTCTTGCCTCCCTTTGGTCTGCTCCCTTGGCTTTCTCCCTCTCTTCCATATCCTTCTTCCCGACTTGTCTCTTGGAGACTTTTGGCCACTTTGGACCCAAGTCTGGGGATGTTTTGGAAACTTTTCAGAGGCCTCGCTGGTGACAGGGGGGACAGCAGGCAGTGACAGGCCCGGGGCTGACAGGCTCCCCCTCCCCTAGCGGGCGCTCGGCTGCCACACCCAGCTGACGTAGAACCTTTGTCACAATGCCCGCTACCGTGGTGAGGATGCGGGCACTCTGCAGGTGACAGGGACCCAGCAGGACTTGCTGTCAGCTCAGCAATTGCTCAGTTCCCCAAAGAAGTTGAATTTTGCAAATTGCTGCTTTGCTCTTGAAATGATGTCATCAGGTGGGTGTTTTGGTGTAATACACTGAAAACCAGAGCAGAAATGCTGAAATATTCCCATGATATGCATGGTCTCTGCACCAAACCACCATGTCTCAGCCTAAGTATGTCTGCCGCTTGTTCTTTTGTACTGACAGAATATTGTGGAAGTACAGTATAAAAACCATCTTTATGGAGAGATCTTTCTGGTTTAGGCTTAGTCTAAGTGTCTCAAGTAGCCGGGGCTTTTGTTTGGGCCTAGTCCATAAGGTCTGATGGCTTTCCTCTCATCTCAAGATGAATGTGGTAGAAAATATAAATCAAAGAAACGTCCTTTGGCCTAGCCTTGCCTTGCCTTATTTCCTTCTCATCCTGTTCTCTGTCCCAGCCTCTCTCACTAAGCCCTCGTCTGGCTGCATGTCTCTTCTTTCCTCTCTCCTTTTCTCAAACTCTCCTGCTTCCTGACTTTCGTCTTTCAATTCCTCCTTTTCAGTCCTGCAGCCCGGCACTACTTTTTTCTCTTACCTCCCTTGGGCCTGCTCCCTTGGCTTTCTCCCTCTCTTCCATATCCTTCTTCCCGACTTGTCTCTTGGAGACTTTTGGCCACTTTGGAGCCAAGTCTGGGGATGTTTTGGAAACTTTTCAGAGGCCTCGCTGGTGACACGGGGGACAGCAGGCAGTGACAGGCCCGGGGCTGACAGGCTCCCCCTCCCCTAGCGGGCGCTCGGCTGCCACACCCAGCTGACATAGATCCTTTGTCACAATGCCCGCTACCGTGGTGAGGATGCGGGCACTCTGCAGGTGACAGGGACCCAGCAGGACTTGCTGTCAGCTCAACAATTGCTCAGTTCCCCAAAGAAGTTGAATTTTGCAAATTGCTGCTTTGCTCTTGAAATGATGTCATCAGGTGGGTGTTTTGGTGTAATACACTGAAAACCAGAGCAGAAATGCTGAAATATTCCCATGATATGCATGGTCTCTGCACCAAACCACCATGTCTCAGCCTAAGTATGTCTGCCGCTTGTTCTTTTGTACTGCCAGCTGATTGTGGAAGTACAGTATAAAAACCATCTTTATGGAGAGATCTTTCTGGTTTAGGCTTAGTCTAAGTGTCTCAAGTAGCCGGGGCTTTTGTTTGGGCCTAATCCATAACGTCTGATGGCTTTCCTCTCATCTCAAGATGAATGTGGTAGAAAATATAAATCAAAGAAACGTCCTTTGGCCTAGCCTTGCCTTGCCTTATTTCCTTCTCATCCTGTTCTCTGTCCCAGCCTCTCTCACTAAGCCCTCGTCTGGCTGCATGTCTCTTCTTTCCTCTCTCCTTTTCTCAAACTCTCCTGCTTCCTGGCTTTCGTCTTTCAATTCCTCCATTTCAGTCCTGCAGCCCGGCACTACTTTTTTCTCTTGCCTCCCTTGGGCCTGCTCCCTTGGCTTTCTCCCTCTCTTCCATATCCTTCTTCCCGACTTGTCTCTTGGAGACTTTTGGCCACTTTGGACCCAAGTCTGGGGATGTTTTGGAAACTTTTCAGAGGCCTCGCTGGTGACAGGGGGGACAGCAGGCAGTGACAGGCCCGGGGCTGACAGGCTCCCCCTCCCCTAGCGGGCGCTCGGCTGCCACACCCAGCTGACATAGATCCTTTGTCACAATGCCCGCTACCGTGGTGACGATGCGGGCACTCTGCAGGTGACAGGGACCCAGCAGGACTTGCTGTCAGCTCAGCAATTGCTCAGTTCCCCAAAGAAGCTGAATTCTGCAAATTGCTGCTTTTGCTCTTGAAATGATGTCATCAGGTGGGTGTTTTGGTGTAATACACTGAAAACCAGAGCAGAAATGCTGAAATATTCCCATGATATGCATGGTCTCTGCACCAAACCACCATGTCTCAGCCTAAGTACGTCTGCCGCTTGTTCTTTTGTACTGCCAGCTGATTGTGGAAGTACAGTATAAAAACCATCTTTATGGAGAGATCTTTCTGGTTTAGGCTTAGTCTAAGTGTCTCAAGTAGCCGGGGCTTTTGTTTGGTCCTAATCCATAACGTCTGATGGCTTTCCTCTCATCGCAAGATGAATGTGGTAGAAAATATAAATCAAAGAAACATCCTTTGGCCTAGCCTTGCCTTGCCTTGCCTTATTTCCTTCTCATCCTGTTCTCTGTCCCAGCCTCTCTCACTAAGCCCTCGTCTGGCTGCATGTCTCTTCTTTCCTCTCTCCTTTTCTCAAACTCTCCTGCTTCCTGGCTTTCGTCTTTCAATTCCTCCATTTCAGTCCTGCAGCCCGGCACTACTTTTTCCTCTTGCCTCCCTTTGGCCTGCTCCCTTGGCTTTCTCCCTCTCTTCCATATCCTTCTTCCCGACATGTCTCTTGGAGACTTTTGGCCACTTTGGACCCAAGTCTGGGGATGTTTTGGAAACTTTTCAGAGGCCTCGCTGGTGACAGGGGGGACAGCAGGCAGTGACAGGCCCGGGGCTGACAGGCTCCCCCTCCCCTAGCGGGCGCTCGGCTGCCACACCCAGCTGACATAGATCCTTTGTCACAATGCCCGCTACCGTGGTGAGGATGCGAGCACTCTGCAGGTGACAGGGACCCAGCAGGACCTGCTGTCAGCTCAGCAATTGCTCAGTTCCCCAAAGAAGTTGAATTTTGCAAATTGCTGCTTTGCTCTTGAAATGATGTCATCAGGTGGGTGTTTTGGTGTAATACACTGAAAACCAGAGCAGAAATGCTGAAATATTCCCATGATATGCATGGTCTCTGCACCAAACCACCATGTCTCAGCCTAAGTACGTCTGCCGCTTGTTCTTTTGTACTGCCAGCTGATTGTGGAAGTACAGTATAAAAACCATCTTTATGGAGAGATCTTTCTGGTTTAGGCTTAGTCTAAGTGTCTCAAGTACCCGGGGCTTTTGTTTGGGCCTAATCCATAACGTCTGATGGCTTTCCTCTCATCTCAAGATGAATGTGGTAGAAAATATAAATCAAAGAAACGTCCTTTGGCCTAGCCTTGCCTTGCCTTATTTCCTTCTCATCCTGTTCTCTGTCCCAGCCTCTCTCACTAAGCCCTCGTCTGGCTGCATGTCTCTTCTTTCCTCTCTCCTTTTCTCAAACTCTCCTGCTTCCTGGCTTTCGTCTTTCAATTCCTCCATTTCAGTCCTGCAGCCCGGCACTACTTTTTCCTCTTGCCTCCCTTGGGCCTGCTCCCTTGGCTTTCTCCCTCTCTTCCATATCCTTCTTCCCGACTTGTCTCTTGGAGACTTTTGGCCACTTTGGACCCAAGTCTGGGGATGTTTTGGAAACTTTTCAGAGGCCTCGCTGGTGACACGGGGGACAGCAGGCAGTGACAGGCCCGGGGCTGACAGGCTCCCCCTCCCCTAGCGGGCGCTCGGCTGCCACACCCAGCTGACGTAGAACCTTTGTCACAATGCCCGCTACCGTGGTGAGGATGCGGGCACTCTGCAGGTGACAGGGACCCAGCAGGACTTGCTGTCAGCTCAGCAATTGCTCAGTTCCCCAAAGAAGCTGAATTCTGCAAATTGCTGCTTTTGCTCTTGAAATGATGTCATCAGGTGGGTGTTTTGGTGTAATACACTGAAAACCAGAGCAGAAATGCTGAAATATTCCCATGATATGCATGGTCTCTGCACCAAACCACCATGTCTCAGCCTAAGTACGTCTGCCGCTTGTTCTTTTGTACTGCCAGCTGATTGTGGAAGTACAGTATAAAAACCATCTTTATGGAGAGATCTTTCTGGTTTAGGCTTAGTCTAAGTGTCTCAAGTAGCCGGGGCTTTTGTTTGGGCCTAATCCATATGGTCTGATGGCTTTCCTCTCATCTCAAGATGAATGTGGTAGAAAATATAAATCAAAGAAACGTCCTTTGGCCTAGCCTTGCCTTGCCTTGCCTTATTTCCTTCTCATCCTGTTCTCTGTCCCAGCCTCTCTCACTAAGCCCTCGTCTGGCTGCATGTCTCTTCTTTCCTCTCTCCTTTTCTCAAACTCTCCTGCTTCCTGGCTTTCGTCTTTCAATTCCTCCATTTCAGTCCTGCAGCCCGGCACTACTTTTTCCTCTTGCCTCCCTTTGGTCTGCTCCCTTGGCTTTCTCCCTCTCTTCCATATCCTTCTTCCCGACTTGTCTCTTGGAGACTTTTGGCCACTTTGGACCCAAGTCTGGGGATGTTTTGGAAACTTTTCAGAGGCCTCGCTGGTGACAGGGGGGACAGCAGGCAGTGACAGGCCCGGGGCTGACAGGCTCCCCCTCCCCTAGCGGGCGCTCGGCTGCCACACCCAGCTGACGTAGAACCTTTGTCACAATGCCCGCTACCGTGGTGAGGATGCGGGCACTCTGCAGGTGACAGGGACCCAGCAGGACTTGCTGTCAGCTCAGCAATTGCTCAGTTCCCCAAAGAAGTTGAATTTTGCAAATTGCTGCTTTGCTCTTGAAATGATGTCATCAGGTGGGTGTTTTGGTGTAATACACTGAAAACCAGAGCAGAAATGCTGAAATATTCCCATGATATGCATGGTCTCTGCACCAAACCACCATGTCTCAGCCTAAGTATGTCTGCCGCTTGTTCTTTTGTACTGACAGAATATTGTGGAAGTACAGTATAAAAACCATCTTTATGGAGAGATCTTTCTGGTTTAGGCTTAGTCTAAGTGTCTCAAGTAGCCGGGGCTTTTGTTTGGGCCTAGTCCATAAGGTCTGATGGCTTTCCTCTCATCTCAAGATGAATGTGGTAGAAAATATAAATCAAAGAAACGTCCTTTGGCCTAGCCTTGCCTTGCCTTATTTCCTTCTCATCCTGTTCTCTGTCCCAGCCTCTCTCACTAAGCCCTCGTCTGGCTGCATGTCTCTTCTTTCCTCTCTCCTTTTCTCAAACTCTCCTGCTTCCTGACTTTCGTCTTTCAATTCCTCCTTTTCAGTCCTGCAGCCCGGCACTACTTTTTTCTCTTACCTCCCTTGGGCCTGCTCCCTTGGCTTTCTCCCTCTCTTCCATATCCTTCTTCCCGACTTGTCTCTTGGAGACTTTTGGCCACTTTGGAGCCAAGTCTGGGGATGTTTTGGAAACTTTTCAGAGGCCTCGCTGGTGACACGGGGGACAGCAGGCAGTGACAGGCCCGGGGCTGACAGGCTCCCCCTCCCCTAGCGGGCGCTCGGCTGCCACACCCAGCTGACATAGATCCTTTGTCACAATGCCCGCTACCGTGGTGAGGATGCGGGCACTCTGCAGGTGACAGGGACCCAGCAGGACTTGCTGTCAGCTCAACAATTGCTCAGTTCCCCAAAGAAGTTGAATTTTGCAAATTGCTGCTTTGCTCTTGAAATGATGTCATCAGGTGGGTGTTTTGGTGTAATACACTGAAAACCAGAGCAGAAATGCTGAAATATTCCCATGATATGCATGGTCTCTGCACCAAACCACCATGTCTCAGCCTAAGTATGTCTGCCGCTTGTTCTTTTGTACTGCCAGCTGATTGTGGAAGTACAGTATAAAAACCATCTTTATGGAGAGATCTTTCTGGTTTAGGCTTAGTCTAAGTGTCTCAAGTAGCCGGGGCTTTTGTTTGGGCCTAATCCATAACGTCTGATGGCTTTCCTCTCATCTCAAGATGAATGTGGTAGAAAATATAAATCAAAGAAACGTCCTTTGGCCTAGCCTTGCCTTGCCTTATTTCCTTCTCATCCTGTTCTCTGTCCCAGCCTCTCTCACTAAGCCCTCGTCTGGCTGCATGTCTCTTCTTTCCTCTCTCCTTTTCTCAAACTCTCCTGCTTCCTGGCTTTCGTCTTTCAATTCCTCCATTTCAGTCCTGCAGCCCGGCACTACTTTTTTCTCTTGCCTCCCTTGGGCCTGCTCCCTTGGCTTTCTCCCTCTCTTCCATATCCTTCTTCCCGACTTGTCTCTTGGAGACTTTTGGCCACTTTGGACCCAAGTCTGGGGATGTTTTGGAAACTTTTCAGAGGCCTCGCTGGTGACAGGGGGGACAGCAGGCAGTGACAGGCCCGGGGCTGACAGGCTCCCCCTCCCCTAGCGGGCGCTCGGCTGCCACACCCAGCTGACATAGATCCTTTGTCACAATGCCCGCTACCGTGGTGACGATGCGGGCACTCTGCAGGTGACAGGGACCCAGCAGGACTTGCTGTCAGCTCAGCAATTGCTCAGTTCCCCAAAGAAGCTGAATTCTGCAAATTGCTGCTTTTGCTCTTGAAATGATGTCATCAGGTGGGTGTTTTGGTGTAATACACTGAAAACCAGAGCAGAAATGCTGAAATATTCCCATGATATGCATGGTCTCTGCACCAAACCACCATGTCTCAGCCTAAGTACGTCTGCCGCTTATTCTTTTGTACTGCCAGCTGATTGTGGAAGTACAGTATAAAAACCATCTTTATGGAGAGATCTTTCTGGTTTAGGCTTAGTCTAAGTGTCTCAAGTAGCCGGGGCTTTTGTTTGGTCCTAATCCATAACGTCTGATGGCTTTCCTCTCATCGCAAGATGAATGTGGTAGAAAATATAAATCAAAGAAACATCCTTTGGCCTAGCCTTGCCTTGCCTTGCCTTATTTCCTTCTCATCCTGTTCTCTGTCCCAGCCTCTCTCACTAAGCCCTCGTCTGGCTGCATGTCTCTTCTTTCCTCTCTCCTTTTCTCAAACTCTCCTGCTTCCTGGCTTTCGTCTTTCAATTCCTCCATTTCAGTCCTGCAGCCCGGCACTACTTTTTCCTCTTGCCTCCCTTTGGCCTGCTCCCTTGGCTTTCTCCCTCTCTTCCATATCCTTCTTCCCGACATGTCTCTTGGAGACTTTTGGCCACTTTGGACCCAAGTCTGGGGATGTTTTGGAAACTTTTCAGAGGCCTCGCTGGTGACAGGGGGGACAGCAGGCAGTGACAGGCCCGGGGCTGACAGGCTCCCCCTCCCCTAGCGGGCGCTCGGCTGCCACACCCAGCTGACATAGATCCTTTGTCACAATGCCCGCTACCGTGGTGAGGATGCGAGCACTCTGCAGGTGACAGGGACCCAGCAGGACCTGCTGTCAGCTCAGCAATTGCTCAGTTCCCCAAAGAAGTTGAATTTTGCAAATTGCTGCTTTGCTCTTGAAATGATGTCATCAGGTGGGTGTTTTGGTGTAATACACTGAAAACCAGAGCAGAAATGCTGAAATATTCCCATGATATGCATGGTCTCTGCACCAAACCACCATGTCTCAGCCTAAGTACGTCTGCCGCTTGTTCTTTTGTACTGCCAGCTGATTGTGGAAGTACAGTATAAAAACCATCTTTATGGAGAGATCTTTCTGGTTTAGGCTTAGTCTAAGTGTCTCAAGTACCCGGGGCTTTTGTTTGGGCCTAATCCATAACGTCTGATGGCTTTCCTCTCATCTCAAGATGAATGTGGTAGAAAATATAAATCAAAGAAACGTCCTTTGGCCTAGCCTTGCCTTGCCTTATTTCCTTCTCATCCTGTTCTCTGTCCCAGCCTCTCTCACTAAGCCCTCGTCTGGCTGCATGTCTCTTCTTTCCTCTCTCCTTTTCTCAAACTCTCCTGCTTCCTGGCTTTCGTCTTTCAATTCCTCCATTTCAGTCCTGCAGCCCGGCACTACTTTTTCCTCTTGCCTCCCTTGGGCCTGCTCCCTTGGCTTTCTCCCTCTCTTCCATATCCTTCTTCCCGACTTGTCTCTTGGAGACTTTTGGCCACTTTGGACCCAAGTCTGGGGATGTTTTGGAAACTTTTCAGAGGCCTCGCTGGTGACACGGGGGACAGCAGGCAGTGACAGGCCCGGGGCTGACAGGCTCCCCCTCCCCTAGCGGGCGCTCGGCTGCCACACCCAGCTGACGTAGAACCTTTGTCACAATGCCCGCTACCGTGGTGAGGATGCGGGCACTCTGCAGGTGACAGGGACCCAGCAGGACTTGCTGTCAGCTCAGCAATTGCTCAGTTCCCCAAAGAAGCTGAATTCTGCAAATTGCTGCTTTTGCTCTTGAAATGATGTCATCAGGTGGGTGTTTTGGTGTAATACACTGAAAACCAGAGCAGAAATGCTGAAATATTCCCATGATATGCATGGTCTCTGCACCAAACCACCATGTCTCAGCCTAAGTACGTCTGCCGCTTGTTCTTTTGTACTGCCAGCTGATTGTGGAAGTACAGTATAAAAACCATCTTTATGGAGAGATCTTTCTGGTTTAGGCTTAGTCTAAGTGTCTCAAGTAGCCGGGGCTTTTGTTTGGGCCTAATCCATATGGTCTGATGGCTTTCCTCTCATCTCAAGATGAATGTGGTAGAAAATATAAATCAAAGAAACGTCCTTTGGCCTAGCCTTGCCTTGCCTTGCCTTATTTCCTTCTCATCCTGTTCTCTGTCCCAGCCTCTCTCACTAAGCCCTCGTCTGGCTGCATGTCTCTTCTTTCCTCTCTCCTTTTCTCAAACTCTCCTGCTTCCTGGCTTTCGTCTTTCAATTCCTCCATTTCAGTCCTGCAGCCCGGCACTACTTTTTCCTCTTGCCTCCCTTTGGTCTGCTCCCTTGGCTTTCTCCCTCTCTTCCATATCCTTCTTCCCGACTTGTCTCTTGGAGACTTTTGGCCACTTTGGACCCAAGTCTGGGCATGTTTTGGAAACTTTTCAGAGGCCTCGCTGGTGACAGGGGGGACAGCAGGCAGTGACAGGCCCGGGGCTGACAGGCTCCCCCTCCCCTAGCGGGCGCTCGGCTGCCACACCCAGCTGACGTAGAACCTTTGTCACAATGCCCGCTACCGTGGTGAGGATGCGGGCACTCTGCAGGTGACAGGGACCCAGCAGGACTTGCTGTCAGCTCAGCAATTGCTCAGTTCTCCAAAGAAGTTGAATTTTGCAAATTGCTGCTTTGCTCTTGAAATGATGTCATCAGGTGGGTGTTTTGGTGTAATACACTGAAAACCAGAGCAGAAATGCTGAAATATTCCCATGATATGCATGGTCTCTGCACCAAACCACCATGTCTCAGCCTAAGTATGTCTGCCGCTTGTTCTTTTGTACTGACAGAATATTGTGGAAGTACAGTATAAAAACCATCTTTATGGAGAGATCTTTCTGTTTTAGGCTTAGTCTAAGTGTCTCAAGTAGCCGGGGCTTTTGTTTGGGCCTAGTCCATAAGGTCTGATGTCTTTCCTCTCATCTCAAGATGAATGTGGTAGAAAATATAAATCAAAGAAACGTCCTTTGGCCTAGCCTTGCCTTGCCTTATTTCCTTCTCATCCTGTTCTCTGTCCCAGCCTCTCTCACTAAGCCCTCGTCTGGCTGCATGTCTCTTCTTTCCTCTCTCCTTTTCTCAAACTCTCCTGCTTCCTGGCTTTCGTCTTTCAATTCCTCCATTTCAGTCCTGCAGCCCGGCACTACTTTTTTCTCTTGCCTCCCTTGGGCCTGCTCCCTTGGCTTTCTCCCTCTCTTCCATATCCTTCTTCCCGACTTGTCTCTTGGAGACTTTTGGCCACTTTGGACCCAAGTCTGGGCATGTTTTGGAAACTTTTCAGAGGCCTCGCTGGTGACAGGGGGGACAGCAGGCAGTGACAGGCCCGGGGCTGACAGGCTCCCCCTCCCCTAGCGGGCGCTCGGCTGCCACACCCAGCTGACGTAGAACCTTTGTCACAATGCCCGCTACCGTGGTGAGGATGCGGGCACTCTGCAGGTGACAGGGACCCAGCAGGACTTGCTGTCAGCTCAGCAATTGCTCAGTTCCCCAAAGAAGCTGAATTCTGCAAATTGCTGCTTTTGCTCTTGAAATGATGTCATCAGGTGGGTGTTTTGGTGTAATACACTGAAAACCAGAGCAGAAATGCTGAAATATTCCCATGATATGCATGGTCTCTGCACCAAACCACCATGTCTCAGCCTAAGTATGTCTGCCGCTTGTTCTTTTGTACTGCCAGCTGATTGTGGAAGTACAGTATAAAAACCATCTTTATGGAGAGATCTTTCTGGTTTAGGCTTAGTCTAAGTGTCTCAAGTAGCCGGGGCTTTTGTTTGGGCCTAATCCATAACGTCTGATGGCTTTCCTCTCATCTCAAGATGAATGTGGTAGAAAATATAAATCAAAGAAATGTCCTTTGGCCTAGCCTTGCCTTGCCTTATTTCCTTCTCATCCTGTTCTCTGTCCCAGCCTCTCTCACTAACCCCTCGTCTGGCTGCATGTCTCTTCTTTCCTCTCTCCTTTTCTCAAACTCTCCTGCTTCCTGGCTTTCGTCTTTCAATTCCTCCATTTCAGTCCTGCAGCCCGGCACTACTGTTTTCTCTTGCATCCCTTTGGCCTGCTCCCTTGGCTTTCTCCCTCTCTTCCATATCCTTTTCCCGACTTGTCTCTTGGAGACTTTTGGCCACTTTGGAGCCAAGTCTGGGGATGTTTTGGAAACTTTTCAGAGGCCTCGGTGGTGACAGGGGGGACAGCAGGCAGTGACAGGCCCGGGGCTGACAGGCTCCCCCTCCCCTAGCGGGCGCTCGGCTGCCACACCCAGCTGACGTAGAACCTTTGTCACAATGCCCGCTACCGTGGTGAGGATGCGGGCACTCTGCAGGTGACAGGGACCCAGCAGGACTTGCTGTCAGCTCAGCAATTGCTCAGTTCCCCAAAGAAGCTGAATTCTGCAAATTGCTGCTTTTGCTCTTGAAATGATGTCATCAGGTGGGTGTTTTGGTGTAATACACTGAAAACCAGAGCAGAAATGCTGAAATATTCCCATGATATGCATGGTCTCTGCACCAAACCACCATGTCTCAGCCTAAGTACGTCTGCCGCTTGTTCTTTTGTACTGCCAGCTGATTGTGGAAGTACAGTATAAAAACCATCTTTATGGAGAGATCTTTCTGGTTTAGGCTTAGTCTAAGTGTCTCAAGTAGCCGGGGCTTTTGTTTGGTCCTAATCCATAACGTCTGATGGCTTTCCTCTCATCGCAAGATGAATGTGGTAGAAAATATAAATCAAAGAAACATCCTTTGGCCTAGCCTTGCCTTGCCTTGCCTTATTTCCTTCTCATCCTGTTCTCTGTCCCAGCCTCTCTCACTAAGCCCTCGTCTGGCTGCATGTCTCTTCTTTCCTCTCTCCTTTTCTCAAACTCTCCTGCTTCCTGGCTTTCGTCTTTCAATTCCTCCATTTCAGTCCTGCAGCCCGGCACTACTTTTTCCTCTTGCCTCCCTTTGGCCTGCTCCCTTGGCTTTCTCCCTCTCTTCCATATCCTTCTTCCCGACATGTCTCTTGGAGACTTTTGGCCACTTTGGACCCAAGTCTGGGGATGTTTTGGAAACTTTTCAGAGGCCTCGCTGGTGACAGGGGGGACAGCAGGCAGTGACAGGCCCGGGGCTGACAGGCTCCCCCTCCCCTAGCGGGCGCTCGGCTGCCACACCCAGCTGACATAGATCCTTTGTCACAATGCCCGCTACCGTGGTGAGGATGCGAGCACTCTGCAGGTGACAGGGACCCAGCAGGACCTGCTGTCAGCTCAGCAATTGCTCAGTTCCCCAAAGAAGTTGAATTTTGCAAATTGCTGCTTTGCTCTTGAAATGATGTCATCAGGTGGGTGTTTTGGTGTAATACACTGAAAACCAGAGCAGAAATGCTGAAATATTCCCATGATATGCATGGTCTCTGCACCAAACCACCATGTCTCAGCCTAAGTACGTCTGCCGCTTGTTCTTTTGTACTGCCAGCTGATTGTGGAAGTACAGTATAAAAACCATCTTTATGGAGAGATCTTTCTGGTTTAGGCTTAGTCTAAGTGTCTCAAGTACCCGGGGCTTTTGTTTGGGCCTAATCCATAACGTCTGATGGCTTTCCTCTCATCTCAAGATGAATGTGGTAGAAAATATAAATCAAAGAAACGTCCTTTGGCCTAGCCTTGCCTTGCCTTATTTCCTTCTCATCCTGTTCTCTGTCCCAGCCTCTCTCACTAAGCCCTCGTCTGGCTGCATGTCTCTTCTTTCCTCTCTCCTTTTCTCAAACTCTCCTGCTTCCTGGCTTTCGTCTTTCAATTCCTCCATTTCAGTCCTGCAGCCCGGCACTACTTTTTTCTCTTGCCTCCCTTGGGCCTGCTCCCTTGGCTTTCTCCCTCTCTTCCATATCCTTCTTCCCGACTTGTCTCTTGGAGACTTTTGGCCACTTTGGACCCAAGTCTGGGGATGTTTTGGAAACTTTTCAGAGGCCTCGCTGGTGACACGGGGGACAGCAGGCAGTGACAGGCCCGGGGCTGACAGGCTCCCCCTCCCCTAGCGGGCGCTCGGCTGCCACACCCAGCTGACGTAGAACCTTTGTCACAATGCCCGCTACCGTGGTGAGGATGCGGGCACTCTGCAGGTGACAGGGACCCAGCAGGACTTGCTGTCAGCTCAGCAATTGCTCAGTTCCCCAAAGAAGCTGAATTCTGCAAATTGCTGCTTTTGCTCTTGAAATGATGTCATCAGGTGGGTGTTTTGGTGTAATACACTGAAAACCAGAGCAGAAATGCTGAAATATTCCCATGATATGCATGGTCTCTGCACCAAACCACCATGTCTCAGCCTAAGTACGTCTGCCGCTTGTTCTTTTGTACTGCCAGCTGATTGTGGAAGTACAGTATAAAAACCATCTTTATGGAGAGATCTTTCTGGTTTAGGCTTAGTCTAAGTGTCTCAAGTAGCCGGGGCTTTTGTTTGGGCCTAATCCATATGGTCTGATGGCTTTCCTCTCATCTCAAGATGAATGTGGTAGAAAATATAAATCAAAGAAACGTCCTTTGGCCTAGCCTTGCCTTGCCTTGCCTTATTTCCTTCTCATCCTGTTCTCTGTCCCAGCCTCTCTCACTAAGCCCTCGTCTGGCTGCATGTCTCTTCTTTCCTCTCTCCTTTTCTCAAACTCTCCTGCTTCCTGGCTTTCGTCTTTCAATTCCTCCATTTCAGTCCTGCAGCCCGGCACTACTTTTTCCTCTTGCCTCCCTTTGGTCTGCTCCCTTGGCTTTCTCCCTCTCTTCCATATCCTTCTTCCCGACTTGTCTCTTGGAGACTTTTGGCCACTTTGGACCCAAGTCTGGGCATGTTTTGGAAACTTTTCAGAGGCCTCGCTGGTGACAGGGGGGACAGCAGGCAGTGACAGGCCCGGGGCTGACAGGCTCCCCCTCCCCTAGCGGGCGCTCGGCTGCCACACCCAGCTGACGTAGAACCTTTGTCACAATGCCCGCTACCGTGGTGAGGATGCGGGCACTCTGCAGGTGACAGGGACCCAGCAGGACTTGCTGTCAGCTCAGCAATTGCTCAGTTCTCCAAAGAAGTTGAATTTTGCAAATTGCTGCTTTGCTCTTGAAATGATGTCATCAGGTGGGTGTTTTGGTGTAATACACTGAAAACCAGAGCAGAAATGCTGAAATATTCCCATGATATGCATGGTCTCTGCACCAAACCACCATGTCTCAGCCTAAGTATGTCTGCCGCTTGTTCTTTTGTACTGACAGAATATTGTGGAAGTACAGTATAAAAACCATCTTTATGGAGAGATCTTTCTGTTTTAGGCTTAGTCTAAGTGTCTCAAGTAGCCGGGGCTTTTGTTTGGGCCTAGTCCATAAGGTCTGATGTCTTTCCTCTCATCTCAAGATGAATGTGGTAGAAAATATAAATCAAAGAAACGTCCTTTGGCCTAGCCTTGCCTTGCCTTATTTCCTTCTCATCCTGTTCTCTGTCCCAGCCTCTCTCACTAAGCCCTCGTCTGGCTGCATGTCTCTTCTTTCCTCTCTCCTTTTCTCAAACTCTCCTGCTTCCTGGCTTTCGTCTTTCAATTCCTCCATTTCAGTCCTGCAGCCCGGCACTACTTTTTTCTCTTGCCTCCCTTGGGCCTGCTCCCTTGGCTTTCTCCCTCTCTTCCATATCCTTCTTCCCGACTTGTCTCTTGGAGACTTTTGGCCACTTTGGACCCAAGTCTGGGCATGTTTTGGAAACTTTTCAGAGGCCTCGCTGGTGACAGGGGGGACAGCAGGCAGTGACAGGCCCGGGGCTGACAGGCTCCCCCTCCCCTAGCGGGCGCTCGGCTGCCACACCCAGCTGACGTAGAACCTTTGTCACAATGCCCGCTACCGTGGTGAGGATGCGGGCACTCTGCAGGTGACAGGGACCCAGCAGGACTTGCTGTCAGCTCAGCAATTGCTCAGTTCCCCAAAGAAGCTGAATTCTGCAAATTGCTGCTTTTGCTCTTGAAATGATGTCATCAGGTGGGTGTTTTGGTGTAATACACTGAAAACCAGAGCAGAAATGCTGAAATATTCCCATGATATGCATGGTCTCTGCACCAAACCACCATGTCTCAGCCTAAGTATGTCTGCCGCTTGTTCTTTTGTACTGCCAGCTGATTGTGGAAGTACAGTATAAAAACCATCTTTATGGAGAGATCTTTCTGGTTTAGGCTTAGTCTAAGTGTCTCAAGTAGCCGGGGCTTTTGTTTGGGCCTAATCCATAACGTCTGATGGCTTTCCTCTCATCTCAAGATGAATGTGGTAGAAAATATAAATCAAAGAAATGTCCTTTGGCCTAGCCTTGCCTTGCCTTATTTCCTTCTCATCCTGTTCTCTGTCCCAGCCTCTCTCACTAACCCCTCGTCTGGCTGCATGTCTCTTCTTTCCTCTCTCCTTTTCTCAAACTCTCCTGCTTCCTGGCTTTCGTCTTTCAATTCCTCCATTTCAGTCCTGCAGCCCGGCACTACTTTTTCCTCTTGCCTCCCTTTGGTCTGCTCCCTTGGCTTTCTCCCTCTCTTCCATATCCTTCTTCCCGACTTGTCTCTTGGAGACTTTTGGCCACTTTGGACCCAAGTCTGGGGATGTTTTGGAAACTTTTCAGAGGCCTCGCTGGTGACAGGGGGGACAGCAGGCAGTGACAGGCCCGGGGCTGACAGGCTCCCCCTCCCCTAGCGGGCGCTCGGCTGCCACACCCAGCTGACATAGATCCTTTGTCACAATGCCCGCTACCGTGGTGACGATGCGGGCACTCTGCAGGTGACAGGGACCCAGCAGGACTTGCTGTCAGCTCAGCAATTGCTCAGTTCCCCAAAGAAGCTGAATTCTGCAAATTGCTGCTTTTGCTCTTGAAATGATGTCATCAGGTGGGTGTTTTGGTGTAATACACTGAAAACCAGAGCAGAAATGCTGAAATATTCCCATGATATGCATGGTCTCTGCACCAAACCACCATGTCTCAGCCTAAGTACGTCTGCCGCTTGTTCTTTTGTACTGCCAGCTGATTGTGGAAGTACAGTATAAAAACCATCTTTATGGAGAGATCTTTCTGGTTTAGGCTTAGTCTAAGTGTCTCAAGTAGCCGGGGCTTTTGTTTGGTCCTAATCCATAACGTCTAATGGCTTTCCTCTCATCGCAAGATGAATGTGGTAGAAAATATAAATCAAAGAAACATCCTTTGGCCTAGCCTTGCCTTGCCTTGCCTTATTTCCTTCTCATCCTGTTCTCTGTCCCAGCCTCTCTCACTAACCCCTCGTCTGGCTGCATGTCTCTTCTTTCCTCTCTCCTTTTCTCAAACTCTCCTGCTTCCTGGCTTTCGTCTTTCAATTCCTCCATTTCAGTCCTGCAGCCCGGCACTACTTTTTCCTCTTGCCTCCCTTTGGCCTGCTCCCTTGGCTTTCTCCCTCTCTTCCATATCCTTCTTCCCGACATGTCTCTTGGAGACTTTTGGCCACTTTGGACCCAAGTCTGGGGATGTTTTGGAAACTTTTCAGAGGCCTCGCTGGTGACAGGGGGGACAGCAGGCAGTGACAGGCCCGGGGCTGACAGGCTCCCCCTCCCCTAGCGGGCGCTCGGCTGCCACACCCAGCTGACATAGATCCTTTGTCACAATGCCCGCTACCGTGGTGAGGATGCGAGCACTCTGCAGGTGACAGGGACCCAGCAGGACCTGCTGTCAGCTCAGCAATTGCTCAGTTCCCCAAAGAAGTTGAATTTTGCAAATTGCTGCTTTGCTCTTGAAATGATGTCATCAGGTGGGTGTTTTGGTGTAATACACTGAAAACCAGAGCAGAAATGCTGAAATATTCCCATGATATGCATGGTCTCTGCACCAAACCACCATGTCTCAGCCTAAGTACGTCTGCCGCTTGTTCTTTTGTACTGCCAGCTGATTGTGGAAGTACAGTATAAAAACCATCTTTATGGAGAGATCTTTCTGGTTTAGGCTTAGTCTAAGTGTCTCAAGTAGCCGGGGCTTTTGTTTGGGCCTAATCCATAACGTCTGATGGCTTTCCTCTCATCTCAAGATGAATGTGGTAGAAAATATAAATCAAAGAAACGTCCTTTGGCCTAGCCTTGCCTTGCCTTATTTCCTTCTCATCCTGTTCTCTGTCCCAGCCTCTCTCACTAAGCCCTCGTCTGGCTGCATGTCTCTTCTTTCCTCTCTCCTTTTCTCAAACTCTCCTGCTTCCTGGCTTTCGTCTTTCAATTCCTCCATTTCAGTCCTGCAGCCCGGCACTACTTTTTTCTCTTGCCTCCCTTGGGCCTGCTCCCTTGGCTTTCTCCCTCTCTTCCATATCCTTCTTCCCGACTTGTCTCTTGGAGACTTTTGGCCACTTTGGACCCAAGTCTGGGGATGTTTTGGAAACTTTTCAGAGGCCTCGCTGGTGACACGGGGGACAGCAGGCAGTGACAGGCCCGGGGCTGACAGGCTCCCCCTCCCCTAGCGGGCGCTCGGCTGCCACACCCAGCTGACGTAGAACCTTTGTCACAATGCCCGCTACCGTGGTGAGGATGCGGGCACTCTGCAGGTGACAGGGACCCAGCAGGACTTGCTGTCAGCTCAGCAATTGCTCAGTTCCCCAAAGAAGCTGAATTCTGCAAATTGCTGCTTTTGCTCTTGAAATGATGTCATCAGGTGGGTGTTTTGGTGTAATACACTGAAAACCAGAGCAGAAATGCTGAAATATTCCCATGATATGCATGGTCTCTGCACCAAACCACCATGTCTCAGCCTAAGTACGTCTGCCGCTTGTTCTTTTGTACTGCCAGCTGATTGTGGAAGTACAGTATAAAAACCATCTTTATGGAGAGATCTTTCTGGTTTAGGCTTAGTCTAAGTGTCTCAAGTAGCCGGGGCTTTTGTTTGGGCCTAATCCATATGGTCTGATGGCTTTCCTCTCATCTCAAGATGAATGTGGTAGAAAATATAAATCAAAGAAACGTCCTTTGGCCTAGCCTTGCCTTGCCTTGCCTTATTTCCTTCTCATCCTGTTCTCTGTCCCAGCCTCTCTCACTAAGCCCTCGTCTGGCTGCATGTCTCTTCTTTCCTCTCTCCTTTTCTCAAACTCTCCTGCTTCCTGGCTTTCGTCTTTCAATTCCTCCATTTCAGTCCTGCAGCCCGGCACTACTTTTTCCTCTTGCCTCCCTTTGGTCTGCTCCCTTGGCTTTCTCCCTCTCTTCCATATCCTTCTTCCCGACTTGTCTCTTGGAGACTTTTGGCCACTTTGGACCCAAGTCTGGGCATGTTTTGGAAACTTTTCAGAGGCCTCGCTGGTGACAGGGGGGACAGCAGGCAGTGACAGGCCCGGGGCTGACAGGCTCCCCCTCCCCTAGCGGGCGCTCGGCTGCCACACCCAGCTGACGTAGAACCTTTGTCACAATGCCCGCTACCGTGGTGAGGATGCGGGCACTCTGCAGGTGACAGGGACCCAGCAGGACTTGCTGTCAGCTCAGCAATTGCTCAGTTCCCCAAAGAAGTTGAATTTTGCAAATTGCTGCTTTGCTCTTGAAATGATGTCATCAGGTGGGTGTTTTGGTGTAATACACTGAAAACCAGAGCAGAAATGCTGAAATATTCCCATGATATGCATGGTCTCTGCACCAAACCACCATGTCTCAGCCTAAGTATGTCTGCCGCTTGTTCTTTTGTACTGCCAGCTGATTGTGGAAGTACAGTATAAAAACCATCTTTATGGAGAGATCTTTCTGGTTTAGGCTTAGTCTAAGTGTCTCAAGTAGCCGGGGCTTTTGTTTGGGCCTAGTCCATAAGGTCTGATGGCTTTCCTCTCATCTCAAGATGAATGTGGTAGAAAATATAAATCAAAGAAACGTCCTTTGGCCTAGCCTTGCCTTGCCTTATTTCCTTCTCATCCTGTTCTCTGTCCCAGCCTCTCTCACTAAGCCCTCGTCTGGCTGCATGTCTCTTCTTTCCTCTCTCCTTTTCTCAAACTCTCCTGCTTCCTGACTTTCGTCTTTCAATTCCTCCATTTCAGTCCTGCAGCCCGGCACTACTTTTTTCTCTTACCTCCCTTGGGCCTGCTCCCTTGGCTTTCTCCCTCTCTTCCATATCCTTCTTCCCGACTTGTCTCTTGGAGACTTTTGGCCACTTTGGACCCAAGTCTGGGGATGTTTTGGAAACTTTTCAGAGGCCTCGCTGGTGACAGGGGGGACAGCAGGCAGTGACAGGCCCGGGGCTGACAGGCTCCCCCTCCCCTAGCGGGCGCTCGGCTGCCACACTCAGCTGACATAGATCCTTTGTCACAATGCCCGCTACCGTGGTGACGATGCGGGCACTCTGCAGGTGACAGGGACCCAGCAGGACTTGCTGTCAGCTCAGCAATTGCTCAGTTCCCCAAAGAAGCTGAATTCTGCAAATTGCTGCTTTTGCTCTTGAAATGATGTCATCAGGTGGGTGTTTTGGTGTAATACACTGAAAACCAGAGCAGAAATGCTGAAATATTCCCATGATATGCATGGTCTCTGCACCAAACCACCATGTCTCAGCCTAAGTACGTCTGCCGCTTGTTCTTTTGTACTGCCAGCTGATTGTGGAAGTACAGTATAAAAACCATCTTTATGGAGAGATCTTTCTGGTTTAGGCTTAGTCTAAGTGTCTCAAGTAGCCGGGGCTTTTGTTTGGTCCTAATCCATAACGTCTGATGGCTTTCCTCTCATCGCAAGATGAATGTGGTAGAAAATATAAATCAAAGAAACATCCTTTGGCCTAGCCTTGCCTTGCCTTGCCTTATTTCCTTCTCATCCTGTTCTCTGTCCCAGCCTCTCTCACTAACCCCTCGTCTGGCTGCATGTCTCTTCTTTCCTCTCTCCTTTTCTCAAACTCTCCTGCTTCCTGGCTTTCGTCTTTCAATTCCTCCATTTCAGTCCTGCAGCCCGGCACTACTTTTTCCTCTTGCCTCCCTTTGGCCTGCTCCCTTGGCTTTCTCCCTCTCTTCCATATCCTTCTTCCCGACATGTCTCTTGGAGACTTTTGGCCACTTTGGACCCAAGTCTGGGGATGTTTTGGAAACTTTTCAGAGGCCTCGCTGGTGACAGGGGGGACAGCAGGCAGTGACAGGCCCGGGGCTGACAGGCTCCCCCTCCCCTAGCGGGCGCTCGGCTGCCACACCCAGCTGACATAGATCCTTTGTCACAATGCCCGCTACCGTGGTGAGGATGCGAGCACTCTGCAGTTGACAGGGACCCAGCAGGACCTGCTGTCAGCTCAGCAATTGCTCAGTTCCCCAAAGAAGTTGAATTCTGCAAATTGCTGCTTTGCTCTTGAAATGATGTCATCAGGTGGGTGTTTTGGTGTAATACACTGAAAACCAGAGCAGAAATGCTGAAATATTCCCATGATATGCATGGTCTCTGCACCAAACCACCATGTCTCAGCCTAAGTATGTCTGCCGCTTGTTCTTTTGTACTGCCAGCTGATTGTGGAAGTACAGTATAAAAACCATCTTTATGGAGAGATCTTTCTGGTTTAGGCTTAGTCTAAGTGTCTCAAGTAGCTGGGGCTTTTGTTTGGGCCTAGTCCATAAGGTCTGATGGCTTTCCTCTCATCTCAAGATGAATGTGGTAGAAAATATAAATCAAAGAAACGTCCTTTGGCCTAGCCTTGCCTTGCCTTATTTCCTTCTCATCCTGTTCTCTGTCCCAGCCTCTCTCACTAAGCCCTCGTCTGGCTGCATGTCTCTTCTTTCCTCTCTCCTTTTCTCAAACTCTCCTGCTTCCTGGCTTTCGTCTTTCAATTCCTCCATTTCAGTCCTGACCCCCGGCACTACTTTTTCCTCTTGCCTCCCTTTGGCCTGCTCCCTTGGCTTTCTCCCTCTCTTCCATATCCTTCTTCCCGACTTGTCTCTTGGAGACTTTTGGCCACTTTGGACCCAAGTCTGGGCATGTTTTGGAAACTTTTCAGAGGCCTCGCTGGTGACACGGGGGACAGCAGGCAGTGACAGGCCCGGGGCTGACAGGCTCCCCCTCCCCTAGCGGGCGCTCGGCTGCCACACCCAGCTGACGTAGAACCTTTGTCACAATGACCGCTACCGTGGTGACGATGCGGGCACTCTGCAGGTGACAGGGACCCAGCAGGACTTGCTGTCAGCTCAGCAATTGCTCAGTTCCCCAAAGAAGCTGAATTCTGCAAATTGCTGCTTTTGCTCTTGAAATGATGTCATCAGGTGGGTGTTTTGGTGTAATACACTGAAAACCAGAGCAGAAATGCTGAAATATTCCCATGATATGCATGGTCTCTGCACCAAACCACCATGTCTCAGCCTAAGTATGTCTGCCGCTTGTTCTTTTGTACTGACAGAATATTGTGGAAGTACAGTATAAAAACCATCTTTATGGAGAGATCTTTCTGGTTTAGGCTTAGTCTAAGTGTCTCAAGTAGCCGGGGCTTTTGTTTGGGCCTAATCCATAACGTCTGATGGCTTTCCTCTCATCTCAAGATGAATGTGGTAGAAAATATAAATCAAAGAAACGTCCTTTGGCCTAGCCTTGCCTTGCCTTATTTCCTTCTCATCCTGTTCTCTGTCCCAGCCTCTCTCACTAACCCCTCGTCTGGCTGCATGTCTCTTCTTTCCTCTCTCCTTTTCTCAAACTCTCCTGCTTCCTGGCTTTCGTCTTTCAATTCCTCCATTTCAGTCCTGCAGCCCGGCACTACTTTTTCCTCTTGCCTCCCTTTGGCCTGCTCCCTTGGCTTTCTCCCTCTCTTCCATATCCTTCTTCCCGACATGTCTCTTGGAGACTTTTGGCCACTTTGGAGCCAAGTCTGGGGATGTTTTGGAAACTTTTCAGAGGCCTCGCTAGTGACAGGGGGGACAGCAGGCAGTGACAGGCCCGGGGCTGACAGGCTCCCCCTCCCCTAGCGGGCGCTCGGCTGCCACACCCAGCTGACATAGATCCTTTGTCACAATGCCCGCTACCGTGGTGAGGATGCGGGCACTCTGCAGGTGACAGGGACCCAGCAGGACTTGCTGTCAGCTCAGCAATTGCTCAGTTCCCCAAAGAAGTTGAATTTTGCAAATTGCTGCTTTGCTCTTGAAATGATGTCATCAGGTGGGTGTTTTGGTGTAATACACTGAAAACCAGAGCAGAAATGCTGAAATATTCCCATGATATGCATGGTCTCTGCACCAAACCACCATGTCTTAGCCTAAGTATGTCTGCCGCTTGTTCTTTTGTACTGCCAGCTGATTGTGGAAGTACAGTATAAAAACCATCTTTATGGAGAGATCTTTCTGGTTTAGGCTTAGTCTAAGTGTCTCAAGTAGCCGGGGCTTTTGTTTGGGCCTAATCCATATGGTCTGATGGCTTTCCTCTCATCTCAAGATGAATGTGGTAGAAAATATAAATCAAAGAAACGTCCTTTGGCCTAGCCTTGCCTTGCCTTGCCTTATTTCCTTCTCATCCTGTTCTCTGTCCCAGCCTCTCTCACTAACCCCTCGTCTGGCTGCATGTCTTATCTTTCCTCTCTCCTTTTCTCAAACTCTCCTGCTTCCTGGCTTTCGTCTTTCAATTCCTCCATTTCAGTCCTGCAGCCCGGCACTACTTTTTTCTCTTGCCTCCCTTTGGCCTGCTCCCCTGGCTTTCTCCCTCTCTTCCATATCCTTCTTCCCGACTTGTCTCTTGGAGACTTTTGGCCACTTTGGACCCAAGTCTGGGCATGTTTTGGAAACTTTTCAGAGGCCTCGCTGGTGACATGGGGGACAGCAGGCAGTGACAGGCCCGGGGCTGACAGGCTCCCCCTCCCCTAGTGGGCGCTCGGCTGCCACACCCAGCTGACGTAGAACCTTTGTCACAATGCCCGCTACCGTGGTGAGGATGCGGGCACTCTGCAGGTGACAGGGACCCAGCAGGACTTGCTGTCAGCTCAGCAATTGCTCAGTTCCCCAAAGAAGCTGAATTCTGCAAATTGCTGCTTTTGCTCTTGAAATGATGTCATCAGGTGGGTGTTTTGGTGTAATACACTGAAAACCAGAGAAGAAATGCTGAAATATTCCCATGATATGCATGGTCTCTGCACCAAACCACCATGTCTCAGCCTAAGTATGTCTGCCGCTTGTTCTTTTGTACTGACAGAAGATTGTGGAAGTACAGTATAAAAACCATCTTTATGGAGAGATCTTTCTGGTTTAGGCTTAGTCTAAGTGTCTCAAGTAGCCAGGGCTTTTGTTTGGGCCTAATCCATATGGTCTGATGGCTTTCCTCTCATCTCAAGATGAATGTGGTAGAAAATATAAATCAAAGAAACGTCCTTTGGCCTAGCCTTGCCTTGCCTTATTTCCTTCTCATCCTGTTCTCTGTCCCAGCCTCTCTCACTAAGCCCTCGTCTGGCTGCATGTCTCTTCTTTCCTCTCTCCTTTTCTCAAACTCTCCTGCTTCCTGGCTTTCGTCTTTCAATTCCTCCATTTCAGTCCTGCAGCCCGGCACTACTTTTTTCTCTTGCCTCCCTTGGGCCTGCTCCCTTGGCTTTCTCCCTCTCTTCCATATCCTTCTTCCCGACTTGTCTCTTGGAGACTTTTGGCCACTTTGGACCCAAGTCTGGGCATGTTTTGGAAACTTTTCAGAGGCCTCGCTGGTGACAGGGGGGACAGCAGGCAGTGACAGGCCCGGGGCTGACAGGCTCCCCCTCCCCTAGCGGGCGCTCGGCTGCCACACCCAGCTGACGTAGAACCTTTGTCACAATGCCCGCTACCATGGTGAGGATGCGGGCACTCTGCAGGTGACAGGGACCCAGCAGGACTTGCTGTCAGCTCAGCAATTGCTCAGTTCCCCAAAGAAGTTGAATTTTGCAAATTGCTGCTTTGCTCTTGAAATGATGTCATCAGGTGGGTGTTTTGGTGTAATACACTGAAAACCAGAGCAGAAATGCTGAAATATTCCCATGATATGCATGGTCTCTGCACCAAACCACCATGTCTCAGCCTAAGTATGTCTGCCGCTTGTTCTTTTGTACTGACAGAAGATTGTGGAAGTACAGTATAAAAACCATCTTTATGGAGAGATCTTTCTGGTTTAGGCTTAGTCTAAGTGTCTCAAGTAGCCGGGGCTTTTGTTTGGGCCTAATCCATATGGTCTGATGGCTTTCCTCTCATCTCAAGATGAATGTGGTAGAAAATATAAATCAAAGAAACGTCCTTTGGCCTAGCCTTGCCTTGCCTTGCCTTATTTCCTTCTCATCCTGTTCTCTGTCCCAGCCTCTCTCACTAACCCCTCGTCTGGCTGCATGTCTCTTCTTTCCTCTCTCCTTTTCTCAAACTCTCCTGCTTCCTGGCTTTCGTCTTTCAATTCCTCCATTTCAGTCCTGCAGCCCTGCACTACTTTTTCCTCTTGTCTCCCTTTGGTCTGCTCCCTTGGCTTTCTCCCTCTCTTCCATATCCTTCTTCCCGACTTGTCTCTTGGAGACTTTTGGCCACTTTGGACCCAAGTCTGGGCATGTTTTGGAAACTTTTCAGAGGCCTCGCTGGTGACACGGGGGACAGCAGGCAGTGACAGGCCCGGGGCTGACAGGCTCCCCCTCCCCTAGCGGGCGCTCGGCTGCCACACCCAGCTGACATAGATCCTTTGTCACAATGCCCGCTACCGTGGTGAGGATGCGGGCACTCTGCAGGTGACAGGGACCCAGCAGGACTTGCTGTCAGCTTAACAATTGCTCAGTTCCCCAAAGAAGCTGAATTCTGCAAATTGCTGCTTTTGCTCTTGAAATGATGTCATCAGGTGGGTGTTTTGGTGTAATACACTGAAAACCAGAGCAGAAATGCTGAAATATTCCCATGATATGCATGGTCTCTGCACCAAACCACCATGTCTCAGCCTAAGTATGTCTGCCGCTTGTTCTTTTGTACTGACAGAATATTGTGGAAGTACAGTATAAAAACCATCTTTATGGAGAGATCTTTCTGGTTTAGGCTTAGTCTAAGTGTCTCAAGTAGCCGGGGCTTTTGTTTGGGCCTAATCCATAAGGTCTGATGGCTTTCCTCTCATCTCAAGATGAATGTGGTAGAAAATATAAATCAAAGAAACGTCCTTTGGCCTAGCCTTGCCTTGCCTTATTTCCTTCTCATCCTGTTCTCTGTCCCAGCCTCTCTCACTAAGCCCTCGTCTGGCTGCATGTCTCTTCTTTCCTCTCTCCTTTTCTCAAACTCTCCTGCTTCCTGGCTTTCGTCTTTCAATTCCTCCATTTCAGTCCTGCAGCCCGGCACTACTTTTTCCTCTTGCCTCCCTTTGGCCTGCTCCCTTGGCTTTCTCCCTCTCTTCCATATCCTTCTTCCCGACATGTCTCTTGGAGACTTTTGGCCACTTTGGACCCAAGTCTGGGCATGTTTTGGAAACTTTTCAGAGGCCTCGCTGGTGACAGGGGGGACAGCAGGCAGTGACAGGCCCGGGGCTGACAGGCTCCCCCTCCCCTAGCGGGCGCTCGGCTGCCACACCCAGCTGACATAGATCCTTTGTCACAATGCCCGCTACCGTGGTGAGGATGCGGGCACTCTGCAGGTGACAGGGACCCAGCAGGACTTGCTGTCAGCTCAGCAATTGCTCAGTTCCCCAAAGAAGTTGAATTTTGCAAATTGCTGCTTTGCTCTTGAAATGATGTCATCAGGTGGGTGTTTTGGTGTAATACACTGAAAACCAGAGCAGAAATGCTGAAATATTCCCATGATATGCATGGTCTCTGCACCAAACCACCATGTCTTAGCCTAAGTATGTCTGCCGCTTGTTCTTTTGTACTGCCAGCTGATTGTGGAAGTACAGTATAAAAACCATCTTTATGGAGAGATCTTTGTGGTTTAGGCTTAGTCTAAGTGTCTCAAGTAGCCGGGGCTTTTGTTTGGGCCTAATCCATATGGTCTGATGGCTTTCCTCTCATCTCAAGATGAATGTGGTAGAAAATATAAATCAAAGAAACGTCCTTTGGCCTAGCCTTGCCTTGCCTTGCCTTATTTCCTTCTCATCCTGTTCTCTGTCCCAGCCTCTCTCACTAAGCCCTCGTCTGGCTGCATGTCTCTTCTTTCCTCTCTCCTTTTCTCAAACTCTCCTGCTTCCTGGCTTTCGTCTTTCAATTCCTCCATTTCAGTCCTGCAGCCCGGCACTACTTTTTTCTCTTGCCTCCCTTTGGCCTGCTCCCCTGGCTTTCTCCCTCTCTTCCATATCCTTCTTCCCGACTTGTCTCTTGGAGACTTTTGGCCACTTTGGACCCAAGTCTGGGCATGTTTTGGAAACTTTTCAGAGGCCTCGCTGGTGACATGGGGGACAGCAGGCAGTGACAGGCCCGGGGCTGACAGGCTCCCCCTCCCCTAGTGGGCGCTCGGCTGCCACACCCAGCTGACGTAGAACCTTTGTCACAATGCCCGCTACCGTGGTGAGGATGCGGGCACTCTGCAGGTGACAGGGACCCAGCAGGACTTGCTGTCAGCTCAGCAATTGCTCAGTTCCCCAAAGAAGCTGAATTCTGCAAATTGCTGCTTTTGCTCTTGAAATGATGTCATCAGGTGGGTGTTTTGGTGTAATACACTGAAAACCAGAGCAGAAATGCTGAAATATTCCCATGATATGCATGGTCTCTGCACCAAACCACCATGTCTCAGCCTAAGTATGTCTGCCGCTTGTTCTTTTGTACTGACAGAAGATTGTGGAAGTACAGTATAAAAACCATCTTTATGGAGAGATCTTTCTGGTTTAGGCTTAGTCTAAGTGTCTCAAGTAGCCGGGGCTTTTGTTTGGGCCTAATCCATATGGTCTGATGGCTTTCCTCTCATCTCAAGATGAATGTGGTAGAAAATATAAATCAAAGAAACGTCCTTTGGCCTAGCCTTGCCTTGCCTTGCCTTATTTCCTCCTCGTCCTGTTCTCTGTCCCAGCCTCTCTCACTAACCCCTCGTCTGGCTGCATGTCTCTTCTTTCCTCTCTCCTTTTCTCAAACTCTCCTGCTTCCTGGCTTTCGTCTTTCAATTCCTCCATTTCAGTCCTGCAGCCCGGCAAAACTTTTTCCTCTTGCCTCCCTTTGGCCTGCTCCCTTGGCTTTCTCCCTCTCTTCCATATCCTTCTTCCCGACATGTCTCTTGGAGACTTTTGGCCACTTTGGAGCCAAGTCTGGGGATGTTTTGGAAACTTTTCAGAGGCCTCGCTGGTGACAGGGGGGACAGCAGGCAGTGACAGGCCCGGGGCTGACAGGCTCCCCCTCCCCTAGCGGGCGCTCGGCTGCCACACCCAGCTGACATAGATCCTTTGTCACAATGCCCGCTACCGTGGTGAGGATGCGGGCACTCTGCAGGTGACAGGGACCCAGCAGGACTTGCTGTCAGCTCAGCAATTGCTCAGTTCCCCAAAGAAGTTGAATTTTGCAAATTGCTGCTTTGCTCTTGAAATGATGTCATCAGGTGGGTGTTTTGGTGTAATACACTGAAAAGCAGAGCAGAAATGCTGAAATATTCCCATGATATGCATGGTCTCTGCACCAAACCACCATGACTCAGCCTAAGTATGTCTGCCGCTTGTTCTTTTGTACTGCCAGCTGATTGTGGAAGTACAGTATAAAAACCATCTTTATGGAGAGATCTTTCTGGTTTAGGCTTAGTCTAAGTGTCTCAAGTAGCCGGGGCTTTTGTTTGGGCCTAATCCATATGGTCTGATGGCTTTCCTCTCATCTCAAGATGAATGTGGTAGAAAATATAAATCAAAGAAACGTCCTTTGGCCTAGCCTTGCCTTGCCTTGCCTTATTTCCTTCTCATCCTGTTCTCTGTCCCAGCCTCTCTCACTAACCCCTCGTCTGGCTGCATGTCTCTTCTTTCCTCTCTCCTTTTCTCAAACTCTCCTGCTTCCTGGCTTTCGTCTTTCAATTCCTCCATTTCATTCCTGCAGCCCGGCACTACTTTTTCCTCTTGCCTCCCTTTGGCCTGCTCCCTTGGCTTTCTCCCTCTCTTCCATATCCTTCTTCCCGACATGTCTCTTGGAGACTTTTGGCCACTTTGGAGCCAAGTCTGGGGATGTTTTGGAAACTTTTCAGAGGCCTCGCTGGTGACAGGGGGGACAGCAGGCAGTGACAGGCCCGGGGCTGACAGGCTCCCCCTCCCCTAGCGGGCGCTCGGCTGCCACACCCAGCTGACATAGATCCTTTGTCACAATGCCCGCTACCGTGGTGAGGATGCGGGCACTCTGCAGGTGACAGGGACCCAGCAGGACTTGCTGTCAGCTCAACAATTACTCAGTTCCCCAAAGAAGTTGAATTTTGCAAATTGCTGCTTTGCTCTTAAAATGATGTCATCAGGTGGGTGTTTTGGTGTAATACACTGAAAACCAGAGCAGAAATGCTGAAATATTCCCATGATATGCATGGTCTCTGCACCAAACCACCATGACTCAGCCTAAGTACATCTTCCGCTTGTTCTTTTGTACTGCCAGCTGATTGTGGAAGTACAGTATAAAAACCATCTTTATGGAGAGATCTTCTGGTTTAGGCTTAGTCTATGTGTCTCTAGTAGCCGGGGCTTTTGTTTGGGCCTAATCCATAAGGTCTGATGGCTTTCCTCCTCATCTCAAGATGAATGTGGTAGAAAATATAAATCAAGGAAACCTCGTTTGGCCTAGCCTTGCCTTGCCTTGCCTTGCCGTATTTCCTTCTCATCCTGTTCTCTGTCCCAGCCTCTCTCACTAAGCCCTCGCCTGGCTGCATGTCTCTTCTTTCCTCTCTCCTTTTCTCAAACTCTCCTGCTTCCTGGCTTTCGTCTTTCAATTCCTCCATTTCAGTCCTGCAGCCCGGCACTACTTTTTCCTCTTGCCTCCCTTTGGCCTGCTCCCTTGGCTTTCTCCCTCTCTTCCATATCCTTCTTCCCGACTTGTCTCTTGGAGACTTTTGACCACTTTGGACCCAAGTCTGGGGATGTTTTGAAACTTTTCAGAGGCCTCGCTTGTGACAGGGGGGACAGCAGGCAGTGACAGGCCCGGGGCTGACAGGCTCCCCCTCCCCTAGCGGGCGCTCGGCTGCCACACCCAGCTGACATAGAACCTTTGTCACAATGCCCGCTACCGTGGTGAGGATGCGGGCACTCTGCAGGTGACAGGGACCCAGCAGGACTTGCTGTCAGCTCAGCAATTGCTCAGTTCCTCAAAGAAGCTGAATTCTGCAAATTGCTGCTTTTGCTCTTGAAATGATGTCATCAGGTGGGTGTTTTGGTGTAATACACTGAAAACCAGAGCAGAAATGCTGAAATATTCCCATGATATGCATGGTCTCTGCACCAAACCACCATGTCTCAGCCTAAGTATGTCTGCCGCTTGTTCTTTTGTACTGCCAGCTGATTGTGGAAGTACAGTATAAAAACCATCTTTATGGAGAGATCTTTCTGGTTTAGGCTTAGTCTAAGTGTCTCAAGTAGCCGGGGCTTTTGTTTGGGCCTAATCCATATGGTCTGATGGCTTTCCTCTCATCTTAAGATGAATGTGGTAGAAAATATAAATCAAAGAAACGTCCTTTGGCCTAGCCTTGCCTTGCCTTATTTCCTTCTCATCCTGTTCTCTGTCCCAGCCTCTCTCACTAAGCCCTCGTCTGGCTGCATGTCTCTTCTTTCCTCTCTCCTTTTCTCAAACTCTCCTGCTTCCTGGCTTTCGTCTTTCAATTCCTCCATTTCAGTCCTGCAGCCCGGCACTACTGTTTTCTCTTGCCTCCCTTTGGCCTGCTCCCTTGGCTTTCTCCCTCTCTTCCATATCCTTCTTCCCGACTTGTCTCTTGGAGACTTTCGGCCACTTTGGACCCAAGTCTGGGCATGTTTTGGAAACTTTTCAGAGGCCTCGCTGGTGACACGGGGGGACAGCAGGCAGTGAAAGGCCCGGGGCTGACAGGCTCCCCCTCCCCTAGCGGGCGCTCGGCTCCCACACCCAGCTGACGTAGAACCTTTGTCACAATGCCCGCTACCATGGTGAGGATGCGGGCACTCTGCAGGTGACAGGGACCCAGCAGGACTTGCTGTCAGCTCAGCAATTGCTCAGTTCCCCAAAGAAGCTGAATTCTGCAAATTGCTGCTTTTGCTCTTGAAATGATGTCATCAGGTGGGTGTTTTGGTGTAATACACTGAAAACCAGAGCAGAAATGCTGAAATATTCCCATGATATGCATGGTCTCTGCACCAAACCACCATGACTCAGCCTAAGTACATCTTCCGCTTGTTCTTTTGTACTGCCAGCTGATTGTGGAAGTACAGTATAAAAACCATCTTTATGGAGAGATCTTCTGGTTTAGGCTTAGTCTATGTGTCTCTAGTAGCCGGGGCTTTTGTTTGGGCCTAATCCATAAGGTCTGATGGCTTTCCTCCTCATCTCAAGATGAATGTGGTAGAAAATATAAATCAAGGAAACCTCGTTTGGCCTAGCCTTGCCTTGCCTTGCCTTGCCTTATTTCCTTCTCATCCTGTTCTCTGTCCCAGCCTCTCTCACTAAGTCCTCGTCTGGCTGCATGTCTCTTCTTTCCTCTCTCCTTTTCTCAAACTCTCCTGCTTCCTGGCTTTCGTCTTTCAATTCCTCCATTTCATTCCTGCAGCCCGGCACTACTTTTTCCTCTTGCCTCCCTTTGGCCTGCTCCCTTGGCTTTCTCCCTCTCTTCCATATTCTTCTTCCCGACTTGTCTCTTGGAGACTTTTGGCCACTTTGGACCCAAGTCTGGGCATGTTTTGGAAACTTTTCAGAGGCCTCGCTGGTGACAGGGGGGACAGCAGGCAGTGACAGGCCCGGGGCTGACAGGCTCCCCCTCCCCTAGCGGGCGCTCGGCTGCCACACCCAGCTGACATAGAACCTTTGTCACAATGCCCGCTACTGTGGTGAGGATGCGGGCACTCTGCAGGTGACAGGGACCCAGCAGGACTTGCTGTCAGCTCAGCAATTGCTCAGTTCCCCAAAGAAGCTGAATTCTGCAAATTGCTGCTTTTGCTCTTGAAATGATGTCATCAGGTGGGTGTTTTGGTGTAATATACTGAAAACCAGAGCAGAAATGCTGAACTATTCCCATGATATGCATGGTCTCTGCACCAAACCACCATGTCTCAGCCTAAGTATGTCTGCCGCTTGTTCTTTTGTACTGCCAGCTGATTGTGGAAGTACAGTATAAAAACCATCTTTATGGAGAGATCTTTCTGGTTTAGGCTTAGTCTAAGTGTCTCAAGTAGCCGGGGCTTTTGTTTGGGCCTAATCCATAAGGTCTGATGGCTTTCCTCCTCATCTCAAGATGAATGTGGTAGAAAATATAAATCAAGGAAACCTCTTTTGGCCTAGCCTTGCCTTGCCTTGCCTTATTTCCTTCTCATCCTGTTCTCTGTCCCAGCCTCTCTCACTAAGCCCTCGTCTGGCTGCATGTCTCTTCTTTCCTCTCTCCTTTTCTCAAACTCTCCTGCTTCCTGGCTTTCCTCTTTCAATTCCTCCATTTCAGTCCTGCAGCCCGGCACTACTGTTTTCTCTTGCCTCCCTTTGGCCTGCTCCCTTGGCTTTCTCCCTCTCTTCCATATCCTTTTCCCGACTTGTCTCTTGGAGACTTTTGGCCACTTTGGAGCCAGGTCTGGGGATGTTTTGGAAACTTTTCAGAGGCCTCGCTGGTGACAGGGGGGACAGCAGACAGTGACAGGCCTGGGGCTGACCGGCTCCCCCTCCCCTAGCGGGCGTTCGGCTGCCATACCCAGCTGACATAGAACCTTTGTCACAATGCCCGCTACTGTGGTGAGGATGCGGGCACTCCGCAGGTGACAGGGACCCAGCAGGACTTGCTGTCAGCTCAGCAATTGCTCAGTTCCCCAAAGAAGTTGAATTTTGCAAATTGCTGCTTTGCTCTTGAAATGATGTCATCAGGTGGGTGTTTTGGTGTAATACACTGAAAACCAGAGCAGAAATGCTGAAATATTCCCATGATATGCATGGTCTCTGCACCAAACCACCATGACTCAGCCTAAGTACATCTGCCGCTTGTTCTTTTGTACTGCCAGCTGATTGTGGAAGTACAGTATAAAAACCATCTTTATGGTAAGATCTTTGTGGTTTAGACTTAGTCTAAGTGTCTCAAGTAGCCGGGGCTTTTGTTTGGGCCTAATCCATAAGGTCTGATGGCTTTCCTCCTCATCTCAAGATGAATGTGGTAGAAAATATAAATCAAGGAAACCTCGTTTGGCCTAGCCTTGCCTTGCCTTGCCTTGCCTTATTTCCTTCTCATCTTGTTCTCCGTCCCAGCCTCTCTCACTAACCCCTCGTCTGGCTGCATGTCTCTTCTTTCCTCTCTCCTTTTCTCAAACTCTCCTGCTTCCTGGCTTTCCTCTTTCAATTCCTCCATTTCAGTCCTGCAGCCCGGCACTACTTTTTTCTCTTGCCTCCCTTTGGCCTGCTCCCTTGGCTTTCTCCCTCTCTTCCATATCCTTCTTCCCGACTTGTCTCTTGGAGACTTTTGGCCACTTTGGACCCAAGTCTGGGCATGTTTTGGAAACTTTTCAGAGGCCTCGCTGGTGACACGGGGGACAGCAGGCAGTGACAGGCCCGGGGCTGACAGGTTCCCCCTCCCCTAGCGGGCGCTCGGCTGCCACACCCAGCTGACGTAGAACCTTTGTCACAATGCCCGCTACCGTGGTGAGGATGCGGGTACTCTGAGGTGACAGGGACCCAGCAGGACTTGCTGTCAGCTCAGCAATTGCTCAGTTCCCCAGAGAAGCTGAATTCTGCAAATTGCTGCTTTTGCTCTTGAAATGATGTCATCAGGTGGGTGTTTTGGTGTAATACACTGAAAACCAGAGCAGAAATCATGAAATATTCCCATGATATGCATGGTCTCTGCACCAAACCACCATGTCTCAGCCTAAGTATGTCTGCTGCTTGTTCTTTTGTACTGCCAGCTGATTGTGGAAGTACAGTATAAAAACCATCTTTATGGAAGGATCTTTCTGGTTTAGGCTCAGTCTAAGTGTCTCAAGTAGCCGGGGCTTTTGTTTGGGCCTAATCCATAAGGTCTGATGGCTTTCCTCCTCATCTCAAGATGAATGTGGTAGAAAATATAAATCAAGGAAACCTCGTTTGGCCTAGCCTTGCCTTGCCTTGCCTTATTTCCTTTTCATACTGTTCTCTGTCCCAGCCTCTCTCACTAAGCCCTCGTCTGGCTGCATGTCTCTTCTTTCCTCTCTCCTTTTCTCAAACTCTCCTGCTTCCTGGCTTTCGTCTTTCAATTCCTCCATTTCAGTCCTGCAGCCCGGCACTACTTTTTCCTCTTGCCTCCCTTTGGCCTGCTCCCTTGGCTTTCTCCCTCTCTTCCATATCCTTCTTCCCGACTTGTCTCTTGGAGACTTTTGGCCACTTTGCACCCAAGTCTGGCGATGTTTTGGTAACTGTTCAGAGGCCTCGCTGGTGACACGGGGGACAGCAGGCAGTGACAGGCCCGGGGCTGACAGGCTCCCCCTCCCCTAGCGGGCGCTCGGCTGCCACACCCAGCTGACGTAGAACCTTTGTCACAATGCCCGCTACCGTGGTGAGGATGCGGGCACTCTGCAGGTGACAGGGACCCAGCAGGACTTGCTGTCAGCTCAGCAATTGCTCAGTTCCCCAAAGAAGCTGAATTCTGCAAATTGCTGCTTTTGCTCTTGAAATGATGTCATCAGGTGAGTGTTTTGGTGTAATACACTGAAAACCAGAGCAGAAATGCTGAAATATTCCCATGATAAGCATGGTCTCTGCACCAAACCACCATGACTCAGCCTAAGTATGTCTGCCGCTTGTTCTTTTGTACTGCCAGCTGATTGTGGAAGTACAGTATAAAAACCATCTTTTTGGAGAGATCTTTCTGGTTTAGACTTAGTCTAAGTGTCTCAAGTAGCCGGGGCTTTTGTTTGGGCCTAATCCATAACGTCTGATGGCTTTCCTCCTCATCTCAAGATGAATGTGGTAGAAAATATAAATCAAGGAAACCTCGTTTGGCCTAGCCTTGCCTTGCCTTGCCTTATTTCCTTCTCATCCTGTTCTCTGTCCCAGCCTCTCTCACTAAGTCCTCGTCTGCCTGCATGGCTCTTCTTTCCTCTCTCCTTTTCTCAAACTCTCCTGCTTCCTGGCTTTCGTCTTTCAATTCCTCCATTTCAGTCCTGCAGCCCGGCACTACTGTTTTCTCTTGCCTCCCTTTGGCCTGCTCCCTTGGCTTTCTCCCTCTCTTCCATATCCTTTTCCCGACTTGTCTCTTGGAGACTTTTGGCCACTTTGGAGCCAAGTCTGGGGATGTTTTGGAAACTTTTCAGAGGCCTCGCTGGTGACAGGGGGGACAGCAGGCAGTGACAGGCCCGGGGCTGACAGGCTTCCCCTCCCCTAGCGGGCGTTCGGCTGCCATACCCAGCTGACATAGAACCTTTGTCACAATGCCCGCTACTGTGGTGAGGATGCGGGCACTCTGCAGGTGACAGGGACCCAGCAGGACTTGCTGTCAGCTCAGCCATTGCTCAGTTCCCCAAAGAAGTTGAATTTTGCAAATTGCTGCTTTGCTCTTGAAATGATGTCATCAGGTGGGTGTTTTGGTGATAATACACTGAAAACCAGAGCAGAAATGCTGAAATATTCCCATGATATGCATGGTCTCTGCACCAAACCACCATGTCTCAGTCTAAGTATGTCTGCCGCTTGTTCTTTTGTACTGCCAGCTGATTGTGGAAGTACAGTATAAAAACCATCTTTATGGAAGGATCTTTCTGGTTTAGGCTCAGTCTAAGTTTCTCAAGTAGCCGGGGCTTTTGTTTGGGCCTAATCCATAAGGTCTGATGGCTTTCCTCCTCATCTCAAGATGAATGTGGTAGAAAATATAAATCAAAGAAACATCCTTTGGCCTAGCCTTGCCTTGCCTTGCCTTATTTCCTTTTCATACTGTTCTCTGTCCCAGCCTCTCTCACTAAGCCCTCGTCTGGCTGCATGTCTCTTCTTTCCTCTCTCCTTTTCTCAAACTCTCCTGCTTCCTGGCTTTCGTCTTTCAATTCCTCCATTTCATTCCTGCAGCCCGGCACTACTTTTTCCTATTGCCTCCCTTTGGCCTGCTCCCTTGGCTTTCTCCCTCTGTTCCATATCCTTCTTCCCGACTTGTCTTTTGGAGACTTTTGGCCACTTTGCACCCAAGTCTGGCGATGTTTTGGTAACTGTTCAGAGGCCTCGCTGGTGACACGGGGGACAGCAGGCAGTGACAGGCCCGGGGCTGACAGGCTCCCCCTCCCCTAGCGGGCGCTCGGCTGCCACACCCAGCTGACATAGAACCTTTGTCACAATGCCCGCTACCGTGGTGAGGATGCGGGCACTCTGCAGGTGACAGGGACCCAGCAGGACTTGCTGTCAGCTCAGCAATTGCTCAGTTCCCCAAAGAAGCTGAATTCTGCAAATTGCTGCTTTTGCTCTTGAAATGATGTCATCAGGTGAGTGTTTTGGTGTAATACACTGAAAACCAGAGCAGAAATGCTGAAATATTCCCATGATAAGCATGGTCTCTGCACCAAACCACCATGTCTCAGCCTAAGTATGTCTGCCGCTTGTTCTTTTGTACTGCCAGCTGATTGTGGAAGTACAGTATAAAAACCATCTTTATGGAGAGATCTTTCTGGTTTAGGCTTAGTCTAAGTGTCTCAAGTAGCCGGGGCTTTTGTTTGGGCCTAATCCATAACGTCTGATGGCTTTCCTCCTCATCTCAAGATGAATGTGGTAGAAAATATAAATCAAGGAAACCTCTTTTGGCCTAGCCTTGCCTTGCCTTGCCTTATTTCCTTCTCATCCTGTTCTCTGTCCCAGCCTCTCTCACTAAGCCCTCGTCTGGCTGCATGTCTCTTCTTTCCTCTCTCCTTTTCTCAAACTCTCCTGCTTCCTGGCTTTCCTCTTTCAATTCCTCCATTTCAGTCCTGCAACCCGGCACTACTGTTTTCTCTTGCCTCCCTTTGGCCTGCTCCCTTGGCTTTCTCCCTCTCTTCCATATCTTTTTGCCGACTTGTCTCTTGGAGAAATTTGGCCACTTTGGAGCCAAGTCTGGGGATGTTTTGGAAACTTTTCAGAGGCCTCGCTGGTGACAGGGGGGACAGCAGGCAGTGACAGGCCTGGAGCTGACAGGCTCCCCCTCCCCTAGCGGGCGTTCGGCTGCCATACCCAGCTGACATAGAACCTTTGTCACAATGCCCGCTACTGTGGTGAGGATGCGGGCACTCTGCAGGTGACAGGGACCCAGCAGGACTTGCTGTCAGCTCAGCAATTGCTCAGTTCCCCAAAGAAGTTGAATTCTGCAAATTGCTGCTTTGCTCTTGAAATGATGTCATCAGGTGGGTGTTTTGGTGTAATACACTGAAAACCAGAGCAGAAATGCTGAAATATTCCCATGATATGCATGGTCTCTGCACCAAACCACCATGACTCAGCCTAAGTACATCTGCCGCTTGTTCTTTTGTACTGCCAGCTGATTGTGGAAGTACAGTATAAAAACCATCCTTATGGTAAGATCTTTGTGGTTTAGACTTAGTCTAAGTGTCTCAAGTAGCCGGGGCTTTTGTTTGGGCCTAATCCATATGGTCTGATGGCTTTCCTCATCATCTCAAGATGAATGTGGTAGAAAATATGAATCAAGGAAAACTCGTTTGGCCTAGCCTTGCCTTGCCTTGCCTTATTTCCTTCTCATCCTGTTCTCTGTCCCAGCCTCTCTCACTAAGCCCTCGTCTGGCTGCATGTCTCTTCTTTCCTCTCTCCTTTTCTCAAACTCTCCTGCTTCCTGGCTTTCGTCTTTCAATTCCTCCATTTCAGTCCTGCAGCCCGGCACTACTTTTTTCTCTTGCCTCCCTTTGGCCTGCTCCCTTGGCTTTCTCCCTCTCTTCCATATCCTTCTTCTCGACTTGTCTCTTGGAGACTTTTGGCCACTTTGGACCCAAGTCTGGGCATGTTTTGGAAGCTTTTCAGAGGCCTCGCTGGTGACACGGGGGACAGCAGGCAGTGACAGGCCCGGGGCTGACAGGCTCCCCCTCCCCTAGCGGGCGCTCGGCTGCCACACCCAGCTGACGTAGAACCTTTGTCACAATGCCCGCCACCGTGGTGAGGATGCGGGCACTCTGCAGGTGACAGGGACCCAGCAGGACTTGCTGTCAGCTCAGCAATTGCTCAGTTCCCCAAAGAAGCTGAATTTTGCAAATTGCTGCTTTTGCTCTTGAAATGATGTCATCAGGTGGGTGTTTTGGTGTAATACACTGAAAACCAGAGCAGAAATTCTGAAATATTCCCATGATATGCATGGTCTCTGCACCAAACCACAATGACTCAGCCTAAGTACATCTGCCGCTTGTTCTTTTGTACTGCCAGCTGATTGTGGAAGTACAGTATAAAAACCATCTTTATGGTAAGATCTTTGTGGTTTAGACTTAGTCTAAGTGTCTCAAGTAGCCGGGGCTTTTGTTTGGGCCTAATCCATAAGGTCTGATGGCTTTCCTCCTCATCTCAAGATGAATGTGGTAGAAAATATAAATCAAGAAAACCTCGTTTGGCCTAGCCTTGCCTTGCCTTGCCTTATTTCCTTCTCATCCTGTTCTCTGTCCCAGCCTCTCTCACTAAGCCTTCGTCTGACTGCATGTCTCTTCTTTCCTCTCTCCTTTTCTCAAACTCTCCTGCTTCCTGGCTTTCGTCTTTCAATTCCTCCATTTCAGTCCTGCAGCCCGGCACTACTGTTTTCTCTTGCATCCCTTTGGCCTGCTCCCTTGGCTTTCTCCCTCTCTTCCATATCCTTTTCCCGACTTGTCTCTTGGAGACTTTTGGCCACTTTGGAGCCAAGTCTGGGGATGTTTTGGAAACTTTTCAGAGGCCTCGGTGGTGACAGGGGGGACAGCAGGCAGTGACAGGCCCGGGGCTGACAGGCTCCCCCTCCCCTAGCGGGCGCTCGGCTGCCACACCCAGCTGACGTAGAACCTTTGTCACAATGCCCGCTACCGTGGTGAGGATGCGGGCACTCTGCAGGTGACAGGGACCCAGCAGGACTTGCTGTCAGCTCAGCAATTGCTCAGTTCCCCAAAGAAGCTGAATTCTGCAAATTGCTGCTTTTGCTCTTGAAATGATGTCATCAGGTGGGTGTTTTGGTGTAATACACTGAAAACCAGAGCAGAAATGCTGAAATATTCCCATGATATGCATGGTCTCTGCACCAAACCACCATGACTCAGCCTAAGTATGTCTGCCGCTTGTTCTTTTGTACTGCCAGCTGATTGTGGAAGTACAGTATAAAAACCATCTTTATGGAGAGATCTTTCTGGTTTAGGCTTAGTCTAAGTGTCTCAAGTAGCTGGGGCTTTTGTTTGGGCCTAATCCATAACGTCTGATGGCTTTCCTCCTCATCTCAAGATGAATGTGGTAGAAAATATAAATCAAGGAAACCTCTTTTGGCCTAGCCTTGCCTTGCCTTGCCTTATTTCCTTCTCATCCTGTTCTCTGTCCCAGCCTCTCTCACTAAGCCCTCGTCTGGCTGCATGTCTCTTCTTTCCTCTCTCCTTTTCTCAAACTCTCCTGCTTCCTGGCTTTCGTCTTTCAATTCCTCCATTTCAGTCCTGCAGCCCGGCACTACTTTTTTCTCTTGCCTCCCTTTGGCCTGCTCCCTTGGCTTTCTCCCTCTCTTCCATATCCTTTTCCCGACTTGTCTCTTGGAGACTTTTGGCCACTTTGGAGCCAAGTCTGGGGATGTTTTGGAAACTTTTCAGAGGCCTCGCTGGTGACAGGGGGGACAACAGGCAGTGACAGGCCCGGGGCTGACAGTCTCCCCCTCCCCTAGCGGGCGTTCGGCTGCCATACCCAGCTGACAGAGAACCTTTGTCACAATGCCCGCTACCGTGGTGAGGATGCGGGCACTCTGCAGGTGACAGGGACCCAGCAGGACTTGCTGTCAGCTCAGCAATTGCTCAGTTCCCCAAAGAAGCTGAATTCTGCAAATTGCTGCTTTTGCTCTTGAAATGATGTCATCAGGTGGGTGTTTTGGTGTAATACACTGAGAACCAGAGCAGAAATGCTGAACTATTCCCATGATATGCATGGTCTCTGCACCAAACCACCATGTCTCAGCCTAAGTATGTCTGCCGCTTGTTCTTTTGTACTGCCAGCTGATTGTGGAAGTACAGTATAAAAACCATCTTTATGGAGAGATCTTTCTGGTTTAGGCTTAGTCTAAGTGTCTCAAGTAGCCGGGGCTTTTGTTTGGGCCTAATCCATAACGTCTGATGGCTTTCCTCTCATCTCAAGATGAATGTGGTAGAAAATATAAATCAAAGAAACGTCCTTTGGCCTAGCCTTGCCTTGCCTTATTTCCTTCTCATCCTGTTCTCTGTCCCAGCCTCTCTCACTAAGCCCTCGTCTGGCTGCATGTCTCTTCTTTCCTCTCTCCTTTTCTCAAACTCTCCTGCTTCCTGGCTTTCGTCTTTCAATTCCTCCATTTCAGTCCTGCAGCCCGGCACTACTGTTTTCTCTTGCCTCCCTTTGGCCTGCTCCCTTGGCTTTCTCCCTCTCTTCCATATCCTTTTCCCGACTTGTCTCTTGGAGACTTTTGGCCACTTTGGAGCCAGGTCTGGGGATGTTTTGGAAACTTTTCAGAGGCCTCGCTGGTGACAGGTGGGACAGCAGACAGTGACAGGCCTGGGGCTGACAGGCTCCCCCTCCCCTAGCGGGCGTTCGGCTGCCATACCCAGCTGACATAGAACCTTTGTCACAATGCCCGCTACTGTGGTGAGAATGCGGGCACTCTGCAGGTGACAGGGACCCAGCAGGACTTGCTGTCAGCTCAGCAATTGCTCAGTTCCCCAAAGAAGTTGAATTTTGCAAATTGCTGCTTTGCTCTTGAAATGATGTCATCAGGTGGGTGTTTTGGTGTAATACACTGAAAACCAGAGCAGAAATGCTGAAATATTCCCATGATATGCATGGTCTCTGCACCAAACCACCATGACTCAGCCTAAGTACATCTGCCGCTTGTTCTTTTGTACTGCCAGCTGATTGTGGAAGTACAGTATAAAAACCATCTTTATGGTAAGATCTTTGTGGTTTAGACTTAGTCTAAGTGTCTCAAGTAGCCGGGGCTTTTGTTTGGGCCTAATCCATAAGGTCTGATGGCTTTCCTCCTCATCTCAAGATGAATGTGGTAGAAAATATAAATCAAGGAAACCTCGTTTGGCCTAGCCTTGCCTTGCCTTGCCTTGCCTTATTTCCTTCTCATCTTGTTCTCTGTCCCAGCCTCTCTCACTAACCCCTCGTCTGGCTGCATGTCTCTTCTTTCCTCTCTCCTTTTCTCAAACTCTCCTGCTTCCTGGCTTCCGTCTTTCAATTCCTCCATTTCAGTCCTGCAGCCCGGCACTACTTTTTTCTCTTGCCTCCCTTTGGCCTGCTCCCTTGGCTTTCTCCCTCTCTTCCATATCCTTCTTCTCGACTTGTCTCTTGGAGACTTTTGGCCACTTTGGACCCAAGTCTGGGCATGTTTTGGAAACTTTTAAGAGGCCTCGCTGGTGACACGGGGGACAGCAGGCAGTGACAGGCCCGGGGCTGACAGGCTCCCCCTCCCCTAGCGGGCGCTCGGCTGCCACACCCAGCTGACGTAGAACCTTTGTCACAATGCCCGCTACCGTGGTGAGGATGCGGGCACTCTGCAGGTGACAGGGACCCAGCAGGACTTGCTGTCAGCTCAGCAATTGCTCAGTTCCCAAAGAAGATGAATTCTGCAAATTGCTGCTTTTGCTCTTGAAATGATGTCATCAGGTGGGTGTTTTGGTGTAATACACTGAAAAGCAGAGCAGAAATGCTGAAATATTCCCATGATATGCATGGTCTCTGCACCAAACCACCATGACTCAGCCTAAGTATGTCTGCCGCTTGTTCTTTTGTACTGCCAGCTGATTGTGGAAGTACAGTATAAAAACCATCTTTACGGTAAGATCTTTGTGGTTTAGACTTAGTCTAAGTGTCTCAAGTAGCCGGGGCTTTTGTTTGGGCCTAATCCATAAGGTCTGATGGCTTTCCTCCCCATCTCAAGATGAATGTGGTAGAAAATATAAATCAAGGAAACCTCTTTTGGCCTAGCCTTGCCTTGCCTTGCCTTATTTCCTTCTCATCCTGTTCTCTGTCCCAGCCTCTCTCACTAAGCCCTCGTCTGGCTGCATGTCTCTTCTTTCCTCTCTCCTTTTCTCAAACTCTCCTGCTTCCTGGCTTTCCTCTTTCAATTCCTCCATTTCAGTCCTGCAGCCCGGCACTACTGTTTTCTCTTGCCTCCCTTTGGCCTGCTCCCTTGGCTTTCTCCCTCTCTTCCATATCCTTTTCCCGACTTGTCTCTTGGAGACTTTTGGCCACTTTGGAGCCAAGTCTGGGGATGTTTTGGAAACTTTTCAGAGGCCTCGCTGGTGACAGGGGGGACAGCAGGCAGTGACAGGCCCGGGGCCACCAGGCTCCCCCTCCCATAGCGGGCGTTCGGCTGCCATACCCAGCTGACATAGAACCTTTGTCACAATGCCCGCTACTGTGGTGAGGATGCGGGCACTCTGCAGGTGATAGGGACCCAGCAGGACTTGCTGTCAGCTCAGCAATTGCTCAGTTCCCCAAAAAAGTTGAATTTTGCAAATTGCTGCTTTGCTCTTGAAATGATGTCATCAGGTGGGTGTTTTGGTGTAATACACTGAAAACCAGAGCAGAAATTCTGAAATATTCCCATGATATGTATGGTCTCTGCACCAAACCATAATGACTCAGCCTAAGTACATCTGCCGCTTGTTCTTTTGTACTGCCAGCTGATTGTGGAAGTACAGTATAAAAACCATCTTTATGGTAAGATCTTTGTGGTTTAGACTTAGTCTAAGTGTCTCAAGTAGCCGGGGCTTTTGTTTGGGCCTAATCCATAAGGTCTGATGGCTTTCCTCCTCATCTCAAGATGAATGTGGTAGAAAATATAAATCAAGGAAACGTCGTTTGGCCTAGCCTTGCCTTGCCTTGCCTTATTTCCTTCTCATCCTGTTCTCTGTCCCAGCCTCTCTCACTAAGCCTTCGTCTGACTGCATGTCTCGTCTTTCCTCTCTCCTTTTCTCAAACTCTCCTGCTTCCTGGCTTTCGTCTTTCAATTCCTCCATTTCAGTCCTGCAGCCCCTCACTACTTTTTTCTCTTGCCTCCCTTTGGCCTGCTCCCTTGGCTTTCTCCCTCTCTTCCATATCCTTCTTCCCGACTTGTCTCTTGGAGACTTTAGGCCACTTTGGACCCAAGTCTGGGCATGTTTTGGAAACTTTTCAGAGTCCTCGCTGGTGACACGGGGGACAGCAGGCAGTGACAGGCCCGGGGCTGACAGGCTCCCCCTCCCCTAGCGGGCGCTCGGCTGCCACACCCAGCTGACATCGAACCTTTGTCACAATGCCCGCTACTGTGGTGAGGATGCGGGCACTCCGCAGGTGACAGGGACCCAGCAGGACTTGCTGTCAGCTCAGCAATTGCTCAGTTCCCCAAAGAAGTTGAATTTTGCAAATTGCTGCTTTGCCCTTGAAATGATGTCATCAGGTGGGTGTTTTGGTGTAATACACTGAAAACCAGAGCAGAAATGCTGAAATATTCCCATGATATGCATGGTCTCTGCACCAAGCCACCATGACTCAGCCTAAGTACATCTGCCGCTTGTTCTTTTGTACTGCCAGCTGATTGTGAAAGTACAGTATAAAAACCATCTTTATGGTAAGATCTTTGTGGTTTAGACTTAGTCTAAGTGTCTCAAGTAGCCGGGGCTTTTGTTGGGGCCTAATCCATAACGTCTGATGGCTTTCTTCCTCATCACAAGATGAATGTGGAAGAAAATATAAATCAAGGAAACCTCGTTTGGCCTAGCCTTGCCTTGCCTTGCCTTGCCTTATTTCCTTCTCATCCTGTTCTCTGTCCCAGCCTCTCTCACTAAGCCCTCGTCTGGCTGCATGTCTCTTCTTTCCTCTCTCCTTTTCTCAAACTCTCCTGCTTCCTGGCTTTCGTCTTTCAATTCCTCCATTTCAGTCCTGCAGCCGGCACTACTGTTTTCTCTTGCCTCCCTTTGGCCTGCTCCCTTGGCTTTCTCCTTCTCTTCCATATCCTTTTCCCGACTTGCCTCTTGGAGACTTTTGGCCACTTTGGACCCAAGTCTGGGCATGTTTTGGAAACTTTTCAGAGGCCTCGCTGGTGACACGGGGGACAGCAGGCAGTGACAGGCCCGGGGCTGAGAGGCTCCCCCTCCCCTAGCGGGCGCTCCGCTGCCACACCCAGCTGACATAGAACCTTTGTCATAATGCCCGCTACCGTGGTGAGGATGCGGGCACTCTGCAGGTGACAGGGACCCAGCAGGACTTGCTGTCAGCTCAGCAATTGCTCAGTTCCCCAAAGAAGCTGAATTCTGCAAATTGCTGCTTTTGCTCTTGAAATGATGTCATCAGGTGGGTGTTTTGGTGTAATACACTGAAAACCAGAGCAGAAATGCTGAAATATTCCCATGATAAGCATGGTCTCTGCACCAAACCACCATGACTCAGCCTAAGTATGTCTGCCGCTTGTTCTTTTGTACTGCCAGCTGATTGTGGAAGTACAGTATAAAAACCATCTTTATGGAGAGATCTTTCTGGTTTAGGCTTAGTCTAAGTGTCTCAAGTAGCCGGGGCTTTTGTTTGGGCCTAATCCATAACGTCTGATGGCTTTCCTCTCATCTCAAGATTAATGTGGTAGAAAATATAAATCAAGGAAACGTCCTTTGGCCTAGCCTTGCCTTGCCTTGCCTTATTTCCTTCTCATCCTGTTCTCTGTCCCAGCCTCTCTCACTAAGCCCTCGTCTGGCTGCATGTCTCTTCTTTCCTCTCTCCTTTTCTCAAACTCTCCTGCTTCCTGGCTTTCGTCTTTCAATTCCTCCATTTCAGTCCTGCAGCCCGGCACTACTTTTTTCTCTTGCCTCCCTTTGGCCTGCTCCCTTGGCTTTCTCCCTCTCTTCCATATCCTTCTTCCCGACTTGCCTCTTGGAGACTTTTGGCCACTTTGGACCCAAGTCTGGGCATGTTTTGGAAACTTTTCAGAGGCCTCGCTGGTGACACGGGGGACAGCAGGCAGTGACAGGCCCGGGGCTGACAGGCTCCCCCTCCCCTAGCGGGCGCTCCGCTGCCACACCCAGCTGACATAGAACCTTTGTCACAATAACCGCTACCGTGGTGAGGATGCGGGCACTCTGCAGGTGACAGGGACCCAGCAGGACTTGCTGTCAGCTCAGCAATTGCTCAGTTCCCCAAAGAAGTTGAATTTTGCAAATTGCTGCTTTGCCCTTGAAATGATGTCATCAGGTGGGTGTTTTGGTGTAATACACTGAAAACCAGAGCAGAAATGCTGAAATATTCCCATGATATGCATGGTCTCTGCACCAAGCCACCATGACTCAGCCTAAGTACATCTGCCGCTTGTTCTTTTGTACTGCCAGTTGATTGTGAAAGTACAGTATAAAAACCATCTTTACAGTAAGATCTTTGTGGTTTAGACTTAGTCTAAGTGTCTCAAGTAGCCGGGGCTTTTGTTTGGGCCTAATCCATAAGGTCTGATGGCTTTCCTCCTCATCTCAAGATGAATGTGGTAGAAAATATAAATCAAGGAAACCTCGTTTGGCCTAGCCTTGCCTTGCCTTGCCTTGCCTTATTTCCTTCTCATCCTGTTCTCTGTCCCAGCCTCTCTCACTAACCCCTCGTCTGGCTGCATGTCTCTTCTTTCCTCTCTCCTTTTCTCAAACTCTCCTGCTTCCTGGCTTTCGTCTTTCAATTCCTCCATTTCAGTCCTGCAGCCCGGCACTACTTTTTCCTCTTGCCTCCCTTGGGCCTGCTCCCTTGGCTTTCTCCCTCTCTTCCATATCCTTCTTCCCCACTTGTCTCTTGGAGACTTTTGGCCACTTTGGACCCATGTCTGGGCATGTTTTGGAAACTTTTCAGAGGCCTCGCTGGTGACACGGGGGACAGCAGGCAGTGACAGGCCCGGGGCTGACAGGCTCCCCCTCCCCTAGCGGGCGCTCGGCTGCCACACCCAGCTGACGTAGAACCTTTGTCACAATGCCCGCTACCGTGGTGAGGATGCGGGCACTCTGCAGGTGACAGGGACCCAGCAGGACTTGCTGTCAGCTCAGCAATTGCTCAGTTCCCTAAGAAGCTGAATTCTGCAAATTGCTGCTTTTGCTCTTGAAATGATGTCATCAGGTGGGTGTTTTGGTGTAATACACTGAAAACCAGAGCAGAAATGCTGAAATATTCCCATGATAAGCATGGTCTCTGCACCAAACCAGCATGACTTAGCCTAAGTATGTCTGCCGCTTGTTCTTTTGTACTGCCAGCTGATTGTGGAAGTACAGTATAAAAACCATCTTTATGGAGAGATCTTTCTGGTTTAGGCTTAGTCTAAGTGTCTCAAGTAGCCGGGGCTTTTGTTTGGGCCTAATCCATAACGTCTGATGGCTTTCCTCTCATTTCAAGATGAATGTGGTAGAAAATATAAATCAAAAAAACGTCCTTTGGCCTAGCCTTGCCTTGCCTTGCCTTATTTCCTTCTCATCCTGTTCTCTGTCCCAGCCTCTCTCACTAAGCCCTCGTCTGGCTGCATGTCTCTTCTTTCCTCCCTCCTTTTCTCAAACTCTCCTGCTTCCTGGCTTTCCTCTTTCAATTCCTCCATTTCAGTCCTGCAGCCCGGCACTACTTTTTTCTCTTGCCTCATTTTGGCCTGCTCCCTTGGCTTTCTCCCTCTCTTCCATATCCTTCTTCCCGACTTGTCTCTTGGAGACTTTTGGCCACTTTGGACCCAAGTCTGGGCATGTTTTGGAAACTTTTCAGAGGCCTCGCTGGTGCCAGGGGGGACAGCAGGCAGTGACAGGCCCGGGGCTGACAGGCTTCCCCTCCCCTAGCGGGCGCTCGACTGCCACACCCAGCTGACGTAGAACCTTTGTCACAATGCCCGCTACCGTGGTGAGGATGCGGGTACTCTGAGGTGACAGGGACCCAGCAGGACTTGAAGTCAGCTCAGCAATTGCTCAGATCCCCAAAGAAGCTGAATTCTGCAAATTGCTGCTTTTGCTCTTGAAATGATGTCATCAGGTGGGTGTTTTGGTGTAATACACTGAAAACCAGAGCAGAAATGCTGAAATATTCCCATGATATGCATGGTCTCTGCACCAAACCACCATGTCTCAGCCTAAGTATGTCTGCCGCTTGTTCTTTTGTACTGCCAGCTGATTGTGGAAGTACAGTATAAAAACCATCTTTATGGAGAGATCTTTCTGGTTTAGGCTTAGTCTAAGTGTCTCAAGTAGCCGGGGCTTTTGTTTGGGCCTAATCCATAAGGTCTGATGGCTTTCCTCCTCATCTCAAGATGAATGTGGTAGAAAATATAAATCCAGGAAACCTCGTTTGGCCTAGCCTTGCCTTGCCTTGCCTTATTTCCTTCTCATCCTGTTCTCTGTCCCAGCCTCTCTCACTAAGCCCTCGTCTGGCTGCATGTCTCTTCTTTCCTCTCTCCTTTTCTCAAACTCTCCTGCTTCCTGGCTTTCCTCTTTTAATTCCTCCATTTCAGTCCTGCAGCCCGGCACTACTTTTTTCTCTTGCCTCCCTTTGGCCTGCTCCCTTGGCTTTTTCCCTCTGTTCCATATCCTTCTTCCCAACTTGTCTCTTGGAGACTTTTGGCCACTTTGGACCCAAGTCTGGGCATGTTTTGGAAACATTTCAGAGGCCTCGCTGGTGACACGGGGGACAGCAGGCAGTGACAGGCCCGGGGCTGACAGGCTCCCCCTCCCCTAGCGGGCGCTCGGCTGCCACACCCAGCTGACGTAGAACCTTTGTCACAATGCCCGCTACCGTGGTGAGGATGCGGGTACTCTGAGGTGACAGGGACCCAGCAGGACTTGCTGTCAGCTCAGCAATTGCTCAGTTCCCCAAAGAAGCTGAATTCTGCAAAATGCTGCTTTTGCTCTTGAAATGATGTCATTAGGTGGGTGTTTTGGTGTAATACACTGAAAACCAGAGCAGAAATGCTGAAATATTCCCATGATATGCATGGTCTCTGCACCAAACCACCATGTCTCAGCCTAAGTATGTCTGCCGCTTGTTCTTTTGTACTGCCAGCTGATTGTGGAAGTACAGTATAAAAACCATCTTTATGGAGAGATCTTTCTGGTTTAGGCTTAGTCTAAGTGTCTCAAGTAGCCGGGGCTTTTGTTTGGGCCTAATCCATATGGTCTGATGGGTTTCCTCTCATCTCAAGATGAATGTGGTAGAAAATATAAATCAAAGAAACGTCCTTTGGCCTAGCCTTGCCTTGCCTTACCTTGCCTTATTTCCTTCTCATCCTGTTCTCTGTCCCAGCCTCTCTCACTAACCCCTCGTCTGGCTGCATGTCTCTTCTTTACTCTCTCCTTTTCTCAAACTCTCCTGCTTCCTGGCTTTCGTCTTTCAATTCCTCCATTTCAGTCCTGCAGCCCCTCACTACTTTTTCCTCTTGCCTCCCTTGGGCCTGCTCCCTTGGCTTTCTCCCTCTCTTCCATATCCTTCTTCCCGACTTGTCTCTTGGAGACTTTTGGCCACTTTGGACCCAAGTCTGGGCATGTTTTGGAAACTTTTCAGAGGCCTCGCTGGTGACACGGGGGACAGCAGGCAGTGACAGGCCCGGGGCTGACAGGCTCCCCCTCCCCTAGCGGGCGCTCGGCTGCCACACCCAGCTGACGTAGAACCTTTGTCACAATGCCCGCTACCGTGGTGAGGATGCGGGTACTCTGCAGGTGACAGGGACCCAGCAGGACTTGCTGTCAGCTCAGCAATTGCTCAGTTCCCCAAAGAAGTTGAATTTTGCAAATTGCTGCTTTGCTCTTGAAATGATGTCATCAGGTGGGTGTTTTGGTGTAATACACTGAAAACCAGAGCAGAAATGCTGAAATATTCCCATGATATGCATGGTCTCTGCACCAAGCCACCATGACTCAGCCTAAGTACATCTGCCGCTTGTTCTTTTGTACTGCCAGCTGATTGTGGAAGTACAGTATAAAAACCATCTTTATGGTAAGATCTTTGTGGTTTAGACTTAGTCTAAGTGTCTCAAGTAGCCGGGGCTTTTTTTTGGGCCTAATCCATAAGGTCTGATGGCTTTCCTCCTCATCTCAAGATGAATGTGGTAGAAAATATAAATCCAGGAAACCTCGTTTGGCCTAGCCTTGCCTTGCCTTGCCTTATTTCCTTCTCATCCTGTTCTCTGTCCCAGCCTCTCTCACTAAGCCCTCGTCTGGCTGCATGTCTCTTCTTTCCTCTCTCCTTTTCTCAAACTCTCCTGCTTCCTGGCTTTCCTCTTTTAATTCCTCCATTTCAGTCCTGCAGCCCGGCACTACTTTTTTCTCTTGCCTCCCTTTGGCCTGCTCCCTTGGCTTTTTCCCTCTGTTCCATATCCTTCTTCCCAACTTGTCTCTTGGAGACTTTTGGCCACTTTGGACCCAAGTCTGGGCATGTTTTGGAAACTTTTCAGAGGCCTCGCTGGTGACACGGGGGACAGCAGGCAGTGACAGGCCCGGGGCTGACAGGCTCCCCCTCCCCTAGCGGGCGCTCGGCTGCCACACCCAGCTGACGTAGAACCTTTGTCACAATGCCCGCTACCGTGGTGAGGATGCGGGTACTCTGAGGTGACAGGGACCCAGCAGGACTTGCTGTCAGCTCAGCAATTGCTCAGTTCCCCAAAGAAGCTGAATTCTGCAAAATGCTGCTTTTGCTCTTGAAATGATGTCATCAGGTGGGTGTTTTGGTGTAATACACTGAAAACCAGAGCAGAAATGCTGAAATATTCCCATGATATGCATGGTCTCTGCACCAAACCACCATGTCTCAGCCTAAGTATGTCTGCCGCTTGTTCTTTTGTACTGCCAGCTGATTGTGGAAGTACAGTATAAAAACCATCTTTATGGAGAGATCTTTCTGGTTTAGGCTTAGTCTAAGCGTCTCAAGTAGCCGGGGCTTTTGTTTGGGCCTAATCCATATGGTCTGATGGGTTTCCTCTCATCTCAAGATGAATGTGGTAGAAAATATAAATCAAAGAAACGTCCTTTGGCCTAGCCTTGCCTTGCCTTACCTTGCCTTATTTCCTTCTCATCCTGTTCTCTGTCCCAGCCTCTCTCACTAACCCCTCGTCTGGCTGCATGTCTCTTCTTTCCTCTCTCCTTTTCTCAAACTCTCCTGCTTCCTGGCTTTCGTCTTTCAATTCCTCCATTTCAGTCCTGCAGCCCCTCACTACTTTTTCCTCTTGCCTCCCTTGGGCCTGCTCCCTTGGCTTTCTCCCTCTCTTCCATATCCTTCTTCCCGACTTGTCTCTTGGAGACTTTTGGCCACTTTGGACCCAAGTCTGGGCATGTTTTGGAAACTTTTCAGAGGCCTCGCTGGTGACACGGGGGACAGCAGGCAGTGACAGGCCCGGGGCTGACAGGCTCCCCCTCCCCTAGCGGGCGCTCGGCTGCCACACCCAGCTGACGTAGAACCTTTGTCACAATGCCCGCTACCGTGGTGAGGATGCGGGTACTCTGCAGGTGACAGGGACCCAGCAGGACTTGCTGTCAGCTCAGCAATTGCTCAGTTCCCCAAAGAAGTTGAATTTTGCAAATTGCTGCTTTGCTCTTGAAATGATGTCATCAGGTGGGTGTTTTGGTGTAATACACTGAAAACCAGAGCAGAAATGCTGAAATATTCCCATGATATGCATGGTCTCTGCACCAAGCCACCATGACTCAGCCTAAGTACATCTGCCGCTTGTTCTTTTGTACTGCCAGCTGATTGTGGAAGTACAGTATAAAAACCATCTTTATGGTAAGATCTTTGTGGTTTAGACTTAGTCTAAGTGTCTCAAGTAGCCGGGGCTTTTTTTTGGGCCTAATCCATAAGGTCTGATGGCTTTCCTCCTCATCTCAAGATGAATGTGGTAGAAAATATAAATCCAGGAAACCTCGTTTGGCCTAGCCTTGCCTTGCCTTGCCTTATTTCCTTCTCATCCTGTTCTCTGTCCCAGCCTCTCTCACTAAGCCCTCGTCTGGCTGCATGTCTCTTCTTTCCTCTCTCCTTTTCTCAAACTCTCCTGCTTCCTGGCTTTCCTCTTTTAATTCCTCCATTTCAGTCCTGCAGCCCGGCACTACTTTTTTCTCTTGCCTCCCTTTGGCCTGCTCCCTTGGCTTTTTCCCTCTGTTCCATATCCTTCTTCCCAACTTGTCTCTTGGAGACTTTTGGCCACTTTGGACCCAAGTCTGGGCATGTTTTGGAAACTTTTCAGAGGCCTCGCTGGTGACACGGGGGACAGCAGGCAGTGACAGGCCCGGGGCTGACAGGCTCCCCCTCCCCTAGCGGGCGCTCGGCTGCCACACCCAGCTGACGTAGAACCTTTGTCACAATGCCCGCTACCGTGGTGAGGATGCGGGTACTCTGAGGTGACAGGGACCCAGCAGGACTTGCTGTCAGCTCAGCAATTGCTCAGTTCCCCAAAGAAGCTGAATTCTGCAAAATGCTGCTTTTGCTCTTGAAATGATGTCATCAGGTGGGTGTTTTGGTGTAATACACTGAAAACCAGAGCAGAAATGCTGAAATATTCCCATGATATGCATGGTCTCTGCACCAAACCACCATGTCTCAGCCTAAGTATGTCTGCCGCTTGTTCTTTTGTACTGCCAGCTGATTGTGGAAGTACAGTATAAAAACCATCTTTATGGAGAGATCTTTCTGGTTTAGGCTTAGTCTAAGCGTCTCAAGTAGCCGGGGCTTTTGTTTGGGCCTAATCCATATGGTCTGATGGGTTTCCTCTCATCTGAAGATGAATGTGGTAGAAAATATAAATCAAAGAAACGTCCTTTGGCCTAGCCTTGCCTTGCCTTACCTTGCCTTATTTCCTTCTCATCCTGTTCTCTGTCCCAGCCTCTCTCACTAACCCCTCGTCTGGCTGCATGTCTCTTCTTTCCTCTCTCCTTTTCTCAAACTCTCCTGCTTCCTGGCTTTCGTCTTTCAATTCCTCCATTTCAGTCCTGCAGCCCCTCACTACTTTTTCCTCTTGCCTCCCTTGGGCCTGCTCCCTTGGCTTTCTCCCTCTCTTCCATATCCTTCTTCCCGACTTGTCTCTTGGAGACTTTTGGCCACTTTGGACCCAAGTCTGGGCATGTTTTGGAAACTTTTCAGAGGCCTCGCTGGTGACACGGGGGACAGCAGGCAGTGACAGGCCCGGGGCTGACAGGCTCCCCCTCCCCTAGCGGGCGCTCGGCTGCCACACCCAGCTGACGTAGAACCTTTGTCACAATGCCCGCTACCGTGGTGAGGATGCGGGTACTCTGCAGGTGACAGGGACCCAGCAGGACTTGCTGTCAGCTCAGCAATTGCTCAGTTCCCCAAAGAAGTTGAATTTTGCAAATTGCTGCTTTGCTCTTGAAATGATGTCATCAGGTGGGTGTTTTGGTGTAATACACTGAAAACCAGAGCAGAAATGCTGAAATATTCCCATGATATGCATGGTCTCTGCACCAAGCCACCATGACTCAGCCTAAGTACATCTGCCGCTTGTTCTTTTGTACTGCCAGCTGATTGTGGAAGTACAGTATAAAAACCATCTTTATGGTAAGATCTTTGTGGTTTAGACTTAGTCTAAGTGTCTCAAGTAGCCGGGGCTTTTTTTTGGGCCTAATCCATATGGTCTGATGGCTTTCCTCCTCATCTCAAGATGAATGTGGTAGAAAATATAAATCAAGGAAACCTCGTTTGGCCTAGCCTTGCCTTGCCTTGCCTTATTTCCTTCTCATCCTGTTCTCTGTCCCCCCTCTCTCACTAACCCCTCGTCTGGCTGCATGTCTCTTCTTTCCTCTCTCCTTTTCTCAAACTCTCCTGCTTCCTGGCTTTCGTCTTTCAATTCCTCCATTTCAGTCCTGCAGCCCGGGACTACTGTTTTCTCTTGCCTCCCTTTGGCCTGCTCCCTTGGCTTTCTCCCTCTCTTCCATATCCTTTTCCCGACTTGTTTCTTGGAGACTTTTGGCCACTTTGGAGCCAAGTCTGGGGATGTTTTGGAAACTTTTCAGAGGCCTCGCTGCTGACAGGGGGGACAGCAGGCAGTGACAGGCCCGGGGCTGACAGGCTCCCCCTCCCCTAGCGGGCGTTCGGCTGCCACACCCAGCTGACATAGAACCTTTGTCACAATGCCCGCTACCGTGGTGAGGATGCGGGCACTCTGCAGGTGACAGGGACCCAGCAGGACTTGCTGTCAGCTCAGAAATTGCTCGGTTCCCCAAAGAAGTTGAATTTTGCAAATTGCTGCTTTGCTCTTGAAATGATGTCATCAGGTGGGTGTTTTGGTGTAATACACTGAAAACCAGAGCAGAAATGCTGAAATATTCCCATGATATGCATGGTCTCTGCACCAAACCACCATGACTCAGCCTAAGTATGTCTGCCGCTTGTTCTTTTGTACTGCCAGCTGATTGTGAAAGTACAGTATAAAAACCATCTTTATGGTAAGATCTTTGTGGTTTAGACTTAGTCTAAGTGTCTCAAGTAGCCGGGGCTTTTGTTTGGGCCTAATCCATAACGTCTGATGGCTTTCCTCCTCATCTCAAGATGCATGTGGTAGAAAATATAAATCAAGGAAACCTCGTTTGGCCTAGCCTTGCCTTGCCTTGCCTTGCCTTATTTCCTTCTCATCTTGTTTTCTGTCCCAGCCTCTCTCACTAAGCCCTCGTCTGGCTGCATGTCTCTTCTTTGCTCTCTCCTTTTCTCAAACTCTCCTGCTTCCTGGCTTTCCTCTTTCAATTCCTCCATTTCAGTCCTGCAGCCCAGCACTACTGTTTTCTCTTGCCTCCCTTTGGCCTGCTCCCTTGGCTTTTTCCCTCTCTTCCATATCCTTCTTCCCGACTTGTCTCTTGGAGACTTTTGGCCACTTTGGACCCAAGTCTGGGCATGTTTTGGAAACTTTTCAGAGGCCTCGCTGGTGACACGGGGGACAGCAGGCAGTGACAGGTCCGGGGCTGACAGGCTCCCCCTCCCCTAGCGGGCGCTCGGCTGCCACACCCAGCTGACGTAGAACCTTTGTCACAATGCCCGCTACCGTGGTGAGGATGCGGGTACTCTGAGGTGACAGGGACCCAGCAGGACTTGCTGTCAGCTCAGCAATTGCTCGGTTCCCCAAAGAAGTTGAATTTTGCAAATTGCTGCTTTGCTCTTGAAATGATGTCATCAGGTGGGTGTTTTGGTGTAATACACTGAAAACCAGAGCAGAAATGCTGAAATATTCCCATGATATGCATGGTCTCTGCACCAAACCACCATGACTCAGCCTAAGTATGTCTGCCGCTTGTTCTTTTGTACTGCCAGCTGATTGTGAAAGTACAGTATAAAAACCATCTTTATAGTAAGATCTTTGTGGTTTAGACTTAGTCTAAGTGTCTCAAGTAGCCGGGACTTTTGTTTGGGCCTAATCCATAACGTCTGATGGCTTTCCTCCTCATCTCAAGATGAATGTGGTAGAAAATATAAATCCAGGAAACCTTGTTTGGCCTAGCCTTGCCTTGCCTTGCCTTGCCTTATTTCCTTCTCATCCTGTTCTCTGTCCCAGCCTCTCTCACTAAGCCCTCGTCTGGCTGCATGTCTCTTCTTTCCTCTCTCCTTTTCTCAAACTCTCCTGCTTCCTGGCTTTCCTCTTTCAATTCCTCCATTTCAGTCCTGCAGCCCAGCACTACTGTTTTCTCTTGCCTCCCTTTGGCCTGCTCCCTTGGCTTTTTCCCTCTCTTCCATATCCTTCTTCCCGACTTGTCTCTTGGAGACTTTTGGCCACTTTGGACCCAAGTCTGGGCATGTTTTGGAAACTTTTCAGAGGCCTCGCTGGTGACACGGGGGACAGCAGGCAGTGACAGGCCCGGGACTGACAGGCTCCCCATCCTCTAGCGGGCCCTCGGCTGCCACACCCAGCTGACGTAGAACCTTTGTCACAATGCCCGCTACCGTGGTGAGGATGCGGGCACTCTGCAGGCGACAGGGACCCAGCAGGACTTGCTGTCAGCTCAGCAATTGCTCAGTTCCCCAAAGAAGCTGAATTCTGCAAATTGCTGCTTTTGCTCTTGAAATGATGTCATCAGGTGGGTGTTTTGGTGTAATACACTGAAAACCAGAGCAGAAATGCTGAAATATTCCCATGATATGCATGGTCTCTGCACCAAACCACCATGTCTCAGCCTAAGTATGTCTGCCGCTTGTTCTTTTGTACTGCCAGCTGATTGTGGAAGTACAGTATAAAAACCATCTTTATGGAGAGATCTTTCTGGTTTAGGCTTAGTCTAAGTGTCTCAAGTAGCCGGGGCTTTTGTTTGGGCCTAATCCATAAGGTCTGATGGCTTTCCTCCTCATCTCAAGATGAATGTGGTAGAAAATATAAATCAAGGAAGCCTCGTTTGGCCTAGCCTTGCCTTGCCTTGCCTTATTTCCTTCTCATCCTGTTCTCTGTCCCAGCCTCTCTCACTAAGCCCTCGTCTGGCTGCATGTCTCTTCTTTCCTCTCTCCTTTTCTCAAACTCTCCTGCTTCCTGGCTTTCGTCTTTCAATTCCTCCATTTCAGTCCTGCAGCCCGGCACTACTGTTTTCTCTTGCCTCCCTTTGGCCTGCTCCCTTGGCTTTCTCCCTCTGTTCCATATCCTTTTCCCGACTTGTCTCTTGGAGACTTTTGGCCACTTTGGACCCAAGTCTGGGCATGTTTTGGAAACTTTTCAGAGGCCTCGCTGGTGACACGGGGGACAGCAGGCAGTGACAGGGCCAAGGCTGACAGGCTCCCCCTCCTCTAGCGGGCCTTCGGCTGCCACACCCAGCTGACATAGAACCTTTGTCACAATAACCGCTACCGTGGTGAGGATGCGGGCACTCTGCAGGTGACAGGGACCCAGCAGGACTTGCTGTCAGCTCAGCAATTGCTCAGTTCCCCAAAGAAGCTGAATTCTGCAAATTGCTGCTTTTGCTCTTGAAATGATGTCATCAGGTGGGTGTTTTGGTGTAATACACTGAAAACCAGAGCAGAAATGCTGAAATATTCCCATGATATGCATGGTCTCTGCACCAAACCACCATGACTCAGCCTAAGTATGTCTGCCGCTTGTTCTTTTGTACTGCCAGCTGATTGTGGAAGTACAGTATAAAAACCATCTTTATGGAGAGATCTTTCTGGTTTAGGCTTAGTCTAAGTGTCTCAAGTAGCCGGGGCTTTTGTTTGGGCCTAATCCATAACGTCTGATACCTTTCCTCTCATCTCAAGATGAATGTGGTAGAAAATATAAATCAAAGAAATGTCCTTTGGCCTAGCCTTGCCCTGCCTTGCCTTATTTCCTTTTCATCCTGTTCTCTGTCCCAGCCTCTCTCACTAAGCCCTCGTCTGGCTGCATGTCTCTTCTTTCCTCTCTCCTTTTCTCAAACTCTCCTGCTTCCTGGCTTTCGTCTTTCAATTCCTCCATTTCAGTCCTGCAGCCCCTCACTACTTTTTCCTCTTGCCTCCCTTGGGCCTGCTCCCTTGGCTTTCTCCCTCTCTTCCATATCCTTCTTCCCGACTTGTCTCTTGGAGACTTTTGGCCACTTTGGACCCAAGTCTGGGCATGTTTTGGAAACTTTTCAGAGACCTCGCTGGTGACAGGGGGGACAGCAGGCAGTGACAGGCCCGGGGCTGACAGGCTCCCCCTCCCCTAGCAGGCGCTCGGCTGCCACACCCAGCTGACGTAGAACCTTTGTCACAATGCCCGCTACTGTGGTGAGGATGCGGGCACTCTGCAGGTGACAGGGACCCAGCAGGACTTGGTGTCAGCTCAGCAATTGCTCAGTTCCCCAAAGAAGTTGAATTTTGCAAATTGCTGCTTTGCTCTTGAAATGATGTCATCAGGTGGGTGTTTTGGTGTAATACACTGAAAACCAGAGCAGAAATGCTGAAATATTCCCATGATATGCATGGTCTCTGCACCAAGCCACCATGACTCAGCCTAAGTGCATCTGCCGCTTGTTCTTTTGTACTGCCAGCTGATTGTGGAAGTACAGTATAAAAACCATCTTCATGGTAAGATCTTTGTGGTTTAGACTTAGTCTAAGTGTCTCAAGTAGCCGGGGCTTTTGTTTGGGCCTAATCCATAACGTCTGATGGCTTTCCTCCTCATCTCAAGATGCATGTGGTAGAAAATATAAATCAAGGAAACCTCGTTTGGCCTAACCTTGCCTTGCCTTGCCTTACCTTATTTCCTTCTCATCCTGTTCTCTGTCCCAGCCTGTCTCACTAAGCCCTCGTCTGGCTGCATGTCTCTTCTTTCCTCTCTCCTTTTCTCAAACTCTCCTGCTTCCTGGCTTTCGTCTTTCAATTCCTCCATTTCAGGCCTGCAGGCCGGCCCTACTGTTTTCTCTTGCCTCCCTTTGGCCTGCTCCCTTGGCTTTCTCCCTCTCTTCCATATCCTTCTTCCCGACTTGTCTCTTGGAGACTTTTGGCCACTTTGGACCCATGTCTGGGCATGTTTTGGAAACTTTTCAGAGGCCTCGCTGGTGACAGGGGGGACAGCAGGCAGTGACAGGCCCAGGGCTGACAGGCTCCCCCTCCCCTAGCAGGCGCTCGGCTGCCACACCCAGCTGACATAGAACCTTTATCACAATGCCCGCTACCGTGGTGAGGATGCGGGCACTCTGCAGGTGACAGGGACCCAGCAGGACTTGCTGTCAGCTCAGCAATTGCTCAGTTCCCTAAGAAGCTGAATTCTGCAAATTGCTGCTTTTGCTCTTGAAATGATGTCATCAGGTGGGTGTTTTGGTGTAATACACTGAAAACCAGAGCAGAAATGCTGAAATATTCCCATGATATGCTTGGTCTCTGCACCAAACCACCATGACTCAGCCTAAGTACATCTGCCGCTTTTTCTTTTGTACTGCCAGCTGATTGTGAAAGTACAGTATAAAAACCATCTTTATGGTAAGATCTTTGTGGTTTAGACTTAGTCTAAGTGTCTCAAGTAGCAGGGGCTTTTGTTTGGGCCTAATCCATAAGGTCTGATGGCTTTCCTTCTCATCTCAAGATGAATGTGGTAGAAAATATAAATCAAGGAAACCTCGTTTGGCCTATCCTTGCCTTGCCTTGCCTTGCCTTATTTCCTTCTCATCCTGTTCGTTGTCCCAGCCTCTCTCACTAAGCCCTCGTCTGGCTGCATGTCTCTTCTTTCCTCTCTCCTTTTCTCAAACTCTCCTGCTTCCTGGCTTTCGTCTTTCAATTCCTCCATTTCAGTCCTGCAGCCCGGCACTACTTTTTTCTCTTGCCTCCCTTGGGCCTGCTCCCTTGGCTTTCTCCCTCTCTTCCATATCCTTCTTCCCGACTTGTCTCTTGGAGACTTTTGGCCACTTTGGACCCATGTCTGGGCATGTTTTGGAAACTTTTCAGAGGCCTCGCTGGTGACAGGGGGGACAGCAGGCAGTGACAGGCCCAGGGCTGACAGGCTCCCCCTCCCCTAGCAGGCGCTCGGCTGCCACACCCAGCTGACATAGAACCTTTATCACAATGCCCGCTACCGTGGTGAGGATGCGGGCACTCTGCAGGTGACAGGGACCCAGCAGGACTTGCTGTCAGCTCAGCAATTGCTCAGTTCCCTAAGAAGCTGAATTCTGCAAATTGCTGCTTTTGCTCTTGAAATGATGTCATCAGGTGGGTGTTTTGGTGTAATACACTGAAAACCAGAGCAGAAATGCTGAAATATTCCCATGATATGCATGGTCTCTGCACCAAACCACCATGACTCAGCCTAAGTATGTCTGCCGCTTGTTCTTTTGTACTGCCAGCTGATTGTGGAAGTACAGTATAAAAACCATCTTTATGGAGAGATCTTTCTGGTTTAGGCTTAGTCTAAGTGTCTCAAGTAGCCGGGGCTTTTGTTTGGGCCTAATCCATAACGTCTGATACCTTTCCTCTCATCTCAAGATGAATGTGGTAGAAAATATAAATCAAAGAAATGTCCTTTGGCCTAGCCTTGCCCTGCCTTGCCTTATTTCCTTTTCATCCTGTTCTCTGTCCCAGCCTCTCTCACTAAGCCCTCGTCTGGCTGCATGTCTCTTCTTTCCTCTCTCCTTTTCTCAAACTCTCCTGCTTCCTGGCTTTCGTCTTTCAATTCCTCCATTTCAGTCCTGCAGCCCCTCACTACTTTTTCCTCTTGCCTCCCTTGGGCCTGCTCCCTTGGCTTTCTCCCTCTCTTCCATATCCTTCTTCCCGACTTGTCTCTTGGAGACTTTTGGCCACTTTGGACCCAAGTCTGGGCATGTTTTGGAAACTTTTCAGAGACCTCGCTGGTGACAGGGGGGACAGCAGGCAGTGACAGGCCCGGGGCTGACAGGCTCCCCCTCCCCTAGCAGGCGCTCGGCTGCCACACCCAGCTGACGTAGAACCTTTGTCACAATGCCCGCTACTGTGGTGAGGATGCGGGCACTCTGCAGGTGACAGGGACCCAGCAGGACTTGGTGTCAGCTCAGCAATTGCTCAGTTCCCCAAAGAAGTTGAATTTTGCAAATTGCTGCTTTGCTCTTGAAATGATGTCATCAGGTGGGTGTTTTGGTGTAATACACTGAAAACCAGAGCAGAAATGCTGAAATATTCCCATGATATGCATGGTCTCTGCACCAAGCCACCATGACTCAGCCTAAGTGCATCTGCCGCTTGTTCTTTTGTACTGCCAGCTGATTGTGGAAGTACAGTATAAAAACCATCTTCATGGTAAGATCTTTGTGGTTTAGACTTAGTCTAAGTGTCTCAAGTAGCCGGGGCTTTTGTTTGGGCCTAATCCATAACGTCTGATGGCTTTCCTCCTCATCTCAAGATGCATGTGGTAGAAAATATAAATCAAGGAAACCTCGTTTGGCCTAACCTTGCCTTGCCTTGCCTTACCTTATTTCCTTCTCATCCTGTTCTCTGTCCCAGCCTGTCTCACTAAGCCCTCGTCTGGCTGCATGTCTCTTCTTTCCTCTCTCCTTTTCTCAAACTCTCCTGCTTCCTGGCTTTCGTCTTTCAATTCCTCCATTTCAGGCCTGCAGGCCGGCCCTACTGTTTTCTCTTGCCTCCCTTTGGCCTGCTCCCTTGGCTTTCTCCCTCTCTTCCATATCCTTCTTCCCGACTTGTCTCTTGGAGACTTTTGGCCACTTTGGACCCATGTCTGGGCATGTTTTGGAAACTTTTCAGAGGCCTCGCTGGTGACAGGGGGGACAGCAGGCAGTGACAGGCCCAGGGCTGACAGGCTCCCCCTCCCCTAGCAGGCGCTCGGCTGCCACACCCAGCTGACATAGAACCTTTATCACAATGCCCGCTACCGTGGTGAGGATGCGGGCACTCTGCAGGTGACAGGGACCCAGCAGGACTTGCTGTCAGCTCAGCAATTGCTCAGTTCCCTAAGAAGCTGAATTCTGCAAATTGCTGCTTTTGCTCTTGAAATGATGTCATCAGGTGGGTGTTTTGGTGTAATACACTGAAAACCAGAGCAGAAATGCTGAAATATTCCCATGATATGCTTGGTCTCTGCACCAAACCACCATGACTCAGCCTAAGTACATCTGCCGCTTTTTCTTTTGTACTGCCAGCTGATTGTGAAAGTACAGTATAAAAACCATCTTTATGGTAAGATCTTTGTGGTTTAGACTTAGTCTAAGTGTCTCAAGTAGCAGGGGCTTTTGTTTGGGCCTAATCCATAAGGTCTGATGGCTTTCCTTCTCATCTCAAGATGAATGTGGTAGAAAATATAAATCAAGGAAACCTCGTTTGGCCTATCCTTGCCTTGCCTTGCCTTGCCTTATTTCCTTCTCATCCTGTTCGTTGTCCCAGCCTCTCTGACTAAGCCCTCGTCTGGCTGCATGTCTCTTCTTTCCTCTCTCCTTTTCTCAAACTCTCCTGCTTCCTGGCTTTCGTCTTTCAATTCCTCCATTTCAGTCCTGCAGCCCGGCACTACTTTTTTCTCTTGCCTCCCTTGGGCCTGCTCCCTTGGCTTTCTCCCTCTCTTCCATATCCTTCTTCCCGACTTGTCTCTTGGAGACTTTTGGCCACTTTGGACCCATGTCTGGGCATGTTTTGGAAACTTTTCAGAGGCCTCGCTGGTGACAGGGGGGACAGCAGGCAGTGACAGGCCCAGGGCTGACAGGCTCCCCCTCCCCTAGCAGGCGCTCGGCTGCCACACCCAGCTGACATAGAACCTTTATCACAATGCCCGCTACCGTGGTGAGGATGCGGGCACTCTGCAGGTGACAGGGACCCAGCAGGACTTGCTGTCAGCTCAGCAATTGCTCAGTTCCCTAAGAAGCTGAATTCTGCAAATTGCTGCTTTTGCTCTTGAAATGATGTCATCAGGTGGGTGTTTTGGTTTAATACACTGAAAACCAGAGCAGAAATGCTGAAATATTCCCATGATATGCATGGTCTGTGCACCAAACCACCATGTCTCAGCCTAAGTATGTCTGCCGCTTGTTCTTTTGTCCTGCCAGCTGATTGTGGAAGTACAGTATAAAAAACATCTTTATGGAGAGATCTTTCTGGTTTAGGCTTAGTCTAAGTGTCTCAAGTAGCCGGGGCTTTTGTTTGGGCCTAATCCATAACGTCTGATGGCTTTCCTCTCATCTCAAGGTGAATGTGGTAGAAAATATAAATCAAGGAAACCTTGTTTGGCCTATCCTTGCCTTGCCTTGCCTTGCCTTATTTCCTTCTCATCCTGTTCGTTGTCCCAGCCTCTCTCACTAAGCCCTCGTCTGGCTGCATGTCTCTTCTTTCCTCTCTCCTTTTCTCAAACTCTCCTGCTTCCTGGCTTTCGTCTTTCAATTCCTCCATTTCAGTCCTGCAGCCCGGCACTACTTTTTTCTCTTGCCTCCCTTGGGCCTGCTCCCTTGGCTTTCTCCCTCTCTTCCATATCCTTCTTCCCGACTTGTCTCTTGGAGACTTTTGGCCACTTTGGACCCATGTCTGGGCATGTTTTGGAAACTTTTCAGAGGCCTCGCTGGTGACAGGGGGGACAGCAGGCAGTGACAGGCCCAGGGCTGACAGGCTCCCCCTCCCCTAGCAGGCGCTCGGCTGCCACACCCAGCTGACATAGAACCTTTATCACAATGCCCGCTACCGTGGTGAGGATGCGGGCACTCTGCAGGTGACAGGGACCCAGCAGGACTTGCTGTCAGCTCAGCAATTGCTCAGTTCCCTAAGAAGCTGAATTCTGCAAATTGCTGCTTTTGCTCTTGAAATGATGTCATCAGGTGGGTGTTTTGGTTTAATACACTGAAAACCAGAGCAGAAATGCTGAAATATTCCCATGATATGCATGGTCTGTGCACCAAACCACCATGTCTCAGCCTAAGTATGTCTGCCGCTTGTTCTTTTGTCCTGCCAGCTGATTGTGGAAGTACAGTATAAAAAACATCTTTATGGAGAGATCTTTCTCGTTTAGGCTTAGTCTAAGTGTCTCAAGTAGCCGGGGCTTTTGTTTGGGCCTAATCCATAACGTCTGATGGCTTTCCTCTCATCTCAAGGTGAATGTGGTAGAAAATATAAATCAAGGAAACCTTGTTTGGCCTATCCTTGCCTTGCCTTGCCTTGCCTTATTTCCTTCTCATCCTGTTCGTTGTCCCAGCCTCTCTCACTAAGCCCTCGTCTGGCTGCATGTCTCTTCTTTCCTCTCTCCTTTTCTCAAACTCTCCTGCTTCCTGGCTTTCGTCTTTCAATTCCTCCATTTCAGTCCTGCAGCCCGGCACTACTTTTTTCTCTTGCCTCCCTTTGGCCTGCTCCCTTGGCTTTCTCCCTCTCTTCCATATCCTTCTTCCCGACTTGTCTCTTGGAGACTTTTGACCACTTTGGAGCCAAGTCTGGGGATGTTTTGGAAACTTTTCAGAGGCCTCGCTAGTGACAGGGGGGACAGCAGGCAGTGACAGGCCCAGGGCTGACAGGCTCCCCCTCCCCTAGCGGGCGCTCGGCTGCCACACTCAGCTGACATAGAACCTTTGTCACAATGCCCGCTACCGTGGTGAGGATGCGGGCACTCTGCAGGTGACAGGGACCCAGCAGGACTTGCTGTCAGCTCAGCAATTGCTCAGTTCCCCAAAGAAGCTGAATTCTGCAAATTGCTGCTTTTGCTCTTGAAATGATGTCATCAGGTGGGTGTTTTGGTGTAATACACTGAAAATCAGAGCAGAAATGCTGAAATATTCCCATGATATGCATGGTCTCTGCACCAAACCACCATGTCTCAGCCTAAGTATGTCTGCCGCTTGTTCTTTTGTACTGCCAGCTGATTGTGGAAGTACAGTATAAAAACCATCTTTATGGAGAGATCTTTCTGGTTTAGGCTTAGTCTAAGTGTCTCAAGTAGCCGGGGCTTTTGTTTGGGCCTAATCCATAAGGTCTGATGGCTTTCCTCCTCATCTCAAGATGAATGTGGTAGAAAATATAAATCAAGGAAACCTCGTTTGGCCTAGCCTTGCCTTGCCTTGCCTTATTTCCTTCTCATCCTGTTCTCTGTCCCCCCTCTCTCACTAACCCCTCGTCTGGCTGCATGTCTCTTCTTTCCTCTCTCCTTTTCTCAAACTCTCCTGCTTCCTGGCTTTCCTCTTTCAATTCCTCCATTTCAGTCCTGCAGCCCGGCACTACTTTTTCCTCTTGCCTCCCTTGGGCCTGCTCCCTTGGCTTTCTCCCTCTCTTTCATATCCTTCTTCCCGACTTGTCTCTTGGAGACTTTTGGCCACTTTGGACCCAAGTCTGGGCATGTTTTGGAAACTTTTCAGAGGCCTCGCTGGTGCCAGGGGGGACAGCAGGCAGTGACAGGCCCGGGGCTGACAGGCTTCCCCTCCCCTAGCGGGCGCTCGGCTGCCACACCCAGCTGACGTAGAACCTTTGTCACAATGCCCGCTACCGTGGTGAGGATGCGGGTACTCTGAGGTGACAGGGACCCAGCAGGACTTGAAGTCAGCTCAGCAATTGCTCAGATCCCCAAAGAAGCTGAATTCTGCAAATTGCTGCTTTTGCTCTTGAAATGATGTCATCAGGTGGGTGTTTTGGTGTAATACACTGAAAACCAGAGCAGAAATGCTGAAATATTCCCATGATATGCATGGTCTCTGCACCAAACCACCATGTCTCAGCCTAAGTATGTCTGCCGCTTGTTCTTTTGTACTGCCAGCTGATTGTGGAAGTACAGTATAAAAACCATCTTTATGGAGAGATCTTTCTGGTTTAGGCTTAGTCTAAGTGTCTCAAGTAGCCGGGGCTTTTGTTTGGGCCTAATCCATAAGGTCTGATGGCTTTCCTCCTCATCTCAAGATGAATGTGGTAGAAAATATAAATCCAGGAAACCTCGTTTGGCCTAGCCTTGCCTTGCCTTGCCTTATTTCCTTCTCATCCTGTTCTCTGTCCCAGCCTCTCTCACTAAGCCCTCGTCTGGCTGCATGTCTCTTCTTTCCTCTCTCCTTTTCTCAAACTCTCCTGCTTCCTGGCTTTCGTCTTTCAATTCCTCCATTTCAGTCCTGCAGCCCGGCACTACTTTTTTCTCTTGCCTCCCTTTGGCCTGCTCCCTTGGCTTTCTCCCTCTGTTCCATATCCTTCTTCCCGACTTGTCTCTTGGAGACTTTTGGCCACTTTGGACCCAAGTCTGGGCATGTTTTGGAAACTTTTCAGAGGCCTCGCTGGTGACACGGGGGACAGCAGGCAGTGACAGGCCCGGGGCTGACAGGCTCCCCCTCCCCTAGCGGGCGCTCGGCTGCCACACCCAGCTGACGTAGAACCTTTGTCACAATGCCCGCTACCGTGGTGAGGATGAGGGTACTCTGAGGTGACAGGGACACAGCAGGACTTGCTGTCAGCTCAGCAATTGCTCAGTTCCCCAAAGAAGCTGAATTCTGCAAATTGCTGCTTTTGCTCTTGAAATGATGTCATCAGGTGGGTGTTTTGGTGTAATACACTGAAAACCAGAGCAGAAATGCTGAAATATTCCCATGATCTGCATGGTCTCTGCACCAAACCACCATGTCTCAGCCTAAGTATGTCTGCCGCTTGTTCTTTTGTACTGCCAGCTGATTGTGGAAGTACAGTATAAAAACCATCTTTATGGAGAGATCTTTCTGGTTTAGGCTTAGTCTAAGCGTCTCAAGTAGCCGGGGCTTTTTTTTGGGCCTAATCCATAAGGTCTGATGGCTTTCCTCCTCATCTCAAGATGAATGTGGTAGAAAATATAAATCAAGGAAACCTCGTTTGGCCTAGCCTTGCCTTGCCTTGCCTTATTTCCTTCTCATCCTGTTCTCTGTCCCCCCTCTCTCACTAACCCCTCGTCTGGCTGCATGTCTCTTCTTTCCTCTCTCCTTTTCTCAAACTCTCCTGCTTCCTGGCTTTCCTCTTTCAATTCCTCCATTTCAGTCCTGCAGCCCGGCACTACTTTTTCCTCTTGCCTCCCTTGGGCCTGCTCCCTTGGCTTTCTCCCTCTCTTCCATATCCTTCTTCCCGACTTGTCTCTTGGAGACTTTTGGCCACTTTGGACCCAAGTCTGGGCATGTTTTGGAAACTTTTCAGAGGCCTCGCTGGTGCCAGGGGGGACAGCAGGCAGTGACAGGCCCGGGGCTGACAGGCTTCCCCTCCCCTAGCGGGCGCTCGGCTGCCACACCCAGCTGACGTAGAACCTTTGTCACAATGCCCGCTACCGTGGTGAGGATGCGGGTACTCTGAGGTGACAGGGACCCAGCAGGACTTGAAGTCAGCTCAGCAATTGCTCAGATCCCCAAAGAAGCTGAATTCTGCAAATTGCTGCTTTTGCTCTTGAAATGATGTCATCAGGTGGGTGTTTTGGTGTAATACACTGAAAACCAGAGCAGAAATGCTGAAATATTCCCATGATATGCATGGTCTCTGCACCAAACCACCATGTCTCAGCCTAAGTATGTCTGCCGCTTGTTCTTTTGTACTGCCAGCTGATTGTGGAAGTACAGTATAAAAACCATCTTTATGGAGAGATCTTTCTGGTTTAGGCTTAGTCTAAGTGTCTCAAGTAGCCGGGGCTTTTGTTTGGGCCTAATCCATAAGGTCTGATGGCTTTCCTCCTCATCTCAAGATGAATGTGGTAGAAAATATAAATCCAGGAAACCTCGTTTGGCCTAGCCTTGCCTTGCCTTGCCTTATTTCCTTCTCATCCTGTTCTCTGTCCCAGCCTCTCTCACTAAGCCCTCGTCTGGCTGCATGTCTCTTCTTTCCTCTCTCCTTTTCTCAAACTCTCCTGCTTCCTGGCTTTCGTCTTTCAATTCCTCCATTTCAGTCCTGCAGCCCGGCACTACTTTTTTCTCTTGCCTCCCTTTGGCCTGCTCCCTTGGCTTTCTCCCTCTGTTCCATATCCTTCTTCCCGACTTGTCTCTTGGAGACTTTTGGCCACTTTGGACCCAAGTCTGGGCATGTTTTGGAAACTTTTCAGAGGCCTCGCTGGTGACACGGGGGACAGCAGGCAGTGACAGGCCCGGGGCTGACAGGCTCCCCCTCCCCTAGCGGGCGCTCGGCTGCCACACCCAGCTGACGTAGAACCTTTGTCACAATGCCCGCTACCGTGGTGAGGATGAGGGTACTCTGAGGTGACAGGGACACAGCAGGACTTGCTGTCAGCTCAGCAATTGCTCAGTTCCCCAAAGAAGCTGAATTCTGCAAATTGCTGCTTTTGCTCTTGAAATGATGTCATCAGGTGGGTGTTTTGGTGTAATACACTGAAAACCAGAGCAGAAATGCTGAAATATTCCCATGATCTGCATGGTCTCTGCACCAAACCACCATGTCTCAGCCTAAGTATGTCTGCCGCTTGTTCTTTTGTACTGCCAGCTGATTGTGGAAGTACAGTATAAAAACCATCTTTATGGAGAGATCTTTCTGGTTTAGGCTTAGTCTAAGCGTCTCAAGTAGCCGGGGCTTTTTTTTGGGCCTAATCCATAAGGTCTGATGGCTTTCCTCCTCATCTCAAGATGAATGTGGTAGAAAATATAAATCAAGGAAACCTCGTTTGGCCTAGCCTTGCCTTGCCTTGCCTTATTTCCTTCTCATCCTGTTCTCTGTCCCCCCTCTCTCACTAACCCCTCGTCTGGCTGCATGTCTCTTCTTTCCTCTCTCCTTTTCTCAAACTCTCCTGCTTCCTGGCTTTCCTCTTTCAATTCCTCCATTTCAGTCCTGCAGCCCGGCACTACTTTTTCCTCTTGCCTCCCTTGGGCCTGCTCCCTTGGCTTTCTCCCTCTCTTCCATATCCTTCTTCCCGACTTGTCTCTTGGAGACTTTTGGCCACTTTGGACCCAAGTCTGGGCATGTTTTGGAAACTTTTCAGAGGCCTCGCTGGTGCCAGGGGGGACAGCAGGCAGTGACAGGCCCGGGGCTGACAGGCTTCCCCTCCCCTAGCGGGCGCTCGGCTGCCACACCCAGCTGACGTAGAACCTTTGTCACAATGCCCGCTACCGTGGTGAGGATGCGGGTACTCTGAGGTGACAGGGACCCAGCAGGACTTGAAGTCAGCTCAGCAATTGCTCAGATCCCCAAAGAAGCTGAATTCTGCAAATTGCTGCTTTTGCTCTTGAAATGATGTCATCAGGTGGGTGTTTTGGTGTAATACACTGAAAACCAGAGCAGAAATGCTGAAATATTCCCATGATATGCATGGTCTCTGCACCAAACCACCATGTCTCAGCCTAAGTATGTCTGCCGCTTGTTCTTTTGTACTGCCAGCTGATTGTGGAAGTACAGTATAAAAACCATCTTTATGGAGAGATCTTTCTGGTTTAGGCTTAGTCTAAGTGTCTCAAGTAGCCGGGGCTTTTGTTTGGGCCTAATCCATAAGGTCTGATGGCTTTCCTCCTCATCTCAAGATGAATGTGGTAGAAAATATAAATCCAGGAAACCTCGTTTGGCCTAGCCTTGCCTTGCCTTGCCTTATTTCCTTCTCATCCTGTTCTCTGTCCCAGCCTCTCTCACTAAGCCCTCGTCTGGCTGCATGTCTCTTCTTTCCTCTCTCCTTTTCTCAAACTCTCCTGCTTCCTGGCTTTCGTCTTTCAATTCCTCCATTTCAGTCCTGCAGCCCGGCACTACTTTTTTCTCTTGCCTCCCTTTGGCCTGCTCCCTTGGCTTTCTCCCTCTGTTCCATATCCTTCTTCCCGACTTGTCTCTTGGAGACTTTTGGCCACTTTGGACCCAAGTCTGGGCATGTTTTGGAAACTTTTCAGAGGCCTCGCTGGTGACACGGGGGACAGCAGGCAGTGACAGGCCCGGGGCTGACAGGCTCCCCCTCCCCTAGCGGGCGCTCGGCTGCCACACCCAGCTGACGTAGAACCTTTGTCACAATGCCCGCTACCGTGGTGAGGATGCGGGTACTCTGAGGTGACAGGGACACAGCAGGACTTGCTGTCAGCTCAGCAATTGCTCAGTTCCCCAAAGAAGCTGAATTCTGCAAATTGCTGCTTTTGCTCTTGAAATGATGTCATCAGGTGGGTGTTTTGGTGTAATACACTGAAAACCAGAGCAGAAATGCTGAAATATTCCCATGATCTGCATGGTCTCTGCACCAAACCACCATGTCTCAGCCTAAGTATGTCTGCCGCTTGTTCTTTTGTACTGCCAGCTGATTGTGGAAGTACAGTATAAAAACCATCTTTATGGAGAGATCTTTCTGGTTTAGGCTTAGTCTAAGCGTCTCAAGTAGCCGGGGCTTTTTTTTGGGCCTAATCCATAAGGTCTGATGGCTTTCCTCCTCATCTCAAGATGAATGTGGTAGAAAATATAAATCAAGGAAACCTCGTTTGGCCTAGCCTTGCCTTGCCTTGCCTTATTTCCTTCTCATCCTGTTCTCTGTCCCCCCTCTCTCACTAACCCCTCGTCTGGCTGCATGTCTCTTCTTTCCTCTCTCCTTTTCTCAAACTCTCCTGCTTCCTGGCTTTCCTCTTTCAATTCCTCCATTTCAGTCCTGCAGCCCGGCACTACTTTTTCCTCTTGCCTCCCTTGGGCCTGCTCCCTTGGCTTTCTCCCTCTCTTCCATATCCTTCTTCCCGACTTGTCTCTTGGAGACTTTTGGCCACTTTGGACCCAAGTCTGGGCATGTTTTGGAAACTTTTCAGAGGCCTCGCTGGTGCCAGGGGGGACAGCAGGCAGTGACAGGCCCGGGGCTGACAGGCTTCCCCTCCCCTAGCGGGCGCTCGGCTGCCACACCCAGCTGACGTAGAACCTTTGTCACAATGCCCGCTACCGTGGTGAGGATGCGGGTACTCTGAGGTGACAGGGACCCAGCAGGACTTGCTGTCAGCTCAGCAATTGCTCAGTTCCCCAAAGAAGCTGAATTCTGCAAATTGCTGCTTTTGCTCTTGAAATGATGTCATCAGGTGGGTGTTTTGGTGTAATACACTGAAAACCAGAGCAGAAATGCTGAAATATTCCCATGATCTGCATGGTCTCTGCACCAAACCACCATGTCTCAGCCTAAGTATGTCTGCCGCTTGTTCTTTTGTACTGCCAGCTGATTGTGGAAGTACAGTATAAAAACCATCTTTATGGAGAGATCTTTCTGGTTTAGGCTTAGTCTAAGCGTCTCAAGTAGCCGGGGCTTTTTTTTGGGCCTAATCCATAAGGTCTGATGGCTTTCCTCCTCATCTCAAGATGAATGTGGTAGAAAATATAAATCAAGGAAACCTCGTTTGGCCTAGCCTTGCCTTGCCTTGCCTTATTTCCTTCTCATCCTGTTCTCTGTCCCCCCTCTCTCACTAACCCCTCATCTGGCTGCATGTCTCTTCTTTCCTCTCTCCTTTTCTCAAACTCTCCTGCTTCCTGGCTTTCCTCTTTCAATTCCTCCATTTCAGTCCTGCAGCCCGGCACTACTTTTTCCTCTTGCCTCCCTTGGGCCTGCTCCCTTGGCTTTCTCCCTCTCTTCCATATCCTTCTTCCCGACTTGTCTCTTGGAGACTTTTGGCCACTTTGGACCCAAGTCTGGGGATGTTTTGGAAAATTTTCAGAGGCCTCGCTGGTGACAGGGGGGACAGCAGGCAGTGACAGGCCCGGGGCTGACAGGCTCCCCCTCCCCTAGCGGGCGCTCGGCTGCCACACCCAGCTGACATAGAACCTTTGTCACAATAACCGCTACCGTGGTGAGGATGCGGGCACTCTGCAGGTGACAGGGACCCAGCAGGACTTGCTGTCAGCTCAGCAATTGCTCAGTTCCCCAAAGAAGTTGAATTTTGCAAATTGCTGCTTTGCTCTTGAAATGATGTCATCAGGTGGGTGTTTTGGTGTAATACACTGAAAACCAGAGCAGAAATGCTGAAATATTCCCATGATATGCTTGGTCTCTGCACCAAACCACCATGACTCAGCCTAAGTACATCTGCCGCTTTTTCTTTTGTACTGCCAGCTGATTGTGAAAGTACAGTATAAAAACCATCTTTATGGTAAGATCTTTGTGGTTTAGACTTAGTCTAAGTGTCTCAAGTAGCAGGGGCTTTTGTTTGGGCCTAATCCATAAGGTCTGATGGCTTTCCTTCTCATCTCAAGATGAATGTGGTAGAAAATATAAATCAAGGAAACCTCGTTTGGCCTATCCTTGCCTTGCCTTGCCTTGCCTTATTTCCTTCTCATCCTGTTCGTTGTCCCAGCCTCTCTCACTAAGCCCTCGTCTGGCTGCATGTCTCTTCTTTCCTCTCTCCTTTTCTCAAACTCTCCTGCTTCCTGGCTTTCGTCTTTCAATTCCTCCATTTCAGTCCTGCAGCCCGGCACTACTTTTTTCTCTTGCCTCCCTTGGGCCTGCTCCCTTGGCTTTCTCCCTCTCTTCCATATCCTTCTTCCCGACTTGTCTCTTGGAGACTTTTGGCCACTTTGGACCCATGTCTGGGCATGTTTTGGAAACTTTTCAGAGGCCTCGCTGGTGACAGGGGGGACAGCAGGCAGTGACAGGCCCAGGGCTGACAGGCTCCCCCTCCCCTAGCAGGCGCTCGGCTGCCACACCCAGCTGACATAGAACCTTTATCACAATGCCCGCTACCGTGGTGAGGATGCGGGCACTCTGCAGGTGACAGGGACCCAGCAGGACTTGCTGTCAGCTCAGCAATTGCTCAGTTCCCTAAGAAGCTGAATTCTGCAAATTGCTGCTTTTGCTCTTGAAATGATGTCATCAGGTGGGTGTTTTGGTTTAATACACTGAAAACCAGAGCAGAAATGCTGAAATATTCCCATGATATGCATGGTCTGTGCACCAAACCACCATGTCTCAGCCTAAGTATGTCTGCCGCTTGTTCTTTTGTCCTGCCAGCTGATTGTGGAAGTACAGTATAAAAAACATCTTTATGGAGAGATCTTTCTGGTTTAGGCTTAGTCTAAGTGTCTCAAGTAGCCGGGGCTTTTGTTTGGGCCTAATCCATAACGTCTGATGGCTTTCCTCTCATCTCAAGGTGAATGTGGTAGAAAATATAAATCAAGGAAACCTTGTTTGGCCTATCCTTGCCTTGCCTTGCCTTGCCTTATTTCCTTCTCATCCTGTTCGTTGTCCCAGCCTCTCTCACTAAGCCCTCGTCTGGCTGCATGTCTCTTCTTTCCTCTCTCCTTTTCTCAAACTCTCCTGCTTCCTGGCTTTCGTCTTTCAATTCCTCCATTTCAGTCCTGCAGCCCGGCACTACTTTTTTCTCTTGCCTCCCTTTGGCCTGCTCCCTTGGCTTTCTCCCTCTCTTCCATATCCTTCTTCCCGACTTGTCTCTTGGAGACTTTTGACCACTTTAGAGCCAAGTCTGGGGATGTTTTGGAAACTTTTCAGAGGCCTCGCTGGTGACACGGGGGGACAGCAGGCAGTGACAGGCCCGGGGCTGACAGGCTTCCCCTCCCCTAGCGGGCGCTCGGCTGCCACACCCAGCTGACGTAGAACCTTTGTCACAATGCCCGCTACCGTGGTGAGGATGCGGGTACTCTGAGGTGACAGGGACCCAGCAGGACTTGAAGTCAGCTCAGCAATTGCTCAGATCCCCAAAGAAGCTGAATTCTGCAAATTGCTGCTTTTGCTCTTGAAATGATGTCATCAGGTGGGTGTTTTGGTGTAATACACTGAAAACCAGAGCAGAAATGCTGAAATATTCCCATGATATGCATGGTCTCTGCACCAAACCACCATGTCTCAGCCTAAGTATGTCTGCCGCTTGTTCTTTTGTACTGCCAGCTGATTGTGGAAGTACAGTATAAAAACCATCTTTATGGAGAGATCTTTCTGGTTTAGGCTTAGTCTAAGTGTCTCAAGTAGCCGGGGCTTTTGTTTGGGCCTAATCCATAAGGTCTGATGGCTTTCCTCCTCATCTCAAGATGAATGTGGTAGAAAATATAAATCCAGGAAACCTCGTTTGGCCTAGCCTTGCCTTGCCTTGCCTTATTTCCTTCTCATCCTGTTCTCTGTCCCAGCCTCTCTCACTAAGCCCTCGTCTGGCTGCATGTCTCTTCTTTCCTCTCTCCTTTTCTCAAACTCTCCTGCTTCCTGGCTTTCCTCTTTTAATTCCTCCATTTCAGTCCTGCAGCCCGGCACTACTTTTTTCTCTTGCCTCCCTTTGGCCTGCTCCCTTGGCTTTCTCCCTCTGTTCCATATCCTTCTTCCCGACTTGTCTCTTGGAGACATTTGGCCACTTTGGACCCAAGTCTGGGCATGTTTTGGAAACTTTTCAGAGGCCTCGCTGGTGACACGGGGGACAGCAGGCAGTGACAGGCCCGGGGCTGACAGGCTCCCCCTCCCCTAGCGGGCGCTCGGCTGCCACACCCAGCTGACGTAGAACCTTTGTCACAATGCCCGCTACCGTGGTGAGGATGCGGGTACTCTGAGGTGACAGGGACACAGCAGGACTTGCTGTCAGCTCAGCAATTGCTCAGTTCCCCAAAGAAGCTGAATTCTGCAAATTGCTGCTTTTGCTCTTGAAATGATGTCATCAGGTGGGTGTTTTGGTGTAATACACTGAAAACCAGAGCAGAAATGCTGAAATATTCCCATGATCTGCATGGTCTCTGCACCAAACCACCATGTCTCAGCCTAAGTATGTCTGCCGCTTGTTCATTTGTACTGCCCGCTGATTGTGGAAGTACAGTATAAAAACCATCTTTATGGAGAGATCTTTCTGGTTTAGGCTTAGTCTAAGCGTCTCAAGTAGCCGGGGCTTTTTTTTGGGCCTAATCCATAAGGTCTGATGGCTTTCCTCCTCATCTCAAGATGAATGTGGTAGAAAATATAAATCAAGGAAACCTCGTTTGGCCTAGCCTTGCCTTGCCTTGCCTTATTTCCTTCTCATCCTGTTCTCTGTCCCCCCTCTCTCACTAACCCCTCGTCTGGCTGCATGTCTCTTCTTTCCTCTCTCCTTTTCTCAAACTCTCCTGCTTCCTGGCTTTCCTCTTTCAATTCCTCCATTTCAGTCCTGCAGCCCGGCACTACTTTTTCCTCTTGCCTCCCTTGGGCCTGCTCCCTTGGCTTTCTCCCTCTCTTCCATATCCTTCTTCCCGACTTGTCTCTTGGAGACTTTTGGCCACTTTGGACCCAAGTCTGGGCATGTTTTGGAAACTTTTCAGAGGCCTTGCTGGTGCCAGGGGGGACAGCAGGCAGTGACAGGCCCGGGGCTGACAGGCTTCCCCTCCCCTAGTGGGCGCTCGGCTTCCACACCCAGCTGACGTAGAACCTTTGTCACAATGCCCGCTACCGTGGTGAGGATGCGGGTACTCTGAGGTGACAGGGACCCAGCAGGACTTGAAGTCAGCTCAGCAATTGCTCAGATCCCCAAAGAAGCTGAATTCTGCAAATTGCTGCTTTTGCTCTTGAAATGATGTCATCAGGTGGGTGTTTTGGTGTAATACACTGAAAACCAGAGCAGAAATGCTGAAATATTCCCATGATATGCATGGTCTCTGCACCAAACCACCATGTCTCAGCCTAAGTATGTCTGCCGCTTGTTCTTTTGTACTGCCAGCTGATTGTGGAAGTACAGTATAAAAACCATCTTTATGGAGAGATCTTTCTGGTTTAGGCTTAGTCTAAGTGTCTCAAGTAGCCGGGGCTTTTGTTTGGGCCTAATCCATAAGGTCTGATGGCTTTCCTCCTCATCTCAAGATGAATGTGGTAGAAAATATAAATCCAGGAAACCTCGTTTGGCCTAGCCTTGCCTTGCCTTGCCTTATTTCCTTCTCATCCTGTTCTCTGTCCCAGCCTCTCTCACTAAGCCCTCGTCTGGCTGCATGTCTCTTCTTTCCTCTCTCCTTTTCTCAAACTCTCCTGCTTCCTGGCTTTCCTCTTTTAATTCCTCCATTTCAGTCCTGCAGCCCGGCACTACTTTTTTCTCTTGCCTCCCTTTGGCCTGCTCCCTTGGCTTTCTCCCTCTGTTCCATATCCTTCTTCCCGACTTGTCTCTTGGAGACTTTTGGCCACTTTGGACCCAAGTCTGGGCATGTTTTGGAAACTTTTCAGAGGCCTCGCTGGTGACACGGGGGACAGCAGGCAGTGACAGGCCCGGGGCTGACAGGCTCCCCCTCCCCTAGCGGGCGCTCGGCTGCCACACCCAGCTGACGTAGAACCTTTGTCACAATGCCCGCTACCGTGGTGAGGATGCGGGTACTCTGAGGTGACAGGGACACAGCAGGACTTGCTGTCAGCTCAGCAATTGCTCAGTTCCCCAAAGAAGCTGAATTCTGCAAATTGCTGCTTTTGCTCTTGAAATGATGTCATCAGGTGGGTGTTTTGGTGTAATACACTGAAAACCAGAGCAGAAATGCTGAAATATTCCCATGATCTGCATGGTCTCTGCACCAAACCACCATGTCTCAGCCTAAGTATGTCTGCCGCTTGTTCTTTTGTACTGCCAGCTGATTGTGGAAGTACAGTATAAAAACCATCTTTATGGAGAGATCTTTCTGGTTTAGGCTTAGTCTAAGCGTCTCAAGTAGCCGGGGCTTTTTTTTGGGCCTAATCCATAAGGTCTGATGGCTTTCCTCCTCATCTCAAGATGAATGTGGTAGAAAATATAAATCAAGGAAACCTCGTTTGGCCTAGCCTTGCCTTGCCTTGCCTTATTTCCTTCTCATCCTGTTCTCTGTCCCCCCTCTCTCACTAACCCCTCGTCTGGCTGCATGTCTCTTCTTTCCTCTCTCCTTTTCTCAAACTCTCCTGCTTCCTGGCTTTCCTCTTTCAATTCCTCCATTTCAGTCCTGCAGCCCGGCACTACTTTTTCCTCTTGCCTCCCTTGGGCCTGCTCCCTTGGCTTTCTCCCTCTCTTCCATATCCTTCTTCCCGACTTGTCTCTTGGAGACTTTTGGCCACTTGGGAGCCAAGTCTGGGCATGTTTTGGAAACTTTTCAGAGGCCTCGCTGGTGCCAGGGGGGACAGCAGGCAGTGACAGGCCCGGGGCTGACAGGCATCCCCTCCCCTAGCGGGCGCTCGGCTGCCACACCCAGCTGACGTAGAACCTTTGTCACAATGCCCGCTACCGTGGTGAGGATGCGGGTACTCTGAGGTGACAGGGACCCAGCAGGACTTGCTGTCAGCTCAGCAATTGCTCAGTTCCCCAAAGAAGCTGAATTCTGCAAATTGCTGCTTTTGCTCTTGAAATGATGTCATCAGGTGGGTGTTTTGGTGTAATACACTGAAAACCAGAGCAGAAATGCTGAAATATTCCCATGATCTGCATGGTCTCTGCACCAAACCACCATGTCTCAGCCTAAGTATGTCTGCCGCTTGTTCTTTTGTACTGCCAGCTGATTGTGGAAGTACAGTATAAAAACCATCTTTATGGAGAGATCTTTCTGGTTTAGGCTTAGTCTAAGCGTCTCAAGTAGCCGGGGCTTTTTTTTGGGCCTAATCCATAAGGTCTGATGGCTTTCCTCCTCATCTCAAGATGAATGTGGTAGAAAATATAAATCAAGGAAACCTCGTTTGGCCTAGCCTTGCCTTGCCTTGCCTTATTTCCTTCTCATCCTGTTCTCTGTCCCCCCTCTCTCACTAACCCCTCGTCTGGCTGCATGTCTCTTCTTTCCTCTCTCCTTTTCTCAAACTCTCCTGCTTCCTGGCTTTCCTCTTTCAATTCCTCCATTTCAGTCCTGCAGCCCGGCACTACTTTTTCCTCTTGCCTCCCTTGGGCCTGCTCCCTTGGCTTTCTCCCTCTCTTCCATATCCTTCTTCCCGACTTGTCTCTTGGAGACTTTTGGCCACACTAGACCCAAGTCTGGGCATGTTTTGGAAACTTTTCAGATGCCTCGCTTGTGACACGGTGGACAGCAGGCAGTGACAGGCCCGGGGCCACCAGGCTCCCCCTCCCCTAGCGGGCGCTCGGCTGCCACACCCAGCTGACATAGAACCTTTGTCACAATAACCGCTACCGTGGTGAGGATGCGGGCACTCTGCAGGTGACAGGGACCCAGCAGGACTTGCTGTCAGCTCAGCAATTGCTCAGTTCCCCAAAGAAGTTGAATTTTGCAAATTGCTGCTTTGCTCTTGAAATGATGTCATCAGGTGGGTGTTTTGGTGTAATACACTGAAAACCAGAGCAGAAATGCTGAAATATTCCCATGATATGCTTGGTCTCTGCACCAAACCACCATGACTCAGCCTAAGTACATCTGCCGCTTTTTCTTTTGTACTGCCAGCTGATTGTGAAAGTACAGTATAAAAACCATCTTTATGGTAAGATCTTTGTGGTTTAGACTTAGTCTAAGTGTCTCAAGTAGCAGGGGCTTTTGTTTGGGCCTAATCCATAAGGTCTGATGGCTTTCCTTCTCATCTCAAGATGAATGTGGTAGAAAATATAAATCAAGGAAACCTCGTTTGGCCTATCCTTGCCTTGCCTTGCCTTGCCTTATTTCCTTCTCATCCTGTTCGTTGTCCCAGCCTCTCTCACTAAGCCCTCGTCTGGCTGCATGTCTCTTCTTTCCTCTCTCCTTTTCTCAAACTCTCCTGCTTCCTGGCTTTCGTCTTTCAATTCCTCCATTTCAGTCCTGCAGCCCGGCACTACTTTTTTCTCTTGCCTCCCTTGGGCCTGCTCCCTTGGCTTTCTCCCTCTCTTCCATATCCTTCTTCCCGACTTGTCTCTTGGAGACTTTTGGCCACTTTGGACCCATGTCTGGGCATGTTTTGGAAACTTTTCAGAGGCCTCGCTGGTGACAGGGGGGACAGCAGGCAGTGACAGGCCCAGGGCTGACAGGCTCCCCCTCCCCTAGCAGGCGCTCGGCTGCCACACCCAGCTGACATAGAACCTTTATCACAATGCCCGCTACCGTGGTGAGGATGCGGGCACTCTGCAGGTGACAGGGACCCAGCAGGACTTGCTGTCAGCTCAGCAATTGCTCAGTTCCCTAAGAAGCTGAATTCTGCAAATTGCTGCTTTTGCTCTTGAAATGATGTCATCAGGTGGGTGTTTTGGTTTAATACACTGAAAACCAGAGCAGAAATGCTGAAATATTCCCATGATATGCATGGTCTGTGCACCAAACCACCATGTCTCAGCCTAAGTATGTCTGCCGCTTGTTCTTTTGTCCTGCCAGCTGATTGTGGAAGTACAGTATAAAAAACATCTTTATGGAGAGATCTTTCTGGTTTAGGCTTAGTCTAAGTGTCTCAAGTAGCCGGGGCTTTTGTTTGGGCCTAATCCATAACGTCTGATGGCTTTCCTCTCATCTCAAGGTGAATGTGGTAGAAAATATAAATCAAGGAAACCTTGTTTGGCCTATCCTTGCCTTGCCTTGCCTTGCCTTATTTCCTTCTCATCCTGTTCGTTGTCCCAGCCTCTGTCACTAAGCCCTCGTCTGGCTGCATGTCTCTTCTTTCCTCTCTCCTTTTCTCAAACTCTCCTGCTTCCTGGCTTTCGTCTTTCAATTCCTCCATTTCAGTCCTGCAGCCCGGCACTACTTTTTTCTCTTGCCTCCCTTTGGCCTGCTCCCTTGGCTTTCTCCCTCTGTTCCATATCCTTCTTCCCGACTTGTCTCTTGGAGACATTTGGCCACTTTGGACCCAAGTCTGGGCATGTTTTGGAAACTTTTCAGAGGCCTCGCTGGTGACACGGGGGACAGCAGGCAGTGACAGGCCCGGGGCTGACAGGCTCCCCCTCCCCTAGCGGGCGCTCGGCTGCCACACCCAGCTGACGTAGAACCTTTGTCACAATGCCCGCTACCGTGGTGAGGATGCGGGTACTCTGAGGTGACAGGGACACAGCAGGACTTGCTGTCAGCTCAGCAATTGCTCAGTTCCCCAAAGAAGCTGAATTCTGCAAATTGCTGCTTTTGCTCTTGAAATGATGTCATCAGGTGGGTGTTTTGGTGTAATACACTGAAAACCAGAGCAGAAATGCTGAAATATTCCCATGATCTGCATGGTCTCTGCACCAAACCACCATGTCTCAGCCTAAGTATGTCTGCCGCTTGTTCATTTGTACTGCCCGCTGATTGTGGAAGTACAGTATAAAAACCATCTTTATGGAGAGATCTTTCTGGTTTAGGCTTAGTCTAAGCGTCTCAAGTAGCCGGGGCTTTTTTTTGGGCCTAATCCATAAGGTCTGATGGCTTTCCTCCTCATCTCAAGATGAATGTGGTAGAAAATATAAATCAAGGAAACCTCGTTTGGCCTAGCCTTGCCTTGCCTTGCCTTATTTCCTTCTCATCCTGTTCGTTGTCCCAGCCTCTGTCACTAAGCCCTCGTCTGGCTGCATGTCTCTTCTTTCCTCTCTCCTTTTCTCAAACTCTCCTGCTTCCTGGCTTTCGTCTTTCAATTCCTCCATTTCAGTCCTGCAGCCCGGCACTACTTTTTTCTCTTGCCTCCCTTTGGCCTGCTCCCTTGGCTTTCTCCCTCTCTTCCATATCCTTCTTCCCGACTTGTCTCTTGGAGACTTTTGACCACTTTGGAGCCAAGTCTGGGGATGTTTTGGAAACTTTTCAGAGGCCTCGCTGGTGACACGGGGGACAGCAGGCAGTGACAGGCCCGGGGCTGACAGGCTTCCCCTCCCCTAGCGGGCGCTCGGCTGCCACACCCAGCTGACGTAGAACCTTTGTCACAATGCCCGCTACCGTGGTGAGGATGCGGGTACTCTGAGGTGACAGGGACCCAGCAGGACTTGAAGTCAGCTCAGCAATTGCTCAGATCCCCAAAGAAGCTGAATTCTGCAAATTGCTGCTTTTGCTCTTGAAATGATGTCATCAGGTGGGTGTTTTGGTGTAATACACTGAAAACCAGAGCAGAAATGCTGAAATATTCCCATGATATGCATGGTCTCTGCACCAAACCACCATGTCTCAGCCTAAGTATGTCTGCCGCTTGTTCTTTTGTACTGCCAGCTGATTGTGGAAGTACAGTATAAAAACCATCTTTATGGAGAGATCTTTCTGGTTTAGGCTTAGTCTAAGTGTCTCAAGTAGCCGGGGCTTTTGTTTGGGCCTAATCCATAAGGTCTGATGGCTTTCCTCCTCATCTCAAGATGAATGTGGTAGAAAATATAAATCCAGGAAACCTCGTTTGGCCTAGCCTTGCCTTGCCTTGCCTTATTTCCTTCTCATCCTGTTCTCTGTCCCAGCCTCTCTCACTAAGCCCTCGTCTGGCTGCATGTCTCTTCTTTCCTCTCTCCTTTTCTCAAACTCTCCTGCTTCCTGGCTTTCCTCTTTTAATTCCTCCATTTCAGTCCTGCAGCCCGGCACTACTTTTTTCTCTTGCCTCCCTTTGGCCTGCTCCCTTGGCTTTCTCCCTCTGTTCCATATCCTTCTTCCCGACTTGTCTCTTGGAGACATTTGGCCACTTTGGACCCAAGTCTGGGCATGTTTTGGAAACTTTTCAGAGGCCTCGCTGGTGACACGGGGGACAGCAGGCAGTGACAGGCCCGGGGCTGACAGGCTCCCCCTCCCCTAGCGGGCGCTCGGCTGCCACACCCAGCTGACGTAGAACCTTTGTCACAATGCCCGCTACCGTGGTGAGGATGCGGGTACTCTGAGGTGACAGGGACACAGCAGGACTTGCTGTCAGCTCAGCAATTGCTCAGTTCCCCAAAGAAGCTGAATTCTGCAAATTGCTGCTTTTGCTCTTGAAATGATGTCATCAGGTGGGTGTTTTGGTGTAATACACTGAAAACCAGAGCAGAAATGCTGAAATATTCCCATGATCTGCATGGTCTCTGCACCAAACCACCATGTCTCAGCCTAAGTATGTCTGCCGCTTGTTCATTTGTACTGCCCGCTGATTGTGGAAGTACAGTATAAAAACCATCTTTATGGAGAGATCTTTCTGGTTTAGGCTTAGTCTAAGCGTCTCAAGTAGCCGGGGCTTTTTTTTGGGCCTAATCCATAAGGTCTGATGGCTTTCCTCCTCATCTCAAGATGAATGTGGTAGAAAATATAAATCAAGGAAACCTCGTTTGGCCTAGCCTTGCCTTGCCTTGCCTTATTTCCTTCTCATCCTGTTCTCTGTCCCCCCTCTCTCACTAACCCCTCGTCTGGCTGCATGTCTCTTCTTTCCTCTCTCCTTTTCTCAAACTCTCCTGCTTCCTGGCTTTCCTCTTTCAATTCCTCCATTTCAGTCCTGCAGCCCGGCACTACTTTTTCCTCTTGCCTCCCTTGGGCCTGCTCCCTTGGCTTTCTCCCTCTCTTCCATATCCTTCTTCCCGACTTGTCTCTTGGAGACTTTTGGCCACTTTGGACCCAAGTCTGGGCATGTTTTGGAAACTTTTCAGAGGCCTTGCTGGTGCCAGGGGGGACAGCAGGCAGTGACAGGCCCGGGGCTGACAGGTTTCCCCTCCCCTAGTGGGCGCTCGGCTTCCACACCCAGCTGACGTAGAACCTTTGTCACAATGCCCGCTACCGTGGTGAGGATGCGGGTACTCTCAGGTGACAGGGACCCAGCAGGACTTGAAGTCAGCTCAGCAATTGCTCAGATCCCCAAAGAAGCTGAATTCTGCAAATTGCTGCTTTTGCTCTTGAAATGATGTCATCAGGTGGGTGTTTTGGTGTAATACACTGAAAACCAGAGCAGAAATGCTGAAATATTCCCATGATATGCATGGTCTCTGCACCAAACCACCATGTCTCAGCCTAAGTATGTCTGCCGCTTGTTCTTTTGTACTGCCAGCTGATTGTGGAAGTACAGTATAAAAACCATCTTTATGGAGAGATCTTTCTGGTTTAGGCTTAGTCTAAGTGTCTCAAGTAGCCGGGGCTTTTGTTTGGGCCTAATCCATAAGGTCTGATGGCTTTCCTCCTCATCTCAAGATGAATGTGGTAGAAAATATAAATCCAGGAAACCTCGTTTGGCCTAGCCTTGCCTTGCCTTGCCTTATTTCCTTCTCATCCTGTTCTCTGTCCCAGCCTCTCTCACTAAGCCCTCGTCTGGCTGCATGTCTCTTCTTTCCTCTCTCCTTTTCTCAAACTCTCCTGCTTCCTGGCTTTCCTCTTTTAATTCCTCCATTTCAGTCCTGCAGCCCGGCACTACTTTTTTCTCTTGCCTCCCTTTGGCCTGCTCCCTTGGCTTTCTCCCTCTGTTCCATATCCTTCTTCCCGACTTGTCTCTTGGAGACTTTTGGCCACTTTGGACCCAAGTCTGGGCATGTTTTGGAAACTTTTCAGAGGCCTCGCTGGTGACACGGGGGACAGCAGGCAGTGACAGGCCCGGGGCTGACAGGCTCCCCCTCCCCTAGCGGGCGCTCGGCTGCCACACCCAGCTGACGTAGAACCTTTGTCACAATGCCCGCTACCGTGGTGAGGATGCGGGTACTCTGAGGTGACAGGGACACAGCAGGACTTGCTGTCAGCTCAGCAATTGCTCAGTTCCCCAAAGAAGTTGAATTCTGCAAATTGCTGCTTTTGCTCTTGAAATGATGTCATCAGGTGGGTGTTTTGGTGTAATACACTGAAAACCAGAGCAGAAATGCTGAAATATTCCCATGATCTGCATGGTCTCTGCACCAAACCACCATGTCTCAGCCTAAGTATGTCTGCCGCTTGTTCTTTTGTACTGCCAGCTGATTGTGGAAGTACAGTATAAAAACCATCTTTATGGAGAGATCTTTCTGGTTTAGGCTTAGTCTAAGCGTCTCAAGTAGCCGGGGCTTTTTTTTGGGCCTAATCCATAAGGTCTGATGGCTTTCCTCCTCATCTCAAGATGAATGTGGTAGAAAATATAAATCAAGGAAACCTCGTTTGGCCTAGCCTTGCCTTGCCTTGCCTTATTTCCTTCTCATCCTGTTCTCTGTCCCCCCTCTCTCACTAACCCCTCGTCTGGCTGCATGTCTCTTCTTTCCTCTCTCCTTTTCTCAAACTCTCCTGCTTCCTGGCTTTCCTCTTTCAATTCCTCCATTTCAGTCCTGCAGCCCGGCACTACTTTTTCCTCTTGCCTCCCTTGGGCCTGCTCCCTTGGCTTTCTCCCTCTCTTCCATATCCTTCTTCCCGACTTGTCTCTTGGAGACTTTTGGCCACTTGGGAGCCAAGTCTGGGCATGTTTTGGAAACTTTTCAGAGGCCTCGCTGGTGCCAGGGGGGACAGCAGGCAGTGACAGGCCCGGGGCTGACAGGCATCCCCTCCCCTAGCGGGCGCTCGGCTGCCACACCCAGCTGACGTAGAACCTTTGTCACAATGCCCGCTACCGTGGTGAGGATGCGGGTACTCTGAGGTGACAGGGACCCAGCAGGACTTGCTGTCAGCTCAGCAATTGCTCAGTTCCCCAAAGAAGCTGAATTCTGCAAATTGCTGCTTTTGCTCTTGAAATGATGTCATCAGGTGGGTGTTTTGGTGTAATACACTGAAAACCAGAGCAGAAATGCTGAAATATTCCCATGATCTGCATGGTCTCTGCACCAAACCACCATGTCTCAGCCTAAGTATGTCTGCCGCTTGTTCTTTTGTACTGCCAGCTGATTGTGGAAGTACAGTATAAAAACCATCTTTATGGAGAGATCTTTCTGGTTTAGGCTTAGTCTAAGCGTCTCAAGTAGCCGGGGCTTTTTTTTGGGCCTAATCCATAAGGTCTGATGGCTTTCCTCCTCATCTCAAGATGAATGTGGTAGAAAATATAAATCAAGGAAACCTCGTTTGGCCTAGCCTTGCCTTGCCTTGCCTTATTTCCTTCTCATCCTGTTCTCTGTCCCCCCTCTCTCACTAACCCCTCGTCTGGCTGCATGTCTCTTCTTTCCTCTCTCCTTTTCTCAAACTCTCCTGCTTCCTGGCTTTCCTCTTTCAATTCCTCCATTTCAGTCCTGCAGCCCGGCACTACTTTTTCCTCTTGCCTCCCTTGGGCCTGCTCCCTTGGCTTTCTCCCTCTCTTCCATATCCTTCTTCCCGACTTGTCTCTTGGAGACTTTTGGCCACTTTGGACCCAAGTCTGGGCATGTTTTGGAAACTTTTCAGAGGCCTCGCTGGTGCCAGGGGGGACAGCAGGCAGTGACAGGCCCGGGGCTGACAGGCTTCCCCTCCCCTAGCGGGCGCTCGGCTGCCACACCCAGCTGACGTAGAACCTTTGTCACAATGCCCGCTACCGTGGTGAGGATGCGGGTACTCTGAGGTGACAGGGACCCAGCAGGACTTGAAGTCAGCTCAGCAATTGCTCAGATCCCCAAAGAAGCTGAATTCTGCAAATTGCTGCTTTTGCTCTTGAAATGATGTCATCAGGTGGGTGTTTTGGTGTAATACACTGAAAACCAGAGCAGAAATGCTGAAATATTCCCATGATATGCATGGTCTCTGCACCAAACCACCATGTCTCAGCCTAAGTATGTCTGCCGCTTGTTCTTTTGTACTGCCAGCTGATTGTGGAAGTACAGTATAAAAACCATCTTTATGGAGAGATCTTTCTGGTTTAGGCTTAGTCTAAGTGTCTCAAGTAGCCAGGGCTTTTGTTTGGGCCTAATCCATAAGGTCTGATGGCTTTCCTCCTCATCTCAAGATGAATGTGGTAGAAAATATAAATCAGGGAAACCTCGTTTGGCCTAGCCTTGCCTTGCCTTGCCTTATTTCCTTCTCATCCTGTTCTCTGTCCCAGCCTCTCTCACTAAGCCCTCGTCTGGCTGCATGTCTCTTCTTTCCTCTCTCCTTTTCTCAAACTCTCCTGTTTCCTGGCTTTCCTCTTTCAATTCCTCCATTTCAGTCCTGCAGCCCGGCACTACTTTTTCCTCTTGCCTCCCTTGGGCCTGCTCCCTTGGCTTTCTCCCTCTCTTCCATATCCTTCTTCCCGACTTGTCTCTTGGAGACTTTTGGCCACTTTGGACCCAAGTCTGGGCATGTTTTGGAAACTTTTCAGAGGCCTCGCTGGTGCCAGGGGGGACAGCAGGCAGTGACAGGCCCGGGGCTGACAGGCTTCCCCTCCCCTAGCGGGCGCTCGGCTGCCACACCCAGCTGACGTAGAACCTTTGTCACAATGCCCGCTACCGTGGTGAGGATGCGGGTACTCTGAGGTGACAGGGACCCAGCAGGACTTGAAGTCAGCTCAGCAATTGCTCAGATCCCCAAAGAAGCTGAATTCTGCAAATTGCTGCTTTTGCTCTTGAAATGATGTCATCAGGTGGGTGTTTTGGTGTAATACACTGAAAACCAGAGCAGAAATGCTGAAATATTCCCATGATATGCATGGTCTCTGCACCAAACCACCATGTCTCAGCCTAAGTATGTCTGCCGCTTGTTCTTTTGTACTGCCAGCTGATTGTGGAAGTACAGTATAAAAACCATCTTTATGGAGAGATCTTTCTGGTTTAGGCTTAGTCTAAGTGTCTCAAGTAGCCAGGGCTTTTGTTTGGGCCTAATCCATAAGGTCTGATGGCTTTCCTCCTCATCTCAAGATGAATGTGGTAGAAAATATAAATCAGGGAAACCTCGTTTGGCCTAGCCTTGCCTTGCCTTGCCTTATTTCCTTCTCATCCTGTTCTCTGTCCCAGCCTCTCTCACTAAGCCCTCGTCTGGCTGCATGTCTCTTCTTTCCTCTCTCCTTTTCTCAAACTCTCCTGTTTCCTGGCTTTCCTCTTTTAATTCCTCCATTTCAGTCCTGCAGCCCGGCACTACTTTTTTCTCTTGCCTCCCTTTGGCCTGCTCCCTTGGCTTTCTCCCTCTCTTCCATATCCTTCTTCCCGACTTGTCTCTTGGAGACTTTTGGCCACTTTGGACCCAAGTCTGGGCATGTTTTGGAAACTTTTCAGAGGCCTCGCTGGTGCCAGGGGGGACAGCAGGCAGTGACAGGCCCGGGGCTGACAGGCTCCCCCTCCCCTAGCGGGCGCTCGGCTGCCACAGCCAGCTGACGTAGAACCTTTGTCACAATGCCCGCTACCGTGGTGAGGATGCGGGTACTCTGAGGTGACAGGGACACAGCAGGACTTGCTGTCAGCTCAGCAATTGCTCAGTTCCCCAAAGAAGCTGAATTCTGCAAATTGCTGCTTTTGCTCTTGAAATGATGTCATCAGGTGGGTGTTTTGGTGTAATACACTGAAAACCAGAGCAGAAATGCTGAAATATTCCCATGATCTGCATGGTCTCTGCACCAAACCACCATGTCTCAGCCTAAGTATGTCTGCCGCTTGTTCTTTTGTACTGCCAGCTGATTGTGGAAGTACAGTATAAAAACCATCTTTATGGAGAGATCTTTCTGGTTTAGGCTTAGTCTAAGCGTCTCAAGTAGCCGGGGCTTTTTTTTGGGCCTAATCCATAAGGTCTGATGGCTTTCCTCTCATCTCAAGATGAATGTGGTAGAAAACATAAATCAAAGAAACGTCCTTTGGCCTAGCCTTGCCTTGCCTTACCTTGCCTTATTTCCTTCTCATCCTGTTCTCTGTCCCAGCCTCTCTCACTAACCCCTCGTCTGGCTGCATGTCTCTTCTTTCCTCTCTCCTTTTCTCAAACTCTCCTGCTTCCTGGCTTTCGTCTTTCAATTCCTCCATTTCAGTCCTGCAGCCCGGCACTACTTTTTTCTCTTGCCTCCCTTTGGCCTGCTCCCTTGGCTTTCTCCCTCTCTTCCATATCCTTCTTCCCGACTTGTCTCTTGGAGACTTTTGGCCACACTGGACCCAAGTCTGGGCAAGTTTTGGAAACTTTTCAGAGGCCTCGCTGGTGACACGGTGGACAGCAGGCAGTGACAGGCCCGGGGCTGACAGGCTCCCCCTCCCCTAGCGGGCGCTCGGCTGCCACACCCAGCTGACATAGAACCTTTGTCACAATAACCGCTACCGTGGTGAGGATGCGGGCACTCTGCAGGTGACAGGGACCCAGCAGGACTTGCTGTCAGCTCAGCAATTGCTCAGTTCCCCAAAGAAGTTGAATTTTGCAAATTTCTGCTTTGCTCTTGAAATGATGTCATCAGGTGGGTGTTTTGGTGTAATACACTGAAAACCAGAGCAGAAATGCTGAAATATTCCCATGATATGCTTGGTCTCTGCACCAAACCACCATGTCTCAGCCTAAGTATGTCTGCCGCTTGTTCTTTTGTACTGACAGAAGATTGTGGAAGTACAGTATAAAAACCATCCTTATGGAGAGATCTTTCTGGTTTAGGCTTAGTCTAAGTGTCTCAAGTAGCCGGGGCTTTTGTTTGGGCCTAATCCATAACGTCTGATGGCTTTCCTCTCATCTCAAGGTGAATGTGGTAGAAAATATAAATCAAGGAAACCTTTTTTGGCCTATCCTTGCCTTGCCTTGCCTTGTCTTATTTCCTTCTCATCCTGTTTGTTGTCCCAGCCTCTCTCACTAACCCCTCGTCTGGCTGCATCTCTCTTCTTTCCTCTCTCCTTTTCTCAAACTCTCCTGCTTCCTGGCTTTCGTCTTTCAATTCCTCCATTTCAGTCCTGCAGCCCGGCACTACTTTTTTCTCTTGCCTCCCTTTGGCCTGCTCCCTTGGCTTTCTCCCTCTCTTCCATATCCTTCTTCCCGACTTGTCTCTTGGAGACTTTTGGCCACACTGGACCCAAGTCTGGGCATGTTTTGGAAACTTTTCAGAGGCCTCGCTGGTGACACGGGGGACAGCAGGCAGTGACAGGCCCGGGGCTGACAGGCTCCCCCTCCCCTAGCGGGCGCTCGGCTGCCACACCCAGCTGACATAGAACCTTTGTCACAATAACCGCTACCGTGGTGAGGATGCGGGCACTCTGCAGGTGACAGGGACCCAGCAGGACTTGCTGTCAGCTCAGCAATTGCTCAGTTCCCCAAAGAAGTTGAATTTTGCAAATTGCTGCTTTGCTCTTGAAATGATGTCATCAGGTGGGTGTTTTGGTGTAATACACTGAAAACCAGAGCAGAAATGCTGAAATATTCCCATGATATGCTTGGTCTCTGCACCAAACCACCATGTCTCAGCCTAAGTATGTCTGCCGCTTGTTCTTTTGTACTGACAGAAGATTGTGGAAGTACAGTATAAAAACCATCTTTATGGAGAGATCTTTCTGGTTTAGGCTTAGTCTAAGTGTCTCAAGTAGCCGGGGCTTTTGTTTGGGCCTAATCCATATGGTCTGATGGCTTTCCTCCTCATCTCAAGATGAATGTGGTAGAAAATATAAATCAGGGAAACCTCGTTTGGCCTAGCCTTGCCTTGCCTTGCCTTATTTCCTTCTCATCCTGTTCTCTGTCCCAGCCTCTCTCACTAACTCCTCGTCTGGCTGCATGTCTCTTCTTTCCTCTCTCCTTTTCTCAAACTCTCCTGCTTCCTGGCTTTCGTCTTTCAATTCCTCCATTTCAGTCCTGCAGCCCGGCACTACTTTTTCCTCTTGCCTCCCTTTGGCCTGCTCCCTTGGCTTTCTCCCTCTCTTCCATATCCTTCTTCCCGACTTGTCTCTTGGAGACTTTTGGCCACACTGGACCCAAGTCTGGGCATGTTTTGGAAACTTTTCAGAGGCCTCGCTGGTGCCAGGGGGGACAGCAGGCAGTGACAGGCCCGGGGCTGACAGGCTCCCCCTCCCCTAGCGGGTGCTCGGCTGCCACACCCAGCTGACGTAGAACCTTTGTCACAATGCCCGCTACCGTGGTGAGGATGCGGGCACTCTGCAGGTGACAGGGACCCAGCAGGACTTGCTGTCAGCTCAGCAATTGCTCAGTTCCCCAAAGAAGTTGAATTTTGCAAATTGCTGCTTTGCTCTTGAAATGATGTCATCAGGTGGGTGTTTTGGTGTAATACACTGAAAACCAGAGCAGAAATGCTGAAATATTCCCATGATATGCTTGGTCTCTGCACCAAACCACCATGTCTCAGCCTAAGTATGTCTGCCGCTTGTTCTTTTGTACTGACAGAAGATTGTGGAAGTACAGTATAAAAACCATCTTTATGGAGAGATCTTTCTGGTTTAGGCTTAGTCTAAGTGTCTCAAGTAGCTGGGGCTTTTGTTTGGGCCTAATCCATAACGTCTGATGGCTTTCCTCCTCATCTCAAGATGAATGTGGTAGAAAATATAAATCAAAGAAACGTCCTTTGGCCTAGCCTTGCCTTGCCTTGCCTTATTTCCTTCTCATCCTGTTCTCTGTCCCAGCCTCTCTCACTAAGCCCTCGTCTGGCTGCATGTCTCTTCTTTCCTCTCTCCTTTTCTCAAACTCTCCTGCTTCCTGGCTTTCCTCTTCCAATTCCTCCATTTCAGTCCTGTAGCCCCGCACTACTTTTTTCTCTTGTCTCCCTTTGGCCTGCTCCATTGGCTTTCTCCCTCTCTTCCATATCCTTCTTCCCGACTTGCCTCTTGGAGACTTTTGGCCACTTTGGACCCAAGTCTGGGCATGTTTTGGAAACTTTTCAGAGGCCTCGCTGGTGACAGGGGGGACAGCAGGCAGTGACAGGCCCGGGGCTGACAGGCTCCCCCTCCCCTAGCGGGCGCTCCGGTGCCACACCCAGCTGACATAGAACCTTTGTCACAATGCCCGCTACTGTGGTGAGGATGCGGGCACTCTGCAGGTGACAGGGACCCAGCAGGACTTGCTGTCAGCTCAGCAATTGCTCAGTTCCCCAAAGAAGCTGAATTCTGCAAATTGCTGCTTTTGCTCTTGAAATGATGTCATCAGGTGGGTGTTTTGGTGTAATACACTGAAAACCAGAGCAGAAATGCTGAAATATTCCCATGATATGCATGGTCTCTGCACCAAACCACCATGACTCAGCCTAAGTACATCTACCGCTTGTTCTTTTGTACTGCCAGCTGATTGTGAAAGTACAGTATAAAAACCATCTTTATGGTAAGATCTTTGTGGTTTAGACTTAGTCTAAGTGTCTCAAGTAGCCGGGGCTTGTGTTTGGGCCTAATCCATAACGTCTGATGGCTTTCCTCCTCATCTCAAGATGAATGTGGTAGAAAATATAAATCAGGGAAACCTCGTTTGGCCTAGCCTTGCCTTGCCTTGCCTTGCCTTATTTCCTTCTCATCCTGTTCTCTGTCCCAGCCTCTCTCACTAACCCCTCGTCTGGCTGCATGTCTCTTCTTTCCTCTCTCCTTTTCTCAAACTCTCCTGCTTCCTGGCTTTCGTCTTTCAATTCCTCCATTTCATTCCTGCAGCCCGGCACTACTTTTTCCTCTTGCCTCCCTTTGGCCTGCTCCCTTGGCTTTCTCCCTCTCTTCCATATCCTTCTTCCCGACTTGTCTCTTGGAGACTTTTGGCCACTTTGGAGCCAAGTCTGGGCATGTTTTGGAAACTTTTCAGAGGCCTCGCTGGTGACAGGGGGGACAGCAGGCAGTGACAGGCCCGGGGCTGACAGGCTCCCCCTCCCCTAGCGGGCGCTCGGCTGCCACACCCAGCTGACATAGAACCTTTGTCACAATAACCGCTACCGTGGTGAGGATGCGGGCACTCTGCAGGTGACAGGGACCCAGCAGGACTTGCTGTCAGCTCAGCAATTGCTCAGTTCCCCAAAGAAGCTGAATTCTGCAAATTGCTGCTTTGCTCTTGAAATGATGTCATCAGGTGGGTGTTTTGGTGTAATACACTGAAAACCAGAGCAGAAATGCTGAAATATTCCCATGATATGCATGGTCTCTGCACCAAACCACCATGTCTCAGCCTAAGTATGTCTGCCGCTTGTTCTTTTGTACTGCCAGCTGATTGTGAAAGTACAGTATAAAAACCATCTTTATGGTAAGATCTTTCTGGTTTAGGCTTAGTCTAAGTGTCTCAAGTAGCCGGGGCTTTTGTTTGGGCCTAATCCATAACGTCTGATGGCTTTCCTCTCATCTCAAGATGAATGTGGTAGAAAATATAAATCAAAGAAACGTCCTTTGGCCTAGCCTTGCCTTGCCTTGCCTTATTTCCTTCTCATCCTGTTCCCTGTCCCAGCCTCTCTCACTAAGCCCTCGTCTGGCTGCATGTCTCTTCTTTCCTCTCTCCTTTTCTCAAACTCTCCTGCTTCCTGGCTTTCGTCTTTCAATTCCTCCATTTCAGTCCTGCAGCCCGGCACTACTTTTTTCTCTTGCCTCCTTTTGGCCTGCTCCCTTGGCTTTCTCCCTCTCTTCCATATCCTTCTTCCCGACTTGTCTCTTGGAGACTTTTGGCCACTTTGGAGCCAAGTCTGGGCATGTTTTGGAAACTTTTCAGAGGCCTCGCTGGTGACAGGGGGGACAGCAGGCAGTGACAGGCCCGGGGCTGACAGGCTCCCCCTCCCCTAGCGGGCGCTCGGCTGCCACACCCAGCTGACATAGAACCTTTGTCACAATGCCCGCTACTGTGGTGAGGATGCGGGCACTCTGTAGGTGACAGGGACCCAGCAGGACTTGCTGTCAGCTCAGCAATTGCTCAGTTCCCCAAAGAAGTTGAATTTTGCAAATTGCTGCTTTGCCCTTGAAATGATGTCATCAGGTGGGTGTTTTGGTGTAATACACTGAAAACCAGAGCAGAAATGCTGAAATATTCCCATGATATGCATGGTCTCTGCACCAAACCACCATGACTCAGCCTAAGTACATCTGCCGCTTGTTCTTTTGTACTGCCAGCTGATTGTGGAAGTACAGTATAAAAACCATCTTTATGGTAAGATCTTTGTGGTTTAGACTTAGTCTAAGTGTCTCAAGTAGCCGGAGCTTTTGTTTGGGCCTAATCCATAAGGTCTGATGGCTTTCCTACTCATCTCAAGATGAATGTGGTAGAAAAATATAAATCAGGGAAACGTCGTTTGGACTAGCCTTGCCTTGCCTTGCCTTGCCTTATTTCCTTCTCATCCTGTTCTCTGTCCCAGCCTCTCTCACTAAGCCCTCGTCTGGCTGCATGTCTCTTCTTTCCTCTCTCCTTTTCTCAAACTCTCCTGCTTCCTGGCTTTCCTCTTTCAATTCCTCCATTTCAGTCCTGCAGCCCGGCACTACTTTTTTCTCTTGCCTCCTTTTGGCCTGCTCCCTTGGCTTTCTCCCTCTCTTCCATATCCTTCTTCCCGACTTGTCTCTTGGAGACTTTTGGCCACTTTGCACCCAAGTCTGGGCATGTTTTGGAAACTTTTCAGAGGCCTCGCTGGTGACAGGGGAGACAGCAGGCAGTGACAGGCCCGGGGCTGACAGGCTCCCCCTCCCCTAGCGGGCGCTCGGCTGCCACACCCAGCTGACATAGAACCTTTGTCACAATAACCGCTACCGTGGTGAGGATGCGGGCACTCTGCAGGTGACAGGGACCCAGCAGGACTTGCTGTCAGCTCAGCAATTGCTCAGTTCCCCAAAGAAGCTGAATTCTGCAAATTGCTGCTTTGCTCTTGAAATGATGTCATCAGGTGGGTGTTTTGGTGTAATACACTGAAAACCAGAGCAGAAATGCTGAAATATTCCCATGATATGCATGGTCTCTGCACCAAACCACCATGTCTCAGCCTAAGTATGTCTGCCGCTTGTTCTTTTGTACTGCCAGCTGATTGTGAAAGTACAGTATAAAAACCATCTTTATGGTAAGATCTTTCTGGTTTAGGCTTAGTCTAAGTGTCTCAAGTAGCCGGGGCTTTTGTTTGGGCCTAATCCATAACGTCTGATGGCTTTCCTCTCATCTCAAGATGAATGTGCTAGAAAATATAAATCAAAGAAACGTCCTTTGGCCTAGCCTTGCCTTGCCTTGCCTTATTTCCTTCTCATCCTGTTCCCTGTCCCAGCCTCTCTCACTAAGCCCTCGTCTGGCTGCATGTCTCTTCTTTCCTCTCTCCTTTTCTCAAACTCTCCTGCTTCCTGGCTTTCGTCTTTCAATTCCTCCATTTCAGTCCTGCAGCCCGGCACTACTTTTTTCTCTTGCCTCCCTTTGGCCTGCTCCCTTGGCTTTCTCCCTCTCTTCCATATCCTTCTTCCCGACTTGTCTCTTGGAGACTTTTGGCCACTTTGGAGCCAAGTCTGGGCATGTTTTGGAAACTTTTCAGAGGCCTCGCTGGTGACAGGGGGGACAGCAGGCAGTGACAGGCCCGGGGCTGACAGGCTCCCCCTCCCCTAGCGGGCGCTCGGCTGCCACACCCAGCTGACATAGAACCTTTGTCACAATGCCCGCTACTGTGGTGAGGATGCGGGCACTCTGTAGGTGACAGGGACCCAGCAGGACTTGCTGTCAGCTCAGCAATTGCTCAGTTCCCCAAAGAAGTTGAATTTTGCAAATTGCTGCTTTGCCCTTGAAATGATGTCATCAGGTGGGTGTTTTGGTGTAATACACTGAAAACCAGAGCAGAAATGCTGAAATATTCCCATGATATGCATGGTCTCTGCACCAAACCACCATGACTCAGCCTAAGTACATCTGCCGCTTGTTCTTTTGTACTGCCAGCTGATTGTGGAAGTACAGTATAAAAACCATCTTTATGGTAAGATCTTTGTGGTTTAGACTTAGTCTAAGTGTCTCAAGTAGCCGGAGCTTTTGTTTGGGCCTAATCCATAAGGTCTGATGGCTTTCCTCCTCATCTCAAGATGAATGTGGTAGAAAAATATAAATCAGGGAAACCTCGTTTGGACTAGCCTTGCCTTGCCTTGCCTTGCCTTATTTCCTTCTCATCCTGTTCTCTGTCCCAGCCTCTCTCACTAAGCCCTCGTCTGGCTGCATGTCTCTTCTTTCCTCTCTCCTTTTCTCAAACTCTCCTGCTTCCTGGCTTTCCTCTTTCAATTCCTCCATTTCAGTCCTGCAGCCCGGCACTACTTTTTTCTCTTGCCTCCTTTTGGCCTGCTCCCTTGGCTTTCTCCCTCTCTTCCATATCCTTCTTCCCGACTTGTCTCTTGGAGACTTTTGGCCACTTTGCACCCAAGTCTGGGCATGTTTTGGAAACTTTTCAGAGGCCTCGCTGGTGACAGGGGAGACAGCAGGCAGTGACAGGCCCGGGGCTGACAGGCTCCCCCTCCCCTAGCGGGCGCTCGGCTGCCACACCCAGCTGACATAGAACCTTTGTCACAATAACCGCTACCGTGGTGAGGATGCGGGCACTCTGCAGGTGACAGGGACCCAGCAGGACTTGCTGTCAGCTCAGCAATTGCTCAGTTCCCCAAAGAAGCTGAATTCTGCAAATTGCTGCTTTGCTCTTGAAATGATGTCATCAGGTGGGTGTTTTGGTGTAATACACTGAAAACCAGAGCAGAAATGCTGAAATATTCCCATGATATGCATGGTCTCTGCACCAAACCACCATGTCTCAGCCTAAGTATGTCTGCCGCTTGTTCTTTTGTACTGCCAGCTGATTGTGAAAGTACAGTATAAAAACCATCTTTATGGTAAGATCTTTCTGGTTTAGGCTTAGTCTAAGTGTCTCAAGTAGCCGGGGCTTTTGTTTGGGCCTAATCCATAAGGTCTGATGGCTTTCCTCCTCATCTCAAGATGAATGTGATAGAAAATATAAATCAGGGAAACCTCGTTTGGCCTAGCCTTGCCTTGCCTTGCCTTGCCTTATTTCCTGCTCATCCTGTTCTCTGTCCCAGCCTCTCTCACTAAGCCCTCGTCTGGCTGCATGTCTCTTCTTTTCTCTCTCCTTTTCTCAAACTCTCCTGCTTCCTGGCTTTCCTCTTTCAATTCCTCCATTTCAGTCCTGCAGCCCGGCACTACTTTTTTGTCTTGCCTCCCTTGGGCCTGCTCCCTTGGCTTTCTCCCTCTCTTCCATATCCTTCTTCCCGACTTGTCTCTTGGAGACTTTTGGCCACTTTGGAGCCAAGTCTGGGCATGTTTTGGAAACTTTTCAGAGGCCTCGCTGGTGACACGGGGGACAGCAGGCAGTGACAGGCCCGGGGCTGACAGGCTCCCCCTCCCCTAGCGGGCGCTCGGCTGCCACACCCAGCTGACGTAGAACCTTTGTCACAATGCCCGCTACCGTGGTGAGGATGCGGGCACTCTGCAGGTGACAGGGACCCAGCAGGACTTGCTGTCAGCTCAGCAATTGCTCAGTTCCCCAAAGAAGCTGAATTCTGCAAATTGCTGCTTTTGCTCTTGAAATGATGTCATCAGGTGGGTGTTTTGGTGTAATACACTGAAAACCAGAGCAGAAATGCTGAAATATTCCCATGATAAGCATGGTCTCTGCACCAAACCACCATGACTCAGCCTAAGTACATCTGCCGCTTGTTCTTTTGTACTGCCAGCTGATTGTGAAAGTACAGTATAAAAAACATCTTTATGGTAAGATCTTTGTGGTTTAGACTTAGTCTAAGTGTCTCAAGTAGCCGGGGCTTTTGTTTGGGCCTAATCCATAAGGTCTGATGGCTTTCCTCCTCATCTCAAGATGAATGTGGTAGAAAACATAAATCAGGGAAACCTCGTTTGGCCTAGCCTTGCCTTGCCTTGCCTTGCCTTATTTCTTTCGCATCCTGTTCTCTGTCCCAGCCTCTCTCACTAAGCCCTCGTCTGGCTGCATGTCTCTTCTTTCCTCTCTCCTTTTCTCAAACTCTCCTGCTTCCTGGCTTTCGTCTTTCAATTCCTCCATTTCAGTCCTGCAGCCCCTCACTAGTTTTCCTCTTGCCTCCCTTGGGCCTGCTCCCTTGGCTTTCTCCCTCTCTTCCATATCCTTCTTCCCGACTTGTCTCTTGGAGACTTTTGGCCAATTTGGACCCAAGTCTGGGCATGTTTTGGAAACTTTTCAGAGGCCTCGCTAGTGACACGGGGGACAGCAGGCAGTGGCAGGCCCGGGGCTGACAGGCTCCCCCTCCCCTAGTGGGCGCTCCGCTGCCACACCCAGCTGACATAGAACCTTTGTTACAATGCCCGCTACCGTGGTGAGGATGCGGGCACTCTGCAGGTGACAGGGACCCAGCAGGACTTGCTGTCAGCTCAGCAATTGCTCAGTTCCCCAAAGAAGCTGAATTCTGCAAATTGCTGCTTTTGCTCTTGAAATGATGTCATCAGGTGGGTGTTTTGGTGTAATACACTGAAAACCAGAGCAGAAATGCTGAAATATTCCCATGATAAGCATGGTCTCTGCACCAAACCACCATGTCTCAGCCTAAGTATGTCTGCCGCTTGTTCTTTTGTACTGCCAGCTGATTGTGGAAGTACAGTATAAAAACCATCTTTATGGAGAGATCTTTCTGGTTTAGGCTTAGTCTAAGTGTCTCAAGTAGCCGGGGCTTTTGTTTGGCCCTAATCCATATGGTCTGATGGCTTTCCTCTCATCTCAAGATGAATGTGGTAGAAAATATAAATCAAAGAAACGTCCTTTGGCCTAGCCTTGCCTTGCCTTGCCTTATTTCCTTCTCATCCTGTTCTCTGTCCCAGCCTCTCTCACTAAGCCCTCGTCTGGCTGCATGTCTCTTCTTTCCTCTCTCCTTTTCTCAAACTCTCCTGCTTCCTGGCTTTCGTCTTTCAATTCCTCCATTTCAGTCCTGCAGCCCGGCACTACTTTTTTCTCTTGCCTCCCTTTGGCCTGCTCCCTTGGCTTTCTCCCTCTCTTCCATATCCTTCTTCCCGACTTGTCTCTTGGAGACTTTTGGCCACTTTGGAGCCAAGTCTGGGCATGTTTTGGAAACTTTTCAGAGGCCTCGCTGGTGACAGGGGGGACAGCAGGCAGTGACAGGCCCGGGGCCACCAGGCTCCCCCTCCCCTAGCGGGCGCTCGGCTGAAACACCCAGCTGACATAGAACCTTTGTCACAATGCCCGCTACTGTGGTGAGGATGCGGGCACTCTGCAGGTGACAGGGACCCAGCAGGACTTGCTGTCAGCTCAGCAATTGCTCAGTTCCCCAAAGAAGTTGAATTTTGCAAATTGCTGCTTTGCTCTTGAAATGATGTCATCAGGTGGGTGTTTTGGTGTAATACACTGAAAACCAGAGCAGAAATGCTGAAATATTCCCATGATATGCATGGTCTCTGCACCAAACCACCATGACTCAGCCTAAGTACATCTGCCGCTTGTTCTTTTGTACTGCCAGCTGATTGTGAAAGTACAGTATAAAAACCATCTTTATGGTAAGATCTTTGTGGTTTAGACTTAGTCTAAGTGTCTCAAGTAGCCGGGGCTTTTGTTTGGGCCTAATCCATAACGTCTGATGGCTTTCCTCCTCATCTCAAGATGAATGTGGTAGAAAATATAAATCAGGGAAACCTCGTTTGGCCTAGCCTTGCCTTGCCTTGCCTTGCCTTATTTCCTTCTCATCCTGTTCTCTGTCCCAGCCTCTCTCACTAAGCCCTCGTCTGGCTGCATGTCTCTTCTTTCCTCTCTCCTTTTCTCAAACTCTCCTGCTTCTTGGCTTTCCTCTTTCAATTCCTCCATTTCATTGCTGCAGCCCTTCACTAGTTTTTCCTCTTGCCTCCCTTGGGCCTGCTCTCTTGGCTTTCTCCCTCTGTTCCATATCCTTCTTCCCGACTTGACTCTTGGAGACTTTTGGCCACTTTGGACCCAAGTCTGGGCAGGTTTTGGAAACTTTTCAGAGGCCTCGCTGGTGACACGGGGGACAGCAGGCAGTGACAGGCCCGGGGCTGACAGGCTCCCCCTCCCCTAGCGGGCGCTCCGCTGCCACACCCAGCTGACATAGAACCTTTGTCACAATGCCCGCTACCGTGGTGAGGATGCGGGCACTCTGCAGGTGACAGGGACCCAGCAGGACTTGCTGTCAGCTCAGCAATTGCTCAGTTCCCCAAAGAAGCTGAATTCTGCAAATTGCTGCTTTTGCTCTTGAAATGATGTCATCAGGTGGGTGTTTTGGTGTAATACACTGAAAACCAGAGCAGAAATGCTGAAATATTCCCATGATAAGCATGGTCTCTGCACCAAACCACCATGTCTCAGCCTAAGTATGTCTGCCGCTTGTTCTTTTGTACTGCCAGCTGATTGTGGAAGTACAGTATAAAAACCATCTTTATGGAGAGATCTTTCTGGTTTAGGCTTAGTCTAAGTGTCTCAAGTAGCCGGGGCTTTTGTTTGGCCCTAATCCATATGGTCTGATGGCTTTCCTCTCATCTCAAGATGAATGTGGTAGAAAATATAAATCAAAGAAACGTCCTTTGGCCTAGCCTTGCCTTGCCTTGCCTTATTTCCTTCTCATCCTGTTCTCTGTCCCAGCCTCTCTCACTAAGCCTTCGTCTGGCTGCATGTCTCTTCTTTCCTCTCTGCTTTTCTCAAACTCTCCTGCTTCCTGGCTTTCGTCTTTCAATTCCTCCATTTCAGTCCTGCAGCCCGGCACTACTTTTTTCTCTTGCCTCCCTTTGGCCTGCTCCCTTGGCTTTCTCCCTCTCTTCCATATCCTTCTTCCCGACTTGTCTCTTGGAGACTTTTGGCCACTTTGGACCCAAGCCTGGGCATGTTTTGGAAACTTTTCAGAGGCCTCGCTGGTGACCAGGGGGACAGCAGGCAGTGACAGGCCCGGGGCCACCAGGCTCCCCCTCCCCTAGCGGGCGCTCGGCTGCCACACCCAGCTGACATAGAACCTTTGTCACAATGCCCGCTACTGTGGTGAGAATGCGGGCACTCTGCAGGTGACAGGGACCCAGCAGGACTTGCTGTCAGCTCAGCAATTGCTCAGTTCCCCAAAGAAGTTGAATTTTGCAAATTGCTGCTTTGCTCTTGAAATGATGTCATCAGGTGGGTGTTTTGGTGTAATACACTGAAAACCAGAGCAGAAATGCTGGAATATTCCCATAATATGCATGGTCTCTGCACCAAACCACCATGACTCAGCCTAAGTACATCTGCCGCTTGTTCTTTTGTACTGCCAGCTGATTGTGAAAGTACAGTATAAAAACCATCTTTATGGAGAGATCTTTGTGGTTTAGACTTAGTCTAAGTGTCTCAAGTAGCCGGGGCTTTTGTTTGGGCCTAATCCATAAGGTCTGATGGCTTTCCTCCTCATCTCAAGATGAATGTGGTAGAAAATATAAATCAGGGAAACCTCGTTTGGCCTAGCCTTGCCTTGCCTTGCCTTGCCTTATTTCCTTCTCATCCTGTTCTCTGTCCCAGCCTCTCTCACTAAGCCCTCGTCTGGCTGCATGTCTCTTCTTTCCTCTCTCCTTTTCTCAAACTCTCCTGCTTCCTGGCTTTCCTCTTTCAATTCCTCCATTTCATTGCTGCAGCCCTTCACTAGTTTTTCCTCTTGCCTCCCTTGGGCCTGCTCTCTTGGCTTTCTCCCTCTGTTCCATATCCTTCTTCCCGACTTGACTCTTGGAGACTTTTGGCCACTTTGGACCCAAGTCTGGGCAGGTTTTGGAAACTTTTCAGAGGCCTCGCTGGTGACACGGGGGACAGCAGGCAGTGACAGGCCCGGGGCTGACAGGCTCCCCCTCCCCTAGCGGGCGCTCCGCTGCCACACCCAGCTGACATAGAACCTTTGTCACAATGCCCGCTACCGTGGTGAGGATGCGGGCACTCTGCAGGTGACAGGGACCCAGCAGGACTTGCTGTCAGCTCAGCAATTGCTCAGTTCCCCAAAGAAGCTGAATTCTGCAAATTGCTGCTTTTGCTCTTGAAATGATGTCATCAGGTGGGTGTTTTGGTGTAATACACTGAAAACCAGAGCAGAAATGCTGAAATATTCCCATGATAAGCATGGTCTCTGCACCAAACCACCATGTCTCAGCCTAAGTATGTCTGCCGCTTGTTCTTTTGTACTGCCAGCTGATTGTGGAAGTACAGTATAAAAACCATCTTTATGGAGAGATCTTTCTGGTTTAGGCTTAGTCTAAGTGTCTCAAGTAGCCGGGGCTTTTGTTTGGCCCTAATCCATATGGTCTGATGGCTTTCCTCTCATCTCAAGATGAATGTGGTAGAAAATATAAATCAAAGAAACGTCCTTTGGCCTAGCCTTGCCTTGCCTTGCCTTATTTCCTTCTCATCCTGTTCTCTGTCCCAGCCTCTCTCACTAACCCCTCGTCTGGCTGCATGTCTCTTCTTTCCTCTCTCCTTTTCTCAAACTCTCCTGCTTCCTGGCTTTCGTCTTTCAATTCCTCCATTTCATTCCTGCAGCCCGGCACTACTTTTTCCTCTTGCCTCCCTTTGGCCTGCTCCCTTGGCTTTCTCCCTCTCTTCCATATCCTTCTTCCCGACTTGTCTCTTGGAGACTTTTGGCCACTTTGGAGCCAAGTCTGGGCATGTTTTGGAAACTTTTCAGAGGCCTCGCTGGTGACACGGGGGACAGCAGGCAGTGACAGGCCCGGGGCTGACAGGCTCCCCCTCCCCTAGCGGGCGCTCGGCTGCCACACCCAGCTGACATAGAACCTTTGTCACAATGCCCGCTACTGTGGTGAGGATGCGGGCACTCTGCAGGTGACAGGGACCCAGCAGGACTTGCTGTCAGCTCAGCAATTGCTCAGTTCCCCAAAGAAGTTGAATTTTGCAAATTGCTGCTTTGCTCTTGAAATGATGTCATCAGGTGGGTGTTTTGGTGTAATACACTGAAAACCAGAGCAGAAATGCTGGAATATTCCCATAATATGCATGGTCTCTGCACCAAACCACCATGACTCAGCCTAAGTACATCTGCCGCTTGTTCTTTTGTACTGCCAGCTGATTGTGAAAGTACAGTATAAAAACCATCTTTATGGAGAGATCTTTGTGGTTTAGACTTAGTCTAAGTGTCTCAAGTAGCCGGGGCTTTTGTTTGGGCCTAATCCATAAGGTCTGATGGCTTTCCTCCTCATCTCAAGATGAATGTGGTAGAAAATATAAATCAGGGAAACCTCGTTTGGCCTAGCCTTGCCTTGCCTTGCCTTGCCTTATTTCCTTCTCATCCTGTTCTCTGTCCCAGCCTCTCTCACTAAGCCCTCGTCTGGCTGCATGTCTCTTCTTTCCTCTCTCCTTTTCTCAAACTCTCCTGCTTCCTGGCTTTCGTCTTTCAATTCCTCCATTTCATTGCTGCAGCCCTTCACTAGTTTTTCCTCTTGCCTCCCTTGGGCCTGCTCTCTTGGCTTTCTCCCTCTGTTCCATATCCTTCTTCCCGACTTGACTCTTGGAGACTTTTGGCCACTTTGGACCCAAGTCTGGGCAGGTTTTGGAAACTTTTCAGAGGCCTCGCTGGTGACACGGGGGACAGCAGGCAGTGACAGGCCCGGGGCTGACAGGCTCCCCCTCCCCTAGCGGGCGCTCCGCTGCCACACCCAGCTGACATAGAACCTTTGTCACAATGCCCGCTACCGTGGTGAGGATGCGGGCACTCTGCAGGTGACAGGGACCCAGCAGGACTTGCTGTCAGCTCAGCAATTGCTCAGTTCCCCAAAGAAGCTGAATTCTGCAAATTGCTGCTTTTGCTCTTGAAATGATGTCATCAGGTGGGTGTTTTGGTGTAATACACTGAAAACCAGAGCAGAAATGCTGAAATATTCCCATGATAAGCATGGTCTCTGCACCAAACCACCATGTCTCAGCCTAAGTATGTCTGCCGCTTGTTCTTTTGTACTGCCAGCTGATTGTGGAAGTACAGTATAAAAACCATCTTTATGGAGAGATCTTTCTGGTTTAGGCTTAGTCTAAGTGTCTCAAGTAGCCGGGGCTTTTGTTTGGCCCTAATCCATATGGTCTGATGGCTTTCCTCTCATCTCAAGATGAATGTGGTAGAAAATATAAATCAAAGAAACGTCCTTTGGCCTAGCCTTGCCTTGCCTTGCCTTATTTCCTTCTCATCCTGTTCTCTGTCCCAGCCTCTCTCACTAACCCCTCGTCTGGCTGCATGTCTCTTCTTTCCTCTCTCCTTTTCTCAAACTCTCCTGCTTCCTGGCTTTCGTCTTTCAATTCCTCCATTTCATTCCTGCAGCCCGGCACTACTTTTTCCTCTTGCCTCCCTTTGGCCTGCTCCCTTGGCTTTCTCCCTCTCTTCCATATCCTTCTTCCCGACTTGTCTCTTGGAGACTTTTGGCCACTTTGGAGCCAAGTCTGGGCATGTTTTGGAAACTTTTCAGAGGCCTCGCTGGTGACACGGGGGACAGCAGGCAGTGACAGGCCCGGGGCTGACAGGCTCCCCCTCCCCTAGCGGGCGCTCGGCTGCCACACCCAGCTGACATAGAACCTTTGTCACAATGCCCGCTACTGTGGTGAGGATGCGGGCACTCTGCAGGTGACAGGGACCCAGCAGGACTTGCTGTCAGCTCAGCAATTGCTCAGTTCCCCAAAGAAGTTGAATTTTGCAAATTGCTGCTTTGCTCTTCAAATGATGTCATCAGGTGGGTGTTTTGGTGTAATACACTGAAAACCAGAGCAGAAATGCTGAAATATTCCCATGATATGCATGGTCTCTGCACCAAACCACCATGTCTCAGCCTAAGTATGTCTGCCGCTTGTTCTTTTGTCCTGCCAGCTGATTGTGAAAGTACAGTATAAAAACCATCTTTATGGTAAGATCTTTGTGGTTTAGACTTAGTCTAAGTGTCTCAAGTAGCCGGGGCTTTTGTTTGGGCCTAATCCGTATGGTCTGATGGCTTTCCTCTCATCTCAAGATGAATGTGGTAGAAAATATAAATCAGGGAAACCTCGTTTGGCCTAGCCTTGCCTTGCCTTGCCTTATTTCCTTCTCATCCTGTTCTCTGTCCCAGCCTCTCTCACTAAGCCCTCGTCTGGCTGCATGTCTCTTCTTTCCTCTCTCCTTTTCTCAAACTCTCCTGCTTCCTGGCTTTCCTCTTTCAATTCCTCCATTTCAGTCCTGCAGCCCGGCACTACTTTTTTCTCTTGCCTCCCTTGGGCCTGCTCTCTTGGCTTTCTCCCTCTGTTCCATATCCTTCTTCCCGACTTGACTCTTGGAGACTTTTGGCCACTTTGGACCCAAGTCTGGGCATGTTTTGGAAACTTTTCAGAGGCCTCGCTGGTGACAGGGGGGACAGCAGGCAGTGACAGGCCCGGGGCTGACAGGCTCCCCCTCCCCTAGCGGGCGCTCCGCTGCCACACCCAGCTCACATAGAACCTTTGTCACAATGCCCGCTACCGTGGTGAGGATGCGGGCACTCTGCAGGTGACAGGGACCCAGCAGGACTTGCTGTCAGCTCAGCAATTGCTCAGTTCCCCAAAGAAGTTGAATTTTGCAAATTGCTGCTTTGCTCTTGAAATGATGTCATCAGGTGGGTGTTTTGGTGTAATACACTGAAAACCAGAGCAGAAATGCTGAAATATTCCCATGATATGCATGGTCTCTGCACCAAACCACCATGACTCAGCCTAAGTACATCTGCCGCTTGTTCTTTTGTACTGCCAGCTGATTGTGGAAGTACAGTATAAAAACCATCTTTATGGAGAGATCTTTCTGGTTTAGGCTTAGTCTAAGTGTCTCAAGTAGCCGGGGCTTTTGTTTGGCCCTAATCCATATGGTCTGATGGCTTTCCTCTCATCTCAAGATGAATGTGGTAGAAAATATAAATCAAAGAAACGTCCTTTGGCCTAGCCTTGCCTTGCCTTGCCTTATTTCCTTCTCATCCTGTTCTCTGTCCCAGCCTCTCTCACTAAGCCCTCGTCTGGCTGCATGTCTCTTTTTTCCTCTCTCCTTTTCTCAAACTCTCCTGCTTCCTGGCTTTCCTCTTTCAATTCCTCCATTTCAGTCCTGCAGCCCGGCACTACATTTTTCTCTTGCCTCCCTTGGGCCTGCTCTCTTGGCTTTCTCCCTCTGTTCCATATCCTTCTTCCCGACTTGACTCTTGGAGACTTTTGGCCACTTTGGACCCAAGTCTGGGCATGTTTTGGAAACTTTTCAGAGGCCTCGCTGGTGACAGGGGGGACAGCAGGCAGTGACAGGCCCGGGGCTGACAGGCTCCCCCTCCCCTAGCGGGCGCTCGGCTGCCACACCCAGCTGACATAGAACCTTTGTCACAATGCCCGCTACCGTGGTGAGGATGCGGGCACTCTGCAGGTGACAGGGACCCAGCAGGACTTGCTGTCAGCTCAGCAATTGCTCAGTTCCCAAAACAAGTTGAATTTTGCAAATTGCTGCTTTGCTCTTGAAATGATGTCATCAGGTGGGTGTTTTGGTGTAATACACTGAAAACCAGAGCAGAAATGCTGAAATATTCCCATGATATGCATGGTCTCTGCACCAAACCACCATGACTCAGCCTAAGTACATCTGCCGCTTGTTCTTTTGTACTGCCAGCTGATTGTGAAAGTACAGTATAAAAACCATCTTTATGGTAAGATCTTTGTGGTTTAGACTTAGTCTAAGTGTCTCAAGTAGCCGGGGCTTTTGTTTGGGCATAATCCATAAGGTCTGATGGCTTTCCTCTCATCTCAAGATGAATGTGGTAGAAAATATAAATCAGGGAAACCTCGTTTGGCCTAGCCTTGCCTTGCCTTGCCTTATTTCCTTCTCATCCTGTTCTCTGTCCCAGCCTCTCTCACTAAGCCCTCGTCTGGCTGCATGTCTCTTCTTTCCTCTCTCCTTTTCTCAAACTCTCCTGCTTCCTGGCTTTCCTCTTTCAATTCCTCCATTTCAGTCCTGCAGCCCCTCACTAGTTTTTCCTCTTGCCTCCCTTGGGCCTGCTCCCTTGGCTTTCTCCCTCTCTTCCATATCCTTCTTCACGACTTGACTCTTGGAGACTTTTGGCCACTTTGGACCCAAGTCTGGGCATGTTTTGGAAACTTTTCAGAGGCCTCGCTGGTGACAGGGGGGACAGCAGGCAGTGACAGGCCTGGGGCTGACAGGCTCCCCCTCCCCTAGCGGGCGCTCGGCTGCCACACCCAGCTGACATAGAACCTTTGTCACAATGCCCGCTACCGTGGTGAGGATGCGGGCACTCTGCAGGTGACAGGGACCCAGCAGGACTTGCTGTCAGCTCAGCAATTGCTCAGTTCCCCAAAGAAGTTGAATTTTGCAAATTGCTGCTTTGCTCTTGAAATGATGTCATCAGGTGGGTGTTTTGGTGTAATACACTGAAAATCAGAGCAGAAATGCTGAAATATTCGCATGATATGCATGGTCTCTGCACCAAGCCACCATGACTCAGCCTAAGTACATCTGCCGCTTGTTCTTTTGTACTGCCAGCTGATTGTGAAAGTACAGTATAAAAACCATCTTTATGGAGAGATCTTTCTGGTTTAGGCTTAGTCTAAGTGTCTCAAGTAGCCGGGGCTTTTGTTTGGGCCTAATCCATATGGTCTGATGGCTTTCCTCTCATCTCAAGATGAATGTGGTAAAAAATGTAAATCAAAGAAACGTCCTTTGGCCTAGCCTTGCCTTGCCTTGCCTTATTTCCTTCTCATCCTGTTCTCTGTCCCAGCCTCTCTCACTAAGCCCTCGTCTGGCTGCATGTCTCTTCTTTCCTCTCTCCTTTTCTCAAACTCTCCTGCTTCCTGGCTTTCGTCTTTCAATTCCTCCATTTCAGTCCTGCAGCCCGGCACTAGTTTTTCCTCTTGCCTCCCTTGGGCCTGCTCCCTTGGCTTTCTCCCTCTCTTCCATATCCTTCTTCCCGACTTGTCTCTTGGAGACTTTTGGCCACTTTGGAGCCAAGTCTGGGCATGTTTTGGAAACTTTTCAGAGGCCTCGCTGGTGACAGGGGGGACAGCAGGCAGTGACAGGCCCGGGGCTGACAGGCTCCCCCTCCCCTAGCGGGCGCTCCGCTGCCACACCCAGCTGACATAGAACCTTTGTCACAATGCCCGCTACTGTGGTGAGGATGCGGGCACTCTGCAGGTGACAGGGACCCAGCAGGACTTGCTGTCAGCTCAGCAATTGCTCAGTTCCCCAAAGAAGTTGAATTTTGCAAATTGCTCCTTTGCTCTTGAAATGATGTCATCAGGTGGGTGTTTTGGTGTAATACACTGAAAACCAGAGCAGAAATGCTGAAATATTCCCATGATATGCATGGTCTCTGCACCAAACCACCATGACTCAGCCTAAGTACGTCTGCCGCTTGTTCTTTTGTACTGCCAGCTGATTGTGAAAGTACAGTATAAAAAACATCTGTATGGTAAGATCTTTGTGGTTTAGACTTAGTCTAAGTGTCTCAAGTAGCCGGGGCTTTTGTTTGGGCCTAATCCATAAGGTCTGATGGCTTTCCTCCTCATCTCAAGATGAATGTGGTAGAAAATATAAATCAGGGAAACCTCGTTTGGCCTAGCCTTGCCTTGCCTTGCCTTATTTCCTTCTCATCCTGTTCTCTGTCCCAGCCTCTCTCACTAAGCCCTCGTCTGGCTGCATGTCTCTTCTTTCCTCTCTCCTTTTCTCAAACTCTCCTGCTTCCTGGCTTTCGTCTTTCAATTCCTCCATTTCATTCCTGCAGCCCCTCACTAGTTTTTCCTCTTGCCTCCCTTGGGCCTGCTCCCTTGGCTTTCTCCCTCTCTTCCATATCCTTCTTCCCGACTTGCCTCTTGGAGACTTTTGGCCACTTTGGACACAAGTCTGGGCATGTTTTGGAAACTTTTCAGAGGCCTCGCTGGTGACAGGGGGGACAGCAGGCAGTGACAGGCCCGGGGCTGACAGGCTCCCCCTCCTTTAGCGGGCGCTCCGCTGCCACACCCAGCTGACATAGAACCTTTGTCACAATGCCCGCTACCGTGGTGAGGATGCGGGCACTCTGCAGGTGACAGGGACCCAGCAGGACTTGCTGTCAGCTCAGCAATTGCTCAGTTCCCCAAAGAAGTTGAATTTTGCAAATTGCTGCTTTTGCTCTTGAAATGATGTCATCAGGTGGGTGTTTTGGTGTAATACACTGAAAACCAGAGCAGAAATGCTGAAATATTCCCATGATATGCATGGTCTCTGCACCAAACCACCATGACTCAGCCTAAGTACATCTGCCGCTTGTTCTTTTGCACTGGCAGCTGATTGTGGAAGTACAGTATAAAAACCATCTTTATGGAGAGATCTTTCTGGTTTAGGCTTAGTCTAAGTGTCTCAAGTAGCCGGGGCTTTTGTTTGGGCCTAATCCATAACGTCTGATGGCTTTCCTCTCATCTCAAGATGAATGTGGTAAAAAATATAAATCAAAGAAACGTCCTTTGGCCTAGCCGTGCCTTGCCTTGCCTTATTTCCTTCTCATCCTGTTCTCTGTCCCAGCCTCTCTCACTAAGCCCTCGTCTGGCTGCATGTCTCTTCTTTCCTCTCTCCTTTTCTCAAACTCTCCTGCTTCCTGGCTTTCGTCTTTCAATTCCTCCATTTCAGTCCTGCAGCCCGGCACTAGTTTTTCCTCTTGCCTCCCTTGGGCCTGCTCCCTTGGCTTTCTCCCTCTGCTCCATATCCTTCTTCCCGACTTGTCTCTTGGAGACTTTTGGCCACTTTGGACCCAAGTCTGGGCATGTTTTGGAAACTTTTCAGAGGCCTCGCTGGTGACAGGGGGGACAGCAGGCAGTGACAGGCCCGGGGCTGACAGGCTCCCCCTCCCCTAGCGGGCGCTCGGCTGCCACACCCAGCTGACATAGAACCTTTGTCACAATGCCCGCTACTGTGGTGAGGATCCGGGCACTCTGCAGGTGACAGGGACCCAGCAGGACTTGCTGTCAGCTCAGCAATTGCTCAGTTCCCCAAAGAAGTTGAATTTTGCAAATTGCTCCTTTGCTCTTGAAATGATGTCATCAGGTGGGTGTTTTGGTGTAATACACTGAAAACCAGAGCAGAAATGCTGAAATATTCCCATGATATGCATGGTCTCTGCACCAAACCACCATGACTCAGCCTAAGTACATCTGCCGCTTGTTCTTTTGTACTGCCAGCTGATTGTGAAAGTACAGTATAAAAAACATCTTTATGGTAAGATCTTTGTGGTTTAGACTTAGTCTAAGTGTCTCAAGTAGCCGGGGCTTTTGTTTGGGCCTAATCCATAAGGTCTGATGGCTTTCCTCCTCATCTCAAGATGAATGTGGTAGAAAATATAAATCAGGGAAACCTCGTTTGGCCTAGCCTTGCCTTGCCTTGCCTTGCCTTATTTCCTTCTCATCCTGTTCTCTGTCCCAGCCTCTCTCACTAACCCCTCGTTCTGCTGCATGTCTCTTCTTTCCTCTCTCCTTTTCTCAAACTCTCCTGCTTCCTGGCTTTCGTCTTTCAATTCCTCCATTTCAGTCCTGCAGCCCGGCACTACTTTTTCCTCTTGCCTCCCTTTGGCCTGCTCCCTTGGCTTTCTCCCTCTGCTCCATATCCTTCTTCCCGACTTGTCTCTTGGAGACTTTTGGCCACTTGGGAGCCAAGTCTGGGCATGTTTTGGAAACTTTTCAGAGGCCTCGCTGGTGACAGGGGGGACAGCAGGCAGTGACAGGCCCGGGGCTGACAGGCTCCCCCTCCCCTAGCGGGCGCTCGGCTGCCACACCCAGCTGACATAGATCCTTTGTCACAATGCCCGCTACCGTGGTGAGGATGCGGGCACTCTGCAGGTGACAGGGACCCAGCAGGACTTGCTGTCAGCTCAGCAATTGCTCAGTTCCCCAAAGAAGTTGAATTTTGCAAATTGCTGCTTTGCTCTTGAAATGATGTCATCAGGTGGGTGTTTTGGTGTAATACTCTGAAAACCAGAGCAGAAATGCTGAAATATTCCCATGATATGCATGGTCTCTGCACCAAACCACCATGTCTCAACCTAAGTATGTCTGCTGCTTGTTCTTTTGTACTGCCAGCTGATTGTGAAAGTACAGTATAAAAACCATCTTTATGGTAAGATCTTTGTGGTTTAGACTTAGTCTAAGTGTCTCAAGTAGCCGGGGCTTTTGTTTGGGCCTAATCCATATGGTCTGATGGCTTTCCTCTCATCTCAAGATGAATGTGGTAGAAAATATAAATCAAAGAAACGTCCTTTGGCCTAGCCTTGCCTTGCCTTGCCTTATTTCCTTCTCATCCTGTTCTCTGTCCCAGCCTCTCTCACTAAGCCCTCGTCTGGCTGCATGTCTCTTCTTTCCTCTCTCCTTTTCTCAAACTCTCCTGCTTCCTGGCTTTCGTCTTTCAATTCCTCCATTTCATTCCTGCAGCCCCACACTAGTTTTTCCTCTTGCCTCCCTTGGGCCTGCTCCCTTGGCTTTCTCCCTCTCTTTCATATCCTTCTTCCCGACTTGCCTCTTGGAGACTTTTGGCCACTTTGGACCCAAGTCTGGGCATGTTTTGGAAACTTTTCAGAGGCCTCGCTGGTGACACGGGGGACAGCAGGCAGTGACAGGCCCGGGGCTGACAGGCTCCCCCTCCCCTAGCGGGCGCTCCGCTGCCACACCCAGCTGACATAGAACCTTTGTCACAATGCCCGCTACCGTGGTGAGGATGCGGGCACTCTGCAGGTGACAGGGACCCAGCAGGACTTGCTGTCAGCTCAGCAATTGCTCAGTTCCCCAAAGAAGCTGAATTCTGCAAATTGCTGCTTTTGCTCTTGAAATGATGTCATCAGGTGGGTGTTTTGGTGTAATACACTGAAAACCAGAGCAGAAATGCTGAAATATTCCCATGATAAGCATGGTCTCTGCACCAAACCACCATGTCTCAGCCTAAGTATGTCTGCCGCTTGTTCTTTTGTACTGCCAGCTGATTGTGGAAGTACAGTATAAAAACCATCTTTATGGAGAGATCTTTCTGGTTTAGGCTTAGTCTAAGTGTCTCAAGTAGCCGGGGCTTTTGTTTGGGCCTAATCCATAACGTCTGATGGCTTTCCTCCTCATCTCAAGATGAATGTGGTAGAAAATATAAATCAAAGAAACGTCCTTTGGCCTAGCCTTGCCTTGCCTTGCCTTATTTCCTTCTCATCCTGTTCTCTGTCCTAGCCTCTCTCACTAAGCCCTCGTCTGGCTGCATGTCTCTTCTTTCCTCTCTCCTTTTCTCAAACTCTCCTGCTTCCTGTCTTTCGTCTTTCAATTCCTCCATTTCAGTCCTGCAGCCCGGCACTACTTTTTCCTCTTGCCTCCCTTTGGCCTGCTCCCTTGGCTTTCTCCCTCTCTTCCATATCCTTCTTCCCGACTTGTCTCTTGGAGACTTTTGGCCACTTTGGACCCAGGTCTGGGCATGTTTTGTAAACTTTTCAGAGGCCTCGCTGGTGACAGGGGGGACAGCAGGCAGTGACAGGCCCGGGGCTGACAGGCTCCCCCTCCCCTAGCGGGCGCTCGGCTGCCACACCCAGCTGACATAGAACCTTTGTCACAATGCCCGCTACCGTGGTGAGGATGCGGGCACTCTGCAGGTGACAGGGACCCAGCAGGACTTGCTGTCAGCTCAGCAATTGCTCAGTTCCCCAAAGAAGCTGAATTTTGCAAATTGCTGCTTTTGCTCTTGAAATGATGTCATCAGGTGGGTGTTTTGGTGTAATACACTGAAAACCAGAGCAGAAATGCTGAAATATTCCCATGATAAGCATGGTCTCTGCACCAAACCACCATGTCTCAGCCTAAGTATGTCTGCCGCTTGTTCTTTTGTACTGCCAGCTGATTGTGGAAGTACAGTATAAAAACCATCTTTATGGAGAGATCTTTCTGGTTTAGGCTTAGTCTAAGTGTCTCAAGTAGCCGGGGCTTTTGTTTGGGCCTAATCCATAACGTCTGATGGCTTTCCTCTCATCTCAAGATGAATATGGTAGAAAATATAAATCAAAGAAACGTCCTTTGACCTAGCCTTGCCTTGCCTTGCCTTATTTCCTTCTCATCCTGTTCTCTGTCCCAGCCTCTCTCACTAAGCCCTCGTCTGGCTGCATGTCTCTTCTTTCCTCTCTCGTTTTCTCAAACTCTCCTGCTTCCTGTCTTTCGTCTTTCAATTCCTCCATTTCAGTCCTGCAGCCTGGCACTACTTTTTCCTCTTGCCTCCCTTTGGCCTGCTCCCTTGGCTTTCTCCCTCTCTTCCATATCCTTCTTCCCGACTTGTCTCTTGGAGACTTTTGGCCACTTTGGACCCAGGTCTGGGCATGTTTTGTAAACTTTTCAGAGGCCTCGCTGGTGACAGGGGGGACAGCAGGCAGTGACAGGCCCGGGGCTGACAGGCTCCCCCTCCCCTAGCGGGCGCTCGGCTGCCACACCCAGCTGACATAGAACCTTTGTCACAATGCCCGCTACCGTGGTGAGGATGCGGGCACTCTGCAGGTGACAGGGACCCAGCAGGACTTGCTGTCAGCTCAGCAATTGCTCAGTTCCCCAAAGAAGCTGAATTTTGCAAATTGCTGCTTTTGCTCTTGAAATGATGTCATCAGGTGGGTGTTTTGGTGTAATACACTGAAAACCAGAGCAGAAATGCTGAAATATTCCCATGATAAGCATGGTCTCTGCACCAAACCACCATGTCTCAGCCTAAGTATGTCTGCCGCTTGTTCTTTTGTACTGCCAGCTGATTGTGGAAGTACAGTATAAAAACCATCTTTATGGAGAGATCTTTCTGGTTTAGGCTTAGTCTAAGTGTCTCAAGTAGCCGGGGCTTTTGTTTGGGCCTAATCCATAACGTCTGATGGCTTTCCTCTCATCTCAAGATGAATATGGTAGAAAATATAAATCAAAGAAACGTCCTTTGACCTAGCCTTGCCTTGCCTTGCCTTATTTCCTTCTCATCCTGTTCTCTGTCCCAGCCTCTCTCACTAAGCCCTCGTCTGGCTGCATGTCTCTTCTTTCCTCTCTCCTTTTCTCAAACTCTCCTGCTTCCTGTCTTTCGTCTTTCAATTCCTCCATTTCAGTCCTGCAGCCCCGCACTACTTTTTTCTCTTGCCTCCCTTTGGCCTGCTCCCTTGGCTTTCTCCCTCTCTTCCATATCCTTCTTCCCGACTTGTCTCTTGGAGACTTTTGGCCACTTTGGAGCCAAGTCTGGGCATGTTTTGGAAACTTTTCAGAGGCCTCGCTGGTGACAGGGGGGACAGCAGGCAGTGACAGGCCCGGGGCTGACAGGCTCCCCCTCCCCTAGCGGGCGCTCGGCTGCCACACCCAGCTGACATAGAACCTTTGTCACAATGCCCGCTACCGTGGTGAGGATGCGGGCACTCTGCAGGTGACAGGGACCCAGCAGGACTTGCTGTCAGCTCAGCATTTGCTCAGTTCCCCAAAGAAGCTGAATTCTGCAAATTGCTGCTTTTGCTCTTGAAATGATGTCATCAGGTGGGTGTTTTGGTGTAATACACTGAAAACCAGAGCAGAAATGCTGAAATATTCCCATGATATGCATGGTCTCTGCACCAAACCACCATGACTCAACCTAAGTATGTCTGCCGCTTGTTCTTTTGTACTGCCAGCTGATTGTGAAAGTACAGTATAAAAACCATCTTTATGGTAAGATCTTTGTGGTTTAGACTTAGTCTAAGTGTCTCAAGTAGCCGGGGCTTTTGTTTGGGCCTAATCCATATGGTCTGATGGCTTTCCTCTCATCTCAAGATGAATGTGGTAGAAAATATAAATCAAAGAAACGTCCTTTGGCCTAGCCTTGCCTTGCCTTGTCTTATTTCCTTCTCATCCTGTTCTCTGTCCCAGCCTCTCTCACTAAGCCCTCGTCTGGCTGCATGTCTCTTTTTCCTCTCTCCTTTTCTCAAACTCTCCTGCTTCCTGGCTTTCGTCTTTCATTCCTCCATTTCATTCCTGCAGCCCCTCACTAGTTTTTCCTCTTGCCTCCCTTGGGCCTGCTCCCTTGGCTTTCTCCCTCTCTTTCATATCCTTCTTCCCGACTTGCCCCTTGGAGACTTTTGGCCACTTTGGAGCCAAGTCTGGGCATGTTTTGGAAACTTTTCAGAGGCCTCGCTGGTGACACGGGGGACAGCAGGCAGTGACAGGCCCGGGGCTGACAGGCTCCCCCTCCCCTAGCGGGCGCTCGGCTGCCACACCCAGCTGACATAGAACCTTTGTCACAATGCCCGCTACCGTGGTGAGGATGCGGGCACTCTGCAGGTGACAGGGACCCAGCAGGACTTGCTGTCAGCTCAGCAATTGCTCAGTTCCCCAAAGAAGCTGAATTCTGCAAATTGCTGCTTTTGCTCTTGAAATGATGTCATCAGGTGGGTGTTTTGGTGTAATACACTGAAAACCAGAGCAGAAATGCTGAAATATTCCCATGATAAGCATGGTCTCTGCACCAAACCACCATGTCTCAGCCTAAGTATGTCTGCCGCTTGTTCTTTTGTACTGCCAGCTGATTGTGGAAGTACAGTATAAAAACCATCTTTATGGAGAGATCTTTCTGGTTTAGGCTTAGTCTAAGTGTCTCAAGTAGCCGGGGCTTTTGTTTGGGCCTAATCCATAACGTCTGATGGCTTTCCTCTCATCTCAAGTTGAATGTGGTAGAAAATATAAATCAAAGAAACATCCTTTGGCCTAGCCTTGCCTTGCCTTGCCTTATTTCCTTCTCATCCTGTTCTCTCTCCCAGCCTCTCTCACTAAGCCCTTGTCTGGCTGCATGTCTCTTCTTTCCTCTCTCCTTTTCTCAAACTCTCCTGCTTCCTGTCTTTCGTCTTTCAATTCCTCCATTTCATTCCTGCAGCCCCTCACTAGTTTTTCCTCTTGCCTCCCTTGGGCCTGCTCCCTTGGCTTTCTCCCTCTCTTCCATATCCTTCTTCCCGACTTGACTCTTGGAGACTTTTGGCCACTTTAGAGCCAAGTCTGGGCATGTTTTGGAAACTTTTCAGAGGCCTCGCTGGTGACAGGGGGGACAGCAGGCAGTGACAGGCCCGGGGCTGACAGGCTCCCCCTCCCCTAGCGGGCGCTCGGCTGCCACACCCAGCTGACATAGAACCTTTGTCACAATGCCCGCTACCGTGGTGAGGATGCGGGCACTCTGCAGGTGACAGGGACCCAGCAGGACTTGCTGTCAGCTCAGCAATTGCTCAGTTCCCCAAAGAAGCTGAATTCTGCAAATTGCTGCTTTTGCTCTTGAAATGATGTCATCAGGTGGGTGTTTTGGTGTAATACACTGAAAACCAGAGCAGAAATGCTGAAATATTCCCATGATAAGCATGGTCTCTGCACCAAACCACCATGTCTCAGCCTAAGTATGTCTGCCGCTTGTTCTTTTGTACTGCCAGCTGATTGTGGAAGTACAGTATAAAAACCATCTTTATGGAGAGATCTTTCTGGTTTAGGCTTAGTCTAAGTGTTTCAAGTAGCCGGGGCTTTTGTTTGGGCCTAATCCATAACGTCTGATGGCTTTCCTCTCATCTCAAGATGAATATGGTAGAAAATATAAATCAAAGAAACGTCCTTTGGCCTAGCCTTGCCTTGCCTTGCCTTATTTCCTTCTCATCCTGTTCTCTGTCCCAGCCTCTCTCACTAAGCCCTCGTCTGGCTGCATGTCTCTTCTTTCCTCTCTCCTTTTCTCAAACTCTCCTGCTTCCTGGCTTTCGTCTTTCAATTCCTCCATTTCAGTCCTGCAGCCCCGCACTACTTTTTCCTCTTGCCTCCATTTGGCCTGCTCCCTTGGCTTTCTCCCTCTGATCCATATCCTTCTTCCCGACTTGTCTCTTGGAGACTTTTGGCCACTTTGGAGCCAAGTCTGGGCACGTTTTGGAAACTTTTCAGAGGCCTCGCTGGTGACAGGGGGGACAGCAGGCAGTGACAGGCCCGGGGCTGACAGGCTCCCCCTCCCCTAGCGGGCGCTCGGCTGCCACACCCAGCTGACGTAGAACCTTTGTCACAATGCCCGCTACTGTGGTGAGGATGCGGGCACTCTGCAGGTGACAGGGACCCAGCAGGACTTGCTGTCAGCTCAGCAATTGCTCAGTTCCCCAAAGAAGTTGAATTTTGCAAATTGCTGCTTTGCTCTTGAAATGATGTCATCAGGTGGGTGTTTTGGTGTAATACACTGAAAACCAGAGCAGAAATGCTGAAATATTCCCATGATATGCATGGTCTCTGCACCAAACCACCATGACTCAGCCTAAGTACATCTGCCGCTTGTTCTTTTGTACTGCCAGCTGATTGTGAAAGTACAGTATAAAAACCATCTTTATGGTAAGATCTTTGTGGTTTAGACTTAGTCTAAGTGTCTCAAGTAGCCGGGGCTTTTGTTTGGGCCTAATCCATAAGGTCTGATGCCTTTCCTCCTCATCTCAAGATGAATGTGGTAGAAAATATAAATCAGGGAAACCTCGTTTGGCCTAGCCTTGCCTTGCCTTGCCTTGCCTTATTTCCTTCTCATCCTGTTCTCTGTCCCAGCCTCTCTCACTAAGCCCTCGTCTGGCTGCATGTCTCTTCTTTCCTCTCTCCTTTTCTCAAACTCTCCTGCTTACTGGCTTTCGTCTTTCAATTCCTCCATTTCATTCCTGCAGCCCGGCACTAGTTTTTCCTCTTGCCTCCCTTGGGCCTGCTCCCTTGGCTTTCTCCCTCTCTTCCATATCCTTCTTCCCGACTTGACTCTTGGAGACTTTTGGCCACTTTGGAGCCAAGTCTGGGCATGTTTTGGAAACTTTTCAGAGGCCTCGCTGGTGACAGGGGGGACAGCAGGCAGTGACAGGCCCGGGGCTGACAGGCTCCCCCTCCCCTAGCGGGCGCTCGGCTGCCACACCCAGCTGACGTAGAACCTTTGTCACAATGCCCGCTACCGTGGTGAGGATGCGGGCACTCTGCAGGTGACAGGGACCCAGCAGGACTTGCTGTCAGCTCAGCAATTGCTCAGTTCCCCAAAGAAGCTGAATTCTGCAAATTGCTGCTTTTGCTCTTGAAATGATGTCATCAGGTGGGTGTTTTGGTGTAATACACTGAAAACCAGAGCAGAAATGCTGAAATATTCCCATGATATGCATGGTCTCTGCACCAAACCACCATGACTCAGCCTAAATATGTCTGCCGCTTGTTCTTTTGTACTGCCAGCTGATTGTGAAAGTACAGTATAAAAACGATCTTTATGGTAAGATCTTTGTGGTTTAGACTTAGTCTAAGTGTCTCAAGTAGCCGGGGCTTTTGTTTGGGCCTAATCCATATGGTCTGATGGCTTTCCTCTCATCTCAAGATGAATGTGGTAGAAAATATAAATCAAAGAAACGTCCTTTGGCCTAGCCTTGCCTTGCCTTGCCTTATTTCCTTCTCATCCTGTTCTCTGTCCCAGCCTCTCTCACTAAGCCCTCGTCTGGCTGCATGTCTCTTCTTTCCTCTCTCCTTTTCTCAAACTCTCCTGCTTCCTGTCTTTCGTCTTTCAATTCCTCCATTTCAGTCCTGCAGCCCGGCACTACTTTTTCCTCTTGCCTCCCTTTGGCCTGCTCCCTTGGCTTTCTCCCTCTCTTCCATATCCTTCTTCCCGACTTGTCTCTTGGAGACTTTTGGCCACTTTGGACCCAGGTCTGGGCATGTTTTGGAAACTTTTCAGAGGCCTCGCTGGTGACAGGGGGGACAGCAGGCAGTGACAGGCCCGGGGCTGACAGGCTCCCCCTCCCCTAGCGGGCGCTCGGCTGCCACACCCAGCTGACATAGAACCTTTGTCACAATGCCCGCTACCGTGGTGAGGATGCGGGCACTCTGCAGGTGACAGGGACCCAGCAGGACTTGCTGTCAGCTCAGCATTTGCTCAGTTCCCCAAAGAAGCTGAATTCTGCAAATTGCTGCTTTTGCTCTTGAAATGATGTCATCAGGTGGGTGTTTTGGTGTAATACACTGAAAACCAGAGCAGAAATGCTGAAATATTCCCATGATATGCATGGTCTCTGCACCAAACCACCATGACTCAACCTAAGTATGTCTGCCGCTTGTTCTTTTGTACTGCCAGCTGATTGTGAAAGTACAGTATAAAAACGATCTTTATGGTAAGATCTTTGTGGTTTAGACTTAGTCTAAGTGTCTCAAGTAGCCGGGGCTTTTGTTTGGGCCTAATCCATATGGTCTGATGGCTTTCCTCTCATCTCAAGATGAATGTGGTAGAAAATATAAATCAGGGAAACCTCGTTTGGCCTAGCCTTGCCTTGCCTTGCATTGCCTTATTTCCTTCTCATCCTATTCTCTGTCCCAGCCTCTCTCACTAAGCCCTCGTCTGGCTGCATGTCTCTTCTTTCCTCTCTCCTTTTCTCAAACTCTCCTGCTTCCTGGCTTTCCTCTTTCAATTCCTCCATTTCATTCCTGCAGCCCGGCACTAGTTTTTCCTCTTGCCTCCCTTGGGCCTGCTCCCTTGGCTTTCTCCCTCTCTTCCATATCCTTCTTCCCGACTTGACTCTTGGAGACTTTTGGCCACTTTGGACCCGAGTCTGGGCATGTTTTGGAAACTTTTCAGTGGCCTCGCTGGTGACACGGGGGACAGCAGGCAGTGACAGGCCCGGGGCTGACAGGCTCCCCCTCCCCTAGCGGGCGCTCGGCTGCCACACCCAGCTGACGTAGAACCTTTGTCACAATGCCCGCTACCGTGGTGAGGATGCGGGCACTCTGCAGGTGACAGGGACCCAGCAGGACTTGCTGTCAGCTCAGCAATTGCTCAGTTCCCCAAAGAAGCTGAATTCTGCAAATTGCTGCTTTTGCTCTTGAAATGATGTCATCAGGTGGGTGTTTTGGTGTAATACACTGAAAACCAGAGCAGAAATGCTGAAATATTCCCATGATATGCATGGTCTCTGCACCAAACCACCATGTCTCAGCCTAAGTATGTCTGCCGCTTGTTCTTTTGTACTGCCAGCTGATTGTGAAAGTACAGTATAAAAACCATCTTTATGGAGAGATCTTTCTGGTTTAGGCTTAGTCTAAGTGTCTCAAGTAGCCGGGGCTTTTGTTTGGGCCTAAACCATAACGTCTGATGGCTTTCCTCTTCATCTCAAGATGAATGTGGTAGAAAATATAAATCAAAGAAACGTCCTTTGGCCTAGCCTTGCCTTGCCTTGACTTATTTCCTTCTCATCCTGTTCTCTGTCCCAGCCTCTCTCACTAAGCCCTCGTCTAGCTGCATGTCTCTTCTTTCCTCTCTCCTTTTCTCAAACTCTCCTGCTTCCTGGCTTTCGTCTTTCAATTCCTCCATTTCAGTCCTGCAGCCCGGCACTACTTTTTTCTCTTGCCTCCCTTTGGCCTGCTCCCTTGGCTTTCTCCCTCTCTTCCATATCCTTCTTCCCGACTTGTCTCTTGGAGACTTTTGGCCACTTTGGACCCAAGTCTGGGCATGTTTTGGAAACTTTTCAGAGGCCTCGCTGGTGACAGGGGGGACAGCAGGCAGTGACAGACCCGGGGTTGACAGGCTCCCCCTCCCCTAGCGGGCGCTCGGCTGCCACACCCAGCTGACGTAGAACCTTTGTCACAATGCCCGCTACCGTGGTGAGGATGCGGGCACTCTGCAGGTGACAGGGACCCAGCAGGACTTGCTGTCAGCTCAGCAATTGCTCAGTTCCCCAAAGAAGCTGAATTCTGCAAATTGCTGCTTTTGCTCTTGAAATGATGTCATCAGGTGGGTGTTTTGGTGTAATACACTGAAAACCAGAGCAGAAATGCTGAAATATTCCCATGATATGCATGGTCTCTGCACCAAACCACCATGTCTCAGCCTAAGTATGTCTGCCGCTTGTTCTTTTGTAGTGCCAGCTGATTGTGGAAGTACAGTATAAAAACCATCTTTATGGAGAGATCTTTCTGGTTTAGGCTTAGTCTAAGTGTCTCAAGTAGCCGGGGCTTTTGTTTGGGCCTAATCCATATGGTCTGATGGCTTTCCTCTCATCTCAAGATGAATGTGGTAGAAAATATAAATCAAAGAAACGTCCTTTGGCCTAGCCTTGCCTTGCCTTATTTCCTTCTCATCCTGTTCTCTGTCCCAGCCTCTCTCACTAAGCCCTCGTCTGGCTGCATGTCTCTTCTTTCCTCTCTCCTTTTCTCAAACTCTCCTGCTTCCTGGCTTTCGTCTTTCAATTCCTCCATTTCAGTCCTGCAGCCCGGCACTACTTTTTCCTCTTTCCTCCCATTGGCCTGCTCCCTTGGCTTTCTCCCTCTCATCCATATCCTTCTTCCCGACTTGTCTCTTGGAGACTTTTGGCCACTTTGGAGCCAAGTCTGGGCATGTTTTGGAAACTTTTCAGAGGCCTCGCTGGTGACAGGGGGGACAGCAGGCAGTGACAGGCCCGGGGCTGACAGGCTCCCCCTCCCCTAGCGGGCGCTCGGCTGCCACACCCAGCTGACATAGAACCTTTGTCACAATGCCCGCTACCGTGGTGAGGATGCGGGCACTCTGCAGGTGACAGGGACCCAGCAGGACTTGCTGTCAGCTTAGCAATTGCTCACTTCCCCAAAGAAGCTGAATTCTGCAAATTGCTGCTTTTGCTCTTGAAATGATGTCATCAGGTGGGGGTTTTGGTGTAATACACTGAAAACCAGAGCAGAAATGCTGAAATATTCCCATGATAAGCGTGGTCTCTGCACCAAACCACCATGACTCAGCCTAAGTATGTCTGCCGCTTATTCTTTTGTACTGCCAGCTGATTGTGGAAGTACAGTATAAAAACCATTTTTATGGAGAGATCTTTGTGGTTTAGGCTTAGTCTAAGTGTCTCAAGTAGCAGGGGCTTTTGTTTGGGCCTAATCCATAAGGTCTGATGGCTTTCCTCCTCATATCAAGATGAATGTGGTAAAAAATATAAATCAGGGAAACCTCGTTTGGCCTAGCCTTGCCTTGCCTTGCCTTGCCTTATTTCCTTCTCATCCTGTTCTCTGTCCCAGCCTCTCTCACTAAGCCCTCGTCTGGCTGCATGTCTCTTCTTTCCTCTCTCCTTTTCTCAAACTCTCCTGCTTCCTGGCTTTCGTCTTTCAATTCCTCCATTTCAGTCCTGCAGCCCAGCACTACTTTTTTCCCTTGCCTTCCTTTGGCCTGCTCCCTTGGCTTTCTCCCTCTCTTCCATATCCTTCTTCGCGACTTGTCTCTTGGAGACTTTTGGCCACTTTGGACCCAAGTCTGGGCATGTTTTGGAAACTTTTCAGAGGCCTCGCTGGTGACAGGGGGGACAGCAGGCAGTGACAGGCCCGGGGCTGACAGGCTCCCCCTCCCCTAGCGGGCGCTCGGCTGCCACACCCAGCTGACATAGAACCTTTGTCACAATGCCCGCTACCGTGGTGAGGATGCGGGCACTCTGCAGGTGACAGGGACCCAGCAGGACTTGCTGTCAGCTCAGCAATTGCTCACTTCCCCAAAGAAGTTGAATTTTGCAAATTGCTGCTTTGCTCTTGAAATGATGTCATCAGGTGGGTGTTTTGGTGTAATACACTGAAAACCAGAGCAGAAATGCTGAAATATTCCCATGATATGCATGGTCTCTGCACCAAACCACCATGACTCAGCCTAAGTACATCTGCCGCTTGTTCTTTTGTACTGCCAGCTGATTGTGAAAATACAGTATAAAAACCATCTTTATGGTAAGATCTTTGTGGTTTAGATTTAGTCTAAGTGTCTCAAGTAGCCGGGGCTTTTGTTTGGGCCTAATCCATAAGGTCTGATGGCTTTCCTCCTCATCTCAAGATGAATGTGGTAGAAAATATAAATCAAGGAAACCTCGTTTGGCCTAGCCTTGCCTTGCCTTGCCTTGCCTTATATCCTTCTCATCCTGTTCTCTGTCCCAGCCTCTCTCACTAAGCCCTCGTCTGGCTGCATGTCTCTTCTTTCCTCTCTCCTTTTCTCAAACTCTCCTGCTTCCTGGCTTTCGTCTTTCAATTCCTCCATTTCAGTCCTGCAGCCCGGCACTACTTTTTTCTCTTGCCTCCCTTTGGCCTGCTCCCTTGGCTTTCTCCCTCTCTTCCATATCCTTCTTCCCGACTTGTCTCTTGGAGACTTTTGGCCACTTTGGACCCAAGTCTGGGCATGTTTTGGAAACTTTTCAGAGGCCTCGCTGGTGACACGGGGGACAGCAGGCAGTGACAGGCCCGGGGCTGACAGGCTCCCCCTCCCCTAGTGGGCGCTCGGCTGCCACACCCAGCTGACGTAGAACCTTTGTCACAATGCCCGCTACCGTGGTGAGGATGCGGGCACTCTGCAGGTGACAGGGACCCAGCAGGACTTGCTGTCAGCTCAGCAATTGCTCAGTTCCCCAAAGAAGCTGAATTCTGCAAATTGCTGCTTTTGCTCTTGAAATGATGTCATCAGGTGGGTGTTTTGGTGTAATACACTGAAAACCAGAGCAGAAATGCTGAAATATTCCCATGATATGCATGGTCTCTGCACCAAACCACCATGTCTCAGCCTAAGTATGTCTGCCGCTTGTTCTTTTGTACTGCCAGCTGATTGTGGAAGTACAGTATAAAAACCATCTTTATGGAGAGATCTTTCTGGTTTAGGCTTAGTCTAAGTGTCTCAAGTAGCCGGGGCTTTTGTTTGGGCCTAATCCATAACGTCTGATGGCTTTCCTCTCATCTCAAGATGAATGTGGTAGAAAATATAAATCAAAGAAACATCCTTTGGCCTAGCCTTGCCTTGCCTTGCCTTATTTCCTTCTCATCCTGTTCTCTGTCCCAGCCTCTCTCACTAAGCCCTCATCTGGCTGCATGTCTCTTCTTTCCTCTCTCCTTTTCTCAAACTCTCCTGCTTCCTGGCTTTCGTCTTTCAATTCCTCCATTTCAGTCCTGCAGCCCGGCACTACTTTTTCCTCTTGCCTCCCTTTGGCCTGCTCCCTTGGCTTTCTCCCTCTCTTCCATATCCTTCTTCCCGACATGTCTCTTGGAGACTTTTGGCCACTTTGGAGCCAAGTCTGAGGATGTTTTGGAAACTTTTCAGAGGCCGCGCTGGTGACAGGGGGGACAGCAGGCAGTGACAGGCCCGGGGCTGACAGGCTCCCCCTCCCCTTGCGGGCGCTGGGCTGCCATACCCAGCTGACATAGAACCTTTGTCACAATGCCCGCTACCGTGGTGAGGATGCAGGCACTCTGCAGGTGACAGGGACCCAGCAGGACTTGCTGTCAGCTCAGCAATTGCTCAGTTCCCCAAAGAAGTTGAATTTTGCAAATTGCTGCTTTTGCTCTTGAAATGATGTCATCAGGTGGGTGTTTTGGTGTAATACACTGAAAACCAGAGCAGAAATGCTGAAATATTCCCATGATATGCATGGTCTCTACACCAAACCACCATGTCTCAGCCTAAGTATGTCTGCCGCTTGTTCTTTTGTACTGACAGAATATTGTGGAAGTACAGTATAAAAACCATCTTTATGGAGAGATCTTTCTGGTTTAGGCTTAGTCTAAGTGTCTCAAGTAGCCGGGGCTTTTGTTTGGGCCTAATCCATAACGTCTGATGGCTTTCCTCTCATCTCAAGATGAATGTGGTAGAAAATATAAATCAAAGAAACGTCCTTTGGCCTAGCCTTGCCTTGCCTTATTTCCTTCTCATCCTGTTCTCTGTCCCAGCCTCTCTCACTAAGCCCTCGTCTGGCTGCATGTCTCTTCTTTCCTCTCTCCTTTTCTCAAACTCTCCTGCTTCCTGGCTTTCGTCTTTCAATTCCTCCATTTCAGTCCTGCAGCCCGGCACTACTTTTTTCTCTTGCCTCCCTTTGGCCTGCTCCCTTGGCTTTCTCCCTCTCTTCCATATCCTTCTTCCCGACTTGTCTCTTGGAGACTTTTGGCCACTTTGGACCCAAGTCTGGGCATGTTTTGGAAACTTTTCAGAGGCCTCGCTGGTGACACGGGGGACAGCAGGCAGTGACAGGCACGGGGCTGACAGGCTCCCCCTCCCCTAGCGGGCGCTCGGCTGCCACACCCAGCTGACGTAGAACCTTTGTCACAATGCCCGCTACCGTGGTGAGGATGCGGGCACTCTGCAGGTGACAGGGACCCAGCAGGACTTGCTGTCAGCTCAGCAATTGCTCAGTTCCCCAAAGAAGCTGAATTCTGCAAATTGCTGCTTTTGCTCTTGAAATGATGCCATCAGGTGGGTGTTTTGGTGTAATACACTGAAAACCAGAGCAGAAATGCTGAAATATTCCCATGATATGCATGGTCTCTGCACCAAACCACCATGTCTCAGCCTAAGTATGTCTGCCGCTTGTTCTTTTGTACTGCCAGCTGATTGTGGAAGTACAGTATAAAAACCATCTTTATGGAGAGATCTTTCTGGTTTAGGCTTAGTCTAAGTGTCTCAAGTAGCCGGGGCTTTTGTTTGGGCCTAATCCATAATGTCTGATGGCTTTCCTCTCATCTCAAGATGAATGTGGTAGAAAATATAAATCAAAGAAACGTCCTTTGGCCTAGCCTTGCCTTGCCTTATTTCCTTCTCATCCTGTTCTCTGTCCCAGCCTCTCTCACTAAGCCCTCGTCTGGCTGCATGTCTCTTCTTTCCTCCCTCCTTTTCTCAAACTCTCCTGCTTCCTGGCTTTCGTCTTTCAATTCCTCCATTTCAGTCCTGCAGCCCGGCACTACTTTTTTCCTCTTGCCTCCCTTGGGCCTGCTCCCTTGGCTTTCTCCCTCTCTTCCATATCCTTCTTCCCGACATGTCTCTTGGAGACTTTTGGCCACTTTGGAGCCAAGTCTGGGGATGTTTTGGAAACTTTTCAGAGGCCTCGCTGGTGACAGGGGGGACAGCAGGCAGTGACAGGCCCGGGGCTGACAGGCTCCCCCTCCCCTTGCGGGCGCTGGGCTGCCACACCCAGCTGACATAGAACCTTTGTCACAATGCCCGCTACCGTTGTGAGGATGCGGGCACTCTGCAGGTGACAGGGACCCAGCAGGACTTGCTGTCAGCTCAGCAATTGCTCAGTTCCCCAAAGAAGCTGAATTCTGCAAATTGCTGCTTTTACTCTTGAAATGATGTCATCAGGTGGGTGTTTTGGTGTAATACACTGAAAACCAGAGCAGAAATGCTGAAATATTCCCATGATATGCATGGTCTCTGCACCAAACCACCATGTCTCAGCCTAAGTATGTCTGCCGCTTATTCTTTTGTACTGCCAGCTGATTGTGGAAGTACAGTATAAAAACCATCTTTATGGAGAGATCTTTCTGGTTTAGGCTTAGTCTAAGTGTCTCAAGTAGCCGGGGCTTTTGTTTGGGCCTAAACCATAACGTCTGATGGCTTTCCTCTCATCTCAAGATGAATGTGGTAGAAAATATAAATCAAAGAAACGTCCTTTGGCCTAGCCTTGCCTTGCCTTATTTCCTTCTCATCCTGTTCTCTGTCCCAGCCTCTCTCACTAAGCCCTCGTCTGGCTGCATGTCTCTTCTTTCCTCTCTCCTTTTCTCAAACTCTCCTGCTTCCTGGCTTTCGTCTTTCAATTCCTCCATTTCAGTCCTGCAGCCCGGCACTACTTTTTCCTCTTGCCTCCCTTTGGCCTGCTCCCTTGGCTTTCTCCCTCTCTTCCATATCCTTCTTCCCGACATGTCTCTTGGAGACTTTTCGCCACTTTGGAGCCAAGTCTGAGGATGTTTTGGAAACTTTTCAGAGGCCTCGCTGGTGACAGGGTGGACAGCAGGCAGTGACAGGCCCGGGGCTGACAGGCTCCCCCTCCCCTTGCGGGCACTGGGCTGCCACACCCAGCTGACATAGAACCTTTGTCACAATGCCCGCTACCGTGGTGAGGATGCGGGCACTCTGCAGGTGACAGGGACCCAGCAGGACTTGCTGTCAGCTCAGCAATTGCTCAGTTCCCCAAAGAAGTTGAATTTTGCAAATTGCTGCTTTGCTCTTGAAATGATGTCATCAGGTGGGTGTTTTGGTGTAATACACTGAAAACCAGAGCAGAAATGCTGAACTATTCCCATGATATGCATGGTCTCTGCACCAAACCACCATGTCTCAGCCTAAGTATGTCTGCCGCTTGTTCTTTTGTACTGACAGAATATTGTGGAAGTACAGTATAAAAACCATCTTTATGGAGAGATCATTCTGGTTTAGGCTTAGTCTAAGTGTCTCAAGTAGCCGGGGCTTTTGTTTGGGCCTAATCCATATGGTCTGATGGCTTTCCTCTCATCTCAAGATGAATGTGGTAGAAAATATAAATCAAAGAAACGTCCTTTGGCCTACCCTTGCCTTGCCTTATTTCCTTCTCATCCTGTTCTCTGTCCCAGCCTCTCTCACTAACCCCTCGTCTGGCTGCATGTCTCTTCTTTCCTCTCTCCTTTTCTCTAACTCTCCTGCTTCCTGGCTTTCGTCTTTCAATTCCTCCATTTCAGTCCTGCAGCCCGGCACTACTTTTTTCTCTTGCCTCCCTTTGGCCTGCTCCCTTGGCTTTCTCCCTCTCTTCCATATCCTTCTTCCCGACTTGTCTCTTGGAGACTTTTGGCCACTTTGGACCCAAGTCTGGGCATGTTTTGGAAACTTTTCAGAGGCCTCGCTGGTGACACGGGGGACAGCAGGCAGTGACAGGCCCGGGGCTGACAGGCTCCCCCTCCCCTAGCGGGCGCTCGGCTGCCACACCCAGCTGACTTAGAACCTTTGTCACAATGCCCGCTACCGTGGTGAGGATGCGGGCACTCTGCAGGTGACAGGGACCCAGCAGGACTTGCTGTCATCTCAGCAATTGCTCAGTTCCCCAAAGAAGCTGAATTCTGCAAATTGCTGCTTTTGCTCTTGAAATGATGTCATCAGGTGGGTGTTTTGGTGTAATATACTGAAAACCAGAGCAGAAATGCTGAAATATTCCCATGATATGCATGGTCTCTGCACCAAACCACCATGTCTCAGCCTAAGTATGTCTGCCGCTTGTTCTTTTGTACTGCCAGCTGATTGTGGAAGTACACTATAAAAACCATCTTTATGGAGAGATCTTTCTGGTTTAGGCTTAGTCTAAGTGTCTCAAGTAGCCGGGGCTTTTGTTTGGGCCTAATCCATAACGTCTGATGGCTTTCCTCTCATCTCAAGATGAATGTGGTAGAAAATATAAATCAAAGAAACGTCCTTTTGCCTAGCCTTGCCTTGCCTTATTTCTTCTCATCCTGTTCTCTGTCCCAGCCTCTCTCACTAAGCCCTCGTCTGGCTGCATGTCTCTTCTTTCCTCTCTCCTTTTCTCAAACTCTCCTGCTTCCTGGCTTTCGTCTTTCAATTCCTCCATTTCAGTCCTGCAGCCCGGCACTACTTTTTTCTCTTGCCTCCCTTTGGCCTGCTCCCTTGGCTTTCTCCCTCTCTTCCATATCCTTCTTCCCGACTTGTCTCTTGGAGACTTTTGGCCACTTTGGACCCAAGTCTGGGCACGTTTTGGAAACTTTTCAGAGGCCTCGCTGGTGACACGGGGGCCAGCAGGCAGTGACAGGCCCGGGGCTGACAGGCTCCCCCTTCCCTAGCGGGCGCTCGGCTGCCACACCCAGCTGACGTAGAACCTTTGTCACAATGCCCGCTACCGTGGTGAGGATGCGGGCACTCTGCAGGTGACAGGGACCCAGCAGGACTTGCTGTCAGCTCAGCAATTGCTCAGTTCCCCAAAGAAGCTGAATTCTGCAAATTGCTGCTTTTGCTCTTGAAATGATGTCATCAGGTGGGTGTTTTGGTGTAATACACTGAAAACCAGAGCAGAAATGCTGAAATATTCCCATGATATGCATGGTCTCTGCACCAAACCACCATGTCTCAGCCTAAGTATGTCTGCCGCTTGTTCTTTTGTACTGCCAGCTGATTGTGGAAGTACAGTATAAAAACCATCTTTATGGAGAGATCTTTCTGGTTTAGGCTTAGTCTAAGTGTCTCAAGTAGCCGGGGCTTTTGTTTGGGCCTAATCCATATGGTCTGATGGCTTTCCTCTCATCTCAAGATGAATGTGGTAGAAAATATAAATCAAAGAAACGTCCTTTGGCCTAGCCTTGCCTTGCCTTATTTCCTTCTCATCCTGTTCTCTGTCCCAGCCTCTCTCACTAAGCCCTCGTCTGGCTGCATGTCTCTTCTTTCCTCTCTCCTTTTCTCAAACTCTCCTGCTTCCTGGCTTTCGTCTTTCAATTCCTCCATTTCAGTCCTGCAGCCCGGCACTACTTTTTCCTCTTGCCTCCCTTTGGCCTGCTCCCTTGGCTTTCTCCCTCTCTTCCATATCCTTCTTCCCGACTTGTCTCTTGGAGACTTTTGGCCACTTTGGACCCAAGTCTGGGGATGTTTTGGAAACTTTTCAGAGGCCTCGCTGGTGACAGGGGGGACAGCAGGCAGTGACAGGCCCGGGGCTGACAGGCTCCCCCTCCCCTAGCGGGCGCTCGGCTACCACACCCAGCTGACATAGATCCTTTGTCACAATGCCCGCTACCGTGGTGAGGATGCGGGCACTCTGCAGGTGACAGGGACCCAGCAGGACTTGCTGTCAGCTCAGCAATTGCTCAGTTCCCCAAAGAAGCTGAATTCTGCAAATTGCTGCTTTTACTCTTGAAATGATGTCATCAGGTGGGTGTTTTGGTGTAATACACTGAAAACCAGAGCAGAAATGCTGAAATATTCCCATGATATGCATGGTCTCTGCACCAAACCACCATGTCTCAGCCTAAGTATGTCTGCCGCTTGTTCTTTTGTACTGCCAGCTGATTGTGGAAGTACACTATAAAAACCATCTTTATGGAGAGATCTTTCTGGTTTAGGCTTAGTCTAAGTGTCTCAAGTAGCCGGGGCTTTTGTTTGGGCCTAATCCATATGGTCTGATGGCTTTCCTCTCATCTCAAGATGAATGTGGTAGAAAATATAAATCAAAGAAACGTCCTTTGGCCTAGCCTTGCCTTGCCTTGCCTTATTTCCTTCTCATCCTGTTCTCTGTCCCAGCCTCTCTCACTAAGCCCTCGTCTGGCTGCATGTCTCTTCTTTCCTCTCTCCTTTTCTCAAACTCTCCTGCTTCCTGGCTTTCGTCTTTCAATTCCTCCATTTCAGTCCTGCAGCCCGGCACTACTTTTTCCTCTTGCCTCCCTTTGGCCTGCTCCCTTGGCTTTCTCCCTCTCTTCCATATCCTTCTTCCCGACTTGTCTCTTGGAGACTTTTGGCCACTTTGGACCCAAGTCTGGGGATGTTTTGGAAACTTTTCAGAGGCCTCGCTGGTGACAGGGGGGACAGCAGGCAGTGACAGGCCCGGGGCTGACAGGCTCCCCCTCCCCTAGCGGGCGCTCGGCTACCACACCCAGCTGACATAGATCCTTTGTCACAATGCCCGCTACCGTGGTGAGGATGCGGGCACTCTGCAGGTGACAGGGACCCAGCAGGACTTGCTGTCAGCTCAGCAATTGCTCAGTTCCCCAAAGAAGTTGAATTTTGCAAATTGCTGCTTTGCTCTTGAAATGATGTCATCAGGTGGGTGTTTTTGTGTAATACACTGAAAACCAGAGCAGAAATGCTGAAATATTCCCATGATATGCATGGTCTCTGCACCAAACCACCATGTCTCAGCCTAAGTATGTCTGCCGCTTGTTCTTTTGTACTGCCAGCTGATTGTGGAAGTACAGTATAAAAACCATCTTTATGGAGAGATCTTTCTGGTTTAGGCTTAGTCTAAGTGTCTCAAGTAGCCGGGGCTTTTGTTTGGGCCTAGTCCATAAGGTCTGATGGCTTTCCTCTCATCTCAAGATGAATGTGGTAGAAAATATGAATCAAAGAAACGTCCTTTGTCCTAGCCTTGCCTTGCCTTATTTCCTTCTCATCCTGTTCTCTGTCCCAGCCTCTCTCACTAAGCCCTCGTCTGGCTGCATGTCTCTTCTTTCCTCTCTCCTTTTCTCAAACTCTCCTGCTTCCTGGCTTTCCTCTTTCAATTCCTCCATTTCAGTCCTGCAGCCCGGCACTACTTTTTTCTCTTGCCTCCCTTTGGCCTGCTCCCTTGGCTTTCTCCCTCTCTTCCATATCCTTCTTCCCGACTTGTCTCTTGGAGACTTTTGGCCACTTTGGACCCAAGTCTGGGCATGTTTTGGAAACTTTTCAGAGGCCTCGCTGGTGACAGGGGGGACAGCAGGCAGTGACAGGCCCGGGTCTGACAGGCTCCCCCTCCCCTAGCGGGCGCTCGGCTACCACACCCAGCTGACATAGATCCTTTGTCACAATGCCCGCTACCGTGGTGAGGATGCGGGCACTCTGCAGGTGACAGGGACCCAGCAGGACTTGCTGTCAGCTCAGCAATTGCTCAGTTCCCCAAAGAAGTTGAATTTTGCAAATTGCTGCTTTGCTCTTGAAATGATGTCATCAGGTGGGTGTTTTTGTGTAATACACTGAAAACCAGAGCAGAAATGCTGAACTATTCAAATGATATGCATGGTCTCTGCACCAAACCACCATGTCTCAGCCTAAGTATGTCTGCCGCTTGTTCTTTTGTACTGCCAGCTGATTGTGGAAGTACAGTATAAAAACCATCTTTATGGAGAGATCTTTCTGGTTTAGGCTTAGTCTAAGTGTCTCAAGTAGCCGGGGCTTTTGTTTGGGCCTAGTCCATAAGGTCTGATGGCTTTCCTCTCATCTCAAGATGAATGTGGTAGAAAATATGAATCAAAGAAACGTCCTTTGTCCTAGCCTTGCCTTGCCTTATTTCCTTCTCATCCTGTTCTCTGTCCCAGCCTCTCTCACTAAGCCCTCGTCTGGCTGCATGTCTCTTCTTTCCTCTCTCCTTTTCTCAAACTCTCCTGCTTCCTGGCTTTCCTCTTTCAATTCCTCCATTTCAGTCCTGCAGCCCGGCACTACTTTTTTCTCTTGCCTCCCTTTGGCCTGCTCCCTTGGCTTTCTCCCTCTCTTCCATATTTTTCTTCCCGACTTGTCTCTTGGAGACTTTTGGCCACTTTGGAGCCAAGTCTGGGCATGTTTTGGAAACTTTTCAGAGGCCTCGCTGGTGACACGGGGGACAGCAGGCAGTGACAGGCCCGGGGCTGACAGGCTCCCCCTCCCCTAGCGGGCGCTCGGCTGCCACACCCAGCTGACATAGAACCTTTGTCACAATGCCCGCTACCGTGGTGAGGATGCGGGCACTCTGCAGGTGACAGGGACCCAGCAGGACTTGCTGTCAGCTCAGCAATTGCTCAGTTCCCCAAAGAAGCTGAATTCTGCAAATTGCTGCTTTTGCTCTTGAAATGATGTCATCAGGTGGGTGTTTTGGTGTAATACACTGAAAACCAGAGCAGAAATGCTGAACTATTCAAATGATATGCATGGTCTCTGCACCAAACCACCATGTCTCAGCCTAAGTATGTCTGCCGCTTGTTCTTTTGTACTGCCAGCTGATTGTGGAAGTACAGTATAAAAACCATCTTTATGGAGAGATCTTTCTGGTTTAGGCTTAGTCTAAGTGTCTCAAGTAGCCGGGGCTTTTGTTTGGGCCTAATCCATAACGTCTGATGGCTTTCCTCTCATCTCAAGATGAATGTGGTAGAAAATATAAATCAAAGAAACGTCCTTTTGCCTAGCCTTGCCTTGCCTTATTTCCTTCTCATCCTGTTCTCTGTCCCAGCCTCTCTCACTAAGCCCTCGTCTGGCTGCATGTCTCTTCTTTCCTCTCTCCTTTTCTCAAACTCTCCTGCTTCCTGGCTTTCGTCTTTCAATTCCTCCATTTCAGTCCTGCAGCCCGGCACTACTTTTTTCTCTTGCCTCCCTTTGGCCTGCTCCCTTGGCTTTCTCCCTCTCTTCCATATCCTTCTTCCCGACTTGTCTCTTGGAGACTTTTGGCCACTTTGGACCCAAGTCTGGGGATGTTTTGGAAACTTTTCAGAGGCCTCGCTGGTGCCAGGGGGGACAGCAGGCAGTGACAGGCCCGGGGCTGACAGGCTCCCCCTCCCCTAGCGGGCGCTCGGCTGCCACACCCAGCTGACGTAGAACCTTTGTCACAATGCCCGCTACCGTGGTGAGGATGCGGGCACTCTGCAGGTGACAGGGACCCAGCAGGACTTGCTGTCAGCTCAGCAATTGCTCAGTTCCCCAAAGAAGCTGAATTCTGCAAATTGCTGCTTTTGCTCTTGAAATGATGTCATCAGGTGGGTGTTTTGGTGTAATACACTGAAAACCAGAGCAGAAATGCTGAAATATTCCCATGATATGCATGGTCTCTGCACCAAACCACCATGTCTCAGCCTAAGTATGTCTGCCGCTTGTTCTTTTGTACTGCCAGCTGATTGTGGAAGTACAGTATAAAAACCATCTTTATGGAGAGATCTTTCTGGTTTAGGCTTAGTCTAAGTGTCTCAAGTAGCCGGGGCTTTTGTTTGGGCCTAATCCATATGGTCTGATGGCTTTCCTCTCATCTCAAGATGAATGTGGTAGAAAATATAAATCAAAGAAACATCCTTTGGCCTAGCCTTGACTTGCCTTATTTCCTTCTCATCCTGTTCTCTGTCCCAGCCTCTCTCACTAAGCCCTCGTCTGGCTGCATGTCTCTTCTTTCCTCTCTCCTTTTCTCAAACTCTCTTGCTTCATGGCTTTCGTCTTTCAATTCTTCCATTTCAGTCCTGCAGCCCGGCACTACTTTTTTCTCTTGCCTCCCTTTGGCCTGCTCCCTTGGCTTTCTCCCTCTCTTCCATATCCTTCTTCCCGACTTGTCTCTTGGAGACTTTTGGCCACTTTGGACCCAAGTCTGGGGATGTTTTGGAAACTTTTCAAAGGCCTCGCTGGTGACACGGGGGACAGCAGGCAGTGACAGGCCCGGGGCTGACAGGCTCCCCCTCCCCTAGCGGGCGCTCGGCTGCCACACCCAGCTGACGTAGAACCTTTGTCACAATGCCCGCTACCGTGGTGAGGATGCGGGCACTCTGCAGGTGACAGGGACCCAGCAGGACTTGCTGTCAGCTCAGCAATTGCTCAGTTCCCCAAAGAAGCTGAATTCTGCAAATTGCTGCTTTTGCTCTTGAAATGATGTCATCAGGTGGGTGTTTTGGTGTAATACACTGAAAACCAGAGCAGAAATGCTGAAATATTCCCATGATATGCATGGTCTCTGCACCAAACCACCATGTCTCAGCCTAAGTATGTCTGCCGCTTGTTCTTTTGTACTGCCAGCTGATTGTGGAAGTACAGTATAAAAACCATCTTTATGGAGAGATCTTTCTGGTTTAGGCTTAGTCTAAGTGTCTCAAGTAGCCGGGGCTTTTGTTTGGGCCTAATCCATATGGTCTGATGGCTTTCCTCTCATCTCAAGATGAATGTGGTAGAAAATATAAATCAAAGAAACATCCTTTGGCCTAGCCTTGACTTGCCTTATTTCCTTCTCATCCTGTTCTCTGTCCCAGCCTCTCTCACTAAGCCCTCGTCTGGCTGCATGTCTCTTCTTTCCTCTCTCCTTTTCTCAAACTCTCTTGCTTCATGGCTTTCGTCTTTCAATTCTTCCATTTCAGTCCTGCAGCCCGGCACTACTTTTTTCTCTTGCCTCCCTTTGGCCTGCTCCCTTGGCTTTCTCCCTCTCTTCCATATCCTTCTTCCCGACTTGTCTCTTGGAGACTTTTGGCCACTTTGGACCCAAGTCTGGGCATGTTTTGGAAACTTTTCAGAGGCCTCGCTGGTGCCACGGGGGACAGCAGGCAGTGACAGGCCCGGGGCTGACAGGCTCCCCCTCCCCTAGCGGGCGCTCGGCTGCCACACCCAGCTGACGTAGAACCTTTGTCACAATGCCCGCTACTGTGGTGAGGATGCGGGCACTCTGCAGGTGACAGGGACCCAGCAGGACTTGCTGTCAGCTCAGCAATTGCTCAGTTCCCCAAAGAAGCTGAATTCTGCAAATTGCTGCTTTTGCTCTTGAAATGATGTCATCAGGTGGGTGTTTTGGTGTAATACACTGAAAACCAGAGCAGAAATGCTGAAATATTCCCATGATATGCATGGTCTCTGCACCAAACCACCATGTCTCAGCCTAAGTATGTCTGCCGCTTGTTCTTTTGTACTGCCAGCTGATTGTGGAAGTACAGTATAAAAACCATCTTTATGGAGAGATCTTTCTGGTTTAGGCTTAGTCTAAGTGTCTCAAGTAGCCGGGGCTTTTGTTTGGGCCTAGTCCATAAGGTCTGATGGCTTTCCTCTCATCTCAAGATGAATGTGGTAGAAAATATGAATCAAAGAAACGTCCTTTGTCCTAGCCTTGCCTTGCCTTATTTCCTTCTCATCCTGTTCTCTGTCCCAGCCTCTCTCACTAAGCCCTCGTCTGGCTGCATGTCTCTTCTTTCCTCTCTCCTTTTCTCAAACTCTCCTGCTTCCTGGCTTTCGGCTTTCAATTCTTCCATTTCAGTCCTGCAGCCCGGCACTACTTTTTTCTCTTGCCTCCCTTTGGCCTGCTCCCTTGGCTTTCTCCCTCTCTTCCATATCCTTCTTCCCGACTTGTCTCTTTGAGACTTTTGGCCACTTTGGACCCAAGTCTGGGCATGTTTTGGAAACTTTTCAGAGGCCTCGCTGGTGACACGGGGGACAGCAGGTAGTGACAAGCCCGGGGCTGACAGGCTCCCCCTCCCCTAGCGGACGCTCGGCTGCCACACCCAGCTGACGTAGAACCTTTGTCACAATGCCCGCTACCGTGGTGAGGATGCGGGCACTCTGCAGGTTACAGGGACCCAGCAGGACTTGCTGTCAGCTCAGCAATTGCTCAGTTCCCCAAAGAAGTTGAATTCTGCAAATTGCTGCTTTTGCTCTTGAAATGATGTCATCAGGTGGGTGTTTTGGTGTAATACACTGAAAACCAGAGCAGAAATGCTGAAATATTCCCATGATATGCATGGTCTCTGCACCAAACCACCATGTCTCAGCCTAAGTATGTCTGCCGCTTGTTCTTTTGTACTGCCAGCTGATTGTGGAAGTACAGTATAAAAACCATCTTTATGGAGAGATCTTTCTGGTTTAGGCTTAGTCTAAGTGTCTCAAGTAGCCGGGGCTTTTGTTTGGGCCTAATCCATATGGTCTGATGGCTTTCCTCTCATCTCAAGATGAATGTGGTAGAAAATATAAATCAAAGAAACGTCCTTTGGCCTAGCCTTGCCTTGCCTTATTTCCTTCTCATCCTGTTCTCTGTCCCAGCCTCTCTCACTAAGCCCTCGTCTGGCTGCATGTCTCTTCTTTCCACTTTCCTTTTCTCAAACTCTCCTGCTTCCTGGCTTTCGTCTTTCAATTCCTCCATTTCAGTCCTGCAGCCCGGCACTACTTTTTTCTCTTGCCTCCCTTTGGCCTGCTCCCTTGGCTTTCTCCCTCTCTTCCATATCCTTCTTCCTGACTTGTCTCTTGGAGACTTTTGGCCACTTTGGACCCAAGTCTGGGCATGTTTTGGAAACTTTTCAGAGGCCTCGCTGGTGACACGGAAGACAGCAGGCAGTGACAGGCCCGGGGCTGACAGGCTCCCCCTCCCCTAGCGGGCGCTCGGCTGCCACACCCAGCTGACGTAGAACCTTTGTCACAATGCCCGCTACCGTGGTGAGGATGCGGGCACTCTGCAGGTGACAGGGACCCAGCAGGACTTGCTGTCAGCTCAGCAATTGCTCAGTTCCCCAAAGAAGCTGAATTCTGCAAATTGCTGCTTTTGCTCTTGAAATGATGTCATCAGGTGGGTGTTTTGGTGTAATACACTGAAAACCAGAGTAGAAATGCTGAAATATTCCCATGATATGCATGGTCTCTGCACCAAACCACCATGTCTCAGCCTAAGTATGTCTGCCGCTTGTTCTTTTGTACTGCCAGCTGATTGTGGAAGTACAGTATAAAAACCATCTTTATGGAGAGATCTTTCTGGTTTAGGCTTAGTCTAAGTGTCTCAAGTAGCCGGGGCGTTTGTTTGGGCCTAATCCATATGGTCTGATGGCTTTCCTCTCATCTCAAGATGAATGTGGTAGAAAATATAAATCAAAGAAACGTCCTTTGGCCTAGCCTTGCCTTGCCTTATTTCCTTCTCATCCTGTTCTCTGTCCCAGCCTCTCTCACTAAGCCCTCGTCTGGCTGCATGTCTCTTCTTTCCTCTCTCCTTTTCTCAAACTCTCCTGCTTCCTGGCTTTCGGCTTTCAATTCTTCCATTTCAGTCATGCAGCCCGGCACTACTTTTTTCTCTTGCCTCCCTTTGGCCTGCTCCCTTGGCTTTCTCCCTCTCTTCCATATCCTTCTTCCCGACTTGTCTCTTGGAGACTTTTGGCCACTTTGGACCCAAGTCTGGGGATGTTTTGGAAACTTTTCAGAGGCCTCGCTGGTGACACGGGGGACAGCAGGCAGTGACAGGCCCGGGGCTGACAGGCTCCCCCTCCCCTAGCGGGCGCTCGGCTGCCACACCCAGCTGACGTAGAACCTTTGTCACAATGCCCGCTACCGTGGTGAGGATGCGGGCACTCTGCAGGTGACAGGGACCCAGCAGGACTTGCTGTCAGCTCAGCAATTGCTCAGTTCCCCAAAGAAGCTGAATTCTGCAAATTGCTGCTTTTGCTCTTGAAATGATGTCATCAGGTGGGTGTTTTGGTGTAATACACTGAAAACCAGAGCAGAAATGCTGAAATATTCCCATGATATGCATGGTCTCTGCACCAAACCACCATGTCTCAGCCTAAGTATGTCTGCCGCTTGTTCTTTTGTACTGCCAGCTGATTGTGGAAGTACACTATAAAAACCATCTTTATGGAGAGATCTTTCTGGTTTAGGCTTAGTCTAAGTGTCTCAAGTAGCCGGGGATTTGTTTGGGCCTAATCCATAACGTCTGATGGCTTTCCTCTCATCGCAAGATTAATGTGGTAGAAAATATAAATCAAAGAAACATCCTTTGGCCTAGCCTTGACTTGCCTTGCCTTATTTCCTTCTCATCCTGTTCTCTGTCCCAGCCTCTCTCACTAAGCCCTCGTCTGGCTGCATGTCTCTTCTTTCCTCTCTCCTTTTCTCAAACTCTCCTGCTTCCTGGCTTTCGTCTTTCAATTCCTCCATTTCAGTCCTGCAGCCCGGCACTACTTTTTCCTCTTGCCTCCCTTTGGCCTGCTCCCTTGGCTTTCTCCCTCTCTTCCATATCCTTCTTCCCGACTTGTCTCTTGGAGACTTTTGGCCACTTTGGACCCAAGTCTGGGCATGTTTTGGAAACTTTTCAGAGGCCTCACTGGTGACAGGGGGAACAGCAGGCAGTGACAGGCCCGGGGCTGACAGGCTCCCCCTCCCCTAGCGGGCGCTCGGCTGCCACACCCAGCTGACGTAGAACCTTTGTCACAATGCCCGCTACCGTGGTGAGGATGCGGGCACTCTGCAGGTGACAGGGACCCAGCAGGACTTGCTGTCAGCTCAGCAATTGCTCAGTTCCCCAAAGAAGCTGAATTCTGCAAATTGCTGCTTTTGCTCTTGAAATGATGTCATCAGGTGGGTGTTTTGGTGTAATACACTGAAAACCAGAGCAGAAATGCTGAATTATTCCCATGATATGCATGGTCTCTGCACCAAACCACCATGTCTCAGCCTAAGTATGTCTGCCGCTTGTTCTTTTGTACTGACAGAAGATTGTGGAAGTACAGTATAAAAACCATCTTTATGGAGAGATCTTTCTGGTTTAGGCTTAGTCTAAGTGTCTCAAGTAGCCGGGGCTTTTGTTTGGGCCTAATCCATATGGTCTGATGGCTTTCCTCTCATCTCAAGATGAATGTGGTAGAAAATATAAATCAAAGAAACGTCCTTTGGCCTACCCTTGCCTTGCCTTATTTCCTTCTCATCCTGTTCTCTGTCCCAGCCTCTCTCACTAAGCCCTCGTCTGGCTGCATGTCTCTTCTTTCCTCTCTCCTTTTCTCAAACTCTCTTGCTTCATGGCTTTCGTCTTTCAATTCTTCCATTTCAGTCCTGCAGCCCGGCACTACTTTTTTCTCTTGCCTCCCTTTGGCCTGCTCCCTTGGCTTTCTCCCTCTCTTCCATATCCTTCTTCCCGACTTGTCTCTTGGAGACTTTTGGCCACTTTGGACCCAAGTCTGGGCATGTTTTGGAAACTTTTCAGAGGCCTCGCTGGTGACAGGGGGGACAGCAGGCAGTGACAGGCCCGGGGCTGACAGGCTCCCCCTCCCCTAGCGGGCGCTCGGCTGCCACACCCAGCTGACGTAGAACCTTTGTCACAATGCCCGCTACCGTGGTGAGGATGCGGGCACTCTGCAGGTGACAGGGACCCAGCAGGACTTGCTGTCAGCTCAGCAATTGCTCAGTTCCCCAAAGAAGCTGAATTCTGCAAATTGCTGCTTTTGCTCTTGAAATGATGTCATCAGGTGGGTGTTTTGGTGTAATACACTGAAAACCAGAGCAGAAATGCTGAAATATTCCCATGATAAGCATGGTCTCTGCACCAAACCACCATGTCTCAGCCTAAGTATGTCTGCCGCTTGTTCTTTTGTACTGCCAGCTGATTGTGGAAGTACAGTATAAAAACCATCTTTATGGAGAGATCTTTCTGGTTTAGGCTTAGTCTAAGTGTCTCAAGTAGCCGGGGCTTTTGTTTGGGCCTAATCCATATGGTCTGATGGCTTTCCTCTCATCTCAAGATGAATGTGGTAGAAAATATAAATCAAAGAAACGTCCTTTGGCCTACCCTTGCCTTGCCTTATTTCCTTCTCATCCTGTTCTCTGTCCCAGCCTCTCTCACTAAGCCCTCGTCTGGCTGCATGTCTCTTCTTTCCTCTCTCCTTTTCTCAAACTCTCTTGCTTCATGGCTTTCGTCTTTCAATTCTTCCATTTCAGTCCTGCAGCCCGGCACTACTTTTTTCTCTTGCCTCCCTTTGGCCTGCTCCCTTGGCTTTCTCCCTCTCTTCCATATCCTTCTTCCCGACTTGTCTCTTGGAGACTTTTGGCCACTTTGGACCCAAGTCTGGGCATGTTTTGGAAACTTTTCAGAGGCCTCGCTGGTGACAGGGGGGACAGCAGGCAGTGACAGGCCCGGGGCTGACAGGCTCCCCCTCCCCTAGCGGGCGCTCGGCTGCCACACCCAGCTGACGTAGAACCTTTGTCACAATGCCCGCTACCGTGGGGAGGATGCGGGCACTCTGCAGGTGACAGGGACCCAGCAGGACTTGCTGTCAGCTCAGCAATTGCTCAGTTCCCCAAAGAAGCTGAATTCTGCAAATTGCTGCTTTTGCTCTTGAAATGATGTCATCAGGTGGGTGTTTTGGTGTAATACACTGAAAACCAGAGCAGAAATGCTGAAATATTCCCATGATATGCATGGTCTCTGCACCAAACCACCATGTCTCAGCCTAAGTATGTCTGCCGCTTGTTCTTTTGTACTGACAGAAGATTGTGGAAGTACAGTATAAAAACCATCTTTATGGAGAGATCTTTCTGGTTTAGGCTTAGTCTAAGTGTCTCAAGTAGCCGGGGCTTTTGTTTGGGCCTAATCCATATGGTCTGATGGCTTTCCTCTCATCTCAAGATGAATGTGGTAGAAAATATAAATCAAAGAAACGTCCTTTGGCCTAGCCTTGCCTTGCCTTATTTCCTTCTCATCCTGTTCTCTGTCCCAGCCTCTCTCACTAAGCCCTCGTCTGGCTGCATGTCTCTTCTTTCCTCTCTCCTTTTCTCAAACTCTCCTGCTTCCTGGCTTTCGTCTTTCAATTCCTCCATTTCAGTCCTGCAGCCCGGCACTACTTTTTTCTCTTGCCTCCCTTTGGCCTGCTCCCTTGGCTTTCTCCCTCTCTTCCATATCCTTCTTCCCGACTTGTCTCTTGGAGACTTTTGGCCACTTTGGACCCAAGTCTGGGCATGTTTTGGAAACTTTTCAGAGGCCTCGCTGGTGACACGGGGGACAGCAGGCAGTGACAGGCCCAGGGATGACAGGCTCCCCCTCCCCTAGCGGGCGCTCGGCTGCCACACCCAGCTGACGTAGAACCTTTGTCACAATGCCCGCTACCGTGGTGAGGATGCGGGCACTCTGCAGGTGACAGGGACCCAGCAGGACTTGCTGTCAGCTCAGCAATTGCTCAGTTCCCCAAAGAAGCTGAATTCTGCAAATTGCTGCTTTTGCTCTTGAAATGATGTCATCAGGTGGGTGTTTTGGTGTAATACACTGAAAACCAGAGCAGAAATGCTGAAATATTCCCATGATATGCATGGTCTCTGCACCAAACCACCATGTCTCAGCCTAAGTATGTCTGCCGCTTGTTCTTTTGTACTGCCAGCTGATTGTGGAAGTACAGTATAAAAACCATCTTTATGGAGAGATCTTTCTGGTTTAGGCTTAGTCTAAGTGTCTCAAGTAGCCGGGGCTTTTGTTTGGGCCTAATCCATATGGTCTGATGGCTTTCCTCTCATCTCAAGATGAATGTGGTAGAAAATATAAATCAAAGAAACGTCCTTTGGCCTAGCCTTGCCTTGCCTTATTTCCTTCTCATCCTGTTCTCTGTCCCAGCCTCTCTCACTAAGCCCTCGTCTGGCTGCATGAAGCTGAATTCTGCAAATTGCTGCTTTTGCTCTTGAAATGCAATCACACAGCACCTCCAGGATGGACCAAGGATCAGACCCAGCCAGCATGGGTTTAGGAGGGGCAGGTCCTGTCTGACCAACCTGATTTCCTTTTATGATCAGGTGACCCACCTAGTGGATGAGGGGAAAGCTGTAGATGTGATCTATCTAGACTTCAGCAAAGCCTTTGACACTGTCTCCCATAATATACTCCTTCAAAAGCTGATAGCCCATGGCTTGGACAAGTGCACTCTCTGCTGGGTTAAGAACTGGCTGGAGGGCCGGGCCCAGAGAGTGCTGGTAAATGGGGCTGCATCTAGCTGGCGGCCAGTCACTAGTGGTGTCCCCCAGGGGTCAGTGTTGGGTCCAGTCCTGTTTAACATCTTTATTGATGATTTAGATGAGGGGATTGAGACCACCATCAGCAAATTTGCTGATGACACCAAATTGGGGGGCAGTGTCGACCTGCTGGAAGGCAGGAGGGCTCTGCAAAGAGATCTGGATAGACTGGAAAAATGGGCTGATTCCAATGGGATGAAGTTCAACAAGGCCAAGTGCCGGGTCCTGCACTTTGGCCACAACAACCCCCTTCAGCGCTACAGGCTGGGCACAGAGTGGCTGGAAAGCAGCCAGACAGAAAGGGACCTGGGGGTACTGATTGACAGCAAGCTCAACATGAGCCAACAGTGTGCCCAGGTGGCCAAGAAGGCCAATGGTATCCTGGCCTGTATCAAAAATAGTGTGGTCAGCAGGACAAGGGAAGTGATCCTTCCCCTGTACTCTGCATTGGTGAGGCCACACCTGGAGTATTGTGTTCAGTTCTGGGCCCCTCAGTTCAGGAAAGATATTGAGGTGCTGGAGCGGGTCCAGAGAAGAGCAACAAGACTGGTGAAGGGACTTGAGCACATGACCTATGGTGAGAGGCTGAGGGAGCTGGGGTTGTTCAGCCTGGAGAAGAGGAGGCTTAGAGGTGACCTCATCACTCTCTATAACTACCTGAAGGGAAGTTATAGTCAGGTGGGAACTGGTCTCTTCTCCCAGGCAGTTAGCAATAGGACAAGGGGACATGGGCTTAAACTCTGCCAGGGGAAGTTTAGGCTGGATATTAGGAAGAAGTTCTTTACGGAAAGAGTGATCAGGCATTGGAATGGCCTGCCTAGGGAGGTGGTGGACTCACCGTCCCTGGAGGTTTTTAAACTGAGATTGGACATGGCTCTTAGTGCCATGATCTAGTAAATGGGCTGAAGTTGGACCAAGGGTTGGACTTGATGATCTCTGAGGTCTTTTCCAACCTAGCCAATTCTGTGTAAATTCTGTGTAAATGATGTCATCAGGTGGGTGTTTTGGTGTAATACACTGAAAACCAGAGCAGAAATGCTGAAATATTCCCATGATATGCATGGTCTCTGCACCAAACCACCATGTCTCAGCCTAAGTATGTCTGCCGCTTGTTCTTTTGTACTGCCAGCTGATTGTGGAAGTACAGTATAAAAACCATCTTTATGGAGAGATCTTTCTGGTTTAGGCTTAGTCTAAGTGTCTCAAGTAGCCGGGGCTTTTGTTTGGGCCTAATCCATATGGTCTGATGGCTTTCCTCTCATCTCAAGATGAATGTGGTAGAAAATATAAATCAAAGAAACATCCTTTGGCCTAGCATTGCCTTGCCTTGCCTTATTTCCTTCTCATCCTGTTCTCTGTCCCAGCCTCTCTCACTAAGCCCTCGTCTGGCTGCATGTCTCTTCTTTCCTCTCTCCTTTTCTCAAACTCTCCTGCTTCCTGGCTTTCGTCTTTCAATTCCTCCATTTCAGTCCTGCAGGCGGGCACTACTTTTTCCTCTTGCCTCCCTTTGGCCTGCTCCCTTGGCTTTCTCCCTCTCTTCCATATCCTTCTTCCCGACTTGACTCTTGGAGACTTTTGGCCACTTTGGAGCCAAGTCTGGGCATGTTTTGGAAACTTTTCAGAGGCCTCGCTGGTGACAGGGGGGACAGCAGGCAGTGACAGGCCCGGGGCTGACAGGCTCCCCCTCCCCTAGCGGGCGCTCGGCTGCCACACCCAGCTGACGTAGAACCTTTGTCACAATGCCCGCTACCGTGGTGAGGATGCGGGCACTCTGCAGGTGACAGGGACCCAGCAGGACTTGCTGTCAGCTCAGCAATTGCTCAGTTCCCCAAAGAAGCTGAATTCTGCAAATTGCTGCTTTTGCTCTTGAAATGATGTCATCAGGTGGGTGTTTTGGTGTAATACACTGAAAACCAGAGCAGAAATGCTGAAATATTCCCATGATATGCATGGTCTCTGCACCAAACCACCATGTCTCAGCCTAAGTATGTCTGCCGCTTGTTCTTTTGTACTGCCAGCTGATTGTGGAAGTACAGTATAAAAACCATCTTTATGGAGAGATCTTTCTGGTTTAGGCTTAGTCTAAGTGTCTCAAGTAGCCGGGGCTTTTGTTTGGGCCTAATCCATATGGTCTGATGGCTTTCCTCTCATCTCAAGATGAATGTGGTAGAAAATATAAATCAAAGAAACGTCCTTTGGCCTACCCTTGCCTTGCCTTATTTCCTTCTCATCCTGTTCTCTGTCCCAGCCTCTCTCACTAAGCCCTCGTCTGGCTGCATGTCTCTTCTTTCCTCTCTCCTTTTCTCAAACTCTCTTGCTTCATGGCTTTCGTCTTTCAATTCTTCCATTTCAGTCCTGCAGCCCGGCACTACTTTTTTCTCTTGCCTCCCTTTGGCCTGCTCCCTTGGCTTTCTCCCTCTCTTCCATATCCTTCTTCCCGACTTGTCTCTTGGAGACTTTTGGCCACTTTGGACCCAAGTCTGGGCATGTTTTGGAAACTTTTCAGAGGCCTCGCTGGTGACACGGGGGACAGCAGGCAGTGACAGGCCCGGGGCTGACAGGCTCCCCCTCCCCTAGCGGGCGCTCGGCTGCCACACCCAGCTGACGTAGAACCTTTGTCACAATGCCCGCTACCGTGGTGAGGATGCGGGCACTCTGCAGGTGACAGGGACCCAGCAGGACTTGCTGTCAGCTCAGCAATTGCTCAGTTCCCCAAAGAAGCTGAATTCTGCAAATTGCTGCTTTTGCTCTTGAAATGATGTCATCAGGTGGGTGTTTTGGTGTAATACACTGAAAACCAGAGCAGAAATGCTGAAATATTCCCATGATATGCATGGTCTCTGCACCAAACCACCATGTCTCAGCCTAAGTATGTCTGCCGCTTGTTCTTTTGTACTGCCAGCTGATTGTGGAAGTACAGTATAAAAACCATCTTTATGGAGAGATCTTTCTGGTTTAGGCTTAGTCTAAGTGTCTCAAGTAGCCGGGGCTTTTGTTTGGGCCTAATCCATATGGTCTGATGGCTTTCCTCTCATCTCAAGATGAATGTGGTAGAAAATATAAATCAAAGAAACGTCCTTTGGCCTAGCCTTGCCTTGCCTTATTTCCTTCTCATCCTGTTCTCTGTCCCAGCCTCTCTCACTAAGCCCTCGTCTGGCTGCATGTCTCTTCTTTCCTCTCTCCTTTTCTCAAACTCTCCTGCTTCCTGGCTTTCGTCTTTCAATTCCTCCATTTCAGTCCTGCAGCCCGGCACTACTTTTTTCTCTTGCCTCCCTTTGGCCTGCTCCCTTGGCTTTCTCCCTCTCTTCCATATCCTTCTTCCCGACTTGTCTCTTGGAGACTTTTGGCCACTTTGGACCCAAGTCTGGGCATGTTTTGGAAACTTTTCAGAGGCCTCGCTGGTGACACGGGGGACAGCAGGCAGTGACAGGCCCAGGGATGACAGGCTCCCCCTCCCCTAGCGGGCGCTCGGCTGCCACACCCAGCTGACGTAGAACCTTTGTCACAATGCCCGCTACCGTGGTGAGGATGCGGGCACTCTGCAGGTGACAGGGACCCAGCAGGACTTGCTGTCAGCTCAGCAATTGCTCAGTTCCCCAAAGAAGCTGAATTCTGCAAATTGCTGCTTTTGCTCTTGAAATGATGTCATCAGGTGGGTGTTTTGGTGTAATACACTGAAAACCAGAGCAGAAATGCTGAAATATTCCCATGATAAGCATGGTCTCTGCACCAAACCACCATGTCTCAGCCTAAGTATGTCTGCCGCTTGTTCTTTTGTACTGCCAGCTGATTGTGGAAGTACAGTATAAAAACCATCTTTATGGAGAGATCTTTCTGGTTTAGGCTTAGTCTAAGTGTTTCAAGTAGCCGGGGCTTTTGTTTGGGCCTAATCCATAACGTCTGATGGCTTTCCTCTCATCTCAAGATGAATATGGTAGAAAATATAAATCAAAGAAACGTCCTTTGGCCTAGCCTTGCCTTGCCTTGCCTTATTTCCTTCTCATCCTGTTCTCTGTCCCAGCCTCTCTCACTAAGCCCTCGTCTGGCTGCATGTCTCTTCTTTCCTCTCTCCTTTTCTCAAACTCTCCTGCTTCCTGGCTTTCGTCTTTCAATTCCTCCATTTCAGTCCTGCAGCCCGGCACTACTTTTTCCTCTTGCCTCCCTTGGGCCTGCTCCCTTGGCTTTCTCCCTCTCTTCCATATCCTTCTTCCCGACTTGTCTCTTGGAGACTTTTGGCCACTTTGGACCCAAGTCTGGGCACGTTTTGGAAACTTTTCAGAGGCCTCACTGGTGACACGGGGGACAGCAGGCAGTGACAGGCCCGGGGCTGACAGGCTCCCCCTCCCCTAGCGGGCGCTCGGCTGCCACACCCAGCTGACGTAGAACCTTTGTCACAATGCCCGCTACCGTGGTGAGGATGCGGGCACTCTGCAGGTGACAGGGACCCAGCAGGACTTGCTGTCAGCTCAGCAATTGCTCAGTTCCCCAAAGAAGCTGAATTCTGCAAATTGCTGCTTTTGCTCTTGAAATGATGTCATCAGGTGGGTGTTTTGGTGTAATACACTGAAAACCAGAGCAGAAATGCTGAAATATTCCCATGATATGCATGGTCTCTGCACCAAACCACCATGTCTCAGCCTAAGTATGTCTGCCGCTTGTTCTTTTGTACTGCCAGCTGATTGTGGAAGTACAGTATAAAAACCATCTTTATGGAGAGATCTTTCTGGTTTAGGCTTAGTCTAAGTGTCTCAAGTAGCCGGGGCTTTTGTTTGGGCCTAATCCATATGGTCTGATGGCTTTCCTCTCATCTCAAGATGAATGTGGTAGAAAATATAAATCAAAGAAACGTCCTTTGGCCTAGCCTTGCCTTGCCTTATTTCCTTCTCATCCTGTTCTCTGTCCCAGCCTCTCTCACTAAGCCCTCGTCTGGCTGCATGTCTCTTCTTTCCTCTCTCCTTTTCTCAAACTCTCCTGCTTCCTGGCTTTCGTCTTTCAATTCCTCCATTTCAGTCCTGCAGCCCGGCACTACTTTTTTCTCTTGCCTCCCTTTGGCCTGCTCCCTTGGCTTTCTCCCTCTCTTCCATATCCTTCTTCCCGACTTGTCTCTTGGAGACTTTTGGCCACTTTGGACCCAAGTCTGGGCATGTTTTGGAAACTTTTCAGAGGCCTCGCTGGTGACACGGGGGACAGCAGGCAGTGACAGGCCCAGGGATGACAGGCTCCCCCTCCCCTAGCGGGCGCTCGGCTGCCACACCCAGCTGACGTAGAACCTTTGTCACAATGCCCGCTACCGTGGTGAGGATGCGGGCACTCTGCAGGTGACAGGGACCCAGCAGGACTTGCTGTCAGCTCAGCAATTGCTCAGTTCCCCAAAGAAGCTGAATTCTGCAAATTGCTGCTTTTGCTCTTGAAATGATGTCATCAGGTGGGTGTTTTGGTGTAATACACTGAAAACCAGAGCAGAAATGCTGAAATATTCCCATGATATGCATGGTCTCTGCACCAAACCACCATGTCTCAGCCTAAGTATGTCTGCCGCTTGTTCTTTTGTACTGACAGAATATTGTGGAAGTACAGTATAAAAACCATCTTTATGGAGAGATCTTTCTGGTTTAGGCTTAGTCTAAGTGTCTCAAGTAGCCGGGGCTTTTGTTTGGGCCTAATCTATATGGTCTGATGGCTTTCCTCTCATCTCAAGATGAATGTGGTAGAAAATATAAATCAAAGAAACGTCCTTTGGCCTAGCCTTGCCTTGCCTTATTTCCTTCTCATCCTGTTCTCTGTCCCAGCCTCTCTCACTAAGCCCTCGTCTGGCTGCATGAAGCTGAATTCTGCAAATTGCTGCTTTTGCTCTTGAAATGCAATCACACAGCACCTCCAGGATGGACCAGGGATCAGACCCAGCCAGCATGGGTTTAGGAGGGGCAGGTCCTGTCTGACCAACCTGATTTCCTTTTATGATCAGGTGACCCACCTAGTGGATGAGGGGAAAGCTGTAGATGTGATCTATCTAGACTTCAGCAAAGCCTTTGACACTGTCTCCCATAATATACTCCTTCAAAAGCTGATAGCCCATGGCTTGGACAAGTGCACTCTCTGCTGGGTTAAGAACTGGCTGGAGGGCCGGGCCCAGAGAGTGCTGGTAAATGGGGCTGCATCTAGCTGGCGGCCAGTCACTAGTGGTGTCCCCCAGGGGTCAGTGTTGGGTCCAGTCCTGTTTAACATCTTTATTGATGATTTAGATGAGGGGATTGAGACCACCATCAGCAAATTTGCTGATGACACCAAGTTGGGGGGCAGTGTCGACCTGCTGGAAGGCAGGAGGGCTCTGCAAAGAGATCTGGATAGACTGGAAAAATGGGCTGATTCCAATGGGATGAAGTTCAACAAGGCCAAGTGCCGGGTCCTGCACTTTGGCCACAACAACCCCCTTCAGCGCTACAGGCTGGGCACAGAGTCGCTGGAGAGCAGCCAGACAGAAAGGGACCTGGGGGTACTGATTGACAGCAAGCTCAACATGAGCCAACAGTGTGCCCAGGTGGCCAAGAAGGCCAATGGTATCCTGGCCTGTATCAAAAATAGTGTGGTCAGCAGGACAAGGGAAGTGATCCTTCCCCTGTACTCTGCATTGGTGAGGCCACACCTGGAGTATTGTGTTCAGTTCTGGGCCCCTCAGTTCAGGAAAGATATTGAGGTGCTGGAGCGGGTCCAGAGAAGAGCAACAAGACTGGTGAAGGGACTTGAGCACATGACCTATGGTGAGAGGCTGAGGGAGCTGGGGTTGTTCAGCCTGGAGAAGAGGAGGCTTAGAGGTGACCTCATCACTCTCTATAACTACCTGAAGGGAAGTTATAGTCAGGTGGGAACTGGTCTCTTCTCCCAGGCAGTTAGCAATAGGACAAGGGGACATGGGCTTAAACTCTGCCAGGGGAAGTTTAGGCTGGATATTAGGAAGAAGTTCTTTACGGAAAGAGTGATCAGGCATTGGAATGGCCTGCCTAGGGAGGTGGTGGACTCACCGTCCCTGGAGGTTTTTAAACTGAGATTGGACATGGCTCTTAGTGCCATGATCTAGTAAATGGGCTGAAGTTGGACCAAGGGTTGGACTTGATGATCTCTGAGGTCTTTTCCAACCTAGCCAATTCTGTGTAAATTCTGTGTAAATGATGTCATCAGGTGGGTGTTTTGGTGTAATACACTGAAAACCAGAGCAGAAATGCTGAAATATTCCCATGATATGCATGGTCTCTGCACCAAACCACCATGTCTCAGCCTAAGTATGTCTGCCGCTTGTTCTTTTGTACTGCCAGCTGATTGTGGAAGTACAGTATAAAAACCATCTTTATGGAGAGATCTTTCTGGTTTAGGCTTAGTCTAAGTGTCTCAAGTAGCCGGGGCTTTTGTTTGGGCCTAATCCATATGGTCTGATGGCTTTCCTCTCATCTCAAGATGAATGTGGTAGAAAATATAAATCAAAGAAACGTCCTTTGGCCTAGCCTTGCCTTGCCTTATTTCCTTCTCATCCTGTTCTCTGTCCCAGCCTCTCTCACTAAGCCCTCGTCTGGCTGCATGTCTCTTCTTTCCTCTCTCCTTTTCTCAAACTCTCCTGCTTCCTGGCTTTCGTCTTTCAATTCCTCCATTTCAGTCCTGCAGCCCGGCACTACTTTTTTCTCTTGCCTCCCTTTGGCCTGCTCCCTTGGCTTTCTCCCTCTCTTCCATATCCTTCTTCCCGACTTGTCTCTTGGAGACTTTTGGCCACTTTGGACCCAAGTCTGGGCATGTTTTGGAAACTTTTCAGAGGCCTCGCTGGTGACACGGGGGACAGCAGGCAGTGACAGGCCCAGGGATGACAGGCTCCCCCTCCCCTAGCGGGCGCTCGGCTGCCACACCCAGCTGACGTAGAACCTTTGTCACAATGCCCGCTACCGTGGTGAGGATGCGGGCACTCTGCAGGTGACAGGGACCCAGCAGGACTTGCTGTCAGCTCAGCAATTGCTCAGTTCCCCAAAGAAGCTGAATTCTGCAAATTGCTGCTTTTGCTCTTGAAATGATGTCATCAGGTGGGTGTTTTGGTGTAATACACTGAAAACCAGAGCAGAAATGCTGAAATATTCCCATGATATGCATGGTCTCTGCACCAAACCACCATGTCTCAGCCTAAGTATGTCTGCCGCTTGTTCTTTTGTACTGCCAGCTGATTGTGGAAGTACAGTATAAAAACCATCTTTATGGAGAGATCTTTCTGGTTTAGGCTTAGTCTAAGTGTTTCAAGTAGCCGGGGCTTTTGTTTGGGCCTAATCCATAACGTCTGATGGCTTTCCTCTCATCTCAAGATGAATATGGTAGAAAATATAAATCAAAGAAACGTCCTTTGGCCTAGCCTTGCCTTGCCTTGCCTTATTTCCTTCTCATCCTGTTCTCTGTCCCAGCCTCTCTCACTAAGCCCTCGTCTGGCTGCATGTCTCTTCTTTCCTCTCTCCTTTTCTCAAACTCTCCTGCTTCCTGGCTTTCGTCTTTCAATTCCTCCATTTCAGTCCTGCAGCCCGGCACTACTTTTTCCTCTTGCCTCCCTTGGGCCTGCTCCCTTGGCTTTCTCCCTCTCTTCCATATCCTTCTTCCCGACTTGTCTCTTGGAGACTTTTGGCCACTTTGGACCCAAGTCTGGGCACGTTTTGGAAACTTTTCAGAGGCCTCACTGGTGACACGGGGGACAGCAGGCAGTGACAGGCCCGGGGCTGACAGGCTCCCCCTCCCCTAGCGGGCGCTCGGCTGCCACACCCAGCTGACGTAGAACCTTTGTCACAATGCCCGCTACCGTGGTGAGGATGCGGGCACTCTGCAGGTGACAGGGACCCAGCAGGACTTGCTGTCAGCTCAGCAATTGCTCAGTTCCCCAAAGAAGCTGAATTCTGCAAATTGCTGCTTTTGCTCTTGAAATGATGTCATCAGGTGGGTGTTTTGGTGTAATACACTGAAAACCAGAGCAGAAATGCTGAAATATTCCCATGATATGCATGGTCTCTGCACCAAACCACCATGTCTCAGCCTAAGTATGTCTGCCGCTTGTTCTTTTGTACTGCCAGCTGATTGTGGAAGTACAGTATAAAAACCATCTTTATGGAGAGATCTTTCTGGTTTAGGCTTAGTCTAAGTGTCTCAAGTAGCCGGGGCTTTTGTTTGGGCCTAATCCATATGGTCTGATGGCTTTCCTCTCATCTCAAGATGAATGTGGTAGAAAATATAAATCAAAGAAACGTCCTTTGGCCTAGCCTTGCCTTGCCTTATTTCCTTCTCATCCTGTTCTCTGTCCCAGCCTCTCTCACTAAGCCCTCGTCTGGCTGCATGTCTCTTCTTTCCTCTCTCCTTTTCTCAAACTCTCCTGCTTCCTGGCTTTCGTCTTTCAATTCCTCCATTTCAGTCCTGCAGCCCGGCACTACTTTTTCCTCTTGCCTCCCTTTGGCCTGCTCCCTTGGCTTTCTCCCTCTCTTCCATATCCTTCTTCCCGACTTGTCTCTTGGAGACTTTTGGCCACTTTGGACCCAAGTCTGGGCATGTTTTGGAAACTTTTCAGAGGCCTCGCTGGTGACACGGGGGACAGCAGGCAGTGACAGGCCCAGGGATGACAGGCTCCCCCTCCCCTAGCGGGCGCTCGGCTGCCACACCCAGCTGACGTAGAACCTTTGTCACAATGCCCGCTACCGTGGTGAGGATGCGGGCACTCTGCAGGTGACAGGGACCCAGCAGGACTTGCTGTCAGCTCAGCAATTGCTCAGTTCCCCAAAGAAGCTGAATTCTGCAAATTGCTGCTTTTGCTCTTGAAATGATGTCATCAGGTGGGTGTTTTGGTGTAATACACTGAAAACCAGAGCAGAAATGCTGAAATATTCCCATGATATGCATGGTCTCTGCACCAAACCACCATGTCTCAGCCTAAGTATGTCTGCCGCTTGTTCTTTTGTACTGCCAGCTGATTGTGGAAGTACAGTATAAAAACCATCTTTATGGAGAGATCTTTCTGGTTTAGGCTTAGTCTAAGTGTCTCAAGTAGCCGGGGCTTTTGTTTGGGCCTAATCCATATGGTCTGATGGCTTTCCTCTCATCTCAAGATGAATGTGGTAGAAAATATAAATCAAAGAAACGTCCTTTGGCCTAGCCTTGCCTTGCCTTATTTCCTTCTCATCCTGTTCTCTGTCCCAGCCTCTCTCACTAAGCCCTCGTCTGGCTGCATGTCTCTTCTTTCCTCTCTCCTTTTCTCAAACTCTCCTGCTTCCTGGCTTTCGTCTTTCAATTCCTCCATTTCAGTCCTGCAGCCCGGCACTACTTTTTCCTCTTGCCTCCCTTTGGCCTGCTCCCTTGGCTTTCTCCCTCTCTTCCATATCCTTCTTCCCGACTTGTCTCTTGGAGACTTTTGGCCACTTTGGACCCAAGTCTGGGCATGTTTTGGAAACTTTTCAGAGGCCTCGCTGGTGACACGGGGGACAGCAGGCAGTGACAGGCCCAGGGATGACAGGCTCCCCCTCCCCTAGCGGGCGCTCGGCTGCCACACCCAGCTGACGTAGAACCTTTGTCACAATGCCCGCTACCGTGGTGAGGATGCGGGCACTCTGCAGGTGACAGGGACCCAGCAGGACTTGCTGTCAGCTCAGCAATTGCTCAGTTCCCCAAAGAAGCTGAATTCTGCAAATTGCTGCTTTTGCTCTTGAAATGATGTCATCAGGTGGGTGTTTTGGTGTAATACACTGAAAACCAGAGCAGAAATGCTGAAATATTCCCATGATATGCATGGTCTCTGCACCAAACCACCATGTCTCAGCCTAAGTATGTCTGCCGCTTGTTCTTTTGTACTGCCAGCTGATTGTGGAAGTACAGTATAAAAACCATCTTTATGGAGAGATCTTTCTGGTTTAGGCTTAGTCTAAGTGTCTCAAGTAGCCGGGGCTTTTGTTTGGGCCTAATCCATATGGTCTGATGGCTTTCCTCTCATCTCAAGATGAATGTGGTAGAAAATATAAATCAAAGAAACGTCCTTTGGCCTAGCCTTGCCTTGCCTTATTTCCTTCTCATCCTGTTCTCTGTCCCAGCCTCTCTCACTAAGCCCTCGTCTGGCTGCATGAAGCTGAATTCTGCAAATTGCTGCTTTTGCTCTTGAAATGCAATCACACAGCACCTCCAGGATGGACCAGGGATCAGACCCAGCCAGCATGGGTTTAGGAGGGGCAGGTCCTGTCTGACCAACCTGATTTCCTTTTATGATCAGGTGACCCACCTAGTGGATGAGGGGAAAGCTGTAGATGTGATCTATCTAGACTTCAGCAAAGCCTTTGACACTGTCTCCCATAATATACTCCTTCAAAAGCTGATAGCCCATGGCTTGGACAAGTGCACTCTCTGCTGGGTTAAGAACTGGCTGGAGGGCCGGGCCCAGAGAGTGCTGGTAAATGGGGCTGCATCTAGCTGGCGGCCAGTCACTAGTGGTGTCCCCCAGGGGTCAGTGTTGGGTCCAGTCCTGTTTAACATCTTTATTGATGATTTAGATGAGGGGATTGAGACCACCATCAGCAAATTTGCTGATGACACCAAGTTGGGGGGCAGTGTCGACCTGCTGGAAGGCAGGAGGGCTCTGCAAAGAGATCTGGATAGACTGGAAAAATGGGCTGATTCCAATGGGATGAAGTTCAACAAGGCCAAGTGCCGGGTCCTGCACTTTGGCCACAACAACCCCCTTCAGCGCTACAGGCTGGGCACAGAGTCGCTGGAGAGCAGCCAGACAGAAAGGGACCTGGGGGTACTGATTGACAGCAAGCTCAACATGAGCCAACAGTGTGCCCAGGTGGCCAAGAAGGCCAATGGTATCCTGGCCTGTATCAAAAATAGTGTGGTCAGCAGGACAAGGGAAGTGATCCTTCCCCTGTACTCTGCATTGGTGAGGCCACACCTGGAGTATTGTGTTCAGTTCTGGGCCCCTCAGTTCAGGAAAGATATTGAGGTGCTGGAGCGGGTCCAGAGAAGAGCAACAAGACTGGTGAAGGGACTTGAGCACATGACCTATGGTGAGAGGCTGAGGGAGCTGGGGTTGTTCAGCCTGGAGAAGAGGAGGCTTAGAGGTGACCTCATCACTCTCTATAACTACCTGAAGGGAAGTTATAGTCAGGTGGGAACTGGTCTCTTCTCCCAGGCAGTTAGCAATAGGACAAGGGGACATGGGCTTAAACTCTGCCAGGGGAAGTTTAGGCTGGATATTAGGAAGAAGTTCTTTACGGAAAGAGTGATCAGGCATTGGAATGGCCTGCCTAGGGAGGTGGTGGACTCACCGTCCCTGGAGGTTTTTAAACTGAGATTGGACATGGCTCTTAGTGCCATGATCTAGTAAATGGGCTGAAGTTGGACCAAGGGTTGGACTTGATGATCTCTGAGGTCTTTTCCAACCTAGCCAATTCTGTGTAAATTCTGTGTAAATGATGTCATCAGGTGGGTGTTTTGGTGTAATACACTGAAAACCAGAGCAGAAATGCTGAAATATTCCCATGATATGCATGGTCTCTGCACCAAACCACCATGTCTCAGCCTAAGTATGTCTGCCGCTTGTTCTTTTGTACTGCCAGCTGATTGTGGAAGTACAGTATAAAAACCATCTTTATGGAGAGATCTTTCTGGTTTAGGCTTAGTCTAAGTGTCTCAAGTAGCCGGGGCGTTTGTTTGGGCCTAATCCATATGGTCTGATGGCTTTCCTCTCATCTCAAGATGAATGTGGTAGAAAATATAAATCAAAGAAACGTCCTTTGGCCTAGCCTTGCCTTGCCTTATTTCCTTCTCATCCTGTTCTCTGTCCCAGCCTCTCTCACTAAGCCCTCATCTGTCTGCATGTCTCTTCTTTCCTCTCTCCTTTTCTCAAACTCTCCTGCTTCCTGGCTTTCGTCTTTCAATTCCTCCATTTCAGTCCTGCAGGCCGGCACTACTTTTTCCTCTTGCCTCCCTTTGGCCTGCTCCCTTGGCTTTCTCCCTCTCTTCCATATCCTTCTTCCCGACTTGTCTCTTGGAGACTTTTGGCCACTTTGGACCCAAGTCTGGGCATGTTTTGGAAACTTTTCAGAGGCCTCGCTGGTGATAGGGGGGACAGCAGGCAGTGACAGGCCCGGGGCTGACAGGCTCCCCCTCCCCTAGCGGGCGCTCGGCTGCCACACCCAGCTGACGTAGAACCTTTGTCACAATGCCCGCTACCGTGGTGAGGATGCGGGCACTCTGCAGGTGACAGGGACCCAGCAGGACTTGCTGTCAGCTCAGCAATTGCTCAGTTCCCCAAAGAAGCTGAATTCTGCAAATTGCTGCTTTTGCTCTTGAAATGATGTCATCAGGTGGGTGTTTTGGTGTAATACACTGAAAACCAGAGCAGAAATGCTGAACTATTCCCATGATATGCATGGTCTCTGCACCAAACCACCATGTCTCAGCCTAAGTATGTCTGCCGCTTGTTCTTTTGTACTGCCAGCTGATTGTGGAAGTACAGTATAAAAACCATCTTTATGGAGAGATCTTTCTGGTTTAGGCTTAGTCTAAGTGTCTCAAGTAGCCGGGGCTTTTGTTTGGGCCTAATCCATATGGTCTGATGGCTTTCCTCTCATCTCAAGATGAATGTGGTAGAAAATATAAATCAAAGAAACGTCCTTTGGCCTAGCCTTGCCTTGCCTTATTTCCTTCTCATCCTGTTCTCTGTCCCAGCCTCTCTCACTAAGCCCTCGTCTGGCTGCATGTCTCTTCTTTCCTCTCTCCTTTTCTCAAACTCTCCTGCTTCCTGGCTTTCGTCTTTCAATTCCTCCATTTCAGTCCTGCAGCCCGGCACTACTTTTTCCTCTTGCCTCCCTTTGGCCTGCTCCCTTGGCTTTCTCCCTCTCTTCCATATCCTTCTTCCCGACTTGTCTCTTGGAGACTTTTGGCCACTTTGGACCCAAGTCTGGGCATGTTTTGGAAACTTTTCAGAGGCCTCGCTGGTGACAGGGGGGACAGCAGGCAGTGACAGGCCCGGGGCTGACAGGCTCCCCCTCCCCTAGCGGGCGCTCGGCTGCCACACCCAGCTGACGTAGAACCTTTGTCACAATGCCCGCTACCGTGGTGAGGATGCGGGCACTCTGCAGGTGACAGGGACCCAGCAGGACTTGCTGTCAGCTCAGCAATTGCTCAGTTCCCCAAAGAAGTTGAATTTTTCAAATTGCTGCTTTGCTCTTGAAATGATGTCATCAGGTGGGTGTTTTGGTGTAATACACTGAAAACCAGAGCAGAAATGCTGAAATATTCCCATGATATGCATGGTCTCTGCACCAAACCACCATGTCTCAGCCTAAGTATGTCTGCCGCTTGTTCTTTTGTACTGCCAGCTGATTGTGGAAGTACAGTATAAAAACCATCTTTATGGAGAGATCTTTCTGGTTTAGGCTTAGTCTAAGTGTCTCAAGTAGCCGGGGCGTTTGTTTGGGCCTAATCCATATGGTCTGATGGCTTTCCTCTCATCTCAAGATGAATGTGGTAGAAAATATAAATGAAAGAAACGTCCTTTGGCCTAGCCTTGCCTTGCCTTGCCTTGCCTTATTTCCTTCTCATCCTGTTCTCTGTCCCAGCCTCTCTCACTAAGCCCTCGTCTGGCTGCATGTCTCTTCTTTCCTCTCTCCTTTTCTCAAACTCTCCTGCTTCCTGGCTTTCGTCTTTCAATTCCTCCATTTCAGTCCTGCAGCCCGGCACTACTTTTTCCTCTTGCCTCCCTTGGGCCTGCTCCCTTGGCTTTCTCCCTCTCTTCCATATCCTTCTTCCCGACTTGTCTCTTGGAGACTTTTGGCCACTTTGGACCCAAGTCTGGGCACGTTTTGGAAACTTTTCAGAGGCCTCACTGGTGACACGGGGGACAGCAGGCAGTGACAGGCCCGGGGCTGACAGGCTCCCCCTCCCCTAGCGGGCGCTCGGCTGCCACACCCAGCTGACGTAGAACCTTTGTCACAATGCCCGCTACCGTGGTGAGGATGCGGGCACTCTGCAGGTGACAGGGACCCAGCAGGACTTGCTGTCAGCTCAGCAATTGCTCAGTTCCCCAAAGAAGCTGAATTCTGCAAATTGCTGCTTTTGCTCTTGAAATGATGTCATCAGGTGGGTGTTTTGGTGTAATACACTGAAAACCAGAGCAGAAATGCTGAAATATTCCCATGATATGCATGGTCTCTGCACCAAACCACCATGTCTCAGCCTAAGTATGTCTGCCGCTTGTTCTTTTGTACTGCCAGCTGATTGTGGAAGTACAGTATAAAAACCATCTTTATGGAGAGATCTTTCTGGTTTAGGCTTAGTCTAAGTGTCTCAAGTAGCCGGGGCTTTTGTTTGGGCCTAGTCCATAAGGTCTGATGGCTTTCCTCTCATCTCAAGATGAATGTGGTAGAAAATATGAATCAAAGAAACGTCCTTTGGCCTAGCCTTGCCTTGCCTTATTTCCTTCTCATCCTGTTCTCTGTCCCAGCCTCTCTCACTAAGCCCTCGTCTGGCTGCATGTCTCTTCTTTCCTCTCTCCTTTTCTCAAACTCTCCTGCTTCCTGGCTTTCGTCTTTCAATTCCTCCATTTCAGTCCTGCAGCCCGGCACTACTTTTTTCTCTTGCCTCCCTTGGGCCTGCTCCCTTGGCTTTCTCCCTCTCTTCCATATCCTTCTTCCCGACTTGTCTCTTGGAGACTTTTGGCCACTTTGGACCCAAGTCTGGGCATGTTTTGGAAACTTTTCAGAGGCCTCGCTGGTGACACGGGGGACAGCAGGCAGTGACAGGCCCGGGGCTGACAGGCTCCCCCTCCCCTAGCGGGCGCTCGGCTGCCACACCCAGCTGACGTAGAACCTTTGTCACAATGCCCGCTACCGTGGTGAGGATGCGGGCACTCTGCAGGTGACAGGGACCCAGCAGGACTTGCTGTCAGCTCAGCAATTGCTCAGTTCCCCAAAGAAGCTGAATTCTGCAAATTGCTGCTTTTGCTCTTGAAATGATGTCATCAGGTGGGTGTTTTGGTGTAATACACTGAAAACCAGAGCAGAAATGCTGAAATATTCCCATGATATGCATGGTCTCTGCACCAAACCACCATGTCTCAGCCTAAGTATGTCTGCCGCTTGTTCTTTTGTACTGCCAGCTGATTGTGGAAGTACAGTATAAAAACCATCTTTATGGAGAGATCTTTCTGGTTTAGGCTTAGTCTAAGTGTCTCAAGTAGCCGGGGCTTTTGTTTGGGCCTAATCCATAACGTCTGATGGCTTTCCTCTCATCGCAAGATGAATGTGGTAGAAAATATAAATCAAAGAAACATCCTTTGGCCTAGCCTTGCCTTGCCTTGCCTTATTTCCTTCTCATCCTGTTCTCTGTCCCAGCCTCTCTCACTAAGCCCTCGTCTGGCTGCATGTCTCTTCTTTCCTCTCTCCTTTTCTCAAACTCTCCTGCTTCCTGGCTTTCGTCTTTCAATTCCTCCATTTCAGTCCTGCAGCCCGGCACTACTTTTTCCTCTTGCCTCCCTTGGGCCTGCTCCCTTGGCTTTCTCCTTCTCTTCCATATCCTTCTTCCCGACTTGTCTCTTGGAGACTTTTGGCCACTTTGGACCCAAGTCTGGGCATGTTTTGGAAAATTTTCAGAGGCCTCGCTGGTGACAGGGGGGACAGCAGGCAGTGACAGGCCCGGGGCTGACAGGCTCCCCCTCCCCTAGCAGGCGCTCGGCTGCCACACCCAGCTGACATAGATCCTTTGTTCACAATGCCCGCTACCGTGGTGAGGATGCGGGCACTCTGCAGGTGACAGGGACCCAGCAGGACTTGCTGTCAGCTCAGCAATTGCTCAGTTCCCCAAAGAAGCTGAATTCTGCAAATTGCTGCTTTTGCTCTTGAAATGATGTCATCAGGTGGGTGTTTTGGTGTAATACACTGAAAACCAGAGCAGAAATGCTGAAATATTCCCATGATATGCATGGTCTCTGCACCAAACCACCATGTCTCAGCCTAAGTATGTCTGCCGCTTGTTCTTTTGTACTGCCAGCTGATTGTGGAAGTACAGTATAAAAACCATCTTTATGGAGAGATCTTTCTGGTTTAGGCTTAGTCTAAGTGTCTCAAGTAGCCGGGGCTTTTGTTTGGGCCTAATCCATATGGTCTGATGGCTTTCCTCTCATCTCAAGATGAATGTGGTAGAAAATATAAATCAAAGAAACGTCCTTTGGCCTAGCCTTGCCTTGCCTTATTTCCTTCTCATCCTGTTCTCTGTCCCAGCCTCTCTCACTAAGCCCTCGTCTGGCTGCATGAAGCTGAATTCTGCAAATTGCTGCTTTTGCTCTTGAAATGCAATCACACAGCACCTCCAGGATGGACCAGGGATCAGACCCAGCCAGCATGGGTTTAGGAGGGGCAGGTCCTGTCTGACCAACCTGATTTCCTTTTATGATCAGGTGACCCACCTAGTGGATGAGGGGAAAGCTGTAGATGTGATCTATCTAGACTTCAGCAAAGCCTTTGACACTGTCTCCCATAATATACTCCTTCAAAAGCTGATAGCCCATGGCTTGGACAAGTGCACTCTCTGCTGGGTTAAGAACTGGCTGGAGGGCCGGGCCCAGAGAGTGCTGGTAAATGGGGCTGCATCTAGCTGGCGGCCAGTCACTAGTGGTGTCCCCCAGGGGTCAGTGTTGGGTCCAGTCCTGTTTAACATCTTTATTGATGATTTAGATGAGGGGATTGAGACCACCATCAGCAAATTTGCTGATGACACCAAGTTGGGGGGCAGTGTCGACCTGCTGGAAGGCAGGAGGGCTCTGCAAAGAGATCTGGATAGACTGGAAAAATGGGCTGATTCCAATGGGATGAAGTTCAACAAGGCCAAGTGCCGGGTCCTGCACTTTGGCCACAACAACCCCCTTCAGCGCTACAGGCTGGGCACAGAGTCGCTGGAGAGCAGCCAGACAGAAAGGGACCTGGGGGTACTGATTGACAGCAAGCTCAACATGAGCCAACAGTGTGCCCAGGTGGCCAAGAAGGCCAATGGTATCCTGGCCTGTATCAAAAATAGTGTGGTCAGCAGGACAAGGGAAGTGATCCTTCCCCTGTACTCTGCATTGGTGAGGCCACACCTGGAGTATTGTGTTCAGTTCTGGGCCCCTCAGTTCAGGAAAGATATTGAGGTGCTGGAGCGGGTCCAGAGAAGAGCAACAAGACTGGTGAAGGGACTTGAGCACATGACCTATGGTGAGAGGCTGAGGGAGCTGGGGTTGTTCAGCCTGGAGAAGAGGAGGCTTAGAGGTGACCTCATCACTCTCTATAACTACCTGAAGGGAAGTTATAGTCAGGTGGGAACTGGTCTCTTCTCCCAGGCAGTTAGCAATAGGACAAGGGGACATGGGCTTAAACTCTGCCAGGGGAAGTTTAGGCTGGATATTAGGAAGAAGTTCTTTACGGAAAGAGTGATCAGGCATTGGAATGGCCTGCCTAGGGAGGTGGTGGACTCACCGTCCCTGGAGGTTTTTAAACTGAGATTGGACATGGCTCTTAGTGCCATGATCTAGTAAATGGGCTGAAGTTGGACCAAGGGTTGGACTTGATGATCTCTGAGGTCTTTTCCAACCTAGCCAATTCTGTGTAAATTCTGTGTAAATGATGTCATCAGGTGGGTGTTTTGGTGTAATACACTGAAAACCAGAGCAGAAATGCTGAAATATTCCCATGATATGCATGGTCTCTGCACCAAACCACCATGTCTCAGCCTAAGTATGTCTGCCGCTTGTTCTTTTGTACTGCCAGCTGATTGTGGAAGTACAGTATAAAAACCATCTTTATGGAGAGATCTTTCTGGTTTAGGCTTAGTCTAAGTGTCTCAAGTAGCCGGGGCGTTTGTTTGGGCCTAATCCATATGGTCTGATGGCTTTCCTCTCATCTCAAGATGAATGTGGTAGAAAATATAAATCAAAGAAACGTCCTTTGGCCTAGCCTTGCCTTGCCTTATTTCCTTCTCATCCTGTTCTCTGTCCCAGCCTCTCTCACTAAGCCCTCATCTGTCTGCATGTCTCTTCTTTCCTCTCTCCTTTTCTCAAACTCTCCTGCTTCCTGGCTTTCGTCTTTCAATTCCTCCATTTCAGTCCTGCAGGCCGGCACTACTTTTTCCTCTTGCCTCCCTTTGGCCTGCTCCCTTGGCTTTCTCCCTCTCTTCCATATCCTTCTTCCCGACTTGTCTCTTGGAGACTTTTGGCCACTTTGGACCCAAGTCTGGGCATGTTTTGGAAACTTTTCAGAGGCCTCGCTGGTGATAGGGGGGACAGCAGGCAGTGACAGGCCCGGGGCTGACAGGCTCCCCCTCCCCTAGCGGGCGCTCGGCTGCCACACCCAGCTGACGTAGAACCTTTGTCACAATGCCCGCTACCGTGGTGAGGATGCGGGCACTCTGCAGGTGACAGGGACCCAGCAGGACTTGCTGTCAGCTCAGCAATTGCTCAGTTCCCCAAAGAAGCTGAATTCTGCAAATTGCTGCTTTTGCTCTTGAAATGATGTCATCAGGTGGGTGTTTTGGTGTAATACACTGAAAACCAGAGCAGAAATGCTGAACTATTCCCATGATATGCATGGTCTCTGCACCAAACCACCATGTCTCAGCCTAAGTATGTCTGCCGCTTGTTCTTTTGTACTGCCAGCTGATTGTGGAAGTACAGTATAAAAACCATCTTTATGGAGAGATCTTTCTGGTTTAGGCTTAGTCTAAGTGTCTCAAGTAGCCGGGGCTTTTGTTTGGGCCTAATCCATATGGTCTGATGGCTTTCCTCTCATCTCAAGATGAATGTGGTAGAAAATATAAATCAAAGAAACGTCCTTTGGCCTAGCCTTGCCTTGCCTTATTTCCTTCTCATCCTGTTCTCTGTCCCAGCCTCTCTCACTAAGCCCTCGTCTGGCTGCATGTCTCTTCTTTCCTCTCTCCTTTTCTCAAACTCTCCTGCTTCCTGGCTTTCGTCTTTCAATTCCTCCATTTCAGTCCTGCAGCCCGGCACTACTTTTTCCTCTTGCCTCCCTTTGGCCTGCTCCCTTGGCTTTCTCCCTCTCTTCCATATCCTTCTTCCCGACTTGTCTCTTGGAGACTTTTGGCCACTTTGGACCCAAGTCTGGGCATGTTTTGGAAACTTTTCAGAGGCCTCGCTGGTGACAGGGGGGACAGCAGGCAGTGACAGGCCCGGGGCTGACAGGCTCCCCCTCCCCTAGCGGGCGCTCGGCTGCCACACCCAGCTGACGTAGAACCTTTGTCACAATGCCCGCTACCGTGGTGAGGATGCGGGCACTCTGCAGGTGACAGGGACCCAGCAGGACTTGCTGTCAGCTCAGCAATTGCTCAGTTCCCCAAAGAAGTTGAATTTTTCAAATTGCTGCTTTGCTCTTGAAATGATGTCATCAGGTGGGTGTTTTGGTGTAATACACTGAAAACCAGAGCAGAAATGCTGAAATATTCCCATGATATGCATGGTCTCTGCACCAAACCACCATGTCTCAGCCTAAGTATGTCTGCCGCTTGTTCTTTTGTACTGCCAGCTGATTGTGGAAGTACAGTATAAAAACCATCTTTATGGAGAGATCTTTCTGGTTTAGGCTTAGTCTAAGTGTCTCAAGTAGCCGGGGCGTTTGTTTGGGCCTAATCCATATGGTCTGATGGCTTTCCTCTCATCTCAAGATGAATGTGGTAGAAAATATAAATGAAAGAAACGTCCTTTGGCCTAGCCTTGCCTTGCCTTGCCTTGCCTTATTTCCTTCTCATCCTGTTCTCTGTCCCAGCCTCTCTCACTAAGCCCTCGTCTGGCTGCATGTCTCTTCTTTCCTCTCTCCTTTTCTCAAACTCTCCTGCTTCCTGGCTTTCGTCTTTCAATTCCTCCATTTCAGTCCTGCAGCCCGGCACTACTTTTTCCTCTTGCCTCCCTTGGGCCTGCTCCCTTGGCTTTCTCCCTCTCTTCCATATCCTTCTTCCCGACTTGTCTCTTGGAGACTTTTGGCCACTTTGGACCCAAGTCTGGGCACGTTTTGGAAACTTTTCAGAGGCCTCACTGGTGACACGGGGGACAGCAGGCAGTGACAGGCCCGGGGCTGACAGGCTCCCCCTCCCCTAGCGGGCGCTCGGCTGCCACACCCAGCTGACGTAGAACCTTTGTCACAATGCCCGCTACCGTGGTGAGGATGCGGGCACTCTGCAGGTGACAGGGACCCAGCAGGACTTGCTGTCAGCTCAGCAATTGCTCAGTTCCCCAAAGAAGCTGAATTCTGCAAATTGCTGCTTTTGCTCTTGAAATGATGTCATCAGGTGGGTGTTTTGGTGTAATACACTGAAAACCAGAGCAGAAATGCTGAAATATTCCCATGATATGCATGGTCTCTGCACCAAACCACCATGTCTCAGCCTAAGTATGTCTGCCGCTTGTTCTTTTGTACTGCCAGCTGATTGTGGAAGTACAGTATAAAAACCATCTTTATGGAGAGATCTTTCTGGTTTAGGCTTAGTCTAAGTGTCTCAAGTAGCCGGGGCTTTTGTTTGGGCCTAGTCCATAAGGTCTGATGGCTTTCCTCTCATCTCAAGATGAATGTGGTAGAAAATATGAATCAAAGAAACGTCCTTTGGCCTAGCCTTGCCTTGCCTTATTTCCTTCTCATCCTGTTCTCTGTCCCAGCCTCTCTCACTAAGCCCTCGTCTGGCTGCATGTCTCTTCTTTCCTCTCTCCTTTTCTCAAACTCTCCTGCTTCCTGGCTTTCGTCTTTCAATTCCTCCATTTCAGTCCTGCAGCCCGGCACTACTTTTTTCTCTTGCCTCCCTTGGGCCTGCTCCCTTGGCTTTCTCCCTCTCTTCCATATCCTTCTTCCCGACTTGTCTCTTGGAGACTTTTGGCCACTTTGGACCCAAGTCTGGGCATGTTTTGGAAACTTTTCAGAGGCCTCGCTGGTGACACGGGGGACAGCAGGCAGTGACAGGCCCGGGGCTGACAGGCTCCCCCTCCCCTAGCGGGCGCTCGGCTGCCACACCCAGCTGACGTAGAACCTTTGTCACAATGCCCGCTACCGTGGTGAGGATGCGGGCACTCTGCAGGTGACAGGGACCCAGCAGGACTTGCTGTCAGCTCAGCAATTGCTCAGTTCCCCAAAGAAGCTGAATTCTGCAAATTGCTGCTTTTGCTCTTGAAATGATGTCATCAGGTGGGTGTTTTGGTGTAATACACTGAAAACCAGAGCAGAAATGCTGAAATATTCCCATGATATGCATGGTCTCTGCACCAAACCACCATGTCTCAGCCTAAGTATGTCTGCCGCTTGTTCTTTTGTACTGCCAGCTGATTGTGGAAGTACAGTATAAAAACCATCTTTATGGAGAGATCTTTCTGGTTTAGGCTTAGTCTAAGTGTCTCAAGTAGCCGGGGCTTTTGTTTGGGCCTAATCCATAACGTCTGATGGCTTTCCTCTCATCGCAAGATGAATGTGGTAGAAAATATAAATCAAAGAAACATCCTTTGGCCTAGCCTTGCCTTGCCTTGCCTTATTTCCTTCTCATCCTGTTCTCTGTCCCAGCCTCTCTCACTAAGCCCTCGTCTGGCTGCATGTCTCTTCTTTCCTCTCTCCTTTTCTCAAACTCTCCTGCTTCCTGGCTTTCGTCTTTCAATTCCTCCATTTCAGTCCTGCAGCCCGGCACTACTTTTTCCTCTTGCCTCCCTTGGGCCTGCTCCCTTGGCTTTCTCCTTCTCTTCCATATCCTTCTTCCCGACTTGTCTCTTGGAGACTTTTGGCCACTTTGGACCCAAGTCTGGGCATGTTTTGGAAAATTTTCAGAGGCCTCGCTGGTGACAGGGGGGACAGCAGGCAGTGACAGGCCCGGGGCTGACAGGCTCCCCCTCCCCTAGCAGGCGCTCGGCTGCCACACCCAGCTGACATAGATCCTTTGTTCACAATGCCCGCTACCGTGGTGAGGATGCGGGCACTCTGCAGGTGACAGGGACCCAGCAGGACTTGCTGTCAGCTCAGCAATTGCTCAGTTCCCCAAAGAAGCTGAATTCTGCAAATTGCTGCTTTTGCTCTTGAAATGATGTCATCAGGTGGGTGTTTTGGTGTAATACACTGAAAACCAGAGCAGAAATGCTGAAATATTCCCATGATATGCATGGTCTCTGCACCAAACCACCATGTCTCAGCCTAAGTATGTCTGCCGCTTGTTCTTTTGTACTGCCAGCTGATTGTGGAAGTACAGTATAAAAACCATCTTTATGGAGAGATCTTTCTGGTTTAGGCTTAGTCTAAGTGTCTCAAGTAGCCGGGGCTTTTGTTTGGGCCTAATCCATAACGTCTGATGGCTTTCCTCTCATCGCAAGATGAATGTGGTAGAAAATATGAATCAAAGAAACGTCCTTTGGCCTAGCCTTGCCTTGCCTTATTTCCTTCTCATCCTGTTCTCTGTCCCAGCCTCTCTCACTAAGCCCTTGTCTGGCTGCATGTCTCTTCTTTCCTCTCTCCTTTTCTCAAACTCTCCTGCTTCCTGGCTTTCGTCTTTCAATTCCTCCATTTCAGTCCTGCAGCCCGGCACTACTTTTTTCTCTTGCCTCCCTTGGGCCTGCTCCCTTGGCTTTCTCCCTCTCTTCCATATCCTTCTTCCCGACTTGTCTCTTGGAGACTTTTGGCCACTTTGGACCCAAGTCTGGGCACGTTTTGGAAACTTTTCAGAGGCCTCGCTGGTGACACGGGGGACAGCAGGCAGTGACAGGCCCGGGGCTGACAGGCTCCCCCTCCCCTAGCGGGCGCTCGGCTGCCACACCCAGCTGACGTAGAACCTTTGTCACAATGCCCGCTACCGTGGTGAGGATGCGGGCACTCTGCAGGTGACAGGGACCCAGCAGGACTTGCTGTCAGCTCAGCAATTGCTCAGTTCCCCAAAGAAGCTGAATTCTGCAAATTGCTGCTTTTGCTCTTGAAATGATGTCATCAGGTGGGTGTTTTGGTGTAAGACACTGAAAACCAGAGCAGAAATGCTGAAATATTCCCATGATATGCATGGTCTCTGCACCAAACCACCATGTCTCAGCCTAAGTATGTCTGCCGCTTGTTCTTTTGTACTGCCAGCTGATTGTGGAAGTACAGTATAAAAACCATCTTTATGGAGAGATCTTTCTGGTTTAGGCTTAGTCTAAGTGTCTCAAGTAGCCGGGGCTTTTGTTTGGGCCTAATCCATAACGTCTGATGGCTTTCCTCTCATCGCAAGATGAATGTGGTAGAAAATATGAATCAAAGAAACGTCCTTTGGCCTAGCCTTGCCTTGCCTTATTTCCTTCTCATCCTGTTCTCTGTCCCAGCCTCTCTCACTAAGCCCTTGTCTGGCTGCATGTCTCTTCTTTCCTCTCTCCTTTTCTCAAACTCTCCTGCTTCCTGGCTTTCGTCTTTCAATTCCTCCATTTCAGTCCTGCAGCCCGGCACTACTTTTTTCTCTTGCCTCCCTTGGGCCTGCTCCCTTGGCTTTCTCCCTCTCTTCCATATCCTTCTTCCCGACTTGTCTCTTGGAGACTTTTGGCCACTTTGGACCCAAGTCTGGGCATGTTTTGGAAACTTTTCAGAGGCCTCGCTGGTGACACGGGGGACAGCAGGCAGTGACAGGCCCGGGGCTGACAGGCTCCCCCTCCCCTAGCGGGCGCTCGGCTGCCACACCCAGCTGACGTAGAACCTTTGTCACAATGCCCGCTACCGTGGTGAGGATGCGGGCACTCTGCAGGTGACAGGGACCCAGCAGGACTTGCTGTCAGCTCAGCAATTGCTCAGTTCCCCAAAGAAGCTGAATTCTGCAAATTGCTGCTTTTGCTCTTGAAATGATGTCATCAGGTGGGTGTTTTGGTGTAATACACTGAAAACCAGAGCAGAAATGCTGAAATATTCCCATGATATGCATGGTCTCTGCACCAAACCACCATGTCTCAGCCTAAGTATGTCTGCCGCTTGTTCTTTTGTACTGCCAGCTGATTGTGGAAGTACAGTATAAAAACCATCTTTATGGAGAGATCTTTCTGGTTTAGGCTTAGTCTAAGTGTCTCAAGTAGCCGGGGCTTTTGTTTGGGCCTAATCCATAACGTCTGATGGCTTTCCTCTCATCGCAAGATGAATGTGGTAGAAAATATAAATCAAAGAAAAATCCTTTGGCCTAGCCTTGCCTTGCCTTGCCTTATTTCCTTCTCATCCTGTTCTCTGTCCCAGCCTCTCTCACTAAGCCCTCGTCTGGCTGCATGTCTCTTCTTTCCTCTCTCCTTTTCTCAAACTCTCCTGCTTCCTGGCTTTCGTCTTTCAATTCCTCCATTTCAGTCCTGCAGCCCGGCACTACTTTTTTCTCTTGCCTCCCTTGGGCCTGCTCCCTTGGCTTTCTCCCTCTCTTCCATATCCTTCTTCCCGACTTGTCTCTTGGAGACTTTTGGCCACTTTGGACCCAAGTCTGGGCATGTTTTGGAAACTTTTCAGAGGCCTCGCTGGTGACACGGGGGACAGCAGGCAGTGACAGGCCCGGGGCTGACAGGCTCCCCCTCCCCTAGCGGGCGCTCGGCTGCCACACCCAGCTGACGTAGAACCTTTGTCACAATGCCCGCTACCGTGGTGAGGATGCGGGCACTCTGCAGGTGACAGGGACCCAGCAGGACTTGCTGTCAGCTCAGCAATTGCTCAGTTCCCCAAAGAAGCTGAATTCTGCAAATTGCTGCTTTTGCTCTTGAAATGATGTCATCAGGTGGGTGTTTTGGTGTAATACACTGAAAACCAGAGCAGAAATGCTGAAATATTCCCATGATATGCATGGTCTCTGCACCAAACCACCATGTCTCAGCCTAAGTATGTCTGCCGCTTGTTCTTTTGTACTGCCAGCTGATTGTGGAAGTACAGTATAAAAACCATCTTTATGGAGAGATCTTTCTGGTTTAGGCTTAGTCTAAGTGTCTCAAGTAGCCGGGGCTTTTGTTTGGGCCTAATCCATAACGTCTGATGGCTTTCCTCTCATCGCAAGATGAATGTGGTAGAAAATATAAATCAAAGAAACATCCTTTGGCCTAGCCTTGCCTTGCCTTGCCTTATTTCCTTCTCATCCTGTTCTCTGTCCCAGCCTCTCTCACTAAGCCCTCGTCTGGCTGCATGTCTCTTCTTTCCTCTCTCCTTTTCTCAAACTCTCCTGCTTCCTGGCTTTCGTCTTTCAATTCCTCCATTTCAGTCCTGCAGCCCGGCACTACTTTTTCCTCTTGCCTCCCTTTGGCCTGCTCCCTTGGCTTTCTCCCTCTCTTCCATATCCTTCTTCCCGACTTGTCTCTTGGAGACTTTTGGCCACTTTGGACCCAAGTCTGGGGATGTTTTGGAAACTTTTCAGAGGCCTCGCTGGTGACAGGGGGGACAGCAGGCAGTGACAGGCCCGGGGCTGACAGGCTCCCCCTCCCCTAGCAGGCGCTCGGCTGCCACACCCAGCTGACATAGATCCTTTGTTCACAATGCCCACTACCGTGGTGAGGATGCGGGCACTCTGCAGGTGACAGGGACCCAGCAGGACTTGTTGTCAGCTCAGCAATTGCTCAGTTCCCCAAAGAAGCTGAATTCTGCAAATTGCTGCTTTTGCTCTTGAAATGATGTCATCAGGTGGGTGTTTTGGTGTAATACACTGAAAACCAGAGCAGAAATGCTGAAATATTCCCATGATATGCATGGTCTCTGCACCAAACCACCATGTCTCAGCCTAAGTATGTCTGCCGCTTGTTCTTTTGTACTGCCAGCTGATTGTGGAAGTACAGTATAAAAACCATCTTTATGGAGAGATCTTTCTGGTTTAGGCTTAGTCTAAGTGTCTCAAGTAGCCGGGGCTTTTGTTTGGGCCTAATCCATAACGTCTGATGGCTTTCCTCTCATCGCAAGATGAATGTGGTAGAAAATATAAATCAAAGAAACATCCTTTGGCCTAGCCTTGCCTTGCCTTGCCTTATTTCCTTCTCATCCTGTTCTCTGTCCCAGCCTCTCTTACTAAGCCCTCGTCTGGCTGCATGTCTCTTCTTTCCTCTCTCCTTTTCTCAAACTCTCCTGCTTCCTGGCTTTCGTCTTTCAATTCCTCCATTTCAGTCCTGCAGCCCGGCACTACTTTTTTCTCTTGCCTCCCTTGGGCCTGCTCCCTTGGCTTTCTCCCTCTCTTCCATATCCTTCTTCCCGACTTGTCTCTTGGAGACTTTTGGCCACTTTGGACCCAAGTCTGGGCATGTTTTGGAAACTTTTCAGAGGCCTCGCTGGTGACACGGGGGACAGCAGGCAGTGACAGGCCCGGGGCTGACAGGCTCCCCCTCCCCTAGCGGGCGCTCGGCTGCCACACCCAGCTGACGTAGAACCTTTGTCACAATGCCCGCTACCGTGGTGAGGATGCGGGCACTCTGCAGGTGACAGGGACCCAGCAGGACTTGCTGTCAGCTCAGCAATTGCTCAGTTCCCCAAAGAAGCTGAATTCTGCAAATTGCTGCTTTTGCTCTTGAAATGATGTCATCAGGTGGGTGTTTTGGTGTAATACACTGAAAACCAGAGCAGAAATGCTGAAATATTCCCATGATATGCATGGTCTCTGCACCAAACCACCATGTCTCAGCCTAAGTATGTCTGCCGCTTGTTCTTTTGTACTGCCAGCTGATTGTGGAAGTACAGTATAAAAACCATCTTTATGGAGAGATCTTTCTGGTTTAGGCTTTGTCTAAGTGTCTCAAGTAGCCGGGGCTTTTGTTTGGGCCTAATCCATAACGTCTGATGGCTTTCCTCTCATCGCAAGATGAATGTGGTAGAAAATATAAATCAAAGAAACATCCTTTGGCCTAGCCTTGCCTTGCCTTGCCTTATTTCCTTCTCATCCTGTTCTCTGTCCCAGCCTCTCTCACTAAGCCCTCGTCTGGCTGCATGTCTCTTCTTTCCTCTCTCCTTTTCTCAAACTCTCCTGCTTCCTGGCTTTTGTCTTTCAATTCCTCCATTTCAGTCCTGCAGCCCGGCACTACTTTTTCCTCTTGCCTCCCTTTGGCCTGCTCCCTTGGCTTTCTCCCTCTCTTCCATATCCTTCTTCCCGACTTGTCTCTTGGAGACTTTTGGCCACTTTGGACCCAAGTCTGGGGATGTCTTGGAAAATTTTCAGAGGCCTCGCTGGTGACAGGGGGGACAGCAGGCAGTGACAGGCCCGGGGCTGACAGGCTCCCCCTCCCCTAGCGGGCGCTCGGCTGCCACACCCAGCTGACATAGATCCTTTGTTCACAATGCCCACTACCGTGGTGAGGATGCGGGCACTCTGCAGGTGACAGGGACCCAGCAGGACTTGCTGTCAGCTCAGCAATTGCTCAGTTCCCCAAAGAAGTTGAATTTTGCAAATTGCTGCTTTGCTCTTGAAATGATGTCATCAGGTGGGTGTTTTGGTGTAATACACTGAAAACCAGAGCAGAAATGCTGAAATATTCCCATGATATGCATGGTCTCTGCACCAAACCACCATGTCTCAGCCTAAGTATGTCTGTCGCTTGTTCTTTTGTACTGCCAGCTGATTGTGGAAGTACAGTATAAAAACCATCTTTATGGAGAGATCTTTCTGGTTTAGGCTTAGTCTAAGTGTCTCAAGTAGCCGGGACTTTTGTTTGGGCCTAGTCCATAAGGTCTGATGGCTTTCCTCTCATCTCAAGATGAATGTGGTAGAAAATATAAATCAAAGAAACGTCCTTTGGCCTAGCCTTGCCTTGCCTTATTTCCTTCTCATCCTGTTCTCTGTCCCAGCCTCTCTCACTAAGCCCTCGTCTGGCTGCATGTCTCTTCTTTCCTCTCTCCTTTTCTCAAACTCTCCTGCTTCCTGGCTTTCGTCTTTCAATTCCTCCATTTCAGTCCTGCAGCCCGGCACTACTTTTTTCTCTTGCCTCCCTTGGGCCTGCTCCCTTGGCTTTCTCCCTCTCTTCCATATCCTTCTTCCCGACTTGTCTCTTGGAGACTTTTGGCCACTTTGGACCCAAGTCTGGGCATGTTTTGGAAACTTTTCAGAGGCCTCGCTGGTGACACGGGGGACAGCAGGCAGTGACAGGCCCGGGGCTGACAGGCTCCCCCTCCCCTAGCGGGCGCTCGGCTGCCACACCCAGCTGACATAGATCCTTTGTCACAATGCCCACTACCGTGGTGAGGATGCGGGCACTCTGCAGGTGACAGGGACCCAGCAGGACTTGCTGTCAGCTCAGCAATTGCTCAGTTCCCCAAAGAAGTTGAATTTTGCAAATTGCTGCTTTGCTCTTGAAATGATGTCATCAGGTGGGTGTTTTGGTGTAATACACTGAAAACCAGAGCAGAAATGCTGAAATATTCCCATGATATGCATGGTCTCTGCACCAAACCACCATGTCTCAGCCTAAGTATGTCTGCCGCTTGTACTTTTGTACTGCCAGCTGATTGTGGAAGTACAGTATAAGAACCATCTTTATGGAGAGATCTTTCTGGTTTAGGCTTAGTCTAAGTGTCTCAAGTAGCCGGGGCTTTTGTTTGGGCCTAGTCCATAAGGTCTGATGGCTTTCCTCTCATCTCAAGATGAATGTGGTAGAAAATATGAATCAAAGAAACGTCCTTTGGCCTAGCCTTGCCTTGCCTTATTTCCTTCTCATCCTGTTCTCTGTCCCAGCCTCTCTCACTAAGCCCTCGTCTGGCTGCATGTCTCTTCTTTCCTCTCTCCTTTTCTCAAACTCTCCTGCTTCCTGGCTTTCGTCTTTCAATTCCTCCATTTCAGTCCTGCAGCCCGGCACTACTTTTTCCTCTTGCCTCCCTTTGGCCTGCTCCCTTGGCTTTCTCCCTCTCTTCCATATCCTTCTTCCCGACTTGTCTCTTGGAGACTTTTGGCCACTTTGGACCCAAGTCTGGGGATGTTTTGGAAACTTTTCAGAGGCCTCGCTGGTGACAGGGGGGACAGCAGGCAGTGACAGGCCCGGGGCTGACAGGCTCCCCCTCCCCTAGCAGGCGCTCGGCTGCCACACCCAGCTGACATAGATCCTTTGTTCACAATACCCACTACCGTGGTGAGGATGCGGGCACTCTGCAGGTGACAGGGACCCAGCAGGACTTGTTGTCAGCTCAGCAATTGCTCAGTTCCCCAAAGAAGCTGAATTCTGCAAATTGCTGCTTTTGCTCTTGAAATGATGTCATCAGGTGGGTGTTTTGGTGTAATACACTGAAAACCAGAGCAGAAATGCTGAAATATTCCCATGATATGCATGGTCTCTGCACCAAACCACCATGTCTCAGCCTAAGTATGTCTGCCGCTTGTTCTTTTGTACTGCCAGCTGATTGTGGAAGTACAGTATAAAAACCACCTTTATGGAGAGATCTTTCTGGTTTAGGCTTAGTCTAAGTGTCTCAAGTAGCCGGGGCTTTTGTTTGGGCCTAATCCATAACGTCTGATGGCTTTCCTCTCATCGCAAGATGAATGTGGTAGAAAATATAAATCAAAGAAACATCCTTTGGCCTAGCCTTGCCTTGCCTTATTTCCTTCTCATCCTGTTCTCTGTCCCAGCCTCTCTCACTAAGCCCTCGTCTGGCTGTATGTCTCTTCTTTCCTCTCTCCTTTTCTCAAACTCTCCTGCTTCCTGGCTTTCGTCTTTCAATTCCTCCATTTCAGTCCTGCAGCCCGGCACTACTTTTTCCTCTTGCCTCCCTTTGGCCTGCTCCCTTGGCTTTCTCCCTCTCTTCCATATCCTTCTTCCCGACTTGTCTCTTGGAGACTTTTGGCCACTTTGGACCCAAGTCTGGGCATGTTTTGGAAACTTTTCAGAGGCCTCGCTGGTGACAGGGGGGACAGCAGGCAGTGACAGGCCCGGGGCTGACAGGCTCCCCCTCCCCTAGCGGGCGCTCGGCTGCCACACCCAGCTGACATAGATCCTTTGTTCACAATGCCCACTACCGTGGTGAGGATGCGGGCACTCTGCAGGTGACAGGGACCCAGCAGGACTTGCTGTCAGCTCAGCAATTGCTCAGTTCCCCAAAGAAGTTGAATTTTGCAAATTGCTGCTTTGCTCTTGAAATGATGTCATCAGGTGGGTGTTTTGGTGTAATACACTGAAAACCAGAGCAGAAATGCTGAAATATTCCCATGATATGCATGGTCTCTGCACCAAACCACCATGTCTCAGCCTAAGTATGTCTGCCGCTTGTTCTTTTGTACTGCCAGCTGATTGTGGAAGTACAGTATAAAAACCATCTTTATGGAGAGATCTTTCTGGTTTAGGCTTAGTCTAAGTGTCTCAAGTAGCCGGGACTTTTGTTTGGGCCTAGTCCATAAGGTCTGATGGCTTTCCTCTCATCTCAAGATGAATGTGGTAGAAAATATGAATCAAAGAAACGTCCTTTGGCCTAGCCTTGCCTTGCCTTATTTCCTTCTCATCCTGTTCTCTGTCCCAGCCTCTCTCACTAAGCCCTCGTCTGGCTGCATGTCTCTTCTTTCCTCTCTCCTTTTCTCAAACTCTCCTGCTTCCTGGCTTTCGTCTTTCAATTCCTCCATTTCAGTCCTGCAGCCCGGCACTACTTTTTTCTCTTGCCTCCCTTGGGCCTGCTCCCTTGGCTTTCTCCCTCTCTTCCATATCCTTCTTCCCGACTTGTCTCTTGGAGACTTTTGGCCACTTTGGACCCAAGTCTTGGCATGTTTTGGAAACTTTTCAGAGGCCTTGCTGGTGACACGGGGGACAGCAGGCAGTGACAGGCCCGGGGCTGACAGGCTCCCCCTCCCCTAGCGGGCGCTCGGCTGCCACACCCAGCTGACGTAGAACCTTTGTCACAATGCCCGCTACCGTGGTGAGGATGCGGGCACTCTGCAGGTGACAGGGACCCAGCAGGACTTGCTGTCAGCTCAGCAATTGCTCAGTTCCCCAAAGAAGCTGAATTCTGCAAATTGCTGCTTTTGCTCTTGAAATGATGTCATCAGGTGGGTGTTTTGGTGTAATACACTGAAAACCAGAGCAGAAATGCTGAAATATTCCCATGATATGCATGGTCTCTGCACCAAACCACCATGTCTCAGCCTAAGTATGTCTGCCGCTTGTTCTTTTGTACTGCCAGCTGATTGTGGAAGTACAGTATAAAAACCATCTTTATGGAGAGATCTTTCTGGTTTAGGCTTAGTCTAAGTGTCTCAAGTAGCCGGGGCTTTTGTTTGGGCCTAATCCATAACGTCTGATGGCTTTCCTCTCATCGCAAGATGAATGTGGTAGAAAATATAAATCAAAGAAACATCCTTTGGCCTAGCCTTGCCTTGCCTTGCCTTATTTCCTTCTCATCCTGTTCTCTGTCCCAGCCTCTCTCACTAAGCCCTCGTCTGGCTGCATGTCTCTTCTTTCCTCTCTCCTTTTCTCAAACTCTCCTGCTTCCTGGCTTTCGTCTTTCAATTCCTCCATTTTAGTCCTGCAGCCCGGCACTACTTTTTCTTCTTGCCTCCCTTTGGCCTGCTCCCTTGGCTTTCTCCCTCTCTTCCATATCCTTCTTCCCGACTTGTCTCTTGGAGACTTTTGGCCACTTTGGACCCAAGTCTGGGGATGTTTTGGAAACTTTTCAGAGGCCTCGCTGGTGACAGGGGGGACAGCAGGCAGTGACAGGCCCGGGGCTGACAGGCTCCCCCTCCCCTAGCAGGCGCTCGGCTGTCACACCCAGCTGACATAGATCCTTTGTTCACAATGCCCACTACCGTGGTGAGGATGCGGGCACTCTGCAGGTGACAGGGACCCAGCAGGACTTGCTGTCAGCTCAGCAATTGCTCAGTTCCCCAGAGAAGCTGAATTCTGCAAATTGCTGCTTTTGCTCTTGAAATGATGTCATCAGGTGGGTGTTTTGGTGTAATACACTGAAAACCAGAGCAGAAATGCTGAAATATTCCCATGATATGCATGGTCTCTGCACCAAACCACCATGTCTCAGCCTAAGTATGTCTGCCGCTTGTTCTTTTGTACTGCCAGCTGATTGTGGAAGTACAGTATAAAAACCATCTTTATGGAGAGATCTTTCTGGTTTAGGCTTAGTCTAAGTGTCTCAAGTAGCCGGGGCTTTTGTTTGGGCCTAATCCATAACGTCTGATGGCTTTCCTCTCATCGCAAGATGAATGTGGTAGAAAATATAAATCAAAGAAACATCCTTTGGCCTAGCCTTGCCTTGCCTTGCCTTATTTCCTTCTCATCCTGTTCTCTGTCCCAGCCTCTCTCACTAAGCCCTCGTCTGGCTGTATGTCTCTTCTTTCCTCTCTCCTTTTCTCAAACTCTCCTGCTTCCTGGCTTTCGTCTTTCAATTCCTCCATTTCAGTCCTGCAGCCCGGCACTACTTTTTCCTCTTGCCTCCCTTTGGCCTGCTCCCTTGGCTTTCTCCCTCTCTTCCATATCCTTCTTCCCGACTTGTCTCTTCGAGACTTTTGGCCACTTTGGACCCAAGTCTGGGCATGTTTTGGAAACTTTTCAGAGGCCTCGCTGGTGACACGGGGGACAGCAGGCAGTGACAGGCCCGGGGCTGACAGGCTCCCCCTCCCCTAGCGGGCGCTCGGCTGCCACACCCAGCTGACATAGATCCTTTGTTCACAATGCCCACTACCGTGGTGAGGATGCGGGCACTCTGCAGGTGACAGGGACCCAGCAGGACTTGCTGTCAGCTCAGCAATTGCTCAGTTCCCCAAAGAAGTTGAATTTTGCAAATTGCTGCTTTGCTCTTGAAATGATGTCATCAGGTGGGTGTTTTGGTGTAATACACTGAAAACCAGAGCAGAAATGCTGAAATATTCCCATGATATGCATGGTCTCTGCACCAAACCACCATGTCTCAGCCTAAGTATGTCTGCCGCTTGTTCTTTTGTACTGCCAGCTGATTGTGGAAGTACAGTATAAAAACCATCTTTATGGAGAGATCTTTCTGGTTTAGGCTTAGTCTAAGTGTCTCAAGTAGCCGGGACTTTTGTTTGGGCCTAGTCCATAAGGTCTGATGGCTTTCCTCTCATCTCAAGATGAATGTGGTAGAAAATATGAATCAAAGAAACGTCCTTTGGCCTAGCCTTGCCTTGCCTTATTTCCTTCTCATCCTGTTCTCTGTCCCAGCCTCTCTCACTAAGCCCTCGTCTGGCTGCATGTCTCTTCTTTCCTCTCTCCTTTTCTCAAACTCTCCTGCTTCCTGGCTTTCGTCTTTCAATTCCTCCATTTCAGTCCTGCAGCCCGGCACTACTTTTTTCTCTTGCCTCCCTTGGGCCTGCTCCCTTGGCTTTCTCCCTCTCTTCCATATCCTTCTTCCCGACTTGTCTCTTGGAGACTTTTGGCCACTTGGGACCCAAGTCTGGGCATGTTTTAGAAACTTTTCAGAGGCCTCGCTGGTGACACGGGGGACAGCAGGCAGTGACAGGCCCGGGGCTGACAGGCTCCCCCTCCCCTAGCGGGCGCTCGGCTGCCACACCCAGCTGACATAGATCCTTTGTCACAATGCCCACTACCGTGGTGAGGATGCGGGCACTCTGCAGGTGACAGGGACCCAGCAGGACTTGCTGTCAGCTCAGCAATTGCTCAGTTCCCCAAAGAAGTTGAATTTTGCAAATTGCTGCTTTGCTCTTGAAATGATGTCATCAGGTGGGTGTTTTGGTGTAATACACTGAAAACCAGAGCAGAAATGCTGAAATATTCCCATGATATGCATGGTCTCTGCACCAAACCACCATGTCTCAGCCTAAGTATGTCTGCCGCTTGTTCTTTTGTACTGCCAGCTGATTGTGGAAGTACAGTATAAAAACCATCTTTATGGAGAGATCTTTCTGGTTTAGGCTTAGTCTAAGTGTCTCAAGTAGCCGGGGCTTTTGTTTGGGCCTAGTCCATAAGGTCTGATGGCTTTCCTCTCATCTCAAGATGAATGTGGTAGAAAATATGAATCAAAGAAACGTCCTTTGGCCTAGCCTTGCCTTGCCTTATTTCCTTCTCATCCTGTTCTCTGTCCCAGCCTCTCTCACTAAGCCCTCGTCTGGCTGCATGTCTCTTCTTTCCTCTCTCCTTTTCTAAAACTCTCCTGCTTCCTGGCTTTCGTCTTTCAATTCCTCCATTTCAGTCCTGCAGCCCGGCACTACTTTTTTCTCTTGCCTCCCTTGGGCCTGCTCCCTTGGCTTTCTCCCTCTCTTCCATATCCTTCTTCCCGACTTGTCTCTTGGAGACTTTTGGCCACTTTGGACCCAAGTCTGGGCACGTTTTGGAAACTTTTCAGAGGCCTCGCTGGTGACACGGGGGACAGCAGGCAGTGACAGGCCCGGGGCTGACAGGCTCCCCCTCCCCTAGCGGGCGCTCGGCTGCCGCACCCAGCTGACATAGATCCTTTGTCACAATGCCCACTACCGTGGTGAGGATGCGGGCACTCTGCAGGTGACAGGGACCCAGCAGGACTTGCTGTCAGCTCAGCAATTGCTCAGTTCCCCAAAGAAGTTGAATTTTGCAAATTGCTGCTTTGCTCTTGAAATGATGTCATCAGGTGGGTGTTTTGGTGTAATACACTGAAAACCAGAGCAGAAATGCTGAAATATTCCCATGATATGCATGGTCTCTGCACCAAACCACCATGTCTCAGCCTAAGTATGTCTGCCGCTTGTTCTTTTGTACTGCCAGCTGATTGTGGAAGTACAGTATAAAAACCATCTTTATGGAGAGATCTTTCTGGTTTAGGCTTAGTCTAAGTGTCTCAAGTAGCCGGGGCTTTTGTTTGGGCCTAATCCATAACGTCTGATGGCTTTCCTCTCATCGCAAGATGAATGTGGTAGAAAATATAAATCAAAGAAACATCCTTTGGCCTAGCCTTGCCTTGCCTTGCCTTATTTCCTTCTCATCCTGTTCTCTGTCCCAGCCTCTCTCACTAAGCCCTCGTCTGGCTGCATGTCTCTTCTTTCCTCTCTCCTTTTCTCAAACTCTCCTGCTTCCTGGCTTTCGTCTTTCAATTCCTCCATTTCAGTCCTGCAGCCCGGCACTACTTTTTCCTCTTGCCTCCGTTTGGCCTGCTCCCTTGGCTTTCTCCCTCTCTTCCATATCCTTCTTCCCGACTTGTCTCTTGGAGACTTTTGGCCACTTTGGACCCAAGTCTGGGGATGTTTTGGAAACTTTTCAGAGGCCTCGCTGGTGACAGGGGGGACAGCAGGCAGTGACAGGCCCGGGGCTGACAGGCTCCCCCTCCCCTAGCGGGCGCTCGGCTGCCACACCCAGCTGACGTAGAACCTTTGTCACAATGCCCGCTACCGTGGTGAGGATGCGGGCACTCTGCAGGTGACAGGGACCCAGCAGGACTTGCTGTCAGCTCAGCAATTGCTCAGTTCCCCAAAGAAGTTGAATTTTGCAAATTGCTGCTTTGCTCTTGAAATGATGTCATCAGGTGGGTGTTTTGGTGTAATACACTGAAAACCAGAGCAGAAATGCTGAAATATTCCCATGATATGCATGGTCTCTGCACCAAACCACCATGTCTCAGCCTAAGTATGTCTGCCGCTTGTTCTTTTGTACTGCCAGCTGATTGTGGAAGTACAGTATAAAAACCATCTTTATGGAGAGATCTTTCTGGTTTAGGCTTAGTCTAAGTGTCTCAAGTAGCCGGGGCTTTTGTTTGGGCCTAGTCCATAAGGTCTGATGGCTTTCCTCTCATCTCAAGATGAATGTGGTAGAAAATATGAATCAAAGAAACGTCCTTTGGCCTAGCCTTGCCTTGCCTTATTTCCTTCTCATCCTGTTCTCTGTCCCAGCCTCTCTCACTAAGCCCTCGTCTGGCTGCATGTCTCTTCTTTCCTCTCTCCTTTTCTCAAACTCTCCTGCTTCCTGGCTTTCGTCTTTCAATTCCTCCATTTCAGTCCTGCAGCCCGGCACTACTTTTTTCTCTTGCCTCCCTTGGGCCTGCTCCCTTGGCTTTCTCCCTCTCTTCCATATCCTTCTTCCCGACTTGTCTCTTGGAGACTTTTGGCCACTTTGGACCCAAGTCTGGGCACGTTTTGGAAACTTTTCAGAGGCCTCGCTGGTGACACGGGGGACAGCAGGCAGTGACAGGCCCGGGGCTGACAGGCTCCCCCTCCCCTAGCGGGCGCTCGGCTGCCGCACCCAGCTGACATAGATCCTTTGTCACAATGCCCACTACCGTGGTGAGGATGCGGGCACTCTGCAGGTGACAGGGACCCAGCAGGACTTGCTGTCAGCTCAGCAATTGCTCAGTTCCCCAAAGAAGTTGAATTTTGCAAATTGCTGCTTTGCTCTTGAAATGATGTCATCAGGTGGGTGTTTTGGTGTAATACACTGAAAACCAGAGCAGAAATGCTGAAATATTCCCATGATATGCATGGTCTCTGCACCAAACCACCATGTCTCAGCCTAAGTATGTCTGCCGCTTGTTCTTTTGTACTGCCAGCTGATTGTGGAAGTACAGTATAAAAACCATCTTTATGGAGAGATCTTTCTGGTTTAGGCTTAGTCTAAGTGTCTCAAGTAGCCGGGGCGTTTGTTTGGGCCTAGTCCATAAGGTCTGATGGCTTTCCTCTCATCGCAAGATGAATGTGGTAGAAAATATGAATCAAAGAAACGTCCTTTGGCCTAGCCTTGCCTTGCCTTATTTCCTTCTCATCCTGTTCTCTGTCCCAGCCTCTCTCACTAAGCCCTCGTCTGGCTGCATGTCTCTTCTTTCCTCTCTCCTTTTCTCAAACTCTCCTGCTTCCTGGCTTTCGTCTTTCAATTCCTCCATTTCAGTCCTGCAGCCCGGCACTACTTTTTTCTCTTGCCTCCCTTGGGCCTGCTCCCTTGGCTTTCTCCCTCTCTTCCATATCCTTCTTCCCGACTTGTCTCTTGGAGACTTTTGGCCACTTTGGACCCAAGTCTGGGCACGTTTTGGAAACTCTTCAGAGGCCTCGCTGGTGACACGGGGGACAGCAGGCAGTGACAGGCCCGGGGCTGACAGGCTCCCCCTCCCCTAGCGGGCGCTCGGCTGCCACACCCAGCTGATGTAGAACCTTTGTCACAATGCCCGCTACCGTGGTGAGGATGCGGGCACTCTGCAGGTGACAGGGACCCAGCAGGACTTGCTGTCAGCTCAGCAATTGCTCAGTTCCCCAAAGAAGCTGAATTCTGCAAATTGCTGCTTTTGCTCTTGAAATGATGTCATCAGGTGGGTGTTTTGGTGTAATACACTGAAAACCAGAGCAGAAATGCTGAAATATTCCCATGATATGCATGGTCTCTGCACCAAACCACCATGTCTCAGCCTAAGTATGTCTGCCGCTTGTTCTTTTGTACTGCCAGCTGATTGTGGAAGTACAGTATAAAAACCATCTTTATGGAGAGATCTTTCTGGTTTAGGCTTAGTCTAAGTGTCTCAAGTAGCCGGGGCTTTTGTTTGGGCCTAATCCATAACGTCTGATGGCTTTCCTCTCATCGCAAGATGAATGTGGTAGAAAATATAAATCAAAGAAACATCCTTTGGCCTAGCCTTGCCTTGCCTTGCCTTATTTCCTTCTCATCCTGTTCTCTGTCCCAGCCTCTCTCACTAAGCCCTCGTCTGGCTGCATGTCTCTTCTTTCCTCTCTCCTTTTCTCAAACTCTCCTGCTTCCTGGCTTTCGTCTTTCAATTCCTCCATTTCAGTCCTGCAGCCCGGCACTACTTTTTCCTCTTGCCTCCGTTTGGCCTGCTCCCTTGGCTTTCTCCCTCTCTTCCATATCCTTCTTCCCGACTTGTCTCTTGGAGACTTTTGGCCACTTTGGACCCAAGTCTGGGGATGTTTTGGAAACTTTTCAGAGGCCTCGCTGGTGACAGGGGGGACAGCAGGCAGTGACAGGCCCGGGGCTGACAGGCTCCCCCTCCCCTAGCGGGCGCTCGGCTGCCACACCCAGCTGACGTAGAACCTTTGTCACAATGCCCGCTACCGTGGTGAGGATGCGGGCACTCTGCAGGTGACAGGGACCCAGCAGGACTTGCTGTCAGCTCAGCAATTGCTCAGTTCCCCAAAGAAGCTGAATTCTGCAAATTGCTGCTTTTGCTCTTGAAATGATGTCATCAGGTGGGTGTTTTGGTGTAATACACTGAAAACCAGAGCAGAAATGCTGAAATATTCCCATGATATGCATGGTCTCTGCACCAAACCACCATGTCTCAGCCTAAGTATGTCTGCCGCTTGTTCTTTTGTACTGCCAGCTGATTGTGGAAGTACAGTATAAAAACCATCTTTATGGAGAGATCTTTCTGGTTTAGGCTAAGTCTAAGTGTCTCAAGTAGCCGGGGCGTTTGTTTGGGCCTAATCCATATGGTCTGATGGCTTTCCTCTCATCTCAAGATGAATGTGGTAGAAAATATAAATCAAAGAAACGTCCTTTGGCCTAGCCTTGCCTTGCCTTATTTCCTTCTCATCCTGTTCTCTGTCCCAGCCTCTCTCACTAAGCCCTCGTCTGGCTGCATGTCTCTTCTTTCCTCTCTCCTTTTCTCAAACTCTCCTGCTTCCTGGCTTTCGTCTTTCAATTCCTCCATTTCAGTCCTGCAGCCCGGCACTACTTTTTTCTCTTGCCTCCCTTGGGCCTGCTCCCTTGGCTTTCTCCCTCTCTTCCATATCCTTCTTCCCGACTTGTCTCTTGGAGACTTTTGGGCACTTTGGACCCAAGTCTGGGCACGTTTTGGAAACTTTTCAGAGGCCTCGCTGGTGACACGGGGGACAGCAGGCAGTGACAGGCCCGGGGCTGACAGGCTCCCCCTCCCCTAGCGGGCGCTCGGCTGCCACACCCAGCTGACGTAGAACCTTTGTCACAATGCCCGCTACCGTTGTGAGGATGCGGGCACTCTGCAGGTGACAGGGACCCAGCAGGACTTGCTGTCAGCTCAGCAATTGCTCAGTTCCCCAAAGAAGCTGAATTCTGCAAATTGCTGCTTTTGCTCTTGAAATGATGTCATCAGGTGGGTGTTTTGGTGTAATACACTGAAAACCAGAGCAGAAATGCTGAAATATTCCCATGATATGCATGGTCTCTGCACCAAACCACCATGTCTCAGCCTAAGTATGTCTGCCGCTTGTTCTTTTGTACTGCCAGCTGATTGTGGAAGTACAGTATAAAAACCATCTTTATGGAGAGATCTTTCTGGTTTAGGCTTAGTCTAAGTGTCTCAAGTAGCCGGGGCTTTTGTTTGGGCCTAATCCATAACGTCTGATGGCTTTCCTCTCATCGCAAGATGAATGTGGTAGAAAATATAAATCAAAGAAACATCCTTTGGCCTAGCCTTGCCTTGCCTTGCCTTATTTCCTTCTCATCCTGTTCTCTGTCCCAGCCTCTCTCACTAAGCCCTCGTCTGGCTGCATGTCTCTTCTTTCCTCTCTCCTTTTCTCAAACTCTCCTGCTTCCTGGCTTCGTCTTTCAATTCCTCCATTTCAGTCCTGCAGCCCGGCACTACTTTTTCCTCTTGCCTCCCTTTGGCCTGCTCCCTTGGCTTTCTCCCTCTCTGCCATGTCCTTCTTCCCGACTTGTCTCTTGGAGACTTTTGGCCACTTTGGACCCAAGTCTGGGCATGTTTTGGAAACTTTTCAGAGGCCTCGCTGGTGACAGGGGGGACAGCAGGCAGTGACAGGCCCGGGGCTGACAGGCTCCCCCTCCCCTAGCGGGCGCTCCGCTGCCACACCCAGCTGACATAGATCCGTTGTCACAATGCCCACTACCGTGGTGAGGATGCGGGCACTCTGCAGGTGACAGGGACCCAGCAGGACTTGCTGTCAGCTCAGCAATTGCTCAGTTCCCCAAAGAAGTTGAATTTTGCAAATTGCTGCTTTGCTCTTGAAATGATGTCATCAGGTGGGTGTTTTGGTGTAATACACTGAAAACCAGAGCAGAAATGCTGAACTATTCCCATGATATGCATGGTCTCTGCACCAAACCACCATGTCTCAGCCTAAGTATGTCTGCCGCTTGTTCTTTTGTACTGCCAGCTGATTGTGGAAGTACAGTATAAAAACCATCTTTATGGAGAGATCTTTCTGGTTTAGGCTTAGTCTAAGTGTCTCAGGTAGCCGGGGCTTTTGTTTGGGCCTAGTCCATAAGGTCTGATGGCTTTCCTCTCATCTCAAGATGAATGTGGTAGAAAATATGAATCAAAGAAACGTCCTTTGGCCTAGCCTTGCCTTGCCTTATTTCCTTCTCATCCTGTTCTCTGTCCCAGCCTCTCTCACTAAGCCCTCGTCTGGCTGCATGTCTCTTCTTTCCTCTCTCCTTTTCTCAAACTCTCCTGCTTCCTGGCTTTCGTCTTTCAATTCCTCCATTTCAGTCCTGCAGCCCGGCACTACTTTTTTCTCTTGCCTCCCTTTGGCCTGCTCCCTTGGCTTTCTCCCTCTCTTCCATATCCTTCTTCCCGACTTGTCTCTTGGAGACTTTTGGCCACTTTGGACCCAAGTCTGGGCACGTTTTGGAAACTTTTCAGAGGCCTCGCTGGTGACACGGGGGACAGCAGGCAGTGACAGGCCCGGGGCTGACAGGCTCCCCCTCCCCTAGCGGGCGCTCGGCTGCCACACCCAGCTGACGTAGAACCTTTGTCACAATGCCCGCTACCGTGGTGAGGATGCGGGCACTCTGCAGGTGACAGGGACCCAGCAGGACTTGCTGTCAGCTCAGCAATTGCTCAGTTCCCCAAAGAAGCTGAATTCTGCAAATTGCTGCTTTTGCTCTTGAAATGATGTCATCAGGTGGGTGTTTTGGTGTAATACACTGAAAACCAGAGCAGAAATGCTGAAATATTCCCATGATATGCATGGTCTCTGCACCAAACCACCATGTCTCAGCCTAAGTATGTCTGCCGCTTGTTCTTTTGTACTGCCAGCTGATTGTGGAAGTACAGTATAAAAACCATCTTTATGGAGAGATCTTTCTGGTTTAGGCTTAGTCTAAGTGTCTCAAGTAGCCGGGGCTTTTGTTTGGGCCTAATCCATAACGTCTGATGGCTTTCCTCTCATCGCAAGATGAATGTGGTAGAAAATATAAATCAAAGAAACATCCTTTGGCCTAGCCTTGCCTTGCCTTGCCTTATTTCCTTCTCATCCTGTTCTCTGTCCCAGCCTCTCTCACTAAGCCCTCGTCTGGCTGCATGTCTCTTCTTTCCTCTCTCCTTTTCTCAAACTCTCCTGCTTCCTGGCTTTCGTCTTTCAATTCCTCCATTTCAGTCCTGCAGCCCGGCACTACTTTTTCCTCTTGCCTCCCTTTGGCCTGCTCCCTTGGCTTTCTCCCTCTCTTCCATATCCTTCTTCCCGACTTGTCTCTTGGAGACTTTTGGCCACTTTGGACCCAAGTCTGGGGATGTTTTGGAAACTTTTCAGAGGCCTCGCTGGTGACACGGTGGACAGCAGGCAGTGACAGGCCCGGGGCTGACAGGCTCCCCCTCCCCTAGCGGGCGTTCGGCTGCCACACCCAGATGACGTAGAACCTTTGTCACAATGCCCGCTACCGTGGTGAGGATGCGGGCACTCTGCAGGTGACAGGGACCCAGCAGGACTTGCTGTCAGCTCAGCAATTGCTCAGTTCCCCAAAGAAGTTGAATTTTGCAAATTGCTGCTTTGCTCTTGAAATGATGTCATCAGGTGGGTGTTTTGGTGTAATACACTGAAAACCAGAGCAGAAATGCTGAAATATTCCCATGATATGCATGGTCTCTGCACCAAACCACCATGTCTCAGCCTAAGTATGTCTGCCGCTTGTTCTTTTGTACTGCCAGCTGATTGTGGAAGTACAGTATAAAAACCATCTTTATGGAGAGATCTTTCTGGTTTAGGCTTAGTCTAAGTGTCTCAAGTAGCCGGGGCTTTTGTTTGGGCCTAGTCCATAAGGTCTGATGGCTTTCCTCTCATCGCAAGATGAATGTGGTAGAAAATATGAATCAAAGAAACGTCCTTTGGCCTAGCCTTGCCTTGCCTTATTTCCTTCTCATCCTGTTCTCTGTCCCAGCCTCTCTCACTAAGCCCTCGTCTGGCTGCATGTCTCTTCTTTCCTCTCTCCTTTTCTCAAACTCTCCTGCTTCCTGGCTTTCGTCTTTCAATTCCTCCATTTCAGTCCTGCAGCCCGGCACTACTTTTTTCTCTTGCCTCCCTTGGGCCTGCTCCCTTGGCTTTCTCCCTCTCTTCCATATCCTTCTTCCCGACTTGTCTCTTGGAGACTTTTGGCCACTTGGGACCCAAGTCTGGGCATGTTTTGGAAACTTTTCAGAGGCCTCGCTGGTGACAGGGGGGACAGCAGGCAGTGACAGGCCTGGGGCTGACAGGCTCCCCCTCCCCTAGCGGGCGCTCGGCTGCCACACCCAGCTGACGTAGAACCTTTGTCACAATGCCCGCTACCGTGGTGAGGATGCGGGCACTCTGCAGGTGACAGGGACCCAGCAGGACTTGCTGTCAGCTCAGCAATTGCTCAGTTCCCCAAAGAAGCTGAATTCTGCAAATTGCTGCTTTTGCTCTTGAAATGATGTCATCAGGTGGGTGTTTTGGTGTAATACACTGAAAACCAGAGCAGAAATGCTGAAATATTCCCATGATATGCATGGTCTCTGCACCAAACCACCATGTCTCAGCCTAAGTATGTCTGCCGCTTGTTCTTTTGTACTGCCAGCTGATTGTGGAAGTACAGTATAAAAACCATCTTTATGGAGAGATCTTTCTGGTTTAGGCTTAGTCTAAGTGTCTCAAGTAGCCGGGGCTTTTGTTTGGGCCTAATCCATAACGTCTGATGGCTTTCCTCTCATCGCAAGATGAATGTGGTAGAAAATATAAATCAAAGAAACATCCTTTGGCCTAGCCTTGCCTTGCCTTGCCTTATTTCCTTCTCATCCTGTTCTCTGTCCCAGCCTCTCTCACTAAGCCCTCGTCTGGCTGCATGTCTCTTCTTTCCTCTCTCCTTTTCTCAAACTCTCCTGCTTCCTGGCTTTCATCTTTCAATTCCTCCATTTCAGTCCTGCAGGCCGGCACTACTTTTTCCTCTTGCCTCCCTTTGGCCTGCTCCCTTGGCTTTCTCCCTCTCTTCCATATCCTTCTTCCCGACTTGTCTCTTGGAGACTTTTGGCCACTTTGGACCCAAGTCTGGGGATGTTTTGGAAACTTTTCAGAGGCCTCGCTGGTGACACGGTGGACAGCAGGCAGTGACAGGCCCGGGGCTGACAGGCTCCCCCTCCCCTAGCGGGCGTTCGGCTGCCACACCCAGATGACGTAGAACCTTTGTCACAATGCCCGCTACCGTGGTGAGGATGCGGGCACTCTGCAGGTGACAGGGACCCAGCAGGACTTGCTGTCAGCTCAGCAATTGCTCAGTTCCCCAAAGAAGTTGAATTTTGCAAATTGCTGCTTTGCTCTTGAAATGATGTCATCAGGTGGGTGTTTTGGTGTAATACACTGAAAACCAGAGCAGAAATGCTGAAATATTCCCATGATATGCATGGTCTCTGCACCAAACCACCATGTCTCAGCCTAAGTATGTCTGCCGCTTGTTCTTTTGTACTGCCAGCTGATTGTGGAAGTACAGTATAAAAACCATCTTTATGGAGAGATCTTTCTGGTTTAGGCTTAGTCTAAGTGTCTCAAGTAGCCGGGGCTTTTGTTTGGGCCTAGTCCATAAGGTCTGATGGCTTTCCTCTCATCGCAAGATGAATGTGGTAGAAAATATGAATCAAAGAAACGTCCTTTGGCCTAGCCTTGCCTTGCCTTATTTCCTTCTCATCCTGTTCTCTGTCCCAGCCTCTCTCACTAAGCCCTCGTCTGGCTGCATGTCTCTTCTTTCCTCTCTCCTTTTCTCAAACTCTCCTGCTTCCTGGCTTTCGTCTTTCAATTCCTCCATTTCAGTCCTGCAGCCCGGCACTACTTTTTTCTCTTGCCTCCCTTGGGCCTGCTCCCTTGGCTTTCTCCCTCTCTTCCATATCCTTCTTCCCGACTTGTCTCTTGGAGACTTTTGGCCACTTGGGACCCAAGTCTGGGCATGTTTTGGAAACTTTTCAGAGGCCTCGCTGGTGACAGGGGGGACAGCAGGCAGTGACAGGCCTGGGGCTGACAGGCTCCCCCTCCCCTAGCGGGCGCTCGGCTGCCACACCCAGCTGACGTAGAACCTTTGTCACAATGCCCGCTACCGTGGTGAGGATGCGGGCACTCTGCAGGTGACAGGGACCCAGCAGGACTTGCTGTCAGCTCAGCAATTGCTCAGTTCCCCAAAGAAGCTGAATTCTGCAAATTGCTGCTTTTGCTCTTGAAATGATGTCATCAGGTGGGTGTTTTGGTGTAATACACTGAAAACCAGAGCAGAAATGCTGAAATATTCCCATGATATGCATGGTCTCTGCACCAAACCACCATGTCTCAGCCTAAGTATGTCTGCCGCTTGTTCTTTTGTACTGCCAGCTGATTGTGGAAGTACAGTATAAAAACCATCTTTATGGAGAGATCTTTCTGGTTTAGGCTTAGTCTAAGTGTCTCAAGTAGCCGGGGCTTTTGTTTGGGCCTAATCCATAACGTCTGATGGCTTTCCTCTCATCGCAAGATGAATGTGGTAGAAAATATAAATCAAAGAAACATCCTTTGGCCTAGCCTTGCCTTGCCTTGCCTTATTTCCTTCTCATCCTGTTCTCTGTCCCAGCCTCTCTCACTAAGCCCTCGTCTGGCTGCATGTCTCTTCTTTCCTCTCTCCTTTTCTCAAACTCTCCTGCTTCCTGGCTTTCATCTTTCAATTCCTCCATTTCAGTCCTGCAGGCCGGCACTACTTTTTCCTCTTGCCTCCCTTTGGCCTGCTCCCTTGGCTTTCTCCCTCTCTTCCATATCCTTCTTCCCGACTTGTCTCTTGGAGACTTTTGGCCACTTTGGACCCAAGTCTGGGGATGTTTTGGAAACTTTTCAGAGGCCTCGCTGGTGACACGGGGGACAGCAGGCAGTGACAGGCCCGGGGCTGACAGGCTCCCCCTCCCCTAGCGGGCGCTCGGCTGCCACACCCAGCTGACGTAGAACCTTTGTCACAATGCCCGCTACCGTGGTGAGGATGCGGGCACTCTGCAGGTGACAGGGACCCAGCAGGACTTGCTGTCAGCTCAGCAATTGCTCAGTTCCCCAAAGAAGTTGAATTTTGCAAATTGCTGCTTTGCTCTTGAAATGATGTCATCAGGTGGGTGTTTTGGTGTAATACACTGAAAACCAGAGCAGAAATGCTGAAATATTCCCATGATATGCATGGTCTCTGCACCAAACCACCATGTCTCAGCCTAAGTATGTCTGCCGCTTGTTCTTTTGTACTGCCAGCTGATTGTGGAAGTACAGTATAAAAACCATCTTTATGGAGAGATCTTTCTGGTTTAGGCTTAGTCTAAGTGTCTCAAGTAGCCGGGGCTTTTGTTTGGGCCTAGTCCATAAGGTCTGATGGATTTCCTCTCATCTCAAGATGAATGTGGTAGAAAATATGAATCAAAGAAACGTCCTTTGGCCTAGCCTTGCCTTGCCTTATTTCCTTCTCATCCTGTTCTCTGTCCCAGCCTCTCTCACTAAGCCCTCGTCTGGCTGCATGTCTCTTCTTTCCTCTCTCCTTTTCTCAAACTCTCCTGCTTCCTGGCTTTCCTCTTTCAATTCCTCCATTTCAGTCCTGCAGGCCGGCACTACTTTTTCCTCTTGCCTCCCTTTGGCCTGCTCCCTTGGCTTTCTCCCTCTCTTCCATATCCTTCTTCCCGACTTGTCTCTTGGAGACTTTTGGCCACTTTGGACCCAAGTCTGGGGATGTTTTGGAAAATTTTCAGAGGCCTCGCTGGTGACAGGGGGGACAGCAGGCAGTGACAGGCCCGGGGCTGACAGGCTCCCCCTCCCCTAGCGGGCGCTCGGCTGCCACACCCAGCTGACGTAGATCCTTTGTCACAATGCCCACTACCGTGGTGAGGATGCGGGCACTCTGCAGGTGACAGGGACCCAGCAGGACTTGCTGTCAGCTCAGCAATTGCTCAGTTCCCCAAAGAAGTTGAATTTTGCAAATTGCTGCTTTGCTCTTGAAATGATGTCATCAGGTGGGTGTTTTGGTGTAAGACACTGAAAACCAGAGCAGAAATGCTGAAATATTCCCATGATATGCATGGTCTCTGCACCAAACCACCATGTCTCAGCCTAAGTATGTCTGCCGCTTGTTCTTTTGTACTGCCAGCTGATTGTGGAAGTACAGTATAAAAACCATCTTTATGGAGAGATCTTTCTGGTTTAGGCTTAGTCTAAGTGTCTCAAGTAGCCGGGGCTTTTGTTTGGGCCTAGTCCATAAGGTCTGATGGCTTTCCTCTCATCTCAAGATGAATGTGGTAGAAAATATGAATCAAAGAAACGTCCTTTGGCCTAGCCTTGCCTTGCCTTATTTCCTTCTCATCCTGTTCTCTGTCCCAGCCTCTCTCACTAAGCCCTCGTCTGGCTGCATGTCTCTTCTTTCCTCTCTCCTTTTCTCAAACTCTCCTGCTTCCTGGCTTTCCTCTTTCAATTCCTCCATTTCAGTCCTGCAGCCCGGCACTACTTTTTTCTCTTGCCTCCCTTTGGCCTGCTCCCTTGGCTTTCTCCCTCTCTTCCATATCCTTCTTCCCGACTTGTCTCTTGGAGACTTTTGGCCACTTTGGACCCAAGTCTGGGCACGTTTTGGAAACTTTTCAGAGGCCTCGCTGGTGACACGGGGGACAGCAGGCAGTGACAGGCCCAGGGCTGACAGGCTCCCCCTCCCCTAGCGGGCGCTCGGCTGCCACACCCAGCTGACGTAGAACCTTTGTCACAATGCCCGCTACCGTGGTGAGGATGCGGGCACTCTGCAGGTGACAGGGACCCAGCAGGACTTGCTGTCAGCTCAGCAATTGCTCAGTTCCCCAAAGAAGCTGAATTCTGCAAATTGCTGCTTTTGCTCTTGAAATGATGTCATCAGGTGGGTGTTTTGGTGTAATACACTGAAAACCAGAGCAGAAATGCTGAAATATTCCCATGATATGCATGGTCTCTGCACCAAACCACCATGTCTCAGCCTAAGTATGTCTGCCGCTTGTTCTTTTGTACTGCCAGCTGATTGTGGAAGTACAGTATAAAAACCATCTTTATGGAGAGATCTTTCTGGTTTAGGCTTAGTCTAAGTGTCTCAAGTAGCCGGGGCTTTTGTTTGGGCCTAGTCCATAACGTCTGATGGCTTTCCTCTCATCGCAAGATGAATGTGGTAGAAAATATGAATCAAAGAAACGTCCTTTGGCCTAGCCTTGCCTTGCCTTATTTCCTTCTCATCCTGTTCTCTGTCCCAGCCTCTCTCACTAAGCCCTCGTCTGGCTGCATGTCTCTTCTTTCCTCTCTCCTTTTCTCAAACTCTCCTGCTTCCTGGCTTTCGTCTTTCAATTCCTCCATTTCAGTCCTGCAGCCCGGCACTACTTTTTTCTCTTGCCTCCCTTTGACCTGCTCCCTTGGCTTTCTCCCTCTCTTCCATATCCTTCTTCCCGACTTGTCTCTTGGAGACTTTTGGCCACTTTGGACCCAAGTCTGGGCATGTTTTGGAAACTTTTCAGAGGCCTCGCTGGTGACACGGGGGACAGCAGGCAGTGACAGGCCCGGGGCTGACAGGCTCCCCCTCCCCTAGCGGGCGCTCGGCTGCCACACCCAGCTGACGTAGAACCTTTGTCACAATACCCGCTACCGTGGTGAGGATGCGGGCACTCTGCAGGTGACAGGGACCCAGCAGGACTTGCTGTCAGCTCAGCAATTGCTCAGTTCCTCAAAGAAGCTGAATTCTGCAAATTGCTGCTTTTGCTCTTGAAATGATGTCATCAGGTGGGTGTTTTGGTGTAATACACTGAAAACCAGAGCAGAAATGCTGAAATATTCCCATGATATGTATGGTCTCTGCACCAAACCACCATGTCTCAGCCTAAGTATGTCTGCCGCTTGTTCTTTTGTACTGCCAGCTGATTGTGGAAGTACAGTATAAAAACCATCTTTATGGAGAGATCTTTCTGGTTTAGGCTTAGTCTAAGTGTCTCAAGTAGCCGGGGCTTTTGTTTGGGCCTAATCCATAACGTCTGATGGCTTTCCTCTCATCGCAAGATGAATGTGGTAGAAAATATAAATCAAAGAAACATCCTTTGGCCTAGCCTTGCCTTACCTTGCCTTATTTCCTTCTCATCCTGTTCTCTGTCCCAGCCTCTCTCACTAAGCCCTCGTCTGGCTGCATGTCTCTTCTTTCCTCTCTCCTTTTCTCAAACTCTCCTGCTTCCTGGCTTTCGTCTTTCAATTCCTCCATTTCAGTCCTGCAGCCCGGCACTACTTTTTCCTCTTGCCTCCCTTTGGCCTGCTCCCTTGGCTTTCTCCCTCTCTTCCATATCCTTCTTCCCGACTTGTCTCTTGGAGACTTTTGGCCACTTTGGAGCCAAGTCTGGGCATGTTTTGGAAACTTTTCAGAGGCCTCGCTGGTGACACGGGGGACAGCAGGCAGTGACAGGCCCAGGGCTGACAGGCTCCCCCTCCCCTAGCGGGCGCTCGGCTGCCACACCCAGCTGACGTAGAACCTTTGTCACAATGCCCGCTACCGTGGTGAGGATGCGGGCACTCTGCAGGTGACGGGGACCCAGCAGGACTTGCTGTCAGCTCAGCAATTGCTCAGTTCCCCAAAGAAGTTGAATTTTGCAAATTGCTGCTTTGCTCTTGAAATGATGTCATCAGGTGGGTGTTTTGGTATAATACACTGAAAACCAGAGCAGAAATGCTGAAATATTCCCATGATATGCATGGTCTCTGCACCAAACCACCATGTCTCAGCCTAAGTATGTCTGCCGCTTGTTCTTTTGTACTGCCAGCTGATTGTGGAAGTACAGTATAAAAACCATCTTTATGGAGATATCTTTCTGGTTTAGGCTTAGTCTAAGTGTCTCAAGTAGCCGGGGCGTTTGTTTGGGCCTAATCCATATGGTCTGATGGCTTTCCTCTCATCTCAAGATGAATGTGGTAGAAAATATAAATCAAAGAAACGTCCTTTGGCCTAGCCTTGCCTTGCCTTATTTCCTTCTCATCCTGTTCTCTGTCCCAGCTTCTCTCACTAAGCCCTTGTCTGGCTGCATGTCTCTTCTTTCCTCTCTCCTTTTCTCAAACTCTCCTGCTTCCTGGCTTTCGTCTTTCAATTCCTCCATTTCAGTCCTGCAGCCCGGCACTACTTTTTTCTCTTGCCTCCCTTGGGCCTGCTCCCTTGGCTTTCTCCCTCTCTTCCATATCCTTCTTCCCGACTTGTCTCTTGGAGACTTTTGGCCACTTTGGACCCAAGTCTGGGCACGTTTTGGAAACTTTTCAGAGGCCTCGCTGGTGACACGGGGGACAGCAGGCAGTGACAGGCCCGGGGCTGACAGGCTCCCCCTCCCCTAGCGGGCGCTCGGCTGCCACACCCAGCTGACGTAGAACCTTTGTCACAATGCCCGCTACCGTGGTGAGGATGCGGGCACTCTGCAGGTGACAGGGACCCAGCAGGACTTGCTGTCAGCTCAGCAATTGCTCAGTTCCCCAAAGAAGCTGAATTCTGCAAATTGCTGCTTTTAGTCTTGAAATGATGTCATCAGGTGGGTGTTTTGGTGTAATACACTGAAAACCAGAGCAGAAATGCTGAAATATTCCCATGATATGCATGGTCTCTGCACCAAACCACCATGTCTCAGTCTAAGTATGTCTGCCGCTTGTTCTTTTGTACTGCCAGCTGATTGTGGAAGTACAGTATAAAAACCATCTTTATGGAGAGATCTTTCTGGTTTAGGCTTAGTCTAAGTGTCTCAAGTAGCCGGGGCTTTTGTTTGGGCCTAATCCATAACGTCTGATGGCTTTCCTCTCATCTCAAGATGAATGTGGTAGAAAATATAAATCAAAGAAACGTCCTTTGGCCTAGCCTTGCCTTGCCTTGCCTTGCCTTATTTCCTTCTCATCCTGTTCTCTGTCCCAGCCTCTCTCACTAAGCCCTCGTCTGGCTGCATGTCTCTTCTTTCCTCTCTCCTTTTCTCAAACTCTCCTGCTTCCTGGCTTTCGTCTTTCAATTCCTCCATTTCAGTCCTGCAGCCCGGCACTACTTTTTTCTCTTGCCTCCCTTGGGCCTGCTCCCTTGGCTTTCTCCCTCTCTTCCATATCCTTCTTCCCGACTTGTCTCTTGGAGACTTTTGGCCACTTTGGACCCAAGTCTGGGCATGTTTTGGAAACTTTTCAGAGGCCTCGCTGGTGACAGGGGGGACAGCAGGCAGTGACAGGCCCGGGGCTGACAGGCTCCCCCTCCCCTAGCGGGCGCTCGGCTGCCACACCCAGCTGACGTAGAACCTTTGTCACAATGCCCGCTACCGTGGTGAGGATGCGGGCACTCTGCAGGTGACAGGGACCCAGCAGGACTTGCTGTCAGCTCAGCAATTGCTCAGTTCCCCAAAGAAGTTGAATTTTGCAAATTGCTGCTTTGCTCTTGAAATGATGTCATCAGGTGGGTGTTTTGGTGTAATACACTGAAAACCAGAGCAGAAATGCTGAAATATTCCCATGATATGCATGGTCTCTGCACCAAACCACCATGTCTCAGCCTAAGTATGTCTGCCGCTTGTTCTTTTGTACTGCCAGCTGATTGTGGAAGTACAGTATAAAAACCATCTTTATGGAGAGATCTTTCTGTTTTAGGCTTAGTCTAAGTGTCTCAAGTAGCCGGGGCTTTTGTTTGGGCCTAGTCCATAAGGTCTGATGGCTTTCCTCTCATCTCAAGATGAATGTGGTAGAAAATATGAATCAAAGAAACGTCCTTTGGCCTAGCCTTGCCTTGCCTTATTTCCTTCTCATCCTGTTCTCTGTCCCAGCCTCTCTCACTAAGCCCTCGTCTGGCTGCATGTCTCTTCTTTCCTCTCTCCTTTTCTCAAACTCTCCTGCTTCCTGGCTTTCGTCTTTCAATTCCTCCATTTCAGTCCTGCAGCCCGGCACTACTTTTTTCTCTTGCCTCCCTTTGGCCTGCTCCCTTGGCTTTCTCCCTCTCTTCCATATCCTTCTTCCCGACTTGTCTCTTGGAGACTTTTGGCCACTTTGGACCCAAGTCTGGGCATGTTTTGGAAACTTTTCAGAGGCCTCGCTGGTGACACGGGGGACAGCAGGCAGTGACAGGCCCGGGGCTGACAGGCTCCCCCTCCCCTAGCGGGCGCTCGGCTGCCACACCCAGCTGACGTAGAACCTTTGTCACAATGCCCGCTACCGTGGTGAGGATGCGGGCACTCTGCAGGTGACAGGGACCCAGCAGGACTTGCTGTCAGCTCAGCAATTGCTCAGTTCCCCAAAGAAGCTGAATTCTGCAAATTGCTGCTTTTGCTCTTGAAATGATGTCATCAGGTGGGTGTTTTGGTGTAATACACTGAAAACCAGAGCAGAAATGCTGAAATATTCCCATGATATGCATGGTCTCTGCACCAAACCACCATGTCTCAGCCTAAGTATGTCTGCCGCTTGTTCTTTTGTACTGCCAGCTGATTGTGGAAGTACAGTATAAAAACCATCTTTATGGAGAGATCTTTCTGGTTTAGGCTTAGTCTAAGTGTCTCAAGTAGCCGGGGCTTTTGTTTGGGCCTAATCCATAACGTCTGATGGCTTTCCTCTCATCGCAAGATGAATGTGGTAGAAAATATAAATCAAAGAAACATCCTTTGGCCTAGCCTTGCCTTGCCTTGCCTTATTTCCTTCTCATCCTGTTCTCTGTCCCAGCCTCTCTCACTAAGCCCTCGTCTGGCTGCATGTCTCTTCTTTCCTCTCTCCTTTTCTCAAACTCTCCTGCTTCCTGGCTTTCCTCTTTCAATTCCTCCATTTCAGTCCTGCAGGATGGCACTACTTTTTCCTCTTGCCTCCCTTTGGCCTGCTCCCTTGGCTTTCTCCCTCTCTTCCATATCCTTCTTCCCGACTTGTCTCTTGGAGACTTTTGGCCACTTTGAACCCAAGTCTGGGCATGTTTTGGAAACTTTTCAGAGGCCTCGCTGGTGACAGGGGGGACAGCAGGCAGTGACAGGCCCGGGGCTGACAGGCTCCCCCTCTCCTAGCGGGCGTTCGGCTGCCACACCCAGCTGACATAGATCCTTTGTCACAATGCCCACTACCGTGGTGAGGATGCGGGCACTCTGCAGGTGACAGGGACCCAGCACAACTTGCTGTCAGCTCAGCAATTGCTCAGTTCCCCAAAGAAGTTGAATTTTGCAAATTGCTGCTTTGCTCTTGAAATGATGTCATCAGGTGGGTGTTTTGGTGTAATACACTGAAAACCAGAGCAGAAATGCTGAAATATTCCCATGATATGCATGGTCTCTGCACCAAACCACCATGTCTCAGCCTAAGTATGTCTGCCGCTTGTTCTTTTGTACTGCCAGCTGATTGTGGAAGTACAGTATAAAAAACATCTTTATGGAGAGATCTTTCTGGTTTAGGCTTAGTCTAAGTGTCTCAAGTAGCCGGGGCGTTTGTTTGGGCCTAATCCATATGGTCTGATGGCTTTCCTCTCATCTCAAGATGAATGTGGTAGAAAATATAAATCAAAGAAACGTCCTTTGGCCTAGCCTTGCCTTGCCTTATTTCCTTCTCATCCTGTTCTCTGTCCCAGCCTCTCTCACTAAGCCCTCGTCTGGCTGCATGTCTCTTCTTTCCTCTCTCCTTTTCTCAAACTCTCCTGCTTCCTGGCTTTCGTCTTTCAATTCCTCCATTTCAGTCCTGCAGCCCGGCACTACTTTTTTCTCTTGCCTCCCTTGGGCCTGCTCCCTTGGCTTTCTCCCTCTCTTCCATATCCTTCTTCCCGACTTGTCTCTTGGAGACTTTTGGCCACTTTGGACCCAAGTCTGGGCACGTTTTGGAAACTTTTCAGAGGCCTCGCTGGTGACACGGGGGACAGCAGGCAGTGACAGGCCCGGGGCTGACAGGCTCCCCCTCCCCTAGCGGGCGCTCGGCTGCCACACCCAGCTGACGTAGAACCTTTGTCACAATGCCCGCTACCGTGGTGAGGATGCGGGCACTCTGCAGGTGACAGGGACCCAGCAGGACTTGCTGTCAGCTCAGCAATTGCTCAGTTCCCCAAAGAAGCTGAATTCTGCAAATTGCTGCTTTTGCTCTTGAAATGATGTCATCAGGTGGGTGTTTTGGTGTAATACACTGAAAACCAGAGCAGAAATGCTGAAATATTCCCATGATATGCATGGTCTCTGCACCAAACCACCATGTCTCAGCCTAAGTATGTCTGCCGCTTGTTCTTTTGTACTGCCACCTGATTGTGGAAGTACAGTATAAAAACCATCTTTATGGAGAGATCTTTCTGGTTTAGGCTTAGTCTAAGTGTCTCAAGTAGCCGGGGCTTTTGTTTGGGCCTAATCCATAACGTCTGATGGCTTTCCTCTCATCGCAAGATGAATGTGGTAGAAAATATAAATCAAAGAAACATCCTTTGGCCTAGCCTTGCCTTGCCTTGCCTTATTTCCTTCTCATCCTGTTCTCTGTCCCAGCCTCTCTCACTAAGCCCTCGTCTGGCTGCATGTCTCTTCTTTCCTCTCTCCTTTTCTCAAACTCTCCTGCTTCCTGGCTTTCGTCTTTCAATTCCTCCATTTCAGTCCTGCAGCCCGGCACTACTTTTTCCTCTTGCCTCCCTTTGGCCTGCTCCCTTGGCTTTCTCCCTCTCTTCCATATCCTTCTTCCCGACTTGTCTCTTGGAGACTTTTGGCCACTTTGGACCCAAGTCTGGGCATGTTTTGGAAACTTTTCAGAGGCCTCGCTGGTGACAGGGGGGACAGCAGGCAGTGACAGGCCCGGGGCTGACAGGCTCCCCCTCCCCTAGCGGGCGCTCGGCTGCCACACCCAGCTGACGTAGAACCTTTGTCACAATGCCCGCTACCGTGGTGAGGATGCGGGCACTCTGCAGGTGACAGGGACCCAGCAGGACTTGCTGTCAGCTCAGCAATTGCTCAGTTCCCCAAAGAAGTTGAATTTTGCAAATTGCTGCTTTGCTCTTGAAATGATGTCATCAGGTGGGTGTTTTGGTGTAATACACTGAAAACCAGAGCAGAAATGCTGAAATATTCCCATGATATGCATGGTCTCTGCACCAAACCACCATGTCTCAGCCTAAGTATGTCTGCCGCTTGTTCTTTTCTACTGCCAGCTGATTGTGGAAGTACAGTATAAAAACCATCTTTATGGAGAGATCTTTCTGGTTTAGGCTTAGTCTAAGTGTCTCAAGTAGCCGGGGCGTTTGTTTGGGCCTAATCCATATGGTCTGATGGCTTTCCTCTCATCTCAAGATGAATGTGGTAGAAAATATAAATCAAAGAAACGTCCTTTGGCCTAGCCTTGCCTTGCCTTATTTCCTTCTCATCCTGTTCTCTGTCCCAGCCTCTCTCACTAAGCCCTCGTCTGGCTGCATGTCTCTTCTTTCCTCTCTCCTTTTCTCAAACTCTCCTGCTTCCTGGCTTTCGTCTTTCAATTCCTCCATTTCAGTCCTGCAGCCCGGCACTACTTTTTTCTCTTGCCTCCCTTGGGCCTGCTCCCTTGGCTTTCTCCCTCTCTTCCATATCCTTCTTCCCGACTTGTCTCTTGGAGACTTTTGGCCACTTTGGGCCCAAGTCTGGGCACGTTTTGGAAACTTTTCAGAGGCCTCGCTGGTGACACGGGGGACAGCAGGCAGTGACAGGCCCGGGGCTGACAGGCTCCCCCTCCCCTAGCGGGCGCTCGGCTGCCACACCCAGCTGACGTAGAACCTTTGTCACAATGCCCGCTACCGTTGTGAGGATGCGGGCACTCTGCAGGTGACAGGGACCCAGCAGGACTTGCTGTCAGCTCAGCAATTGCTCAGTTCCCCAAAGAAGCTGAATTCTGCAAATTGCTGCTTTTGCTCTGGAAATGATGTCATCAGGTGGGTGTTTTGGTGTAATACACTGAAAACCAGAGCAGAAATGCTGAAATATTCCCATGATATGCATGGTCTCTGCACCAAACCACCATGTCTCAGCCTAAGTATGTCTGCCGCTTGTTCTTTTGTACTGCCAGCTGATTGTGGAAGTACAGTATAAAAACCATCTTTATGGAGAGATCTTTCTGGTTTAGGCTTAGTCTAAGTGTCTCAAGTAGCCGGGGCTTTTGTTTGGGCCTAATCCATATGGTCTGATGGCTTTCCTCTCATCTCAAGATGAATGTGGTAGAAAATATAAATCAAAGAAACATCCTTTGGCCTAGCCTTGCCTTGCCTTGCCTTATTTCCTTCTCATCCTGTTCTCTGTCCCAGCCTCTCTCACTAAGCCCTCGTCTGGCTGCATGTCTCTTCTTTCCTCTCTCCTTTTCTCAAACTCTCCTGCTTCCTGGCTTTCGTCTTTCAATTCCTCCATTTCAGTCCTGCAGCCCGGCACTACTTTTTCCTCTTGCCTCCCTTTGGCCTGCTCCCTTGGCTTTCTCCCTCTCTTCCATATCCTTCTTCCCGACTTGTCTCTTGGAGACTTTTGGCCACTTTGGACCCAAGTCTGGGCATGTTTTGGAAACTTTTCAGAGGCCTCGCTGGTGACAGGGGGGACAGCAGGCAGTGACAGGCCCGGGGCTGACAGGCTCCCCCTCCCCTAGCGGGCGCTCGGCTGCCACACCCAGCTGACGTAGAACCTTTGTCACAATGCCCGCTACCGTGGTGAGGATGCGGGCACTCTGCAGGTGACAGGGACCCAGCAGGACTTGCTGTCAGCTCAGCAATTGCTCAGTTCCCCAAAGAAGTTGAATTTTGCAAATTGCTGCTTTGCTCTTGAAATGATGTCATCAGGTGGGTGTTTTGGTGTAATACACTGAAAACCAGAGCAGAAATGCTGAAATATTCCCATGATATGCATGGTCTCTGCACCAAACCACCATGTCTCAGCCTAAGTATGTCTGCCGCTTGTTCTTTTCTACTGCCAGCTGATTGTGGAAGTACAGTATAAAAACCATCTTTATGGAGAGATCTTTCTGGTTTAGGCTTAGTCTAAGTGTCTCAAGTAGCCGGGGCGTTTGTTTGGGCCTAATCCATATGGTCTGATGGCTTTCCTCTCATCTCAAGATGAATGTGGTAGAAAATATAAATCAAAGAAACGTCCTTTGGCCTAGCCTTGCCTTGCCTTATTTCCTTCTCATCCTGTTCTCTGTCCCAGCCTCTCTCACTAAGCCCTCGTCTGGCTGCATGTCTCTTCTTTCCTCTCTCCTTTTCTCAAACTCTCCTGCTTCCTGGCTTTCGTCTTTCAATTCCTCCATTTCAGTCCTGCAGCCCGGCACTACTTTTTTCTCTTGCCTCCCTTGGGCCTGCTCCCTTGGCTTTCTCCCTCTCTTCCATATCCTTCTTCCCGACTTGTCTCTTGGAGACTTTTGGCCACTTTGGGCCCAAGTCTGGGCACGTTTTGGAAACTTTTCAGAGGCCTCGCTGGTGACACGGGGGACAGCAGGCAGTGACAGGCCCGGGGCTGACAGGCTCCCCCTCCCCTAGCGGGCGCTCGGCTGCCACACCCAGCTGACGTAGAACCTTTGTCACAATGCCCGCTACCGTTGTGAGGATGCGGGCACTCTGCAGGTGACAGGGACCCAGCAGGACTTGCTGTCAGCTCAGCAATTGCTCAGTTCCCCAAAGAAGCTGAATTCTGCAAATTGCTGCTTTTGCTCTGGAAATGATGTCATCAGGTGGGTGTTTTGGTGTAATACACTGAAAACCAGAGCAGAAATGCTGAAATATTCCCATGATATGCATGGTCTCTGCACCAAACCACCATGTCTCAGCCTAAGTATGTCTGCCGCTTGTTCTTTTGTACTGCCAGCTGATTGTGGAAGTACAGTATAAAAACCATCTTTATGGAGAGATCTTTCTGGTTTAGGCTTAGTCTAAGTGTCTCAAGTAGCCGGGGCTTTTGTTTGGGCCTAATCCATATGGTCTGATGGCTTTCCTCTCATCTCAAGATGAATGTGGTAGAAAATATAAATCAAAGAAACATCCTTTGGCCTAGCCTTGCCTTGCCTTGCCTTATTTCCTTCTCATCCTGTTCTCTGTCCCAGCCTCTCTCACTAAGCCCTCGTCTGGCTGCATGTCTCTTCTTTCCTCTCTCCTTTTCTCAAACTCTCCTGCTTCCTGGCTTTCGTCTTTCAATTCCTCCATTTCATTCCTGCAGCCCCTCACTAGTTTTTCCTCTTGCCTCCCTTGGGCCTGCTCCCTTGGCTTTCTCCCTCTCTTCCATATCCTTCTTCCCGACTTGTCTCTTGGAGACTTTTGGCCACTTTGCACCCAAGTCTGGGCATGTTTTGGAAACTTTTCAGAGGCCTCGCTGGTGACAGGGGGGACAGCAGGCAGTGACAGGCCCGGGGCTGACAGGCTCCCCCTCCCCTAGCGGGCGCTTGGCTGCCACACCCAGCTGACGTAGAACCTTTGTCACAATGCCCGCTACCGTGGTGAGGATGCGGGCACTCTGCAGGTGACAGGGACCCAGCAGGACTTGCTGTCAGCTCAGCAATTGCTCAGTTCCCCAAAGAAGCTGAATTCTGCAAATTGCTGCTTTTGCTCTTGAAATGATGTCATCAGGTGGGTGTTTTGGTGTAATACACTGAAAACCAGAGCAGAAATGCTGAAATATTCCCATGATATGCATGGTCTCTGCACCAAACCACCATGTCTCAGCCTAAGTATGTCTGCCGCTTGTTCTTTTGTACTGCCAGCTGATTGTGGAAGTACAGTATAAAAACCATCTTTATGGAGAGATCTTTCTGGTTTAGGCTTAGTCTAAGTGTCTCAAGTAGCCGGGGCTTTTGTTTGGGCCTAATCCATAACGTCTGATGGCTTTCCTCTCATCGCAAGATGAATGTGGTAGAAAATATAAATCAAAGAAACATCCTTTGGCCTAGCCTTGCCTTGCCTTGCCTTATTTCCTTCTCATCCTGTTCTCTGTCCCAGCCTCTCTCACTAAGCCCTCGTCTGGCTGCATGTCTCTTCTTTCCTCTCTCCTTTTCTCAAACTCTCCTGCTTCCTGGCTTTCGTCTTTCAATTCCTCCATTTCATTCCTGCAGCCCCTCACTAGTTTTTCCTCTTGCCTCCCTTGGGCCTGCTCCCTTGGCTTTCTCCCTCTCTTCCATATCCTTCTTCCCGACTTGTCTCTTGGAGACTTTTGGCCACTTTGCACCCAAGTCTGGGGATGTTATGGAAACTTTTCAGAGGCCTCGCTGGTGACAGGGGGGACAGCAGGCAGTGACAGGCCCGGGGCTGACAGGCTCCCCCTCCCCTAGCGGGCGCTTGGCTGCCACACCCAGCTGACGTAGAACCTTTGTCACAATGCCCGCTACCGTGGTGAGGATGCGGGCACTCTGCAGGTGACAGGGACCCAGCAGGACTTGCTGTCAGCTCAGCAATTGCTCAGTTCCCCAAAGAAGCTGAATTCTGCAAATTGCTGCTTTTGCTCTTGAAATGATGTCATCAGGTGGGTGTTTTGGTGTAATACACTGAAAACCAGAGCAGAAATGCTGAAATATTCCCATGATATGCATGGTCTCTGCACCAAACCACCATGTCTCAGCCTAAGTATGTCTGCCGCTTGTTCTTTTCTACTGCAGCTGATTGTGGAAGTACAGTATAAAAACCATCTTTATGGAGAGATCTTTCTGGTTTAGGCTTAGTCTAAGTGTCTCAAGTAGCCGGGGCGTTTGTTTGGGCCTAATCCATATGGTCTGATGGCTTTCCTCTCATCTCAAGATGAATGTGGTAGAAAATATAAATCAAAGAAACGTCCTTTGGCCTAGCCTTGCCTTGCCTTATTTCCTTCTCATCCTGTTCTCTGTCCCAGCCTCTCTCACTAAGCCCTCGTCTGGCTGCATGTCTCTTCTTTCCTCTCTCCTTTTCTCAAACTCTCCTGCTTCCTGGCTTTCGTCTTTCAATTCCTCCATTTCAGTCCTGCAGCCCGGCACTACTTTTTTCTCTTGCCTCCCTTGGGCCTGCTCCCTTGGCTTTCTCCCTCTCTTCCATATCCTTCTTCCCGACTTGTCTCTTGGAGACTTTTGGCCACTTTGGACCCAAGTCTGGGCATGTTTTGGAAACTTTTCAGAGGCCTCGCTGGTGACACGGGGGACAGCAGGCAGTGACAGGCCCGGGGCTGACAGGCTCCCCCTCCCCTAGCGGGCGCTCGGCTGCCACACCCAGCTGACGTAGAACCTTTGTCACAATGCCCGCTACCGTGGTGAGGATGCGGGCACTCTGCAGGTGACAGGGACCCAGCAGGACTTGCTGTCAGCTCAGCAATTGCTCAGTTCCCCAAAGAAGCTGAATTCTGCAAATTGCTGCTTTTGCTCTTGAAATGATGTCATCAGGTGGGTGTTTTGGTGTAATACACTGAAAACCAGAGCAGAAATGCTGAAATATTCCCATGATATGCATGGTCTCTGCACCAAACCACCATGTCTCAGCCTAAGTATGTCTGCCGCTTGTTCTTTTGTACTGCCACCTGATTGTGGAAGTACAGTATAAAAACCATCTTTATGGAGAGATCTTTCTGGTTTAGGCTTAGTCTAAGTGTCTCAAGTAGCCGGGGCTTTTGTTTGGGCCTAATCCATAACGTCTGATGGCTTTCCTCTCATCTCAAGATGAATGTGGTAGAAAATATAAATCAAAGAAACGTCCTTTGGCCTAGCCTTGCCTTGCCTTGCCTTGCCTTATTTCCTTCTCATCCTGTTCTCTGTCCCAGCCTCTCTCACTAAGCCCTCGTCTGGCTGCATGTCTCTTCTTTCCTCTCTCCTTTTCTCAAACTCTCCTGCTTCCTGGCTTTCGTCTTTCAATTCCTCCATTTCAGTCCTGCAGCCCGGCACTACTTTTTCCTCTTGCCTCCCTTTGGCCTGCTCCCTTGGCTTTCTCCCTCTCTTCCATATTCTTCTTCCCGACTTGTCTCTTGGAGACTTTTGGCCACTTTGCACCCAAGTCTGGGCATGTTTTGGAAACTTTTCAGAGGCCTCGCTGGTGACACGGGGGACAGCAGGCAGTGACAGGCCCGGGGCTGACAGGCTCCCCCTCCCCTAGCGGGCGCTCGGCTGCCACACCCAGCTGACGTAGAACCTTTGTCACAATGCCCGCTACCGTGGTGAGGATGCGGGCACTCTGCAGGTGACAGGGACCCAGCAGGACTTGCTGTCAGCTCAGCAATTGCTCAGTTCCCCAAAGAAGCTGAATTCTGCAAATTGCTGCTTTTGCTCTGGAAATGATGTCATCAGGTGGGTGTTTTGGTGTAATACACTGAAAACCAGAGCAGAAATGCTGAAATATTCCCATGATATGCATGGTCTCTGCACCAAACCACCATGTCTCAGCCTAAGTATGTCTGCCGCTTGTTCTTTTGTACTGCCAGCTGATTGTGGAAGTACAGTATAAAAACCATCTTTATGGAGATATCTTTCTGGTTTAGGCTTAGTCTAAGTGTCTCAAGTAGCCGGGGCTTTTGTTTGGGCCTAATCCATAACGTCTGATGGCTTTCCTCTCATCGCAAGATGAATGTGGTAGAAAATATAAATCAAAGAAACATCCTTTGGCCTAGCCTTGCCTTGCCTTATTTCCTTCTCATCCTGTTCTCTGTCCCAGCCTCTCTCACTAACCCCTCGTCTGGCTGCATGTCTCTTCTTTCCTCTCTCCTTTTCTCAAACTCTCCTGCTTCCTGGCTTTCCTCTTTCAATTCCTCCATTTCAGTCCTGCAGCCCGGCACTACTTTTTTCTCTTGCCTCCCTTTGGCCTGCTCCCTTGGCTTTCTCCCTCTCTTCCATATCCTTCTTCCCGACTTGTCTCTTGGAGACTTTTGGCCACTTTGGGCCCAAGTCTGGGCACGTTTTGGAAACTTTTCAGAGGCCTCGCTGGTGACACGGGGGACAGCAGGCAGTGACAGGCCCGGGGCTGACAGGCTCCCCCTCCCCTAGCGGGCGCTTGGCTGCCACACCCAGCTGACGTAGAACCTTTGTCACAATGCCCGCTACCGTGGTGAGGATGCGGGCACTCTGCAGGTGACAGGGACCCAGCAGGACTTGCTGTCAGCTCAGCAATTGCTCAGTTCCCCAAAGAAGCTGAATTCTGCAAATTGCTGCTTTTGCTCTGGAAATGATGTCATCAGGTGGGTGTTTTGGTGTAATACACTGAAAACCAGAGCAGAAATGCTGAAATATTCCCATGATATGCATGGTCTCTGCACCAAACCACCATGTCTCAGCCTAAGTATGTCTGCCGCTTGTTCTTTTCTACTGCCAGCTGATTGTGGAAGTACAGTATAAAAACCATCTTTATGGAGAGATCTTTCTGGTTTAGGCTTAGTCTAAGTGTCTCAAGTAGCCGGGGCGTTTGTTTGGGCCTAATCCATATGGTCTGATGGCTTTCCTCTCATCTCAAGATGAATGTGGTAGAAAATATAAATCAAAGAAACGTCCTTTGGCCTAGCCTTGCCTTGCCTTATTTCCTTCTCATCCTGTTCTCTGTCCCAGCCTCTCTCACTAAGCCCTCGTCTGGCTGCATGTCTCTTCTTTCCTCTCTCCTTTTCTCAAACTCTCCTGCTTCCTGGCTTTCGTCTTTCAATTCCTCCATTTCAGTCCTGCAGCCCGGCACTACTTTTTTCTCTTGCCTCCCTTGGGCCTGCTCCCTTGGCTTTCTCCCTCTCTTCCATATCCTTCTTCCCGACTTGTCTCTTGGAGACTTTTGGCCACTTTGGACCCAAGTCTGGGCATGTTTTGGAAACTTTTCAGAGGCCTCGCTGGTGACACGGGGGACAGCAGGCAGTGACAGGCCCGGGGCTGACAGGCTCCCCCTCCCCTAGCGGGCGCTCGGCTGCCACACCCAGCTGACGTAGAACCTTTGTCACAATGCCCGCTACCGTGGTGAGGATGCGGGCACTCTGCAGGTGACAGGGACCCAGCAGGACTTGCTGTCAGCTCAGCAATTGCTCAGTTCCCCAAAGAAGCTGAATTCTGCAAATTGCTGCTTTTGCTCTTGAAATGATGTCATCAGGTGGGTGTTTTGGTGTAATACACTGAAAACCAGAGCAGAAATGCTGAAATATTCCCATGATATGCATGGTCTCTGCACCAAACCACCATGTCTCAGCCTAAGTATGTCTGCCGCTTGTTCTTTTGTACTGCCACCTGATTGTGGAAGTACAGTATAAAAACCATCTTTATGGAGAGATCTTTCTGGTTTAGGCTTAGTCTAAGTGTCTCAAGTAGCCGGGGCTTTTGTTTGGGCCTAATCCATATGGTCTGATGGCTTTCCTCTCATCTCAAGATGAATGTGGTAGAAAATATAAATCAAAGAAACGTCCTTTGGCCTAGCCTTGCCTTGCCTTGCCTTGCCTTATTTCCTTCTCATCCTGTTCTCTGTCCCAGCCTCTCTCACTAAGCCCTCGTCTGGCTGCATGTCTCTTCTTTCCTCTCTCCTTTTCTCAAACTCTCCTGCTTCCTGGCTTTCGTCTTTCAATTCCTCCATTTCAGTCCTGCAGCCCGGCACTACTTTTTCCTCTTGCCTCCCTTTGGCCTGCTCCCTTGGCTTTCTCCCTCTCTTCCATATTCTTCTTCCCGACTTGTCTCTTGGAGACTTTTGGCCACTTTGCACCCAAGTCTGGGCATGTTTTGGAAACTTTTCAGAGGCCTCGCTGGTGACACGGGGGACAGCAGGCAGTGACAGGCCCGGGGCTGACAGGCTCCCCCTCCCCTAGCGGGCGCTCGGCTGCCACACCCAGCTGACGTAGAACCTTTGTCACAATGCCCGCTACCGTGGTGAGGATGCGGGCACTCTGCAGGTGACAGGGACCCAGCAGGACTTGCTGTCAGCTCAGCAATTGCTCAGTTCCCCAAAGAAGCTGAATTCTGCAAATTGCTGCTTTTGCTCTGGAAATGATGTCATCAGGTGGGTGTTTTGGTGTAATACACTGAAAACCAGAGCAGAAATGCTGAAATATTCCCATGATATGCATGGTCTCTGCACCAAACCACCATGTCTCAGCCTAAGTATGTCTGCCGCTTGTTCTTTTGTACTGCCAGCTGATTGTGGAAGTACAGTATAAAAACCATCTTTATGGAGAGATCTTTCTGGTTTAGGCTTAGTCTAAGTGTCTCAAGTAGCCGGGGCTTTTGTTTGGGCCTAATCCATAACGTCTGATGGCTTTCCTCTCATCGCAAGATGAATGTGGTAGAAAATATAAATCAAAGAAACATCCTTTGGCCTAGCCTTGCCTTGCCTTATTTCCTTCTCATCCTGTTCTCTGTCCCAGCCTCTCTCACTAACCCCTCGTCTGGCTGCATGTCTCTTCTTTCCTCTCTCCTTTTCTCAAACTCTCCTGCTTCCTGGCTTTCCTCTTTCAATTCCTCCATTTCAGTCCTGCAGCCCGGCACTACTTTTTTCTCTTGCCTCCCTTTGGCCTGCTCCCTTGGCTTTCTCCCTCTCTTCCATATCCTTCTTCCCGACTTGTCTCTTGGAGACTTTTGGCCACTTTGGGCCCAAGTCTGGGCACGTTTTGGAAACTTTTCAGAGGCCTCGCTGGTGACACGGGGGACAGCAGGCAGTGACAGGCCCGGGGCTGACAGGCTCCCCCTCCCCTAGCGGGCGCTTGGCTGCCACACCCAGCTGACGTAGAACCTTTGTCACAATGCCCGCTACCGTGGTGAGGATGCGGGCACTCTGCAGGTGACAGGGACCCAGCAGGACTTGCTGTCAGCTCAGCAATTGCTCAGTTCCCCAAAGAAGCTGAATTCTGCAAATTGCTGCTTTTGCTCTGGAAATGATGTCATCAGGTGGGTGTTTTGGTGTAATACACTGAAAACCAGAGCAGAAATGCTGAAATATTCCCATGATATGCATGGTCTCTGCACCAAACCACCATGTCTCAGCCTAAGTATGTCTGCCGCTTGTTCTTTTGTACTGACAGAAGATTGTGGAAGTACAGTATAAAAACCATCTTTATGGAGAGATCTTTCTGGTTTAGGCTTAGTCTAAGTGTCTCAAGTAGCCGGGGCGTTTGTTTGGGCCTAATCCATATGGTCTGATGGCTTTCCTCTCATCTCAAGATGAATGTGGTAGAAAATATAAATCAAAGAAACGTCCTTTGGCCTAGCCTTGCCTTGCCTTATTTCCTTCTCATCCTGTTCTCTGTCCCAGCCTCTCTCACTAAGCCCTCGTCTGGCTGCATGTCTCTTCTTTCCTCTCTCCTTTTCTCAAACTCTCCTGCTTCCTGGCTTTCGTCTTTCAATTCCTCCATTTCAGTCCTGCAGCCCGGCACTACTTTTTTCTCTTGCCTCCCTTTGGCATGCTCCCTTGGCTTTCTCCCTCTCTTCCATATCCTTCTTCCCGACTTGTCTCTTGGAGACTTTTGGCCACTTTGGACCCAAGTCTGGGCATGTTTTGGAAACTTTTCAGAGGCCTCGCTGGTGACAGGGGGGACAGCAGGCAGTGACAGGCCCGGGGCTGACAGGCTCCCCCTCCCCTAGCGGGCGCTCGGCTGCCACACCCAGCTGACGTAGAACCTTTGTCACAATGCCCGCTACCGTGGTGAGGATGCGGGCACTCTGCAGGTGACAGGGACCCAGCAGGACTTGCTGTCAGCTCAGCAATTGCTCAGTTCCCCAAAGAAGCTGAATTCTGCAAATTGCTGCTTTTGCTCTTGAAATGATGTCATCAGGTGGGTGTTTTGGTGTAATACACTGAAAACCAGAGCAGAAATGCTGAAATATTCCCATGATATGCATGGTCTCTGCACCAAACCACCATGTCTCAGCCTAAGTATGTCTGCCGCTTGCTCTTTTGTACTGCCAGCTGATTGTGGAAGTACAGTATAAAAACCATCTTTATGGAGAGATCTTTCTGGTTTAGGCTTAGTCTAAGTGTCTCAAGTAGCCGGGGCTTTTGTTTGGGCCTAATCCATATGGTCTGATGGCTTTCCTCTCATCTCAAGATGAATGTGGTAGAAAATATAAATCAAAGAAACGTCCTTTGGCCTAGCCTTGCCTTGCCTTGCCTTGCCTTATTTCCTTCTCATCCTGTTCTCTGTCCCAGCCTCTCTCACTAAGCCCTCGTCTGGCTGCATGTCTCTTCTTTCCTCTCTCCTTTTCTCAAACTCTCCTGCTTCCTGGCTTTCGTCTTTCAATTCCTCCATTTCAGTCCTGCAGCCCGGCACTACTTTTTCCTCTTGCCTCCCTTTGGCCTGCTCCCTTGGCTTTCTCCCTCTCTTCCATATTCTTCTTCCCGACTTGTCTCTTGGAGACTTTTGGCAACTTTGGACCCAAGTCTGGGCATGTTTTGGAAACTTTTCAGAGGCCTCGCTGGTGACACGGGGGACAGCAGGCAGTGACAGGCCCGGGGCTGACAGGCTCCCCCTCCCCTAGCGGGCGCTCGGCTGCCACACCCAGCTGACGTAGAACCTTTGTCACAATGCCCGCTACCGTGGTGAGGATGCGGGCACTCTGCAGGTGACAGGGACCCAGCAGGACTTGCTGTCAGCTCAGCAATTGCTCAGTTCCCCAAAGAAGCTGAATTCTGCAAATTGCTGCTTTTGCTCTTGAAATGATGTCATCAGGTGGGTGTTTTGGTGTAATACATTGAAAACCAGAGAAGAAATGCTGAAATATTCCCATGATATGCATGGTCTCTGCACCAAACCACCATGTCTCAGCCTAAGTATGTCTGCCGCTTGTTCTTTTGTACTGACAGAAGATTGTGGAAGTACAGTATAAAAACCATCTTTATAGAGAGATCTTTCTGGTTTAGGCTTAGTCTAAGTGTCTCAAGAAGCCGGGGCTTTTGTTTGGGCCTAATCCATATGGTCTGATGGCTTTCCTCTCATCTCAAGATGAATGTGGTAGAAAATATAAATCAAAGAAACGTCCTTTGGCCTAGCCTTGCCTTGCCTTATTTCCTTCTCATCCTGTTCTCTGTCCCAGCCTCTCTCACTAAGCCCTCGTCTGGCTGCATGTCTCTTCTTTCCTCTCTCCTTTTCTCAAACTCTCCTGCTTCCTGGCTTTCCTCTTTCAATTCCTCCATTTCAGTCCTGCAGCCCGGCACTACTTTTTCCTCTTGCCTCCCTTTGGCCTGCTCCCTTGGCTTTCTCCCTCTCTTCCATATTCTTCTTCCCGACTTGTCTCTTGGAGACTTTTGGCCACTTTGGACCCAAGTCTGGGCATGTTTTGGAAACTTTTCAGAGGCCTCGCTGGTGACAGGGGGGACAGCAGGCAGTGACAGGCCCGGGGCTGACAGGCTCCCCCTCCCCTAGCGGGCGCTCGGCTGCCACACCCAGCTGATGTAGAACCTTTGTCACAATGCCCGCTACCGTGGTGAGGATGCGGGCACTCTGCAGGTGACAGGGACCCAGCAGGACTTGCTGTCAGCTCAGCAATTGCTCAGTTCCCCAAAGAAGCTGAATTCTGCAAATTGCTGCTTTTGCTCTTGAAATGATGTCATCAGGTGGGTGTTTTGGTGTAATACACTGAAAACCAGAGCAGAAATGCTGAAATATTCCCATGATATGCATGGTCTCTGCACCAAACCACCGTGTCTCAGCCTAAGTATGTCTGCCGCTTGTTCTTTTGTACTGCCAGCTGATTGTGGAAGTACAGTATAAAAACCATCTTTATGGAGAGGTCTTTCTGGTTTAGGCTTAGTCTAAGTGTCTCAAGTAGCCGGGGCTTTTGTTTGGGCCTAATCCATATGGTCTGATGGCTTTCCTCTCATCTCAAGATGAATGTGGTAGAAAATATAAATCAAAGAAACGTCCTTTGGCCTAGCCTTGCCTTGCCTTGCCTTGCTTTATTTCCTTCTCATCCTGTTCTCTGTCCCAGCCTCTCTCACTAACCCCTCGTCTGGCTGCATGTCTCTTCTTTCCTCTCTCCTTTTCTCAAACTCTCCTGCTTCCTGGCTTTCCTCTTTCAATTCCTCCATTTCAGTCCTGCAGCCCGGCACTACTTTTTTCTCTTGCCTCCCTTTGGCCTGCTCCCTTGGCTTTCTCCCTCTCTTCCATATCCTTCTTCCCGACTTGTCTCTTGGAGACTTTTGGCCACTTTGGACCCAAGTCTGGGCACGTTTTGGAAACTTTTCAGAGGCCTCGCTGGTGACACAGGGGACAGCAGGCAGTGACAGGCCCGGGGCTGACAGGCTCCCCCTCCCCTAGCGGGCGCTCGGCTGCCACACCCAGCTGACGTAGAACCTTTGTCACAATGCCCGCTACCGTGGTGAGGATGCGGGCACTCTGCAGGTGACAGGGACCCAGCAGGACTTGCTGTCAGCTCAGCAATTGCTCAGTTCCCCAAAGAAGCTGAATTCTGCAAATTGCTGCTTTTGCTCTTGAAATGATGTCATCAGGTGGGTGTTTTGGTGTAATACACTGAAAACCAGAGCAGAAATGCTGAAATATTCCCATGATATGCATGGTCTCTGCACCAAACCACCGTGTCTCAGCCTAAGTATGTCTGCCGCTTGTTCTTTTGTACTGCCAGCTGATTGTGGAAGTACAGTATAAAAACCATCTTTATGGAGAGATCTTTCTGGTTTAGGCTTAGTCTAAGTGTCTCAAGTAGCCGGGGCTTTTGTTTGGGCCTAATCCATATGGTCTGATGGCTTTCCTCTCATCTCAAGATGAATGTGGTAGAAAATATAAATCAAAGAAACGTCCTTTGGCCTAGCCTTGCCTTGCCTTATTTCCTTCTCATCCTGTTCTCTGTCCCAGCCTCTCTCACTAAGCCCTCGTCTGGCTGCATGTCTCTTCTTTCCTCTCTCCTTTTCTCAAACTCTCCTGCTTCCTGGCTTTCGTCTTTCAATTCCTCCATTTCAGTCCTGCAGCCCGGCACTACTTTTTTCTCTTGCCTCCCTTGGGCCTGCTCCCTTGGCTTTCTCCCTCTCTTCCATATCCTTCTTCCCGACTTGTCTCTTGGAGACTTTTGGCCACTTTGGACCCAAGTCTGGGCATGTTTTGGAAACTTTTCAGAGGCCTCGCTGGTGACAGGGGGGACAGCAGGCAGTGACAGGCCCGGGGCTGACAGGCTCCCCCTCCCCTAGCGGGCGCTTGGCTGCCACACCCAGCTGACGTAGAACCTTTGTCACAATGCCCGCTACCGTGGTGAGGATGCGGGCACTCTGCAGGTGACAGGGACACAGCAGGACTTGCTGTCAGCTCAGCAATTGCTCAGTTCCCCAAAGAAGCTGAATTCTGCAAATTGCTGCTTTTGCTCTTGAAATGATGTCATCAGGTGGGTGTTTTGGTGTAATACATTGAAAACCAGAGAAGAAATGCTGAAATATTCCCATGATATGCATGGTCTCTGCACCAAACCACCATGTCTCAGCCTAAGTATGTCTGCCGCTTGTTCTTTTGTACTGACAGAAGATTGTGGAAGTACAGTATAAAAACCATCTTTATAGAGAGATCTTTCTGGTTTAGGCTTAGTCTAAGTGTCTCAAGAAGCCGGGGCTTTTGTTTGGGCCTAATCCATATGGTCTGATGGCTTTCCTCTCATCTCAAGATGAATGTGGTAGAAAATATAAATCAAAGAAACGTCCTTTGGCCTAGCCTTGCCTTGCCTTATTTCCTTCTCATCCTGTTCTCTGTCCCAGCCTCTCTCACTAAGCCCTCGTCTGGCTGCATGTCTCTTCTTTCCTCTCTCCTTTTCTCAAACTCTCCTGCTTCCTGGCTTTCCTCTTTCAATTCCTCCATTTCAGTCCTGCAGCCCGGCACTACTTTTTCCTCTTGCCTCCCTTTGGCCTGCTCCCTTGGCTTTCTCCCTCTCTTCCATATTCTTCTTCCCGACTTGTCTCTTGGAGACTTTTGGCCACTTTGGACCCAAGTCTGGGCATGTTTTGGAAACTTTTCAGAGGCCTCGCTGGTGACAGGGGGGACAGCAGGCAGTGACAGGCCCGGGGCTGACAGGCTCCCCCTCCCCTAGCGGGCGCTCGGCTGCCACACCCAGCTGATGTAGAACCTTTGTCACAATGCCCGCTACCGTGGTGAGGATGCGGGCACTCTGCAGGTGACAGGGACCCAGCAGGACTTGCTGTCAGCTCAGCAATTGCTCAGTTCCCCAAAGAAGCTGAATTCTGCAAATTGCTGCTTTTGCTCTTGAAATGATGTCATCAGGTGGGTGTTTTGGTGTAATACACTGAAAACCAGAGCAGAAATGCTGAAATATTCCCATGATATGCATGGTCTCTGCACCAAACCACCGTGTCTCAGCCTAAGTATGTCTGCCGCTTGTTCTTTTGTACTGCCAGCTGATTGTGGAAGTACAGTATAAAAACCATCTTTATGGAGAGGTCTTTCTGGTTTAGGCTTAGTCTAAGTGTCTCAAGTAGCCGGGGCTTTTGTTTGGGCCTAATCCATATGGTCTGATGGCTTTCCTCTCATCTCAAGATGAATGTGGTAGAAAATATAAATCAAAGAAACGTCCTTTGGCCTAGCCTTGCCTTGCCTTGCCTTGCTTTATTTCCTTCTCATCCTGTTCTCTGTCCCAGCCTCTCTCACTAACCCCTCGTCTGGCTGCATGTCTCTTCTTTCCTCTCTCCTTTTCTCAAACTCTCCTGCTTCCTGGCTTTCCTCTTTCAATTCCTCCATTTCAGTCCTGCAGCCCGGCACTACTTTTTTCTCTTGCCTCCCTTTGGCCTGCTCCCTTGGCTTTCTCCCTCTCTTCCATATCCTTCTTCCCGACTTGTCTCTTGGAGACTTTTGGCCACTTTGGACCCAAGTCTGGGCACGTTTTGGAAACTTTTCAGAGGCCTCGCTGGTGACACAGGGGACAGCAGGCAGTGACAGGCCCGGGGCTGACAGGCTCCCCCTCCCCTAGCGGGCGCTCGGCTGCCACACCCAGCTGACGTAGAACCTTTGTCACAATGCCCGCTACCGTGGTGAGGATGCGGGCACTCTGCAGGTGACAGGGACCCAGCAGGACTTGCTGTCAGCTCAGCAATTGCTCAGTTCCCCAAAGAAGCTGAATTCTGCAAATTGCTGCTTTTGCTCTTGAAATGATGTCATCAGGTGGGTGTTTTGGTGTAATACACTGAAAACCAGAGCAGAAATGCTGAAATATTCCCATGATATGCATGGTCTCTGCACCAAACCACCATGTCTCAGCCTAAGTATGTCTGCCGCTTGTTCTTTTGTACTGCCAGCTGATTGTGGAAGTACAGTATAAAAACCATCTTTATGGAGAGATCTTTCTGGTTTAGGCTTAGTCTAAGTGTCTCAAGTAGCCGGGGCTTTTGTTTGGGCCTAATCCATATGGTCTGATGGCTTTCCTCTCATCTCAAGATGAATGTGGTAGAAAATATAAATCAAAGAAACGTCCTTTGGCCTAGCCTTGCCTTGCCTTATTTCCTTCCCATCCAGTTCTCTGTCCCAGCCTCTCTCACTAAGCCCTCGTCTGGCTGCATGTCTCTTCTTTCCTCTCTCCTTTTCTCAAACTCTCCTGCTTCCTGGCTTTCGTCTTTCAATTCCTCCATTTCAGTCCTGCAGCCCGGCACTACTTTTTCCTCTTGCCTCCCTTTGGCCTGCTCCCTTGGCTTTCTCCCTCTCTTCCATATTCTTCTTCCCGACTTGTCTCTTGGAGACTTTTGGCAACTTTGGACCCAAGTCTGGGCATGTTTTGGAAACTTTTCAGAGGCCTCGCTGGTGACACGGGGGACAGCAGGCAGTGACAGGCCCGGGGCTGACAGGCTCCCCCTCCCCTAGCGGGCGCTCGGCTGCCACACCCAGCTGATGTAGAACCTTTGTCACAATGCCCGCTACCGTGGTGAGGATGCGGGCACTCTGCAGGTGACAGGGACCCAGCAGGACTTGCTGTCAGCTCAGCAATTGCTCAGTTCCCCAAAGAAGCTGAATTCTGCAAATTGCTGCTTTTGCTCTTGAAATGATGTCATCAGGTGGGTGTTTTGGTGTAATACACTGAAAACCAGAGCAGAAATGCTGAAATATTCCCATGATATGCATGGTCTCTGAACCAAACCACCGTGTCTCAGCCTAAGTATGTCTGCCGCTTGTTCTTTTGTACTGCCAGCTGATTGTGGAAGTACAGTATAAAAACCATCTTTATGGAGAGATCTTTCTGGTTTAGGCTTAGTCTAAGTGTCTCAAGTAGCCGGGGCTTTTGTTTGGGCCTAATCCATATGGTCTGATGGCTTTCCTCTCATCTCAAGATGAATGTGGTAGAAAATATAAATCAAAGAAACGTCCTTTGGCCTAGCCTTGCCTTGCCTTATTTCCTTCTCATCCTGTTCTCTGTCCCAGCCTCTCTCACTAAGCCCTCGTCTGGCTGCATGTCTCTTCTTTCCTCTCTCCTTTTCTCAAACTCTCCTGCTTCCTGGCTTTCGCCTTTCAATTCCTCCATTTCAGTCCTGCAGCCCGGCACTACTTTTTTCTCTTGCCTCCCTTGGGCCTGCTCCCTTGGCTTTCTCCCTCTCTTCCATATCCTTCTTCCCGACTTGTCTCTTGGAGACTTTTGGCCAATTTGGACCCAAGTCTGGGCATGTTTTGGAAACTTTTCAGAGGCCTCGCTGGTGACAGGGGGGACAGCAGGCAGTGACAGGCCCGGGCCTGACAGGCTCCCCCTCCCCTAGCGGGCGCTTGGCTGCCACACCCAGCTGACGTAGAACCTTTGTCACAATGCCCGCTACCGTGGTGAGGATGCGGGCACTCTGCAGGTGACAGGGACACAGCAGGACTTGCTGTCAGCTCAGCAATTGCTCAGTTCCCCAAAGAAGCTGAATTCTGCAAATTGCTGCTTTTGCTCTTGAAATGATGTCATCAGGTGGGTGTTTTGGTGTAATACATTGAAAACCAGAGCAGAAATGCTGAAATATTCCCATGATATGCATGGTCTCTGCACCAAACCACCATGTCTCAGCCTAAGTATGTCTGCCGCTTGTTCTTTTGTACTGACAGAAGATTGTGGAAGTACAGTATAAAAACCATCTTTATAGAGAGATCTTTCTGGTTTAGGCTTAGTCTAAGTGTCTCAAGAAGCCGGGGCTTTTGTTTGGGCCTAATCCATATGGTCTGATGGCTTTCCTCTCATCTCAAGATGAATGTGGTAGAAAATATAAATCAAAGAAACGTCCTTTGGCCTAGCCTTGCCTTTCCTTATTTCCTTCTCATCCTGTTCTCTGTCCCAGCCTCTCTCACTAAGCCCTCGTCTGGCTGCATGTCTCTTCTTTCCTCTCTCCTTTTCTCAAACTCTCCTGCTTCCTGGCTTTCGTCTTTCAATTCCTCCATTTCAGTCCTGCAGCCCGGCACTACTTTTTCCTCTTGCCTCCCTTTGGCCTGCTCCCTTGGCTTTCTCCCTCTCTTCCATATTCTTCTTCCCGACTTGTCTCTTGGAGACTTTTGGCCACTTTGGACCCAAGTCTGGGCATGTTTTGGAAACTTTTCAGAGGCCTCGCTGGTGACAGGGGGGACAGCAGGCAGTGACAGGCCCGGGGCTGACAGGCTCCCCCTCCCCTAGCGGGCGCTCGGCTGCCACACCCAGCTGATGTAGAACCTTTGTCACAATGCCCGCTACCGTGGTGAGGATGCGGGCACTCTGCAGGTGACAGGGACCCAGCAGGACTTGCTGTCAGCTCAGCAATTGCTCAGTTCCCCAAAGAAGCTGAATTCTGCAAATTGCTGCTTTTGCTCTTGAAATGATGTCATCAGGTGGGTGTTTTGGTGTAATACACTGAAAACCAGAGCAGAAATGCTGAAATATTCCCATGATATGCATGGTCTCTGCACCAAACCACCGTGTCTCAGCCTAAGTATGTCTGCCGCTTGTTCTTTTGTACTGCCAGCTGATTGTGGAAGTACAGTATAAAAACCATCTTTATGGAGAGGTCTTTCTGGTTTAGGCTTAGTCTAAGTGTCTCAAGTAGCCGGGGCTTTTGTTTGGGCCTAATCCATATGGTCTGATGGCTTTCCTCTCATCTCAAGATGAATGTGGTAGAAAATATAAATCAAAGAAACGTCCTTTGGCCTAGCCTTGCCTTGCCTTGCCTTGCTTTATTTCCTTCTCATCCTGTTCTCTGTCCCAGCCTCTCTCACTAACCCCTCGTCTGGCTGCATGTCTCTTCTTTCCTCTCTCCTTTTCTCAAACTCTCCTGCTTCCTGGCTTTCCTCTTTCAATTCCTCCATTTCAGTCCTGCAGCCCGGCACTACTTTTTTCTCTTGCCTCCCTTTGGCCTGCTCCCTTGGCTTTCTCCCTCTCTTCCATATCCTTCTTCCCGACTTGTCTCTTGGAGACTTTTGGCCACTTTGGACCCAAGTCTGGGCACGTTTTGGAAACTTTTCAGAGGCCTCGCTGGTGACACAGGGGACAGCAGGCAGTGACAGGCCCGGGGCTGACAGGCTCCCCCTCCCCTAGCGGGCGCTCGGCTGCCACACCCAGCTGACGTAGAACCTTTGTCACAATGCCCGCTACCGTGGTGAGGATGCGGGCACTCTGCAGGTGACAGGGACCCAGCAGGACTTGCTGTCAGCTCAGCAATTGCTCAGTTCCCCAAAGAAGCTGAATTCTGCAAATTGCTGCTTTTGCTCTTGAAATGATGTCATCAGGTGGGTGTTTTGGTGTAATACACTGAAAACCAGAGCAGAAATGCTGAAATATTCCCATGATATGCATGGTCTCTGCACCAAACCACCATGTCTCAGCCTAAGTATGTCTGCCGCTTGTTCTTTTGTACTGCCAGCTGATTGTGGAAGTACAGTATAAAAACCATCTTTATGGAGAGATCTTTCTGGTTTAGGCTTAGTCTAAGTGTCTCAAGTAGCCGGGGCTTTTGTTTGGGCCTAATCCATATGGTCTGATGGCTTTCCTCTCATCTCAAGATGAATGTGGTAGAAAATATAAATCAAAGAAACGTCCTTTGGCCTAGCCTTGCCTTGCCTTATTTCCTTCCCATCCAGTTCTCTGTCCCAGCCTCTCTCACTAAGCCCTCGTCTGGCTGCATGTCTCTTCTTTCCTCTCTCCTTTTCTCAAACTCTCCTGCTTCCTGGCTTTCGTCTTTCAATTCCTCCATTTCAGTCCTGCAGCCCGGCACTACTTTTTCCTCTTGCCTCCCTTTGGCCTGCTCCCTTGGCTTTCTCCCTCTCTTCCATATTCTTCTTCCCGACTTGTCTCTTGGAGACTTTTGGCAACTTTGGACCCAAGTCTGGGCATGTTTTGGAAACTTTTCAGAGGCCTCGCTGGTGACACGGGGGACAGCAGGCAGTGACAGGCCCGGGGCTGACAGGCTCCCCCTCCCCTAGCGGGCGCTCGGCTGCCACACCCAGCTGACGTAGAACCTTTGTCACAATGCCCGCTACCGTGGTGAGGATGCGGGCACTCTGCAGGTGACAGGGACCCAGCAGGACTTGCTGTCAGCTCAGCAATTGCTCAGTTCCCCAAAGAAGCTGAATTCTGCAAATTGCTGCTTTTGCTCTTGAAATGATGTCATCAGGTGGGTGTTTTGGTGTAATACACTGAAAACCAGAGCAGAAATGCTGAAATATTCCCATGATATGCATGGTCTCTGCACCAAACCACCATGTCTCAGCCTAAGTATGTCTGCCGCTTGTTCTTTTGTACTGCCAGCTGATTGTGGAAGTACAGTATAAAAACCATCTTTATGGAGAGATCTTTCTGGTTTAGGCTTAGTCTAAGTGTCTCAAGTAGCCGGGGCTTTTGTTTGGGCCTAATCCATATGGTCTGATGGCTTTCCTCTCATCTCAAGATGAATGTGGTAGAAAATATAAATCAAAGAAACGTCCTTTGGCCTAGCCTTGCCTTTCCTTATTTCCTTCTCATCCTGTTCTCTGTCCCAGCCTCTCTCACTAAGCCCTCGTCTGGCTGCATGTCTCTTCTTTCCTCTCTCCTTTTCTCAAACTCTCCTGCTTCCTGGCTTTCGTCTTTCAATTCCTCCATTTCAGTCCTGCAGCCCGGCACTACTTTTTCCTCTTCCCTCCCTTGGGCCTGCTCCCTTGGCTTTCTCCCTCTCTTCCATATTCTTCTTCCCGACTTGTCTCTTGGAGACTTTTGGCCAATTTGGACCCAAGTCTGGGCATGTTTTGGAAACTTTTCAGAGGCCTCGCTGGTGACAGGGGGGACAGCAGGCAGTGACAGGCCCGGGGCTGACAGGCTCCCCCTCCCCTAGCGGGCGCTCGGCTGCCACACCCAGCTGATGTAGAACCTTTGTCACAATGCCCGCTACCGTGGTGAGGATGCGGGCACTCTGCAGGTGACAGGGACCCAGCAGGACTTGCTGTCAGCTCAGCAATTGCTCAGTTCCCCAAAGAAGCTGAATTCTGCAAATTGCTGCTTTTGCTCTTGAAATGATGTCATCAGGTGGGTGTTTTGGTGTAATACACTGAAAACCAGAGCAGAAATGCTGAAATATTCCCATGATATGCATGGTCTCTGCACCAAACCACCGTGTCTCAGCCTAAGTATGTCTGCCGCTTGTTCTTTTGTACTGCCAGCTGATTGTGGAAGTACAGTATAAAAACCATCTTTATCGAGAGATCTTTCTGGTTTAGGCTTAGTCTAAGTGTCTCAAGTAGCCGGGGCTTTTGTTTGGGCCTAATCCATATGGTCTGATGGCTTTCCTCTCATCTCAAGATGAATGTGGTAGAAAATATAAATCAAAGAAACGTCCTTTGGCCTAGCCTTGCCTTGCCTTATTTCCTTCTCATCCTGTTCTCTGTCCCAGCCTCTCTCACTAAGCCCTCGTCTGGCTGCATGTCTCTTCTTTCCTCTCTCCTTTTCTCAAACTCTCTTGCTTCCTGGCTTTCGTCTTTCAATTCCTCCATTTCAGTCCTGCAGCCCGGCACTACTTTTTTCTCTTGCCTCCCTTGGGCCTGCTCCCTTGGCTTTCTCCCTCTCTTCCATATCCTTCTTCCCGACTTGTCTCTTGGAGACTTTTGGCCACTTTGGACCCAAGTCTGGGGATGTTTTGGAAACTTTTCAGAGGCCTCGCTGGTGACAGGGGGGACAGCAGGCAGTGACAGGCCCGGGCCTGACAGGCTCCCCCTCCCCTAGCGGGCGCTTGGCTGCCACACCCAGCTGACGTAGAACCTTTGTCACAATGCCCGCTACCGTGGTGAGGATGCGGGCACTCTGCAGGTGACAGGGACACAGCAGGACTTGCTGTCAGCTCAGCAATTGCTCAGTTCCCCAAAGAAGCTGAATTCTGCAAATTGCTGCTTTTGCTCTTGAAATGATGTCATCAGGTGGGTGTTTTGGTGTAATACATTGAAAACCAGAGCAGAAATGCTGAAATATTCCCATGATATGCATGGTCTCTGCACCAAACCACCATGTCTCAGCCTAAGTATGTCTGCCGCTTGTTCTTTTGTACTGACAGAAGATTGTGGAAGTACAGTATAAAAACCATCTTTATAGAGAGATCTTTCTGGTTTAGGCTTAGTCTAAGTGTCTCAAGAAGCCGGGGCTTTTGTTTGGGCCTAATCCATATGGTCTGATGGCTTTCCTCTCATCTCAAGATGAATGTGGTAGAAAATATAAATCAAAGAAACGTCCTTTGGCCTAGCCTTGCCTTTCCTTATTTCCTTCTCATCCTGTTCTCTGTCCCAGCCTCTCTCACTAAGCCCTCGTCTGGCTGCATGTCTCTTCTTTCCTCTCTCCTTTTCTCAAACTCTCCTGCTTCCTGGCTTTCGTCTTTCAATTCCTCCATTTCAGTCCTGCAGCCCGGCACTACTTTTTCCTCTTGCCTCCCTTTGGCCTGCTCCCTTGGCTTTCTCCCTCTCTTCCATATTCTTCTTCCCGACTTGTCTCTTGGAGACTTTTGGCCACTTTGGACCCAAGTCTGGGCATGTTTTGGAAACTTTTCAGAGGCCTCGCTGGTGACAGGGGGGACAGCAGGCAGTGACAGGCCCGGGGCTGACAGGCTCCCCCTCCCCTAGCGGGCGCTCGGCTGCCACACCCAGCTGATGTAGAACCTTTGTCACAATGCCCGCTACCGTGGTGAGGATGCGGGCACTCTGCAGGTGACAGGGACCCAGCAGGACTTGCTGTCAGCTCAGCAATTGCTCAGTTCCCCAAAGAAGCTGAATTCTGCAAATTGCTGCTTTTGCTCTTGAAATGATGTCATCAGGTGGGTGTTTTGGTGTAATACACTGAAAACCAGAGCAGAAATGCTGAAATATTCCCATGATATGCATGGTCTCTGCACCAAACCACCGTGTCTCAGCCTAAGTATGTCTGCCGCTTGTTCTTTTGTACTGCCAGCTGATTGTGGAAGTACAGTATAAAAACCATCTTTATGGAGAGGTCTTTCTGGTTTAGGCTTAGTCTAAGTGTCTCAAGTAGCCGGGGCTTTTGTTTGGGCCTAATCCATATGGTCTGATGGCTTTCCTCTCATCTCAAGATGAATGTGGTAGAAAATATAAATCAAAGAAACGTCCTTTGGCCTAGCCTTGCCTTGCCTTGCCTTGCTTTATTTCCTTCTCATCCTGTTCTCTGTCCCAGCCTCTCTCACTAACCCCTCGTCTGGCTGCATGTCTCTTCTTTCCTCTCTCCTTTTCTCAAACTCTCCTGCTTCCTGGCTTTCCTCTTTCAATTCCTCCATTTCAGTCCTGCAGCCCGGCACTACTTTTTTCTCTTGCCTCCCTTTGGCCTGCTCCCTTGGCTTTCTCCCTCTCTTCCATATCCTTCTTCCCGACTTGTCTCTTGGAGACTTTTGGCCACTTTGGACCCAAGTCTGGGCACGTTTTGGAAACTTTTCAGAGGCCTCGCTGGTGACACAGGGGACAGCAGGCAGTGACAGGCCCGGGGCTGACAGGCTCCCCCTCCCCTAGCGGGCGCTCGGCTGCCACACCCAGCTGACGTAGAACCTTTGTCACAATGCCCGCTACCGTGGTGAGGATGCGGGCACTCTGCAGGTGACAGGGACCCAGCAGGACTTGCTGTCAGCTCAGCAATTGCTCAGTTCCCCAAAGAAGCTGAATTCTGCAAATTGCTGCTTTTGCTCTTGAAATGATGTCATCAGGTGGGTGTTTTGGTGTAATACACTGAAAACCAGAGCAGAAATGCTGAAATATTCCCATGATATGCATGGTCTCTGCACCACACCACCATGTCTCAGCCTAAGTATGTCTGCCGCTTGTTCTTTTGTACTGCCAGCTGATTGTGGAAGTACAGTATAAAAACCATCTTTATGGAGAGATCTTTCTGGTTTAGGCTTAGTCTAAGTGTCTCAAGTAGCCGGGGCTTTTGTTTGGGCCTAATCCATGACGTCTGATGGCTTTCCTCTCATCTCAAGATGAATGTGGTAGAAAATATAAATCAAAGAAACGTCCTTTGGCCTAGCCTTGCCTTGCCTTATTTCCTTCTCATCCTGTTCTCTGTCCCAGCCTCTCTCACTAAGCCCTCGTCTGGCTGCATGTCTCTTCTTTCCTCTCTCCTTTTCTCAAACTCTCCTGCTTCCTGGCTTTCGTCTTTCAATTCCTCCATTTCAGTCCTGCAGCCCGGCACTACTTTTTCCTCTTGCCTCCCTTTGGCCTGCTCCCTTGGCTTTCTCCCTCTCTTCCATATCCTTCTTCCCGACTTGTCTCTTGGAGACTTTTGGCCACTTTGGACCCAAGTCTGGGCATGTTTTGGAAACTTTTCAGAGGCCTCGCTGGTGACACGGGGGACAGCAGGCAGTGACAGGCCCGGGGCTGACAGGCTCCCCCTCCCCTAGCGGGCGCTCGGCTGCCACACCCAGCTGACGTAGAACCTTTGTCACAATGCCCGCTACCGTGGTGAGGATGCGGGCACTCTGCAGGTGACAGGGACCCAGCAGGACTTGCTGTCAGCTCAGCAATTGCTCAGTTCCCCAAAGAAGCTGAATTCTGCAAATTGCTGCTTTTGCTCTTGAAATGATGTCATCAGGTGGGTGTTTTGGTGTAATACACTGAAAACCAGAGCAGAAATGCTGAAATATTCCCATGATATGCATGGTCTCTGCACCAAACCACCATGTCTCAGCCTAAGTATGTCTGCCGCTTGCTCTTTTGTACTGCCAGCTGATTGTGGAAGTACAGTATAAAAACCATCTTTATGGAGAGATCTTTCTGGTTTAGGCTTAGTCTAAGTGTCTCAAGTAGCCGGGGCTTTTGTTTGGGCCTAATCCATATGGTCTGATGGCTTTCCTCTCATCGCAAGATGAATGTGGTAGAAAATATAAATCAAAGAAACGTCCTTTGGCCTGGCCTTGCCTTGCCTTATTTCCTTCTCATCCTGTTCTCTGTCCCAGCCTCTCTCACTAAGCCCTCGTCTGGCTGCATGTCTCTTCTTTCCTCTCTCCTTTTCTCAAACTCTCCTGCTTCCTGGCTTTCGTCTTTCAATTCCTCCATTTCAGTCCTACAGCCCGGCACTACTTTTTTCTCTTGCCTCCCTTGGGCCTGCTCCCTTGGCTTTCTCCCTCTCTTCCATATCCTTCTTCCCGACTTGTCTCTTGGAGACTTTTGGCCACTTTGGACCCAAGTCTGGGCATGTTTTGGAAACTTTTCAGAGGCCTCGCTGCTGACAGGGGGGACAGCAGGCAGTGACAGGCCCGGGGCTGACAGGCTCCCCCTCCCCTAGCGGGCGCTTGGCTGCCACACCCAGCTGACGTAGAACCTTTGTCACAATGCCCGCTACCGTGGTGAGGATGCGGGCACTCTGCAGGTGACAGGGACCCAGCAGGACTTGCTGTCAGCTCAGCAATTGCTCAGTTCTCCAAAGAAGCTGAATTCTGCAAATTGCTGCTTTTGCTCTTGAAATGATGTCATCAGGTGGGTGTTTTGGTGTAATACACTGAAAACCAGAGCAGAAATGCTGAAATATTCCCATGATATGCATGGTCTCTGCACCAAACCACCATGTCTCAGCCTAGGTATGTGTGCCGCTTGTTCTTTTGTACTGCCAGCTGATTGTGGAAGTACAGTATAAAAACCATCTTTATGGAGAGATCTTTCTGGTTTAGGCTTAGTCTAAGTGTCTCAAGTAGCCGGGGCTTTTGTTTGGGCCTAATCCATATGGTCTGATGGCTTTCCTCTCATCTCAAGATGAATGTGGTAGAAAAAATAAATCAAAGAAACGTCCTTTGGCCTAGCCTTGCCTTGCCTTATTTCCTTCTCATCCTGTTCTCTGTCCCAGCCTCTCTCACTAAGCCCTCGTCTGGCTGCATGTCTCTTCTTTCCTCTCTCCTTTTCTCAAACTCTCCTGCTTCCTGGCTTTCGTCTTTCAATTCCTCCATTTCAGTCCTGCAGCCCGGCACTACTTTTTTCTCTTGCCTCCCTTTGGCCTGCTCCCTTGGCTTTCTCCCTCTCTTCCATATCCTTCTTCCCGACTTGTCTCTTGGAGACTTTTGGCCACTTTGGACCCAAGTCTGGGCATGTTTTGGAAACTTTTCAGAGGCATCGCTGGTGACACGGGGGACAGCAGGCAGTGACAGGCCCGGGGCTGACAGGCTCCCCCTCCCCTAGCGGGCGCTCGGCTGCCACACCCAGCTGACGTAGAACCTTTGTCACAATGCCCGCTACCGTGGTGAGGATGCGGGCACTCTGCAGGTGACAGGGACCCAGCAGGACTTGCTGTCAGCTCAGCAATTGCTCAGTTCCCCAAAGAAGCTGAATTCTGCAAATTGCTGCTTTTGCTCTTGAAATGATGTCATCAGGTGGGTGTTTTGGTGTAATACACTGAAAACCGGAGCAGAAATGCTGAAATATTCCCATGATATGCATGGTCTCTGCACCAAACCACCATGTCTCAGCCTAAGTATGTCTGCCGCTTGTTCTTTTGTACTGCCAGCTGATTGTGGAAGTACAGTATAAAAACCATCTTTATGGAGAGATCTTTCTGGTTTAGGCTTAGTCTAAGTGTCTCAAGTAGCCGGGGCTTTTGTTTGGGCCTAATCCATATGGTCTGATGGCTTTCCTCTCATCTCAAGATGAATGTGGTAGAAAATATAAATCAAAGAAACGTCCTTTGGCCTAGCCTTGCCTTGCCTTATTTCCTTCCCATCCAGTTCTCTGTCCCAGCCTCTCTCACTAAGCCCTCGTCTGGCTGCATGTCTCTTCTTTCCTCTCTCCTTTTCTCAAACTCTCCTGCTTCCTGGCTTTCGTCTTTCAATTCCTCCATTTCAGTCCTGCAGCCCGGCACTACTTTTTTCTCTTGCCTCCCTTTGGCCTGCTCCCTTGGCTTTCTCCCTCTCTTCCATATCCTTCTTCCCGACTTGTCTCTTGGAGACTTTTGGCCACTTTGGACCCAAGTCTGGGCATGTTTTGGAAACTTTTCAGAGGCATCGCTGGTGACACGGGGGACAGCAGGCAGTGACAAGCCCGGGGCTGACAGGCTCCCCCTCCCCTAGCGGGCGCTCGGCTGCCACACCCAGCTGACGTAGAACCTTTGTCACAATGCCCGCTACCGTGGGGAGGATGCGGGCACTCTGCAGGTGACAGGGACCCAGCAGGACTTGCTGTCAGCTCAGCAATTGCTCAGTTCCCCAAAGAAGCTGAATTCTGCAAATTGCTGCTTTTGCTCTTGAAATGATGTCATCAGGTGGGTGTTTTGGTGTAATACACTGAAAACCAGAGCAGAAATGCTGAAATATTCCCATGATATGCATGGTCTCTGCACCACACCACCATGTCTCAGCCTAAGTATGTCTGCCGCTTGTTCTTTTGTACTGCCAGCTGATTGTGGAAGTACAGTATAAAAACCATCTTTATGGAGAGATCTTTCTGGTTTAGGCTTAGTCTAAGTGTCTCAAGTAGCCGGGGCTTTTGTTTGGGCCTAATCCATATGGTCTGATGGCTTTCCTCTCATCTCAAGATGAATGTGGTAGAAAATATAAATCAAAGAAACGTCCTTTGGCCTAGCCTTGCCTTGCCTTATTTCCTTCTCATCCTGTTCTCTGTCCCAGCCTCTCTCACTAACCCCTCGTCTGGCTGCATGTCTCTTCTTTCCTCTCTCCTTTTCTCAAACTCTCTTGCTTCCTGGCTTACGTCTTTCAATTCCTCCATTTCAGTCCTGCAGCCCGGCACTACTTTTTTCTCTTGCCTCCCTTGGGCCTGCTCCCTTGGCTTTCTCCCTCTCTTCCATATCCTTCTTCCCGACTTGTCTCTTGGAGACTTTTGGCCACTTTGGACCCAAGTCTGGGGATGTTTTGGAAACTTTTCAGAGGCCTCGCTGGTGACAGGGGGGACAGCAGGCAGTGACAGGCCCGGGGCTGACAGGCTCCCCCTCCCCTAGCGGGCGCTCGGCTGCCACACCCAGCTGACGTAGAACCTTTGTCACAATGCCCGCTACCGTGGTGAGGATGCGGGCACTCTGCAGGTGACAGGGACCCAGCAGGACTTGCTGTCAGCTCAGCAATTGCTCAGTTTCCCAAAGAAGCTGAATTCTGCAAATTGCTGCTTTTGCTCTTGAAATGATGTCATCAGGTGGGTGTTTTGGTGTAATACATTGAAAACCAGAGCAGAAATGCTGAAATATTCCCATGATATGCATGGTCTCTGCACCAAACCACCATGTCTCAGCCTAAGTATGTCTGCCGCTTGTTCTTTTGTACTGCCAGCTAATTGTGGAAGTACAGTATAAAAACCATCTTTATGGAGAGATCTTTCTGGTTTAGGCTTAGTCTAAGTGTCTCAAGTAGCCGGGGCTTTTGTTTGGGCCTAATCCATATGGTCTGATGGCTTTCCTCTCATCTCAAGATGAATGTGGTAGAAAATATAAATCAAAGAAACGTCCTTTGGCCTAGCCTTGCCTTTCCTTATTTCCTTCTCATCCTGTTCTCTGTCCCAGCCGCTCTCACTAAGCCCTCGTCTGGCTGCATGTCTCTTCTTTCCTCTCTCCTTTTCTCAAACTCTCTTGCTTCCTGGCTTACGTCTTTCAATTCCTCCATTTCAGTCCTGCAGCCCGGCACTACTTTTTTCTCTTGCCTCCCTTTGGCCTGCTCCCTTGGCTTTCTCCCTCTCTTCCATATCCTTTTTCCCGACTTGTCTCTTGGAGACTTTTGGCCACTTTGGACCCAAGTATGGGCATGTTTTGGAAACTTTTCAGAGGCCTCGCTGGTGACACGGGGGACAGCAGGCAGTGACAGGCCCGGGGCTGACAGGCTCTCCCTCCCCTAGCGGGCGCTCGGCTGCCACACCCAGCTGACGTAGAACCTTTGTCACAATGCCCGCTACCGTGGTGAGGATGCGGGCACTCTGCAGGTGACAGGGACCCAGCAGGACTTGCTGTCAGCTCAGCAATTGCTCAGTTCCCCAAAGAAGCTGAATTCTGCAAATTGCTGCTTTTGCTCTTGAAATGATGTCATCAGGTGGGTGTTTTGGTGTAATACACTGAAAACCAGAGCAGAAATGCTGAAATATTCCCATGATATGCATGGTCTCTGCACCAAACCACCATGTCTCAGCCTAAGTATGTCTGCCGCTTGTTCTTTTGTACTGCCAGCTGATTGTGGAAGTACAGTATAAAAACCATCTTTATGGAGAGATCTTTCTGGTTTAGGCTTAGTCTAAGTGTCTCAAGTAGCCGGGGCTTTTGTTTGGGCCTAATCCATATGGTCTGATGGCTTTCCTCTCATCTCAAGATGAATGTGGTAGAAAATATAAATCAAAGAAACGTCCTTTGGCCTAGCCTTGCCTTGCCTTATTTCCTTCTCATCCTGTTCTCTGTCCCAGCCTCTCTCACTAAGCCCTCGTCTGGCTGCATGTCTCTTCTTTCCTCTCTCCTTTTCTCAAACTCTCCTGCTTCCTGGCTTTCGTCTTTCAATTCCTCCATTTCAGTCCTGCAGCCCGGCACTACTTTTTTCTCTTGCCTCCCTTGGGCCTGCTCCCTTGGCTTTCTCCCTCTCTTCCATATCCTTCTTCCCGACTTGTCTCTTGGAGACTTTTGGCCACTTTGGACCCAAGTCTGGGGATGTTTTGGAAACTTTTCAGAGGCCTCGCTGGTGACAGGGGGGACAGCAGGCAGTGACAGGCCCGGGGCTGACAGGCTCCCCCTCCCCTAGCGGGCGCTCGGCTGCCACACCCAGCTGACGTAGAACCTTTGTCACAATGCCCGCTACCGTGGTGAGGATGCGAGCACTCTGCAGGTGACAGGGACCCAGCAGGACTTGCTGTCAGCTCAGCAATTGCTCAGTTCCCCAAAGAAGCTGAATTCTGCAAATTGCTGCTTTTGCTCTTGAAATGATGTCATCAGGTGGGTGTTTTGGTGTAATACACTGAAAACCAGAGCAGAAATGCTGAAATATTCCCATGATATGCATGGTCTCTGCACCAAACCACCATGTCTCAGCCTAGGTATGTGTGCCGCTTGTTCTTTTGTACTGCCAGCTGATTGTGGAAGTACAGTATAAAAACCATCTTTATGGAGAGATCTTTCTGGTTTAGGCTTAGTCCAAGTGTCTCAAGTAGCCGGGGCTTTTGTTTGGGCCTAATCCATATGGTCTGATGGCTTTCCTCTCATCGCAAGATGAATGTGGTAGAAAATATAAATCAAAGAAACGTCCTTTGGCCTAGCCTTGCCTTTCCTTATTTCCTTCTCATCCTGTTCTCTGTCCCAGCCTCTCTCACTAACCCCTCGTCTGGCTGCATGTCTCTTCTTTCCTCTCTCCTTTTCTCAAACTCTCCTGCTTCCTGGCTTTCGTCTTTCAATTCCTCCATTTCAGTCCTGCAGCCCGGCACTACTTTTTCCTCTTGCCTCCCTTTGGCCTGCTCCCTTGGCTTTCTCCCTCTCTTCCATATCCTTCTTCCCGACTTGTCTCTTGGAGACTTTTGGCCACTTTGGACCCAAGTCTGGGGATGTTTTGGAAACTTTTCAGAGGCCTCGCTGGTGACAGGGGGGACAGCAGGCAGTGACAGGCCTGGGGCTGACAGGCTCCCCCTCCCCTAGCTGGCGCTCGGCTGCCACACCCAGCTGATGTAGAACCTTTGTCACAATGCCCGCTACCGTGGTGAGGATGCGGGCACTCTGCAGGTGACAGGGACCCAGCAGGACTTGCTGTCAGCTCAGCAATTGCTCAGTTCCCCAAAGAAGCTGAATTCTGCAAATTGCTGCTTTTGCTCTTGAAATGTTGTCATCAGGTGGGTGTTTTGGTGTAATACACTGAAAACCAGAGCAGAAATGCTGAAATATTCCCATGATATGCATGGTCTCTGCACCAAACCACCGTGTCTCAGCCTAAGTATGTCTGCCGCTTGTTCTTTTGTACTGCCAGCTGATTGTGGAAGTACAGTATAAAAACCATCTTTATGGAGAGATCTTTCTGGTTTAGGCTTAGTCTAAGTGTCTCAAGTAGCCGGGGCTTTTGTTTGGGCCTAATCCATATGGTCTGATGGCTTTCCTCTCATCTCAAGATGAATGTGGTAGAAAATATAAATCAAAGAAACGTCCTTTGGCCTAGCCTTGCCTTGCCTTATTTCCTTCTCATCCTGTTCTCTGTCCCAGCCTCTCTCACTAAGCCCTCGTCTGGCTGCATGTCTCTTCTTTCCTCTCTCCTTTTCTCAAACTCTCCTGCTTCCTGGCTTTCGTCTTTCAATTCCTACATTTCAGTCCTGCAGCCCGGCACTACTTTTTCCTCTTGCCTCCCTTTGGCCTGCTCCCTTGGCTTTCTCCCTCTCTTCCATATTCTTCTTCCTGACTTGTCTCTTGGAGACTTTTGGCCACTTTGGACCCAAGTCTGGGGATGTTTTGGAAACTTTTCAGAGGCCTCGCTGGTGACAGGGGGGACAGCAGGCAGTGACAGGCCCGGGCCTGACAGGCTCCCCCTCCCCTAGCGGGCGCTCGGCTGCCACACCCAGCTGACATAGAACCTTTGTCACAATGCCCGCTACTGTGGTGAGGATGCGGGCACTCTGCAGGTGACAGGGACCCAGCAGGACTTGCTGTCAGCTCAGCAATTGCTCAGTTCCCCAAAGAAGCTGAATTCTGCAAATTGCTGCTTTTGCTCTTGAAATGATGTCATCAGGTGGGTGTTTTGGTGTAATACACTGAAAACCAGAGCAGAAATGCTGAAATATTCCCATGATATGCATGGTCTCTGCACCAAACCACCATGTCTCAGCCTAAGTATGTCTGCCGCTTGTTCTTTTGTACTGCCAGCTGATTGTGGAAGTACAGTATAAAAACCATCTTTATGGAGAGATCTTTCTGGTTTAGGCTTAGTCTAAGTGTCTCAAGTAGCCGGGGCTTTTGTTTGGGCCTAATCCATATGGTCTGATGGCTTTCCTCTCATCTCAAGATGAATGTGGTAGAAAATATAAATCAAAGAAACATCCTTTGGCCTAGCCTTGCCTTGCCTTGCCTTGCCTTATTTCCTTCTCATCCTGTTCTCTGTCCCAGCCTCTCTCACTAACCCCTCGTCTGGCTGCATGTCTCTTCTTTCCTCTCTCCTTTTCTCAAACTCTCTTGCTTCCTGGCTTTCGTCTTTCAATTCCTCCATTTCAGTCCTGCAGCCCGGCACTACTTTTTTCTCTTGCCTCCCTTTGGCCTGCTCCCTTGGCTTTCTCCCTCTCTTCCATATCCTTCTTCCCGACTTGTCTCTTGGAGACTTTTGGCCACTTTGGACCCAAGTCTGGGCATGTTTTGGAAACTTTTCAGAGGCCTCGCTGGTGACAGGGGGACAGCAGGCAGTGACAGGCCCGGGGCTGACAGGCTCCCCCTCCCCTAGCGGGCGCTCGGCTGCCACACCCAGCTGACGTAGAACCTTTGTCACAATGCCCGCTACCGTGGTGAGGATGCGGGCACTCTGCAGGTGACAGGGACCCAGCAGGACTTGCTGTCAGCTCAGCAATTGCTCAGTTCCCCAAAGAAGCTGAATTCTGCAAATTGCTGCTTTTGCTCTTGAAATGATGTCATCAGGTGGGTGTTTTGGTGTAATACACTGAAAACCAGAGCAGAAATGCTGAAATATTCCCATGATATGCATGGTCTCTGCACCAAACCACCATGTCTCAGCCTAAGTATGTCTGCCGCTTGTTCTTTTGTACTGCCACCTGATTGTGGAAGTACAGTATAAAAACCATCTTTATGGAGAGATCTTTCTGGTTTAGGCTTAGTCTAAGTGTCTCAAGTAGCCGGGGCTTTTGTTTGGGCCTAATCCATATGGTCTGATGGCTTTCCTCTCATCTCAAGATGAATGTGGTAGAAAATATAAATCAAAGAAACATCCTTTGGCCTAGCCTTGCCTTGCCTTGCCTTGCCTTATTTCCTTCTCATCCTGTTCTCTGTCCCAGCCTCTCTCACTAACCCCTCGTCTGGCTGCATGTCTCTTCTTTCCTCTCTCCTTTTCTCAAACTCTCTTGCTTCCTGGCTTTCGTCTTTCAATTCCTCCATTTCAGTCCTGCAGCCCGGCACTACTTTTTTCTCTTGCCTCCCTTTGGCCTGCTCCCTTGGCTTTCTCCCTCTCTTCCATATCCTTCTTCCCGACTTGTCTCTTGGAGACTTTTGGCCACTTTGGACCCAAGTCTGGGCATGTTTTGGAAACTTTTCAGAGGCCTCGCTGGTGACAGGGGGACAGCAGGCAGTGACAGGCCCGGGGCTGACAGGCTCCCCCTCCCCTAGCGGGCGCTCGGCTGCCACACCCAGCTGACGTAGAACCTTTGTCACAATGCCCGCTACCGTGGTGAGGATGCGGGCACTCTGCAGGTGACAGGGACCCAGCAGGACTTGCTGTCAGCTCAGCAATTGCTCAGTTCCCCAAAGAAGCTGAATTCTGCAAATTGCTGCTTTTGCTCTTGAAATGATGTCATCAGGTGGGTGTTTTGGTGTAATACACTGAAAACCAGAGCAGAAATGCTGAAATATTCCCATGATATGCATGGTCTCTGCACCAAACCACCATGTCTCAGCCTAAGTATGTCTGCCGCTTGTTCTTTTGTACTGCCACCTGATTGTGGAAGTACAGTATAAAAACCATCTTTATGGAGAGATCTTTCTGGTTTAGGCTTAGTCTAAGTGTCTCAAGTAGCCGGGGCTTTTGTTTGGGCCTAATCCATATGGTCTGATGGCTTTCCTCTCATCTCAAGATGAATGTGGTAGAAAATATAAATCAAAGAAACGTCCTTTGGCCTAGCCTTGCCTTGCCTTATTTCCTTCTCATCCTGTTCTCTGTCCCAGCCTCTCTCACTAACCCCTCGTCTGGCTGCATGTCTCTTCTTTCCTCTCTCCTTTTCTCAAACTCTCTTGCTTCCTGGCTTTCATCTTTCAATTCCTCCATTTCAGTCCTGCAGCCCGGCACTACTTTTTTCTCTTGCCTCCCTTTGGCCTGCTCCCTTGGCTTTCTCCCTCTCTTCCATATCCTTCTTCCCGACTTGTCTCTTGGAGACTTTTGGCCACTTTGGACCCAAGTCTGGGCATGTTTTGGAAACTTTTCAGAGGCCTCGCTGGTGACAGGGGGGACAGCAGGCAGTGACAGGCCCGGGGCTGACAGGCTCCCCCTCCCCTAGCGGGCGTTCTGCGGCCACACCCAGCTGACGTAGAACCTTTGTCACAATGCCCGCTACCGTGGTGAGGATGCGGGCACTCTGCAGGTGACAGGGACCCAGCAGGACTTGCTGTCAGCTCAGCAATTGCTCAGTTCCCCAAAGAAGCTGAATTCTGCAAATTGCTGCTTTTGCTCTTGAAATGATGTCATCAGGTGGGTGTTTTGGTGTAATACACTGAAAACCAGAGCAGAAATGCTGAAATATTCCCATGATATGCATGGTCTCTGCACCAAACCACCATGTCTCAGCCTAAGTATGTCTGCCGCTTGTTCTTTTGTACTGCCAGCTGATTGTGGAAGTACAGTATAAAAACCATCTTTATGGAGAGATCTTTCTGGTTTAGGCTTAGTCTAAGTGTCTCAAGTAGCCGGGGCTTTTGTTTGGACCTAATCCATATGGTCTGATGGCTTTCCTCTCATCTCAAGATGAATGTGGTAGAAAATATAAATCAAAGAAACGTCCTTTGGCCTAGCCTTGCCTTTCCTTATTTCCTTCTCATCCTGTTCTCTGTCCCAGCCTCTCTCACTAAGCCCTCGTCTGGCTGCATGTCTCTTCTTTCCTCTCTCCTTTTCTCAAACTCTCCTGCTTCCTGGCTTTCGTCTTTCAATTCCTCCATTTCAGTCCTGCAGCCCGGCACTACTTTTTCCTCTTGCCTCCCTTTGGCCTGCTCCCTTGGCTTTCTCCCTCTCTTCCATACTCTTCTTCCCGACTTGTCTCTTGGAGACTTTTGGCCACTTTGGACCCAAGTCTGGGCATGTTTTGGAAACTTTTCAGAGGCATCGCTGGTGACAGGGGGGACAGCAGGCAGTGACAGGCCTGGGGCTGACAGGCTCCCCCTCCCCTAGCTGGCGCTCGGCTGCCACACCCAGCTGATGTAGAACCTTTGTCACAATGCCCGCTACCGTGGTGAGGATGCGGGCACTCTGCAGGTGACAGGGACCCAGCAGGACTTGCTGTCAGCTCAGCAATTGCTCAGTTCCCCAAAGAAGCTGAATTCTGCAAATTGCTGCTTTTGCTCTTGAAATGATGTCATCAGGTGGGTGTTTTGGTGTAATACACTGAAAACCAGAGCAGAAATGCTGAAATATTCCCATGATATGCATGGTCTCTGCACCAAACCACCGTGTCTCAGCCTAAGTATGTCTGCCGCTTGTTCTTTTGTACTGCCAGCTGATTGTGGAAGTACAGTATAAAAACCATCTTTATGGAGAGATCTTTCTGGTTTAGGCTTAGTCTAAGTGTCTCAAGTAGCCGTGGCTTTTGTTTGGGCCTAATCCATATGGTCTGATGGCTTTCCTCTCATCTCAAGATGAATGTGGTAGAAAATATAAATCAAAGAAACGTCCTTTGGCCTAGCCTTGCCTTGCCTTATTTCCTTCTCATCCTGTTCTCTGTCCCAGCCTCTCTCACTAAGCCCTCGTCTGGCTGCATGTCTCTTCTTTCCTCTCTCCTTTTCTCAAACTCTCTTGCTTCCTGGCTTACGTCTTTCAATTCCTCCATTTCAGTCCTGCAGCCCGGCACTACTTTTTTCTCTTGCCTCCCTTGGGCCTGCTCCCTTGGCTTTCTCCCTCTCTTCCATATCCTTCTTCCCGACTTGTCTCTTGGAGACTTTTGGCCACTTTGGACCCAAGTCTGGGCATGTTTTGGAAACTTTTCAGAGGCCTCGCTGGTGACAGGGGGGACAGCAGGCAGTGACAGGCCCGGGGCTGACAGGCTCCCCCTCCCCTAGCGGGCGTTTGGCGGCCACACCCAGCTGACGTAGAACCTTTGTCACAATGCCCGCTACCGTGGTGAGGATGCGGGCACTCTGCAGGTGACAGGGACCCAGCAGGACTTGCTGTCAGCTCAGCAATTGCTCAGTTCCCCAAAGAAGCTGAATTCTGCAAATTGCTGCTTTTGCTCTTGAAATGATGTCATCAGGTGGGTGTTTTGGTGTAATACACTGAAAACCAGAGCAGAAATGCTGAAATATTCCCATGATATGCATGGTCTCTGCACCAAACCACCATGTCTCAGCCTAAGTATGTCTGCCGCTTGTTCTTTTGTACTGCCAGCTGATTGTGGAAGTACAGTATAAAAACCATCTTTATGGAGAGATCTTTCTGGTTTAGGCTTAGTCTAAGTGTCTCAAGTAGCCGGGGCTTTTGTTTGGGCCTAATCCATATGGTCTGATGGCTTTCCTCTCATCTCAAGATGAATGTGGTAGAAAATATAAATCAAAGAAACGTCCTTTGGCCTAGCCTTGCCTTGCCTTATTTCCTTCTCATCCTGTTCTCTGTCCCAGCCTCTCTCACTAAGCCCTCGTCTGGCTGCATGTCTCTTCTTTCCTCTCTCCTTTTCTCAAACTCTCCTGCTTCCTGGCTTTCGTCTTTCAATTCCTCCATTTCAGTCCTGCAGCCCGGCACTACTTTTTCCTCTTGCCTCCCTTTGGCCTGCTCCCTTGGCTTTCTCCCTCTCTTCCATACTCTTCTTCCCGACTTGTCTCTTGGAGACTTTTGGCCACTTTGGACCCAAGTCTGGGCATGTTTTGGAAACTTTTCAGAGGCCTCGCTGGTGACAGGGGGGACAGCAGGCAGTGACAGGCCTGGGGCTGACAGGCTCCCCCTCCCCTAGCTGGCGCTCGGCTGCCACACCCAGCTGATGTAGAACCTTTGTCACAATGCCCGCTACCGTGGTGAGGATGCGGGCACTCTGCAGGTGACAGGGACCCAGCAGGACTTGCTGTCAGCTCAGCAATTGCTCAGTTCCCCAAAGAAGCTGAATTCTGCAAATTGCTGCTTTTGCTCTTGAAATGATGTCATCAGGTGGGTGTTTTGGTGTAATACACTGAAAACCAGAGCAGAAATGCTGAAATATTCCCATGATATGCATGGTCTCTGCACCAAACCACCGTGTCTCAGCCTAAGTATGTCTGCCGCTTGTTCTTTTGTACTGCCAGCTGATTGTGGAAGTACAGTATAAAAACCATCTTTATGGAGAGATCTTTCTGGTTTAGGCTTAGTCTAAGTGTCTCAAGTAGCCGTGGCTTTTGTTTGGGCTTAATCCATATGGTCTGATGGCTTTCCTCTCATCTCAAGATGAATGTGGTAGAAAATATAAATCAAAGAAACGTCCTTTGGCCTAGCCTTGCCTTGCCTTATTTCCTTCTCATCCTGTTCTCTGTCCCAGCCTCTCTCACTAACCCCTCGTCTGGCTGCATGTCTCTTCTTTCCTCTCTCCTTTTCTCAAACTCTCCTGCTTCCTGGCTTACGTCTTTCAATTCCTCCATTTCAGTCCTGCAGCCCGGCACTACTTTTTTCTCTTGCCTCCCTTGGGCCTGCTCCCTTGGCTTTCTCCCTCTCTTCCATATCCTTCTTCCCGACTTGTCTCTTGGAGACTTTTGGCCACTTTGGGCCCAAGTCTGGGCACGTTTTGGAAACTTTTCAGAGGCCTCGCTGGTGACACAGGGGACAGCAGGCAGTGACAGGCCCGGGGCTGACAGGCTCCCCCTCCCCTAGCGGGCGCTCGGCTGCCACACCCAGCTGACGTAGAACCTTTGTCACAATGCCCGCTACCGTGGTGAGGATGCGAGCACTCTGCAGGTGACAGGGACCCAGCAGGACTTGCTGTCAGCTCAGCAATTGCTCAGTTCCCCAAAAGAAGCTGAATTCTGCAAATTGCTGCTTTTGCTCTTGAAATGATGTCATCAGGTGGGTGTTTTGGTGTAATACACTGAAAACCAGAGCAGAAATGCTGAAATATTCCCATGATATGCATGGTCTCTGCACCAAACCACCATGTCTCAGCCTAAGTATGTCTGCCGCTTGTTCTTTTGTACTGCCAGCTGATTGTGGAAGTACAGTATAAAAAACATCTTTATGGAGAGATCTTTCTGGTTTAGGCTTAGTCTAAGTGTCTCAAGTAGCCGGGGCTTTTGTTTGGGCCTAATCCATATGGTCTGATGGCTTTCCTCTCATCTCAAGATGAATGTGGTAGAAAATATAAATCAAAGAAACGTCCTTTGGCCTAGCCTTGCCTTGCCTTGCCTTGCCTTATTTCCTTCTCATCCTGTTCTCTGTCCCAGCCTCTCTCACTAAGCCCTCGTCTGGCTGCATGTCTCTTCTTTCCTCTCTCCTTTTCTCAAACTCTCCTGCTTCCTGGCTTTCGTCTTTCAATTCCTCCATTTCAGTCCTGCAGCCCGGCACTACTTTTTTCTCTTGCCTCCCTTTGGCCTGCTCCCTTGGCTTTCTCCCTCTCTTCCATATCCTTTTTCCCGACTTGTCTCTTGGAGACTATTGGCCACTTTGGACCCAAGTCTGGGGATGTTTTGGAAACTTTTCAGAGGCCTCGCTGGTGACAGGGGGGACAGCAGGCAGTGACAGGCCCGGGGCTGACAGGCTCCCCCTCCCCTAGCGGGCGCTCGGCTGCCACACCCAGCTGACGTAGAACCTTTGTCACAATGCCCGCTACCGTGGTGAGGATGCGAGTACTCTGCAGGTGACAGGGACCCAGCAGGACTTGCTGTCAGCTCAGCAATTGCTCAGTTCCCCAAAAGAAGCTGAATTCTGCAAATTGCTGCTTTTGCTCTTGAAATGATGTCATCAGGTGGGTGTTTTGGTGTAATACACTGAAAACCAGAGCAGAAATGCTGAAATATTCCCATGATATGCATGGTCTCTGCACCAAACCACCATGTCTCAGACTAAGTATGTCTGCCGCTTGTTCTTTTGTACTGCCAGCTGATTGTGGAAGTACAGTATAAAAACCATCTTTATGGAGAGATCTTTCTGGTTTAGGCTTAGTCTAAGTGTCTCAAGTAGCCGGGGCTTTTGTTTGGGCCTAATCCATATGGTCTGATGGCTTTCCTCTCATCTCAAGATGAATGTGGTAGAAAATATAAATCAAAGAAACGTCCTTTGGCCTAGCCTTGCCTTGCCTTGCATTGCCTTATTTCCTTCTCATCCTGTTCTCTGTCCCAGCCTCTCTCACTAAGCCCTCGTCTGGCTGCATGTCTCTTCTTTTCTCTCTCCTTTTCTCAAACTCTCCTGCTTCCTGGCTTTCGTCTTTCAATTCCTCCATTTCAGTCCTGCAGCCCGGCACTACTTTTTCCTCTTGCCTCCCTTTGGCCTGCTCCCTTGGCTTTCTCCCTCTCTTCCATATTCTTCTTCCCGACTTGTCTCTTGGAGACTTTTGGCCACTTTGGACCCAAGTCTGGGCATGTTTTGGAAACTTTTCAGAGGCCTCGCTGGTGACAGGGGGGACAGCAGGCAGTGACAGGCCCGGGGCTGACAGGCTCCCCCTCCCCTAGCGGGCGCTCGTCTGCCACACCCAGCTGACGTAGAACCTTTGTCACAATGCCCGCTACCGTGGGGAGGATGCGGGCACTCTGCAGGTGACAGGGACCCAGCAGGACTTGCTGTCAGCTCAGCAATTGCTCAGTTCCCCAAAGAAGCTGAATTCTGCAAATTGCTGCTTTTGCTCTTGAAATGATGTCATCAGGTGGGTGTTTTGGTGTAATACACTGAAAACCAGAGCAGAAATGCTGAAATATTCCCATGATATGCATGGTCTCTGCACCAAACCACCATGTCTCAGCCTAAGTATGTCTGCCGCTTGTTCTTTTGTACTGCCAGCTGATTGTGGAAGTACAGTATAAAAACCATCTTTATGGAGAGATCTTTCTGGTTTAGGCTTAGTCTAAGTGTCTCAAGTAGCCGGGGCTTTTGTTTGGGCCTAATCCATATGGTCTGATGGCTTTCCTCTCATCTCAAGATGAATGTGGTAGAAAATATAAATCAAAGAAACGTCCTTTGGCCTAGCCTTGCCTTGCCTTATTTCCTTCTCATCCTGTTCTCTGTCCCAGCCTCTCTCACTAACCCCTCGTCTGGCTGCATGTCTCTTCTTTCCTCTCTCCTTTTCTCAAACTCTCTTGCTTCCTGGCTTTCGTCTTTCAATTCCTCCATTTCAGTCCTGCAGCCCGGCACTACTTTTTTCTCTTGCCTCCCTTTGGCCTGCTCCCTTGGCTTTCTCCCTCTGTTCCATATCCTTCTTCCCGACTTATCTCTTGGAGACTTTTGGCCACTTTGGACCCAAGTCTGGGCATGTTTTGGAAACTTTTCAGAGGCCTCGCTGGTGACAGGGGGGGCAGCAGGCAGTGACAGGCCCGGGGCTGACAGGCTCCCCCTCCCCTAGCGGGCGTTCGTCGGCCACACCCAGCTGACGTAGAACCTTTGTCACAATGCCCGCTACCGTGGTGAGGATGCGGGCACTCTGCAGGTGACAGGGACCCAGCAGGACTTGCTGTCAGCTCAGCAATTGCTCAGTTCCCCAAAGAAGCTGAATTCTGCAAATTGCTGCTTTTGCTCTTGAAATGATGTCATCAGGTGGGTGTTTTGGTGTAATACACTGAAAACCAGAGCAGAAATGCTGAAATATTCCCATGATATGCATGGTCTCTGCACCAAACCACCATGTCTCAGCCTAAGTATGTCTGCCGCTTGTTCTTTTGTACTGCCAGCTGATTGTGGAAGTACAGTATAAAAACCATCTTTATGGAGAGATCTTTCTGGTTTAGGCTTAGTCTAAGTGTCTCAAGTAGCCGGGGCTTTTGTTTGGGCCTAATCCATATGGTCTGATGGCTTTCCTCTCATCTCAAGATGAATGTGGTAGAAAATATAAATCAAAGAAACGTCCTTTGGCCTAGCCTTGCCTTGCCTTATTTCCTTCTCATCCTGTTCTCTGTCCCAGCCTCTCTCACTAAGCCCTCGTCTGGCTGCATGTCTCTTCTTTCCTCTCTCCTTTTCTCAAACTCTCCTGCTTCCTGGCTTTCGTCTTTCAATTCCTCCATTTCAGTCCTGCAGCCCGGCACTACTTTTTCCTCTTGCTTCCCTTTGGCCTGCTCCCTTGGCTTTCTCCCTCTCTTCCATATTCTTCTTCCCGACTTGTCTCTTGGAGACTTTTGGCCACTTTGGACCCAAGTCTGGGGATGTTTTGGAAACTTTTCAGAGGCCTCGCTGGTGACAGGGGGGACAGCAGGCAGTGACAGGCCCGGGGCTGACAGGCTCCCCCTCCCCTAGCGGGCGCTCGGCTGCCACACCCAGCTGACGTAGAACCTTTGTCACAATGCCCGCTACCGTGGGGAGGATGCGGGCACTCTGCAGGTGACAGGGACCCAGCAGGACTTGCTGTCAGCTCAGCAATTGCTCAGTTCCCCAAAGAAGCTGAATTCTGCAAATTGCTGCTTTTGCTCCTGAAATGATGTCATCAGGTGGGTGTTTTGGTGTAATACACTGAAAACCAGAGCAGAAATGCTGAAATATTCCCATGATATGCATGGTCTCTGCACCAAACCACCATGTCTCAGCCTAAGTATGTCTGCCGCTTGTTCTTTTGTACTGCCAGCTGATTGTGGAAGTACAGTATAAAAACCATCTTTATGGAGAGATCTTTCTGGTTTAGGCTTAGTCTAAGTGTCTCAAGTAGCCGGGGCTTTTGTTTGGGCCTAATCCATATGGTCTGATGGCTTTCCTCTCATCTCAAGATGAATGTGGTAGAAAATATAAATCAAAGAAACGTCCTTTGGCCTAGCCTTGCCTTGCCTTATTTCCTTCTCATCCTGTTCTCTGTCCCAGCCTCTCTCACTAAGCCCTCGTCTGGCTGCATGTCTCTTCTTTCCTCTCTCCTTTTCTCAAACTCTCCTGCTTCCTGGCTTTCGTCTTTCAATTCCTCCATTTCAGTCCTGCAGCCCGGCACTACTTTTTCCTCTTGCTTCCCTTTGGCCTGCTCCCTTGGCTTTCTCCCTCTCTTCCATATTCTTCTTCCCGACTTGTCTCTTGGAGACTTTTGGCCACTTTGGACCCAAGTCTGGGGATGTTTTGGAAACTTTTCAGAGGCCTCGCTGGTGACAGGGGGGACAGCAGGCAGTGACAGGCCCGGGGCTGACAGGCTCCCCCTCCCCTAGCGGGCGCTCGGCTGCCACACCCAGCTGACGTAGAACCTTTGTCACAATGCCCGCTACCGTGGGGAGGATGCGGGCACTCTGCAGGTGACAGGGACCCAGCAGGACTTGCTGTCAGCTCAGCAATTGCTCAGTTCCCCAAAGAAGCTGAATTCTGCAAATTGCTGCTTTTGCTCCTGAAATGATGTCATCAGGTGGGTGTTTTGGTGTAATACACTGAAAACCAGAGCAGAAATGCTGAAATATTCCCATGATATGCATGGTCTCTGCACCAAACCACCATGTCTCAGCCTAAGTATGTCTGCCGCTTGTTCTTTTGTACTGCCAGCTGATTGTGGAAGTACAGTATAAAAACCATCTTTATGGAGAGATCTTTCTGGTTTAGGCTTAGTCTAAGTGTCTCAAGTAGCCGAGGCCTTTGTTTGGGCCTAATCCATATGGTCTGATGGCTTTCCTCTCATCTCAAGATGAATGTGGTAGAAAATATAAATCAAGGAAACCTCGTTTGGCCTAGCCTTGCCTTGCCTTGCCTTGCCTTATTTCCTTCTCATCCTGTTCTCTGTCCCAGCCTCTCTCACTAAGCCCTCGTCTGCCTGCATGTCTCTTCTTTCCTCTCTCCTTTTCTCAAACTCTCCTGCTTCCTGGCTTTCGTCTTTCAATTCCTCCATTTCAGTCCTGCAGCCCGGCACTACTTTTTCCTCTTGCCTCCCTTTGGCCTGCTCCCTTGGCTTTCTCCCTCTCTTCCATATCCTTCTTCCCGACTTGTCTCTTGGAGACTTTTGACCACTTTGGAGCTAAGTCTGGGCATGTTTTGAAACTTTTCAGAGGCCTCGCTTGTGACAGGGGGGACAGCAGGCAGTGACAGGCCCGGGGCTGACAGGCTCCCCCTCCCCTAGCGGGCGCTCGGCTGCCACACCCAGCTGACGTAGAACCTTTGTCACAATGCCCGCTACCGTGGGGAGGATGCGGGCACTCTGCAGGTGACAGGGACCCAGCAGGACTTGCTGTCAGCTCAGCAATTGCTCAGTTCCCCAAAGAAGCTGAATTCTGCAAATTGCTGCTTTTGCTCTTGAAATGATGTCATCAGGTGGGTGTTTTGGTGTAATACACTGAAAACCAGAGCAGAAATGCTGAAATATTCCCATGATATGCATGGTCTCTGCACCAAACCACCATGTCTCAGCCTAAGTATGTCTGCCGCTTGTTCTTTTGTACTGCCAGCTGATTGTGGAAGTACAGTATAAAAACCATCTTTATGGAGAGATCTTTCTGGTTTAGGCTTAGTCTAAGTGTCTCAAGTAGCCGGGGCTTTTGTTTGGGCCTAATCCATATGGTCTGATGGCTTTCCTCTCATCTCAAGATGAATGTGGTAGAAAATATAAATCAAAGAAACGTCCTTTGGCCTAGCCTTGCCTTGCCTTATTTCCTTCTCATCCTGTTCTCTGTCCCAGCCTCTCTCACTAACCCCTCGTCTGGCTGCATGTCTCTTCTTTCCTCTCTCCTTTTCTCAAACTCTCTTGCTTCCTGGCTTACGTCTTTCAATTCCTCCATTTCAGTCCTGCAGCCCGGCACTACTTTTTTCTCTTGCCTCCCTTGGGCCTGCTCCCTTGGCTTTCTCCCTCTCTTCCATATCCTTCTTCCCGACTTGTCTCTTGGAGACTTTTGGCCACTTTGGGCCCAAGTCTGGGCACGTTTTGGAAAATTTTCAGAGGCCTCGCTGGTGACACAGGGGACAGCAGGCAGTGACAGGCCCGGGGCTGACAGGCTCCCCCTCCCCTAGCGGGCGCTCGGCTGCCACACCCAGCTGACGTAGAACCTTTGTCACAATGCCCGCTACCGTGGGGAGGATGCGGGCACTCTGCAGGTGACAGGGACCCAGCAGGACTTGCTGTCAGCTCAGCAATTGCTCAGTTCCCCAAAGAAGCTGAATTCTGCAAATTGCTGCTTTTGCTCTTGAAATGATGTCATCAGGTGGGTGTTTTGGTGTAATACATTGAAAACCAGAGCAGAAATGCTGAAATATTCCCATGATATGCATGGTCTCTGCACCAAACCACCATGTCTCAGCCTAAGTATGTCTGCCGCTTGTTCTTTTGTACTGCCAGCTAATTGTGGAAGTACAGTATAAAAACCATCTTTATGGAGAGATCTTTCTGGTTTAGGCTTAGTCTAAGTGTCTCAAGTAGCCGGGGCTTTTGTTTGGGCCTAATCCATATGGTCTGATGGCTTTCCTCTCATCTCAAGATGAATGTGGTAGAAAATATAAATCAAAGAAACGTCCTTTGGCCTAGCCTTGCCTTTCCTTATTTCCTTCTCATCCTGTTCTCTGTCCCAGCCGCTCTCACTAAGCCCTCGTCTGGCTGCATGTCTCTTCTTTCCTCTCTCCTTTTCTCAAACTCTCCTGCTTCCTGGCTTTCGTCTTTCAATTCCTCCATTTCAGTCCTGCAGCCCGGCACTACTTTTTCCTCTTGCCTCCCTTTGGACTGCTCCCTTGGCTTTCTCCCTCTCTTCCATATCCTTCTTCCCGACTTGTCTCTTGGAGACTTTTGGCCACTTTGGACCTAAGTCTGGGCATGTTTTGGAAACTTTTCAGAGGCCTCGCTGGTGACAGGGGGGACAGCAGGCAGTGACAGGCCCGGGGCTGACAGGCTCCCCCTCCCCTAGCGGGCGCTCGGCTGCCACACCCAGCTGACGTAGAACCTTTGTCACAATTCCCGCTACCGTGGGGAGGATGCGGGCACTCTGCAGGTGACAGGGACCCAGCAGGACTTGCTGTCAGCTCAGCAATTGCTCAGTTCCCCAAAGAAGCTGAATTCTGCAAATTGCTGCTTTTGCTCTTGAAATGATGTCATCAGGTGGGTGTTTTGGTGTAATACACTGAAAACCAGAGCAGAAATGCTGAAATATTCCCATGATATGCATGGTCTCTGCACCAAACCACCATGTCTCAGCCTAAGTATGTCTGCCGCTTGTTCTTTTGTACTGCCAGCTGATTGTGGAAGTACAGTATAAAAACCATCTTTATGGAGAGATCTTTCTGGTTTAGGCTTAGTCTAAGTGTCTCAAGTAGCCGGGGCTTTTGTTTGGGCCTAATCCATATGGTCTGATGGCTTTCCTCTCATCTCAAGATGAATGTGGTAGAAAATATAAATCAAAGAAACGTCCTTTGGCCTAGCCTTGCCTTGCCTTATTTCCTTCTCATCCTGTTCTCTGTCCCAGCCTCTCTCACTAAGCCCTCGTCTGGCTGCATGTCTCTTCTTTCCTCTCTCCTTTTCTCAAACTCTCCTGCTTCCTGGCTTTCGTCTTTCAATTCCTCCATTTCAGTCCTGCAGCCCGGCACTACTTTTTTCTCTTGCCTCCCTTTGGACTGCTCCCTTGGCTTTCTCCCTCTCTTCCATATCCTTTTTCCCGACTTGTCTCTTGGAGACTATTGGCCACTTTGGACCCAAGTCTGGGGATGTTTTGGAAACTTTTCAGAGGCCTCGCTGGTGACAGGGGGGACAGCAGGCAGTGACAGGCCCGGGGCTGACAGGCTCCCCCTCCCCTAGCGGGCGCTCGGCTGCCACACCCAGCTGACGTAGAACCTTTGTCACAATGCCCGCTACCGTGGTGAGGATGCGAGCACTCTGCAGGTGACAGGGACCCAGCAGGACTTGCTGTCAGCTCAGCAATTGCTCAGTTCCCCAAAAGAAGCTGAATTCTGCAAATTGCTGCTTTTGCTCTTGAAATGATGTCATCAGGTGGGTGTTTTGGTGTAATACACTGAAAACCAGAGCAGAAATGCTGAAATATTCCCATGATATGCATGGTCTCTGCACCAAACCACCATGTCTCAGACTAAGTATGTCTGCCGCTTGTTCTTTTGTACTGCCAGCTGATTGTGGAAGTACAGTATAAAAAACATCTTTATGGAGAGATCTTTCTGGTTTAGGCTTAGTCTAAGTGTCTCAAGTAGCCGGGGCTTTTGTTTGGGCCTAATCCATATGGTCTGATGGCTTTCCTCTCATCTCAAGATGAATGTGGTAGAAAATATAAATCAAAGAAACGTCCTTTGGCCTAGCCTTGCCTTGCCTTGCCTTGCCTTATTTCCTTCTCATCCTGTTCTCTGTCCCAGCCTCTCTCACTAAGCCCTCGTCTGGCTGCATGTCTCTTCTTTCCTCTCTCCTTTTCTCAAACTCTCCTGCTTCCTGGCTTTCGTCTTTCAATTCCTCCATTTCAGTCCTGCAGCCCGGCACTACTTTTTTCTCTTGCCTCCCTTTGGCCTGCTCCCTTGGCTTTCTCCCTCTCTTCCATATCCTTTTTCCCGACTTGTCTCTTGGAGACTATTGGCCACTTTGGACCCAAGTCTGGGGATGTTTTGGAAACTTTTCAGAGGCCTCGCTGGTGACAGGGGGGACAGCAGGCAGTGACAGGCCCGGGGCTGACAGGCTCCCCCTCCCCTAGCGGGCGCTCGGCTGCCACACCCAGCTGACGTAGAACCTTTGTCACAATGCCCGCTACCGTGGGGAGGATGCGAGCACTCTGCAGGTGACAGGGACCCAGCAGGACTTGCTGTCAGCTCAGCAATTGCTCAGTTCCCCAAAAGAAGCTGAATTCTGCAAATTGCTGCTTTTGCTCTTGAAATGATGTCATCAGGTGGGTGTTTTGGTGTAATACACTGAAAACCAGAGCAGAAATGCTGAAATATTCCCATGATATGCATGGTCTCTGCACCAAACCACCATGTCTCAGACTAAGTATGTCTGCCGCTTGTTCTTTTGTACTGCCAGCTGATTGTGGAAGTACAGTATAAAAAACATCTTTATGGAGAGATCTTTCTGGTTTAGGCTTAGTCTAAGTGTCTCAAGTAGCCGGGGCTTTTGTTTGGGCCTAATCCATATGGTCTGATGGCTTTCCTCTCATCTCAAGATGAATGTGGTAGAAAATATAAATCAAAGAAACGTCCTTTGGCCTAGCCTTGCCTTGCCTTGCCTTGCCTTATTTCCTTCTCATCCTGTTCTCTGTCCCAGCCTCTCTCACTAAGCCCTCGTCTGGCTGCATGTCTCTTCTTTCCTCTCTCCTTTTCTCAAACTCTCCTGCTTCCTGGCTTTCGTCTTTCAATTCCTCCATTTCAGTCCTGCAGCCCGGCACTACTTTTTCCTCTTGCCTCCCTTTGGCCTGCTCCCTTGGCTTTCTCCCTCTCTTCCATATTCTTCTTCCCGACTTGTCTCTTGGAGACTTTTGGCCACTTTGGACCCAAGTCTGGGCATGTTTTGGAAACTTTTCAGAGGCCTCGCTGGTGACAGGGGGGACAGCAGGCAGTGACAGGCCCAGGGCTGACAGGCTCCCCCTCCCCTAGCGGGCGCTCGGCTGCCACACCCAGCTGACGTAGAACCTTTGTCACAATGCCCGCTACCGTGGTGAGGATGCGGGCACTCTGCAGGTGACAGGGACCCAGCAGGACTTGCTGTCAGCTCAGCAATTGCTCAGTTCCCCAAAGAAGCTGAATTCTGCAAATTGCTGCTTTTGCTCTTGAAATGACGTCATCAGGTGGGTGTTTTGGTGTAATACACTGAAAACCAGAGCAGAAATGCTGAAATATTCCCATGATATGCATGGTCTCTGCACCAAACCACCATGTCTCAGCCTAAGTATGTCTGCCGCTTGTTCTTTTGTACTGCCAGCTGATTGTGGAAGTACAGTATAAAAACCATCTTTATGGAGAGATCTTTCTGGTTTAGGCTTAGTCTAAGTGTCTCAAGTAGCCGGGGCTTTTGTTTGGGCCTAATCCATATGGTCTGATGGCTTTCCTCTCATCTCAAGATGAATGTGGTAGAAAATATAAATCAAAGAAACGTCCTTTGGCCTAGCCTTGCCTTGCCTTATTTCCTTCTCATCCTGTTCTCTGTCCCAGCCTCTCTCACTAAGCCCTCGTCTGGCTGCATGTCTCTTCTTTCCTCTCTCCTTTTCTCAAACTCTCCTGCTTCCTGGCTTTCGTCTTTCAATTCCTCCATTTCAGTCCTGCAGCCCGGCACTACTTTTTCCTCTTGCTTCCCTTTGGCCTGCTCCCTTGGCTTTCTCCCTCTCTTCCATATTCTTCTTCCCGACTTGTCTCTTGGAGACTTTTGGCCACTTTGGACCCAAGTCTGGGGATGTTTTGGAAACTTTTCAGAGGCCTCGCTGGTGACAGGGGGGACAGCAGGCAGTGACAGGCCCGGGGCTGACAGGCTCCCCCTCCCCTAGCGGGCGCTCGGCTGCCACACCCAGCTGACGTAGAACCTTTGTCACAATGCCCGCTACCGTGGGGAGGATGCGGGCACTCTGCAGGTGACAGGGACCCAGCAGGACTTGCTGTCAGCTCAGCAATTGCTCAGTTCCCCAAAGAAGCTGAATTCTGCAAATTGCTGCTTTTGCTCCTGAAATGATGTCATCAGGTGGGTGTTTTGGTGTAATACACTGAAAACCAGAGCAGAAATGCTGAAATATTCCCATGATATGCATGGTCTCTGCACCAAACCACCATGTCTCAGCCTAAGTATGTCTGCCGCTTGTTCTTTTGTACTGCCAGCTGATTGTGGAAGTACAGTATAAAAACCATCTTTATGGAGAGATCTTTCTGGTTTAGGCTTAGTCTAAGTGTCTCAAGTAGCCGGGGCTTTTGTTTGGGCCTAATCCATATGGTCTGATGGCTTTCCTCTCATCTCAAGATGAATGTGGTAGAAAATATAAATCAAGGAAACCTCGTTTGGCCTAGCCTTGCCTTGCCTTGCCTTGCCTTATTTCCTTCTCATCCTGTTCTCTGTCCCAGCCTCTCTCACTAAGCCCTCGTCTGGCTGCATGTCTCTTCTTTCCTCTCTCCTTTTCTCAAACTCTCCTGCTTCCTGGCTTTCGTCTTTCAATTCCTCCATTTCATTCCTGCAGCCCGGCACTACTTTTTCCTCTTGCCTCCCTTTGGCCTGCTCCCTTGGCTTTCTCCCTCTCTTCCATATCCTTCTTCCCGACTTGTCTCTTGGAGACTTTTGACCACTTTGGAGCCAAGTCTGGGCATGTTTTGAAACTTTTCAGAGGCCTCGCTGGTGACAGGGGGGACAGCAGGCAGTGACAGGCCCGGGGCTGACAGGCTCCCCCTCCCCTAGCGGGCGCTCGGCTGCCACACCCAGCTGACGTAGAACCTTTGTCACAATGCCCGCTACCGTGGGGAGGATGCGGGCACTCTGCAGGTGACAGGGACCCAGCAGGACTTGCTGTCAGCTCAGCAATTGCTCAGTTCCCCAAAGAAGCTGAATTCTGCAAATTGCTGCTTTTGCTCTTGAAATGATGTCATCAGGTGGGTGTTTTGGTGTAATACACTGAAAACCAGAGCAGAAATGCTGAAATATTCCCATGATATGCATGGTCTCTGCACCAAACCACCATGTCTCAGCCTAAGTATGTCTGCCGCTTGTTCTTTTGTACTGCCAGCTGATTGTGGAAGTACAGTATAAAAACCATCTTTATGGAGAGATCTTTCTGGTTTAGGCTTAGTCTAAGTGTCTCAAGTAGCCGGGGCTTTTGTTTGGGCCTAATCCATATGGTCTGATGGCTTTCCTCTCATCTCAAGATGAATGTGGTAGAAAATATAAATCAAAGAAACGTCCTTTGGCCTAGCCTTGCCTTGCCTTATTTCCTTCTCATCCTGTTCTCTGTCCCAGCCTCTCTCATTAAGCCCTCGTCTGGCTGCATGTCTCTTCTTTCCTCTCTCCTTTTCTCAAACTCTCCTGCTTCCTGGCTTTCGTCTTTCAATTCCTCCATTTCAGTCCTGCAGCCCGGCACTACTTTTTCCTCTTGCTTCCCTTTGGCCTGCTCCCTTGGCTTTCTCCCTCTCTTCCATATTCTTCTTCCCGACTTGTCTCTTGGAGACTTTTGGCCACTTTGGACCCAAGTCTGGGGATGTTTTGGAAACTTTTCAGAGGCCTCGCTGGTGACAGGGGGGACAGCAGGCAGTGACAGGCCCGGGGCTGACAGGCTCCCCCTCCCCTAGCGGGCGCTCGGCTGCCACACCCAGCTGACGTAGAAACTTTGTCACAATGCCCGCTACCGTGGGGAGGATGCGGGCACTCTGCAGGTGACAGGGACCCAGCAGGACTTGCTGTCAGCTCAGCAATTGCTCAGTTCCCCAAAGAAGCTGAATTCTGCAAATTGCTGCTTTTGCTCCTGAAATGATGTCATCAGGTGGGTGTTTTGGTGTAATACACTGAAAACCAGAGCAGAAATGCTGAAATATTCCCATGATATGCATGGTCTCTGCACCAAACCACCATGTCTCAGCCTAAGTATGTCTGCCGCTTGTTCTTTTGTACTGCCAGCTGATTGTGGAAGTACAGTATAAAAACCATCTTTATGGAGAGATCTTTCTGGTTTAGGCTTAGTCTAAGTGTCTCAAGTAGCCGGGGCTTTTGTTTGGGCCTAATCCATATGGTCTGATGGCTTTCCTCTCATCTCAAGATGAATGTGGTAGAAAATATAAATCAAAGAAACGTCCTTTGGCCTAGCCTTGCCTTGCCTTATTTCCTTCTCATCCTGTTCTCTGTCCCAGCCTCTCTCACTAACCCCTCGTCTGGCTGCATGTGTCTTCTTTCCTCTCTCCTTTTCTCAAACTCTCTTGCTTCCTGGCTTTCGTCTTTCAATTCCTCCATTTCAGTCCTGCAGCCCGGCACTACTTTTTCCTCTTGCCTCCCTTTGGCCTGCTCCCTTGGCTTTCTCCCTCTCTTCCATATCCTTCCTCCCGACTTGTCTCTTGGAGACTTTTGACCACTTTGGAGCCAAGTCTGGGCATGTTTTGAAACTTTTCAGAGGCCTCGCTGGTGACAGGGGGGACAGCAGGCAGTGACAGGCCCGGGGCTGACAGGCTCCCCCTCCCCTAGCGGGCGCTCGGCTGCCACACCCAGCTGACGTAGAACCTTTGTCACAATGCCCGCTACCGTGGGGAGGATGCGGGCACTCTGCAGGTGACAGGGACCCAGCAGGACTTGCTGTCAGCTCAGCAATTGCTCAGTTCCCCAAAGAAGCTGAATTCTGCAAATTGCTGCTTTTGCTCTTGAAATGATGTCATCAGGTGGGTGTTTTGGTGTAATACACTGAAAACCAGAGCAGAAATGCTGAAATATTCCCATGATATGCATGGTCTCTGCACCAAACCACCATGTCTCAGCCTAAGTATGTCTGCCGCTTGTTCTTTTGTACTGCCAGCTGATTGTGGAAGTACAGTATAAAAACCATCTTTATGGAGAGATCTTTCTGGTTTAGGCTTAGTCTAAGTGTCTCAAGTAGCCGGGGCTTTTGTTTGGGCCTAATCCATATGGTCTGATGGCTTTCCTCTCATCTCAAGATGAATGTGGTAGAAAATATAAATCAAAGAAACGTCCTTTGGCCTAGCCTTGCCTTGCCTTATTTCCTTCTCATCCTGTTCTCTGTCCCAGCCTCTCTCATTAAGCCCTCGTCTGGCTGCATGTCTCTTCTTTCCTCTCTCCTTTTCTCAAACTCTCCTGCTTCCTGGCTTTCGTCTTTCAATTCCTCCATTTCAGTCCTGCAGCCCGGCACTACTTTTTCCTCTTGCTTCCCTTTGGCCTGCTCCCTTGGCTTTCTCCCTCTCTTCCATATTCTTCTTCCCGACTTGTCTCTTGGAGACTTTTGGCCACTTTGGACCCAAGTCTGGGGATGTTTTGGAAACTTTTCAGAGGCCTCGCTGGTGACAGGGGGGACAGCAGGCAGTGACAGGCCCGGGGCTGACAGGCTCCCCCTCCCCTAGCGGGCGCTCGGCTGCCACACCCAGCTGACGTAGAAACTTTGTCACAATGCCCGCTACCGTGGGGAGGATGCGGGCACTCTGCAGGTGACAGGGACCCAGCAGGACTTGCTGTCAGCTCAGCAATTGCTCAGTTCCCCAAAGAAGCTGAATTCTGCAAATTGCTGCTTTTGCTCCTGAAATGATGTCATCAGCTGGGTGTTTTGGTGTAATACACTGAAAACCAGATCAGAAATGCTGAAATATTCCCATGATATGCATGGTCTCTGCACCAAACCACCATGTCTCAGCCTAAGTATGTCTGCCGCTTGTTCTTTTGTACTGCCAGCTGATTGTGGAAGTACAGTATAAAAACCATCTTTATGGAGAGATCTTTCTGGTTTAGGCTTAGTCTAAGTGTCTCAAGTAGCCGGGGCTTTTGTTTGGGCCTAATCCATATGGTCTGATGGCTTTCCTCTCATCTCAAGATGAATGTGGTAGAAAATATAAATCAAAGAAACGTCCTTTGGCCTAGCCTTGCCTTGCCTTATTTCCTTCTCATCCTGTTCTCTGTCCCAGCCTCTCTCACTAACCCCTCGTCTGGCTGCATGTGTCTTCTTTCCTCTCTCCTTTTCTCAAACTCTCTTGCTTCCTGGCTTTCGTCTTTCAATTCCTCCATTTCAGTCCTGCAGCCCGGCACTACTTTTTTCTCTTGCCTCCCTTTGGCCTGCTCCCTTGGCTTTCTCCCTCTCTTCCATATCCTTCCTCCCGACTTGTCTCTTGGAGACTTTTGGCCACTTTGGACCCAAGTCTGGGCATGTTTTGGAAACTTTTCAGAGGCCTCGCTGGTGACAGGGGGGACAGCAGGCAGTGACAGGCCCGGGGCTGACAGGCTCCCCCTCCCCTAGCGGGCGCTCGGCTGCCACACCCAGCTGACGTAGAACCTTTGTCACAATGCCCGCTACCGTGGTGAGGATGCGGGCACTCTGCAGGTGACAGGGACCCAGCAGGACTTGCTGTCAGCTCAGCAATTGCTCAGTTCCCCAAAGAAGCTGAATTCTGCAAATTGCTGCTTTTGCTCTTGAAATGATGTCATCAGGTGGGTGTTTTGGTGTAATACACTGAAAACCAGAGCAGAAATGCTGAAATATTCCCATGATATGCATGGTCTCTGCACCAAACCACCATGTCTCAGCCTAAGTATGTCTGCCGCTTGTTCTTTTGTACTGCCACCTGATTGTGGAAGTACAGTATAAAAACCATCTTTATGGAGAGATCTTTCTGGTTTAGGCTTAGTCTAAGTGTCTCAAGTAGCCGGGGCTTTTGTTTGGGCCTAATCCATATGGTCTGATGGCTTTCCTCTCATCTCAAGATGAATGTGGTAGAAAATATAAATCAAAGAAACGTCCTTTGGCCTAGCCTTGCCTTGCCTTATTTCCTTCTCATCCTGTTCTCTGTCCCAGCCTCTCTCACTAACCCCTCGTCTGGCTGCATGTCTCTTCTTTCCTCTCTCCTTTTCTCAAACTCTCTTGCTTCCTGGCTTTCGTCTTTCAATTCCTCCATTTCAGTCCTGCAGCCCGGCACTACTTTTTTCTCTTGCCTCCCTTTGGCCTGCTCCCTTGGCTTTCTCCCTCTGTTCCATATCCTTCTTCCCGACTTGTCTCTTGGAGACTTTTGGCCACTTTGGACCCAAGTCTGGGCATGTTTTGGAAACTTTTCAGAGGCCTCGCTGGTGACAGGGGGGACAGCAGGCAGTGACAGGCCCGGGGCTGACAGGCTCCCCCTCCCCTAGCGGGCGTTCGGCGGCCACACCCAGCTGACGTAGAACCTTTGTCACAATGCCCGCTACCGTGGTGAGGATGCGGGCACTCTGCAGGTGACAGGGACCCAGCAGGACTTGCTGTCAGCTCAGCAATTGCTCAGTTCCCCAAAGAAGCTGAATTCTGCAAATTGCTGCTTTTGCTCTTGAAATGATGTCATCAGGTGGGTGTTTTGGTGTAATACACTGAAAACCAGAGCAGAAATGCTGAAATATTCCCATGATATGCATGGTCTCTGCACCAAACCACCATGTCTCAGCCTAAGTATGTCTGCCGCTTGTTCTTTTGTACTGCCAGCTGATTGTGGAAGTACAGTATAAAAACCATCTTTATGGAGAGATCTTTCTGGTTTAGGCTTAGTCTAAGTGTCTCAAGTAGCCGGGGCTTTTGTTTGGGCCTAATCCATATGGTCTGATGGCTTTCCTCTCATCTCAAGATGAATGTGGTAGAAAATATAAATCAAGGAAACCTCGTTTGGCCTAGCCTTGCCTTGCCTTGCCTTGCCTTATTTCCTTCTCATCCTGTTCTCTGTCCCAGCCTCTCTCACTAAGCCCTCGTCTGGCTGCATGTCTCTTCTTTCCTCTCTCCTTTTCTCAAACTCTCCTGCTTCCTGGCTTTCGTCTTTCAATTCCTCCATTTCATTCCTGCAGCCCGGCACTACTTTTTCCTCTTGCTCCCCTTTGGCCTGCTCCCTTGGCTTTCTCCCTCTCTTCCATATCCTTCTTCCCGACTTGTCTCTTGGAGACTTTTGACCACTTTGGAGCCAAGTCTGGGCATGTTTTGAAACTTTTCAGAGGCCTCGCTTGTGACAGGGGGGACAGCAGGCAGTGACAGGCCCGGGGCTGACAGGCTCCCCCTCCCCTAGCGGGCGCTCGGCTGCCACACCCAGCTGACGTAGAACCTTTGTCACAATGCCCGCTACCGTGGGGAGGATGCGGGCACTCTGCAGGTGACAGGGACCCAGCAGGACTTGCTGTCAGCTCAGCAATTGCTCAGTTCCCCAAAGAAGCTGAATTCTGCAAATTGCTGCTTTTGCTCTTGAAATGATGTCATCAGGTGGGTGTTTTGGTGTAATACACTGAAAACCAGAGCAGAAATGCTGAAATATTCCCATGATATGCATGGTCTCTGCACCAAACCACCATGTCTCAGCCTAAGTATGTCTGCCGCTTGTTCTTTTGTATTGCCAGCTGATTGTGGAAGTACAGTATAAAAACCATCTTTATGGAGAGATCTTTCTGGTTTAGGCTTAGTCTAAGTGTCTCAAGTAGCCGGGGCTTTTGTTTGGGCCTAATCCATATGGTCTGATGGCTTTCCTCTCATCTCAAGATGAATGTGGTAGAAAATATAAATCAAAGAAACGTCCTTTGGCCTAGCCTTGCCTTGCCTTATTTCCTTCTCATCCTGTTCTCTGTCCCAGCCTCTCTCACTAAGCCCTCGTCTGGCTGCATGTCTCTTCTTTCCTCTCTCCTTTTCTCAAACTCTCCTGCTTCCTGGCTTTCGTCTTTCAATTCCTCCATTTCAGTCCTGCAGCCCGGCACTACTTTTTTCTCTTGCCTCCCTTTGGCCTGCTCCCTTGGCTTTCTCCCTCTCTTCCATATCCTTCTTCCCGACTTGTCTCTTGGAGACTTTTGGCCACTTTGGACCCAAGTCTGGGCATGTTTTGGAAACTTTTCAGAGACCTCGCTGGTGACACGGGGGACAGCAGGCAGTGACAGGCCCGGGGCTGACAGGCTCCCCCTCCCCTAGCGGGCGCTCGGCTGCCACACCCAGCTGACGTAGAACCTTTGTCACAATGCCCGCTACCGTGGTGAGGATGCGGGCACTCTGCAGGTGACAGGGACCCAGCAGGACTTGTTGTCAGCTCAGCAATTGCTCAGTTCCCCAAAGAAGCTGAATTCTGCAAATTGCTGCTTTTGCTCTTGAAATGATGTCATCAGGTGGGTGTTTTGGTGTAATACACTGAAAACCAGAGCAGAAATGCTGAAATATTCCCATGATATGCATGGTCTCTGCACCAAACCACCATGTCTCAGCCTAAGTATGTCTGCCGCTTGTTCTTTTGTACTGACAGAAGATTGTGGAAGTACAGTATAAAAACCATCTTTATGGAGAGATCTTTCTGGTTTAGGCTTAGTCTAAGTGTCTCAAGTAGCCGGGGCTTTTGTTTGGGCCTAATCCATATGGTCTGATGGCTTTCCTCTCATCTCAAGATGAATGTGGTAGAAAATATAAATCAAAGAAACGTCCTTTGGCCTAGCCTTGCCTTTCCTTATTTCCTTCTCATCCTGTTCTCTGTCCCAGCCTCTCTCACTAAGCCCTCGTCTGGCTGCATGTCTCTTCTTTCCTCTCTCCTTTTCTCAAACTCTCCTGCTTCCTGGCTTTCGTCTTTCAATTCCTCCATTTCAGTCCTGCAGCCCGGCACTACTTTTTTCTCTTGCCTCCCTTTGGCCTGCTCCCTTGGCTTTCTCCCTCTCTTCCATATCCTTCTTCCCGACTTGTCTCTTGGAGACTTTTGGCCACTTTGGACCCAAGTCTGGGCATGTTTTGGAAACTTTTCAGAGGCCTCGCTGGTGACACGGGGGACAGCAGGCAGTGACAGGCCCGGGGCTGACAGGCTCCCCCTTTCCTAGCGGGCGCTCGGCTGCCACACCCAGCTGACGTAGAACCTTTGTCACAATGCCCGCTACCGTGGGGAGGATGCGGGCACTCTGCAGGTGACAGGGACCCAGCAGGACTTGCTGTCAGCTCAGCAATTGCTCAGTTCCCCAAAGAAGCTGAATTCTGCAAATTGCTGCTTTTGCTCTTGAAATGATGTCATCAGGTGGGTGTTTTGGTGTAATACACTGAAAACCAGAGCAGAAATGCTGAAATATTCCCATGATATGCATGGTCTCTGCACCAAACCACCATGTCTCAGCCTAAGTATGTCTGCCGCTTGTTCTTTTGTACTGCCAGCTGATTGTGGAAGTACAGTATAAAAACCATCTTTATGGAGAGATCTTTCTGGTTTAGGCTTAGTCTAAGTGTCTCAAGTAGCCGGGGCTTTTGTTTGGGCCTAATCCATATGGTCTGATGGCTTTCCTCTCATCTCAAGATGAATGTGGTAGAAAATATAAATCAAAGAAACGTCCTTTGGCCTAGCCTTGCCTTGCCTTATTTCCTTCTCATCCTGTTCTCTGTCCCAGCCTCTCTCACTAAGCCCTCGTCTGGCTGCATGTCTCTTCTTTCCTCTCTCCTTTTCTCAAACTCTCCTGCTTCCTGGCTTTCGTCTTTCAATTCCTCCATTTCAGTCCTGCAGCCCGGCACTACTTTTTTCTCTTGCCTCCCTTTGGCCTGCTCCCTTGGCTTTCTCCCTCTCTTCCATATCCTTCTTCCCGACTTGTCTCTTGGAGACTTTTGACCACTTTGGAGCCAAGTCTGGGCATGTTTTGAAACTTTTCAGAGGCCTCGCTTGTGACAGGGGGGACAGCAGGCAGTGACAGGCCCGGGGCTGACAGGCTCCCCCTCCCCTAGCGGGCGCTCGGCTGCCACACCCAGCTGACGTAGAACCTTTGTCACAATGCCCGCTACCGTGGGGAGGATGCGGGCACTCTGCAGGTGACAGGGACCCAGCAGGACTTGCTGTCAGCTCAGCAATTGCTCAGTTCCCCAAAGAAGCTGAATTCTGCAAATTGCTGCTTTTGCTCTTGAAATGATGTCATCAGGTGGGTGTTTTGGTGTAATACACTGAAAACCAGAGCAGAAATGCTGAAATATTCCCATGATATGCATGGTCTCTGCACCAAACCACCATGTCTCAGCCTAAGTATGTCTGCCGCTTGTTCTTTTGTACTGCCAGCTGATTGTGGAAGTACAGTATAAAAACCATCTTTATGGAGAGATCTTTCTGGTTTAGGCTTAGTCTAAGTGTCTCAAGTAGCCGGGGCTTTTGTTTGGGCCTAATCCATATGGTCTGATGGCTTTCCTCTCATCTCAAGATGAATGTGGTAGAAAATATAAATCAAAGAAACGTCCTTTGGCCTAGCCTTGCCTTGCCTTATTTCCTTCTCATCCTGTTCTCTGTCCCAGCCTCTCTCACTAAGCCCTCGTCTGGCTGCATGTCTCTTCTTTCCTCTCTCCTTTTCTCAAACTCTCCTGCTTCCTGGCTTTCGTCTTTCAATTCCTCCATTTCAGTCCTGCAGCCCGGCACTACTTTTTTCTCTTGCCTCCCTTTGGCCTGCTCCCTTGGCTTTCTCCCTCTCTTCCATATCCTTCTTCCCGACTTGTCTCTTGGAGACTTTTGGCCACTTTGGACCCAAGTCTGGGCATGTTTTGGAAACTTTTCAGAGGCCTCGCTGGTGACACGGGGGACAGCAGGCAGTGACAGGCCCGGGGCTGACAGGCTCCCCCTTTCCTAGCGGGCGCTCGGCTGCCACACCCAGCTGACGTAGAACCTTTGTCACAATGCCCGCTACCGTGGGGAGGATGCGGGCACTCTGCAGGTGACAGGGACCCAGCAGGACTTGCTGTCAGCTCAGCAATTGCTCAGTTCCCCAAAGAAGCTGAATTCTGCAAATTGCTGCTTTTGCTCTTGAAATGATGTCATCAGGTGGGTGTTTTGGTGTAATACACTGAAAACCAGAGCAGAAATGCTGAAATATTCCCATGATATGCATGGTCTCTGCACCAAACCACCATGTCTCAGCCTAAGTATGTCTGCCGCTTGTTCTTTTGTACTGCCAGCTGATTGTGGAAGTACAGTATAAAAACCATCTTTATGGAGAGATCTTTCTGGTTTAGGCTTAGTCTAAGTGTCTCAAGTAGCCGGGGCTTTTGTTTGGGCCTAATCCATATGGTCTGATGGCTTTCCTCTCATCTCAAGATGAATGTGGTAGAAAATATAAATCAAAGAAACGTCCTTTGGCCTAGCCTTGCCTTGCCTTATTTCCTTCTCATCCTGTTCTCTGTCCCAGCCTCTCTCACTAAGCCCTCGTCTGGCTGCATGTCTCTTCTTTCCTCTCTCCTTTTCTCAAACTCTCCTGCTTCCTGGCTTTCGTCTTTCAATTCCTCCATTTCAGTCCTGCAGCCCGGCACTACTTTTTTCTCTTGCCTCCCTTTGGCCTGCTCCCTTGGCTTTCTCCCTCTCTTCCATATCCTTCTTCCCGACTTGTCTCTTGGAGACTTTTGGCCACTTTGGACCCAAGTCTGGGCATGTTTTGGAAACTTTTCAGAGGCCTCGCTGGTGACACGGGGGACAGCAGGCAGTGACAGGCCCGGGGCTGACAGGCTCCCCCTTTCCTAGCGGGCGCTCGGCTGCCACACCCAGCTGACGTAGAACCTTTGTCACAATGCCCGCTACCGTGGGGAGGATGCGGGCACTCTGCAGGTGACAGGGACCCAGCAGGACTTGCTGTCAGCTCAGCAATTGCTCAGTTCCCCAAAGAAGCTGAATTCTGCAAATTGCTGCTTTTGCTCTTGAAATGATGTCATCAGGTGGGTGTTTTGGTGTAATACACTGAAAACCAGAGCAGAAATGCTGAAATATTCCCATGATATGCATGGTCTCTGCACCAAACCACCATGTCTCAGCCTAAGTATGTCTGCCGCTTGTTCTTTTGTACTGCCAGCTGATTGTGGAAGTACAGTATAAAAACCATCTTTATGGAGAGATCTTTCTGGTTTAGGCTTAGTCTAAGTGTCTCAAGTAGCCGGGGCTTTTGTTTGGGCCTAATCCATATGGTCTGATGGCTTTCCTCTCATCTCAAGATGAATGTGGTAGAAAATATAAATCAAAGAAACGTCCTTTGGCCTAGCCTTGCCTTGCCTTATTTCCTTCTCATCCTGTTCTCTGTCCCAGCCTCTCTCACTAAGCCCTCGTCTGGCTGCATGTCTCTTCTTTCCTCTCTCCTTTTCTCAAACTCTCCTGCTTCCTGGCTTTCGTCTTTCAATTCCTCCATTTCAGTCCTGCAGCCCGGCACTACTTTTTTCTCTTGCCTCCCTTGGGCCTGCTCCCTTGGCTTTCTCCCTCTCTTCCATATCCTTCTTCCCGACTTGTCTCTTGGAGACTTTTGGCCACTTTGGACCCAAGTCTGGGCATGTTTTGGAAACTTTTCAGAGGCCTCGCTGGTGACACGGGGGACAGCAGGCAGTGACAGGCCCGGGGCTGACAGGCTCCCCCTTTCCTAGCGGGCGCTCGGCTGCCACACCCAGCTGACGTAGAACCTTTGTCACAATGCCCGCTACCGTGGGGAGGATGCGGGCACTCTGAGGTGACAGGGACCCAGCAGGACTTGTTGTCAGCTCAGCAATTGCTCAGTTCCCCAAAGAAGCTGAATTCTGCAATTTGCTGCTTTTGCTCTTGAAATGATGTCATCAGGTGGGTGTTTTGGTGTAATACACTGAAAACCAGAGCAGAAATGCTGAAATATTCCCATGATATGCATGGTCTCTGCACCAAACCACCATGTCTCAGCCTAAGTATGTCTGCCGCTTGTTCTTTTGTACTGACAGAAGATTGTGGAAGTACAGTATAAAAACCATCTTTATGGAGAGATCTTTCTGGTTTAGGCTTAGTCTAAGTGTCTCAAGTAGCCGGGGCTTTTGTTTGGGCCTAATCCATATGGTCTGATGGCTTTCCTCTCATCTCAAGATGAATGTGGTAGAAAATATAAATCAAAGAAACGTCCTTTGGCCTAGCCTTGCCTTTCCTTATTTCCTTCTCATCCTGTTCTCTGTCCCAGCCTCTCTCACTAAGCCCTCGTCTGGCTGCATGTCTCTTCTTTCCTCTCTCCTTTTCTCAAACTCTCCTGCTTCCTGGCTTTCGTCTTTCAATTCCTCCATTTCAGTCCTGCAGCCCGGCACTACTTTTTTCTCTTGCCTCCCTTTGGCCTGCTCCCTTGGCTTTCTCCCTCTCTTCCATATCCTTCTTCCCGACTTGTCTCTTGGAGACTTTTGGCCACTTTGGACCCAAGTCTGGGCATGTTTTGGAAACTTTTCAGAGGCCTCGCTGGTGACACGGGGGACAGCAGGCAGTGACAGGCCCGGGGCTGACAGGCTCCCCCTTTCCTAGCGGGCGCTCGGCTGCCACACCCAGCTGACGTAGAACCTTTGTCACAATGCCCGCTACCGTGGTGAGGATGCGGGCACTCTGCAGGTGACAGGGACCCAGCAGGACTTGCTGTCAGCTCAGCAATTGCTCAGTTCCCCAAAGAAGCTGAATTCTGCAAATTGCTGCTTTTGCTCTTGAAATTATGTCATCAGGTGGGTGTTTTGGTGTAATACACTGAAAACCAGAGCAGAAATGCTGAAATATTCCCATGATATGCATGGTCTCTGCACCAAACCACCATGTCTCAGCCTAAGTATGTCTGCCGCTTGTTCTTTTGTACTGACAGAAGATTGTGGAAGTACAGTATAAAAACCATCTTTATGGAGAGATCTTTCTGGTTTAGGCTTAGTCTAAGTGTCTCAAGTAGCTGGGGCTTTTGTTTGGGCCTAATCCATATGGTCTGATGGCTTTCCTCTCATCTCAAGATGAATGTGGTAGAAAATATAAATCAAAGAAACGTCCTTTGGCCTAGCCTTGCCTTGCCTTATTTCCTTCTCATCCTGTTCTCTGTCCCAGCCTCTCTCACTAACCCCTCGTCTGGCTGCATGTCTCTTCTTTCCTCTCTCCTTTTCTCAAACTCTCCTGCTTCCTGGCTTTCGTCTTTCAATTCCTCCATTTCAGTCCTTCAGCCCGGCACTACTTTTTTCTCTTGCCTCCCTTTGGCCTGCTCCCTTGGCTTTCTCCCTCTCTTCCATATCCTTTTTCCCGACTTGTCTCTTGGAGACTTTTGGCTACTTTGGACCCAAGTCTGGGGATGTTTTGGAAACTTTTCAGAGGCCTCGCTGGTGACAGGGGGGACAGCAGGCAGTGACAGGCCCGGGGCTGACAGGCTCCCCCTCCCCTAGCGGGCGCTCGGCGGCCACACCCAGCTGAAGTAGAACCTTTGTCACAATGCCCGCTACCGTGGTGAGGATGCGGGCACTCTGCAGGTGACAGGGACCCAGCAGGACTTGCTGTCAGCTCAGCAATTGCTCAGTTCCCCAAAGAAGCTGAATTCTGCAAATTGCTGCTTTTGCTCTTGAAATTATGTCATCAGGTGGGTGTTTTGGTGTAATACACTGAAAACCAGAGCAGAAATGCTGAAATATTCCCATGATATGCATGGTCTCTGCACCAAACCACCATGTCTCAGCCTAAGTATGTCTGCCGCTTGTTCTTTTGTACTGCCAGCTGATTGTGGAAGTACAGTATAAAAACCATCTTTATGGAGAGATCTTTCTGGTTTAGGCTTAGTCTAAGTGTCTCAAGTAGCCGGGGCTTTTGTTTGGGCCTAATCCATATGGTCTGATGGCTTTCCTCTCATCTCAAGATGAATGTGGTAGAAAATATAAATCAAAGAAACGTCCTTTGGCCTAGCCTTGCCTTGCCTTGCCTTGCCTTATTTCCTTCTCATCCTGTTCTCTGTCCCAGCCTCTCTCACTAAGCCCTCGTCTGGCTGCATGTCTCTTCTTTCCTCTCTCCTTTTCTCAAACTCTCCTGCTTCCTGGCTTTCGTCTTTCAATTCCTCCATTTCATTCCTGCAGCCCGGCACTACTTTTTCCTCTTGCCTCCATTTGGCTTGCTCCCTTGGCTTTCTCCCTCTCTTCCATATTCTTGTTCCCGACTTGTCTCTTGGAGACTTTTGGCCACTTTGGACCCAAGTCTGGGCATGTTTTGGAAACTTTTCAGAGGCCTCGCTGCTGACAGGGGGGACAGCAGGCAGTGACAGGCCCGGGGCTGACAGGCTCCCCCTCCCCTAGCTGGCGCTCGGCTGCCACACCCAGCTGACGTAGAACCTTTGTCACAATGCCCGCTACCGTGGTGAGGATGCGGGCACTCTGCAGGTGACAGGGACCCAGCAGGACTTGCTGTCAGCTCAGCAATTGCTCAGTTCCCCAAAGAAGCTGAATTCTGCAATTTGCTGCTTTAGCTCCTGAAATGATGTCATCAGGTGGGTGTTTTGGTGTAATACACTGAAAACCAGAGCAGAAATGCTGAAATATTCCCATGATATGCATGGTCTCTGCACCAAACCACCATGTCTCAGCCTAAGTATGTCTGCCGCTTGTTCTTTTGTACTGCCAGCTGATTGTGGAAGTACAGTATAAAAACCATCTTTATGGAGAGATCTTTCTGGTTTAGGCTTAGTCTAAGTGTCTCAAGTAGCCGGGGCTTTTGTTTGGGCCTAATCCATAAGGTCTGATGGCTTTCCTCCTCATCTCAAGATGAATGTGGTAAAAAATATAAATCAAGGAAACCTCGTTTGGCCTAGCCTTGCCTTGCCTTGCCTTGCCTTATTTCCTTCTCATCCTGTTCTCTGTCCCAGCCTCTCTCACTAACCCCTCGTCTGGCTGCATGTCTCTTCTTTCCTCTCTCCTTTTCTCAAACTCTCCTGCTTCCTGGCTTTCGTCTTTCAATTCCTCCATTTCAGTCCTGCAGCCCGGCACTACTTTTTCCTCTTGCCTCCCTTTGGACTGCTCCCTTGGCTTTCTCCCTCTCTTCCATATCCTTTTTCCCGACTTGTCTCTTGGAGACTTTTGGCCACTTTGGACCCAAGTCTGGGGATGTTTTGGAAACTTTTCAGAGGCCTCGCTGGTGACAGGGGGGACAGCAGGCAGTGACAGGCCCGGGGCTGACAGGCTCCCCCTCCCCTAGCGGGCGCTCGGCTGCCACACCCAGCTGACGTAGAACCTTTGTCACAATGCCCGCTACCGTGGTGAGGATGCGGGCACTCTGCAGGTGACAGGGACCCAGCAGGACTTGCTGTCAGCTCAGCAATTGCTCAGTTCCCCAAAGAAGCTGAATTCTGCAAATTGCTGCTTTTGCTCTTGAAATGATGTCATCAGGTGGGTGTTTTGGTGTAATACACTGAAAACCAGAGCAGAAATGCTGAAATATTCCCATGATATGCATGGTCTCTGCACCAAACCACCATGTCTCAGCCTAAGTATGTCTGCCGCTTGTTCTTTTGTACTGCCAGCTGATTATGGAAGTACAGTATAAAAACCATCTTTATGGAGAGATCTTTCTGGTTTAGGCTTAGTCTAAGTGTCTCAAGTAGCCGGGGCTTTTGTTTGGGCCTAATCCATATGGTCTGATGGCTTTCCTCTCATCTCAAGATGAATGTGGTAGAAAATATAAATCAAAGAAACGTCCTTTGGCCTAGCCTTGCCTTGCCTTGCCTTGCCTTATTTCCTTCTCATCCTGTTCTCTGTCCCAGCCTCTCTCACTAAGCCCTCGTCTGGCTGCATGTCTCTTCTTTCCTCTCTCCTTTTCTCAAACTCTCCTGCTTCCTGGCTTTCGTCTTTCAATTCCTCCATTTCATTCCTGCAGCCCGGCACTACTTTTTCCTCTTGCCTCCCTTTGGCCTGCTCCCTTGGCTTTCTCCCTCTCTTCCATATTCTTCTTCCCGACTTGTCTCTTGGAGACTTTTGGCCACTTTGGACCCAAGTCTGGGCATGTTTTGGAAACTTTTCAGAGGCCTTGCTGGTGACAGGGGGGACAGCAGGCAGTGACAGGCCCGGGGCTGACAGGCTCCCCCTCCCCTAGCGGGCGCTCGGCTGCCACACCCAGCTGACGTAGAACCTTTGTCACAATGCCCGCTACCGTGGTGAGGATGCGGGCACTCTGCAGGTGACAGGGACCCAGCAGGACTTGCTGTCAGCTCAGCAATTGCTCAGTTCCCCAAAGAAGCTGAATTCTGCAAATTGCTGCTTTTGCTCTTGAAATGATGTCATCAGGTGGGTGTTTTGGTGTAATACACTGACAACCAGAGCAGAAATGCTGAAATATTCCCATGATATGCATGGTCTCTGCACCAAACCACCATGTCTCAGCCTAAGTATGTCTGCCGCTTGTTCTTTTGTACTGCCAGCTGATTGTGGAAGTACAGTATAAAAACCATCTTTATGGAGAGATCTTTCTGGTTTAGGCTTAGTCTAAGTGTCTCAAGTAGCCGGGGCTTTTGTTTGGGCCTAATCCATATGGTCTGATGGCTTTCCTCTCATCTCAAGATGAATGTGGTAGAAAATATAAATCAAAGAAACGTCCTTTGGCCTAGCCTTGCCTTGCCTTGCCTTGCCTTGCCTTATTTCCTTCTCATCCTGTTCTCTGTCCCAGCCTCTCTCACTAAGCCCTCGTCTGGCTGCATGTCTCTTCTTTCCTCTCTCCTTTTCTCAAACTCTCCTGCTTCCTGGCTTTCATCTTTCAATTCCTCCATTTCAGTCCTGCAGCCCGGCACTACTTTTTCCTCTTGCCTCCCTTTGGCCTGCTCCCTTGGCTTTCTCCCTCTCTTCCATATTCTTGTTCCCGACTTGTCTCTTGGAGACTTTTGGCCACTTTGGACCCAAGTCTGGGCATGTTTTGGAAACTTTTCAGAGGCCTCGCTGGTGACAGGGGGGACAGCAGGCAGTGACAGGCCCGGGGCCTGACAGGCTCCCCCTCCCCTAGCGGGCGCTCGGCTGCCACACCCAGCTGACGTAGAACCTTTGTCACAATGCCCGCTACCGTGGTGAGGATGCGGGCACTCTGCAGGTGACAGGGACCCAGCAGGACTTGCTGTCAGCTCAGCAATTGCTCAGTTCCCCAAAGAAGCTGAATTCTGCAAATTGCTGCTTTTGCTCCTGAAATGATGTCATCAGGTGGGTGTTTTGGTGTAATACACTGAAAACCAGAGCAGAAATGCTGAAATATTCCCATGATATGCATGGTCTCTGCACCAAACCACCATGTCTCAGCCTAAGTATGTCTGCCGCTTGTTCTTTTGTACTGCCAGCTGATTGTGGAAGTACAGTATAAAAACCATCTTTATGGAGAGATCTTTCTGGTTTAGGCTTAGTCTAAGTGTCTCAAGTAGCCGGGGCTTTTGTTTGGGCCTAATCCATAAGGTCTGATGGCTTTCCTCCTCATCTCAAGATGAATGTGGTAAAAAATATAAATCAAGGAAACCTCGTTTGGCCTAGCCTTGCCTTGCCTTGCCTTGCCTTATTTCCTTCTCATCCTGTTCTCTGTCCCAGCCTCTCTCACTAAGCCCTCGTCTGGCTGCATGTCTCTTCTTTCCTCTCTCCTTTTCTCAAACTCTCCTGCTTCCTGGCTTTCGTCTTTCAATTCCTCCATTTCAGTCCTGCAGCCCGGCACTACTTTTTCCTCTTGCCTCCCTTTGGCCTGCTCCCTTGGCTTTCTCCCTCTCTTCCATATTCTTCTTCCCGACTTGTCTCTTGGAGACTTTTGGCCACTTTGGACCCAAGTCTGGGCATGTTTTGGAAACTTTTCAGAGGCCTCGCTGGTGACACGGGGGACAGCAGGCAGTGACAGGCCCGGGGCTGACAGGCTCCCCCTCCCCTAGCGGGCGCTCGGCTGCCACACCCAGCTGACGTAGAACCTTTGTCACAATGCCCGCTACCGTGGTGAGGATGCGGGCACTCTGCAGGTGACAGGGACCCAGCAGGACTTGCTGTCAGCTCAGCAATTGCTCAGTTCCCCAAAGAAGCTGAATTCTGCAAATTGCTGCTTTTGCTCTTGAAATGATGTCATCAGGTGGGTGTTTTGGTGTAATACACTGAAAACCAGAGCAGAAATGCTGAAATATTCCCATGATATGCATGGTCTCTGCACCAAACCACCATGTCTCAGCCTAAGTATGTCTGCCGCTTGTTCTTTTGTACTGCCAGCTGATTGTGGAAGTACAGTATAAAAACCATCTTTATGGAGAGATCTTTCTGGTTTAGGCTTAGTCTAAGTGTCTCAAGTAGCCGTGGCTTTTGTTTGGGCCTAATCCATATGGTCTGATGGCTTTCCTCTCATCTCAAGATGAATGTGGTAGAAAATATAAATCAAAGAAACGTCCTTTGGCCTAGCCTTGCCTTGCCTTATTTCCTTCTCATCCTGTTCTCTGTCCCAGCCTCTCTCACTAACCCCTCGTCTGGCTGCATGTCTCTTCTTTCCTCTCTCCTTTTCTCAAACTCTCTTGCTTCCTGGCTTTCGTCTTTCAATTCCTCCATTTCAGTCCTGCAGCCCGGCACTACTTTTTTCTCTTGCCTCCCTTTGGCCTGCTCCCTTGGCTTTCTCCCTCTGTTCCATATCCTTCTTCCCGACTTGTCTCTTGGAGACTTTTGGCCACTTTGGACCCAAGTCTGGGCATGTTTTGGAAACTTTTCAGAGGCCTCGCTGGTGACAGGGGGGACAGCAGGCAGTGACAGGCCCGGGGCTGACAGGCTCCCCCTCCCTTAGCGGGCGCTCGGCTGCCACACCCAGCTGACGTAGAACCTTTGTCACAATGCCCGCTACCGTGGTGAGGATGCGGGCACTCTGCAGGTGACAGGGACCCAGCAGGACTTGCTGTCAGCTCAGCAATTGCTCAGTTCCCCAAAGAAGCTGAATTCTGCAAATTGCTGCTTTTGCTCTTGAAATGATGTCATCAGGTGGGTGTTTTGGTGTAATACACTGAAAACCAGAGCAGAAATGCTGAAATATTCCCATGATATGCATGGTCTGTGCACCAAACCACCATGTCTCAGCCTAAGTATGTCTGCCGCTTGTTCTTTTGTACTGCCAGCTGATTGTGGAAGTACAGTATAAAAAACATCTTTATGGAGAGATCTTTCTGGTTTAGGCTTAGTCTAAGTGTCTCAAGTAGCCGGGGCTTTTGTTTGGGCCTAATCCATATGGTCTGATGGCTTTCCTCCTCATCTCAAGATGAATGTGGTAGAAAATATAAATCAAGGAAACCTCGTTTGGCCTAGCCTTGCCTTGCCTTGCCTTGCCTTATTTCCTTCTCATCCTGTTCTCTGTCCCAGCCTCTCTCACTAAGCCCTCGTCTGGCTGCATGTCTCTTCTTTCCTCTCTCCTTTTCTCAAACTCTCCTGCTTCCTGGCTTTCGTCTTTCAATTCCTCCATTTCAGTCCTGCAGCCCGGCACTACTTTTTCCTCTTGCTTCCCTTTGGCCTGCTCCCTTGGCTTTCTCCCTCTCTTCCATATTCTTCTTCCCGACTTGTCTCTTGGAGACTTTTGGCCACTTTGGACCCAAGTCTGGGGATGTTTTGGAAACTTTTCAGAGGCCTCGCTGGTGACAGGGGGGACAGCAGGCAGTGACAGGCCCGGGGCTGACAGGCTCCCCCTCCCCTAGCGGGCGCTCGGCTGCCACACCCAGCTGACGTAGAACCTTTGTCACAATGCCCGCTACCGTGGGGAGGATGCGGGCACTCTGCAGGTGACAGGGACCCAGCAGGACTTGCTGTCAGCTCAGCAATTGCTCAGTTCCCCAAAGAAGCTGAATTCTGCAAATTGCTGCTTTTGCTCTTGAAATGATGTCATCAGGTGGGTGTTTTGGTGTAATACACTGAAAACCAGAGCAGAAATGCTGAAATATTCCCATGATATGCATGGTCTCTGCACCAAACCACCATGTCTCAGCCTAAGTATGTCTGCCGCTTGTTCTTTTGTACTGCCAGCTGATTGTGGAAGTACAGTATAAAAACCATCTTTATGGAGAGATCTTTCTGGTTTAGGCTTAGTCTAAGTGTCTCAAGTAGCCGGGGCTTTTGTTTGGGCCTAATCCATATGGTCTGATGGCTTTCCTCTCATCTCAAGATGAATGTGGTAGAAAATATAAATCAAAGAAACGTCCTTTGGCCTAGCCTTGCCTTGCCTTATTTCCTTCTCATCCTGTTCTCTGTCCCAGCCTCTCTCACTAAGCCCTCGTCTGGCTGCATGTCTCTTCTTTCCTCTCTCCTTTTCTCAAACTCTCCTGCTTCCTGGCTTTCGTCTTTCAATTCCTCCATTTCAGTCCTGCCGCCCGGCACTACTTTTTTCTCTTGCCTCCCTTGGGCCTGCTCCCTTGGCTTTCTCCCTCTCTTCCATATCCTTCTTCCCGACTTGTCTCTTGGAGACTTTTGGCCACTTTGGACCCAAGTCTGGGCATGTTTTGGAAACTTTTCAGAGGCCTCGCTGGTGACAGGGGGGACAGCAGGCAGTGACAGGCCCGGGGCTGACAGGCTCCCCCTTTCCTAGCGGGCGCTCGGCTGCCACACCCAGCTGACGTAGAACCTTTGTCACAATGCCCGCTACCGTGGTGAGGATGCGGGCACTCTGCAGGTGACAGGGACCCAGCAGGACTTGTTGTCAGCTCAGCAATTGCTCAGTTCCCCAAAGAAGCTGAATTCTGCAAATTGCTGCTTTTGCTCTTGAAATGATGTCATCAGGTGGGTGTTTTGGTGTAATACACTGAAAACCAGAGCAGAAATGCTGAAATATTCCCATGATATGCATGGTCTCTGCACCAAACCACCATGTCTCAGCCTAAGTATGTCTGCCGCTTGTTCTTTTGTACTGACAGAAGATTGTGGAAGTACAGTATAAAAACCATCTTTATGGAGAGATCTTTCTGGTTTAGGCTTAGTCTAAGTGTCTCAAGTAGCCGGGGCTTTTGTTTGGGCCTAATCCATATGGTCTGATGGCTTTCCTCTCATCTCAAGATGAATGTGGTAGAAAATATAAATCAAAGAAACGTCCTTTGGCCTAGCCTTGCCTTGCCTTATTTCCTTCTCATCCTGTTCTCTGTCCCAGCCTCTCTCACTAACCCCTCGTCTGGCTGCATGTCTCTTCTTTCCTCTCTCCTTTTCTCAAACTCTCCTGCTTCCTGGCTTTCGTCTTTCAATTCCTCCATTTCAGTCCTGCAGCCCGGCACTACTTTTTTCTCTTGCCTCCCTTTGGCCTGCTCCCTTGGCTTTCTCCCTCTCTTCCATATCCTTCTTCCCGACTTGTCTCTTGGAGACTTTTGGCCACTTTGGACCCAAGTCTGGGCATGTTTTGGAAACTTTTCAGAGGCCTCGCTGGTGACACGGGGGACAGCAGGCAGTGACAGGCCCGGGGCTGACAGGCTCCCCCTCCGCTAGCGGGCGCTCGGCTGCCACACCCAGCTGACGTAGAACCTTTGTCACAATGCCCGCTACCGTGGTGAGGATGCGGGCACTCTGCAGGTGACAGGGACCCAGCAGGACTTGCTGTCAGCTCAGCAATTTCTCAGTTCCCCAAAGAAGCTGAATTCTGCAAATTGCTGCTTTTGCTCTTGAAATTATGTCATCAGGTGGGTGTTTTGGTGTAATACACTGAAAACCAGAGCAGAAATGCTGAAATATTCCCATGATATGCATGGTCTCTGCACCAAACCACCATGTCTCAGCCTAAGTATGTCTGCCGCTTGTTCTTTTGTACTGCCACCTGATTGTGGAAGTACAGTATAAAAACCATCTTTATGGAGAGATCTTTCTGGTTTAGGCTTAGTCTAAGTGTCTCAAGTAGCCGGGGCTTTTGTTTGGGCCTAATCCATATGGTCTGATGGCTTTCCTCTCATCTCAAGATGAATGTGGTAGAAAATATAAATCAAAGAAACGTCCTTTGGCCTTGCCTTGCCTTGCCTTATTTCCTTCTCATCCTGTTCTCTGTCCCAGCCTCTCTCACTAACCCCTCGTCTGGCTGCATGTCTCTTCTTTCCTCTCTCCTTTTCTCAAACTCTCTTGCTTCCTGGCTTTCGTCTTTCAATTCCTCCATTTCAGTCCTGCAGCCCGGCACTACTTTTTTCTCTTGCCTCCCTTTGGCCTGCTCCCTTGGCTTTCTCCCTCTGTTCCATATCCTTCTTCCCGACTTGTCTCTTGGAGACTTTTGGCCACTTTGGACCCAAGTCTGGGCATGTTTTGGAAACTTTTCAGAGGCCTCGCTGGTGACAGGGGGGACAGCAGGCAGTGACAGGCCCGGGGCTGACAGGCTCCCCCTCCCTTAGCGGGCGCTCGGCTGCCACACCCAGCTGACGTAGAACCTTTGTCACAATGCCCGCTACCGTGGTGAGGATGCGGGCACTCTGCAGGTGACAGGGACCCAGCAGGACTTGCTGTCAGCTCAGCAATTGCTCAGTTCCCCAAAGAAGCTGAATTCTGCAAATTGCTGCTTTTGCTCTTGAAATGATGTCATCAGGTGGGTGTTTTGGTGTAATACACTGAAAACCAGAGCAGAAATGCTGAAATATTCCCATGATATGCATGGTCTGTGCACCAAACCACCATGTCTCAGCCTAAGTATGTCTGCCGCTTGTTCTTTTGTACTGCCAGCTGATTGTGGAAGTACAGTATAAAAAACATCTTTATGGAGAGATCTTTCTGGTTTAGGCTTAGTCTAAGTGTCTCAAGTAGCCGGGGCTTTTGTTTGGGCCTAATCCATAAGGTCTGATGGCTTTCCTCCTCATCTCAAGATGAATGTGGTAGAAAATATAAATCAAGGAAACCTCGTTTGGCCTAGCCTTGCCTTGCCTTGCCTTGCCTTATTTCCTTCTCATCCTGTTCTCTGTCCCAGCCTCTCTCACTAAGCCCTCGTCTGGCTGCATGTCTCTTCTTTCCTCTCTCCTTTTCTCAAACTCTCCTGCTTCCTGGCTTTCGTCTTTCAATTCCTCCATTTCAGTCCTGCAGCCCGGCACTACTTTTTCCTCTTGCTTCCCTTTGGCCTGCTCCCTTGGCTTTCTCCCTCTCTTCCATATTCTTCTTCCCGACTTGTCTCTTGGAGACTTTTGGCCACTTTGGACCCAAGTCTGGGGATGTTTTGGAAACTTTTCAGAGGCCTCGCTGGTGACAGGGGGGACAGCAGGCAGTGACAGGCCCGGGGCTGACAGGCTCCCCCTCCCCTAGCGGGCGCTCGGCTGCCACACCCAGCTGACGTAGAACCTTTGTCACAATGCCCGCTACCGTGGGGAGGATGCGGGCACTCTGCAGGTGACAGGGACCCAGCAGGACTTGCTGTCAGCTCAGCAATTGCTCAGTTCCCCAAAGAAGCTGAATTCTGCAAATTGCTGCTTTTGCTCTTGAAATGATGTCATCAGGTGGGTGTTTTGGTGTAATACACTGAAAACCAGAGCAGAAATGCTGAAATATTCCCATGATATGCATGGTCTCTGCACCAAACCACCATGTCTCAGCCTAAGTATGTCTGCCGCTTGTTCTTTTGTACTGCCAGCTGATTGTGGAAGTACAGTATAAAAACCATCTTTATGGAGAGATCTTTCTGGTTTAGGCTTAGTCTAAGTGTCTCAAGTAGCCGGGGCTTTTGTTTGGGCCTAATCCATATGGTCTGATGGCTTTCCTCTCATCTCAAGATGAATGTGGTAGAAAATATAAATCAAAGAAACGTCCTTTGGCCTAGCCTTGCCTTGCCTTATTTCCTTCTCATCCTGTTCTCTGTCCCAGCCTCTCTCACTAAGCCCTCGTCTGGCTGCATGTCTCTTCTTTCCTCTCTCCTTTTCTCAAACTCTCCTGCTTCCTGGCTTTCGTCTTTCAATTCCTCCATTTCAGTCCTGCCGCCCGGCACTACTTTTTTCTCTTGCCTCCCTTGGGCCTGCTCCCTTGGCTTTCTCCCTCTCTTCCATATCCTTCTTCCCGACTTGTCTCTTGGAGACTTTTGGCCACTTTGGAGCCAAGTCTGGGCATGTTTTGGAAACTTTTCAGAGGCCTCGCTGGTGACAGGGGGGACAGCAGGCAGTGACAGGCCCGGGGCTGACAGGCTCCCCCTTTCCTAGCGGGCGCTCGGCTGCCACACCCAGCTGACGTAGAACCTTTGTCACAATGCCCGCTACCGTGGTGAGGATGCGGGCACTCTGCAGGTGACAGGGACCCAGCAGGACTTGTTGTCAGCTCAGCAATTGCTCAGTTCCCCAAAGAAGCTGAATTCTGCAAATTGCTGCTTTTGCTCTTGAAATGATGTCATCAGGTGGGTGTTTTGGTGTAATACACTGAAAACCAGAGCAGAAATGCTGAAATATTCCCATGATATGCATGGTCTCTGCACCAAACCACCATGTCTCAGCCTAAGTATGTCTGCCGCTTGTTCTTTTGTACTGACAGAAGATTGTGGAAGTACAGTATAAAAACCATCTTTATGGAGAGATCTTTCTGGTTTAGGCTTAGTCTAAGTGTCTCAAGTAGCCGGGGCTTTTGTTTGGGCCTAATCCATATGGTCTGATGGCTTTCCTCTCATCTCAAGATGAATGTGGTAGAAAATATAAATCAAAGAAACGTCCTTTGGCCTAGCCTTGCCTTGCCTTATTTCCTTCTCATCCTGTTCTCTGTCCCAGCCTCTCTCACTAACCCCTCGTCTGGCTGCATGTCTCTTCTTTCCTCTCTCCTTTTCTCAAACTCTCCTGCTTCCTGGCTTTCGTCTTTCAATTCCTCCATTTCAGTCCTGCAGCCCGGCACTACTTTTTCCTCTTGCCTCCCTTTGGCCTGCTCCCTTGGCTTTCTCCCTCTCTTCCATATCCTTCTTCCCGACTTTTCTCTTGGAGACTTTTGGCCACTTTGGACCCAAGTCTGGGCATGTTTTGGAAACTTTTCAGAGGCCTCGCTGGTGACACGGGGGACAGCAGGCAGTGACAGGCCCGGGGCTGACAGGCTCCCCCTCCGCTAGCGGGCGCTCGGCTGCCACACCCAGCTGACGTAGAACCTTTGTCACAATGCCCGCTACCGTGGTGAGGATGCGGGCACTCTGCAGGTGACAGGGACCCAGCAGGACTTGCTGTCAGCTCAGCAATTGCTCAGTTCCCCAAAGAAGCTGAATTCTGCAAATTGCTGCTTTTGCTCTTGAAATTATGTCATCAGGTGGGTGTTTTGGTGTAATACACTGAAAACCAGAGCAGAAATGCTGAAATATTCCCATGATATGCATGGTCTGTGCACCAAACCACCATGTCTCAGCCTAAGTATGTCTGCCGCTTGTTCTTTTGTACTGCCAGCTGATTGTGAAAGTACAGTATAAAAAACATCTTTATGGAGAGATCTTTCTGGTTTAGGCTTAGTCTAAGTGTCTCAAGTAGCCGGGGCTTTTGTTTGGGCCTAATCCATAAGGTCTGATGGCTTTCCTCCTCATCTCAAGATGAATGTGGTAGAAAATATAAATCAAGGAAACCTCGTTTGGCCTAGCCTTGCCTTGCCTTGCCTTGCCTTATTTCCTTCTCATCCTGTTCTCTGTCCCAGCCTCTCTCACTAAGCCCTCGTCTGGCTGCATGTCTCTTCTTTCCTCTCTCCTTTTCTCAAACTCTCCTGCTTCCTGGCTTTCGTCTTTCAATTCCTCCATTTCAGTCCTGCAGCCCGGCACTACTTTTTCCTCTTGCTTCCCTTTGGCCTGCTCCCTTGGCTTTCTCCCTCTCTTCCATATTCTTCTTCCCGACTTGTCTCTTGGAGACTTTTGGCCACTTTGGAGCCAAGTCTGGGGATATTTTGGAAACTTTTCAGAGGCCTCGCTGGTGACAGGGGGGACAGCAGGCAGTGACAGGCCCGGGGCTGACAGGCTCCCCCTCCCCTAGCGGGCGCTCGGCTGCCACACCCAGCTGACGTAGAACCTTTGTCACAATGCCCGCTACCGTGGGGAGGATGCGGGCACTCTGCAGGTGACAGGGACCCAGCAGGACTTGCTGTCAGCTCAGCAATTGCTCAGTTCCCCAAAGAAGCTGAATTCTGCAAATTGCTGCTTTTGCTCTTGAAATGATGTCATCAGGTGGGTGTTTTGGTGTAATACACTGAAAACCAGAGCAGAAATGCTGAAATATTCCCATGATATGCATGGTCTCTGCACCAAACCACCATGTCTCAGCCTAAGTATGTCTGCCGCTTGTTCTTTTGTACTGCCAGCTGATTGTGGAAGTACAGTATAAAAACCATCTTTATGGAGAGATCTTTCTGGTTTAGGCTTAGTCTAAGTGTCTCAAGTAGCCGGGGCTTTTGTTTGGGCCTAATCCATATGGTCTGATGGCTTTCCTCTCATCTCAAGATGAATGTGGTAGAAAATATAAATCAAAGAAACGTCCTTTGGCCTAGCCTTGCCTTGCCTTATTTCCTTCTCATCCTGTTCTCTGTCCCAGCCTCTCTCACTAAGCCCTCGTCTGGCTGCATGTCTCTTCTTTCCTCTCTCCTTTTCTCAAACTCTCCTGCTTCCTGGCTTTCGTCTTTCAATTCCTCCATTTCAGTCCTGCCGCCCGGCACTACTTTTTTCTCTTGCCTCCCTTGGGCCTGCTCCCTTGGCTTTCTCCCTCTCTTCCATATCCTTCTTCCCGACTTGTCTCTTGGAGACTTTTGGCCACTTTGGAGCCAAGTCTGGGCATGTTTTGGAAACTTTTCAGAGGCCTCGCTGGTGACAGGGGGGACAGCAGGCAGTGACAGGCCCGGGGCTGACAGGCTCCCCCTCCTCTAGCGGGCGCTCGGCTGCCACACCCAGCTGACGTAGAACCTTTGTCACAATGCCCGCTACCGTGGTGAGGATGCGGGCACTCTGCAGGTGACAGGGACCCAGCAGGACTTGTTGTCAGCTCAGCAATTGCTCAGTTCCCCAAAGAAGCTGAATTCTGCAAATTGCTGCTTTTGCTCTTGAAATGATGTCATCAGGTGGGTGTTTTGGTGTAATACACTGAAAACCAGAGCAGAAATGCTGAAATATTCCCATGATATGCATGGTCTCTGCACCAAACCACCATGTCTCAGCCTAAGTATGTCTGCCGCTTGTTCTTTTGTACTGACAGAAGATTGTGGAAGTACAGTATAAAAACCATCTTTATGGAGAGATCTTTCTGGTTTAGGCTTAGTCTAAGTGTCTCAAGTAGCCGGGGCTTTTGTTTGGGCCTAATCCATATGGTCTGATGGCTTTCCTCTCATCTCAAGATGAATGTGGTAGAAAATATAAATCAAAGAAACGTCCTTTGGCCTAGCCTTGCCTTTCCTTATTTCCTTCTCATCCTGTTCTCTGTCCCAGCCTCTCTCACTAACCCCTCGTCTGGCTGCATGTCTCTTCTTTCCTCTCTCCTTTTCTCAAACTCTCCTGCTTCCTGGCTTTCGTCTTTCAATTACTCCATTTCAGTCCTGCAGCCCGGCACTACTTTTTTCTCTTGCCTCCCTTTGGCCTGCTCCCTTGGCTTTCTCCCTCTCTTCCATATCCTTCTTCCCGACTTGTCTCTTGGAGACTTTTGGCCACTTTGGACCCAAGTCTGGGCATGTTTTGGAAACTTTTCAGAGGCCTCGCTGGTGACAGGGGGGACAGCAGGCAGTGACAGGCCCGGGGCTGACAGGCTCCCCCTCCGCTAGCGGGCGCTCGGCTGCCACACCCAGCTGACGTAGAACCTTTGTCACAATGCCCGCTACCGTGGGGAGGATGCGGGCACTCTGCAGGTGACAGGGACCCAGCAGGACTTGCTGTCAGCTCAGCAATTGCTCAGTTCCCCAAAGAAGCTGAATTCTGCAAATTGCTGCTTTTGCTCTTGAAATGATGTCATCAGGTGGGTGTTTTGGTGTAATACACTGAAAACCAGAGCAGAAATGCTGAAATATTCCCATGATATGCATGGTCTCTGCACCAAACCACCATGTCTCAGCCTAAGTATGTCTGCCGCTTGTTCTTTTGTACTGCCAGCTGATTGTGGAAGTACAGTATAAAAACCATCTTTATGGAGAGATCTTTCTGGTTTAGGCTTAGTCTAAGTGTCTCAAGTAGCCGGGGCTTTTGTTTGGGCCTAATCCATATGGTCTGATGGCTTTCCTCTCATCTCAAGATGAATGTGGTAGAAAATATAAATCAAAGAAACGTCCTTTGGCCTAGCCTTGCCTTGCCTTGCCTTGCCTTATTTCCTTCTCATCCTGTTCTCTGTCCCAGCCTCTCTCACTAAGCCCTCGTCTGGCTGCATGTCTCTTCTTTCCTCTCTCCTTTTCTCAAACTCTCCTGCTTCCTGGCTTTCGTCTTTCAATTCCTCCATTTCAGTCCTGCAGCCCGGCACTACTTTTTCCTCTTGCTTCCCTTTGGCCTGCTCCCTTGGCTTTCTCCCTCTCTTCCATATTCTTCTTCCCGACTTGTCTCTTGGAGACTTTTGGCCACTTTGGACCCAAGTCTGGGGATGTTTTGGAAACTTTTCAGAGGCCTCGCTGGTGACAGGGGGGACAGCAGGCAGTGACAGGCCCGGGGCTGACAGGCTCCCCCTCCCCTAGCGGGCGCTCGGCTGCCACACCCAGCTGACGTAGAACCTTTGTCACAATGCCCGCTACCGTGGGGAGGATGCGGGCACTCTGCAGGTGACAGGGACCCAGCAGGACTTGCTGTCAGCTCAGCAATTGCTCAGTTCCCCAAAGAAGCTGAATTCTGCAAATTGCTGCTTTTGCTCTTGAAATGATGTCATCAGGTGGGTGTTTTGGTGTAATACACTGAAAACCAGAGCAGAAATGCTGAAATATTCCCATGATATGCATGGTCTCTGCACCAAACCACCATGTCTCAGCCTAAGTATGTCTGCCGCTTGTTCTTTTGTACTGCCAGCTGATTGTGGAAGTACAGTATAAAAACCATCTTTATGGAGAGATCTTTCTGGTTTAGGCTTAGTCTAAGTGTCTCAAGTAGCCGGGGCTTTTGTTTGGGCCTAATCCATATGGTCTGATGGCTTTCCTCTCATCTCAAGATGAATGTGGTAGAAAATATAAATCAAAGAAACGTCCTTTGGCCTAGCCTTGCCTTGCCTTATTTCCTTCTCATCCTGTTCTCTGTCCCAGCCTCTCTCACTAAGCCCTCGTCTGGCTGCATGTCTCTTCTTTCCTCTCTCCTTTTCTCAAACTCTCCTGCTTCCTGGCTTTCGTCTTTCAATTCCTCCATTTCAGTCCTGCCGCCCGGCACTACTTTTTTCTCTTGCCTCCCTTGGGCCTGCTCCCTTGGCTTTCTCCCTCTCTTCCATATCCTTCTTCCCGACTTGTCTCTTGGAGACTTTTGGCCACTTTGGACCCAAGTCTGGGCATGTTTTGGAAACTTTTCAGAGGCCTCGCTGGTGACAGGGGGGACAGCAGGCAGTGACAGGCCCGGGGCTGACAGGCTCCCCCTCCCCTAGCGGGCGCTCGGCTGCCACACCCAGCTGACGTAGAACCTTTGTCACAATGCCCGCTACCGTGGGGAGGATGCGGGCACTCTGCAGGTGACAGGGACCCAGCAGGACTTGCTGTCAGCTCAGCAATTGCTCAGTTCCCCAAAGAAGCTGAATTCTGCAAATTGCTGCTTTTGCTCTTGAAATGATGTCATCAGGTGGGTGTTTTGGTGTAATACACTGAAAACCAGAGCAGAAATGCTGAAATATTCCCATGATATGCATGGTCTCTGCACCAAACCACCATGTCTCAGCCTAAGTATGTCTGCCGCTTGTTCTTTTGTACTGCCAGCTGATTGTGGAAGTACAGTATAAAAACCATCTTTATGGAGAGATCTTTCTGGTTTAGGCTTAGTCTAAGTGTCTCAAGTAGCCGGGGCTTTTGTTTGGGCCTAATCCATATGGTCTGATGGCTTTCCTCTCATCTCAAGATGAATGTGGTAGAAAATATAAATCAAAGAAACGTCCTTTGGCCTAGCCTTGCCTTGCCTTATTTCCTTCTCATCCTGTTCTCTGTCCCAGCCTCTCTCACTAAGCCCTCGTCTGGCTGCATGTCTCTTCTTTCCTCTCTCCTTTTCTCAAACTCTCCTGCTTCCTGGCTTTCGTCTTTCAATTCCTCCATTTCAGTCCTGCCGCCCGGCACTACTTTTTTCTCTTGCCTCCCTTGGGCCTGCTCCCTTGGCTTTCTCCCTCTCTTCCATATCCTTCTTCCCGACTTGTCTCTTGGAGACTTTTGGCCACTTTGGACCCAAGTCTGGGCATGTTTTGGAAACTTTTCAGAGGCCTCGCTGGTGACAGGGGGGACAGCAGGCAGTGACAGGCCCGGGGCTGACAGGCTCCCCCTTTCCTAGCGGGCGCTCGGCTGCCACACCCAGCTGACGTAGAACCTTTGTCACAATGCCCGCTACCGTGGTGAGGATGCGGGCACTCTGCAGGTGACAGGGACCCAGCAGGACTTGCTGTCAGCTCAGCAATTGCTCAGTTCCCCAAAGAAGCTGAATTCTGCAAATTGCTGCTTTTGCTCTTGAAATGATGTCATCAGGTGGGTGTTTTGGTGTAATACACTGAAAACCAGAGCAGAAATGCTGAAATATTCCCATGATATGCATGGTCTCTGCACCAAACCACCATGTCTCAGCCTAAGTATGTCTGCCGCTTGTTCTTTTGTACTGACAGAAGATTGTGGAAGTACAGTATAAAAACCATCTTTATGGAGAGATCTTTCTGGTTTAGGCTTAGTCTAAGTGTCTCAAGTAGCCGGGGCTTTTGTTTGGGCCTAATCCATATGGTCTGATGGCTTTCCTCTCATCTCAAGATGAATGTGGTAGAAAATATAAATCAAAGAAACGTCCTTTGGCCTAGCCTTGCCTTTCCTTATTTCCTTCTCATCCTGTTCTCTGTCCCAGCCTCTCTCACTAACCCCTCGTCTGGCTGCATGTCTCTTCTTTCCTCTCTCCTTTTCTCAAACTCTCCTGCTTCCTGGCTTTCGTCTTTCAATTCCTCCATTTCAGTCCTGCAGCCCGGCACTACTTTTTCCTCTTGCCTCCCTTTGGCCTGCTCCCTTGGCTTTCTCCCTCTCTTCCATATCCTTCTTCCCGACTTTTCTCTTGGAGACTTTTGGCCACTTTGGACCCAAGTCTGGGCATGTTTTGGAAACTTTTCAGAGGCCTCGCTGGTGACACGGGGGACAGCAGGCAGTGACAGGCCCGGGGCTGACAGGCTCCCCCTCCGCTAGCGGGCGCTCGGCTGCCACACCCAGCTGACGTAGAACCTTTGTCACAATGCCCGCTACCGTGGTGAGGATGCGGGCACTCTGCAGGTGACAGGGACCCAGCAGGACTTGCTGTCAGCTCAGCAATTGCTCAGTTCCCCAAAGAAGCTGATTTCTGCAAATTGCTGCTTTTGCTCTTGAAATGATGTCATCAGGTGGGTGTTTTGGTGTAATACACTGAAAACCAGAGCAGAAATGCTGAAATATTCCCATGATATGCATGGTCTGTGCACCAAACCACCATGTCTCAGCCTAAGTATGTCTGCCGCTTGTTCTTTTGTACTGCCAGCTGATTGTGAAAGTACAGTATAAAAAACATCTTTATGGAGAGATCTTTCTGGTTTAGGCTTAGTCTAAGTGTCTCAAGTAGCCGGGGCTTTTGTTTGGGCCTAATCCATAAGGTCTGATGGCTTTCCTCCTCATCTCAAGATGAATGTGGTAGAAAATATAAATCAAGGAAACCTCGTTTGGCCTAGCCTTGCCTTGCCTTGCCTTGCCTTATTTCCTTCTCATCCTGTTCTCTGTCCCAGCCTCTCTCACTAAGCCCTCGTCTGGCTGCATGTCTCTTCTTTCCTCTCTCCTTTTCTCAAACTCTCCTGCTTCCTGGCTTTCGTCTTTCAATTCCTCCATTTCAGTCCTGCCGCCCGGCACTACTTTTTTCTCTTGCCTCCCTTGGGCCTGCTCCCTTGGCTTTCTCCCTCTCTTCCATATCCTTCTTCCCGACTTGTCTCTTGGAGACTTTTGGCCACTTTGGACCCAAGTCTGGGCATGTTTTGGAAACTTTTCAGAGGCCTCGCTGGTGACAGGGGGGACAGCAGGCAGTGACAGGCCCGGGGCTGACAGGCTCCCCCTTTCCTAGCGGGCGCTCGGCTGCCACACCCAGCTGACGTAGAACCTTTGTCACAATGCCCGCTACCGTGGTGAGGATGCGGGCACTCTGCAGGTGACAGGGACCCAGCAGGACTTGCTGTCAGCTCAGCAATTGCTCAGTTCCCCAAAGAAGCTGAATTCTGCAAATTGCTGCTTTTGCTCTTGAAATGATGTCATCAGGTGGGTGTTTTGGTGTAATACACTGAAAACCAGAGCAGAAATGCTGAAATATTCCCATGATATGCATGGTCTCTGCACCAAACCACCATGTCTCAGCCTAAGTATGTCTGCCGCTTGTTCTTTTGTACTGACAGAAGATTGTGGAAGTACAGTATAAAAACCATCTTTATGGAGAGATCTTTCTGGTTTAGGCTTAGTCTAAGTGTCTCAAGTAGCCGGGGCTTTTGTTTGGGCCTAATCCATATGGTCTGATGGCTTTCCTCTCATCTCAAGATGAATGTGGTAGAAAATATAAATCAAAGAAACGTCCTTTGGCCTAGCCTTGCCTTTCCTTATTTCCTTCTCATCCTGTTCTCTGTCCCAGCCTCTCTCACTAACCCCTCGTCTGGCTGCATGTCTCTTCTTTCCTCTCTCCTTTTCTCAAACTCTCCTGCTTCCTGGCTTTCGTCTTTCAATTCCTCCATTTCAGTCCTGCAGCCCGGCACTACTTTTTCCTCTTGCCTCCCTTTGGCCTGCTCCCTTGGCTTTCTCCCTCTCTTCCATATCCTTCTTCCCGACTTTTCTCTTGGAGACTTTTGGCCACTTTGGACCCAAGTCTGGGCATGTTTTGGAAACTTTTCAGAGGCCTCGCTGGTGACACGGGGGACAGCAGGCAGTGACAGGCCCGGGGCTGACAGGCTCCCCCTCCGCTAGCGGGCGCTCGGCTGCCACACCCAGCTGACGTAGAACCTTTGTCACAATGCCCGCTACCGTGGTGAGGATGCGGGCACTCTGCAGGTGACAGGGACCCAGCAGGACTTGCTGTCAGCTCAGCAATTGCTCAGTTCCCCAAAGAAGCTGATTTCTGCAAATTGCTGCTTTTGCTCTTGAAATGATGTCATCAGGTGGGTGTTTTGGTGTAATACACTGAAAACCAGAGCAGAAATGCTGAAATATTCCCATGATATGCATGGTCTGTGCACCAAACCACCATGTCTCAGCCTAAGTATGTCTGCCGCTTGTTCTTTTGTACTGCCAGCTGATTGTGAAAGTACAGTATAAAAAACATCTTTATGGAGAGATCTTTCTGGTTTAGGCTTAGTCTAAGTGTCTCAAGTAGCCGGGGCTTTTGTTTGGGCCTAATCCATAAGGTCTGATGGCTTTCCTCCTCATCTCAAGATGAATGTGGTAGAAAATATAAATCAAGGAAACCTCGTTTGGCCTAGCCTTGCCTTGCCTTGCCTTGCCTTATTTCCTTCTCATCCTGTTCTCTGTCCCAGCCTCTCTCACTAAGCCCTCGTCTGGCTGCATGTCTCTTCTTTCCTCTCTCCTTTTCTCAAACTCTCCTGCTTCCTGGCTTTCGTCTTTCAATTCCTCCATTTCAGTCCTGCAGCCCGGCACTACTTTTTCCTCTTGCTTCCCTTTGGCCTGCTCCCTTGGCTTTCTCCCTCTCTTCCATATTCTTCTTCCCGACTTTTCTCTTGGAGACTTTTGGCCACTTTGGACCCAAGTCTGGGGATGTTTTGGAAACTTTTCAGAGGCCTCGCTGGTGACAGGGGGGACAGCAGGCAGTGACAGGCCCGGGGCTGACAGGCTCCCCCTCCCCTAGCGGGCGCTCGGCTGCCACACCCAGCTGACGTAGAACCTTTGTCACAATGCCCGCTACCGTGGGGAGGATGCGGGCACTCTGCAGGTGACAGGGACCCAGCAGGACTTGCTGTCAGCTCAGCAATTGCTCAGTTCCCCAAAGAAGCTGAATTCTGCAAATTGCTGCTTTTGCTCTTGAAATGATGTCATCAGGTGGGTGTTTTGGTGTAATACACTGAAAACCAGAGCAGAAATGCTGAAATATTCCCATGATATGCATGGTCTCTGCACCAAACCACCATGTCTCAGCCTAAGTATGTCTGCCGCTTGTTCTTTTGTACTGCCAGCTGATTGTGGAAGTACAGTATAAAAACCATCTTTATGGAGAGATCTTTCTGGTTTAGGCTTAGTCTAAGTGTCTCAAGTAGCCGGGGCTTTTGTTTGGGCCTAATCCATATGGTCTGATGGCTTTCCTCTCATCTCAAGATGAATGTGGTAGAAAATATAAATCAAAGAAACGTCCTTTGGCCTAGCCTTGCCTTGCCTTATTTCCTTCTCATCCTGTTCTCTGTCCCAGCCTCTCTCACTAAGCCCTCGTCTGGCTGCATGTCTCTTCTTTCCTCTCTCCTTTTCTCAAACTCTCCTGCTTCCTGGCTTTCGTCTTTCAATTCCTCCATTTCAGTCCTGCCGCCCGGCACTACTTTTTTCTCTTGCCTCCCTTGGGCCTGCTCCCTTGGCTTTCTCCCTCTCTTCCATATCCTTCTTCCCGACTTGTCTCTTGGAGACTTTTGGCCACTTTGGAGCCAAGTCTGGGCATGTTTTGGAAACTTTTCAGAGGCCTCGCTGGTGACAGGGGGGACAGCAGGCAGTGACAGGCCCGGGGCTGACAGGCTCCCCCTCCTCTAGCGGGCGCTCGGCTGCCACACCCAGCTGACGTAGAACCTTTGTCACAATGCCCGCTACCGTGGGGAGGATGCGGGCACTCTGCAGGTGACAGGGACCCAGCAGGACTTGCTGTCAGCTCAGCAATTGCTCAGTTCCCCAAAGAAGCTGAATTCTGCAAATTGCTGCTTTTGCTCTTGAAATGATGTCATCAGGTGGGTGTTTTGGTGTAATACACTGAAAACCAGAGCAGAAATGCTGAAATATTCCCATGATATGCATGGTCTCTGCACCAAACCACCATGTCTCAGCCTAAGTATGTCTGCCGCTTGTTCTTTTGTACTGACAGAAGATTGTGGAAGTACAGTATAAAAACCATCTTTATGGAGAGATCTTTCTGGTTTAGGCTTAGTCTAAGTGTCTCAAGTAGCCGGGGCTTTTGTTTGGGCCTAATCCATATGGTCTGATGGCTTTCCTCTCATCTCAAGATGAATGTGGTAGAAAATATAAATCAAAGAAACGTCCTTTGGCCTAGCCTTGCCTTTCCTTATTTCCTTCTCATCCTGTTCTCTGTCCCAGCCTCTCTCACTAACCCCTCGTCTGGCTGCATGTCTCTTCTTTCCTCTCTCCTTTTCTCAAACTCTCCTGCTTCCTGGCTTTCGTCTTTCAATTCCTCCATTTCAGTCCTGCAGCCCGGCACTACTTTTTCCTCTTGCCTCCCTTTGGCCTGCTCCCTTGGCTTTCTCCCTCTCTTCCATATCCTTCTTCCCGACTTTTCTCTTGGAGACTTTTGGCCACTTTGGACCCAAGTCTGGGCATGTTTTGGAAACTTTTCAGAGGCCTCGCTGGTGACACGGGGGACAGCAGGCAGTGACAGGCCCGGGGCTGACAGGCTCCCCCTTTCCTAGCGGGCGCTCGGCTGCCACACCCAGCTGACGTAGAACCTTTGTCACAATGCCCGCTACCGTGGTGAGGATGCGGGCACTCTGCAGGTGACAGGGACCCAGCAGGACTTGCTGTCAGCTCAGCAATTGCTCAGTTCCCCAAAGAAGCTGAATTCTGCAAATTGCTGCTTTTGCTCTTGAAATGATGTCATCAGGTGGGTGTTTTGGTGTAATACACTGAAAACAAGAGCAGAAATGCTGAAATATTCCCATGATATGCATGGTCTGTGCACCAAACCACCATGTCTCAGCCTAAGTATGTCTGCCGCTTGTTCTTTTGTACTGCCAGCTGATTGTGAAAGTACAGTATAAAAAACATCTTTATGGAGAGATCTTTCTGGTTTAGGCTTAGTCTAAGTGTCTCAAGTAGCCGGGGCTTTTGTTTGGGCCTAATCCATAAGGTCTGATGGCTTTCCTCCTCATCTCAAGATGAATGTGGTAGAAAATATAAATCAAGGAAACCTCGTTTGGCCTAGCCTTGCCTTGCCTTGCCTTGCCTTATTTCCTTCTCATCCTGTTCTCTGTCCCAGCCTCTCTCACTAAGCCCTCGTCTGGCTGCATGTCTCTTCTTTCCTCTCTCCTTTTCTCAAACTCTCCTGCTTCCTGGCTTTCGTCTTTCAATTCCTCCATTTCAGTCCTGCAGCCCGGCACTACTTTTTCCTCTTGCTTCCCTTTGGCCTGCTCCCTTGGCTTTCTCCCTCTCTTCCATATTCTTCTTCCCGACTTGTCTCTTGGAGACTTTTGGCCACTTTGGAGCCAAGTCTGGGGATGTTTTGGAAACTTTTCAGAGGCCTCGCTGGTGACAGGGGGGACAGCAGGCAGTGACAGGCCCGGGGCTGACAGGCTCCCCCTCCCCTAGCGGGCGCTCGGCTGCCACACCCAGCTGACGTAGAACCTTTGTCACAATGCCCGCTACCGTGGGGAGGATGCGGGCACTCTGCAGGTGACAGGGACCCAGCAGGACTTGCTGTCAGCTCAGCAATTGCTCAGTTCCCCAAAGAAGCTGAATTCTGCAAATTGCTGCTTTTGCTCTTGAAATGATGTCATCAGGTGGGTGTTTTGGTGTAATACACTGAAAACCAGAGCAGAAATGCTGAAATATTCCCATGATATGCATGGTCTCTGCACCAAACCACCATGTCTCAGCCTAAGTATGTCTGCCGCTTGTTCTTTTGTACTGCCAGCTGATTGTGGAAGTACAGTATAAAAACCATCTTTATGGAGAGATCTTTCTGGTTTAGGCTTAGTCTAAGTGTCTCAAGTAGCCGGGGCTTTTGTTTGGACCTAATCCATATGGTCTGATGGCTTTCCTCTCATCTCAAGATGAATGTGGTAGAAAATATAAATCAAAGAAACGTCCTTTGGCCTAGCCTTGCCTTGCCTTATTTCCTTCTCATCCTGTTCTCTGTCCCAGCCTCTCTCACTAAGCCCTCGTCTGGCTGCATGTCTCTTCTTTCCTCTCTCCTTTTCTCAAACTCTCTTGCTTCCTGGCTTTCGTCTTTCAATTCCTCCATTTCAGTCCTGCAGCCCGGCACTACTTTTTTCTCTTGCCTCCCTTTGGCGTGCTCCCTTGGCTTTCTCCCTCTCTTCCATATCCTTCTTCCCGACTTTTCTCTTGGAGAGTTTTGGCCACTTTGGACCCAAGTCTGGGCATGTTTTGGAAACTTTTCAGAGGCCTCGCTGGTGACACGGGGGACAGCAGGCAGTGACAGGCCCGGGGCTGACAGGCTCCCCCTCCCCTAGCGGGCGCTCGGCTGCCACACCCAGCTGACGTAGAACCTTTGTCACAATGCCCGCTACCGTGGTGAGGATGCGGGCACTCTGCAGGTGACAGGGACCCAGCAGGACTTGCTGTCAGCTCAGCAATTGCTCAGTTCCCCAAAGAAGCTGAATTCTGCAAATTGCTGCTTTTGCTCTTGAAATGATGTCATCAGGTGGGTGTTTTGGTGTAATACACTGAAAACCAGAGCAGAAATGCTGAAATATTCCCATGATATGCATGGTCTCTGCACCAAACCACCATGTCTCAGCCTAAGTATGTCTGCCGCTTGTTCTTTTGTACTGCCAGCTGATTGTGGAAGTACAGTATAAAAACCATCTTTATGGAGAGATCTTTCTGGTTTAGGCTTAGTCTAAGTGTCTCAAGTAGCCGGGGCTTTTGTTTGGGCCTAATCCATGTGGTCTGATGGCTTTCCTCTCATCTCAAGATGAATGTGGTAGAAAATATAAATCAAGGAAACCTCGTTTGGCCTAGCCTTGCCTTGCCTTGCCTTACCTTATTTCCTTCTCATCCTGTTCTCTGTCCCAGCCTCTCTCACTAAGCCCTCGTCTGGCTGCATGTCTCTTCTTTCCTCTCTCCTTTTCTCAAACTCTCCTGCTTCCTGGCTTTCGTCTTTCAATTCCTCCATTTCAGTCCTGCAGCCCGGCACTACTTTTTCCTCTTGCCTCCCTTTGGCCTGCTCCCTTGGCATTCTCCCTCTCTTCCATATTCTTCTTCCCGACTTGTCTCTTGGAGACTTTTGGCCACTTTGGACCCAAGTCTGGGCATGTTTTGGAAACTTTTCAGAGGCCTCGCTGGTGACAGGGGGGACAGCAGGCAGTGACAGGCCCAGGGCTGACAGGCTCCCCCTCCCCTAGCGGGCGCTCGGCTGCCACACCCAGCTGACGTAGAACCTTTGTCACAATGCCCGCTACCGTGGTGAGGATGCGGGCACTCTGCAGGTGACAGGGACCCAGCAGGACTTGCTGTCAGCTCAGCAATTGCTCAGTTCCCCAAAGAAGCTGAATTCTGCAAATTGCTGCTTTTGCTCTTGAAATGATGTCATCAGGTGGGTGTTTTGGTGTAATACACTGAAAACCAGAGCAGAAATGCTGAAATATTCCCATGATATGCATGGTCTCTGCACCAAACCACCATGTCTCAGCCTAAGTATGTCTGCCTCTTGTTCTTTTGTACTGCCAGCTGATTGTGGAAGTACAGTATAAAAACCATCTTTATGGAGAGATCTTTCTGGTTTAGGCTTAGTCTAAGTGTCTCAAGTAGCCGGGGCTTTTGTTTGGGCCTAATCCATATGGTCTGATGGCTTTCCTCTCATCTCAAGATGAATGTGGTAGAAAATATAAATCAAAGAAACGTCCTTTGGCCTAGCCTTGCCTTGCCTTATTTCCTTCTCATCCTGTTCTCTGTCCCAGCCTCTCTCACTAACCCCTCGTCTGGCTGCATGTCTCTTCTTTCCTCTCTCCTTTTCTCAAACTCTCCTGCTTCCTGGCTTTCGTCTTTCAATTCCTCCATTTCAGTCCTGCAGCCCGGCACTACTTTTTTCTCTTGCCTCCCTCTGGCCTGCTCCCTTGGCTTTCTCCCTCTCTTCTATATCCTTCTTCCCGACTTGTCTCTTGGAGACTTTTGGCCACTTTGGACCCAAGTCTGGGCATGTTTTGGAAACTTTTCAGAGGCCTCGCTGGTGACACGGGGGAAAGCAGGCAGTGACAGGCCCGGGGCTGACAGGCTCCCCCTCCCCTAGCGGGCGCTCGGCTGCCACACCCAGCTGACGTAGAACCTTTGTCACAATGCCCGCTACCGTGGTGAGGATGCAAGCACTCTGCAGGTGACAGGGACCCAGCAGGACTTGCTGTCAGCTCAGCAATTGCTCAGTTCCCCAAAGAAGCTGAATTCTGCAAATTGCTGCTTTTGCTCTTGAAATGATGTCATCAGGTGGGTGTTTTGGTGTAATACACTGAAAACCAGAGCAGAAATGCTGAAATATTCCCATGATATGCATGGTCTCTGCACCAAACCACCATGTCTCAGCCTAAGTATGTCTGCCGCTTGTTCTTTTGTACTGCCAGCTGATTGTGGAAGTACAGTATAAAAACCATCTTTATGGAGAGATCTTTCTGGTTTAGGCTTAGTCTAAGTGTCTCAAGTAGCCGGGGCTTTTGTTTGGACCTAATCCATATGGTCTGATGGCTTTCCTCTCATCTCAAGATGAATGTGGTAGAAAATATAAATCAAAGAAACGTCCTTTGGCCTAGCCTTGCCTTGCCTTATTTCCTTCTCATCCTGTTCTCTGTCCCAGCCTCTCTCACTAAGCCCTCGTCTGGCTGCATGTCTCTTCTTTCCTCTCTCCTTTTCTCAAACTCTCTTGCTTCCTGGCTTTCGTCTTTCAATTCCTCCATTTCAGTCCTGCAGCCCGGCACTACTTTTTTCTCTTGCCTCCCTTTGGCGTGCTCCCTTGGCTTTCTCCCTCTCTTCCATATCCTTCTTCCCGACTTTTCTCTTGGAGAGTTTTGGCCACTTTGGACCCAAGTCTGGGCATGTTTTGGAAACTTTTCAGAGGCCTCGCTGGTGACACGGGGGACAGCAGGCAGTGACAGGCCCGGGGCTGACAGGCTCCCCCTTCCGCTAGCGGGCGCTCGGCTGCCACACCCAGCTGACGTAGAACCTTTGTCACAATGCCCCCTACCGTGGTGAGGATGCGGGCACTCTGCAGGTGACAGGGACCCAGCAGGACTTGCTGTCAGCTCAGCAATTGCTCAGTTCCCCAAAGAAGCTGAATTCTGCAAATTGCTGCTTTTGCTCTTGAAATGATGTCATCAGGTGGGTGTTTTGGTGTAATACACTGAAAACCAGAGCAGAAATGCTGAAATATTCCCATGATATGCATGGTCTCTGCACCAAACCACCATGTCTCAGCCTAAGTATGTCTGCCGCTTGTTCTTTTGTACTGCCAGCTGATTGTGGAAGTACAGTATAAAAAACATCTTTATGGAGAGATCTTTCTGGTTTAGGCTTAGTCTAAGTGTCTCAAGTAGCCGGGGCTTTTGTTTGGGCCTAATCCATGTGGTCTGATGGCTTTCCTCTCATCTCAAGATGAATGTGGTAGAAAATATAAATCAAAGAAACGTCCTTTGGCCTAGCCTTGCCTTGCCTTATTTCCTTCTCATCCTGTTCTCTGTCCCAGCCTCTCTCACTAAGCCCTCGTCTGGCTGCATGTCTCTTCTTTCCTCTCTCCTTTTCTCAAACTCTCTTGCTTCCTGGCTTTCGTCTTTCAATTCCTCCATTTCAGTCCTGCAGCCCTGCACTACTTTTTTCTCTTGCCTCCCTTTGGCCTGCTCCCTTGGCTTTCTCCCTCTCTTCCATATCCTTCTTCCCGACTTGTCTCTTGGAGACTTTTGGCCACTTTGGACCCAAGTCTGGGGATGTTTTGGAAACTTTTCAGAGGCCTCGCTGGTGACAGGGGGGACAGCAGGCAGTGACAGGCCCGGGGCTGACAGGCTCCCCCTCCCCTAGCGGGCGCTCGGCTGCCACACCCAGCTGACGTAGAACCTTTGTCACAATGCCTGCTACCGTGGTGAGGATGCGGGCACTCTGCAGGTGACAGGGACCCAGCAGGACTTGCTGTCAGCTCAGCAATTGCTCAGTTCCCCAAAGAAGCTGAATTCTGCAAATTGCTGCTTTTGCTCTTGAAATGATGTCATCAGGTGGGTGTTTTGGTGTAATACACTGAAAACCAGAGCAGAAATGCTGAAATATTCCCATGATATGCATGGTCTCTGCACCAAACCACCATGTCTCAGCCTTAGTATGTCTGCCGCTTGTTCTTTTGTACTGACAGAAGATTGTGGAAGTACAGTATAAAAACCATCTTTATGGAGAGATCTTTCTGGTTTAGGCTTAGTCTAAGTGTCTCAAGTAGCCGGGGCTTTTGTTTGGGCCTAATCCATATGGTCTGATGGCTTTCCTCTCATCTCAAGATGAATGTGGTAGAAAATATAAATCAAAGAAACGTCCTTTGGCCTAGCCTTGCCTTGCCTTATTTCCTTCTCATCCTGTTCTCTGTCCCAGCCTCTCTCACTAAGCCCTCGTCTGGCTGCATGTCTCTTCTTTCCTCTCTCCTTTTCTCAAACTCTCCTGCTTCCTGGCTTTCGTCTTTCAATTCCTCCATTTCAGTCCTGCCGCCCGGCACTACTTTTTTCTCTTGCCTCCCTTGGGCCTGCTCCCTTGGCTTTCTCCCTCTCTTCCATATCCTTCTTCCCGACTTGTCTCTTGGAGACTTTTGGCCACTTTGGACCCAAGTCTGGGCATGTTTTGGAAACTTTTCAGAGGCCTCGCTGGTGACAGGGGGGACAGCAGGCAGTGACAGGCCCGGGGCTGAGCGGCTCCCCCTCCCCTAGCGGGCGCTCGGCTGCCACACCCAGCTGACGTAGAACCTTTGTCACAATGCCCGCTACCGTGGGGAGGATGCGGGCACTCTGCAGGTGACAGGGACCCAGCAGGACTTGCTGTCAGCTCAGCAATTGCTCAGTTCCCCAAAGAAGCTGAATTCTGCAAATTGCTGCTTTTGCTCTTGAAATGATGTCATCAGGTGGGTGTTTTGGTGTAATACACTGAAAACCAGAGCAGAAATGCTGAAATATTCCCATGATATGCATGGTCTCTGCACCAAACCACCATGTCTCAGCCTAAGTATGTCTGCCGCTTGTTCTTTTGTACTGCCAGCTGATTGTGGAAGTACAGTATAAAAACCATCTTTATGGAGAGATCTTTCTGGTTTAGGCTTAGTCTAAGTGTCTCAAGTAGCCGGGGCTTTTGTTTGGGCCTAATCCATATGGTCTGATGGCTTTCCTCTCATCTCAAGATGAATGTGGTAGAAAATATAAATCAAAGAAACGTCCTTTGGCCTAGCCTTGCCTTGCCTTGCCTTGCCTTATTTCCTTCTCATCCTGTTCTCTGTCCCAGCCTCTCTCACTAACCCCTCGTCTGGCTGCATGTCTCTTCTTTCCTCTCTCCTTTTCTCAAACTCTCCTGTTTCCTGGCTTTCCTCTTTCAATTCCTCCATTTCAGTCCTGCAGCCCGGCACTACTTTTTCCTCTTGCCTCCCTTTGGCCTACTCCCTTGGCATTCTCCCTCTCTTCCATATTCTTCTTCCCGACTTGTCTCTTGGAGACTTTTGGCCACTTTGGACCCAAGTCTGGGCATGTTTTGGAAACTTTTCAGAGGCCTCGCTGGTGACAGGGGGGACAGCAGGCAGTGACAGGCCCGGGGCTGAGCGGCTCCCCCTCCCCTAGCGGGCGCTCGGCTGCCACACCCAGCTGTCGTAGAACCTTTGTCACAATGCCCGCTACCGTGGTGAGGATGCGGGCACTCTGCAGGTGACAGGGACCCAGCAGGACTTGCTGTCAGCTCAGCAATTGCTCAGTTCCCCAAAGAAGCTGAATTCTGCAAATTGCTGCTTTTGCTCTTGAAATGATGTCATCAGGTGGGTGTTTTGGTGTAATACACTGAAAACCAGAGCAGAAATGCTGAAATATTCCCATGATATGCATGGTCTCTGCACCAAACCACCATGTCTCAGCCTAAGTATGTCTGCCGCTTGTTCTTTTGTACTGCCAGCTGATTGTGGAAGTACAGTATAAAAACCATCTTTATGGAGAGATCTTTCTGGTTTAGGCTTAGTCTAAGTGTCTCAAGTAGCCGGGGCTTTTGTTTGGGCCTAATCCATATGGTCTGATGGCTTTCCTCTCATCTCAAGATGAATGTGGTAGAAAATATAAATCAAAGAAACGTCCTTTGGCCTAGCCTTGCCTTGCCTTATTTCCTTCTCATCCTGTTCTCTGTCCCAGCCTCTCTCACTAACCCCTCGTCTGGCTGCATGTCTCTTCTTTCCTCTCTCCTTTTCTCAAACTCTCCTGCTTCCTGGCTTTCGTCTTTCAATTCCTCCATTTCAGTCCTGCAGCCCGGCACTACTTTTTTCTCTTGCCTCCCTTTGGCCTGCTCCCTTGGCTTTCTCCCTCTCTTCCATATTCTTCTTCCCGACTTGTCTCTTGGAGACTTTTGGCCACTTTGGAGCCAGGTCTGGGGATGTTTTGGAAACTTTTCAGAGGCCTCGCTGGTGACAGGGGGGACAGCAGGCAGTGACAGGCCCGGGGCTGACAGGCTCCCCCTCCCCTAGCGGGCGCTCGGCTGCCACACCCAGCTGACGTAGAACCTTTGTCACAATGCCCGCTACCGTGGTGAGGATGCGGGCACTCTGCAGGTGACAGGGACCCAGCAGGACTTGCTGTCAGCTCAGCAATTGCTCAGTTCCCCAAAGAAGCTGAATTCTGCAAATTGCTGCTTTTGCTCTTGAAATGATGTCATCAGGTGGGTGTTTTGGTGTAATACACTGAAAACCAGAGCAGAAATGCTGAAATATTCCCATGATATGCATGGTCTCTGCACCAAACCACCATGTCTCAGCCTAAGTATGTCTGCCGCTTGTTCTTTTGTACTGCCAGCTGATTGTGAAAGTACAGTATAAAAACCATCTTTATGGAGAGATCTTTCTGGTTTAGGCCTAGTCTAAGTGTCTCAAGTAGCCGGGGCTTTTGTTTGGGCCTAATCCATATGGTCTGATGGCTTTCCTCTCATCTCAAGATGAATGTAGTAGAAAATATAAATCAAGGAAACCTCGTTTGGCCTAGCCTTGCCTTGCCTTGCCTTGCCTTATTTCCTTCTCATCCTGTTCTCTGTCCCAGCCTCTCTCACTAAGCCCTCGTCTGGCTGCATGTCTCTTCTTTCCTCTCTCCTTTTCTCAAACTCTCCTGCTTCCTGGCTTTCGTCTTTCAATTCCTCCATTTCATTCCTGCAGCCCGGCACAACTTTTTCCTCTTGCCTCCCTTTGGCCTGCTCCCTTGGCTTTCTCCCTCTCTTCCATATCCTTCTTCCCGACTTGTCTCTTGGAGACTTTTGACCACTTTGGAGCCAGGTCTGGGGATGTTTTGAAACTTTTCAGAGGCCTCGCTGGTGACAGGGGGGACAGCAGGCAGTGACAGGCCCGGGGCTGACAGGCTCCCCCTCCCCTAGCGGGCGCTCGGCTGCCACACCCAGCTGACGTAGAACCTTTGTCACAATGCCCGCTACCGTGGTGAGGATGCGGGCACTCTGCAGGTGACAGGGACCCAGCAGGACTTGCTGTCAGCTCAGCAATTGCTCAGTTCCCCAAAGAAGCTGAATTCTGCAAATTGCTGCTTTTGCTCTTGAAATGATGTCATCAGGTGGGTGTTTTGGTGTAATACACTGAAAACCAGAGCAGAAATGCTGAAATATTCCCATGATAAGCATGGTCTCTGCACCAAACCACTATGTCTCAGCCTAAGTATGTCTGCCGCTTGTTCTTTTGTACTGCCAGCTGATTGTGGAAGTACAGTATAAAAACCATCTTTATGGAGAGATCTTTCTGGTTTAGGCTTAGTCTAAGTGTCTCAAGTAGCCGGGGCTTTTGTTTGGGCCTAATCCATATGGTCTGATGGCTTTCCTCTCATCTCAAGATGAATGTGGTAGAAAATATAAATCAAAGAAACGTCCTTTGGCCTAGCCTTGCCTTGCCTTATTTCCTTCTCATCCTGTTCTCTGTCCCAGCCTCTCTCACTAAGCCCTCGTCTGGCTGCATGTCTCTTCTTTCCTCTCTCCTTTTCTCAAACTCTCCTGCTTCCTGGCTTTCGTCTTTCAATTCCTCCATTTCATTCCTGCAGCCCGGCACAACTTTTTCCTCTTGCTTCCTTTGGCCTGCTCCCTTGGCTTTCTCCCTCTCTTCCATATCCTTCTTCCCGACTTGTCTCTTGGAGACTTTTGACCACTTTGGAGCCAGGTCTGGGGATGTTTTGAAACTTTTCAGAGGCCTCGCTGGTGACAGGGGGGACAGCAGGCAGTGACAGGCCCGGGGCTGACAGGCTCCCCCTCCGCTAGCGGGCGCTCGGCTGCCACACCCAGCTGACGTAGAACCTTTGTCACAATGCCCGCTACCGTGGTGAGGATGCGGGCACTCTGCAGGTGACAGGGACCCAGCAGGACTTGCTGTCAGCTCAGCAATTGCTCAGTTCCTCAAAGAAGCTGAATTCTGCAAATTGCTGCTTTTGCTATTGAAATGATGTCATCAGGTGGGTGTTTTGGTGTAATACACTGAAAACCAGAGCAGAAATGCTGAAATATTCCCATGATATGCATGGTCTCTGCACCAAACCACCATGTCTCAGCCTAAGTATGTCTGCCGCTTGTTCTTTTGTACTGCCAGCTGATTGTGAAAGTACAGTATAAAAACCATCTTTATGGACAGATCTTTCTGGTTTAGGCCTAGTCTAAGTGTCTCAAGTAGCCGGGGCTTTTGTTTGGGCCTAATCCATATGGTCTGATGGCTTTCCTCTCATCTCAAGATGAATGTAGTAGAAAATATAAATCAAAGAAACGTCCTTTGGCCTAGCCTTGCCTTGCCTTGCCTTGCCTTATTTCCTTCTCATCCTGTTCTCTGTCCCAGCCTCTCTCACTAACCCCTCGTCTGGCTGCATGTCTCTTCTTTCCTCTCTCCTTTTCTCAAACTCTCCTGCTTCCTGGCTTTCCTCTTTCAATTCCTCCATTTCAGTCCTGCAGCCCGGCACTACTTTTTCCTCTTGCCTCCCTTTGGCCTGCTCCCTTGGCATTCTCCCTCTCTTCCATATTCTTCTTCCCGACTTGTCTCTTGGAGACTTTTGGCCACTTTGGACCCAAGTCTGGGCATGTTTTGGAAACTTTTCAGAGGCCTCGCTGGTGACAGGGGGGACAGCAGGCAGTGACAGGCCCGGGGCTGACAGGCTCCCCCTCCCCCAGCGGGCGCTCGGCTGCCACACCCAGCTGACGTAGAACCTTTGTCACAATGCCCGCTACCGTGGTGAGGATGCGGGCACTCTGCAGGTGACAGGGACCCAGCAGGACTTGCTGTCAGCTCAGCAATTGCTCAGTTCCCCAAAGAAGCTGAATTCTGCAATTTGCTGCTTTTGCTCTTGAAATGATGTCATCAGGTGGGTGTTTTGGTGTAATACACTGAAAACCAGAGCAGAAATGCTGAAATATTCCCATGATATGCATGGTCTCTGCACCAAACCACCATGTCTCAGCCTAAGTATGTCTGCCGCTTGTTCTTTTGTACTGCCAGCTGATTGTGGAAGTACAGTATAAAAACCATCTTTATGGAGAGATCTTTCTGGTTTAGGCTTAGTCTAAGTGTCTCAAGTAGCCGGGGCTTTTGTTTGGGCCTAATCCATATGGTCTGATGGCTTTCCTCTCATCTCAAGATGAATGTGGTAGAAAATATAAATCAAAGAAACGTCCTTTGGCCTAGCCTTGCCTTGCCTTATTTCCTTCTCATCCTGTTCTCTGTCCCAGCCTCTCTCACTAAGCCCTCGTCTGGCTGCATGTCTCTTCTTTCCTCTCTCCTTTTCTCAAACTCTCCTGCTTCCTGGCTTTCGTCTTTCAATTCCTCCATTTCAGTCCTGCAGCCCGGCACTACTTTTTTCTCTTGCCTCCCTTTGGCCTGCTCCCGTGCCTGTCTCCCTCTGTTCCATATCCTTCTTCCCGACTTGTCTCTTGGAGACTTTTGGCCACTTTGGACCCAAGTCTGGGCATGTTTTGGAAACTTTTCAGAGGCCTCGCTGGTGACACGGGGGACAGCAGGCAGTGACAGGCCCGGGGCTGACAGGCTCCCCCTCCCCTAGCAGGCGCTCGGCTGCCACACCCAGCTGACATAGAGCCTTTGTCACAATGCCCGCTACCGTGGTGAGGATGCGGGCACTCTGCAGGTGATAGGGACCCAGCAGGACTTGCTGTCAGCTCAGCAATTGCTCAGTTCCCCAAAGAAGTTGAATTTTGCAAATTGCTGCTTTGCTCTTGAAATGATGTCATCAGGTGGGTGTTTTGGTGTAATACACTGAAAACCAGAGCAGAAATGCTGAAATATTCCCATGATATGCATGGTCTCTGCACCAAACCACCATGACTCAGCCTAAGTACATCTTCCGCTTGTTCTTTTGTACTGCCAGTTGATTGTGGAAGTACAGTATAAAAACCATCTTTATGGAGAGATCTTTCTGGTTTAGGCTTAGTCTAAGTGTCTCAAGTAGCCGGGGCTTTTGTTTGGGCCTAATCCATAAGGTCTGATGGCTTTCCTCCTCATCTCAAGATGAATGTGGTAGAAAATATAAATCAAGGAAACCTCGTTTGGCCTAGCCTTGCCTTGCCTTGCCTTGCCTTATTTCCTTCTCATCCTGTTCTCTGTCCCAGCCTCTCTCACTAAGCCCTCGTCTGGCTGCATGTCTCTTCTTTCCTCTCTCCTTTTCTCAAACTCTCCTGCTTCCTGGCTTTCGTCTTTCAATTCCTCCATTTCATTCCTGCAGCCCGGCACTACTTTTTCCTCTTGCCTCCCTTTGGCCTGCTCCCTTGGCTTTCTCCCTCTCTTCCATATCCTTCTTCCCGACTTGTCTCTTGGAGACTTTTGACCACTTTGGAGCCAAGTCTGGGGATGTTTTGAAACTTTTCAGAGGCCTCGCTTGTGACAGGGGGGACAGCAGGCAGTGACAGGCCCGGGGCTGACAGGCTCCCCCTCCCCTAGCGGGCGCTCGGCTGCCACACCCAGCTGTCGTAGAACCTTTGTCACAATGCCCGCTACCGTGGTGAGGATGCGGGCACTCTGCAGGTGACAGGGACCCAGCAGGACTTGCTGTCAGCTCAGCAATTGCTCAGTTCCCCAAAGAAGCTGAATTCTGCAAATTCCTGCTTTTGCTCTTGAAATGATGTCATCAGGTGGGTGTTTTGGTGTAATACACTGAAAACCAGAGCAGAAATGCTGAAATATTCCCATGATATGCATGGTCTCTGCACCAAACCACCATGTCTCAGCCTAAGTATGTCTGCCGCTTGTTCTTTTGTACTGACAGAAGATTGTGGAAGTACAGTATAAAAACCATCTTTATGGAGAGATCTTTCTGGTTTAGGCTTAGTCTAAGTGTCTCAAGTAGCCGGGGCTTTTGTTTGGGCCTAATCCATATGGTCTGATGGCTTTCCTCTCATCTCAAGATGAATGTGGTAGGAAATATAAATCAAAGAAACGTCCTTTGGCCTAGCCTTGCCTTGCCTTATTTCCTTCTCATCCTGTTCTCTGTCCCAGCCTCTCTCACTAACCCCTCGTCTGGCTGCATGTCTCTTCTTTCCTCTCTCCTTTTCTCAAACTCTCCTGCTTCCTGGCTTTCGTCTTTCAATTCCTCCATTTCAGTCCTGCAGGCCGGCACTACTTTTTTCTCTTGCCTCCCTTTGGCCTGCTCCCGTGCCTGTCTCCCTCTGTTCCATATCCTTCTTCCCGACTTGTCTCTTGGAGACTTTTGGCCACTTTGGACCCAAGTCTGGGGATGTTTTGGAAACTTTTCAGAGGCCTCGCTGGTGACAGGGGGGACAGCAGGCAGTGACAGGCCCGGGGCTGACAGGCTCCCCCTCCCCTAGCGGGCGCTCGGCTGCCACACCCAGCTGACGTAGAACCTTTGTCACAATGCCCGCTACCGTGGTGAGGATGCGGGCACTCTGCAGGTGACAGGGACCCAGCAGGACTTGCTGTCAGCTCAGCAATTGCTCAGTTCCTCAAAGAAGCTGAATTCTGCAAATTGCTGCTTTTGCTCTTGAAATGATGTCATCAGGTGGGTGTTTTGGTGTAATACACTGAAAACCAGAGCAGAAATGCTGAAATATTCCCATGATATGCATGGTCTCTGCACCAAACCACCATGTCTCAGCCTAAGTATGTCTGCCGCTTGTTCTTTTGTACTGCCAGCTGATTGTGGAAGTACAGTATAAAAACCATCTTTATGGAGAGATCTTTCTGGTTTAGGCTTAGTCTAAGTGTCTCAAGTAGCCGGGGCTTTTGTTTGGGCCTAATCCATATGGTCTGATGGCTTTCCTCTCATCTCAAGATGAATGTGGTAGAAAATATAAATCAAAGAAACGTCCTTTGGCCTAGCCTTGCCTTGCCTTATTTCCTTCTCATCCTGTTCTCTGTCCCAGCCTCTCTCACTAAGCCCTCGTCTGGCTGCATGTCTCTTCTTTCCTCTCTCCTTTTCTCAAACTCTCCTGCTTCCTGGCTTTCGTCTTTCAATTCCTCCATTTCAGTCCTGCAGCCCGGCACTACTTTTTTCTCTTGCCTCCCTTTGGCCTGCTCCCGTGCCTGTCTCCCTCTGTTCCGTATCCTTCTTCCCGACTTGTCTCTTGGAGACTTTTGGCCACTTTGGACCCAAGTCTGGGCATGTTTTGGAAACTTTTCAGAGGCCTCGCTGGTGACACGGGGGACAGCAGGCAGTGACAGGCCCGGGGCTGACAGGCTCCCCCTCCCCTAGCGGGCGCTCGGCTGCCACACCCAGCTGACGTAGAGCCTTTGTCACAATGCCCGCTACCGTGGTGAGGATGCGGGCACTCTGCAGGTGATAGGGACCCAGCAGGACTTGCTGTCAGCTCAGCAATTGCTCAGTTCCCCAAAGAAGCTGAATTCTGCAAATTGCTGCTTTTGCTCTTGAAATGATGTCATCAGGTGGGTGTTTTGGTGTAATACACTGAAAACCAGAGCAGAAATGCTGAAATATTCCCATGATATGCATGGTCTCTGCACCAAACCACCATGACTCAGCCTAAGTACATCTTCTGCTTGTTCTTTTGTACTGCCAGTTGATTGTGGAAGTACAGTATAAAAACCATCTTTATGGAGAGATCTTTCTGGTTTAGGCTTAGTCTAAGTGTCTCAAGTAGCCGGGGCTTTTGTTTGGGCCTAATCCATAAGGTCTGATGGCTTTCCTCCTCATCTCAAGATGAATGTGGTAGAAAATATAAATCAAGGAAACCTCGTTTGGCCTAGCCTTGCCTTGCCTTGCCTTGCCTTATTTCCTTCTCATCCTGTTCTCTGTCCCAGCCTCTCTCACTAAGCCCTCGTCTGGCTGCATGTCTCTTCTTTCCTCTCTCCTTTTCTCAAACTCTCCTGCTTCCTGGCTTTCGTCTTTCAATTCCTCCATTTCAGTCCTGCAGCCCGGCACTACTTTTTCCTCTTGCCTCCCTTTGGCCTGCTCCCTTGGCTTTCTCCCTCTCTTCCATATCCTTCTTCCCGACTTGTCTCTTGGAGACTTTTGACCACTTTGGAGCCAAGTCTGGGGATGTTTTGAAACTTTTCAGAGGCCTCGCTTGTGACAGGGGGGACAGCAGGCAGTGACAGGCCCGGGGCTGACAGGCTCCCCCTCCCCTAGCGGGCGCTCGGCTGCCACACCCAGCTGTCGTAGAACCTTTGTCACAATGCCCGCTACCGTGGTGAGGATGCGGGCACTCTGCAGGTGACAGGGACCCAGCAGGACTTGCTGTCAGCTCAGCAATTGCTCAGTTCCCCAAAGAAGCTGAATTCTGCAAATTGCTGCTTTTGCTCTTGAAATGATGTCATCAGGTGGGTGTTTTGGTGTAATACACTGAAAACCAGAGCAGAAATGCTGAAATATTCCCATGATATGCATGGTCTCTGCACCAAACCACCATGTCTCAGCCTAAGTATGTCTGCCGCTTGTTCTTTTGTACTGACAGAAGATTGTGGAAGTACAGTATAAAAACCATCTTTATGGAGAGATCTTTCTGGTTTAGGCTTAGTCTAAGTGTCTCAAGTAGCCGGGGCTTTTGTTTGGGCCTAATCCATATGGTCTGATGGCTTTCCTCTCATCTCAAGATGAATGTGGTAGAAAATATAAATCAAAGAAACGTCCTTTGGCCTAGCCTTGCCTTGCCTTGCCTTGCCTTATTTCCTTCTCATCCTGTTCTCTGTCCCAGCCTCTCTCACTAAGCCCTCGTCTGGCTGCATGTCTCTTCTTTCCTCTCTCCTTTTCTCAAACTCTCCTGCTTCCTGGCTTTCGTCTTTCAATTCCTCCATTTCAGTCCTGCAGCCCGTCACTACTTTTTTCTCTTGCCTCCCTTTGGCCTGCTCCCTTGGCTTTCTCCCTCTCTTCCATATCCTTCTTCCCGACTTGTCTCTTGGAGACTTTTGGCCACTTTGGACCCAAGTCTGGGCATGTTTTGGAAACTTTTCAGAGGCCTCGGGGGACAGCAGGCAGTGACAGGCCCGGGGCTGACAGGCTCCCCCTCCCCTAGCGGGCGCTCGGCTGCCACACCCAGCTGACGTAGAGCCTTTGTCACAATGCCCGCTACCGTGGTGAGGATGCGGGCACTCTGCAGGTGACAGGGACCCAGCAGGACTTGCTGTCAGCTCAGCAATTGCTCAGTTCCCCAAAGAAGGTGAATTTTGCAAATTGCTGCTTTTGCTCTTGAAATGATGTCATCAGGTGGGTTTTTGGTGTAATACACTGAAAACCAGAGCAGAAATGCTGAAATATTCCCATGATATGCATGGTCTCTGCACCAAACCACCATGACTCAGCCTAAGTACATCTTCCGCTTGTTCTTTTGTACTGCCAGCTGATTGTGGAAGTACAGTATAAAAACCATCTTTATGGAGAGATCTTTCTGGTTTAGGCTTAGTCTAAGTGTCTCAAGTAGCCGGGGCTTTTGTTTGGGCCTAATCCATAAGGTCTGATGGCTTTCCTCCTCATCTCAAGATGAATGTGGTAGAAAATATAAATCAAGGAAACCTCGTTTGGCCTAGCCTTGCCTTGCCTTGCCTTGCCTTATTTCCTTCTCATCCTGTTCTCTGTCCCAGCCTCTCTCACTAAGCCCTCGTCTGGCTGCATGTCTCTTCTTTCCTCTCTCCTTTTCTCAAACTCTCCTGCTTCCTGGCTTTCGTCTTTCAATTCCTCCATTTCAGTCCTTCAGCCCGGCACTACTTTTTCCTCTTGCCTCCCTTTGACCTGCTCCCTTGGCATTCTCCCTCTCTTCCATATCCTTCTTCCCGACTTGTCTCTTGGAGAGTTTTGACCACTTTGGAGCCAAGTCTGGGGATGTTTTGAAACCTTTCAGAGGCCTCGCTTGTGGCAGGGGGGACAGCAGGCAGTGACAGGCCCGGGGCTGACAGGCTCCCCCTCCCCTAGCGGGCGCTCGGCTGCCACACCCAGCTGACGTAGAACCTTTGTCACAATGCCCGCTACCGTGGTGAGGATGCAGGCACTCTGCAGGTGACAGGGACCCAGCAGGACTTGCTGTCAGCTCAGCAATTGCTCAGTTCCCCAAAGAAGCTGAATTCTGCAAATTGCTGCTTTTGCTCTTGAAATGATGTCATCAGGTGGGTGTTTTGGTGTAATACACTGAAAATCAGAGCAGAAATGCTGAAATATTCCCATGATATGCATGGTCTCTGCACCAAACCACCATGTCTCAGCCTAAGTATGTCTGCCGCTTGTTCTTTTGTACTGCCAGCTGATTGTGGAAGTACAGTATAAAAACCATCTTTATGGAGAGATCTTTCTGGTTTAGGCTTAGTCTAAGTGTCTCAAGTAGCCGGGGCTTTTGTTTGGGCCTAATCCATATGGTCTGATGGCTTTCCTCTCATCTCAAGATGAATGTGGTAGAAAATATAAATCAAAGAAACGTCCTTTGGCCTAGCCTTGCCTTGCCTTGCCTTGCCTTATTTCCTTCTCATCCTGTTCTCTGTCCCAGCCTCTCTCACTAACCCCTCGTCTGGCTGCATGTCTCTTCTTTCCTCTCTCCTTTTCTCAAACTCTCCTGCTTCCTGGCTTTCGTCTTTCAATTCCTCCATTTCAGTCCTGCAGCCCGGCACTACTTTTTTCTCTTGCCTCCCTTTGGCCTGCTCCCTTGGCTTTCTCCCTCTCTTCCATATCCTTCTTCCCGACTTGTCTCTTGGAGACTTTTGGCCACTTTGGACCCAAGTCTGGGCATGTTTTGGAAACTTTTCAGAGGCCTCGCTGGTGACACGGGGGACAGCAGGCAGTGACAGGCCCGGGGCTGACAGGCTCCCCCTCCCCTAGCGGGCGCTCGGCTGCCACACCCAGCTGACATAGAGCCTTTGTCACAATGCCCGCTACCGTGGTGAGGATGCGGGCACTCTGCAGGTGACAGGGACCCAGCAGGACTTGCTGTCAGCTCAGCAATTGCTCAGTTCCCCAAAGAAGTTGAATTTTGCAAATTGCTGCTTTGCTCTTGAAATGATGTCATCAGGTGGGTGTTTTGGTGTAATACACTGAAAACCAGAGCAGAAATGCTGAAATATTCCCATGATATGCATGGTCTCTGCACCAAACCACCATGACTCAGCCTAAGTACATCTTCCGCTTGTTCTTTTGTACTGCCAGTTGATTGTGGAAGTACAGTATAAAAACCATCTTTATGGAGAGATCTTTCTGGTTTAGGCTTAGTCTAAGTGTCTCAAGTAGCCGGGGCTTTTGTTTGGGCCTAATCCATAAGGTCTGATGGCTTTCCTCCTCATCTCAAGATGAATGTGGTAGAAAATATAAATCAAGGAAACCTCGTTTGGCCTAGCCTTGCCTTGCCTTGCCTTGCCTTATTTCCTTCTCATCCTGTTCTCTGTCCCAGCCTCTCTCACTAAGCCCTCGTCTGGCTGCATGTCTCTTCTTTCCTCTCTCCTTTTCTCAAACTCTCCTGCTTCCTGGCTTTCGTCTTTCAATTCCTCCATTTCATTCCTGCAGCCCGGCACTACTTTTTCCTCTTGCCTCCCTTTGGCCTGCTCCCTTGGCTTTCTCCCTCTCTTCCATATCCTTCTTCCCGACTTGTCTCTTGGAGACTTTTGACCACTTTGGAGCCAAGTCTGGGGATGTTTTGAAACTTTTCAGAGGCCTCGCTTGTGACAGGGGGGACAGCAGGCAGTGACAGGCCCGGGGCTGACAGGCTCCCCCTCCCCTAGCGGGCGCTCGGCTGCCACACCCAGCTGTCGTAGAACCTTTGTCACAATGCCCGCTACCGTGGTGAGGATGCGGGCACTCTGCAGGTGACAGGGACCCAGCAGGACTTGCTGTCAGCTCAGCAATTGCTCAGTTCCCCAAAGAAGCTGAATTCTGCAAATTGCTGCTTTTGCTCTTGAAATGATGTCATCAGGTGGGTGTTTTGGTGTAATACACTGAAAACCAGAGCAGAAATGCTGAAATATTCCCATGATATGCATGGTCTCTGCACCAAACCACCATGTCTCAGCCTAAGTATGTCTGCCGCTTGTTCTTTTGTACTGCCACCTGATTGTGGAAGTACAGTATAAAAACCATTTTATGGAGAGATCTTTCTGGTTTAGGCTTAGTCTAAGTGTCTCAAGTAGCCGGGGCTTTTGTTTGGGCCTAATCCATATGGTCTGATGGCTTTCCTCTCATCTCAAGATGAATGTGGTAGAAAATATAAATCAAAGAAACGTCCTTTGGCCTAGCCTTGCCTTGCCTTGCCTTGCCTTATTTCCTTCTCATCCTGTTCTCTGTCCCAGCCTCTCTCACTAAGCCCTCGTCTGGCTGCATGTCTCTTCTTTCCTCTCTCCTTTTCTCAAACTCTCCTGCTTCCTGGCTTTCGTCTTTCAATTCCTCCATTTCAGTCCTGCAGCCCGGCACTACTTTTTTCTCTTGCCTCCCTTTGGCCTGCTCCCTTGGCTTTCTCCCTCTCTTCCATATCCTTCTTCCCGACTTGTCTCTTGGAGACTTTTGGCCACTTTGGACCCAAGTCTGGGCATGTTTTGGAAACTTTTCAGAGGCCTCTCTGGTGACACGGGGGACAGCAGGCAGTGACAGGCCCGGGGCTGACAGGCTCCCCCTCCCCTAGCGGGCGCTCGGCTGCCACACCCAGCTGACGTAGAGCCTTTGTCACAATGCCCGCTACCGTGGGGAGGATGCGGGCACTCTGCAGGTGACAGGGACCCAGCAGGACTTGCTGTCAGCTCAGCAATTGCTCAGTTCCTCAAAGAAGCTGAATTCTGCAAATTGCTGCTTTTGCTCTTGAAATGATGTCATCAGGTGGGTGTTTTGGTGTAATACACTGAAAACCAGAGCAGAAATGCTGAAATATTCCCATGATATGCATGGTCTCTGCACCAAACCACCATGTCTCAGCCTAAGTATGTCTGCCGCTTGTTCTTTTGTACTGCCAGCTGATTGTGGAAGTACAGTATAAAAACCATCTTTATGGAGAGATCTTTCTGGTTTAGGCTTAGTCTAAGTGTCTCAAGTAGCCGGGGCTTTTGTTTGGGCCTAATCCATATGGTCTGATGGCTTTCCTCTCATCTCAAGATGAATGTGGTAGAAAATATAAATCAAAGAAACGTCCTTTGGCCTAGCCTTGCCTTGCCTTATTTCCTTCTCATCCTGTTCTCTGTCCCAGCCTCTCTCACTAAGCCCTCGTCTGGCTGCATGTCTCTTCTTTCCTCTCTCCTTTTCTCAAACTCTCCTGCTTCCTGGCTTTCGTCTTTCAATTCCTCCATTTCATTCCTGCAGCCCGGCACTACTTTTTCCTCTTGCCTCCCTTTGGCCTGCTCCCTTGGCTTTCTCCCTCTCTTCCATATCCTTCTTCCCGACTTGTCTCTTGGAGACTTTTGACCACTTTGGAGCCAAGTCTGGGGATGTTTTGAAACTTTTCAGAGGCCTCGCTTGTGACAGGGGGGACAGCAGGCAGTGACAGGCCCGGGGCTGACAGGCTCCCCCTCCCCTAGCGGGCGCTCGGCTGCCACACCCAGCTGTCGTAGAACCTTTGTCACAATGCCCGCTACCGTGGTGAGGATGCGGGCACTCTGCAGGTGACAGGGACCCAGCAGGACTTGCTGTCAGCTCAGCAATTGCTCAGTTCCCCAAAGAAGCTGAATTCTGCAAATTGCTGCTTTTGCTCTTGAAATGATGTCATCAGGTGGGTGTTTTGGTGTAATACACTGAAAACCAGAGCAGAAATGCTGAAATATTCCCATGATATGCATGGTCTCTGCACCAAACCACCATGTCTCAGCCTAAGTATGTCTGCCGCTTGTTCTTTTGTACTGCCAGCTGATTGTGGAAGTACAGTATAAAAACCATCTTTATGGAGAGATCTTTCTGGTTTAGGCTTAGTCTAAGTGTCTCAAGTAGCCGGGGCTTTTGTTTGGGCCTAATCCATATGGTCTGATGGCTTTCCTCTCATCTCAAGATGAATGTGGTAGAAAATATAAATCAAAGAAACGTCCTTTGGCCTAGCCTTGCCTTGCCTTGCCTTGCCTTATTTCCTTCTCATCCTGTTCTCTGTCCCAGCCTCTCTCACTAAGCCCTCGTCTGGCTGCATGTCTCTTCTTTCCTCTCTCCTTTTCTCAAACTCTCCTGCTTCCTGGCTTTCGTCTTTCAATTCCTCCATTTCAGTCCTGCAGCCCGTCACTACTTTTTTCTCTTGCCTCCCTTTGGCCTGCTCCCTTGGCTTTCTCCCTCTCTTCCATATCCTTCTTCCCGACTTGTCTCTTGGAGACTTTTGGCCACTTTGGAGCCAAGTCTGGGCATGTTTTGGAAACTTTTCAGAGGCCTCGGGGGACAGCAGGCAGTGACAGGCCCGGGGCTGACAGGCTCCCCCTCCCCTAGCGGGCGCTCGGCTGCCACACCCAGCTGACGTAGAGCCTTTGTCACAATGCCCGCTACCGTGGTGAGGATGCGGGCACTCTGCAGGTGACAGGGACCCAGCAGGACTTGCTGTCAGCTCAGCAATTGCTCAGTTCCCCAAAGAAGGTGAATTTTGCAAATTGCTGCTTTTGCTCTTGAAATGATGTCATCAGGTGGGTTTTTGGTGTAATACACTGAAAACCAGAGCAGAAATGCTGAAATATTCCCATGATATGCATGGTCTCTGCACCAAACCACCATGACTCAGCCTAAGTACATCTTCCGCTTGTTCTTTTGTACTGCCAGCTGATTGTGGAAGTACAGTATAAAAACCATCTTTATGGAGAGATCTTTCTGGTTTAGGCTTAGTCTAAGTGTCTCAAGTAGCCGGGGCTTTTGTTTGGGCCTAATCCATAAGGTCTGATGGCTTTCCTCCTCATCTCAAGATGAATGTGGTAGAAAATATAAATCAAGGAAACCTCGTTTGGCCTAGCCTTGCCTTGCCTTGCCTTGCCTTATTTCCTTCTCATCCTGTTCTCTGTCCCAGCCTCTCTCACTAAGCCCTCGTCTGGCTGCATGTCTCTTCTTTCCTCTCTCCTTTTCTCAAACTCTCCTGCTTCCTGGCTTTCGTCTTTCAATTCCTCCATTTCAGTCCTTCAGCCCGGCACTACTTTTTCCTCTTGCCTCCCTTTGACCTGCTCCCTTGGCATTCTCCCTCTCTTCCATATCCTTCTTCCCGACTTGTCTCTTGGAGAGTTTTGACCACTTTGGAGCCAAGTCTGGGGATGTTTTGAAACCTTTCAGAGGCCTCGCTTGTGGCAGGGGGGACAGCAGGCAGTGACAGGCCCGGGGCTGACAGGCTCCCCCTCCCCTAGCGGGCGCTCGGCTGCCACACCCAGCTGACGTAGAACCTTTGTCACAATGCCCGCTACCGTGGTGAGGATGCGGGTACTCTGAGGTGACAGGGACCCAGCAGGACTTGCTGTCAGCTCAGCAATTGCTCAGTTCCCCAAAGAAGCTGAATTCTGCAAATTGCTGCTTTTGCTCTTGAAATGATGTCATCAGGTGGGTGTTTTGGTGTAATACACTGAAAATCAGAGCAGAAATGCTGAAATATTCCCATGATATGCATGGTCTCTGCACCAAACCACCATGTCTCAGCCTAAGTATGTCTGCCGCTTGTTCTTTTGTACTGCCAGCTGATTGTGGAAGTACAGTATAAAAACCATCTTTATGGAGAGATCTTTCTGGTTTAGGCTTAGTCTAAGTGTCTCAAGTAGCCGGGGCTTTTGTTTGGGCCTAATCCATATGGTCTGATGGCTTTCCTCTCATCTCAAGATGAATGTGGTAGAAAATATAAATCAAAGAAACGTCCTTTGGCCTAGCCTTGCCTTGCCTTGCCTTGCCTTATTTCCTTCTCATCCTGTTCTCTGTCCCAGCCTCTCTCACTAAGCCCTCGTCTGGCTGCATGTCTCTTCTTTCCTCTCTCCTTTTCTCAAACTCTCCTGCTTCCTGGCTTTCGTCTTTCAATTCCTCCATTTCAGTCCTGCAGCCCGGCACTACTTTTTTCTCTTGCCTCCCTTTGGCCTGCTCCCTTGGCTTTCTCCCTCTCTTCCATATCCTTCTTCCCGACTTGTCTCTTGGAGACTTTTGGCCACTTTGGACCCAAGTCTGGGCATGTTTTGGAAACTTTTCAGAGGCCTCGCTGGTGACACGGGGGACAGCAGGCAGTGACAGGCCCGGGGCTGACAGGCTCCCCCTCCCCTAGCGGGCGCTCGGCTGCCACACCCAGCTGACATAGAGCCTTTGTCACAATGCCCGCTACCGTGGTGAGGATGCGGGCACTCTGCAGGTGACAGGGACCCAGCAGGACTTGCTGTCAGCTCAGCAATTGCTCAGTTCCCCAAAGAAGTTGAATTTTGCAAATTGCTGCTTTGCTCTTGAAATGATGTCATCAGGTGGGTGTTTTGGTGTAATACACTGAAAACCAGAGCAGAAATGCTGAAATATTCCCATGATATGCATGGTCTCTGCACCAAACCACCATGACTCAGCCTAAGTACATCTTCCGCTTGTTCTTTTGTACTGCCAGTTGATTGTGGAAGTACAGTATAAAAACCATCTTTATGGAGAGATCTTTCTGGTTTAGGCTTAGTCTAAGTGTCTCAAGTAGCCGGGGCTTTTGTTTGGGCCTAATCCATAAGGTCTGATGGCTTTCCTCCTCATCTCAAGATGAATGTGGTAGAAAATATAAATCAAGGAAACCTCGTTTGGCCTAGCCTTGCCTTGCCTTGCCTTGCCTTATTTCCTTCTCATCCTGTTCTCTGTCCCAGCCTCTCTCACTAAGCCCTCGTCTGGCTGCATGTCTCTTCTTTCCTCTCTCCTTTTCTCAAACTCTCCTGCTTCCTGGCTTTCGTCTTTCAATTCCTCCATTTCATTCCTGCAGCCCGGCACTACTTTTTCCTCTTGCCTCCCTTTGGCCTGCTCCCTTGGCTTTCTCCCTCTCTTCCATATCCTTCTTCCCGACTTGTCTCTTGGAGACTTTTGACCACTTTGGAGCCAAGTCTGGGGATGTTTTGAAACTTTTCAGAGGCCTCGCTTGTGACAGGGGGGACAGCAGGCAGTGACAGGCCCGGGGCTGACAGGCTCCCCCTCCCCTAGCGGGCGCTCGGCTGCCACACCCAGCTGTCGTAGAACCTTTGTCACAATGCCCGCTACCGTGGTGAGGATGCGGGCACTCTGCAGGTGACAGGGACCCAGCAGGACTTGCTGTCAGCTCAGCAATTGCTCAGTTCCCCAAAGAAGCTGAATTCTGCAAATTGCTGCTTTTGCTCTTGAAATGATGTCATCAGGTGGGTGTTTTGGTGTAATACACTGAAAACCAGAGCAGAAATGCTGAAATATTCCCATGATATGCATGGTCTCTGCACCAAACCACCATGTCTCAGCCTAAGTATGTCTGCCGCTTGTTCTTTTGTACTGCCACCTGATTGTGGAAGTACAGTATAAAAACCATTTTATGGAGAGATCTTTCTGGTTTAGGCTTAGTCTAAGTGTCTCAAGTAGCCGGGGCTTTTGTTTGGGCCTAATCCATATGGTCTGATGGCTTTCCTCTCATCTCAAGATGAATGTGGTAGAAAATATAAATCAAAGAAACGTCCTTTGGCCTAGCCTTGCCTTGCCTTGCCTTGCCTTATTTCCTTCTCATCCTGTTCTCTGTCCCAGCCTCTCTCACTAAGCCCTCGTCTGGCTGCATGTCTCTTCTTTCCTCTCTCCTTTTCTCAAACTCTCCTGCTTCCTGGCTTTCGTCTTTCAATTCCTCCATTTCAGTCCTGCAGCCCGGCACTACTTTTTTCTCTTGCCTCCCTTTGGCCTGCTCCCTTGGCTTTCTCCCTCTCTTCCATATCCTTCTTCCCGACTTGTCTCTTGGAGACTTTTGGCCACTTTGGACCCAAGTCTGGGCATGTTTTGGAAACTTTTCAGAGGCCTCGCTGGTGACACGGGGGACAGCAGGCAGTGACAGGCCCGGGGCTGACAGGCTCCCCCTCCCCTAGCGGGCGCTCGGCTGCCACACCCAGCTGACGTAGAGCCTTTGTCACAATGCCCGCTACCGTGGTGAGGATGCGGGCACTCTGCAGGTGACAGGGACCCAGCAGGACTTGCTGTCAGCTCAGCAATTGCTCAGTTCCCCAAAGAAGGTGAATTTTGCAAATTGCTGCTTTTGCTCTTGAAATGATGTCATCAGGTGGGTTTTTGGTGTAATACACTGAAAACCAGAGCAGAAATGCTGAAATATTCCCATGATATGCATGGTCTCTGCACCAAACCACCATGACTCAGCCTAAGTACATCTTCCGCTTGTTCTTTTGTACTGCCAGCTGATTGTGGAAGTACAGTATAAAAACCATCTTTATTGAGAGATCTTTCTGGTTTAGGCTTAGTCTAAGTGTCTCAAGTAGCCGGGGCTTTTGTTTGGGCCTAATCCATAAGGTCTGATGGCTTTCCTCCTCATCTCAAGATGAATGTGGTAGAAAATATAAATCAAGGAAACCTCGTTTGGCCTAGCCTTGCCTTGCCTTGCCTTGCCTTATTTCCTTCTCATCCTGTTCTCTGTCCCAGCCTCTCTCACTAAGCCCTCGTCTGGCTGCATGTCTCTTCTTTCCTCTCTCCTTTTCTCAAACTCTCCTGCTTCCTGGCTTTCGTCTTTCAATTCCTCCATTTCAGTCCTGCAGCCCGGCACTACTTTTTCCTCTTGCCTCCCTTTGACCTGCTCCCTTGGCATTCTCCCTCTCTTCCATATCCTTCTTCCCGACTTGTCTCTTGGAGAGTTTTGACCACTTTGGAGCCAAGTCTGGGGATGTTTTGAAACTTTTCAGAGGCCTCGCTTGTGGCAGGGGGGACAGCAGGCAGTGACAGGCCCGGGGCTGACAGGCTCCCCCTCCCCTAGCGGGCGCTCGGCTGCCACACCCAGCTGACGTAGAACCTTTGTCACAATGCCCGCTACCGTGGTGAGGATGCGGGCACTCTGCAGGTGACAGGGACCCAGCAGGACTTGCTGTCAGCTCAGCAATTGCTCAGTTCCCCAAAGAAGCTGAATTCTGCAAATTGCTGCTTTTGCTCTTGAAATGATGTCATCAGGTGGGTGTTTTGGTGTAATACACTGAAAACCAGAGCAGAAATGCTGAAATATTCCCATGATATGCATGGTCTCTGCACCAAACCACCATGTCTCAGCCTAAGTATGTCTGCCGCTTGTTCTTTTGTACTGCCAGCTGATTGTGGAAGTACAGTATAAAAACCATCTTTATGGAGAGATCTTTCTGGTTTAGGCTTAGTCTAAGTGTCTCAAGTAGCCGGGGCTTTTGTTTGGGCCTAATCCATATGGTCTGATGGCTTTCCTCTCATCTCAAGATGAATGTGGTAGAAAATATAAATCAAAGAAACGTCCTTTGGCCTAGCCTTGCCTTGCCTTGCCTTGCCTTATTTCCTTCTCATCCTGTTCTCTGTCCCAGCCTCTCTCACTAAGCCCTCGTCTGGCTGCATGTCTCTTCTTTCCTCTCTCCTTTTCTCAAACTCTCCTACTTCCTGGCTTTCGTCTTTCAATTCCTCCATTTCAGTCCTGCAGCCCGGCACTACTTTTTTCTCTTGCCTCCCTTTGGCCTGCTCCCTTGGCTTTCTCCCTCTCTTCCATATCCTTCTTCCCGACTTGTCTCTTGGAGACTTTTGGCCACTTTGGACCCAAGTCTGGGCATGTTTTGGAAACTTTTCAGAGGCCTCGCTGGTGACACGGGGGACAGCAGGCAGTGACAGGCCCGGGGCTGACAGGCTCCCCCTCCCCTAGCGGGCGCTCGGCTGCCACACCCAGCTGACATAGAGCCTTTGTCACAATGCCCGCTACCGTGGTGAGGATGCGGGCACTCTGCAGGTGACAGGGACCCAGCAGGACTTGCTGTCAGCTCAGCAATTGCTCAGTTCCCCAAAGAAGTTGAATTTTGCAAATTGCTGCTTTGCTCTTGAAATGATGTCATCAGGTGGGTGTTTTGGTGTAATACACTGAAAACCAGAGCAGAAATGCTGAAATATTCCCATGATATGCATGGTCTCTGCACCAAACCACCATGACTCAGCCTAAGTACATCTTCCGCTTGTTCTTTTGTACTGCCAGCTGATTGTGGAAGTACAGTATAAAAACCATCTTTATGGAGAGATCTTTCTGGTTTAGGCTTAGTCTAAGTGTCTCAAGTAGCCGGGGCTTTCGTTTGGTTCTAATCCATAAGGTCTGATGGCTTTCCTCCTCATCTCAAGATGAATGTGGTAGAAAATATAAATCAAGGAAACCTCGTTTGGCCTAGCCTTGCCTTGCCTTGCCTTGCCTTATTTCCTTCTCATCCTGTTCTCTGTCCCAGCCTCTCTCACTAAGCCCTCGTCTGGCTGCATGTCTCTTCTTTCCTCTCTCCTTTTCTCAAACTCTCCTGTTTCCTGGCTTTCGTCTTTCAATTCCTCCATTTCAGTCCTGCAGCCCGGCACTACTTTTTCCTCTTGCCTCCCTTTGGCCTGCTCCCTTGGCATTCTCCCTCTCTTCCATATCCTTCTTCCCGACTTGTCTCTTGGAGACTTTTGACCACTTTGGAGCCAAGTCTGGGGATGTTTTGAAACTTTTCAGAGGCCTCGCTTGTGACAGGGGGGACAGCAGGCAGTGACAGGCCCGGGGCTGACAGGCTCCCCCTCCCCTAGCGGGCGCTTGGCTGCCACACCCAGCTGACGTAGAACCTTTGTCACAATGCCCGCTACCGTGGTGAGGATGCGGGCACTCTGCAGGTGACAGGGACCCAGCAGGACTTGCTGTCAGCTCAGCAATTGCTCAGTTCCCCAAAGAAGCTGAATTCTGCAAATTGCTGCTTTTGCTCTTGAAATGATGTCATCAGGTGGGTGTTTTGGTGTAATACACTGAAAACCAGAGCAGAAATGCTGAAATATTCCCATGATATGCATGGTCTCTGCACCAAACCACCATGTCTCAGCCTAAGTATGTCTGCCGCTTGTTCTTTTGTACTGCCAGCTGATTGTGGAAGTACAGTATAAAAACCATCTTTATGGAGAGATCTTTCTGGTTTAGGCTTAGTCTAAGTGTCTCAAGTAGCCGGGGCTTTTGTTTGGGCCTAATCCATATGGTCTGATGGCTTTCCTCTCATCTCAAGATGAATGTGGTAGAAAATATAAATCAAAGAAACGTCCTTTGGCCTAGCCTTGCCTTGCCTTATTTCCTTCTCATCCTGTTCTCTGTCCCAGCCTCTCTCACTAAGCCCTCGTCTGGCTGCATGTCTCTTCTTTCCTCTCTCCTTTTCTCAAACTCTCCTGCTTCCTGGCTTTCGTCTTTCAATTCCTCCATTTCAGTCCTGCAGCCCGGCACTACTTTTTTCTCTTGCCTCCCTTGGGCCTGCTCCCGTGCCTGTCTCCCTCTGTTCCATATCCTTCTTCCCGACTTGTCTCTTGGAGACTTTTGGCCACTTTGGACCCAAGTCTGGGCATGTTTTGGAAACTTTTCAGAGGCCTCGCTGGTGACACGGGGGACAGCAGGCAGTGACAGGCCCGGGGCTGACAGGCTCCCCCTCCCCTAGCAGGCGCTCGGCTGCCACACCCAGCTGACATAGAGCCTTTGTCACAATGCCCGCTACCGTGGTGAGGATGCGGGCACTCTGCAGGTGATAGGGACCCAGCAGGACTTGCTGTCAGCTCAGCAATTGCTCAGTTCCCCAAAGAAGTTGAATTTTGCAAATTGCTGCTTTGCTCTTGAAATGATGTCATCAGGTGGGTGTTTTGGTGTAATACACTGAAAACCAGAGCAGAAATGCTGAAATATTCCCATGATATGCATGGTCTCTGCACCAAACCACCATGTCTCAGCCTAAGTATGTCTGCCGCTTGTTCTTTTGTACTGCCAGCTGATTGTGGAAGTACAGTATAAAAACCATCTTTATGGAGAGATCTTTCTGGTTTAGGCTTAGTCTAAGTGTCTCAAGTAGCCGGGGCTTTTGTTTGGGCCTAATCCATAAGGTCTGATGGCTTTCCTCCTCATCTCAAGATGAATGTGGTAGAAAATATAAATCAAGGAAACCTCGTTTGGCCTAGCCTTGCCTTGCCTTGCCTTGCCTTATTTCCTTCTCATCCTGTTCTCTGTCCCAGCCTCTCTCACTAAGCCCTCGTCTGGCTGCATGTCTCTTCTTTCCTCTCTCCTTTTCTCAAACTCTCCTGCTTCCTGGCTTTCGTCTTTCAATTCCTCCATTTCATTCCTGCAGCCCGGCACTACTTTTTCCTCTTGCCTCCCTTTGGCCTGCTCCCTTGGCTTTCTCCCTCTCTTCCATATCCTTCTTCCCGACTTGTCTCTTGGAGACTTTTGACCACTTTGGAGCCAAGTCTGGGGATGTTTTGAAACTTTTCAGAGGCCTCGCTTGTGACAGGGGGGACAGCAGGCAGTGACAGGCCCGGGGCTGACAGGCTCCCCCTCCCCTAGCGGGCGCTCGGCTGCCACACCCAGCTGTCGTAGAACCTTTGTCACAATGCCCGCTACCGTGGTGAGGATGCGGGCACTCTGCAGGTGACAGGGACCCAGCAGGACTTGCTGTCAGCTCAGCAATTGCTCAGTTCCCCAAAGAAGCTGAATTCTGCAAATTGCTGCTTTTGCTCTTGAAATGATGTCATCAGGTGGGTGTTTTGGTGTAATACACTGAAAACCAGAGCAGAAATGCTGAAATATTCCCATGATATGCATGGTCTCTGCACCAAACCACCATGTCTCAGCCTAAGTATGTCTGCCGCTTGTTCTTTTGTACTGCCAGCTGATTGTGGAAGTACAGTATAAAAACCATTTTATGGAGAGATCTTTCTGGTTTAGGCTTAGTCTAAGTGTCTCAAGTAGCCGGGGCTTTTGTTTGGGCCTAATCCATATGGTCTGATGGCTTTCCTCTCATCTCAAGATGAATGTGGTAGGAAATATAAATCAAAGAAACGTCCTTTGGCCTAGCCTTGCCTTGCCTTATTTCCTTCTCATCCTGTTCTCTGTCCCAGCCTCTCTCACTAACCCCTCGTCTGGCTGCATGTCTCTTCTTTCCTCTCTCCTTTTCTCAAACTCTCCTGCTTCCTGGCTTTCGTCTTTCAATTCCTCCATTTCAGTCCTGCAGGCCGGCACTACTTTTTCCTCTTGCCTCCCTTTGGCCTGCTCCCTTGGCTTTCTCCCTCTCTTCCATATCCTTCTTCCCGACTTGTCTCTTGGAGACTTTTGGCCACTTTGGACCCAAGTCTGGGCATGTTTTGGAAACTTTTCAGAGGCCTCGCTGGTGACACGGGGGACAGCAGGCAGTGACAGGCCCGGGGCTGACAGGCTCCCCCTCCCCTAGCGGGTGCTCGGCTGCCAAACCCAGCTGACATAGAGCCTTTGTCACAATGCCCGCTACCGTGGTGAGGATGCGGGCACTCTGCAGGTGACAGGGACCCAGCAGGACTTGCTGTCAGCTCAGCAATTGCTCAGTTCCCCAAAGAAGGTGAATTTTGCAAATTGCTGCTTTTGCTCTTGAAATGATGTCATCAGGTGGGTGTTTTGGTGTAATACACTGAAAACCAGAGCAGAAATGCTGAAATATTCCCATGATATGCATGGTCTCTGCACCAAACCACCATGACTCAGCCTAAGTACATCTTCCGCTTGTTCTTTTGTACTGCCAGCTGATTGTGGAAGTACAGTATAAAAACCATCTTTATGGAGAGATCTTTCTGGTTTAGGCTTAGTCTAAGTGTCTCAAGTAGCCGGGGCTTTTGTTTGGGCCTAATCCATAAGGTCTGATGGCTTTCCTCCTCATCTCAAGATGAATGTGGTAGAAAATATAAATCAAGGAAACCTCGTTTGGCCTAGCCTTGCCTTGCCTTGCCTTGCCTTATTTCCTTCTCATCCTGTTCTCTGTCCCAGCCTCTCTCACTAAGCCCTCGTCTGGCTGCATGTCTCTTCTTTCCTCTCTCCTTTTCTCAAACTCTCCTGTTTCCTGGCTTTCGTCTTTCAATTCCTCCATTTCAGTCCTGCAGCCCGGCACTACTTTTTCCTCTTGCCTCCCTTTGGTCTGCTCCCTTGGCATTCTCCCTCTCTTCCATATCCTTCTTCCCGACTTGTCTCTTGGAGACTTTTGACCACTTTGGAGCCAAGTCTGGGGATGTTTTGAAACTTTTCAGAGGCCTCGCTTGTGACAGGGGGGACAGCAGGCAGTGACAGGCCCGGGGCTGACAGGCTCCCCCTCCCCTAGCGGGCGCTTGGCTGCCACACCCAGCTGACGTAGAACCTTTGTCACAATGCCCGCTACCGTGGTGAGGATGCGGGCACTCTGCAGGTGACAGGGACCCAGCAGGACTTGCTGTCAGCTCAGCAATTGCTCAGTTCCCCAAAGAAGCTGAATTCTGCAAATTGCTGCTTTTGCTCTTGAAATGATGTCATCAGGTGGGTGTTTTGGTGTAATACACTGAAAACCAGAGCAGAAATGCTGAAATATTCCCATGATATGCATGGTCTCTGCACCAAACCACCATGTCTCAGCCTAAGTATGTCTGCCGCTTGTTCTTTTGTACTGCCAGCTGATTGTGGAAGTACAGTATAAAAACCATCTTTATGGAGAGATCTTTCTGGTTTAGGCTTAGTCTAAGTGTCTCAAGTAGCCGGGGCTTTTGTTTGGGCCTAATCCATATGGTCTGATGGCTTTCCTCTCATCTCAAGATGAATGTGGTAGAAAATATAAATCAAAGAAACGTCCTTTGGCCTAGCCTTGCCTTGCCTTGCCTTGCCTTATTTCCTTCTCATCCTGTTCTCTGTCCCAGCCTCTCTCACTAAGCCCTCATCTGGCTGCATGTCTCTTCTTTCCTCTCTCCTTTTCTCAAACTCTCCTGCTTCCTGGCTTTCGTCTTTCAATTCCTCCATTTCAGTCCTGCAGCCCGGCACTACTTTTTTCTCTTGCCTCCCTTTGGCCTGCTCCCTTGGCTTTCTCCCTCTCTTCCATATCCTTCTTCCCGACTTGTCTCTTGGAGACTTTTGGCCACTTTGGACCCAAGTCTGGGCATGTTTTGGAAACTTTTCAGAGGCCTCGCTGGTGACACGGGGGACAGCAGGCAGTGACAGGCCCGGGGCTGACAGGCTCCCCCTCCCCTAGCGGGCGCTCGGCTGCCACACCCAGCTGACGTAGAACCTTTGTCACAATGCCCGCTACCGTGGTGAGGATGCGGGCACTCTGCAGGTGACAGGGACCCAGCAGGACTTGCTGTCAGCTCAGCAATTGCTCAGTTCCCCAAAGAAGCTGAATTCTGCAAATTGCTGCTTTTGCTCTTGAAATGATGTCATCAGGTGGGTGTTTTGGTGTAATACACTGAAAACCAGAGCAGAAATGCTGAAATATTCCCATGATATGCATGGTCTCTGCACCAAACCACCATGTCTCAGCCTAAGTATGTCTGCCGCTTGTTCTTTTGTACTGCCAGCTGATTGTGGAAGTACAGTATAAAAACCATCTTTATGGAGAGATCTTTCTGGTTTAGGCTTAGTCTAAGTGTCTCAAGTAGCCGGGGCTTTTGTTTGGGCCTAATCCATATGGTCTGATGGCTTTCCTCTCATCTCAAGATGAATGTGGTAGAAAATATATAAATCAAAGAAACGTCCTTTGGCCTAGCCTTGCCTTGCCTTGCCTTGCCTTATTTCCTTCTCATCCTGTTCTCTGTCCCAGCCTCTCTCACTAAGCCCTCGTCTGGCTGCATGTCTCTTCTTTCCTCTCTCCTTTTCTCAAACTCTCCTGCTTCCTGGCTTTCGTCTTTCAATTCCTCCATTTCAGTCCTGCAGCCCGGCACTACTTTTTTCTCTTGCCTCCCTTTGGCCTGCTCCCTTGGCTTTCTCCCTCTCTTCCATATCCTTCTTCCCGACTTGTCTCTTGGAGACTTTTGGCCACTTTGGACCCAAGTCTGGGCATGTTTTGGAAACTTTTCAGAGGCCTCGCTGGTGACACGGGGGACAGCAGGCAGTGACAGGCCCGGGGCTGACAGGCTCCCCCTCCCCTAGCGGGCGCTCGGCTGCCACACCCAGCTGACGTAGAGCCTTTGTCACAATGCCCGCTACCGTGGTGAGGATGCGGGCACTCTGCAGGTGACAGGGACCCAGCAGGACTTGCTGTCAGCTCAGCAATTGCTCAGTTCCCCAAAGAAGGTGAATTTTGCAAATTGCTGCTTTGCTCTTGAAATGATGTCATCAGGTGGGTGTTTTGGTGTAATACACTGAAAACCAGAGCAGAAATGCTGAAATATTCCCATGATATGCATGGTCTCTGCACCAAACCACCATGACTCAGCCTAAGTACATCTTCCGCTTGTTCTTTTGTACTGCCAGCTGATTGTGGAAGTACAGTATAAAAACCATCTTTATGGAGAGATCTTTCTGGTTTAGGCTTAGTCTAAGTGTCTCAAGTAGCCGGGGCTTTTGTTTGGGCCTAATCCATAAGGTCTGATGGCTTTCCTCCTCATCTCAAGATGAATGTGGTAGAAAATATAAATCAAGGAAACCTCGTTTGGCCTAGCCTTGCCTTGCCTTGCCTTGCCTTATTTCCTTCTCATCCTGTTCTCTGTCCCAGCCTCTCTCACTAAGCCCTCGTCTGGCTGCATGTCTCTTCTTTCCTCTCTCCTTTTCTCAAACTCTCCTGCTTCCTGGCTTTCGTCTTTCAATTCCTCCATTTCAGTCCTGCAGCCCGGCACTACTTTTTCCTCTTGCCTCCCTTTGACCTGCTCCCTTGGCATTCTCCCTCTCTTCCATATCCTTCTTCCCGACTTGTCTCTTGGAGAGTTTTGACCACTTTGGAGCCAAGTCTGGGGATGTTTTGAAACTTTTCAGAGGCCTCGCTTGTGGCAGGGGGGACAGCAGGCAGTGACAGGCCCGGGGCTGACAGGCTCCCCCTCCCCTAGCGGGCGCTCGGCTGCCACACCCAGCTGACGTAGAACCTTTGTCACAATGCCCGCTACCGTGGTGAGGATGCGGGCACTCTGCAGGTGACAGGGACCCAGCAGGACTTGCTGTCAGCTCAGCAATTGCTCAGTTCCCCAAAGAAGCTGAATTCTGCAAATTGCTGCTTTTGCTCTTGAAATGATGTCATCAGGTGGGTGTTTTGGTGTAATACACTGAAAACCAGAGCAGAAATGCTGAAATATTCCCATGATATGCATGGTCTCTGCACCAAACCACCATGTCTCAGCCTAAGTATGTCTGCCGCTTGTTCTTTTGTACTGCCAGCTGATTGTGGAAGTACAGTATAAAAACCATCTTTATGGAGAGATCTTTCTGGTTTAGGCTTAGTCTAAGTGTCTCAAGTAGCCGGGGCTTTTGTTTGGGCCTAATCCATATGGTCTGATGGCTTTCCTCTCATCTCAAGATGAATGTGGTAGAAAATATAAATCAAAGAAACGTCCTTTGGCCTAGCCTTGCCTTGCCTTGCCTTGCCTTATTTCCTTCTCATCCTGTTCTCTGTCCCAGCCTCTCTCACTAAGCCCTCATCTGGCTGCATGTCTCTTCTTTCCTCTCTCCTTTTCTCAAACTCTCCTGCTTCCTGGCTTTCGTCTTTCAATTCCTCCATTTCAGTCCTGCAGCCCGGCACTACTTTTTTCTCTTGCCTCCCTTTGGCCTGCTCCCTTGGCTTTCTCCCTCTCTTCCATATCCTTCTTCCCGACTTGTCTCTTGGAGACTTTTGGCCACTTTGGAGCCAAGTCTGGGGATGTTTTGGAAACTTTTCAGAGGCCTCGCTGCTGACAGGGGGGACAGCAGGCAGTGACAGGCCCGGGGCTGACAGGCTCCCCCTCCCCTAGCGGGCGCTCGGCTGCCACACCCAGCTGACGTAGAACCTTTGTCACAATGCCCGCTACCGTGGGGAGGATGCGGGAACTCTGCAGGTGACAGGGACCCAGCAGGACTTGCTGTCAGCTCAGCAATTGCTCAGTTCCCCAAAGAAGCTGAATTCTGCAAATTGCTGCTTTTGCTCTTGAAATGATGTCATCAGGTGGGTGTTTTGGTGTAATACACTGAAAACCAGAGCAGAAATGCTGAAATATTCCCATGATATGCATGGTCTCTGCACCAAACCACCATGTCTCAGCCTAAGTATGTCTGCCGCTTGTTCTTTTGTACTGCCAGCTGATTGTGGAAGTACAGTATAAAAACCATCTTTATGGAGAGATCTTTCTGGTTTAGGCTTAGTCTAAGTGTCTCAAGTAGCCGGGGCTTTTGTTTGGGCCTAATCCATAAGGTCTGATGGCTTTCCTCCTCATCTCAAGATGAATGTGGTAGAAAATATAAATCAAGGAAACCTCGTTTGGCCTAGCCTTGCCTTGCCTTGCCTTGCCTTATTTCCTTCTCATCCTGTTCTCTGTCCCAGCCTCTCTCACTAAGCCCTCGTCTGGCTGCATGTCTCTTCTTTCCTCTCTCCTTTTCTCAAACTCTCCTGCTTCCTGGCTTTCGTCTTTCAATTCCTCCATTTCAGTCCTGCAGCCCGGCACTACTTTTTCCTCTTGCCTCCCTTTGGCCTGCTCCCTTGGCTTTCTCCCTCTCTTCCATATCCTTCTTCCCGACTTGTCTCTTGGAGACTTTTGACCACTTTGGAGCCAAGTCTGGGGATGTTTTGAAACTTTTCAGAGGCCTCGCTTGTGACAGGGGGGACAGCAGGCAGTGACAGGCCCGGGGCTGACAGGCTCCCCCTCCCCTAGCGGGCGCTCGGCTGCCACACCCAGCTGTCGTAGAACCTTTGTCACAATGCCCGCTACCGTGGTGAGGATGCGGGCACTCTGCAGGTGACAGGGACCCAGCAGGACTTGCTGTCAGCTCAGCAATTGCTCAGTTCCCCAAAGAAGCTGAATTCTGCAAATTGCTGCTTTTGCTCTTGAAATGATGTCATCAGGTGGGTGTTTTGGTGTAATACACTGAAAACCAGAGCAGAAATGCTGAAATATTCCCATGATATGCATGGTCTCTGCACCAAACCACCATGTCTCAGCCTAAGTATGTCTGCCGCTTGTTCTTTTGTACTGCCACCTGATTGTGGAAGTACAGTATAAAAACAATTTTATGGAGAGATCTTTCTGGTTTAGGCTTAGTCTAAGTGTCTCAAGTAGCCGGGGCTTTTGTTTGGGCCTAATCCATATGGTCTGATGGCTTTCCTCTCATCTCAAGATGAATGTGGTAGGAAATATAAATCAAAGAAACGTCCTTTGGCCTAGCCTTGCCTTGCCTTATTTCCTTCTCATCCTGTTCTCTGTCCCAGCCTCTCTCACTAACCCCTCGTCTGGCTGCATGTCTCTTCTTTCCTCTCTCCTTTTCTCAAACTCTCCTGCTTCCTGGCTTTCGTCTTTCAATTCCTCCATTTCAGTCCTGCAGGCCGGCACTACTTTTTCCTCTTGCCTCCCTTTGGCCTGCTCCCTTGGCTTTCTCCCTCTCTTCCATATCCTTCTTCCCGACTTGTCTCTTGGAGACTTTTGGCCACTTTGGACCCAAGTCTGGGCATGTTTTGGAAACTTTTCAGAGGCCTCGCTGGTGACACGGGGGACAGCAGGCAGTGACAGGCCCGGGGCTGACAGGCTCCCCCTCCCCTAGCGGGTGCTCGGCTGCCAAACCCAGCTGACATAGAGCCTTTGTCACAATGCCCGCTACCGTGGTGAGGATGCGGGCACTCTGCAGGTGACAGGGACCCAGCAGGACTTGCTGTCAGCTCAGCAATTGCTCAGTTCCCCAAAGAAGGTGAATTTTGCAAATTGCTGCTTTTGCTCTTGAAATGATGTCATCAGGTGGGTGTTTTGGTGTAATACACTGAAAACCAGAGCAGAAATGCTGAAATATTCCCATGATATGCATGGTCTCTGCACCAAACCACCATGACTCAGCCTAAGTACATCTTCCGCTTGTTCTTTTGTACTGCCAGCTGATTGTGGAAGTACAGTATAAAAACCATCTTTATGGAGAGATCTTTCTGGTTTAGGCTTAGTCTAAGTGTCTCAAGTAGCCGGGGCTTTTGTTTGGGCCTAATCCATAAGGTCTGATGGCTTTCCTCCTCATCTCAAGATGAATGTGGTAGAAAATATAAATCAAGGAAACCTCGTTTGGCCTAGCCTTGCCTTGCCTTGCCTTGCCTTATTTCCTTCTCATCCTGTTCTCTGTCCCAGCCTCTCTCACTAAGCCCTCGTCTGGCTGCATGTCTCTTCTTTCCTCTCTCCTTTTCTCAAACTCTCCTGTTTCCTGGCTTTCGTCTTTCAATTCCTCCATTTCATTCCTGCAGCCCGGCACTACTTTTTCCTCTTGCCTCCCTTTGGCCTGCTCCCTTGGCATTCTCCCTCTCTTCCATATCCTTCTTCCCGACTTGTCTCTTGGAGACTTTTGACCACTTTGGAGCCAAGTCTGGGGATGTTTTGAAACTTTTCAGAGGCCTCGCTTGTGACAGGGGGGACAGCAGGCAGTGACAGGCCCGGGGCTGACAGGCTCCCCCTCCCCTAGCGGGCGCTTGGCTGCCACACCCAGCTGACGTAGAACCTTTGTCACAATGCCCGCTACCGTGGTGAGGATGCGGGCACTCTGCAGGTGACAGGGACCCAGCAGGACTTGCTGTCAGCTCAGCAATTGCTCAGTTCCCCAAAGAAGCTGAATTCTGCAAATTGCTGCTTTTGCTCTTGAAATGATGTCATCAGGTGGGTGTTTTGGTGTAATACACTGAAAACCAGAGCAGAAATGCTGAAATATTCCCATGATATGCATGGTCTCTGCACCAAACCACCATGTCTCAGCCTAAGTATGTCTGCCGCTTGTTCTTTTGTACTGCCACCTGATTGTGGAAGTACAGTATAAAAACCATCTTTATGGAGAGATCTTTCTGGTTTAGGCTTAGTCTAAGTGTCTCAAGTAGCCGGGGCTTTTGTTTGGGCCTAATCCATATGGTCTGATGGCTTTCCTCTCATCTCAAGATGAATGTGGTAGAAAATATAAATCAAAGAAACGTCCTTTGGCCTAGCCTTGCCTTGCCTTGCCTTGCCTTATTTCCTTCTCATCCTGTTCTCTGTCCCAGCCTCTCTCACTAAGCCCTCATCTGGCTGCATGTCTCTTCTTTCCTCTCTCCTTTTCTCAAACTCTCCTGCTTCCTGGCTTTCGTCTTTCAATTCCTCCATTTCAGTCCTGCAGCCCGGCACTACTTTTTTCTCTTGCCTCCCTTTGGCCTGCTCCCTTGGCTTTCTCCCTCTCTTCCATATCCTTCTTCCCGACTTGTCTCTTGGAGACTTTTGGCCACTTTGGACCCAAGTCTGGGCATGTTTTGGAAACTTTTCAGAGGCCTCGCTGGTGACACGGGGGACAGCAGGCAGTGACAGGCCCGGGGCTGACAGGCTCCCCCTCCCCTAGCGGGCGCTCGGCTGCCACACCCAGCTGACGTAGAACCTTTGTCACAATGCCCGCTACCGTGGTGAGGATGCGGGCACTCTGCAGGTGACAGGGACCCAGCAGGACTTGCTGTCAGCTCAGCAATTGCTCAGTTCCCCAAAGAAGCTGAATTCTGCAAATTGCTGCTTTTGCTCTTGAAATGATGTCATCAGGTGGGTGTTTTGGTGTAATACACTGAAAACCAGGGCAGAAATGCTGAAATATTCCCATGATACGCATGGTCTCTGCACCAAACCACCATGTCTCAGCCTAAGTATGTCTGCCGCTTGTTCTTTTGTACTGCCAGCTGATTGTGGAAGTACAGTATAAAAACCATCTTTATGGAGAGATCTTTCTGGTTTAGGCTTAGTCTAAGTGTCTCAAGTAGCCGGGGCTTTTGTTTGGGCCTAATCCATATGGTCTGATGGCTTTCCTCTCATCTCAAGATGAATGTGGTAGAAAATATATAAATCAAAGAAACGTCCTTTGGCCTAGCCTTGCCTTGCCTTGCCTTGCCTTATTTCCTTCTCATCCTGTTCTCTGTCCCAGCCTCTCTCACTAAGCCCTCGTCTGGCTGCATGTCTCTTCTTTCCTCTCTCCTTTTCTCAAACTCTCCTGCTTCCTGGCTTTCGTCTTTCAATTCCTCCATTTCAGTCCTGCAGCCCGGCACTACTTTTTTCTCTTGCCTCCCTTTGGCCTGCTCCCTTGGCTTTCTCCCTCTCTTCCATATCCTTCTTCCCGACTTGTCTCTTGGAGACTTTTGGCCACTTTGGACCCAAGTCTGGGCATGTTTTGGAAACTTTTCAGAGGCCTCGCTGGTGACACGGGGGACAGCAGGCAGTGACAGGCCCGGGGCTGACAGGCTCCCCCTCCCCTAGCGGGCGCTCGGCTGCCACACCCAGCTGACGTAGAGCCTTTGTCACAATGCCCGCTACCGTGGTGAGGATGCGGGCACTCTGCAGGTGACAGGGACCCAGCAGGACTTGCTGTCAGCTCAGCAATTGCTCAGTTCCCCAAAGAAGGTGAATTTTGCAAATTGCTGCTTTGCTCTTGAAATGATGTCATCAGGTGGGTGTTTTGGTGTAATACACTGAAAACCAGAGCAGAAATGCTGAAATATTCCCATGATATGCATGGTCTCTGCACCAAACCACCATGACTCAGCCTAAGTACATCTTCCGCTTGTTCTTTTGTACTGCCAGCTGATTGTGGAAGTACAGTATAAAAACCATCTTTATGGAGAGATCTTTCTGGTTTAGGCTTAGTCTAAGTGTCTCAAGTAGCCGGGGCTTTTGTTTGGGCCTAATCCATAAGGTCTGATGGCTTTCCTCCTCATCTCAAGATGAATGTGGTAGAAAATATAAATCAAGGAAACCTCGTTTGGCCTAGCCTTGCCTTGCCTTGCCTTGCCTTATTTCCTTCTCATCCTGTTCTCTGTCCCAGCCTCTCTCACTAAGCCCTCGTCTGGCTGCATGTCTCTTCTTTCCTCTCTCCTTTTCTCAAACTCTCCTGCTTCCTGGCTTTCGTCTTTCAATTCCTCCATTTCAGTCCTGCAGCCCGGCACTACTTTTTCCTCTTGCCTCCCTTTGACCTGCTCCCTTGGCATTCTCCCTCTCTTCCATATCCTTCTTCCCGACTTGTCTCTTGGAGAGTTTTGACCACTTTGGAGCCAAGTCTGGGGATGTTTTGAAACTTTTCAGAGGCCTCGCTTGTGGCAGGGGGGACAGCAGGCAGTGACAGGCCCGGGGCTGACAGGCTCCCCCTCCCCTAGCGGGCGCTCGGCTGCCACACCCAGCTGACGTAGAACCTTTGTCACAATGCCCGCTACCGTGGTGAGGATGCGGGCACTCTGCAGGTGACAGGGACCCAGCAGGACTTGCTGTCAGCTCAGCAATTGCTCAGTTCCCCAAAGAAGCTGAATTCTGCAAATTGCTGCTTTTGCTCTTGAAATGATGTCATCAGGTGGGTGTTTTGGTGTAATACACTGAAAACCAGAGCAGAAATGCTGAAATATTCCCATGATATGCATGGTCTCTGCACCAAACCACCATGTCTCAGCCTAAGTATGTCTGCCGCTTGTTCTTTTGTACTGCCAGCTGATTGTGGAAGTACAGTATAAAAACCATCTTTATGGAGAGATCTTTCTGGTTTAGGCTTAGTCTAAGTGTCTCAAGTAGCCGGGGCTTTTGTTTGGGCCTAATCCATATGGTCTGATGGCTTTCCTCTCATCTCAAGATGAATGTGGTAGAAAATATAAATCAAAGAAACGTCCTTTGGCCTAGCCTTGCCTTGCCTTGCCTTGCCTTATTTCCTTCTCATCCTGTTCTCTGTCCCAGCCTCTCTCACTAAGCCCTCATCTGGCTGCATGTCTCTTCTTTCCTCTCTCCTTTTCTCAAACTCTCCTGCTTCCTGGCTTTCGTCTTTCAATTCCTCCATTTCAGTCCTGCAGCCCGGCACTACTTTTTTCTCTTGCCTCCCTTTGGCCTGCTCCCTTGGCTTTCTCCCTCTCTTCCATATCCTTCTTCCCGACTTGTCTCTTGGAGACTTTTGGCCACTTTGGAGCCAAGTCTGGGGATGTTTTGGAAACTTTTCAGAGGCCTCGCTGCTGACAGGGGGGACAGCAGGCAGTGACAGGCCCGGGGCTGACAGGCTCCCCCTCCCCTAGCGGGCGCTCGGCTGCCACACCCAGCTGAGGTAGAACCTTTGTCACAATGCCCGCTACCGTGGTGAGGATGCGGGCACTCTGCAGGTGACAGGGACCCAGCAGGACTTGCTGTCAGCTCAGCAATTGCTCAGTTCCCCAAAGAAGCTGAATTCTGCAAATTGCTGCTTTTGCTCTTGAAATGATGTCATCAGGTGGGTGTTTTGGTGTAATACACTGAAAACCAGAGCAGAAATGCTGAAATATTCCCATGATATGCATGGTCTCTGCACCAAACCACCATGTCTCAGCCTAAGTATGTCTGCCGCTTGTTCTTTTGTACTGCCAGCTGATTGTGGAAGTACAGTATAAAAACCATCTTTATGGAGAGATCTTTCTGGTTTAGGCTTAGTCTAAGTGTCTCAAGTAGCCGGGGCTTTTGTTTGGGCCTAATCCATAAGGTCTGATGGCTTTCCTCCTCATCTCAAGATGAATGTGGTAGAAAATATAAATCAAGGAAACCTCGTTTGGCCTAGCCTTGCCTTGCCTTGCCTTGCCTTATTTCCTTCTCATCCTGTTCTCTGTCCCAGCCTCTCTCACTAAGCCCTCGTCTGGCTGCATGTCTCTTCTTTCCTCTCTCCTTTTCTCAAACTCTCCTGCTTCCTGGCTTTCGTCTTTCAATTCCTCCATTTCAGTCCTGCAGCCCGGCACTACTTTTTCCTCTTGCCTCCCTTTGGCCTGCTCCCTTGGCTTTCTCCCTCTCTTCCATATCCTTCTTCCTGACTTGTCTCTTGGAGACTTTTGACCACTTTGGAGCCATGTCTGGGGATGTTTTGAAACTTTTCAGAGGCCTCACTTGTGACAGGGGGGACAGCAGGCAGTGACAGGCCCGGGGCTGACAGGCTCCCCCTCCCCTAGCGGGCGCTTGGCTGCCACACCCAGCTGACGTAGAACCTTTGTCACAATGCCCGCTACCGTGGTGAGGATGCGGGCACTCTGCAGGTGACAGGGACCCAGCAGGACTTGCTGTCAGCTCAGCAATTGCTCAGTTCCCCAAAGAAGTCGAATTTTGCAAATTGCTGCTTTGCTCTTGAAATGATGTCATCAGGTGGGTGTTTTGGTGTAATACACTGAAAACCAGAGCAGAAATGCTGAAATATTCCCATGATATGCATGGTCTCTGCACCAAACCACCATGTCTCAGCCTAAGTATGTCTGCCGCTTGTTCTTTTGTACTGCCAGCTGATTGTGGAAGTACAGTATAAAAACCATCTTTATGGAGAGATCTTTCTGGTTTAGGCTTAGTCTAAGTGTCTCCAGTAGCCGGGGCGTTTGTTTGGGCCTAATCCATAAGGTCTGATGGCTTTCCTCTCATCTCAAGATGAATGTGGTAGAAAATATAAATCAAAGAAACGTCCTTTGGCCTAGCCTTGCCTTGCCTTATTTCCTTCTCATCCTGTTCTCTGTCCCAGCCTCTCTCACTAAGCCCTCGTCTGGCTGCATGTCTCTTCTTTCCTCTCTCCTTTTCTCAAACTCTCCTGCTTCCTGGCTTTCGTCTTTCAATTCCTCCATTTCAGTCCTGCAGCCCGGCACTACTTTTTTCTCTTGCCTCCCTTGGGCCTGCTCCCTTGGCTTTCTCCCTCTCTTCCATATCCTTCTTCCCGACTTGTCTCTTGGAGACTTTTGGCCACTTTGGAGCCAAGTCTGGGGATGTTTTGGAAACTCTTCAGAGGCCTCGCTGGTGACACGGGGGACAGCAGGCAGTGACAGGCCCGGGGCTGACAGGCTCCCCCTCCCCTAGCGGGCGCTCGGCTGCCACACCCAGCTGACATAGAACCTTTGTCACAATGCCCGCTACCGTGGTGAGGATGCGGGCACTCTGCAGGTGACAGGGACCCAGCAGGACTTGCTGTCAGCTCAGCAATTGCTCAGTTCCCCAAAGAAGCTGAATTCTGCAAATTGCTGCTTTGCTCTTGAAATGATGTCATCAGGTGGGTTTTTGGTGTAATACACTGAAAACCAGAGCAGAAATGCTGAAATATTCCCATGATATGCATGGTCTCTGCACCAAACCACCATGTCTCAGCCTAAGTACATCTTCCGCTTGTTCTTTTGTACTGCCAGCTGATTGTGGAAGTACAGTATAAAAACCATCTTTATGGAGAGATCTTTCTGGTTTAGGCTTAGTCTAAGTGTCTCAAGTAGCCGGGGCTTTTGTTTGGGCCTAATCCATAAGGTCTGATGGCTTTCCTCCTCATCTCAAGATGAATGTGGTAGAAAATATAAATCAAGGAAACCTCGTTTGGCCTAGCCTTGCCTTGCCTTGCCTTGCCTTATTTCCTTCTCATCCTGTTCTCTGTCCCAGCCTCTCTCACTAAGCCCTCGTCTGGCTGCATGTCTCTTCTTTCCTCTCTCCTTTTCTCAAACTCTCCTGCTTCCTGGCTTTCGTCTTTCAATTCCTCCATTTCAGTCCTGCAGCCCGGCACTACTTTTTACTCTTGCCTCCCTTTGGCCTGCTCCCTTGGCATTCTCCCTCTCTTCCATATCCTTCTTCCCGACTTGTCTCTTGGAGACTTTTGACCACTTTGGAGCCAAGTCTGGGGATGTTTTGAAACTTTTCAGAGGCCTCGCTTGTGGCAGGGGGGACAGCAGGCAGTGACAGGCCCGGGGCTGACAGGCTCCCCCTCCCCTAGCGGGCGCTCGGCTGCCACACCCAGCTGACGTAGAACCTTTGTCACAATGCCCGCTACCGTGGTGAGGATGCGGGCACTCTGCAGGTGACAGGGACCCAGCAGGACTTGCTGTCAGCTCAGCAATTGCTCAGTTCCCCAAAGAAGCTGAATTCTGCAAATTGCTGCTTTTGCTCTTGAAATGATGTCATCAGGTGGGTGTTTTGGTGTAATACACTGAAAACCAGAGCAGAAATGCTGAAATATTCCCATGATATGCATGGTCTCTGCACCAAACCACCATGTCTCAGCCTAAGTATGTCTGCCGCTTGTTCTTTTGTACTGCCAGCTGATTGTGGAAGTACAGTATAAAAAACATCTTTATGGAGAGATCTTTCTGGTTTAGGCTTAGTCTAAGTGTCTCAAGTAGCCGGGGCTTTTGTTTGGGCCTAATCCATATGGTCTGATGGCTTTCCTCTCATCTCAAGATGAATGTGGTAGAAAATATAAATCAAAGAAACGTCCTTTGGCTAGCCTTGCCTTGCCTTGCCTTGCCTTATTTCCTTCTCATCCTGTTCTCTGTCCCAGCCTCTCTCACTAAGCCCTCATCTGGCTGCATGTCTCTTCTTTCCTCTCTCCTTTTCTCAAACTCTCCTGCTTCCTGGCTTTCGTCTTTCAATTCCTCCATTTCAGTCCTGCAGGCCGGCACTACTTTTTTCTCTTGCCTCCCTTTGGCCTGCTCCCTTGGCTTTCTCCCTCTCTTCCATATCCTTCTTCCCGACTTGTCTCTTGGAGACTTTTGGCCACTTTGGACCCAAGTCTGGGCATGTTTTGGAAACTTTTCAGAGGCCTCGCTGGTGACACGGGGGACAGCAGGCAGTGACAGGCCCGGGGCTGACAGGCTCCCCCTCCCCTAGCGGGCGCTCGGCTGCCACACCCAGCTGACGTAGAACCTTTGTCACAATGCCCGCTACCGTGGTGAGGATGCGGGCACTCTGCAGGTGACAGGGACCCAGCAGGACTTGCTGTCAGCTCAGCAATTGCTCAGTTCCCCAAAGAAGCTGAATTCTGCAAATTGCTGTTTTTGCTCTTGAAATGATGTCATCAGGTGGGTGTTTTGGTGTAATACACTGAAAACCAGAGCAGAAATGCTGAAATATTCCCATGATATGCATGGTCTCTGCACCAAACCACCATGTCTCAGCCTAAGTATGTCTGCCGCTTGTTCTTTTGTACTGCCAGCTGATTGTGGAAGTACAGTATAAAAAACATCTTTATGGAGAGATCTTTCTGGTTTAGGCTTAGTCTAAGTGTCTCAAGTAGCCGGGGCTTTTGTTTGGGCCTAATCCATATGGTCTGATGGATTTCCTCCTCATCTCAAGATGAATGTGGTATGAAATATAAATCAAGGAAACCTCGTTTGGCCTAGCCTTGCCTTGCCTTGCCTTGCCTTATTTCCTTCTCATCCTGTTCTCTGTCCCAGCCTCTCTCACTAAGCCCTCGTCTGGCTGCATGTCTCTTCTTTCCTCTCTCCTTTTCTCAAACTCTCCTACTTCCTGGCTTTCGTCTTTCAATTCCTCCATTTCAGTCCTGCAGCCCGGCACTACTTTTTTCTCTTGCCTCCCTTTGGCCTGCTCCCTTGGCTTTCTCCCTCTCTTCCATATCCTTCTTCCCGACTTGTCTCTTGGAGACTTTTGGCCACTTTGGACCCAAGTCTGGGCATGTTTTGGAAACTTTTCAGAGGCCTCGCTGGTGACACGGGGGACAGCAGGAAGTGACAGGCCCAGGGCTGACAGGCTCCCCCTCCCCTAGCGGGCGCTCGGCTGCCACACCCAGCTGACGTAGAGCCTTTGTCACAATGCCCGCTACCGTGGTGAGGATGCGGGCACTCTGCAGGTGACAGGGACCCAGCAGGACTTGCTGTCAGCTCAGCAATTGCTCAGTTCCCCAAAGAAGTTGAATTTTGCAAATTGCTGCTTTGCTCTTGAAATGATGTCATCAGGTGGGTTTTTGGTGTAATACACTGAAAACCAGAGCAGAAATGCTGAAATATTCCCATGATATGCATGGTCTCTGCACCAAACCACCATGTCTCAGTCTAAGTATGTCTGCCGCTTGTTCTTTTGTACTGCCAGCTGATTGTGGAAGTACAGTATAAAAACCATCTTTATGGAGAGATCTTTCTGGTTTAGGCTTAGTCTAAGTGTCTCAAGTAGCCGGGGCTTTTGTTTGGGCCTAATCCATAAGGTCTGATGGCTTTCCTCCTCATCTCAAGATGAATGTGGTAGAAAATATAAATCAAAGAAACGTCCTTTGGCCTAGCCTTGCCTTGCCTTGCCTTGCCTTATTTCCTTCTCATCCTGTTCTCTCTCCCAGCCTCTCTCACTAAGCCCTCATCTGGCTGCATGTATCTTCTTTCCTCTCTCCTTTTCTCAAACTCTCCTGCTTCCTGGCTTTCGTCTTTCAATTCCTCCATTTCAGTCCTGCAGCCCGGCACTACTTTTTTCTCTTGCCTCCCTTTGGCCTGCTCCCTTGGCTTTCTCCCTCTCTTCCATATCCTTCTTCCTGACTTGTCTCTTGGAGACTTTTGGCCACTTTGGAGCCAAGTCTGGGCATGTTTTGGAAACTTTTCAGAGGCCTCGCTGGTGACACGGGGGACAGCAGGCAGTGACAGGCCCGGGGCTGACAGGCTCCCCCTCCCCTAGCGGGCGCTCAGCTGCCACACCCAGCTGACGTAGAACCTTTGTCACAATGCCCGCTACCGTGGTGAGGATGCGGGCACTCTGCAGGTGACAGGGACCCAGCAGGACTTGCTGTCAGCTCAGCAATTGCTCAGTTCCCCAAAGAAGCTGAATTCTGCAAATTGCTGCTTTGCTCTTGAAATGATGTCATCAGGTGGGTGTTTTGGTGTAATACACTGAAAACCAGAGCAGAAATGCTGAAATATTCCCATGATATGCATGGTCTCTGCACCAAACCACCATGACTCAGCCTAAGTACATCTTCCGCTTGTTCTTTTGTACTGCCAGCTGATTGTGGAAGTACAGTATAAAAACCATCTTTATGGAGAGATCTTTCTGGTTTAGGCTTAGTCTAAGTGTCTCAAGTAGCCGGGGCTTTTGTTTGGGCCTAATCCATAAGGTCTGATGGCTTTCCTCCTCATCTCAAGATGAATGTGGTAGAAAATATAAATCAAGGAAACCTCGTTTGGCCTAGCCTTGCCTTGCCTTGCCTTGCCTTATTTCCTTCTCATCCTGTTCTCTGTCCCAGCCTCTCTCACTAAGCCCTCGTCTGGCTGCATGTCTCTTCTTTCCTCTCTCCTTTTCTCAAACTCTCCTGCTTCCTGGCTTTCGTCTTTCAATTCCTCCATTTCAGTCCTGCCGCCCGGCACTACTTTTTTCTCTTGCCTCCCTTTGGCCTGCTCCCTTGGCTTTCTCCCTCTCTTCCATATTCTTCTTCCCGACTTGTCTCTTGGAGACATTTGGCCACTTTGGACCCAAGTCTGGGCATGTTTTGGAAACTTTTCAGAGGCCTCGCTGGTAGACACGGGGGACAGCAGGCAGTGACAGGCCCGGGGCTGACAGGCTCCCCCTCCCCTAGCGGGCGCTCGGCTGCCACACCCAGCTGACGTAGAACCTTTGTCACAATGCCCGCTACCGTGGGGAGGATGCGGGAACTCTGCAGGTGACAGGGACCCAGCAGGACTTGCTGTCAGCTCAGCAATTGCTCAGTTCCCCAAAGAAGCTGAATTCTGCAAATTGCTGCTTTTGCTCTTGAAATGATGTCATCAGGTGGGTGTTTTGGTGTAATACACTGAAAACCAGAGCAGAAATGCTGAAATATTCCCATGATATGCATGGTCTCTGCACCAAACCACCATGTCTCAGCCTAAGTATGTCTGCCACTTGTTCTTTTGTACTGACAGAAGATTGTGGAAGTACAGTATAAAAACCATCTTTATGGAGAGATCTTTCTGGTTTAGGCTTAGTCTAAGTGTCTCAAGTAGCCGGGGCTTTTGTTTGGGCCTAATCCATATGGTCTGATGGCTTTCCTCTCATCTCAAGATGAATGTGGTAGAAAATATAAATCAAAGAAACGTCCTTTGGCCTAGCCTTGCCTTGCCTTATTTCCTTCTCATCCTGTTCTCTGTCCCAGCCTCTCTCACTAAGCCCTCGTCTGGCTGCATGTCTCTTCTTTCCTCTCTCCTTTTCTCAAACTCTCCTGCTTCCTGGCTTTCGTCTTTCAATTCCTCCATTTCAGTCCTGCAGCCCGGCACTACTTTTTCCTCTTGCCTCCCTTGGGCCTGCTCCCTTGGCTTTCTCCCTCTCTTCCATATCCTTCTTCCCGACTTGTCTCTTGTAGACTTTTGGCCACTTTGGACCCAAGTCTGGGGATGTTTTGGAAACTTTTCAGAGGCCTCGCTGGTGACACGGGGGACAGCAGGCAGTGACAGGCCCGGGGCTGACAGGCTCCCCCTCCCCTAGCGGGCGCTCGGCTGCCACACCCAGCTGACGTAGAACCTTTGTCACAATGCCCGCTACCGTGGGGAGGATGCGGGCACTCTGCAGGTGACAGGGACCCAGCAGGACTTGCTGTCAGCTCAGCAATTGCTCAGTTCCCCAAAGAAGCTGAATTCTGCAAATTGCTGCTTTTGCTCTTGAAATGATGTCATCAGGTGGGTGTTTTGGTGTAATACACTGAAAACCAGAGCAGAAATGCTGAAATATTCCCATGATATGCATGGTCTCTGCACCAAACCACCATGACTCAGCCTAAGTACATCTTCCGCTTGTTCTTTTGTACTGCCAGCTGATTGTGGAAGTACAGTATAAAAACCATCTTTATGGAGAGATCTTTCTGGTTTAGGCTTAGTCTAAGTGTCTCAAGTAGCCGGGGCTTTTGTTTGGGCCTAGTCCATAAGGTCTGATGGCTTTCCTCTCATCTCAAGATGAATGTGGTAGAAAATATAAATCAAAGAAACGTCCTTTGGCCTAGCCTTGCCTTGCCTTATTTCCTTCTCATCCTGTTCTCTGTCCCAGCCTCTCTCACTAAGCCCTCGTCTGGCTGCATGTCTCTTCTTTCCTCTCTCCTTTTCTCAAACTCTCCTGCTTCCTGGCTTTCCTCTTTCAATTCCTCCATTTCAGTCCTGCCGCCCGGCACTACTTTTTTCTCTTGTCTCCCTTGGGCCTGCTCCCTTGGCTTTCTCCCTCTCTTCCATATCCTTCTTCCCGACTTGTCTCTTGGAGACTTTTGGCCACTTTGGACCCAAGTCTGGGCATGTTTTGGAAACTTTTCAGAGGCCTCGCTGGTGACACGGGGGACAGCAGGCAGTGACAGGCCCGGGGCTGACAGGCTCCCCCTCCCCTAGCGGGCGCTCGGCTGCCACACCCAGTTGACGTAGAACCTTTGTCACAATGCCCGCTACCGTGGTGAGGATGCGGGCACTCTGCAGGTGACAGGGACCCAGCAGGACTTGCTGTCAGCTCAGCAATTGCTCAGTTCCCCAAAGAAGCTGAATTCTGCAAATTGCTGCTTTTGCTCTTGAAATGATGTCATCAGGTGGGTGTTTTGGTGTAATACACTGAAAACCAGAGCAGAAATGCTGAAATATTCCCATGATATGCATGGTCTCTGCACCAAACCACCATGTCTCAGCCTAAGTATGTCTGCCGCTTGTTCTTTTGTACTGCCAGCTGATTGTGGAAGTACAGTATAAAAACCATCTTTATGGAGAGATCTTTCTGGTTTAGGCTTAGTCTAAGTGTCTCCAGTAGCCGGGGCTTTTGTTTGGGCCTAATCCATATGGTCTGATGGCTTTCCTCTCATCTCAAGATGAATGTGGTAGAAAATATAAATCAAAGAAACGTCCTTTGGCCTAGCCTTGCCTTGCCTTGCCTTGCCTTATTTCCTTCTCATCCTGTTCTCTGTCCCAGCCTCTCTCACTAAGCCCTCGTCTGGCTGCATGTCTCTTCTTTCCTCTCTCCTTTTCTCAAACTCTCCTGCTTCCTGGCTTTCGTCTTTCAATTCCTCCATTTCAGTCCTGCAGCCCGGCACTACTTTTTCCTCTTGCCTCCCTTTGGCCTGCTCCCTTGGCTTTCTCCCTCTCTTCCATATTCTTCTTCCCGACTTGTCTCTTGGAGACATTTGGCCACTTTGGACCCAAGTCTGGGCATGTTTTGGAAACTTTTCAGAGGCCTCGCTGGTAGACACGGGGGACAGCAGGCAGTGACAGGCCCGGGGCTGACAGGCTCCCCCTCCCCTAGCGGGCGCTCGGCTGCCACACCCAGCTGACGTAGAACCTTTGTCACAATGCCCGCTACCGTGGGGAGGATGCGGGAACTCTGCAGGTGACAGGGACCCAGCAGGACTTGCTGTCAGCTCAGCAATTGCTCAGTTCCCCAAAGAAGCTGAATTCTGCAAATTGCTGCTTTTGCTCTTGAAATGATGTCATCAGGTGGGTGTTTTGGTGTAATACACTGAAAACCAGAGCAGAAATGCTGAAATATTCCCATGATATGCATGGTCTCTGCACCAAACCACCATGTCTCAGCCTAAGTATGTCTGCCACTTGTTCTTTTGTACTGACAGAAGATTGTGGAAGTACAGTATAAAAACCATCTTTATGGAGAGATCTTTCTGGTTTAGGCTTAGTCTAAGTGTCTCAAGTAGCCGGGGCTTTTGTTTGGGCCTAATCCATATGGTCTGATGGCTTTCCTCTCATCTCAAGATGAATGTGGTAGAAAATATAAATCAAAGAAACGTCCTTTGGCCTAGCCTTGCCTTGCCTTATTTCCTTCTCATCCTGTTCTCTGTCCCAGCCTCTCTCACTAAGCCCTCGTCTGGCTGCATGTCTCTTCTTTCCTCTCTCCTTTTCTCAAACTCTCCTGCTTCCTGGCTTTCGTCTTTCAATTCCTCCATTTCAGTCCTGCAGCCCGGCACTACTTTTTCCTCTTGCCTCCCTTGGGCCTGCTCCCTTGGCTTTCTCCCTCTCTTCCATATCCTTCTTCCCGACTTGTCTCTTGTAGACTTTTGGCCACTTTGGACCCAAGTCTGGGGATGTTTTGGAAACTTTTCAGAGGCCTCGCTGGTGACACGGGGGACAGCAGGCAGTGACAGGCCCGGGGCTGACAGGCTCCCCCTCCCCTAGCGGGCGCTCGGCTGCCACACCCAGCTGACGTAGAACCTTTGTCACAATGCCCGCTACCGTGGGGAGGATGCGGGCACTCTGCAGGTGACAGGGACCCAGCAGGACTTGCTGTCAGCTCAGCAATTGCTCAGTTCCCCAAAGAAGCTGAATTCTGCAAATTGCTGCTTTTGCTCTTGAAATGATGTCATCAGGTGGGTGTTTTGGTGTAATACACTGAAAACCAGAGCAGAAATGCTGAAATATTCCCATGATATGCATGGTCTCTGCACCAAACCACCATGACTCAGCCTAAGTACATCTTCCGCTTGTTCTTTTGTACTGCCAGCTGATTGTGGAAGTACAGTATAAAAACCATCTTTATGGAGAGATCTTTCTGGTTTAGGCTTAGTCTAAGTGTCTCAAGTAGCCGGGGCTTTTGTTTGGGCCTAGTCCATAAGGTCTGATGGCTTTCCTCTCATCTCAAGATGAATGTGGTAGAAAATATAAATCAAAGAAACGTCCTTTGGCCTAGCCTTGCCTTGCCTTATTTCCTTCTCATCCTGTTCTCTGTCCCAGCCTCTCTCACTAAGCCCTCGTCTGGCTGCATGTCTCTTCTTTCCTCTCTCCTTTTCTCAAACTCTCCTGCTTCCTGGCTTTCCTCTTTCAATTCCTCCATTTCAGTCCTGCCGCCCGGCACTACTTTTTTCTCTTGTCTCCCTTGGGCCTGCTCCCTTGGCTTTCTCCCTCTCTTCCATATCCTTCTTCCCGACTTGTCTCTTGGAGACTTTTGGCCACTTTGGACCCAAGTCTGGGCATGTTTTGGAAACTTTTCAGAGGCCTCGCTGGTGACACGGGGGACAGCAGGCAGTGACAGGCCCGGGGCTGACAGGCTCCCCCTCCCCTAGCGGGCGCTCGGCTGCCACACCCAGTTGACGTAGAACCTTTGTCACAATGCCCGCTACCGTGGTGAGGATGCGGGCACTCTGCAGGTGACAGGGACCCAGCAGGACTTGCTGTCAGCTCAGCAATTGCTCAGTTCCCCAAAGAAGCTGAATTCTGCAAATTGCTGCTTTTGCTCTTGAAATGATGTCATCAGGTGGGTGTTTTGGTGTAATACACTGAAAACCAGAGCAGAAATGCTGAAATATTCCCATGATATGCATGGTCTCTGCACCAAACCACCATGTCTCAGCCTAAGTATGTCTGCCGCTTGTTCTTTTGTACTGCCAGCTGATTGTGGAAGTACAGTATAAAAACCATCTTTATGGAGAGATCTTTCTGGTTTAGGCTTAGTCTAAGTGTCTCCAGTAGCCGGGGCTTTTGTTTGGGCCTAATCCATATGGTCTGATGGCTTTCCTCTCATCTCAAGATGAATGTGGTAGAAAATATAAATCAAAGAAACGTCCTTTGGCCTAGCCTTGCCTTGCCTTGCCTTGCCTTATTTCCTTCTCATCCTGTTCTCTGTCCCAGCCTCTCTCACTAAGCCCTCGTCTGGCTGCATGTCTCTTCTTTCCTCTCTCCTTTTCTCAAACTCTCCTGCTTCCTGGCTTTCGTCTTTCAATTCCTCCATTTCAGTCCTGCAGCCCGGCACTACTTTTTCCTCTTGCCTCCCTTTGGCCTGCTCCCTTGGCTTTCTCCCTCTCTTCCATATTCTTCTTCCCGACTTGTCTCTTGGAGACTTTTGGCCACTTTGGAGCCAAATCTGGGGAGGTTTTGGAAACTTTTCAGAGGCCTCGCTGGTGACAGGGGGGACAGCAGGCAGTGACAGGCCCGGGGCTGACAGGCTCCCCCTCCCCTAGCGGGCGCTCGGCTGCCACACCCAGCTGACGTAGAACCTTTGTCACAATGCCCGCTACCGTGGTGAGGATGCGGGCACTCTGCAGGTGACAGGGACCCAGCAGGACTTGCTGTCAGCTCAGCAATTGCTCAGTTCCCCAAAGAAGCTGAATTCTGCAAATTGCTGCTTTTGCTCTTGAAATGATGTCTTCAGGTGGGTGTTTTGGTGTAATACACTGAAAACCAGAGCAGAAATGCTGAAATATTCCCATGATACGCATGGTCTCTGCACCAAACCACCATGTCTCAGCCTAAGTATGTCTGCCGCTTGTTCTTTTGTACTGCCAGCTGATTGTGGAAGTACAGTATAAAAACCATCTTTATGGAGAGATCTTTCTCGTTTAGGCTTAGTCTAAGTGTCTCCAGTAGCCGGGGCTTTTGTTTGGGCCTAATCCATATGGTCTGATGGCTTTCCTCTCATCTCAAGATGAATGTGGTAGAAAATATAAATCAAAGAAACGTCCTTTGGCCTAGCCTTGCCTTGCCTTGCCTTGCCTTATTTCCTTCTCATCCTGTTCTCTGTCCCAGCCTCTCTCACTAAGCCCTCGTCTGGCTGCATGTCTCTTCTTTCCTCTCTCCTTTTCTCAAACTCTCCTGCTTCCTGGCTTTCGTCTTTCAATTCCTCCATTTCAGTCCTGCAGCCCGGCACTACTTTTTTCTCTTGCCTCCCTTGGGCCTGCTCCCTTGGCTTTCTCCCTCTCTTCCATATTCTTCTTCCCGACTTGTCTCTTGGAGACTTTTGGCCACTTTGGAGCCAAATCTGGGGAGGTTTTGGAAACTTTTCAGAGGCCTCGCTGGTGACAGGGGGGACAGCAGGCAGTGACAGGCCCGGGGCTGACAGGCTCCCCCTCCCCTAGCGGGCGCTCGGCTGCCACACCCAGCTGACGTAGAACCTTTGTCACAATGCCCGCTACCGTGGGGAGGATGCGGGAACTCTGCAGGTGACAGGGACCCAGCAGGACTTGCTGTCAGCTCAGCAATTGCTCAGTTCCCCAAAGAAGCTGAATTCTGCAAATTGCTGCTTTTGCTCTTGAAATGATGTCATCAGGTGGGTGTTTTGGTGTAATACACTGAAAACCAGAGCAGAAATGCTGAAATATTCCCATGATACGCATGGTCTCTGCACCAAACCACCATGTCTCAGCCTAAGTATGTCTGTCGCTTGTTCTTTTGTACTGCCAGCTGATTGTGGAAGTACAGTATAAAAACCATCTTTATTGAGAGATCTTTCTGGTTTAGGCTTAGTCTAAGTGTCTCCAGTAGCCGGGGCTTTTGTTTGGGCCTAATCCATATGGTCTGATGGCTTTCCTCTCATCTCAAGATGAATGTGGTAGAAAATATAAATCAAAGAAACGTCCTTTGGCCTAGCCTTGCCTTGCCTTGCCTTGCCTTATTTCCTTCTCATCCTGTTCTCTGTCCCAGCCTCTCTCACTAAGCCCTCGTCTGGCTGCATGTCTCTTCTTTCCTCTCTCCTTTTCTCAAACTCTCCTGCTTCCTGGCTTTCCTCTTTCAATTCCTCCATTTCAGTCCTGCCGCCCGGCACTACTTTTTTCTCTTGCCTCCCTTGGGCCTGCTCCCTTGGCTTTCTCCCTCTCTTCCATATCCTTCTTCCCGACTTGTCTCTTGGAGACTTTTGGCCACTTTGGACCCAAGTCTGGGCATGTTTTGGAAACTTTTCAGAGGCCTCGCTGGTGACACGGGGGACAGCAGGCAGTGACAGGCCCGGGGCTGACAGGCTCTCCCTCCCCTAGCGGGCGCTCGGCTGCCACACCCAGCTGTCGTAGAACCTTTGTCACAATGCCCGCTACCGTGGTGAGGATGCGGGCACTCTGCAGGTGACAGGGACCCAGCAGGACTTGCTGTCAGCTCAGCAATTGCTCAGTTCCCCAAAGAAGCTGAATTCTGCAAATTGCTGCTTTTGCTCTTGAAATGATGTCATCAGGTGGGTGTTTTGGTGTAATACACTGAAAACCAGAGCAGAAATGCTGAAATATTCCCATGATATGCATGGTCTCTGCACCAAACCACCATGTCTCAGCCTAAGTATGTCTGCCGCTTGTTCTTTTGTACTGCCAGCTGATTGTAGAAGTACAGTCTAAAAACCATCTTTATGGAGAGATCTTTCTGGTTTAGGCTTAGTCTAAGTGTCTCAAGTAGCCGGGGCTTTTGTTTGGGCCTAATCCATATGGTCTGATGGCTTTCCTCTCATCTCTAGATGAATGTGGTAGAAAATATAAATCAAAGAAACGTCCTTTGGCCTAGCCTTGCCTTGCCTTGCCTTGCCTTATTTCCTTCTCATCCTGTTCTCTGTCCCAGCCTCTCTCACTAAGCCCTCGTCTGGCTGCATGTCTCTTCTTTCCTCTCTCCTTTTCTCAAACTCTCCTGCTTCCTGGCTTTCGTCTTTCAATTCCTCCATTTCAGTCCTGCAGCCCGGCACTACTTTTTCCTCTTGCCTCCCTTTGGCCTGCTCCCTTGGCTTTCTCCCTCTCTTCCATATTCTTCTTCCCGACTTGTCTCTTGGAGACTTTTGGCCACTTTGGAGCCAAATCTGGGGAGGTTTTGGAAACTTTTCAGAGGCCTCGCTGGTGACAGGGGGGACAGCAGGCAGTGACAGGCCCGGGGCTGACAGGCTCCCCCTCCCCTAGCGGGCGCTCGGCTGCCACACCCAGCTGACGTAGAACCTTTGTCACAATGCCCGCTACCGTGGTGAGGATGCGGGCACTCTGCAGGTGACAGGGACCCAGCAGGACTTGCTGTCAGCTCAGCAATTGCTCAGTTCCCCAAAGAAGCTGAATTCTGCAAATTGCTGCTTTTGCTCTTGAAATGATGTCATCAGGTGGGTGTTTTGGTGTAATACACTGAAAACCAGAGCAGAAATGCTGAAATATTCCCATGATACGCATGGTCTCTGCACCAAACCACCATGTCTCAGCCTAAGTATGTCTGCCGCTTGTTCTTTTGTACTGCCAGCTGATTGTGGAAGTACAGTATAAAAACCATCTTTATGGAGAGATCTTTCTGGTTTAGGCTTAGTCTAAGTGTCTCCAGTAGCCGGGGCTTTTGTTTGGGCCTAATCCATATGGTCTGATGGCTTTCCTCTCATCTCAAGATGAATGTGGTAGAAAATATAAATCAAAGAAACGTCCTTTGGCCTAGCCTTGCCTTGCCTTGCCTTGCCTTATTTCCTTCTCATCCTGTTCTCTGTCCCAGCCTCTCTCACTAAGCCCTCGTCTGGCTGCATGTCTCTTCTTTCCTCTCTCCTTTTCTCAAACTCTCCTGCTTCCTGGCTTTCGTCTTTCAATTCCTCCATTTCAGTCCTGCAGCCCGGCACTACTTTTTCCTCTTGCCTCCCTTTGGCCTGCTCCCTTGGCTTTCTCCCTCTCTTCCATATTCTTCTTCCCGACTTGTCTCTTGGAGACTTTTGGCCACTTTGGAGCCAAATCTGGGGAGGTTTTGGAAACTTTTCAGAGGCCTCGCTGGTGACAGGGGGGACAGCAGGCAGTGACAGGCCCGGGGCTGACAGGCTCCCCCTCCCCTAGCGGGCGCTCGGCTGCCACACCCAGCTGACGTAGAACCTTTGTCACAATGCCCGCTACCGTGGTGAGGATGCGGGCACTCTGCAGGTGACAGGGACCCAGCAGGACTTGCTGTCAGCTCAGCAATTGCTCAGTTCCCCAAAGAAGCTGAATTCTGCAAATTGCTGCTTTTGCTCTTGAAATGATGTCATCAGGTGGGTGTTTTGGTGTAATACACTGAAAACCAGAGCAGAAATGCTGAAATATTCCCATGATACGCATGGTCTCTGCACCAAACCACCATGTCTCAGCCTAAGTATGTCTGCCGCTTGTTCTTTTGTACTGCCAGCTGATTGTGGAAGTACAGTATAAAAACCATCTTTATGGAGAGATCTTTCTGGTTTAGGCTTAGTCTAAGTGTCTCCAGTAGCCGGGGCTTTTGTTTGGGCCTAATCCATATGGTCTGATGGCTTTCCTCTCATCTCAAGATGAATGTGGTAGAAAATATAAATCAAAGAAACGTCCTTTGGCCTAGCCTTGCCATGCCTTGCCTTGCCTTATTTCCTTCTCATCCTGTTCTCTGTCCCAGCCTCTCTCACTAAGCCCTCGTCTGGCTGCATGTCTCTTCTTTCCTCTCTCCTTTTCTCAAACTCTCCTGCTTCCTGGCTTTCGTCTTTCAATTCCTCCATTTCAGTCCTGCAGCCCGGCACTACTTTTTTCTCTTGCCTCCCTTGGGCCTGCTCCCTTGGCTTTCTCCCTCTCTTCCATATTCTTCTTCCCGACTTGTCTCTTGGAGACTTTTGGCCACTTTGGAGCCAAATCTGGGGAGGTTTTGGAAACTTTTCAGAGGCCTCGCTGGTGACAGGGGGGACAGCAGGCAGTGACAGGCCCTGGGCTGACAGGCTCCCCCTCCCCTAGCGGGCGCTCGGCTGCCACACCCAGCTGACGTAGAACCTTTGTCACAATGCCCGCTACCGTGGGGAGGATGCGGGAACTCTGCAGGTGACAGGGACCCAGCAGGACTTGCTGTCAGCTCAGCAATTGCTCAGTTCCCCAAAGAAGCTGAATTCTGCAAATTGCTGCTTTTGCTCTTGAAATGATGTCATCAGGTGGGTGTTTTGGTGTAATACACTGAAAACCAGAGCAGAAATGCTGAAATATTCCCATGATATGCATGGTCTCTGCACCAAACCACCATGTCTCAGCCTAAGTATGTCTGCCGCTTGTTCTTTTGTACTGCCAGCTGATTGTAGAAGCACAGTCTAAAAACCATCTTTATGGAGAGATCTTTCTGGTTTAGGCTTAGTCTAAGTGTCTCAAGTAGCCGGGGCTTTTGTTTGGGCCTAATCCATATGGTCTGATGGCTTTCCTCTCATCTCTAGATGAATGTGGTAGAAAATATAAATCAAAGAAACGTCCTTTGGCCTAGCCTTGCCTTGCCTTGCCTTGCCTTATTTCCTTCTCATCCTGTTCTCTGTCCCAGCCTCTCTCACTAAGCCCTCGTCTGGCTGCATGTCTCTTCTTTCCTCTCTCCTTTTCTCAAACTCTCCTGCTTCCTGGCTTTCGTCTTTCAATTCCTCCATTTCAGTCCTGCAGCCCGGCACTACTTTTTCCTCTTGCCTCCCTTTGGCCTGCTCCCTTGGCTTTCTCCCTCTCTTCCATATTCTTCTTCCCGACTTGTCTCTTGGAGACTTTTGGCCACTTTGGAGCCAAATCTGGGGAGGTTTTGGAAACTTTTCAGAGGCCTCGCTGGTGACAGGGGGGACAGCAGGCAGTGACAGGCCCGGGGCTGACAGGCTCCCCCTCCCCTAGCGGGCGCTCGGCTGCCACACCCAGCTGACGTAGAACCTTTGTCACAATGCCCGCTACCGTGGTGAGGATGCGGGCACTCTGCAGGTGACAGGGACCCAGCAGGACTTGCTGTCAGCTCAGCAATTGCTCAGTTCCCCAAAGAAGCTGAATTCTGCAAATTGCTGCTTTTGCTCTTGAAATGATGTCATCAGGTGGGTGTTTTGGTGTAATACACTGAAAACCAGAGCAGAAATGCTGAAATATTCCCATGATACGCATGGTCTCTGCACCAAACCACCATGTCTCAGCCTAAGTATGTCTGCCGCTTGTTCTTTTGTACTGCCAGCTGATTGTGGAAGTACAGTATAAAAACCATCTTTATGGAGAGATCTTTCTGGTTTAGGCTTAGTCTAAGTGTCTCCAGTAGCCGGGGCTTTTGTTTGGGCCTAATCCATATGGTCTGATGGCTTTCCTCTCATCTCAAGATGAATGTGGTAGAAAATATAAATCAAAGAAACGTCCTTTGGCCTAGCCTTGCCTTGCCTTGCCTTGCCTTATTTCCTTCTCATCCTGTTCTCTGTCCCAGCCTCTCTCACTAAGCCCTCGTCTGGCTGCATGTCTCTTCTTTCCTCTCTCCTTTTCTCAAACTCTCCTGCTTCCTGGCTTTCGTCTTTCAATTCCTCCATTTCAGTCCTGCAGCCCGGCACTACTTTTTCCTCTTGCCTCCCTTTGGCCTGCTCCCTTGGCTTTCTCCCTCTCTTCCATATTCTTCTTCCCGACTTGTCTCTTGGAGACTTTTGGCCACTTTGGAGCCAAATCTGGGGAGGTTTTGGAAACTTTTCAGAGGCCTCGCTGGTGACAGGGGGGACAGCAGGCAGTGACAGGCCCGGGGCTGACAGGCTCCCCCTCCCCTAGCGGGCGCTCGGCTGCCACACCCAGCTGACGTAGAACCTTTGTCACAATGCCCGCTACCGTGGTGAGGATGCGGGCACTCTGCAGGTGACAGGGACCCAGCAGGACTTGCTGTCAGCTCAGCAATTGCTCAGTTCCCCAAAGAAGCTGAATTCTGCAAATTGCTGCTTTTGCTCTTGAAATGATGTCATCAGGTGGGTGTTTTGGTGTAATACACTGAAAACCAGAGCAGAAATGCTGAAATATTCCCATGATACGCATGGTCTCTGCACCAAACCACCATGTCTCAGCCTAAGTATGTCTGCCGCTTGTTCTTTTGTACTGCCAGCTGATTGTGGAAGTACAGTATAAAAACCATCTTTATGGAGAGATCTTTCTGGTTTAGGCTTAGTCTAAGTGTCTCCAGTAGCCGGGGCTTTTGTTTGGGCCTAATCCATATGGTCTGATGGCTTTCCTCTCATCTCAAGATGAATGTGGTAGAAAATATAAATCAAAGAAACGTCCTTTGGCCTAGCCTTGCCATGCCTTGCCTTGCCTTATTTCCTTCTCATCCTGTTCTCTGTCCCAGCCTCTCTCACTAAGCCCTCGTCTGGCTGCATGTCTCTTCTTTCCTCTCTCCTTTTCTCAAACTCTCCTGCTTCCTGGCTTTCGTCTTTCAATTCCTCCATTTCAGTCCTGCAGCCCGGCACTACTTTTTTCTCTTGCCTCCCTTGGGCCTGCTCCCTTGGCTTTCTCCCTCTCTTCCATATTCTTCTTCCCGACTTGTCTCTTGGAGACTTTTGGCCACTTTGGAGCCAAATCTGGGGAGGTTTTGGAAACTTTTCAGAGGCCTCGCTGGTGACAGGGGGGACAGCAGGCAGTGACAGGCCCTGGGCTGACAGGCTCCCCCTCCCCTAGCGGGCGCTCGGCTGCCACACCCAGCTGACGTAGAACCTTTGTCACAATGCCCGCTACCGTGGGGAGGATGCGGGAACTCTGCAGGTGACAGGGACCCAGCAGGACTTGCTGTCAGCTCAGCAATTGCTCAGTTCCCCAAAGAAGCTGAATTCTGCAAATTGCTGCTTTTGCTCTTGAAATGATGTCATCAGGTGGGTGTTTTGGTGTAATACACTGAAAACCAGAGCAGAAATGCTGAAATATTCCCATGATACGCATGGTCTCTGCACCAAACCACCATGTCTCAGCCTAAGTATGACTGCCGCTTGTTCTTTTGTACTGCCAGCTGATTGTGGAAGTACAGTATAAAAACCATCTTTATGGAGAGATCTTTCTGGTTTAGGCTTAGTCTAAGTGTCTCCAGTAGCCGGGGCTTTTGTTTGGGCCTAATCCATATGGTCTGATGGCTTTCCTCTCATCTCAAGATGAATGTGGTAGAAAATATAAATCAAAGAAACGTCCTTTGGCCTAGCCTTGCCTTGCCTTGCCTTGCCTTATTTCCTTCTCATCCTGTTCTCTGTCCCAGCCTCTCTCACTAAGCCCTCGTCTGGCTGCATGTCTCTTCTTTCCTCTCTCCTTTTCTCAAACTCTCCTGCTTCCTGGCTTTCGTCTTTCAATTCCTCCATTTCAGTCCTGCAGCCCGGCACTACTTTTTTCTCTTGCCTCCCTTGGGCCTGCTCCCTTGGCTTTCTCCCTCTCTTCCATATTCTTCTTCCCGACTTGTCTCTTGGAGACTTTTGGCCACTTTGGAGCCAAATCTGGGGAGGTTTTGGAAACTTTTCAGAGGCCTCGCTGGTGACAGGGGGGACAGCAGGCAGTGACAGGCCCGGGGCTGACAGGCTCCCCCTCCCCTAGCGGGCGCTCGGCTGCCACACCCAGCTGACGTAGAACCTTTGTCACAATGCCCGCTACCGTGGGGAGGATGCGGGCACTCTGCAGGTGACAGGGACCCAGCAGGACTTGCTGTCAGCTCAGCAATTGCTCAGTTCCCCAAAGAAGCTGAATTCTGCAAATTGCTGCTTTTGCTCTTGAAATGATGTCATCAGGTGGGTGTTTTGGTGTAATACACTGAAAACCAGAGCAGAAATGCTGAAATATTCCCATGATATGCATGGTCTCTGCACCAAACCACCATGTCTCAGCCTAAGTATGTCTGCCACTTGTTCTTTTGTACTGACAGAAGATTGTGGAAGTACAGTATAAAAACCATCTTTATGGAGAGATCTTTCTGGTTTAGGCTTAGTCTAAGTGTCTCAAGTAGCCGGGGCTTTTGTTTGGGCCTAATCCATATGGTCTGATGGCTTTCCTCTCATCTCAAGATGAATGTGGTAGAAAATATAAATCAAAGAAACGTCCTTTGGCCTAGCCTTGCCTTGCCTTATTTCCTTCTCATCCTGTTCTCTGTCCCAGCCTCTCTCACTAAGCCCTCGTCTGGCTGCATGTCTCTTCTTTCCTCTCTCCTTTTCTCAAACTCTCCTGCTTCCTGGCTTTCGTCTTTCAATTCCTCCATTTCAGTCCTGCAGCCCGGCACTACTTTTTTCTCTTGCCTCCCTTGGGCCTGCTCCCTTGGCTTTCTCCCTCTCTTCCATATCCTTCTTCCCGACTTGTCTCTTGGAGACTTTTGGCCACTTTGGACCCAAGTCTGGGGATGTTTTGGAAACTTTTCAGAGGCCTCGCTGGTGACAGGGGGGACAGCAGGCAGTGACAGGCCCGGGGCTGACAGGCTCCCCCTCCCCTAGCAGGCGCTCGGCTGCCACACCCAGCTGACGTAGAACCTTTGTCACAATGCCCGCTACCGTGGTGAGGATGCGGGCACTCTGCAGGTGACAGGGACCCAGCAGGACTTGCTGTCAGCTCAGCAATTGCTCAGTTCCCCAAAGAAGCTGAATTCTGCAAATTGCTGCTTTTGCTCTTGAAATGATGTCATCAGGTGGGTGTTTTGGTGTAATACACTGAAAACCAGAGCAGAAATGCTGAAATATTCCCATGATACGCATGGTCTCTGCACCAAACCACCATGACTCAGCCTAAGTACATCTTCCGCTTGTTCTTTTGTACTGGCAGCTGATTGTGGAAGTACAGTATAAAAACCATCTTTATGGAGAGATCTTTCTGGTTTAGGCTTAGTCTAAGTGTCTCCAGTAGCCGGGGCTTTTGTTTGGGCCTAATCCATATGGTCTGATGGCTTTCCTCTCATCTCAAGATGAATGTGGTAGAAAATATAAATCAAAGAAACGTCCTTTGGCCTAGCCTTGCCTTGCCTTGCCTTGCCTTATTTCCTTCTCATCCTGTTCTCTGTCCCAGCCTCTCTCACTAAGCCCTCGTCTGGCTGCATGTCTCTTCTTTCCTCTCTCCTTTTCTCAAACTCTCCTGCTTCCTGGCTTTCGTCTTTCAATTCCTCCATTACAGTCCTGCAGCCCCGCACTACTTTTTTCTCTTGCCTCCCTTTGGCCTGCTCCCTTGGCTTTCTCCCTCTCTTCCATATCCTTTTCCCGACTTGTCTCTTGGAGACTTTTGGCCACTTTGGACCCAAGTCTGGGGATGTTTTGGAAACTTTTCAGAGGCCTCGCTGGTGACAGGGGGGACAGCAGGCAGTGACAGGCCCGGGGCTGACAGGCTCCCCCTCCCCTAGCGGGTGCTCGGCTGCCACACCCAGCTGTCGTAGAACCTTTGTCACAATGCCCGCTACCGTGGGGAGGATGCGGGCACTCTGCAGGTGACAGGGACCCAGCAGGACTTGCTGTCAGCTCAGCAATTGCTCAGTTCCCCAAAGAAGTTGAATTTTGCAAATTGCTGCTTTGCTCTTGAAATGATGTCATCAGGTGGGTGTTTTGGTGTAATACACTGAAAACCAGAGCAGAAATGCTGAAATATTCCCATGATATGCATGGTCTCTGCACCAAACCACCATGACTCAGCCTAAGTACATCTTCCGCTTGTTCTTTTGTACTGCCAGCTGATTGTGGAAGTACAGTATAAAAACCATCTTTATGGAGAGATCTTTCTGGTTTAGGCTTAGTCTAAGTGTCTCAAGTAGCCGGGGCTTTTGTTTGGGCCTAGTCCATAAGGTCTGATGGCTTTCCTCTCATCTCAAGATGAATGTGGTAGAAAATATAAATCAAAGAAACGTCCTTTGGCCTAGCCTTGCCTTGCCTTATTTCCTTCTCATCCTGTTCTCTGTCCCAGCCTCTCTCACTAAGCCCTCGTCTGGCTGCATGTCTCTTCTTTCCTCTCTCCTTTTCTCAAACTCTCCTGCTTCCTGGCTTTCGTCTTTCAATTCCTCCATTTCAGTCCTGCAACCCGGCACTACTTTTTTCTCTTGCCTCCCTTTGGCCTGCTCCCTTGGCTTTCTCCCTCTCTTCCATATCCTTCTTCCCGACTTGTCTCTTGGAGACTTTTGGCCACTTTGGAGCCAAGTCTGGGCATGTTTTGGAAACTTTTCAGAGGTCTCGCTGGTGACACGGGGGACAGCAGGCAGTGACAGGTCCGGGGCTGACAGGCTCCCCCTCCCATAGCGGGCGCTCGGCTGCCACACCCAGCTGACGTAGAACCTTTGTCACAATGCCCGCTACCGTGGTGAGGATGCGGGCACTCTGCAGGTGACAGGGACCCAGCAGGACTTGCTGTCAGCTCAGCAATTGCTCAGTTCCCCAAAGAAGCTGAATTCTGCAAATTGCTGCTTTTGCTCTTGAAATGATGTCATCAGGTGGGTGTTTTGGTGTAATACACTGAAAACCAGAGCAGAAATGCTGAAATATTCCCATGATACGCATGGTCTCTGCACCAAACCACCATGACTCAGCCTAAGTACATCTTCCGCTTGTTCTTTTGTACTGGCAGCTGATTGTGGAAGTACAGTATAAAAACCATCTTTATGGAGAGATCTTTCTGGTTTAGGCTTAGTCTAAGTGTCTCCAGTAGCCGGGGCTTTTGTTTGGGCCTAATCCATATGGTCTGATGGCTTTCCTCTCATCTCAAGATGAATGTGGTAGAAAATATAAATCAAAGAAACGTCCTTTGGCCTAGCCTTGCCTTGCCTTGCCTTGCCTTATTTCCTTCTCATCTTGTTCTCTGTCCCAGCCTCTCTCACTAAGCCCTCGTCTGGCTGCATGTCTCTTCTTTCCTCTCTCCTTTTCTCAAACTCTCCTGCTTCCTGGCTTTCGTCTTTCAATTCCTCCATTACAGTCCTGCAGCCCCGCACTACTTTTTTCTCTTGCCTCCCTTTGGCCTGCTCCCTTGGCTTTCTCCCTCTCTTCCATATCCTTTTCCCGACTTGTCTCTTGGAGACTTTTGGCCACTTTGGACCCAAGTCTGGGGATGTTTTGGAAACTTTTCAGAGGCCTCGCTGGTGACAGGGGGGACAGCAGGCAGTGACAGGCCCGGGGCTGACAGGCTCCCCTTCCCCTAGCGGGTGCTCGGCTGCCACACCCAGCAGACGTAGAAACTTTGTCACAATGCCCGCTACCGTGGGGAGGATGCGGGCACTCTGCAGGTGACAGGGACCCAGCAGGACTTGCTGTCAGCTCAGTAATTGCTCAGTTCCCCAAAGAAGTTGAATTCTGCAAATTGCTGCTTTGCTCTTGAGATGATGTCATCAGGTGGGTGTTTTGGTGTAATACACTGAAAACCAGAGCAGAAATGCTGAAATATTCCCATGATATGCATGGTCTCTGCACCAAACCACCATGACTCAGCCTAAGTACATCTTCCACTTGTTCTTTTGTACTGCCAGCTGATTGTGGAAGTACAGTATAAAAACCATCTTTATGGAGAGATCTTTCTGGTTTAGGCTTAGTCTAAGTGTCTCAAGTAGCCGGGGCTTTTGTTTGGGCCTAGTCCATAAGGTCTGATGGCTTTCCTCTCATCTCAAGATGAATGTGGTAGAAAATATAAATCAAAGAAACGTCCTTTGGCCTAGCCTTGCCTTGCCTTATTTCCTTCTCATCCTGTTCTCTGTCCCAGCCTCTCTCACTAAGCCCTCGTCTGGCTGCATGTCTCTTCTTTCCTCTCTCCTTTTCTCAAACTCTCCTGCTTCCTGGCTTTCGTCTTTCAATTCCTCCATTTCAGTCCTGCAACCCGGCACTACTTTTTTCTCTTGCCTCCCTTTGGCCTGCTCCCTTGGCTTTCTCCCTCTCTTCCATATCCTTCTTCCCGACTTGTCTCTTGGAGACTTTTGGCCACTTTGGACCCAAGTCTGGGCATGTTTTGGAAACTTTTCAGAGGCCTCGCTGGTGACACGGGGGACAGCAGGCAGTGACAGGTCCGGGGCTGACAGGCTCCCCCTCCCCTAGCGGGCGCTCGGCTGCCACACCCAGCTGACGTAGAACCTTTGTCACAATGCCCGCTACCGTGGGGAGGATGCGGGCACTCTGCAGGTGACAGGGACCCAGCAGGACTTGCTGTCAGCTCAGCAATTGCTCAGTTCCCCAAAGAAGCTGAATTCTGCAAATTGCTGCTTTTGCTCTTGAAATGATGTCATCAGGTGGGTGTTTTGGTGTAATACACTGAAAACCAGAGCAGAAATGCTGAAATATTCCCATGATATGCATGGTCTCTGCACCAAACCACCATGTCTCAGCCTAAGTATGTCTGCCGCTTGTTCTTTTGTACTGACAGAAGATTGTGGAAGTACAGTATAAAAACCATCTTTATGGAGAGATCTTTCTGGTTTAGGCTTAGTCTAAGTGTCTCAAGTAGCCGGGGCTTTTGTTTGGGCCTAATCCATATGGTCTGATGGCTTTCCTCTCATCTCAAGATGAATGTGGTAGAAAATATAAATCAAAGAAACGTCCTTTGGCCTAGCCTTGCCTTGCCTTATTTCCTTCTCATCCTGTTCTCTGTCCCAGCCTCTCTCACTAAGCCCTCGTCTGGCTGCATGTCTCTTCTTTCCTCTCTCCTTTTCTCAAACTCTCCTGCTTCCTGGCTTTCGTCTTTCAATTCCTCCATTTCAGTCCTGCAGCCCGGCACTACGTTTTCCTCTTGCCTCCCTTTGGCCTGCTCCCTTGGCTTTCTCCCTCTCTTCCATATTCTTCTTCCCGACTTGTCTCTTCGAGACTTTTGGCCACTTTGGAGCCAAATCTGGGGAGGTTTTGGAAACTTTTCAGAGGCCTCGCTGGTGACAGGGGGGACAGCAGGCAGTGACAGGCCCGGGGCTGACAGGCTCCCCCTCCCCTAGCGGGCGCTCGGCTGCCACACCCAGCTGACGTAGAACCTTTGTCACAATGCCCGCTACCGTGGTGAGGATGCGGGCACTCTGCAGGTGACAGGGACCCAGCAGGACTTGCTGTTTAGCTCAGCAATTGCTCAGTTCCCCAAAGAAGCTGAATTCTGCAAATTGCTGCTTTTGCTCTTGAAATGATGTCATCAGGTGGGTGTTTTGGTGTAATACACTGAAAACCAGAGCAGAAATGCTGAAATATGCCCATGATATGCATGGTCTCTGCACCAAACCACCATGACTCAGCCTAAGTACATCTTCCGCTTGTTCTTTTGTACTGCCAGCTGATTGTGGAAGTACAGTATAAAAACCATCTTTATGGAGAGATCTTTCTGGTTTAGGCTTAGTCTAAGTGTCTCAAGTAGCCGGGGCTTTTGTTTGGGCCTAATCCATAAGGTCTGATGGCTTTCCTCTCATCTCAAGATGAATGTGGTAGAAAATATATAAATCAAAGAAACGTCCTTTGGCCTAGCCTAGCCTTGCCTTGCTTTGCCTTATTTCCTTCTCATCCTGTTCTCTGTCCCAGCCTCTCTCACTAAGCCCTCGTCTGGCTGCATGTCTCTTCTTTCCTCTCTCCTTTTCTCAAACTCTCCTGCTTCCTGGCTTTCGTCTTTCAATTCCTCCATTTCAGTCCTGCAACCCAGCACTACTTTTTTCTCTTGCCTCCCTTTGACCTGCTCCCTTGGCTTTCTCCCTCTCTTCCATATCCTTCTTCCCGACTTGTCTCTTGGAGACTTTTGGCCACTTTGGACCCAAGTCTGGGCATGTTTTGGAAACTTTTCAGAGGCCTCGCTGGTGACACGGGGGACAGCAGGCAGTAACAGGTCCGGGGCTGACAGGCTCCCCCTCCCCTAGCGGGCGCTCGGCTGCCACACCCAGCTGACGTAGAACCTTTGTCACAATGCCCGCTACCGTGGTGAGGATGCAGGCACTCTGCAGGTGACAGGGACCCAGCAGGACTTGCTGTCAGCTCAGCAATTGCTCAGTTCCCCAAAGAAGCTGAATTCTGCAAATTGCTGCTTTTGCTCTTGAAATGATGTCATCAGGTGGGTGTTTTGGTGTAATACACTGAAAAACAGAGCAGAAATGCTGAAATATTCCCATGATATGCATGGTCTCTGCACCAAACCACCATGTCTCAGCCTAAGTATGTCTGCCGCTTGTTCTTTTGTACTGCCAGCTGATTGTGGAAGTACAGTATAAAAACCATCTTTATGGAGAGATCTTTCTGGTTTAGGCTTAGTCTAAGTGTCTCCAGTAGCCGGGGCTTTTGTTTGGGCCTAATCCATATGGTCTGATGGCTTTCCTCTCATCTCAAGATGAATGTGGTAGAAAATATAAATCAAAGAAACGTCCTTTGGCCTAGCCTTGCCTTGCCTTATTTCCTTCTCATCCTGTTCTCTGTCCCAGCCTCTCTCACTAAGCCCTCGTCTGGCTGCATGTCTCTTCTTTCCTCTCTCCTTTTCTCAAACTCTCCTGCTTCCTGGCTTTCGTCTTTCAATTCCTCCATTTCAGTCCTGCAGCCCGGCACTACGTTTTCCTCTTGCCTCCCTTTGGCCTGCTCCCTTGGCTTTCTCCCTCTCTTCCATATTCTTCTTCCCGACTTGTCTCTTCGAGACTTTTGGCCACTTTGGAGCCAAATCTGGGGAGGTTTTGGAAACTTTTCAGAGGCCTCGCTGGTGACAGGGGGGACAGCAGGCAGTGACAGGCCCGGGGCTGACAGGCTCCCCCTCCCCTAGCGGGCGCTCGGCTGCCACACCCAGCTGACGTAGAACCTTTGTCACAATGCCCGCTACCGTGGTGAGGATGCGGGCACTCTGCAGGTGACAGGGACCCAGCAGGACTTGCTGTTTAGCTCAGCAATTGCTCAGTTCCCCAAAGAAGCTGAATTCTGCAAATTGCTGCTTTTGCTCTTGAAATGATGTCATCAGGTGGGTGTTTTGGTGTAATACACTGAAAACCAGAGCAGAAATGCTGAAATATTCCCATGATATGCATGGTCTCTGCACCAAACCACCATGACTCAGCCTAAGTACATCTTCCGCTTGTTCTTTTGTAATGCCAGCTGATTGTGGAAGTACAGTATAAAAACCATCTTTATGGAGAGATCTTTCTGGTTTAGGCTTAGTCTAAGTGTCTCAAGTAGCCGGGGCTTTTGTTTGGGCCTAATCCATATGGTCTGATGGCTTTCCTCTCATCTCAAGATGAATGTGGTAGAAAATATAAATCAAGGAAACTTCCTTTGGCCTAGCCTAGCCTTGCCTTGCTTTGCCTTATTTCCTTCTCATCCTGTTCTCTGTCCCAGCCTTTCTCACTAAGCCCTCGTCTGGCTGCATGTCTCTTCTTTCCTCTCTCCTTTTCTCAAACTCTCCTGCTTCCTGGCTTTCCTCTTTCAATTCCTCCATTTCAGTCCTGCAACCCGGCACTACTTTTTCCTCTTGCCTCCCTTTGGCCTGCTCCCTTGGTTTTCTCCCTCTCTTCCATATTCTTCTTCCCGACTTGTCTCTTGGAGACTTTTGGCCACTTCGGAGCCAAATCTGGGGAGGTTTTGGAAACTTTTCAGAGGCCTCGCTGGTGACAGGGGGGACAGTAGGAAGTGACAGGCCCGGGGCTGACAGGCTCCCCCTCCCCTAGCGGGCGCTCGGCTGCCACACCCAGCTGACATAGAACCTTTGTCACAATGCCCGCTACCGTGGTGAGGATGCGGGCACTCTGCAGGTGACAGGGACCCAGCAGGACTTGCTGTCAGCTCAGCAATTGCTCAGTTCCCCAAAGAAGCTGAATTCTGCAAATTGCTGCTTTTGCTCTTGAAATGATGTCATCAGGTGGGTGTTTTGGTGTAATACACTGAAAACCAGAGCAGAAATGCTGAAATATTCCCATGATACGCATGGTCTCTGCACCAAACCACCATGTCTCAGCCTAAGTATGTCTGCCGCTTGTTCTTTTGTACTGCCAGCTGATTGTGGAAGTACAGTATAAAAACCATCTTTATGGAGAGATCTTTCTGGTTTAGGCTTAGTCTAAGTGTCTCCAGTAGCCGGGGCTTTTGTTTGGGCCTAATCCATATGGTCTGATGGCTTTCCTCTCATCTCAAGATGAATGTGGTAGAAAATATAAATCAAAGAAACGTCCTTTGGCCTAGCCTTGCCTTGCCTTGCCTTATTTCCTTCTCATCCTGTTCTCTGTCCCAGCCTCTCTCACTAAGCCCTCATCTGGCTGAATGTCTCTTCTTTCCTCTCTCCTTTTCTCTAACTCTCCTGCTTCCTGGCTTTCGTCTTTCAATTCCTCCATTTCAGTCCTGCAGCCCGGCACTACTTTTTCCTCTTGCCTCCCTTGGGCCTGCTCCCTTGGCTTTCTCCCTCTCTTCCATATCCTTCTTCCCGACTTGTCTCTTGGAGACTTTTGGCCACTTTGGAGCCAAGTCTGGGCATGTTTTTGAAACTTTTCAGAGGTCTCGCTGGTGACACGGGGGACAGCAGGCAGTGACAGGTCCGGGGCTGACAGGCTCCCCCTCCCCTAGCGGGCGCTCGGCTGCCACACCCAGCTGACGTAGAACCTTTGTCACAATGCCCGCTACCGTGGTGAGGATGCGGGCACTCTGCAGGTGACAGGGACCCAGCAGGACTTGCTGTCAGCTCAGCAATTGCTCAGTTCCCCAAAGAAGCTGAATTCTGCAAATTGCTGCTTTTGCTCTTGAAATGATGTCATCAGGTGGGTGTTTTGGTGTAATACATTGAAAACCAGAGCAGAAATGCTGAAATATTCCCATGATATGCATGGTCTCTGCACCAAACCACCATGACTCAGCCTAAGTACATCTTCCGCTTGTTCTTTTGTACTGGCAGCTGATTGTGGAAGTACAGTATAAAAACCATCTTTATGGAGAGATCTTTCTGGTTTAGGCTTAGTCTAAGTGTCTCCAGTAGCCGGGGCTTTTGTTTGGGCCTAATCCATATGGTCTGATGGCTTTCCTCTCATCTCAAGATGAATGTGGTAGAAAATATAAATCAAAGAAACGTCCTTTGGCCTAGCCTTGCCTTGCCTTGCCTTGCCTTATTTCCTTCTCATCTTGTTCTCTGTCCCAGCCTCTCTCACTAAGCCCTCGTCTGGCTGCATGTCTCTTCTTTCCTCTCTCCTTTTCTCAAACTCTCCTGCTTCCTGGCTTTCGTCTTTCAATTCCTCCATTACAGTCCTGCAGCCCCGCACTACTTTTTTCTCTTGCCTCCCTTTGGCCTGCTCCCTTGGCTTTCTCCCTCTCTTCCATATCCTTTTCCCGACTTGTCTCTTGGAGACTTTTGGCCACTTTGGACCCAAGTCTGGGGATGTTTTGGAAACTTTTCAGAGGCCTCGCTGGTGACAGGGGGGACAGCAGGCAGTGACAGGCCCGGGGCTGACAGGCTCCCCTTCCCCTAGCGGGTGCTCGGCTGCCACACCCAGCAGACGTAGAACCTTTGTCACAATGCCCGCTACCGTGGGGAGGATGCGGGCACTCTGCAGGTGACAGGGACCCAGCAGGACTTGCTGTCAGCTCAGTAATTGCTCAGTTCCCCAAAGAAGTTGAATTCTGCAAATTGCTGCTTTGCTCTTGAGATGATGTCATCAGGTGGGTGTTTTGGTGTAATACACTGAAAACCAGAGCAGAAATGCTGAAATATTCCCATGATATGCATGGTCTCTGCACCAAACCACCATGACTCAGCCTAAGTACATCTTCCACTTGTTCTTTTGTACTGCCAGCTGATTGTGGAAGTACAGTATAAAAACCATCTTTATGGAGAGATCTTTCTGGTTTAGGCTTAGTCTAAGTGTCTCAAGTAGCCGGGGCTTTTGTTTGGGCCTAGTCCATAAGGTCTGATGGCTTTCCTCTCATCTCAAGATGAATGTGGTAGAAAATATAAATCAAAGAAACGTCCTTTGGCCTAGCCTTGCCTTGCCTTATTTCCTTCTCATCCTGTTCTCTGTCCCAGCCTCTCTCACTAAGCCCTCGTCTGGCTGCATGTCTCTTCTTTCCTCTCTCCTTTTCTCAAACTCTCCTGCTTCCTGGCTTTCGTCTTTCAATTCCTCCATTTCAGTCCTGCAACCCGGCACTACTTTTTTCTCTTGCCTCCCTTTGGCCTGCTCCCTTGGCTTTCTCCCTCTCTTCCATATCCTTCTTCCCGACTTGTCTCTTGGAGACTTTTGGCCACTTTGGACCCAAGTCTGGGCATGTTTTGGAAACTTTTCAGAGGCCTCGCTGGTGACACGGGGGACAGCAGGCAGTGACAGGTCCGGGGCTGACAGGCTCCCCCTCCCCTAGCGGGCGCTCGGCTGCCACACCCAGCTGACGTAGAACCTTTGTCACAATGCCCGCTACCGTGGGGAGGATGCGGGCACTCTGCAGGTGACAGGGACCCAGCAGGACTTGCTGTCAGCTCAGCAATTGCTCAGTTCCCCAAAGAAGCTGAATTCTGCAAATTGCTGCTTTTGCTCTTGAAATGATGTCATCAGGTGGGTGTTTTGGTGTAATACACTGAAAACCAGAGCAGAAATGCTGAAATATTCCCATGATATGCATGGTCTCTGCACCAAACCACCATGTCTCAGCCTAAGTATGTCTGCCGCTTGTTCTTTTGTACTGACAGAAGATTGTGGAAGTACAGTATAAAAACCATCTTTATGGAGAGATCTTTCTGGTTTAGGCTTAGTCTAAGTGTCTCAAGTAGCCGGGGCTTTTGTTTGGGCCTAATCCATATGGTCTGATGGCTTTCCTCTCATCTCAAGATGAATGTGGTAGAAAATATAAATCAAAGAAACGTCCTTTGGCCTAGCCTTGCCTTGCCTTATTTCCTTCTCATCCTGTTCTCTGTCCCAGCCTCTCTCACTAAGCCCTCGTCTGGCTGCATGTCTCTTCTTTCCTCTCTCCTTTTCTCAAACTCTCCTGCTTCCTGGCTTTCGTCTTTCAATTCCTCCATTTCAGTCCTGCAGCCCGGCACTACGTTTTCCTCTTGCCTCCCTTTGGCCTGCTCCCTTGGCTTTCTCCCTCTCTTCCATATTCTTCTTCCCGACTTGTCTCTTCGAGACTTTTGGCCACTTTGGAGCCAAATCTGGGGAGGTTTTGGAAACTTTTCAGAGGCCTCGCTGGTGACAGGGGGGACAGCAGGCAGTGACAGGCCCGGGGCTGACAGGCTCCCCCTCCCCTAGCGGGCGCTCGGCTGCCACACCCAGCTGACGTAGAACCTTTGTCACAATGCCCGCTACCGTGGTGAGGATGCGGGCACTCTGCAGGTGACAGGGACCCAGCAGGACTTGCTGTTTAGCTCAGCAATTGCTCAGTTCCCCAAAGAAGCTGAATTCTGCAAATTGCTGCTTTTGCTCTTGAAATGATGTCATCAGGTGGGTGTTTTGGTGTAATACACTGAAAACCAGAGCAGAAATGCTGAAATATTCCCATGATATGCATGGTCTCTGCACCAAACCACCATGACTCAGCCTAAGTACATCTTCCGCTTGTTCTTTTGTACTGCCAGCTGATTGTGGAAGTACAGTATAAAAACCATCTTTATGGAGAGATCTTTCTGGTTTAGGCTTAGTCTAAGTGTCTCAAGTAGCCGGGGCTTTTGTTTGGGCCTAATCCATAAGGTCTGATGGCTTTCCTCTCATCTCAAGATGAATGTGGTAGAAAATATATAAATCAAAGAAACGTCCTTTGGCCTAGCCTAGCCTTGCCTTGCTTTGCCTTATTTCCTTCTCATCCTGTTCTCTGTCCCAGCCTCTCTCACTAAGCCCTCGTCTGGCTGCATGTCTCTTCTTTCCTCTCTCCTTTTCTCAAACTCTCCTGCTTCCTGGCTTTCGTCTTTCAATTCCTCCATTTCAGTCCTGCAACCCAGCACTACTTTTTTCTCTTGCCTCCCTTTGACCTGCTCCCTTGGCTTTCTCCCTCTCTTCCATATCCTTCTTCCCGACTTGTCTCTTGGAGACTTTTGGCCACTTTGGACCCAAGTCTGGGCATGTTTTGGAAACTTTTCAGAGGCCTCGCTGGTGACACGGGGGACAGCAGGCAGTAACAGGTCCGGGGCTGACAGGCTCCCCCTCCCCTAGCGGGCGCTCGGCTGCCACACCCAGCTGACGTAGAACCTTTGTCACAATGCCCGCTACCGTGGTGAGGATGCGGGCACTCTGCAGGTGACAGGGACCCAGCAGGACTTGCTGTCAGCTCAGCAATTGCTCAGTTCCCCAAAGAAGCTGAATTCTGCAAATTGCTGCTTTTGCTCTTGAAATGATGTCATCAGGTGGGTGTTTTGGTGTAATACACTGAAAAACAGAGCAGAAATGCTGAAATATTCCCATGATATGCATGGTCTCTGCACCAAACCACCATGTCTCAGCCTAAGTATGTCTGCCGCTTGTTCTTTTGTACTGCCAGCTGATTGTGGAAGTACAGTATAAAAACCATCTTTATGGAGAGATCTTTCTGGTTTAGGCTTAGTCTAAGTGTCTCCAGTAGCCGGGGCTTTTGTTTGGGCCTAATCCATATGGTCTGATGGCTTTCCTCTCATCTCAAGATGAATGTGGTAGAAAATATAAATCAAAGAAACGTCCTTTGGCCTAGCCTTGCCTTGCCTTATTTCCTTCTCATCCTGTTCTCTGTCCCAGCCTCTCTCACTAAGCCCTCGTCTGGCTGCATGTCTCTTCTTTCCTCTCTCCTTTTCTCAAACTCTCCTGCTTCCTGGCTTTCCTCTTTCAATTCCTCCATTTCAGTCCTGCAGCCCGGCACTACGTTTTCCTCTTGCCTCCCTTTGGCCTGCTCCCTTGGCTTTCTCCCTCTCTTCCATATTCTTCTTCCCGACTTGTCTCTTCGAGACTTTTGGCCACTTTGGAGCCAAATCTGGGGAGGTTTTGGAAACTTTTCAGAGGCCTCGCTGGTGACAGGGGGGACAGCAGGCAGTGACAGGCCCGGGGCTGACAGGCTCCCCCTCCCCTAGCGGGCGCTCGGCTGCCACACCCAGCTGACGTAGAACCTTTGTCACAATGCCCGCTACCGTGGTGAGGATGCGGGCACTCTGCAGGTGACAGGGACCCAGCAGGACTTGCTGTTTAGCTCAGCAATTGCTCAGTTCCCCAAAGAAGCTGAATTCTGCAAATTGCTGCTTTTGCTCTTGAAATGATGTCATCAGGTGGGTGTTTTGGTGTAATACACTGAAAACCAGAGCAGAAATGCTGAAATATTCCCATGATATGCATGGTCTCTGCACCAAACCACCATGACTCAGCCTAAGTACATCTTCCGCTTGTTCTTTTGTACTGCCAGCTGATTGTGGAAGTACAGTATAAAAACCATCTTTATGGAGAGATCTTTCTGGTTTAGGCTTAGTCTAAGTGTCTCAAGTAGCCGGGGCTTTTGTTTGGGCCTAATCCATATGGTCTGATGGCTTTCCTCTCATCTCAAGATGAATGTGGTAGAAAATATAAATCAAGGAAACTTCCTTTGGCCTAGCCTAGCCTTGCCTTGCTTTGCCTTATTTCCTTCTCATCCTGTTCTCTGTCCCAGCCTTTCTCACTAAGCCCTCGTCTGGCTGCATGTCTCTTCTTTCCTCTCTCCTTTTCTCAAACTCTCCTGCTTCCTGGCTTTCCTCTTTCAATTCCTCCATTTCAGTCCTGCAACCCGGCACTACTTTTTCCTCTTGCCTCCCTTTGGCCTGCTCCCTTGGCTTTCTCCCTCTCTTCCATATTCTTCTTCCCGACTTGTCTCTTGGAGACTTTTGGCCACTTCGGAGCCAAATCTGGGGAGGTTTTGGAAACTTTTCAGAGGCCTCGCTGGTGACAGGGGGGACAGTAGGAAGTGACAGGCCCGGGGCTGACAGGCTCCCCCTCCCCTAGCGGGCGCTCGGCTGCCACACCCAGCTGACATAGAACCTTTGTCACAATGCCCGCTACCGTGGTGAGGATGCGGGCACTCTGCAGGTGACAGGGACCCAGCAGGACTTGCTGTCAGCTCAGCAATTGCTCAGTTCCCCAAAGAAGTTGAATTTTGCAAATTGCTGCTTTTGCTCTTGAAATGATGTCATCAGGTGGGTGTTTTGGTGTAATACACTGAAAACCAGAGCAGAAATGCTGAAATATTCCCATGATACGCATGGTCTCTGCACCAAACCACCATGTCTCAGCCTAAGTATGTCTGCCGCTTGTTCTTTTGTACTGCCAGCTGATTGTGGAAGTACAGTATAAAAACCATCTTTATGGAGAGATCTTTCTAGTTTAGGCTTAGTCTAAGTGTCTCAAGTAGCCGGGGCTTTTGTTTGGGCCTAATCCATATGGTCTGATGGCTTTCCTCTCATCTCAAGATGAATGTGGTAGAAAATATAAATCAAAGAAACGTCCTTTGGCCTAGCCTTGCCTTGCCTTATTTCCTTCTCATCCTGTTCTCTGTCCCAGCCTCTCTCACTAAGCCCTCGTCTGGCTGCATGTCTCTTCTTTCCTCTCTCCTTTTCTCAAACTCTCCTGCTTCCTGGCTTTCGTCTTTCAATTCCTCCATTACAGTCCTGCAGCCCCGCACTACTTTTTTCTCTTGCCTCCCTTTGGCCTGCTCCCTTGGCTTTCTCCCTCTCTTCCATATCCTTTTCCCGACTTGTCTCTTGGAGACTTTTGGCCACTTTGGACCCAAGTCTGGGCGTGTTTTGGAAACTTTTCAGAGGCCTCGCTGGTGACACGGGGGACAGCAGGCAGTGACAGGCCCGGGGCTGACAGGCTCCCCCTCCCCTAGCGGGTGCTCGGCTGCCACACCCAGCAGACGTAGAACCTTTGTCACAATGCCCGCTACCGTGGTGAGGATGCGGGCACTCTGCAGGTGACAGGGACCCAGCGGGACTTGGTGTCAGCTCAGCAATTGCTCAGTTCCCCAAAGAAGTTGAATTTTGCAAATTGCTGCTTTGCTCTTGAAATGATGTCATCAGGTGGGTGTTTTGGTGTAATACACTGAAAACCAGAGCAGAAATGCTGAAATATTCCCATGATATGCATGGTCTCTGCACCAAACCACCATGACTCAGCCTAAGTACATCTACCGCTTGTTCTTTTGTACTGCCAGCTGATTGTGGAAGTACAGTATAAAAACCATCTTTATGGAGAGATCTTTCTGGTTTAGGCTTAGTCTAAGTGTCTCAAGTAGCCGGGGCTTTTGTTTGGGCCTAATCCATATGGTCTGATGGCTTTCCTCTCATCTCAAGATGAATGTGGTAGAAAATATAAATCAAAGAAACGTCCTTTGGCCTAGCCTTGCCTTGCCTTATTTCCTTCTCATCCTGTTCTCTGTCCCAGCCTCTCTCACTAAGCCCTCGTCTGGCTGCATGTCTCTTCTTTCCTCTCTCCTTTTCTCAAACTCTCCTGCTTCCTGGCTTTCGTCTTTCAATTCCTCCATTACAGTCCTGCAGCCCCGCACTACTTTTTTCTCTTGCCTCCCTTTGGCCTGCTCCCTTGGCTTTCTCCCTCTCTTCCATATCCTTTTCCCGACTTGTCTCTTGGAGACTTTTGGCCACTTTGGACCCAAGTCTGGGCGTGTTTTGGAAACTTTTCAGAGGCCTCGCTGGTGACACGGGGGACAGCAGGCAGTGACAGGCCCGGGGCTGACAGGCTCCCCCTCCCCTAGCGGGTGCTCGGCTGCCACACCCAGCAGACGTAGAACCTTTGTCACAATGCCCGCTACCGTGGTGAGGATGCGGGCACTCTGCAGGTGACAGGGACCCAGCAGGACTTGGTGTCAGCTCAGCAATTGCTCAGTTCCCCAAAGAAGTTGAATTTTGCAAATTGCTGCTTTGCTCTTGAAATGATGTCATCAGGTGGGTGTTTTGGTTTAATACACTGAAAACCAGAGCAGAAATGCTGAAATATTCCCATGATATGCATGGTCTCTGCACCAAACCACCATGACTCAGCCTAAGTACATCTTCCGCTTGTTCTTTTGTACTGCCAGCTGATTGTGGAAGTACAGTATAAAAACCATCTTTATGGAGAGATCTTTCTGGTTTAGGCTTAGTCTAAGTGTCTCAAGTAGCCGGGGCTTTTGTTTGGGCCTAATCCATATGGTCTGATGGCTTTCCTCTCATCTCAAGATGAATGTGGTAGAAAATATAAATCAAAGAAACGTCCTTTGGCCTAGCCTTGCCTTGCCTTATTTCCTTCTCATCCTGTTCTCTGTCCCAGCCTCTCTCACTAAGCCCTCGTCTGGCTGCATGTCTCTTCTTTCCTCTCTTCTTTTCTCAAACTCTCCTGCTTCCTGGCTTTCGTCTTTCAATTCCTCCATTACAGTCCTGCAGCCCCGCACTACTTTTTTCTCTTGCCTCCCTTTGGCCTGCTCCCTTGGCTTTCTCCCTCTCTTCCATATCCTTTTCCCGACTTGTCTCTTGGAGACTTTTGGCCACTTTGGACCCAAGTCTGGGCATGTTTTGGAAACTTTTCAGAGGCCTCGCTGGTGAACACGGGGGACAGCAGGCAGTGACAGGCCCGGGGCTGACAGGCTCCCCCTCCCCTAGCGGGTGCTCGGGTGCCACACCCAGCAGACGTAGAACCTTTGTCACAATGCCCGCTACCGTGGGGAGGATGCGGGCACTCTGCAGGTGACAGGGACCCAGCAGGACTTGGTGTCAGCTCAGCAATTGCTCAGTTCCCCAAAGAAGTTGAATTTTGCAAATTGCTGCTTTGCTCTTGAAATGATGTCATCAGGTGGGTGTTTTGGTGTAATACACTGAAAACCAGAGCAGAAATGCTGAAATATTTCCATGATATGCATGGTCTCTGCACCAAACCACCATGACTCAGCCTAAGTACATCTTCCGCTTGTTCTTTTGTACTGCCAGCTGATTGTGGAAGTACAGTATAAAAACCATCTTTATGGAGAGATCTTTCTGGTTTAGGCTTAGTCTAAGTGTCTCAAGTAGCCGGGGCTTTTGTTTGGGCCTAATCCATATGGTCTGATGGCTTTCCTCTCATCTCAAGATGAATGTGGTAGAAAATATAAATCAAAGAAACGTCCTTTGGCCTAGCCTTGCCTTGCCTTATTTCCTTCTCATCCTGTTCTCTGTCCCAGCCTCTCTCACTAAGCCCTCGTCTGGCTGCATGTCTCTTCTTTCCTCTCTCCTTTTCTCAAACTCTCCTGCTTCCTGGCTTTCCTCTTTCAATTCATCCATTTCAGTCCTGCAGCCCCGCACTACTTTTTCCTCTTGCCTCCCTTTGGCCTGCTCCCTTGGCTTTCTCCCTCTCTTCCATATCCTTCTTCCCGACTTGTCTCTTGGAGACTTTTGGCCACTTTGCACCCAACTCTGGGCATGTTTTGGAAACTTTTCAGAGGCCTCGCTGGTGACAGGGGGGACAGCAGGCAGTGACAGGCCCGGGGCTGACAGGCTCCCCCTCCCCTAGCGGGCGCTCGGCTGCCACACCCAGCTGACATAGAACCTTTGTCACAATAACCGCTACCGTGGTGAGGATGCGGGCACTCTGCAGGTGACAGGGACCCAGCAGGACTTGCTGTCAGCTCAGCAATTGCTCAGTTCCCCAAAGAAGCTGAATTCTGCAAATTGCTGCTTTTGCTCTTGAAATGATGTCATCAGGTGGGTGTTTTGGTGTAATACACTGAAAACCAGAGCAGAAATGCTGAAATATTCCCATGATAAGCATGGTCTCTGCACCAAACCACCATGACTCAGCCTAAGTACATCTGCCGCTTGTTCTTTTGTACTGCCAGCTGATTGTGGAAGTACAGTATAAAAACCATCTTTATGGAGAGATCTTTCTGGTTTAGGCTTAGTCTAAGTGTCTCAAGTAGCCGGGGCTTTTGTTTGGGCCTAATCCATATGGTCTGATGGCTTTCCTCTCATCTCAAGATGAATGTGGTAGAAAATATAAATCAAAGAAACGTCCTTTGGCCTAGCCTTGCCTTGCCTTGCCTTATTTCCTTCTCATCCTGTTCTCTGTCCCAGCCTCTCTCACTAAGCCCTCGTCTGGCTGCATGTCTCTTCTTTCCTCTCTCCTTTTCTCAAACTCTCCTGCTTCCTGGCTTTCCTCTTTCAATTCCTCCATTTCAGTCCTGCAGCCCCGCACTACTTTTTTCTCTTGCCTCCCTTTGGCCTGCTCCCTTGGCTTTCTCCCTCTCTTCCATATCCTTCTTCCCGACTTGCCTCTTGGAGACTTTTGGCCACTTTGGACCCAAGTCTGGGCATGTTTTGGAAACTTTTCAGAGGCCTCGCTGGTGACACGGGGGACAGCAGGCAGTGACAGGCCCGGGGCTGACAGGCTCCCCCTCCCCTAGCGGGCGCTCCGGTGCCACACCCAGCTGACATAGAACCTTTGTCACAATGCCCGCTACTGTGGTGAGGATGCGGGCACTCTGCAGGTGACAGGGACCCAGCAGGACTTGCTGTCAGCTCAGCAATTGCTCAGTTCCCCAAAGAAGCTGAATTCTGCAAATTGCTGCTTTTGCTCTTGAAATGATGTCATCAGGTGGGTGTTTTGGTGTAATACACTGAAAACCAGAGCAGAAATGCTGAAATATTCCCATGATATGCATGGTCTCTGCACCAAACCACCATGACTCAGCCTAAGTACATCTACCGCTTGTTCTTTTGTACTGCCAGCTGATTGTGGAAGTACAGTATAAAAACCATCTTTATGGTAAGATCTTTGTGGTTTAGACTTAGTATAAGTGTCTCAAGTAGCCGGGGCTTTTGTTTGGGCCTAATCCATAACGTCTGATGGCTTTCCTTCTCATCTCAAGATGAATGTGGTAGAAAATATAAATCAGGGAAACCTCGTTTGGCCTAGCCTTGCCTTGCCTTATTTCCTTCTCATCCTGTTCTCTGTCCCAGCCTCTCTCACTAAGCCCTCGTCTGGCTGCATGTCTCTTCTTTCCTCTCTCCTTTTCTCAAACTCTCCTGCTTCCTGGCTTTCCTCTTTCAATTCCTCCATTTCAGTCCTGCAGCCCCTCACTAGTTTTTCCTCTTGCCTCCCTTTGGCCTGCTCCCTTGGCTTTCTCCCTCTCTTCCATATCCTTCTTCCCGACTTGTCTCTTGGAGACTTTTGGCCACTTTGGACCCAAGTCTGGGCATGTTTTGGAAACTTTTCAGAGGCCTCGCTGGTGACAGGGGGGACAGCAGGCAGTGACAGGCCCGGGGCTGACAGGCTCCCCCTCCCCTAGCGGGCGCTCGGCTGCCACACCCAGCTGACATAGAACCTTTCTCACAATGCCCGCTACTGTGGTGAGGATGCGGGCACTCTGCAGGTGACAGGGACCCAGCAGGACTTGCTGTCAGCTCAGCAATTGCTCACTTCCCCAAAGAAGTTGAATTTTGCAAATTGCTGCTTTGCTCTTGAAATGATGTCATCAGGTGGGTGTTTTGGTGTAATACACTGAAAACCAGAGCAGAAATGCTGAAATATTCCCATGATATGCATGGTCTCTGCACCAAACCACCATGACTCAGCCTAAGTACATCTACCGCTTGTTCTTTTGTACTGCCAGCTGATTGTGAAAGTACAGTATAAAAACCATCTTTATGGTAAGATCTTTGTGGTTTAGACTTAGTCTAAGTGTCTCAAGTAGCCGGGGCTTTTGTTTGGGCCTAATCCATAAGGTCTGATGGCTTTCCTCCTCATCTCAAGATGAATGTGGTAGAAAATATAAATCAGGGAAACCTCGTTTGGCCTAGCCTTGCCTTGCCTTGCCTTGCCTTATTTCCTTCTCATCCTGTTCTCTGTCCCAGCCTCTCTCACTAAGCCCTCGTCTGGCTGCATGTCTCTTCTTTCCTCTCTCCTTTTCTCAAACTCTCCTGCTTCCTGGCTTTCCTCTTTCAATTCCTCCATTTCATTCCTGCAGCCCCTCACTAGTTTTTCCTCTTGCCTCCCTTGGGCCTGCTTCCTTGGCTTTCTCCCTCTCTTCCATATCCTTCTTCCCGACTTGTCTCTTGGAGACTTTTGGCCACTTTGGACCCAAGTCTGGGCATGTTTTGGAAACTTTTTAGAGGCCTCGCTGGTGACACGGGGGACAGCAGGCAGTGACAGGCCCGGGGCTGACAGGCTCCCCCTCCCCTAGCGGGCGCTCCGCTGCCACACCCAGCTGACATAGAACCTGTGTCACAATGCCCGCTACCGTGGTGAGGATGCGGGCACTCTGCAGGTGACAGGGACCCAGCAGGACTTGCTGTCAGCTCAGCAATTGCTCAGTTCCCCAAAGAAGCTGAATTCTGCAAATTGCTGCTTTTGATCTTGAAATGATGTCATCAGGTGGGTGTTTTGGTGTAATACACTGAAAACCAGAGCAGAAATGCTGAAATATTCCCATGATAAGCATGGTCTCTGCACCAAACCACCATGACTCAGCCTAAGTACATCTGCCGCTTGTTCTTTTGTACTGCCAGCTGATTGTGGAAGTACAGTATAAAAAACATCTTTATGGAGAGATCTTTCTGGTTTAGGCTTAGTCTAAGTGTCTCAAGTAGCCGGGGCTTTTGTTTGGGCCTAATCCATATGGTCTGATGGCTTTCCTCTCATCTCAAGATGAATGTGGTAGAAAATATAAATCAAAGAAACGTCCTTTGGCCTAGCCTTGCCTTGCCTTATTTCCTTCTCATCCTGTTCTCTGTCCCAGCCTCTCTCACTAAGCCCTCGTCTGGCTGCATGTCTCTTCTTTCCTCTCTCCTTTTCTCAAACTCTCCTGCTTCCTGGCTTTCGTCTTTCAATTCCTCCATTTCAGTCCTGCAGCCCGGCACTACTTTTTCCTCTTGCCTCCCTTGGGCCTGCTCCCTTGGCTTTCTCCCTCTCTTCCATATCCTTCTTCCCGACTTGTCTCTTGGAGACTTTTGGCCACTTTGGACCCAAGTCTGGGCATGTTTTGGAAACTTTTCAGAGGCCTCGCTGGTGACAGGAGGGACAGCAGGCAGTGACAAGCCCGGGGCTGACAGGCTCCCCCTCCCCTAGAGGGCGCTCGGCTGCCACACCCAGCTGACATAGAACCTTTGTCACAATGCCCGCTACCGTGGTGAGGATGCGGGCACTCTGTAGGTGACAGGGACCCAGCAGGACTTCTGTCAGCTCAGCAATTGCTCAGTACCCCAAAGAAGCTGAATTCTGCAAATTGCTGCTTTGCTCTTGAAATGATGTCATCAGGTGGGTGTTTTGGTGTAATACACTGAAAACCAGAGCAGAAATGCTGAAATATTCCCATGATATGCATGGTCTCTGCACCAAACCACCATGACTCAGCCTAAGTACATCTGCCGCTTGTTCTTTTGTACTGCCAGCTGATTGTGAAAGTACAGTATAAAAACCATCTTTATGGTAAGATCTTTGTGGTTTAGACTTAGTCTAAGTGTCTCAAGTAGCCGGGGCTTTTGTTTGGGCCTAATCCATAAGGTCTGATGGCTTTCCTCCTCATCTCAAGATGAATGTGGTAGAAAACATAAATCAAAGAAACGTCCTTTGGCCTAGCCTTGCCTTGCCTTGCCTTATTTTTTTCTCATCCTGTTCTCTGTCCCAGCCTCTCTCACTAAGCCCTCGTCTGGCTGCATGTCTCTTCTTTCCTCTCTCCTTTTCTCAAACTCTCCTGCTTCCTGGCTTTCCTCTTTCAATTCCTCCATTTCAGTCCTGCAGCCCCGCACTACTTTTTTCTCTTGCCTCCCTTTGGCCTGCTCCCTTGGCTTTCTCCCTCTCTTCCATATCCTTCTTCCCGACTTGTCTCTTGGAGACTTTTGGCCACTTTGGACCCAAGTCTGGGCATGTTTTGGAAACTTTTCAGAGGCCTCGCTGGTGACAGGGGGGACAGCAGGCAGTGACAGGCCCGGGGCTGACAGGCTCCCCCTCCCCTAGCGGGCGCTCGGCTGCCACACCCAGCTGACATAGAACCTTTGTCACAATGCCCGCTACTGTGGTGAGGATGCGGGCACTCTGTAGGTGACAGGGACCCAGCAGGACTTGCTGTCAGCTCAGCAATTGCTCAGTTCCCCAAAGAAGTTGAATTTTGCAAATTGCTGCTTTGCTCTTGAAATGATGTCATCAGGTGGGTGTTTTGGTGTAATACACTGAAAACCAGAGCAGAAATGCTGAAATATTCCCATGATATGCATGGTCTCTGCACCAAACCACCATGACTCAGCCTAAGTACATCTACCGCTTGTTCTTTTGTACTGCCAGCTGATTGTGAAATTACAGTATAAAAACCATCTTTATGGTAAGATCTTTGTGGTTTAGACTTAGTCTAAGTGTCTCAAGTAGCCGGGGCTTTTGTTTGGGCCTAATCCATAAGGTCTGATGGCTTTCCTCCTCATCTCAAGATGAATGTGGTAGAAAATATAAATCAAAGAAACGTCCTTTGGCCTAGCCTTGCCTTGCCTTGCCTTATTTCCTTCTCATCCTGTTCTCTGTCCCAGCCTCTCTCACTAAGCCCTCGTCTGGCTGCATGTCTCTTCTTTCCTCTCTCCTTTTCTCAAACTCTCCTGCTTCCTGGCTTTCGTCTTTCAATTCCTCCATTTCAGTCCTGCAGCCCGGCACTACTTTTTTCTCTTGCCTCCCTTTGGCCTGCTCCCTTGGCTTTCTTCCTCTCTTCCATATCCTTCTTCCCGACTTGTCTCTTGGAGACTTTTGGCCACTCTGGACCCAAGTCTGGGGATGTTTTGGAAACTTTTCAGAGGCCTCGCTGGTGACAGGGGGGACAGCAGGCAGTGACAGGCCCGGGGCTGACAGGCTCCCCCTCCCGTAGCGGGCGCTCCGCTACCACACCCAGCTGACATAGAACCTTTGTCACAATGCCCGCTACCGTGGTGAGGATGCGGGCACTCTGCAGGTGACAGGGACCCAGCAGGACTTGCTGTCAGCTCAGCAATTGCTCAGTTCCCCAAAGAAGCTGAATTCTGCAAATTGCTGCTTTTGCTCTTGAAATGATGTCATCAGGTGGGTGTTTTGGTGTAATACACTGAAAACCAGAGCAGAAATGCTGAAATATTCCCATGATAAGCATGGTCTCTGCACCAAACCACCATGACTCAGCCTAAGTACATCTGCCGCTTGTTCTTTTGTACTGCCAGCTGATTGTGGAAGTACAGTATAAAAAACATCTTTATGGAGAGATCTTTCTGGTTTAGGCTTAGTCTAAGTGTCTCAAGTAGCCGGGGCTTTTGTTTGGGCCTAATCCATAACGTCTGATGGCTTTCCTCTCATCTCAAGATGAATGTGGTAGAAAATATAAATCAAAGAAACGTCCTTTGGCCTAGCCTTGCCTTGCCTTGCCTTATTTCCTTCTCATCCTGTTCTCTGTCCCAGCCTCTCTCACTAACCCCTCGTCTGGCTGCATGTCTCTTCTTTCCTCTCTCCTTTTCTCAAACTCTCCTGCTTCCTGGCTTTCCTCTTTCAATTCCTCCATTTCATTCCTGCAGCCCCTCACTAGTTTTTCCTCTTGCCTCCCTTGGGCCTGCTCCCTTGGCTTTCTCTCTCTCTTCCATATCCTTCTTCCCGACTTGTCTCTTGGAGACTTTTGGCCACTTTGGACCCAAGTCTGGGCATGTTTTGGAAACTTTTCAGAGGCCTCGCTGGTGACACGGGGGACAGCAGGCAGTGACAGGCCCGGGGCTGACAGGCCCCCTCCTCCCCTAGCGGGCGCTCCGCTGCCACACCCAGCTGACATAGAACCTTTGTCACAATGCCCGCTACCGTGGGGAGGATGCGGGCACTCTGCAGGTGACAGGGACCCAGCAGGACTTGCTGTCAGCTCAGGAATTGCTCAGTTCCCCAAAGAAGTTGAATTCTGCAAATTGCTGCTTTGCTTTTGAAATGATGTCATCAGGTGGGTGTTTTGGTGTAATACACTGAAAACCAAAGCAGAAATGCTGAAATATTCCCATGATATGCATGGTCTCTGCACCAAACCACCATGACTCATCCTAAGTACATCTGCCGCTTGTTCTTTTGTACTGCCAGCTGATTGTGAAAGTACAGTACAAAAACCATCTTTATGGTAAGATCTTTGTGGTTTAGACTTAGTCTAAGTGTCTCAAGCAGCCGGGGCTTTTGTTTGGGCCTAATCCATAAGGTCTGATGGCTTTCCTCCTCATCTCAAGATGAATGTGGTAGAAAATATAAATCAGGGAAACCTCGTTTGGCCTAGCCTTGCCTTGCCTTTCCTTGCCTTATTTCCTTCTCATCCTGTTCTCTGTCCCAGCCTCTCTCACTAAGCCCTCGTCTGGCTGCATGTCTCTTCTTTCCTCTCTCCTTTTCTCAAACTCTCCTGCTTCCTGGCTTTCCTCTTTCAATTCCTCCATTTCAGTCCTGCAGCCCCGCACTACTTTTTTCTCTTGCCTCCCTTTGGCCTGCTCCCTTGGCTTTCTCCCTCTCTTCCATATCCTTCTTCCCGACTTGTCTCTTGGAGACTTTTGGCCACTTTGGACCCAAGTCTGGGCATGTTTTGGAAACTTTTCAGAGGCCTCGCTGCTGACAGGGGGGACAGCAGGCAGTGACAGGCCCGGGGCTGACAGGCTCCCCCTCCCGTAGCGGGCGCTCGGCTGCCACACCCAGCTGACATAGAACCTTTGTCACAATGCCCGCTACCGTGGTGAGGATGCGGGCACTCTGCAGGTGACAGGGACCCAGCAGGACTTGCTGTCAGCTCAGCAATTGCTCAGTTCCCCAAAGAAGCTGAATTCTGCAAATTGCTGCTTTTGCTCTTGAAATGATGTCATCAGGTGGGTGTTTTGGTGTAATACACTGAAAACCAGAGCAGAAATGCTGAAATATTCCCATGATAAGCATGGTCTCTGCACCAAACCACCATGACTCAGCCTAAGTACATCTGCCGCTTGTTCTTTTGTACTGCTAGCTGATTGTGGAAGTACAGTATAAAAAACATCTTTATGGAGAGATCTTTCTGGTTTAGGCTTAGTCTAAGTGTCTCAAGTAGCCGGGGCTTTTGTTTGGGCCTAATCCATATGGTCTGATGGCTTTCCTCTCATCTCAAGATGAATGTGGTAGAAAATATAAATCAAAGAAACGTCCTTTGGCCTAGCCTTGCCTTGCCTTGCCTTATTTTTTTCTCATCCTGTTCTCTGTCCCAGCCTCTCTCACTAAGCCCTCGTCTGGCTGCATGTCTCTTCTTTCCTCTCTCCTTTTCTCAAACTCTCCTGCTTCCTGGCTTTCCTCTTTCAATTCCTCCATTTCAGTCCTGCAGCCCCGCACTACTTTTTTCTCTTGCCTCCCTTTGGCCTGCTCCCTTGGCTTTCTCCCTCTCTTCCATATCCTTCTTCCCGACTTGTCTCTTGGAGACTTTTGGCCACTTTGGACCCAAGTCTGGGCATGTTTTGGAAACTTTTCAGAGGCCTCACTGGTGACAGGGGGGACAGCAGGCAGTGACAGGCCCGGGGCTGACAGGCTCCCCCTCCCCTAGCGGGCGCTCGGCTGCCACACCCAGCTGACATAGAACCTTTGTCACAATGCCCGCTACTGTGGTGAGGATGCGGGCACTCTGTAGGTGACAGGGACCCAGCAGGACTTGCTGTCAGCTCAGCAATTGCTCAGTTCCCCAAAGAAGTTGAATTTTGCAAATTGCTGCTTTGCTCTTGAAATGATGTCATCAGGTGGGTGTTTTGGTGTAATACACTGAAAACCAGAGCAGAAATGCTGAAATATTCCCATGATATGCATGGTCTCTGCACCAAACCACCATGACTCAGCCTAAGTACATCTACCGCTTGTTCTTTTGTACTGCCAGCTGATTGTGAAATTACAGTATAAAAACCATCTTTATGGTAAGATCTTTGTGGTTTAGACTTAGTCTAAGTGTCTCAAGTAGCCGGGGCTTTTGTTTGGGCCTAATCCATAAGGTCTGATGGCTTTCCTCCTCATCTCAAGATGAATGTGGTAGAAAATATAAATCAAAGAAACGTCCTTTGGCCTAGCCTTGCCTTGCCTTGCCTTATTTCCTTCTCATCCTGTTCTCTGTCCCAGCCTCTCTCACTAAGCCCTCGTCTGGCTGCATGTCTCTTCTTTCCTCTCTCCTTTTCTCAAACTCTCCTGCTTCCTGGCTTTCGTCTTTCAATTCCTCCATTTCAGTCCTGCAGGCCGGCACTACTTTTTTCTCTTGCCTCCCTTTGGCCTGCTCCCTTGGCTTTCTTCCTCTCTTCCATATCCTTCTTCCCGACTTGTCTCTTGGAGACTTTTGGCCACTCTGGACCCAAGTCTGGGCATGTTTTGGAAACTTTTCAGAGGCCTCGCTGGTGACAGGGGGGACAGCAGGCAGTGACAGGCCCGGGGCTGACAGGCTCCCCCTCCCGTAGCGGGCGCTCCGCTACCACACCCAGCTGACATAGAACCTTTGTCACAATGCCCGCTACCGTGGTGAGGATGCGGGCACTCTGCAGGTGACAGGGACCCAGCAGGACTTGCTGTCAGCTCAGCAATTGCTCAGTTCCCCAAAGAAGCTGAATTCTGCAAATTGCTGCTTTTGCTCTTGAAATGATGTCATCAGGTGGGTGTTTTGGTGTAATACACTGAAAACCAGAGCAGAAATGCTGAAATATTCCCATGATAAGCATGGTCTCTGCACCAAACCACCATGACTCAGCCTAAGTACATCTGCCGCTTGTTCTTTTGTACTGCCAGCTGATTGTGGAAGTACAGTATAAAAAACATCTTTATGGAGAGATCTTTCTGGTTTAGGCTTAGTCTAAGTGTCTCAAGTAGCCGGGGCTTTTGTTTGGGCCTAATCCATAACGTCTGATGGCTTTCCTCTCATCTCAAGATGAATGTGGTAGAAAACATAAATCAAAGAAACGTCCTTTGGCCTAGCCTTGCCTTGCCTTGCCTTATTTCCTTCTCATCCTGTTCTCTGTCCCAGCCTCTCTCACTAACCCCTCGTCTGGCTGCATGTCTCTTCTTTCCTCTCTCCTTTTCTCAAACTCTCCTGCTTCCTGGCTTTCCTCTTTCAATTCCTCCATTTCATTCCTGCAGCCCCTCACTAGTTTTTCCTCTTGCCTCCCTTGGGCCTGCTCCCTTGGCTTTCTCTCTCTCTTCCATATCCTTCTTCCCGACTTGTCTCTTGGAGACTTTTGGCCACTTTGGACCCAAGTCTGGGCATGTTTTGGAAACTTTTCAGAGGCCTCGCTGGTGACACGGGGGACAGCAGGCAGTGACAGGCCTGGGGCTGACAGGCTCCCCCTCCCCTAGCGGGCGCTCGGCTGCCACACCCAGCTGACATAGAATCTTTGTCACAATGCCCGCTGCTGTTGTGAGGATGCGGGCACTCTGTAGGTGACAGGGACCCAGCAGGACTTGCTGTCAGGTCAGCAATTGCTCAGTTCCCCAAAGAAGTTGAATTTTGCAAATTGCTGCTTTGCTCTTGAAATGATGTCATCAGGTGGGTGTTTTGGTGTAATACACTGAAAACCAGAGCAGAAATGCTGAAATATTCCCATGATATGCATGGTCTCTGCACCAAACCACCATGACTCAGCCTAAGTACATCTACCGCTTGTTCTTTTGTACTGCCAGCTGATTGTGAAAGTACAGTATAAAAACCATCTTTATGGTAAGATCTTTGTGGTTTAGACTTAGTCTAAGTGTCTCAAGTAGCCGGGGCTCTTCTTTGGGCCTAATCCATAAGGTCTGATGGCTTTCCTCCTCATCTCAAGATGAATGTGCTAGAAAATATAAATCAGGGAAACCTCGTTTGGCCTAGCCTTGCCTTGCCTTGCCTTGCCTTATTTCCTTCTCATCCTGTTCTCTGTCCCAGCCTCTCTCACTAAGCCCTCGTCTGGCTGCATGTCTCTTCTTTCCTCTCTCCTTTTCTCAAACTCTCCTGCTTCCTGGCTTTCCTCTTTCAATTCCTCCATTTCAGTCCTGCAGCCCCTCACTAGTTTTTCCTCTAGCCTCCCTTTGGCCTGCTCCCTTGGCTTTCTCCCTCTCTTCCATATCCTTCTTCCCGACTTGTCTCTTGGAGACTTTTGGCCACTTTGGACTCAAGTCTGGGCATGTTTTGGAAACTTTTCAGAGGCCTCGCTGGTGACACGGGGGACAGCAGGCAGTGACAGGCCCGGGGCTGACAGGCTCCCCCTCCCCTAGCGGGCGCTCGGCTGCCACACCCAGCTGACATAGAACCTTTATCACAATGCCCGCTACTGTGGTGAGGATGCGGGCACTCTGCAGGTGACAGGGACCCAGCAGGACTTGGTGTCAGCTCAGCAATTGCTCACTTCCCCAAAGAAGTTGAATTTTGCAAATTGCTGCTTTTGCTCTTGAAATGATGTCATCAGGTGGGTGTTTTGGTGTAATACACTGAAAACCAAAGCAGAAATGCTGAAATATTCCCATGATATGCATGGTCTCTGCACCAAACCACCATGACTCAGCCTAAGTACATCTGCCGCTTGTTCTTTTGTACTGCCAGCTGATTGTGAAAGTACAGTACAAAAACCATCTTTATGGTAAGATCTTTGTGGTTTAGACTTAGTCTAAGTGTCTCAAGCAGCCGGGGCTTTTGTTTGGGCCTAATCCATAAGGTCTGATGGCTTTCCTCCTCATCTCAAGATGAATGTGGTAGAAAATATAAATCAGGGAAACCTCGTTTGGCCTAGCCTTGCCTTGCCTTTCCTTGCCTTATTTCCTTCTCATCCTGTTCTCTGTCCCAGCCTCTCTCACTAAGCCCTCGTCTGGCTGCATGTCTCTTCTTTCCTCTCTCCTTTTCTCAAACTCTCCTGCTTCCTGGCTTTCCTCTTTCAATTCATCCATTTCAGTCCTGCAGCCCCGCACTACTTTTTTCTCTTGCCTCCCTTTGGCCTGCTCCGTTGGCTTTCTCCCTCTCTTCCATATCCTTCTTCCCGACTTGTCTCTTGGAGACTTTTGGCCACTTTGGAGCCAAGTCTGGGCATGTTTTGGAAACTTTTCAGAGGTCTCGCTGGTGACACGGGGGACAGCAGGCAGTGACAGGCCCGGGGCTGACAGGCTCCCCCTCCCCTAGCGGGCGCTCGGCTGCCACACCCAGCTGACATAGAATCTTTGTCACAATGCCCGCTGCTGTGGTGAGGATGCGGGCACTCTGTAGGCGACAGGGACCCAGCAGGACTTGCTGTCAGCTCAGCAATTGCTCAGTTCCCCAAAGAAGTTGAAATTTGCAAATTGCTGCTTTGCTCTTGAAATGATGTCATCAGGTGGGTGTTTTGGTGTAATACACTGAAAACCAGAACAGAAATGCTGAAATATTCCCATGATATGCATGGTCTCTGCACTAAACCACCATGACTCAGCCTAAGTACATCTACCGCTTGTTCTTTTGTACTGCCAGCTGATTGTGAAAATACAGTATAAAAACCATCTTTATGGTAAGATCTTTGTGGTTTAGACTTAGTCTAAGTGTCTCAAGTAGCCGGGGCTCTTGTTTGGGCCTAATCCATAAGGTCTGATGGCTTTCCTCCTCATCTCAAGATGAATGTGCTAGAAAATATAAATCAGGGAAACCTCGTTTGGCCTAGCCTTGCCTTGCCTTGCCTTGCCTTATTTCCTTCTCATCCTGTTCTCTGTCCCAGCCTCTCTCACTAAGCCCTCGTCTGGCTGCATGTCTCTTCTTTCCTCTCTCCTTTTCTCAAACTCTCCTGCTTCCTGGCTTTCCTCTTTCAATTCCTCCATTTCAGTCCTGCAGCCCCTCACTAGTTTTTCCTCTTGCCTCCCTTGGGCCTGCTTCCTTGGCTTTCTCCCTCTCTTCCATATCCTTCTTCCCGACTTGTCTCTTGGAGACTTTTGGCCACTTTGGACCCAAGTCTGGGCATGTTTTGGAAACTTTTTAGAGGCCTCGCTGGTGACACGGGGGACAGCAGGCAGTGACAGGCCCGGGGCTGACAGGCTCCCCCTCCCCTAGCGGGCGCTCCGCTGCCACACCCAGCTGACATAGAACCTTTGTCACAATGCCCGCTACCGTGGTGAGGATGCGGGCACTCTGCAGGTGACAGGGACCCAGCAGGACTTGCTGTCAGCTCAGCAATTGCTCAGTTCCCCACAGAAGCTGAATTCTGCAAATTGCTGCTTTTGATCTTGAAATGATGTCATCAGGTGGGTGTTTTGGTGTAATACACTGAAAACCAGAGCAGAAATGCTGAAATATTCCCATGATAAGCATGGTCTCTGCACCAAACCACCATGACTCAGCCTAAGTACATCTGACGCTTGTTCTTTTGTACTGCCAGCTGATTGTGGAAGTACAGTATAAAAAACATCTTTATGGAGAGATCTTTCTGGTTTAGGCTTAGTCTAAGTGTCTCAAGTAGCCGGGGCTTTTGTTTGGGCCTAATCCATATGGTCTGATGGCTTTCCTCTCATCTCAAGATGAATGTGGTAGAAAATATAAATCAAAGAAACGTCCTTTGGCCTAGCCTTGCCTTGCCTTGCCTTATTTCCTTCTCATCCTGTTCTCTGTCCCAGCCTCTCTCACTAAGCCCTCGTCTGGCTGCATGTCTCTTCTTTCCTCTCTCCTTTTCTCAAACTCTCCTGCTTCCTGGCTTTCCTCTTTCAATTCCTCCATTTCAGTCCTGCAGCCCCGCACTACTTTTTTCTCTTGCCTCCCTTTGGCCTGCTCCCTTGGCTTTCTCCCTCTCTTCCATATCCTTCTTCCCGACTTGTCTCTTGGAGACTTTTGGCCACTTTGGACCCAAGTCTGGGCATGTTTTGGAAACTTTTCAGAGGCCTCGCTGGTGACAGGGGGGACAGCAGGCAGTGACAGGCCCGGGGCTGACAGGCTCCCCCTCCCCTAGCGGGCGCTCGGCTGCCACACCCAGCTGACATAGAACCTTTGTCACAATGCCCGCTACTGTGGTGAGGATGCGGGCACTCTGTAGGTGACAGGGACCCAGCAGGACTTGCTGTCAGCTCAGCAATTGCTCAGTTCCCCAAAGAAGTTGAATTTTGCAAATTGCTGCTTTTGCTCTTGAAATGATGTCATCAGGTGGGTGTTTTGGTGTAATACACTGAAAACCAGAGCAGAAATGCTGAAATATTCCCATGATATGCATGGTCTCTGCACCAAACCACCATGACTCAGCCTAAGTACATCTACCATTTGTTCTTTTGTACTGCCAGCTGATTGTGAAATTACAGTATAAAAACCATCTTTATGGTAAGATCTTTGTGGTTTAGACTTAGTCTAAGTGTCTCAAGTAGCCGGGGCTTTTGTTTGGGCCTAATCCATAAGGTCTGATGGCTTTCCTCCTCATCTCAAGATGAATGTGGTAGAAAATATAAATCAAAGAAACGTCCTTTGGCCTAGCCTTGCCTTGCCTTGCCTTATTTCCTTCTCATCCTGTTCTCTGTCCCAGCCTCTCTCACTAAGCCCTCGTCTGGCTGCATGTCTCTTCTTTCCTCTCTCCTTTTCTCAAACTCTCCTGCTTCCTGGCTTTCCTCTTTCAATTCCTCCATTTCAGTCCTGCAGCCCGGCACTACTTTTTTCTCTTGCCTCCCTTTGGCCTGCTCCCTTGGCTTTCTTCCTCTCTTCCATATCCTTCTTCCCGACTTGTCTCTTGGAGACTTTTGGCCACTTTGGACCCAAGTCTGGGCATGTTTTGGAAACTTTTCAGAGGCCTCGCTGCTGACAGGGGGGACAGCAGGCAGTGACAGGCCCGAAGCTGACAGGCTCCCCCTCCCGTAGCGGGCGCTCGGCTGCCACACCCAGCTGACATAGAACCTTTGTCACAATGCCCGCTACCATGGTGAGGATGCGGGCACTCTGCAGGTGACAGGGACCCAGCAGGACTTGCTGTCAGCTCAGCAATTGCTCAGTTCCCCAAAGAAGCTGAATTCTGCAAATTGCTGCTTTTGATCTTGAAATGATGTCATCAGGTGGGTGTTTTGGTGTAATACACTGAAAACCAGAGCAGAAATGCTGAAATATTCCCATGATAAGCATGGTCTCTGCACCAAACCACCATGACTCAGCCTAAGTACATCTGACGCTTGTTCTTTTGTACTGCCAGCTGATTGTGGAAGTACAGTATAAAAAACATCTTTATGGAGAGATCTTTCTGGTTTAGGCTTAGTCTAAGTGTCTCAAGTAGCCGGGGCTTTTGTTTGGGCCTAATCCATATGGTCTGATGGCTTTCCTCTCATCTCAAGATGAATGTGGTAGAAAATATAAATCAAAGAAACGTCCTTTGGCCTAGCCTTGCCTTGCCTTGCCTTATTTCCTTCTCATCCTGTTCTCTGTCCCAGCCTCTCTCACTAAGCCCTCGTCTGGCTGCATGTCTCTTCTTTCCTCTCTCCTTTTCTCAAACTCTCCTGCTTCCTGGCTTTCCTCTTTCAATTCCTCCATTTCAGTCCTGCAGCCCCGCACTACTTTTTTCTCTTGCCTCCCTTTGGCCTGCTCCCTTGGCTTTCTCCCTCTCTTCCATATCCTTCTTCCCGACTTGTCTCTTGGAGACTTTTGGCCACTTTGGACCCAAGTCTGGGCATGTTTTGGAAACTTTTCAGAGGCCTCGCTGGTGACAGGGGGGACAGCAGGCAGTGACAGGCCCGGGGCTGACAGGCTCCCCCTCCCCTAGCGGGCGCTCGGCTGCCACACCCAGCTGACATAGAACCTTTGTCACAATGCCCGCTACTGTGGTGAGGATGCGGGCACTCTGTAGGTGACAGGGACCCAGCAGGACTTGCTGTCAGCTCAGCAATTGCTCAGTTCCCCAAAGAAGTTGAATTTTGCAAATTGCTGCTTTGCTCTTGAAATGATGTCATCAGGTGGGTGTTTTGGTGTAATACACTGAAAACCAGAGCAGAAATGCTGAAATATTCCCATGATATGCATGGTCTCTGCACCAAACCACCATGACTCAGCCTAAGTACATCTACCGCTTGTTCTTTTGTACTGCCAGCTGATTGTGAAATTACAGTATAAAAACCATCTTTATGGTAAGATCTTTGTGGTTTAGACTTAGTCTAAGTGTCTCAAGTAGCCGGGGCTTTTGTTTGGGCCTAATCCATAAGGTCTGATGGCTTTCCTCCTCATCTCAAGATGAATGTGGTAGAAAATATAAATCAAAGAAACGTCCTTTGGCCTAGCCTTGCCTTGCCTTGCCTTATTTCCTTCTCATCCTGTTCTCTGTCCCAGCCTCTCTCACTAAGCCCTCGTCTGGCTGCATGTCTCTTCTTTCCTCTCTCCTTTTCTCAAACTCTCCTGCTTCCTGGCTTTCCTCTTTCAATTCCTCCATTTCAGTCCTGCAGCCCGGCACTACTTTTTTCTCTTGCCTCCCTTTGGCCTGCTCCCTTGGCTTTCTTCCTCTCTTCCATATGCTTCTTCCCGACTTGTCTCTTGGAGACTTTTGGCCACTTTGGACCCAAGTCTGGGCATGTTTTGGAAACTTTTCAGAGGCCTCGCTGCTGACAGGGGGGACAGCAGGCAGTGACAGGCCCGGGGCTGACAGGCTCCCCCTCCCGTAGCGGGCGCTCCGCTGCCACACCCAGCTGACATAGAACCTTTGTCACAATGCCCGCTACTGTGGTGAGGATGCGGGCACTCTGCAGGTGACAGGGACCCAGCAGGACTTGCTGTCAGCTCAGCAATTGCTCAGTTCCCCAAAGAAGCTGAATTCTGCAAATTGCTGCTTTTGCTCTTGAAATGATGTCATCAGGTGGGTGTTTTGGTGTAATACACTGAAAACCAGAGCAGAAATGCTGAAATATTCCCATGATAAGCATGGTCTCTGCACCAAACCACCATGACTCAGCCTAAGTACATCTACCGCTTGTTCTTTTGTACTGCCAGCTGATTGTGAAAGTACAGTATAAAAGCCATCTTTATGGTAAGATCTTTGTGGTTTAGACTTAGTCTAAGTGTCTCAAGTAGCCGGGGCTTTTGTTTGGGCCTAATCCATAAGGTCTGATGGCTTTCCTCATCATCTCAAGATGAATGTGGTAGAAAATATAAATCAGGGAAACCTCGTTTGGCCTAGCCTTGCCTTGCCTTGCCTTGCCTTATTTCCTTGTCATCCTGTTCTCTGTCCTAGCCTCTCTCACTAACCCCTCGTCTGGCTGCATGTCTCTTCTTTCCTCTCTCCTTTTCTCAAACTCTCCTGCTTCCTGGCTTTCCTCTTTCAATTCCTCCATTTCATTCCTGCAGCCCCTCACTAGTTTTTCCTCTTGCCTCCCTTGGGCCTGCTCCCTTGGCTTTCTCCCTCTCTTCCATATCCTTCTTCCCGACTTGTCTCTTGGAGACTTTTGGCCACTTTGGACCCAAGTCTGGGCATGTTTTGGAAACTCTTTAGAGGCCTCGCTGGTGACACGGGGGACAGCAGGCAGTGACAGGCCCGGGGCTGACAGGCTCCCCCTCCCGTAGCGGGCGCTCCGCTGCCACACCCAGCTGACATAGAACCTTTGTCACAATGCCCGCTACTGTGGTGAGGATGCGGGCACTCTGCAGGTGACAGGGACCCAGCAGGACTTGCTGTCAGCTCAGCAATTGCTCAGTTCCCCAAAGAAGCTGAATTCTGCAAATTGCTGCTTTTGCTCTTGAAATGATGTCATCAGGTGGGTGTTTTGGTGTAATACACTGAAAACCAGAGCAGAAATGCTGAAATATTCCCATGATAAGCATGGTCTCTGCACCAAACCACCATGACTCAGCCTAAGTACATCTACCGCTTGTTCTTTTGTACTGCCAGCTGATTGTGAAAGTACAGTATAAAAGCCATCTTTATGGTAAGATCTTTGTGGTTTAGACTTAGTCTAAGTGTCTCAAGTAGCCGGGGCTTTTGTTTGGGCCTAATCCATAAGGTCTGATGGCTTTCCTCATCATCTCAAGATGAATGTGGTAGAAAATATAAATCAGGGAAACCTCGTTTGGCCTAGCCTTGCCTTGCCTTGCCTTGCCTTATTTCCTTGTCATCCTGTTCTCTGTCCTAGCCTCTCTCACTAACCCCTCGTCTGGCTGCATGTCTCTTCTTTCCTCTCTCCTTTTCTCAAACTCTCCTGCTTCCTGGCTTTCCTCTTTCAATTCCTCCATTTCATTCCTGCAGCCCCTCACTAGTTTTTCCTCTTGCCTCCCTTGGGCCTGCTCCCTTGGCTTTCTCCCTCTCTTCCATATCCTTCTTCCCGACTTGTCTCTTGGAGACTTTTGGCCACTTTGGACCCAAGTCTGGGCATGTTTTGGAAACTCTTTAGAGGCCTCGCTGGTGACACGGGGGACAGCAGGCAGTGACAGGCCCGGGGCTGACAGGCTCCCCCTCCCCTAGCGGGCGCTCGGCTGCCACACCCAGCTGACATAGAACCTTTGTCACAATGCCCGCTACCGTGGTGAGGATGCGGGCACTCTGCAGGTGACAGGGACCCAGCAGGACTTGCTGTCAGCTCAGCAATTGCTCAGTTCCCCAAAGAAGCTGAATTCTGCAAATTGCTGCTTTTGATCTTGAAATGATGTCATCAGGTGGGTGTTTTGGTGTAATATACTGAAAACCAGAGCAGAAATGCTGAAATATTCCCATGATAAGCATGGTCTCTGCACCAAACCACCATGACTCAGCCTAAGTACATCTGCCGCTTGTTCTTTTGTACTGCCAGCTGATTGTGGAAGTACAGTATAAAAAACATCTTTATGGAGAGATCTTTCTGGTTTAGGCTTAGTCTAAGTGTCTCAAGTAGCCGGGGCTTTTGTTTGGGCCTAATCCATATGGTCTGATGGCTTTCCTCTCATCTCAAGATGAATGTGGTAGAAAATATAAATCAAAGAAACGTCCTTTGGCCTAGCCTTGCCTTGCCTTATTTCCTTCTCATCCTGTTCTCTGTCCCAGCCTCTCTCACTAAGCCCTCGTCTGGCTGCATGTCTCTTCTTTCCTCTCTCCTTTTCTCAAACTCTCCTGCTTCCTGGCTTTCCTCTTTCAATTCCTCCATTTCAGTCCTGCAGCCCGGCACTACTTTTTTCTCTTGCCTCCCTTTGGCCTGCTCCCTTGGCTTTCTCACACTCTTCCATAATCTTCTTCCCGACTTGTCTCTTGGAGACTTTTGGCCACTTTGGACCCAAGTCTGGGCATGTTTTGGAAACTTTTCAGAGGCCTCGCTGGTGACAGGAGGGACAGCAGGCAGTGACAAGCCCGGGGCTGACAGGCTCCCCCTCCCCTAGCGGGCGCTCGGCTGCCACACCCAGCTGACATAGAACCTTTGTCACAATGCCCGCTACCGTGGTGAGGATGCGGGCACTCTGTAGGTGACAGGGACCCAGCAGGACTTGCTGTCAGCTCAGCAATTGCTCAGTACCCCAAAGAAGCTGAATTCTGCAAATTGCTGCTTTGCTCTTGAAATGATGTCATCAGGTGGGTGTTTTGGTGTAATACACTGAAAACCAGAGCAGAAATGCTGAAATATTCCCATGATATGCATGGTCTCTGCACCAAACCACCATGACTCAGCCTAAGTACATCTGCCGCTTGTTCTTTTGTACTGCCAGCTGATTGTGAAAGTACAGTATAAAAACCATCTTTATGGTAAGATCTTTGTGGTTTAGACTTAGTCTAAGTGTCTCAAGTAGCCGGGGCTTTTGTTTGGGCCTAATCCATAAGGTCTGATGGCTTTCCTCCTCATCTCAAGATGAATGTGGTAGAAAACATAAATCAGGGAAACCTCGTTTGGCCTAGCCTTGCCTTGCATTGCTTTGCCTTATTTCTTTCGCATCCTGTTCTCTGTCCCAGCCTCTCTCACTAACCCCTCGTCTGGCTGCATGTCTCTTCTTTCCTCTCTCCTTTTCTCAAACTCTCCTGCTTCCTGGCTTTCCTCTTTCAATTCCTCCATTTCAGTCCCGCAGCCCCGCACTACTTTTTTCTCTTGCCTCCCTTTGGCCTGCTCCCTTGGCTTTCTCCCTCTCTTCCATATCCTTCTTCCCGACTTGTTTCTTGGAGACTTTTGGCCACTTTGGAGCCAAGTCTGGGCATGTTTTGGAAACTTTTCAGAGGCCTCGCTGCTGACAGGGGGGACAGCAGGCAGTGACAGGCCCGGGGCTGACAGGCTCCCCCTCCCGTAGCGGGCGCTCGGCTGCCACACCCAGCTGACATAGAACCTTTGTCACAATGCCCGCTACCGTGGTGAGGATGCGGGCACTCTGCAGGTGACAGGGACCCAGCAGGACTTGCTGTCAGCTCAGCAATTGCTCAGTTCCCCAAAGAAGCTGAATTCTGCAAATTGCTGCTTTTGCTCTTGAAATGATGTCATCAGGTGGGTGTTTTGGTGTAATACACTGAAAACCAGAGCAGAAATGCTGAAATATTCCCATGATAAGCATGGTCTCTGCACCAAACCACCATGACTCAGCCTAAGTACATCTGCCGCTTGTTCTTTTGTACTGCTAGCTGATTGTGGAAGTACAGTATAAAAAACATCTTTATGGAGAGATCTTTCTGGTTTAGGCTTAGTCTAAGTGTCTCAAGTAGCCGGGGCTTTTGTTTGGGCCTAATCCATAACGTCTGATGGCTTTCCTCTCATCTCAAGATGAATGTGGTAGAAAATATAAATCAAAGAAACGTCCTTTGGCCTAGCCTTGCCTTGCCTTGCCTTATTTTTTTCTCATCCTGTTCTCTGTCCCAGCCTCTCTCACTAAGCCCTCGTCTGGCTGCATGTCTCTTCTTTCCTCTCTCCTTTTCTCAAACTCTCCTGCTTCCTGGCTTTCCTCTTTCAATTCCTCCATTTCAGTCCTGCAGCCCCGCACTACTTTTTTCTCTTGCCTCCCTTTGGCCTGCTCCCTTGGCTTTCTCTCTCTCTTCCATATCCTTCTTCCCGACTTGTCTCTTGGAGACTTTTGGCCACTTTGGACCCAAGTCTGGGCATGTTTTGGAAACTTTTCAGAGGCCTCGCTGGTGACAGGGGGGACAGCAGGCAGTGACAGGCCCGGGGCTGACAGGCTCCCCCTCCCCTAGCGGGCGCTCGGCTGCCACACCCAGCTGACATAGAACCTTTGTCACAATGCCCGCTACTGTGGTGAGGATGCGGGCACTCTGTAGGTGACAGGGACCCAGCAGGACTTGCTGTCAGCTCAGCAATTGCTCAGTTCCCCAAAGAAGTTGAATTTTGCAAATTGCTGCTTTGCTCTTGAAATGATGTCATCAGGTGGGTGTTTTGGTGTAATACACTGAAAACCAGAGCAGAAATGCTGAAATATTCCCATGATATGCATGGTCTCTGCACCAAACCACCATGACTCAGCCTAAGTACATCTACCGCTTGTTCTTTTGTACTGCCAGCTGATTGTGAAATTACAGTATAAAAACCATCTTTATGGTAAGATCTTTGTGGTTTAGACTTAGTCTAAGTGTCTCAAGTAGCCGGGGCTTTTGTTTGGGCCTAATCCATAAGGTCTGATGGCTTTCCTCATCATCTCAAGATGAATGTGGTAGAAAATATAAATCAGGGAAACCTCGTTTGGCCTAGCCTTGCCTTGCCTTGCCTTGCCTTATTTCCTTGTCATCCTGTTCTCTGTCCTAGCCTCTCTCACTAACCCCTCGTCTGGCTGCATGTCTCTTCTTTCCTCTCTCCTTTTCTCAAACTCTCCTGCTTCCTGGCTTTCCTCTTTCAATTCCTCCATTTCATTCCTGCAGCCCCTCACTAGTTTTTCCTCTTGCCTCCCTTGGGCCTGCTCCCTTGGCTTTCTCCCTCTCTTCCATATCCTTCTTCCCGACTTGTCTCTTGGAGACTTTTGGCCACTTTGGACCCAAGTCTGGGCATGTTTTGGAAACTCTTTAGAGGCCTCGCTGGTGACACGGGGGACAGCAGGCAGTGACAGGCCCGGGGCTGACAGGCTCCCCCTCCCCTAGCGGGCGCTCGGCTGCCACACCCAGCTGACATAGAACCTTTGTCACAATGCCCGCTACCGTGGTGAGGATGCGGGCACTCTGCAGGTGACAGGGACCCAGCAGGACTTGCTGTCAGCTCAGCAATTGCTCAGTTCCCCAAAGAAGCTGAATTCTGCAAATTGCTGCTTTTGATCTTGAAATGATGTCATCAGGTGGGTGTTTTGGTGTAATATACTGAAAACCAGAGCAGAAATGCTGAAATATTCCCATGATAAGCATGGTCTCTGCACCAAACCACCATGACTCAGCCTAAGTACATCTGCCGCTTGTTCTTTTGTACTGCCAGCTGATTGTGGAAGTACAGTATAAAAAACATCTTTATGGAGAGATCTTTCTGGTTTAGGCTTAGTCTAAGTGTCTCAAGTAGCCGGGGCTTTTGTTTGGGCCTAATCCATATGGTCTGATGGCTTTCCTCTCATCTCAAGATGAATGTGGTAGAAAATATAAATCAAAGAAACGTCCTTTGGCCTAGCCTTGCCTTGCCTTATTTCCTTCTCATCCTGTTCTCTGTCCCAGCCTCTCTCACTAAGCCCTCGTCTGGCTGCATGTCTCTTCTTTCCTCTCTCCTTTTCTCAAACTCTCCTGCTTCCTGGCTTTCCTCTTTCAATTCCTCCATTTCAGTCCTGCAGCCCGGCACTACTTTTTTCTCTTGCCTCCCTTTGGCCTGCTCCCTTGGCTTTCTCACACTCTTCCATAATCTTCTTCCCGACTTGTCTCTTGGAGACTTTTGGCCACTTTGGACCCAAGTCTGGGCATGTTTTGGAAACTTTTCAGAGGCCTCGCTGGTGACAGGAGGGACAGCAGGCAGTGACAAGCCCGGGGCTGACAGGCTCCCCCTCCCCTAGCGGGCGCTCGGCTGCCACACCCAGCTGACATAGAACCTTTGTCACAATGCCCGCTACCGTGGTGAGGATGCGGGCACTCTGTAGGTGACAGGGACCCAGCAGGACTTGCTGTCAGCTCAGCAATTGCTCAGTACCCCAAAGAAGCTGAATTCTGCAAATTGCTGCTTTGCTCTTGAAATGATGTCATCAGGTGGGTGTTTTGGTGTAATACACTGAAAACCAGAGCAGAAATGCTGAAATATTCCCATGATATGCATGGTCTCTGCACCAAACCACCATGACTCAGCCTAAGTACATCTGCCGCTTGTTCTTTTGTACTGCCAGCTGATTGTGAAAGTACAGTATAAAAACCATCTTTATGGTAAGATCTTTGTGGTTTAGACTTAGTCTAAGTGTCTCAAGTAGCCGGGGCTTTTGTTTGGGCCTAATCCATAAGGTCTGATGGCTTTCCTCCTCATCTCAAGATGAATGTGGTAGAAAACATAAATCAGGGAAACCTCGTTTGGCCTAGCCTTGCCTTGCATTGCTTTGCCTTATTTCTTTCGCATCCTGTTCTCTGTCCCAGCCTCTCTCACTAACCCCTCGTCTGGCTGCATGTCTCTTCTTTCCTCTCTCCTTTTCTCAAACTCTCCTGCTTCCTGGCTTTCCTCTTTCAATTCCTCCATTTCAGTCCCGCAGCCCCGCACTACTTTTTTCTCTTGCCTCCCTTTGGCCTGCTCCCTTGGCTTTCTCCCTCTCTTCCATATCCTTCTTCCCGACTTGTTTCTTGGAGACTTTTGGCCACTTTGGAGCCAAGTCTGGGCATGTTTTGGAAACTTTTCAGAGGCCTCGCTGCTGACAGGGGGGACAGCAGGCAGTGACAGGCCCGGGGCTGACAGGCTCCCCCTCCCGTAGCGGGCGCTCGGCTGCCACACCCAGCTGACATAGAACCTTTGTCACAATGCCCGCTACCGTGGTGAGGATGCGGGCACTCTGCAGGTGACAGGGACCCAGCAGGACTTGCTGTCAGCTCAGCAATTGCTCAGTTCCCCAAAGAAGCTGAATTCTGCAAATTGCTGCTTTTGCTCTTGAAATGATGTCATCAGGTGGGTGTTTTGGTGTAATACACTGAAAACCAGAGCAGAAATGCTGAAATATTCCCATGATAAGCATGGTCTCTGCACCAAACCACCATGACTCAGCCTAAGTACATCTGCCGCTTGTTCTTTTGTACTGCTAGCTGATTGTGGAAGTACAGTATAAAAAACATCTTTATGGAGAGATCTTTCTGGTTTAGGCTTAGTCTAAGTGTCTCAAGTAGCCGGGGCTTTTGTTTGGGCCTAATCCATAACGTCTGATGGCTTTCCTCTCATCTCAAGATGAATGTGGTAGAAAATATAAATCAAAGAAACGTCCTTTGGCCTAGCCTTGCCTTGCCTTGCCTTATTTTTTTCTCATCCTGTTCTCTGTCCCAGCCTCTCTCACTAAGCCCTCGTCTGGCTGCATGTCTCTTCTTTCCTCTCTCCTTTTCTCAAACTCTCCTGCTTCCTGGCTTTCCTCTTTCAATTCCTCCATTTCAGTCCTGCAGCCCCGCACTACTTTTTTCTCTTGCCTCCCTTTGGCCTGCTCCCTTGGCTTTCTCCCTCTCTTCCATATCCTTCTTCCCGACTTGTCTCTTGGAGACTTTTGGCCACTTTGGACCCAAGTCTGGGCATGTTTTGGAAACTTTTCAGAGGCCTCGCTGGTGACAGGGGGGACAGCAGGCAGTGACAGGCCCGGGGCTGACAGGCTCCCCCTCCCCTAGCGGGCGCTCGGCTGCCACACCCAGCTGACATAGAACCTTTGTCACAATGCCCGCTACTGTGGTGAGGATGCGGGCACTCTGTAGGTGACAGGGACCCAGCAGGACTTGCTGTCAGCTCAGCAATTGCTCAGTTCCCCAAAGAAGTTGAATTTTGCAAATTGCTGCTTTGCTCTTGAAATGATGTCATCAGGTGGGTGTTTTGGTGTAATACACTGAAAACCAGAGCAGAAATGCTGAAATATTCCCATGATATGCATGGTCTCTGCACCAAACCACCATGACTCAGCCTAAGTACATCTACCGCTTGTTCTTTTGTACTGCCAGCTGATTGTGAAATTACAGTATAAAAACCATCTTTATGGTAAGATCTTTGTGGTTTAGACTTAGTCTAAGTGTCTCAAGTAGCCGGGGCTTTTGTTTGGGCCTAATCCATAAGGTCTGATGGCTTTCCTCCTCATCTCAAGATGAATGTGGTAGAAAATATAAATCAAAGAAACGTCCTTTGGCCTAGCCTTGCCTTGCCTTGCCTTATTTCCTTCTCATCCTGTTCTCTGTCCCAGCCTCTCTCACTAAGCCCTCGTCTGGCTGCATGTCTCTTCTTTCCTCTCTCCTTTTCTCAAACTCTCCTGCTTCCTGGCTTTCGTCTTTCAATTCCTCCATTTCAGTCCTGCAGCCCGGCACTACTTTTTTCTCTTGCCTCCCTTTGGCCTGCTCCCTTGGCTTTCTTCCTCTCTTCCATATCCTTCTTCCCGACTTGTCTCTTGGAGACTTTTGGCCACTCTGGACCCAAGTCTGGGGATGTTTTGGAAACTTTTCAGAGGCCTCGCTGGTGACACGGGGGACAGCAGGCAGTGACAGGCCCGGGGCTGACAGGCTCCCCCTCCCGTAGCGGGCGCTCCGCTACCACACCCAGCTGACATAGAACCTTTGTCACAATGCCCGCTACCGTGGTGAGGATGCGGGCACTCTGCAGGTGACAGGGACCCAGCAGGACTTGCTGTCAGCTCAGCAATTGCTCAGTTCCCCAAAGAAGCTGAATTCTGCAAATTGCTGCTTTTGCTCTTGAAATGATGTCATCAGGTGGGTGTTTTGGTGTAATACACTGAAAACCAGAGCAGAAATGCTGAAATATTCCCATGATAAGCATGGTCTCTGCACCAAACCACCATGACTCAGCCTAAGTACATCTGCCGCTTGTTCTTTTGTACTGCCAGCTGATTGTGGAAGTACAGTATAAAAAACATCTTTATGGAGAGATCTTTCTGGTTTAGGCTTAGTCTAAGTGTCTCAAGTAGCCGGGGCTTTTGTTTGGGCCTAATCCATAACGTCTGATGGCTTTCCTCTCATCTCAAGATGAATGTGGTAGAAAATATAAATCAAAGAAACGTCCTTTGGCCTAGCCTTGCCTTGCCTTGCCTTATTTCCTTCTCATCCTGTTCTCTGTCCCAGCCTCTCTCACTAACCCCTCGTCTGGCTGCATGTCTCTTCTTTCCTCTCTCCTTTTCTCAAACTCTCCTGCTTCCTGGCTTTCCTCTTTCAATTCCTCCATTTCATTCCTGCAGCCCCTCACTAGTTTTTCCTCTTGCCTCCCTTGGGCCTGCTCCCTTGGCTTTCTCTCTCTCTTCCATATCCTTCTTCCCGACTTGTCTCTTGGAGACTTTTGGCCACTTTGGACCCAAGTCTGGGCATGTTTTGGAAACTTTTCAGAGGCCTCGCTGGTGACACGGGGGACAGCAGGCAGTGACAGGCCCGGGGCTGACAGGCCCCCTCCTCCCCTAGCGGGCGCTCCGCTGCCACACCCAGCTGACATAGAACCTTTGTCACAATGCCCGCTACCGTGGGGAGGATGCGGGCACTCTGCAGGTGACAGGGACCCAGCAGGACTTGCTGTCAGCTCAGGAATTGCTCAGTTCCCCAAAGAAGTTGAATTCTGCAAATTGCTGCTTTGCTTTTGAAATGATGTCATCAGGTGGGTGTTTTGGTGTAATACACTGAAAACCAAAGCAGAAATGCTGAAATATTCCCATGATATGCATGGTCTCTGCACCAAACCACCATGACTCAGCCTAAGTACATCTGCCGCTTGTTCTTTTGTACTGCCAGCTGATTGTGAAAGTACAGTACAAAAACCATCTTTATGGTAAGATCTTTGTGGTTTAGACTTAGTCTAAGTGTCTCAAGCAGCCGGGGCTTTTGTTTGGGCCTAATCCATAAGGTCTGATGGCTTTCCTCCTCATCTCAAGATGAATGTGGTAGAAAATATAAATCAGGGAAACCTCGTTTGGCCTAGCCTTGCCTTGCCTTTCCTTGCCTTATTTCCTTCTCATCCTGTTCTCTGTCCCAGCCTCTCTCACTAAGCCCTCGTCTGGCTGCATGTCTCTTCTTTCCTCTCTCCTTTTCTCAAACTCTCCTGCTTCCTGGCTTTCCTCTTTCAATTCCTCCATTTCAGTCCTGCAGCCCCGCACTACTTTTTTCTCTTGCCTCCCTTTGGCCTGCTCCCTTGGCTTTCTCCCTCTCTTCCATATCATTCTTCCCGACTTGTCTCTTGGAGACTTTTGGCCACTTTGGACCCAAGTCTGGGCATGTTTTGGAAACTTTTCAGAGGCCTCGCTGCTGACAGGGGGGACAGCAGGCAGTGACAGGCCCGGGGCTGACAGGCTCCCCCTCCCGTAGCGGGCGCTCGGCTGCCACACCCAGCTGACATAGAACCTTTGTCACAATGCCCGCTACCGTGGTGAGGATGCGGGCACTCTGCAGGTGACAGGGACCCAGCAGGACTTGCTGTCAGCTCAGCAATTGCTCAGTTCCCCAAAGAAGCTGAATTCTGCAAATTGCTGCTTTTGCTCTTGAAATGATGTCATCAGGTGGGTGTTTTGGTGTAATACACTGAAAACCAGAGCAGAAATGCTGAAATATTCCCATGATAAGCATGGTCTCTGCACCAAACCACCATGACTCAGCCTAAGTACATCTGCCGCTTGTTCTTTTGTACTGCTAGCTGATTGTGGAAGTACAGTATAAAAAACATCTTTATGGAGAGATCTTTCTGGTTTAGGCTTAGTCTAAGTGTCTCAAGTAGCCGGGGCTTTTGTTTGGGCCTAATCCATATGGTCTGATGGCTTTCCTCTCATCTCAAGATGAATGTGGTAGAAAATATAAATCAAAGAAACGTCCTTTGGCCTAGCCTTGCCTTGCCTTGCCTTATTTTTTTCTCATCCTGTTCTCTGTCCCAGCCTCTCTCACTAAGCCCTCGTCTGGCTGCATGTCTCTTCTTTCCTCTCTCCTTTTCTCAAACTCTCCTGCTTCCTGGCTTTCCTCTTTCAATTCCTCCATTTCAGTCCTGCAGCCCCGCACTACTTTTTTCTCTTGCCTCCCTTTGGCCTGCTCCCTTGGCTTTCTCCCTCTCTTCCATATCCTTCTTCCCGACTTGTCTCTTGGAGACTTTTGGCCACTTTGGACCCAAGTCTGGGCATGTTTTGGAAACTTTTCAGAGGCCTCGCTGGTGACAGGGGGGACAGCAGGCAGTGACAGGCCCGGGGCTGACAGGCTCCCCCTCCCCTAGCGGGCGCTCGGCTGCCACACCCAGCTGACATAGAACCTTTGTCACAATGCCCGCTACTGTGGTGAGGATGCGGGCACTCTGTAGGTGACAGGGACCCAGCAGGACTTGCTGTCAGCTCAGCAATTGCTCAGTTCCCCAAAGAAGTTGAATTTTGCAAATTGCTGCTTTGCTCTTGAAATGATGTCATCAGGTGGGTGTTTTGGTGTAATACACTGAAAACCAGAGCAGAAATGCTGAAATATTCCCATGATATGCATGGTCTCTGCACCAAACCACCATGACTCAGCCTAAGTACATCTACCGCTTGTTCTTTTGTACTGCCAGCTGATTGTGAAATTACAGTATAAAAACCATCTTTATGGTAAGATCTTTGTGGTTTAGACTTAGTCTAAGTGTCTCAAGTAGCCGGGGCTTTTGTTTGGGCCTAATCCATAAGGTCTGATGGCTTTCCTCCTCATCTCAAGATGAATGTGGTAGAAAATATAAATCAAAGAAACGTCCTTTGGCCTAGCCTTGCCTTGCCTTGCCTTATTTCCTTCTCATCCTGTTCTCTGTCCCAGCCTCTCTCACTAAGCCCTCGTCTGGCTGCATGTCTCTTCTTTCCTCTCTCCTTTTCTCAAACTCTCCTGCTTCCTGGCTTTCGTCTTTCAATTCCTCCATTTCAGTCCTGCAGGCCGGCACTACTTTTTTCTCTTGCCTCCCTTTGGCCTGCTCCCTTGGCTTTCTTCCTCTCTTCCATATCCTTCTTCCCGACTTGTCTCTTGGAGACTTTTGGCCACTCTGGACCCAAGTCTGGGCATGTTTTGGAAACTTTTCAGAGGCCTCGCTGGTGACAGGGGGGACAGCAGGCAGTGACAGGCCCGGGGCTGACAGGCTCCCCCTCCCGTAGCGGGCGCTCCGCTACCACACCCAGCTGACATAGAACCTTTGTCACAATGCCCGCTACCGTGGTGAGGATGCGGGCACTCTGCAGGTGACAGGGACCCAGCAGGACTTGCTGTCAGCTCAGCAATTGCTCAGTTCCCCAAAGAAGCTGAATTCTGCAAATTGCTGCTTTTGCTCTTGAAATGATGTCATCAGGTGGGTGTTTTGGTGTAATACACTGAAAACCAGAGCAGAAATGCTGAAATATTCCCATGATAAGCATGGTCTCTGCACCAAACCACCATGACTCAGCCTAAGTACATCTGCCGCTTGTTCTTTTGTACTGCCAGCTGATTGTGGAAGTACAGTATAAAAAACATCTTTATGGAGAGATCTTTCTGGTTTAGGCTTAGTCTAAGTGTCTCAAGTAGCCGGGGCTTTTGTTTGGGCCTAATCCATAACGTCTGATGGCTTTCCTCTCATCTCAAGATGAATGTGGTAGAAAATATAAATCAAAGAAACGTCCTTTGGCCTAGCCTTGCCTTGCCTTGCCTTATTTCCTTCTCATCCTGTTCTCTGTCCCAGCCTCTCTCACTAACCCCTCGTCTGGCTGCATGTCTCTTCTTTCCTCTCTCCTTTTCTCAAACTCTCCTGCTTCCTGGCTTTCCTCTTTCAATTCCTCCATTTCATTCCTGCAGCCCCTCACTAGTTTTTCCTCTTGCCTCCCTTGGGCCTGCTCCCTTGGCTTTCTCTCTCTCTTCCATATCCTTCTTCCCGACTTGTCTCTTGGAGACTTTTGGCCACTTTGGACCCAAGTCTGGGCATGTTTTGGAAACTTTTCAGAGGCCTCGCTGGTGACACGGGGGACAGCAGGCAGTGACAGGCCTGGGGCTGACAGGCTCCCCCTCCCCTAGCGGGCGCTCGGCTGCCACACCCAGCTGACATAGAATCTTTGTCACAATGCCCGCTGCTGTTGTGAGGATGCGGGCACTCTGTAGGTGACAGGGACCCAGCAGGACTTGCTGTCAGGTCAGCAATTGCTCAGTTCCCCAAAGAAGTTGAATTTTGCAAATTGCTGCTTTGCTCTTGAAATGATGTCATCAGGTGGGTGTTTTGGTGTAATACACTGAAAACCAGAGCAGAAATGCTGAAATATTCCCATGATATGCATGGTCTCTGCACCAAACCACCATGACTCAGCCTAAGTACATCTACCGCTTGTTCTTTTGTACTGCCAGCTGATTGTGAAAGTACAGTATAAAAACCATCTTTATGGTAAGATCTTTGTGGTTTAGACTTAGTCTAAGTGTCTCAAGTAGCCGGGGCTCTTCTTTGGGCCTAATCCATAAGGTCTGATGGCTTTCCTCCTCATCTCAAGATGAATGTGCTAGAAAATATAAATCAGGGAAACCTCGTTTGGCCTAGCCTTGCCTTGCCTTGCCTTGCCTTATTTCCTTCTCATCCTGTTCTCTGTCCCAGCCTCTCTCACTAAGCCCTCGTCTGGCTGCATGTCTCTTCTTTCCTCTCTCCTTTTCTCAAACTCTCCTGCTTCCTGGCTTTCCTCTTTCAATTCCTCCATTTCAGTCCTGCAGCCCCTCACTAGTTTTTCCTCTAGCCTCCCTTTGGCCTGCTCCCTTGGCTTTCTCCCTCTCTTCCATATCCTTCTTCCCGACTTGTCTCTTGGAGACTTTTGGCCACTTTGGACTCAAGTCTGGGCATGTTTTGGAAACTTTTCAGAGGCCTCGCTGGTGACACGGGGGACAGCAGGCAGTGACAGGCCCGGGGCTGACAGGCTCCCCCTCCCCTAGCGGGCGCTCGGCTGCCACACCCAGCTGACATAGAACCTTTATCACAATGCCCGCTACTGTGGTGAGGATGCGGGCACTCTGCAGGTGACAGGGACCCAGCAGGACTTGGTGTCAGCTCAGCAATTGCTCACTTCCCCAAAGAAGTTGAATTTTGCAAATTGCTGCTTTTGCTCTTGAAATGATGTCATCAGGTGGGTGTTTTGGTGTAATACACTGAAAACCAAAGCAGAAATGCTGAAATATTCCCATGATATGCATGGTCTCTGCACCAAACCACCATGACTCAGCCTAAGTACATCTGCCGCTTGTTCTTTTGTACTGCCAGCTGATTGTGAAAGTACAGTACAAAAACCATCTTTATGGTAAGATCTTTGTGGTTTAGACTTAGTCTAAGTGTCTCAAGCAGCCGGGGCTTTTGTTTGGGCCTAATCCATAAGGTCTGATGGCTTTCCTCCTCATCTCAAGATGAATGTGGTAGAAAATATAAATCAGGGAAACCTCGTTTGGCCTAGCCTTGCCTTGCCTTTCCTTGCCTTATTTCCTTCTCATCCTGTTCTCTGTCCCAGCCTCTCTCACTAAGCCCTCGTCTGGCTGCATGTCTCTTCTTTCCTCTCTCCTTTTCTCAAACTCTCCTGCTTCCTGGCTTTCCTCTTTCAATTCATCCATTTCAGTCCTGCAGCCCCGCACTACTTTTTTCTCTTGCCTCCCTTTGGCCTGCTCCGTTGGCTTTCTCCCTCTCTTCCATATCCTTCTTCCCGACTTGTCTCTTGGAGACTTTTGGCCACTTTGGACCCAAGTCTGGGCATGTTTTGGAAACTTTTCAGAGGTCTCGCTGGTGACACGGGGGACAGCAGGCAGTGACAGGCCCGGGGCTGACAGGCTCCCCCTCCCCTAGCGGGCGCTCGGCTGCCACACCCAGCTGACATAGAATCTTTGTCACAATGCCCGCTGCTGTGGTGAGGATGCGGGCACTCTGTAGGCGACAGGGACCCAGCAGGACTTGCTGTCAGCTCAGCAATTGCTCAGTTCCCCAAAGAAGTTGAAATTTGCAAATTGCTGCTTTGCTCTTGAAATGATGTCATCAGGTGGGTGTTTTGGTGTAATACACTGAAAACCAGAGCAGAAATGCTGAAATATTCCCATGATATGCATGGTCTCTGCACTAAACCACCATGACTCAGCCTAAGTACATCTACCGCTTGTTCTTTTGTACTGCCAGCTGATTGTGAAAATACAGTATAAAAACCATCTTTATGGTAAGATCTTTGTGGTTTAGACTTAGTCTAAGTGTCTCAAGTAGCCGGGGCTCTTGTTTGGGCCTAATCCATAAGGTCTGATGGCTTTCCTCCTCATCTCAAGATGAATGTGCTAGAAAATATAAATCAGGGAAACCTCGTTTGGCCTAGCCTTGCCTTGCCTTGCCTTGCCTTATTTCCTTCTCATCCTGTTCTCTGTCCCAGCCTCTCTCACTAAGCCCTCGTCTGGCTGCATGTCTCTTCTTTCCTCTCTCCTTTTCTCAAACTCTCCTGCTTCCTGGCTTTCCTCTTTCAATTCCTCCATTTCAGTCCTGCAGCCCCTCACTAGTTTTTCCTCTTGCCTCCCTTTGGCCTGCTCCCTTGGCTTTCTCCCTCTCTTCCATACCCTTCTTCCCGACTTGTCTCTTGGAGACTTTTGGCCACTTTGGACCCAAGTCTGGGCATGTTTTGGAAACTTTTCAGAGGCCTCGCTGGTGACACGGGGGACAGCAGGCAGTGACAGGCCCGGGGCTGACAGGCTCCCCCTCCCCTAGCGGGCGCTCGGCTGCCACACCCAGCTGACATAGAACCTTTCTCACAATGCCCGCTACTGTGGTGAGGATGCGGGCACTCTGCAGGTGACAGGGACCCAGCAGGACTTGCTGTAAGCTCAGCAATTGCTCACTTCCCCAAAGAAGTTGAATTTTGCAAATTGCTGCTTTGCTCTTGAAATGATGTCATCAGGTGGGTGTTTTGGTGTAATACACTGAAAACCAGAGCAGAAATGCTGAAATATTCCCATGATATGCATGGTCTCTGCACCAAACCACCATGACTCAGCCTAAGTACATCTACCGCTTGTTCTTTTGTACTGCCAGCTGATTGTGAAAGTACAGTATAAAAACCATCTTTATGGTAAGATCTTTGTGGTTTAGACTTAGTCTAAGTGTCTCAAGTAGCCGGGGCTCTTGTTTGGGCCTAATCCATAAGGTCTGATGGCTTTCCTCCTCATCTCAAGATGAATGTGCTAGAAAATATAAATCAGGGAAACCTCGTTTGGCCTAGCCTTGCCTTGCCTTGCCTTGCCTTATTTCCTTCTCATCCTGTTCTCTGTCCCAGCCTCTCTCACTAAGCCCTCGTCTGGCTGCATGTCTCTTCTTTCCTCTCTCCTTTTCTCAAACTCTCCTGCTTCCTGGCTTTCCTCTTTCAATTCCTCCATTTCATTCCTGCAGCCCGGCACTAGTTTTTCCTCTTGTCTCCCTTTGGCCTGCTCCCTTGGCTTTCTCCCTCTCTTCCATATCCTTCTTCCCGACTTGTCTCTTGGAGACTTTTGGCCACTTTGGACCCAAGTCTGGGCATGTTTTGGAAACTTTTCAGAGGCCTCGCTGCTGACAGGGGGGACAGCAGGCAGTGACAGGCCCGGGGCTGACAGGCTCCCCCTCCCGTAGCGGGCGCTCCGCTGCCACACCCAGCTGACATAGAACCTTTGTCACAATGCCCGCTACCGTGGTGAGGATGCAAGCACTCTGCAGGTGACAGGGACCCAGCAGGACTTGCTGTCAGCTCAGCAATTGCTCAGTTCCCCAAAGAAGCTGAATTCTGCAAATTGCTGCTTTTGCTCTTGAAATGATGTCATCAGGTGGGTGTTTTGGTGTAATACACTGAAAACCAGAGCAGAAATGCTGAAATATTCCCATGATAAGCATGGTCTCTGCACCAAACCACCATGACTCAGCCTAAGTACATCTGCCGCTTGTTCTTTTGTACTGCCAGCTGATTGTGGAAGTACAGTATAAAAAACATCTTTATGGAGAGATCTTTCTGGTTTAGGCTTAGTCTAAGTGTCTCAAGTAGCCGGGGCTTTTGTTTGGGCCTAATCCATAACGTCTGATGGCTTTCCTCTCATCTCAAGATGAATGTGGTAGAAAATATAAATCAAAGAAACGTCCTTTGGCCTAGCCTTGCCTTGCCTTGCCTTATTTCCTTCTCATCCTGTTCTCTGTCCCAGCCTCTCTCACTAAGCCCTCGTCTGGCTGCATGTCTCTTCTTTCCTCTCTCCTTTTCTCAAACTCTCCTGCTTCCTGGCTTTCCTCTTTCAATTCCTCCATTTCAGTCCTGCAGCCCCACACTACTTTTTTCTCTTGCCTCCCTTTGGCCTGCTCCCTTGGCTTTCTCCCTCTCTTCCATATCCTTCTTCCCGACTTGTCTCTTGGAGACTATTGGCCACTTTGGACCCAAGTCTGGGCATGTTTTGGAAACTTTTCAGAGGCCTCGCTGGTGACACGGGGGACAGCAGGCAGTGACAGGCCCGGGGCTGACAGGCTCCCCCTCCCGTAGCGGGCGCTCCGCTGCCACACCCAGCTGACATAGAACCTTTGTCACAATGCCCGCTACCGTGGTGAGGATGCGGGCACTCTGCAGGTGACAGGGACCCAGCAGGACTTGCTGTCAGCTCAGCAATTGCTCAGTTCCCCAAAGAAGCTGAATTCTGCAAATTGCTGCTTTTGCTCTTGAAATGATGTCATCAGGTGGGTGTTTTGGTGTAATACACTGAAAACCAGAGCAGAAATGCTGAAATATTCCCATGATATGCATGGTCTCTGCACCAAACCACCATGACTCAGCCTAAGTACATCTGCCGCTTGTTCTTTTGTACTGCCAGCTGATTGTGAAAGTACAGTATAAAAACCATCTTTATGGTAAGATCTTTGTGGTTTAGACTTAGTCTAAGTGTCTCAAGTAGCCGGGGCTTTTGTTTTGGCCTAATCCATAAGGTCTGATGGCTTTCCTCCTCATCTCAAGATGAATGTGGTAGAAAATATAAATCAGGGAAACCTCGTTTGGCCTAGCCTTGCCTTGCCTTGCCTTGCATTATTTCCTTCTCATCCTGTTCTCTGTCCCAGCCTCTCTCACTAAGCCCTCGTCTGGCTGCATGTCTCTTCTTTCCTCTCTCCTTTTCTCAAACTCTCCTGCTTCCTGGCTTTCCTCTTTCAATTCCTCCATTTCATTCCTGCAGCCCCTCACTAGTTTTTCCTCTTGCCTCCCTTGGGCCTGCTTCCTTGGCTTTCTCCCTCTCTTCCATATCCTTCTTCCCGACTTGTCTCTTGGAGACTTTTGGCCACTTTGGACCCAAGTCTGGGCATGTTTTGGAAACTTTTCAGAGGCCTCGCTGGTGACACGGGGGACAGCAGGCAGTGACAGGCCCGGGGCTGACAGGCTCCCCCTCCCCTAGCGGGCGCTCGGCTGCCACACCCAGCTGACATAGAACCTTTGTCACAATGCCCGCTACCGTGGTGAGGATGCGGGCACTCTGCAGGTGACAGGGACCCAGCAGGACTTGCTGTCAGCTCAGCAATTGCTCAGTTCCCCAAAGAAGCTGAATTCTGCAAATTGCTGCTTTTGCTCTTGAAATGATGTCATCAGGTGGGTGTTTTGGTGTAATACACTGAAAACCAGAGCAGAAATGCTGAAATATTCCCATGATAAGCATGGTCTCTGCACCAAACCACCATGACTCAGCCTAAGTACATCTGACGCTTGTTCTTTTGTACTGCCAGCTGATTGTGGAAGTACAGTATAAAAAACATCTTTATGGAGAGATCTTTCTGGTTTAGGCTTAGTCTAAGTGTCTCAAGTAGCCGGGGCTTTTGTTTGGGCCTAATCCATAACGTCTGATGGCTTTCCTCTCATCTCAAGATGAATGTGGTAGAAAATATAAATCAAAGAAACGTCCTTTGGCCTAGCCTTGCCTTGCCTTGCCTTATTTCCTTCTCATCCTGTTCTCTGTCCCAGCCTCTCTCACTAAGCCCTCGTCTGGCTGCATGTCTCTTCTTTCCTCTCTCCTTTTCTCAAACTCTCCTGCTTCCTGGCTTTCCTCTTTCAATTCCTCCATTTCAGTCCTGCAGCCCCTCACTAGTTTTTCCTCTTGCCTCCCTTGGGCCTGCTTCCTTGGCTTTCTCCCTCTCTTCCATATCCTTCTTCCCGACTTGTCTCTTGGAGACTTTTGGCCACTTTGGACCCAAGTCTGGGCATGTTTTGGAAACTTTTTAGAGGCCTCGCTGGTGACACGGGGGACAGCAGGCAGTGACAGGCCCGGGGCTGACAGGCTCCCCCTCCCCTAGCGGGCGCTCCGCTGCCACACCCAGCTGACATAGAACCTTTGTCACAATGCCCGCTACCGTGGTGAGGATGCGGGCACTCTGCAGGTGACAGGGACCCAGCAGGACTTGCTGTCAGCTCAGCAATTGCTCAGTTCCCCACAGAAGCTGAATTCTGCAAATTGCTGCTTTTGATCTTGAAATGATGTCATCAGGTGGGTGTTTTGGTGTAATACACTGAAAACCAGAGCAGAAATGCTGAAATATTCCCATGATAAGCATGGTCTCTGCACCAAACCACCATGACTCAGCCTAAGTACATCTGACGCTTGTTCTTTTGTACTGCCAGCTGATTGTGGAAGTACAGTATAAAAAACATCTTTATGGAGAGATCTTTCTGGTTTAGGCTTAGTCTAAGTGTCTCAAGTAGCCGGGGCTTTTGTTTGGGCCTAATCCATATGGTCTGATGGCTTTCCTCTCATCTCAAGATGAATGTGGTAGAAAATATAAATCAAAGAAACGTCCTTTGGCCTAGCCTTGCCTTGCCTTGCCTTATTTTTTTCTCATCCTGTTCTCTGTCCCAGCCTCTCTCACTAAGCCCTCGTCTGGCTGCATGTCTCTTCTTTCCTCTCTCCTTTTCTCAAACTCTCCTGCTTCCTGGCTTTCCTCTTTCAATTCCTCCATTTCAGTCCTGCAGCCCCGCACTACTTTTTTCTCTTGCCTCCCTTTGGCCTGCTCCCTTGGCTTTCTCCCTCTCTTCCATATCCTTCTTCCCGACTTGTCTCTTGGAGACTTTTGGCCACTTTGGACCCAAGTCTGGGCATGTTTTGGAAACTTTTCAGAGGCCTCGCTGGTGACAGGGGGGACAGCAGGCAGTGACAGGCCCGGGGCTGACAGGCTCCCCCTCCCCTAGCGGGCGCTCGGCTGCCACACCCAGCTGACATAGAACCTTTGTCACAATGCCCGCTACTGTGGTGAGGATGCGGGCACTCTGTAGGTGACAGGGACCCAGCAGGACTTGCTGTCAGCTCAGCAATTGCTCAGTTCCCCAAAGAAGTTGAATTTTGCAAATTGCTGCTTTTGCTCTTGAAATGATGTCATCAGGTGGGTGTTTTGGTGTAATACACTGAAAACCAGAGCAGAAATGCTGAAATATTCCCATGATATGCATGGTCTCTGCACCAAACCACCATGACTCAGCCTAAGTACATCTACCATTTGTTCTTTTGTACTGCCAGCTGATTATGAAATTACAGTATAAAAACCATCTTTATGGTAAGATCTTTGTGGTTTAGACTTAGTCTAAGTGTCTCAAGTAGCCGGGGCTTTTGTTTGGGCCTAATCCATAAGGTCTGATGGCTTTCCTCCTCATCTCAAGATGAATGTGGTAGAAAATATAAATCAAAGAAACGTCCTTTGGCCTAGCCTTGCCTTGCCTTGCCTTATTTCCTTCTCATCCTGTTCTCTGTCCCAGCCTCTCTCACTAAGCCCTCGTCTGGCTGCATGTCTCTTCTTTCCTCTCTCCTTTTCTCAAACTCTCCTGCTTCCTGGCTTTCCTCTTTCAATTCCTCCATTTCAGTCCTGCAGCCCGGCACTACTTTTTTCTCTTGCCTCCCTTTGGCCTGCTCCCTTGGCTTTCTTCCTCTCTTCCATATCCTTCTTCCCGACTTGTCTCTTGGAGACTTTTGGCCACTTTGGACCCAAGTCTGGGCATGTTTTGGAAACTTTTCAGAGGCCTCGCTGCTGACAGGGGGGACAGCAGGCAGTGACAGGCCCGAAGCTGACAGGCTCCCCCTCCCCTAGCGGGCGCTCGGCTGCCACACCCAGCTGACATAGAACCTTTGTCACAATGCCCGCTACCGTGGTGAGGATGCGGGCACTCTGCAGGTGACAGGGACCCAGCAGGACTTGCTGTCAGCTCAGCAATTGCTCAGTTCCCCAAAGAAGCTGAATTCTGCAAATTGCTGCTTTTGATCTTGAAATGATGTCATCAGGTGGGTGTTTTGGTGTAATACACTGAAAACCAGAGCAGAAATGCTGAAATATTCCCATGATAAGCATGGTCTCTGCACCAAACCACCATGACTCAGCCTAAGTACATCTGACGCTTGTTCTTTTGTACTGCCAGCTGATTGTGGAAGTACAGTATAAAAAACATCTTTATGGAGAGATCTTTCTGGTTTAGGCTTAGTCTAAGTGTCTCAAGTAGCCGGGGCTTTTGTTTGGGCCTAATCCATATGGTCTGATGGCTTTCCTCTCATCTCAAGATGAATGTGGTAGAAAATATAAATCAAAGAAACGTCCTTTGGCCTAGCCTTGCCTTGCCTTATTTCCTTCTCATCCTGTTCTCTGTCCCAGCCTCTCTCACTAAGCCCTCGTCTGGCTGCATGTCTCTTCTTTCCTCTCTCCTTTTCTCAAACTCTCCTGCTTCCTGGCTTTCCTCTTTCAATTCCTCCATTTCAGTCCTGCAGCCCGGCACTACTTTTTTCTCTTGCCTCCCTTTGGCCTGCTCCCTTGGCTTTCTCACACTCTTCCATAATCTTCTTCCCGACTTGTCTCTTGGAGACTTTTGGCCACTTTGGACCCAAGTCTGGGCATGTTTTGGAAACTTTTCAGAGGCCTCGCTGGTGACAGGAGGGACAGCAGGCAGTGACAAGCCCGGGGCTGACAGGCTCCCCCTCCCCTAGCGGGCGCTCGGCTGCCACACCCAGCTGACATAGAACCTTTGTCACAATGCCCGCTACCGTGGTGAGGATGCGGGCACTCTGTAGGTGACAGGGACCCAGCAGGACTTGCTGTCAGCTCAGCAATTGCTCAGTACCCCAAAGAAGCTGAATTCTGCAAATTGCTGCTTTGCTCTTGAAATGATGTCATCAGGTGGGTGTTTTGGTGTAATACACTGAAAACCAGAGCAGAAATGCTGAAATATTCCCATGATATGCATGGTCTCTGCACCAAACCACCATGACTCAGCCTAAGTACATCTGCCGCTTGTTCTTTTGTACTGCCAGCTGATTGTGAAAGTACAGTATAAAAACCATCTTTATGGTAAGATCTTTGTGGTTTAGACTTAGTCTAAGTGTCTCAAGTAGCCGGGGCTTTTGTTTGGGCCTAATCCATAAGGTCTGATGGCTTTCCTCCTCATCTCAAGATGAATGTGGTAGAAAATATAAATCAAAGAAACGTCCTTTGGCCTAGCCTTGCCTTGCCTTGCCTTATTTCCTTCTCATCCTGTTCTCTGTCCCAGCCTCTCTCACTAAGCCCTCGTCTGGCTGCATGTCTCTTCTTTCCTCTCTCCTTTTCTCAAACTCTCCTGCTTCCTGGCTTTCCTCTTTCAATTCCTCCATTTCAGTCCTGCAGCCCTGCACTACTTTTTTCTCTTGCCTCCCTTTGGCCTGCTCCCTTGGCTTTCTCCCTCTCTTCCATATCCTTCTTCCCGACTTGTCTCTTGGAGACTTTTGGCCACTTTGGACCCAAGTCTGAGCATGTTTTGGAAACTTTAAAGAGGCCTCGCTGCTGACAGGGGGGACAGCAGGCAGTGACAGGCCCGGGGCTGACAGGCTCCCCCTCCCCTAGCGGGCGCTCGGCTGCCACACCCAGCTGACATAGAACCTTTGTCACAATGCCCGCTACTGTGGTGAGGATGCGGGCACTCTGTAGGTGACAGGGACCCAGCAGGACTTGCTGTCAGCTCAGCAATTGCTCAGTTCCCCAAAGAAGTTGAATTTTGCAAATTGCTGCTTTGCTCTTGAAATGATGTCATCAGGTGGGTGTTTTGGTGTAATACACTGAAAACCAGAGCAGAAATGCTGAAATATTCCCATGATATGCATGGTCTCTGCACCAAACCACCATGACTCAGCCTAAGTACATCTACCGCTTGTTCTTTTGTACTGGCAGCTGATTGTGAAAGTACAGTATAAAAACCATCTTTATGGTAAGATCTTTGTGGTGTAGACTTAGTCTAAGTGTCTCAAGTAGCCGGGGCTTTTGTTTGGGCCTAATCCATAAGGTCTGATGGCTTTCCTCCTCATCTCAAGATGAATGTGGTAGAAAACATAAATCAGGGAAACCTCGTTTGGCCTAGCCTTGCCTTGCCTTGCCTTGCCTTATTTCTTTCGCATCCTGTTCTCTGTCCCAGCCTCTCTCACTAACCCCTCGTCTGGCTGCATGTCTCTTCTTTCCTCTCTCCTTTTCTCAAACTCTCCTGCTTCCTGGCTTTCCTCTTTCAATTCCTCCATTTCAGTCCTGCAGCCCCGCACTACTTTTTTCTCTTGCCTCCCTTGGGCCTGCTCCCTTGGCTTTCTCCCTCTCTTCCATATCCTTCTTCCCGACTTGTCTCTTGGAGACTTTTGGCCACTTTGGACCCAAGTCTGGGCATGTTTTGGAAACTTTTCAGAGGCCTCGCTGGTGACAGGGGGGACAGCAGGCAGTGACAGGCCCAGGGCTGACAGGCTCCCCCTCCCCTAGCGGGCGCTCGGCTGCCACACCCAGCTGACATAGAACCTTTGTCACAATGCCCGCTACCGTGGTGAGGATGCGGGCACTCTGCAGGTGACAGGGACCCAGCAGGACTTGCTGTCAGCTCAGCAATTGCTCAGTTCCCCAAAGAAGTCGAATTTTGCAAATTGCTGCTTTGCTCTTGAAATGATGTCATCAGGTGGGTGTTTTGGTGTAATACACTGAAAACCAGAGCAGAAATGCTGAAATATTCCCATGATATGCATGGTCTCTGCACCAAACCACCATGACTCAGCCTAAGTACATCTGCCGCTTGTTCTTTTGTACTGCCAGCTGATTGTGAAAGTACAGTATAAAAACCATCTTTATGGTAAGATCTTTGTGGTTTAGACTTAGTCTAAGCGTCTCAAGTAGCCGGGGCTTTTGTTTGGGCCTAATCCATATGGTCTGATGGCTTTCTTCTCATCTCAAGATGAATGTGGTAGAAAATACAAATCAAAGAAACGTCCTCTGGCCTAGCCTTGCCTTGCCTTGCCTTATTTCCTTCTCATCCTGTTCTCTGTCCCAGCCTCTCTCACTAAGCCCTCGTCTGGCTGCATGTCTCTTCTTTCCTCTCTCCTTTTCTCAAACTCTCCTGCTTCCTGGCTTTCCTCTTTCAATTCCTCCATTTCATTCCTGCAGCCCGGCACTACTTTTTTCTCTTGCCTCCCTTTGGCCTGCTCCCTTGGCTTTCTCACACTCTTCCATAATCTTCTTCCCGACTTGTCTCTTGGAGACTTTTGGCCACTTTGGAGCCAAGTCTGAGCATGTTTTGGAAACTTTTCAGAGGCCTCGCTGGTGACACGGGGGACAGCAAGCAGTGACAGGCCCGGGGCGGACAGGCTCCCCCTCCCCTAGCGGGCGCTCGGCTGCCACACCCAGCTGACGTAGAACCTTTGTCACAATGCCCGCTACCGTGGTGAGGATGCGGGCACTCTGCAGGTGACAGGGACCCAGCAGGACTTGCTGTCAGCTCAGCAATTGCTCAGTTCCCCAAAGAAGCTGAATTCTGCAAATTGCTGCTTTTGCTCTTGAAATGATGTCATCAGGTGGGTGTTTTGGTGTAATACACTGAAAACCAGAGCAGAAATGCTGAAATATTCCCATGATAAGCATGGTCTCTGCACCAAACCACTATGTCTCAGCCTAAGTATGTCTGCCGCTTGTTCTTTTGTACTGCCAGCTGATTGTGGAAGTACAGTATAAAAACCATCTTTATAGAGAGATCTTTCTGGTTTAGGCTTAGTCTAAGTGTCTCAAGTAGCCGGGGATTTGTTTGGGCCTAATCCATAACGTCTGATGGCTTTCCTCTCATCTCAAGATGAATGTGGTAGAAAATATAAATCAAAGAAACGTCCTTTGGCCTAGCCTTGCCTTGCCTTGCCTTATTTCCTTCTCATCCTGTTCTCTGTCCCAGCCTCTCTCACTAAGCCCTCGTCTGGCTGCATGTCTCTTCTTTCCTCTCTCCTTTTCTCAAACTCTCCTGCTTCCTGGCTTTCGTCTTTCAATTCCTCCATTTCAGTCCTGCAGCCCGGCACTACTTTTTTCTCTTGCCTCCCTTTCGCCTGCTCACTTGGCTTTCTCCCTCTCTTCCATATCCTTCTTACCGACTTGTCTCTTGGAGACTTTTGGCCACTTTGGAGCCAAGTCTGGGCATGTTTTGGAAACTTTTCAGAGGCCTCGCTGGTGACAGGGGTGACAGCAGGCAGTGACAGGCCCGGGGCTGACAGGCTCCCCCTCCCCTAGCGGGCGCTCGGCTGCCACACCCAGCTGACATAGAACCTTTGTCACAATGCCCGCTACCGTGGTGAGGATGCGGGCACTCTGCAGGTGACAGGGACCCAGCAGGACTTGCTGTCAGCTCAGCAATTGCTCAGTTCCCCAAAGAAGTTGAATTTTGCAAATTGCTGCTTTGCTCTTGAAATGATGTCATCAGGTGGGTGTTTTGGTGTAATACACTGAAAACCAGAGCAGAAATGCTGAAATATTCCCATGATATGCATGGTCTCTGCACCAAGCCACCATGACTCAGCCTAAGTACATCTGCCGCTTGTTCTTTTGTACTGCAATCTGATTGTGAAAGTACAGTATAAAAACCATCTTTATGGTAAGATCTTTGTGGTTTAGACTTAGTCTAAGTGTCTCAAGTAGCCGGGGCTTTTGTTTGGCCCTAATCCATAAGGTCTGATGGCTTTCCTCCTCATCTCAAGATGAATGTGGTAGAAAATATAAATCAGGGAAACGTCGTTTGGCCTAGCCTTGCCTTGCCTTGCCTTATTTCCTTCTCATCCTGTTCTCTGTCCCAGCCTCTCTCACTAAGCCCTCGTCTGGCTGCATGTCTCTTCTTTCCTCTCTCCTTTTCTCAAACTCTCCTGCTTCCTGGCTTTCGTCTTTCAATTCCTCCATTTCATTCCTGCAGCCCCTCACTAGTTTTTCCTCTTGCCTCCCTTGGGCCTGCTCCCTTGGCTTTCTCCCTCTCTTCCATATCCTTCTTCCCGACTTGTCTCTTGGAGACTTTTGGCCACTTTGGAGCCAAGTCTGGGCATGTTTTGGAAACTTTTCAGAGGCCTCGCTGGTGACACGGGGGACAGCAGGCAGTGACAGGCCTGGGGCTGACAGGCTCCCCCTCCCCTAGCGGGCGCTCGGCTGCCACACCCAGCTGACATAGAATCTTTGTCACAATGCCCGCTGCTGTTGTGAGGATGCGGGCACTCTGTAGGTGACAGGGACCCAGCAGGACTTGCTGTCAGGTCAGCAATTGCTCAGTTCCCCAAAGAAGTTGAATTTTGCAAATTGCTGCTTTGCTCTTGAAATGATGTCATCAGGTGGGTGTTTTGGTGTAATACACTGAAAACCAGAGCAGAAATGCTGAAATATTCCCATGATATGCATGGTCTCTGCACCAAACCACCATGACTCAGCCTAAGTACATCTACCGCTTGTTCTTTTGTACTGCCAGCTGATTGTGAAAGTACAGTATAAAAACCATCTTTATGGTAAGATCTTTGTGGTTTAGACTTAGTCTAAGTGTCTCAAGTAGCCGGGGCTCTTCTTTGGGCCTAATCCATAAGGTCTGATGGCTTTCCTCCTCATCTCAAGATGAATGTGCTAGAAAATATAAATCAGGGAAACCTCGTTTGGCCTAGCCTTGCCTTGCCTTGCCTTGCCTTATTTCCTTCTCATCCTGTTCTCTGTCCCAGCCTCTCTCACTAAGCCCTCGTCTGGCTGCATGTCTCTTCTTTCCTCTCTCCTTTTCTCAAACTCTCCTGCTTCCTGGCTTTCCTCTTTCAATTCCTCCATTTCAGTCCTGCAGCCCCTCACTAGTTTTTCCTCTAGCCTCCCTTTGGCCTGCTCCCTTGGCTTTCTCCCTCTCTTCCATATCCTTCTTCCCGACTTGTCTCTTGGAGACTTTTGGCCACTTTGGACTCAAGTCTGGGCATGTTTTGGAAACTTTTCAGAGGCCTCGCTGGTGACACGGGGGACAGCAGGCAGTGACAGGCCCGGGGCTGACAGGCTCCCCCTCCCCTAGCGGGCGCTCGGCTGCCACACCCAGCTGACATAGAACCTTTATCACAATGCCCGCTACTGTGGTGAGGATGCGGGCACTCTGCAGGTGACAGGGACCCAGCAGGACTTGGTGTCAGCTCAGCAATTGCTCACTTCCCCAAAGAAGTTGAATTTTGCAAATTGCTGCTTTTGCTCTTGAAATGATGTCATCAGGTGGGTGTTTTGGTGTAATACACTGAAAACCAAAGCAGAAATGCTGAAATATTCCCATGATATGCATGGTCTCTGCACCAAACCACCATGACTCAGCCTAAGTACATCTGCCGCTTGTTCTTTTGTACTGCCAGCTGATTGTGAAAGTACAGTACAAAAACCATCTTTATGGTAAGATCTTTGTGGTTTAGACTTAGTCTAAGTGTCTCAAGCAGCCGGGGCTTTTGTTTGGGCCTAATCCATAAGGTCTGATGGCTTTCCTCCTCATCTCAAGATGAATGTGGTAGAAAATATAAATCAGGGAAACCTCGTTTGGCCTAGCCTTGCCTTGCCTTTCCTTGCCTTATTTCCTTCTCATCCTGTTCTCTGTCCCAGCCTCTCTCACTAAGCCCTCGTCTGGCTGCATGTCTCTTCTTTCCTCTCTCCTTTTCTCAAACTCTCCTGCTTCCTGGCTTTCCTCTTTCAATTCATCCATTTCAGTCCTGCAGCCCCGCACTACTTTTTTCTCTTGCCTCCCTTTGGCCTGCTCCGTTGGCTTTCTCCCTCTCTTCCATATCCTTCTTCCCGACTTGTCTCTTGGAGACTTTTGGCCACTTTGGAGCCAAGTCTGGGCATGTTTTGGAAACTTTTCAGAGGTCTCGCTGGTGACACGGGGGACAGCAGGCAGTGACAGGCCCGGGGCTGACAGGCTCCCCCTCCCCTAGCGGGCGCTCGGCTGCCACACCCAGCTGACATAGAATCTTTGTCACAATGCCCGCTGCTGTGGTGAGGATGCGGGCACTCTGTAGGCGACAGGGACCCAGCAGGACTTGCTGTCAGCTCAGCAATTGCTCAGTTCCCCAAAGAAGTTGAAATTTGCAAATTGCTGCTTTGCTCTTGAAATGATGTCATCAGGTGGGTGTTTTGGTGTAATACACTGAAAACCAGAGCAGAAATGCTGAAATATTCCCATGATATGCATGGTCTCTGCACTAAACCACCATGACTCAGCCTAAGTACATCTACCGCTTGTTCTTTTGTACTGCCAGCTGATTGTGAAAATACAGTATAAAAACCATCTTTATGGTAAGATCTTTGTGGTTTAGACTTAGTCTAAGTGTCTCAAGTAGCCGGGGCTCTTGTTTGGGCCTAATCCATAAGGTCTGATGGCTTTCCTCCTCATCTCAAGATGAATGTGCTAGAAAATATAAATCAGGGAAACCTCGTTTGGCCTAGCCTTGCCTTGCCTTGCCTTGCCTTATTTCCTTCTCATCCTGTTCTCTGTCCCAGCCTCTCTCACTAAGCCCTCGTCTGGCTGCATGTCTCTTCTTTCCTCTCTCCTTTTCTCAAACTCTCCTGCTTCCTGGCTTTCCTCTTTCAATTCCTCCATTTCAGTCCTGCAGCCCCTCACTAGTTTTTCCTCTTGCCTCCCTTTGGCCTGCTCCCTTGGCTTTCTCCCTCTCTTCCATACCCTTCTTCCCGACTTGTCTCTTGGAGACTTTTGGCCACTTTGGACCCAAGTCTGGGCATGTTTTGGAAACTTTTCAGAGGCCTCGCTGGTGACACGGGGGACAGCAGGCAGTGACAGGCCCGGGGCTGACAGGCTCCCCCTCCCCTAGCGGGCGCTCGGCTGCCACACCCAGCTGACATAGAACCTTTCTCACAATGCCCGCTACTGTGGTGAGGATGCGGGCACTCTGCAGGTGACAGGGACCCAGCAGGACTTGCTGTAAGCTCAGCAATTGCTCACTTCCCCAAAGAAGTTGAATTTTGCAAATTGCTGCTTTGCTCTTGAAATGATGTCATCAGGTGGGTGTTTTGGTGTAATACACTGAAAACCAGAGCAGAAATGCTGAAATATTCCCATGATATGCATGGTCTCTGCACCAAACCACCATGACTCAGCCTAAGTACATCTACCGCTTGTTCTTTTGTACTGCCAGCTGATTGTGAAAGTACAGTATAAAAACCATCTTTATGGTAAGATCTTTGTGGTTTAGACTTAGTCTAAGTGTCTCAAGTAGCCGGGGCTCTTGTTTGGGCCTAATCCATAAGGTCTGATGGCTTTCCTCCTCATCTCAAGATGAATGTGCTAGAAAATATAAATCAGGGAAACCTCGTTTGGCCTAGCCTTGCCTTGCCTTGCCTTGCCTTATTTCCTTCTCATCCTGTTCTCTGTCCCAGCCTCTCTCACTAAGCCCTCGTCTGGCTGCATGTCTCTTCTTTCCTCTCTCCTTTTCTCAAACTCTCCTGCTTCCTGGCTTTCCTCTTTCAATTCCTCCATTTCATTCCTGCAGCCCGGCACTAGTTTTTCCTCTTGTCTCCCTTTGGCCTGCTCCCTTGGCTTTCTCCCTCTCTTCCATATCCTTCTTCCCGACTTGTCTCTTGGAGACTTTTGGCCACTTTGGACCCAAGTCTGGGCATGTTTTGGAAACTTTTCAGAGGCCTCGCTGCTGACAGGGGGGACAGCAGGCAGTGACAGGCCCGGGGCTGACAGGCTCCCCCTCCCGTAGCGGGCGCTCCGCTGCCACACCCAGCTGACATAGAACCTTTGTCACAATGCCCGCTACCGTGGTGAGGATGCAAGCACTCTGCAGGTGACAGGGACCCAGCAGGACTTGCTGTCAGCTCAGCAATTGCTCAGTTCCCCAAAGAAGCTGAATTCTGCAAATTGCTGCTTTTGCTCTTGAAATGATGTCATCAGGTGGGTGTTTTGGTGTAATACACTGAAAACCAGAGCAGAAATGCTGTAATATTCCCATGATAAGCATGGTCTCTGCACCAAACCACCATGACTCAGCCTAAGTACATCTGCCGCTTGTTCTTTTGTACTGCCAGCTGATTGTGGAAGTACAGTATAAAAAACATCTTTATGGAGAGATCTTTCTGGTTTAGGCTTAGTCTAAGTGTCTCAAGTAGCCGGGGCTTTTGTTTGGGCCTAATCCATAACGTCTGATGGCTTTCCTCTCATCTCAAGATGAATGTGGTAGAAAATATAAATCAAAGAAACGTCCTTTGGCCTAGCCTTGCCTTGCCTTGCCTTATTTCCTTCTCATCCTGTTCTCTGTCCCAGCCTCTCTCACTAAGCCCTCGTCTGGCTGCATGTCTCTTCTTTCCTCTCTCCTTTTCTCAAACTCTCCTGCTTCCTGGCTTTCCTCTTTCAATTCCTCCATTTCAGTCCTGCAGCCCCACACTACTTTTTTCTCTTGCCTCCCTTTGGCCTGCTCCCTTGGCTTTCTCCCTCTCTTCCATATCCTTCTTCCCGACTTGTCTCTTGGAGACTATTGGCCACTTTGGACCCAAGTCTGGGCATGTTTTGGAAACTTTTCAGAGGCCTCGCTGGTGACACGGGGGACAGCAGGCAGTGACAGGCCCGGGGCTGACAGGCTCCCCCTCCCGTAGCGGGCGCTCCGCTGCCACACCCAGCTGACATAGAACCTTTGTCACAATGCCCGCTACCGTGGTGAGGATGCGGGCACTCTGCAGGTGACAGGGACCCAGCAGGACTTGCTGTCAGCTCAGCAATTGCTCAGTTCCCCAAAGAAGCTGAATTCTGCAAATTGCTGCTTTTGCTCTTGAAATGATGTCATCAGGTGGGTGTTTTGGTGTAATACACTGAAAACCAGAGCAGAAATGCTGAAATATTCCCATGATATGCATGGTCTCTGCACCAAACCACCATGACTCAGCCTAAGTACATCTGCCGCTTGTTCTTTTGTACTGCCAGCTGATTGTGAAAGTACAGTATAAAAACCATCTTTATGGTAAGATCTTTGTGGTTTAGACTTAGTCTAAGTGTCTCAAGTAGCCGGGGCTTTTGTTTTGGCCTAATCCATAAGGTCTGATGGCTTTCCTCCTCATCTCAAGATGAATGTGGTAGAAAATATAAATCAGGGAAACCTCGTTTGGCCTAGCCTTGCCTTGCCTTGCCTTGCATTATTTCCTTCTCATCCTGTTCTCTGTCCCAGCCTCTCTCACTAAGCCCTCGTCTGGCTGCATGTCTCTTCTTTCCTCTCTCCTTTTCTCAAACTCTCCTGCTTCCTGGCTTTCCTCTTTCAATTCCTCCATTTCATTCCTGCAGCCCCTCACTAGTTTTTCCTCTTGCCTCCCTTGGGCCTGCTTCCTTGGCTTTCTCCCTCTCTTCCATATCCTTCTTCCCGACTTGTCTCTTGGAGACTTTTGGCCACTTTGGACCCAAGTCTGGGCATGTTTTGGAAACTTTTCAGAGGCCTCGCTGGTGACACGGGGGACAGCAGGCAGTGACAGGCCCGGGGCTGACAGGCTCCCCCTCCCCTAGCGGGCGCTCGGCTGCCACACCCAGCTGACATAGAACCTTTGTCACAATGCCCGCTACCGTGGTGAGGATGCGGGCACTCTGCAGGTGACAGGGACCCAGCAGGACTTGCTGTCAGCTCAGCAATTGCTCAGTTCCCCAAAGAAGCTGAATTCTGCAAATTGCTGCTTTTGATCTTGAAATGATGTCATCAGGTGGGTGTTTTGGTGTAATACACTGAAAACCAGAGCAGAAATGCTGAAATATTCCCATGATAAGCATGGTCTCTGCACCAAACCACCATGACTCAGCCTAAGTACATCTGACGCTTGTTCTTTTGTACTGCCAGCTGATTGTGGAAGTACAGTATAAAAAACATCTTTATGGAGAGATCTTTCTGGTTTAGGCTTAGTCTAAGTGTCTCAAGTAGCCGGGGCTTTTGTTTGGGCCTAATCCATATGGTCTGATGGCTTTCCTCTCATCTCAAGATGAATGTGGTAGAAAATATAAATCAAAGAAACGTCCTTTGGCCTAGCCTTGCCTTGCCTTGCCTTATTTTTTTCTCATCCTGTTCTCTGTCCCAGCCTCTCTCACTAAGCCCTCGTCTGGCTGCATGTCTCTTCTTTCCTCTCTCCTTTTCTCAAACTCTCCTGCTTCCTGGCTTTCCTCTTTCAATTCCTCCATTTCAGTCCTGCAGCCCCGCACTACTTTTTTCTCTTGCCTCCCTTTGGCCTGCTCCCTTGGCTTTCTCCCTCTCTTCCATATCCTTCTTCCCGACTTGTCTCTTGGAGACTTTTGGCCACTTTGGACCCAAGTCTGGGCATGTTTTGGAAACTTTTCAGAGGCCTCGCTGGTGACAGGGGGGACAGCAGGCAGTGACAGGCCCGGGGCTGACAGGCTCCCCCTCCCCTAGCGGGCGCTCGGCTGCCACACCCAGCTGACATAGAACCTTTGTCACAATGCCCGCTACTGTGGTGAGGATGCGGGCACTCTGTAGGTGACAGGGACCCAGCAGGACTTGCTGTCAGCTCAGCAATTGCTCAGTTCCCCAAAGAAGTTGAATTTTGCAAATTGCTGCTTTGCTCTTGAAATGATGTCATCAGGTGGGTGTTTTGGTGTAATACACTGAAAACCAGAGCAGAAATGCTGAAATATTCCCATGATATGCATGGTCTCTGCACCAAACCACCATGACTCAGCCTAAGTACATCTACCATTTGTTCTTTTGTACTGCCAGCTGATTGTGAAATTACAGTATAAAAACCATCTTTATGGTAAGATCTTTGTGGTTTAGACTTAGTCTAAGTGTCTCAAGTAGCCGGGGCTTTTGTTTGGGCCTAATCCATAAGGTCTGATGGCTTTCCTCCTCATCTCAAGATGAATGTGGTAGAAAATATAAATCAAAGAAACGTCCTTTGGCCTAGCCTTGCCTTGCCTTGCCTTATTTCCTTCTCATCCTGTTCTCTGTCCCAGCCTCTCTCACTAAGCCCTCGTCTGGCTGCATGTCTCTTCTTTCCTCTCTCCTTTTCTCAAACTCTCCTGCTTCCTGGCTTTCCTCTTTCAATTCCTCCATTTCAGTCCTGCAGCCCGGCACTACTTTTTTCTCTTGCCTCCCTTTGGCCTGCTCCCTTGGCTTTCTTCCTCTCTTCCATATCCTTCTTCCCGACTTGTCTCTTCGAGACTTTTGGCCACTTTGGAGCCAAATCTGGGGAGGTTTTGGAAACTTTTCAGAGGCCTCGCTGGTGACAGGGGGGACAGCAGGCAGTGACAGGCCCGGGGCTGACAGGCTCCCCCTCCCGTAGCGGGCGCTCGGCTGCCACACCCAGCTGACATAGAAGCTTTGTCACAATGCCCGCTACCGTGGTGAGGATGCGGGCACTCTGCAGGTGACAGGGACCCAGCAGGACTTGCTGTCAGCTCAGCAATTGCTCAGTTCCCCAAAGAAGCTGAATTCTGCAAATTGCTGCTTTTGATCTTGAAATGATGTCATCAGGTGGGTGTTTTGGTGTAATACACTGAAAACCAGAGCAGAAATGCTGAAATATTCCCATGATAAGCATGGTCTCTGCACCAAACCACCATGACTCAGCCTAAGTACATCTGCCGCTTGTTCTTTTGTACTGCCAGCTGATTGTGGAAGTACAGTATAAAAAACATCTTTATGGAGAGATCTTTCTGGTTTAGGCTTAGTCTAAGTGTCTCAAGTAGCCGGGGCTTTTGTTTGGGCCTAATCCATAACGTCTGATGGCTTTCCTCTCATCTCAAGATGAATGTGGTAGAAAATATAAATCAAAGAAACGTCCTCTGGCCTAGCCTTGCCTTGCCTTGCCTTATTTCCTTCTCATCCTGTTCTCTGTCCCAGCCTCTCTCACTAAGCCCTCGTCTGGCTGCATGTCTCTTCTTTCCTCTCTCCTTTTCTCAAACTCTCCTGCTTCCTGGCTTTCCTCTTTCAATTCCTCCATTTCAGTCCTGCAGCCCTGCACTACTTTTTTCTCTTGCCTCCCTTTGGCCTGCTCCCTTGGCTTTCTCCCTCTCTTCCATATCCTTCTTCCCGACTTGTCTCTTGGAGACTTTTGGCCACTTTGGACCCAAGTCTGAGCATGTTTTGGAAACTTTAAAGAGGCCTCGCTGCTGACAGGGGGGACAGCAGGCAGTGACAGGCCCGGGGCTGACAGGCTCCCCCTCCCCTAGCGGGCGCTCGGCTGCCACACCCAGCTGACATAGAACCTTTGTCACAATGCCCGCTACTGTGGTGAGGATGCGGGCACTCTGTAGGTGACAGGGACCCAGCAGGACTTGCTGTCAGCTCAGCAATTGCTCAGTTCCCCAAAGAAGTTGAATTTTGCAAATTGCTGCTTTGCTCTTGAAATGATGTCATCAGGTGGGTGTTTTGGTGTAATACACTGAAAACCAGAGCAGAAATGCTGAAATATTCCCATGATATGCATGGTCTCTGCACCAAACCACCATGACTCAGCCTAAGTACATCTACCGCTTGTTCTTTTGTACTGGCAGCTGATTGTGAAAGTACAGTATAAAAACCATCTTTATGGTAAGATCTTTGTGGTGTAGACTTAGTCTAAGTGTCTCAAGTAGCCGGGGCTTTTGTTTGGGCCTAATCCATAAGGTCTGATGGCTTTCCTCCTCATCTCAAGATGAATGTGGTAGAAAACATAAATCAGGGAAACCTCGTTTGGCCTAGCCTTGCCTTGCCTTGCCTTGCCTTATTTCTTTCGCATCCTGTTCTCTGTCCCAGCCTCTCTCACTAACCCCTCGTCTGGCTGCATGTCTCTTCTTTCCTCTCTCCTTTTCTCAAACTCTCCTGCTTCCTGGCTTTCCTCTTTCAATTCCTCCATTTCAGTCCTGCAGCCCCGCACTACTTTTTTCTCTTGCCTCCCTTGGGCCTGCTCCCTTGGCTTTCTCCCTCTCTTCCATATCCTTCTTCCCGACTTGTCTCTTGGAGACTTTTGGCCACTTTGGACCCAAGTCTGGGCATGTTTTGGAAACTTTTCAGAGGCCTCGCTGGTGACAGGGGGGACAGCAGGCAGTGACAGGCCCAGGGCTGACAGGCTCCCCCTCCCCTAGCGGGCGCTCGGCTGCCACACCCAGCTGACATAGAACCTTTGTCACAATGCCCGCTACCGTGGTGAGGATGCGGGCACTCTGCAGGTGACAGGGACCCAGCAGGACTTGCTGTCAGCTCAGCAATTGCTCAGTTCCCCAAAGAAGTCGAATTTTGCAAATTGCTGCTTTGCTCTTGAAATGATGTCATCAGGTGGGTGTTTTGGTGTAATACACTGAAAACCAGAGCAGAAATGCTGAAATATTCCCATGATATGCATGGTCTCTGCACCAAACCACCATGACTCAGCCTAAGTACATCTGCCGCTTGTTCTTTTGTACTGCCAGCTGATTGTGAAAGTACAGTATAAAAACCATCTTTATGGTAAGATCTTTGTGGTTTAGACTTAGTCTAAGCGTCTCAAGTAGCCGGGGCTTTTGTTTGGGCCTAATCCATATGGTCTGATGGCTTTCTTCTCATCTCAAGATGAATGTGGTAGAAAATACAAATCAAAGAAACGTCCTCTGGCCTAGCCTTGCCTTGCCTTGCCTTATTTCCTTCTCATCCTGTTCTCTGTCCCAGCCTCTCTCACTAAGCCCTCGTCTGGCTGCATGTCTCTTCTTTCCTCTCTCCTTTTCTCAAACTCTCCTGCTTCCTGGCTTTCCTCTTTCAATTCCTCCATTTCATTCCTGCAGCCCGGCACTACTTTTTTCTCTTGCCTCCCTTTGGCCTGCTCCCTTGGCTTTCTCACACTCTTCCATAATCTTCTTCCCGACTTGTCTCTTGGAGACTTTTGGCCACTTTGGAGCCAAGTCTGAGCATGTTTTGGAAACTTTTCAGAGGCCTCGCTGGTGACACGGGGGACAGCAAGCAGTGACAGGCCCGGGGCGGACAGGCTCCCCCTCCCCTAGCGGGCGCTCGGCTGCCACACCCAGCTGACGTAGAACCTTTGTCACAATGCCCGCTACCGTGGTGAGGATGCGGGCACTCTGCAGGTGACAGGGACCCAGCAGGACTTGCTGTCAGCTCAGCAATTGCTCAGTTCCCCAAAGAAGCTGAATTCTGCAAATTGCTGCTTTTGCTCTTGAAATGATGTCATCAGGTGGGTGTTTTGGTGTAATACACTGAAAACCAGAGCAGAAATGCTGAAATATTCCCATGATAAGCATGGTCTCTGCACCAAACCACTATGTCTCAGCCTAAGTATGTCTGCCGCTTGTTCTTTTGTACTGCCAGCTGATTGTGGAAGTACAGTATAAAAACCATCTTTATAGAGAGATCTTTCTGGTTTAGGCTTAGTCTAAGTGTCTCAAGTAGCCGGGGATTTGTTTGGGCCTAATCCATAACGTCTGATGGCTTTCCTCTCATCTCAAGATGAATGTGGTAGAAAATATAAATCAAAGAAACGTCCTTTGGCCTAGCCTTGCCTTGCCTTGCCTTATTTCCTTCTCATCCTGTTCTCTGTCCCAGCCTCTCTCACTAAGCCCTCGTCTGGCTGCATGTCTCTTCTTTCCTCTCTCCTTTTCTCAAACTCTCCTGCTTCCTGGCTTTCGTCTTTCAATTCCTCCATTTCAGTCCTGCAGCCCGGCACTACTTTTTTCTCTTGCCTCCCTTTCGCCTGCTCACTTGGCTTTCTCCCTCTCTTCCATATCCTTCTTACCGACTTGTCTCTTGGAGACTTTTGGCCACTTTGGAGCCAAGTCTGGGCATGTTTTGGAAACTTTTCAGAGGCCTCGCTGGTGACAGGGGTGACAGCAGGCAGTGACAGGCCCGGGGCTGACAGGCTCCCCCTCCCCTAGCGGGCGCTCGGCTGCCACACCCAGCTGACATAGAACCTTTGTCACAATGCCCGCTACCGTGGTGAGGATGCGGGCACTCTGCAGGTGACAGGGACCCAGCAGGACTTGCTGTCAGCTCAGCAATTGCTCAGTTCCCCAAAGAAGTTGAATTTTGCAAATTGCTGCTTTGCTCTTGAAATGATGTCATCAGGTGGGTGTTTTGGTGTAATACACTGAAAACCAGAGCAGAAATGCTGAAATATTCCCATGATATGCATGGTCTCTGCACCAAGCCACCATGACTCAGCCTAAGTACATCTGCCGCTTGTTCTTTTGTACTGCAATCTGATTGTGAAAGTACAGTATAAAAACCATCTTTATGGTAAGATCTTTGTGGTTTAGACTTAGTCTAAGTGTCTCAAGTAGCCGGGGCTTTTGTTTGGCCCTAATCCATAAGGTCTGATGGCTTTCCTCCTCATCTCAAGATGAATGTGGTAGAAAATATAAATCAGGGAAACGTCGTTTGGCCTAGCCTTGCCTTGCCTTGCCTTATTTCCTTCTCATCCTGTTCTCTGTCCCAGCCTCTCTCACTAAGCCCTCGTCTGGCTGCATGTCTCTTCTTTCCTCTCTCCTTTTCTCAAACTCTCCTGCTTCCTGGCTTTCGTCTTTCAATTCCTCCATTTCATTCCTGCAGCCCCTCACTAGTTTTTCCTCTTGCCTCCCTTGGGCCTGCTCCCTTGGCTTTCTCCCTCTCTTCCATATCCTTCTTCCCGACTTGTCTCTTGGAGACTTTTGGCCACTTTGGAGCCAAGTCTGGGCATGTTTTGGAAACTTTTCAGAGGCCTCGCTGGTGACACGGGGGACAGCAGGCAGTGACAGGCCTGGGGCTGACAGGCTCCCCCTCCCCTAGCGGGCGCTCGGCTGCCACACCCAGCTGACATAGAATCTTTGTCACAATGCCCGCTGCTGTTGTGAGGATGCGGGCACTCTGTAGGTGACAGGGACCCAGCAGGACTTGCTGTCAGGTCAGCAATTGCTCAGTTCCCCAAAGAAGTTGAATTTTGCAAATTGCTGCTTTGCTCTTGAAATGATGTCATCAGGTGGGTGTTTTGGTGTAATACACTGAAAACCAGAGCAGAAATGCTGAAATATTCCCATGATATGCATGGTCTCTGCACCAAACCACCATGACTCAGCCTAAGTACATCTACCGCTTGTTCTTTTGTACTGCCAGCTGATTGTGAAAGTACAGTATAAAAACCATCTTTATGGTAAGATCTTTGTGGTTTAGACTTAGTCTAAGTGTCTCAAGTAGCCGGGGCTCTTCTTTGGGCCTAATCCATAAGGTCTGATGGCTTTCCTCCTCATCTCAAGATGAATGTGCTAGAAAATATAAATCAGGGAAACCTCGTTTGGCCTAGCCTTGCCTTGCCTTGCCTTGCCTTATTTCCTTCTCATCCTGTTCTCTGTCCCAGCCTCTCTCACTAAGCCCTCGTCTGGCTGCATGTCTCTTCTTTCCTCTCTCCTTTTCTCAAACTCTCCTGCTTCCTGGCTTTCCTCTTTCAATTCCTCCATTTCAGTCCTGCAGCCCCTCACTAGTTTTTCCTCTAGCCTCCCTTTGGCCTGCTCCCTTGGCTTTCTCCCTCTCTTCCATATCCTTCTTCCCGACTTGTCTCTTGGAGACTTTTGGCCACTTTGGACTCAAGTCTGGGCATGTTTTGGAAACTTTTCAGAGGCCTCGCTGGTGACACGGGGGACAGCAGGCAGTGACAGGCCCGGGGCTGACAGGCTCCCCCTCCCCTAGCGGGCGCTCGGCTGCCACACCCAGCTGACATAGAACCTTTATCACAATGCCCGCTACTGTGGTGAGGATGCGGGCACTCTGCAGGTGACAGGGACCCAGCAGGACTTGGTGTCAGCTCAGCAATTGCTCACTTCCCCAAAGAAGTTGAATTTTGCAAATTGCTGCTTTTGCTCTTGAAATGATGTCATCAGGTGGGTGTTTTGGTGTAATACACTGAAAACCAAAGCAGAAATGCTGAAATATTCCCATGATATGCATGGTCTCTGCACCAAACCACCATGACTCAGCCTAAGTACATCTGCCGCTTGTTCTTTTGTACTGCCAGCTGATTGTGAAAGTACAGTACAAAAACCATCTTTATGGTAAGATCTTTGTGGTTTAGACTTAGTCTAAGTGTCTCAAGCAGCCGGGGCTTTTGTTTGGGCCTAATCCATAAGGTCTGATGGCTTTCCTCCTCATCTCAAGATGAATGTGGTAGAAAATATAAATCAGGGAAACCTCGTTTGGCCTAGCCTTGCCTTGCCTTTCCTTGCCTTATTTCCTTCTCATCCTGTTCTCTGTCCCAGCCTCTCTCACTAAGCCCTCGTCTGGCTGCATGTCTCTTCTTTCCTCTCTCCTTTTCTCAAACTCTCCTGCTTCCTGGCTTTCCTCTTTCAATTCATCCATTTCAGTCCTGCAGCCCCGCACTACTTTTTTCTCTTGCCTCCCTTTGGCCTGCTCCGTTGGCTTTCTCCCTCTCTTCCATATCCTTCTTCCCGACTTGTCTCTTGGAGACTTTTGGCCACTTTGGAGCCAAGTCTGGGCATGTTTTGGAAACTTTTCAGAGGTCTCGCTGGTGACACGGGGGACAGCAGGCAGTGACAGGCCCGGGGCTGACAGGCTCCCCCTCCCCTAGCGGGCGCTCGGCTGCCACACCCAGCTGACATAGAATCTTTGTCACAATGCCCGCTGCTGTGGTGAGGATGCGGGCACTCTGTAGGCGACAGGGACCCAGCAGGACTTGCTGTCAGCTCAGCAATTGCTCAGTTCCCCAAAGAAGTTGAAATTTGCAAATTGCTGCTTTGCTCTTGAAATGATGTCATCAGGTGGGTGTTTTGGTGTAATACACTGAAAACCAGAGCAGAAATGCTGAAATATTCCCATGATATGCATGGTCTCTGCACTAAACCACCATGACTCAGCCTAAGTACATCTACCGCTTGTTCTTTTGTACTGCCAGCTGATTGTGAAAATACAGTATAAAAACCATCTTTATGGTAAGATCTTTGTGGTTTAGACTTAGTCTAAGTGTCTCAAGTAGCCGGGGCTCTTGTTTGGGCCTAATCCATAAGGTCTGATGGCTTTCCTCCTCATCTCAAGATGAATGTGCTAGAAAATATAAATCAGGGAAACCTCGTTTGGCCTAGCCTTGCCTTGCCTTGCCTTGCCTTATTTCCTTCTCATCCTGTTCTCTGTCCCAGCCTCTCTCACTAAGCCCTCGTCTGGCTGCATGTCTCTTCTTTCCTCTCTCCTTTTCTCAAACTCTCCTGCTTCCTGGCTTTCCTCTTTCAATTCCTCCATTTCAGTCCTGCAGCCCCTCACTAGTTTTTCCTCTTGCCTCCCTTTGGCCTGCTCCCTTGGCTTTCTCCCTCTCTTCCATACCCTTCTTCCCGACTTGTCTCTTGGAGACTTTTGGCCACTTTGGACCCAAGTCTGGGCATGTTTTGGAAACTTTTCAGAGGCCTCGCTGGTGACACGGGGGACAGCAGGCAGTGACAGGCCCGGGGCTGACAGGCTCCCCCTCCCCTAGCGGGCGCTCGGCTGCCACACCCAGCTGACATAGAACCTTTCTCACAATGCCCGCTACTGTGGTGAGGATGCGGGCACTCTGCAGGTGACAGGGACCCAGCAGGACTTGCTGTAAGCTCAGCAATTGCTCACTTCCCCAAAGAAGTTGAATTTTGCAAATTGCTGCTTTGCTCTTGAAATGATGTCATCAGGTGGGTGTTTTGGTGTAATACACTGAAAACCAGAGCAGAAATGCTGAAATATTCCCATGATATGCATGGTCTCTGCACCAAACCACCATGACTCAGCCTAAGTACATCTACCGCTTGTTCTTTTGTACTGCCAGCTGATTGTGAAAGTACAGTATAAAAACCATCTTTATGGTAAGATCTTTGTGGTTTAGACTTAGTCTAAGTGTCTCAAGTAGCCGGGGCTCTTGTTTGGGCCTAATCCATAAGGTCTGATGGCTTTCCTCCTCATCTCAAGATGAATGTGCTAGAAAATATAAATCAGGGAAACCTCGTTTGGCCTAGCCTTGCCTTGCCTTGCCTTGCCTTATTTCCTTCTCATCCTGTTCTCTGTCCCAGCCTCTCTCACTAAGCCCTCGTCTGGCTGCATGTCTCTTCTTTCCTCTCTCCTTTTCTCAAACTCTCCTGCTTCCTGGCTTTCCTCTTTCAATTCCTCCATTTCATTCCTGCAGCCCGGCACTAGTTTTTCCTCTTGTCTCCCTTTGGCCTGCTCCCTTGGCTTTCTCCCTCTCTTCCATATCCTTCTTCCCGACTTGTCTCTTGGAGACTTTTGGCCACTTTGGACCCAAGTCTGGGCATGTTTTGGAAACTTTTCAGAGGCCTCGCTGCTGACAGGGGGGACAGCAGGCAGTGACAGGCCCGGGGCTGACAGGCTCCCCCTCCCGTAGCGGGCGCTCCGCTGCCACACCCAGCTGACATAGAACCTTTGTCACAATGCCCGCTACCGTGGTGAGGATGCAAGCACTCTGCAGGTGACAGGGACCCAGCAGGACTTGCTGTCAGCTCAGCAATTGCTCAGTTCCCCAAAGAAGCTGAATTCTGCAAATTGCTGCTTTTGCTCTTGAAATGATGTCATCAGGTGGGTGTTTTGGTGTAATACACTGAAAACCAGAGCAGAAATGCTGTAATATTCCCATGATAAGCATGGTCTCTGCACCAAACCACCATGACTCAGCCTAAGTACATCTGCCGCTTGTTCTTTTGTACTGCCAGCTGATTGTGGAAGTACAGTATAAAAAACATCTTTATGGAGAGATCTTTCTGGTTTAGGCTTAGTCTAAGTGTCTCAAGTAGCCGGGGCTTTTGTTTGGGCCTAATCCATAACGTCTGATGGCTTTCCTCTCATCTCAAGATGAATGTGGTAGAAAATATAAATCAAAGAAACGTCCTTTGGCCTAGCCTTGCCTTGCCTTGCCTTATTTCCTTCTCATCCTGTTCTCTGTCCCAGCCTCTCTCACTAAGCCCTCGTCTGGCTGCATGTCTCTTCTTTCCTCTCTCCTTTTCTCAAACTCTCCTGCTTCCTGGCTTTCCTCTTTCAATTCCTCCATTTCAGTCCTGCAGCCCCACACTACTTTTTTCTCTTGCCTCCCTTTGGCCTGCTCCCTTGGCTTTCTCCCTCTCTTCCATATCCTTCTTCCCGACTTGTCTCTTGGAGACTATTGGCCACTTTGGACCCAAGTCTGGGCATGTTTTGGAAACTTTTCAGAGGCCTCGCTGGTGACACGGGGGACAGCAGGCAGTGACAGGCCCGGGGCTGACAGGCTCCCCCTCCCGTAGCGGGCGCTCCGCTGCCACACCCAGCTGACATAGAACCTTTGTCACAATGCCCGCTACCGTGGTGAGGATGCGGGCACTCTGCAGGTGACAGGGACCCAGCAGGACTTGCTGTCAGCTCAGCAATTGCTCAGTTCCCCAAAGAAGCTGAATTCTGCAAATTGCTGCTTTTGCTCTTGAAATGATGTCATCAGGTGGGTGTTTTGGTGTAATACACTGAAAACCAGAGCAGAAATGCTGAAATATTCCCATGATATGCATGGTCTCTGCACCAAACCACCATGACTCAGCCTAAGTACATCTGCCGCTTGTTCTTTTGTACTGCCAGCTGATTGTGAAAGTACAGTATAAAAACCATCTTTATGGTAAGATCTTTGTGGTTTAGACTTAGTCTAAGTGTCTCAAGTAGCCGGGGCTTTTGTTTTGGCCTAATCCATAAGGTCTGATGGCTTTCCTCCTCATCTCAAGATGAATGTGGTAGAAAATATAAATCAGGGAAACCTCGTTTGGCCTAGCCTTGCCTTGCCTTGCCTTGCATTATTTCCTTCTCATCCTGTTCTCTGTCCCAGCCTCTCTCACTAAGCCCTCGTCTGGCTGCATGTCTCTTCTTTCCTCTCTCCTTTTCTCAAACTCTCCTGCTTCCTGGCTTTCCTCTTTCAATTCCTCCATTTCATTCCTGCAGCCCCTCACTAGTTTTTCCTCTTGCCTCCCTTGGGCCTGCTTCCTTGGCTTTCTCCCTCTCTTCCATATCCTTCTTCCCGACTTGTCTCTTGGAGACTTTTGGCCACTTTGGACCCAAGTCTGGGCATGTTTTGGAAACTTTTCAGAGGCCTCGCTGGTGACACGGGGGACAGCAGGCAGTGACAGGCCCGGGGCTGACAGGCTCCCCCTCCCCTAGCGGGCGCTCGGCTGCCACACCCAGCTGACATAGAACCTTTGTCACAATGCCCGCTACCGTGGTGAGGATGCGGGCACTCTGCAGGTGACAGGGACCCAGCAGGACTTGCTGTCAGCTCAGCAATTGCTCAGTTCCCCAAAGAAGCTGAATTCTGCAAATTGCTGCTTTTGATCTTGAAATGATGTCATCAGGTGGGTGTTTTGGTGTAATACACTGAAAACCAGAGCAGAAATGCTGAAATATTCCCATGATAAGCATGGTCTCTGCACCAAACCACCATGACTCAGCCTAAGTACATCTGACGCTTGTTCTTTTGTACTGCCAGCTGATTGTGGAAGTACAGTATAAAAAACATCTTTATGGAGAGATCTTTCTGGTTTAGGCTTAGTCTAAGTGTCTCAAGTAGCCGGGGCTTTTGTTTGGGCCTAATCCATATGGTCTGATGGCTTTCCTCTCATCTCAAGATGAATGTGGTAGAAAATATAAATCAAAGAAACGTCCTTTGGCCTAGCCTTGCCTTGCCTTGCCTTATTTTTTTCTCATCCTGTTCTCTGTCCCAGCCTCTCTCACTAAGCCCTCGTCTGGCTGCATGTCTCTTCTTTCCTCTCTCCTTTTCTCAAACTCTCCTGCTTCCTGGCTTTCCTCTTTCAATTCCTCCATTTCAGTCCTGCAGCCCCGCACTACTTTTTTCTCTTGCCTCCCTTTGGCCTGCTCCCTTGGCTTTCTCCCTCTCTTCCATATCCTTCTTCCCGACTTGTCTCTTGGAGACTTTTGGCCACTTTGGACCCAAGTCTGGGCATGTTTTGGAAACTTTTCAGAGGCCTCGCTGGTGACAGGGGGGACAGCAGGCAGTGACAGGCCCGGGGCTGACAGGCTCCCCCTCCCCTAGCGGGCGCTCGGCTGCCACACCCAGCTGACATAGAACCTTTGTCACAATGCCCGCTACTGTGGTGAGGATGCGGGCACTCTGTAGGTGACAGGGACCCAGCAGGACTTGCTGTCAGCTCAGCAATTGCTCAGTTCCCCAAAGAAGTTGAATTTTGCAAATTGCTGCTTTGCTCTTGAAATGATGTCATCAGGTGGGTGTTTTGGTGTAATACACTGAAAACCAGAGCAGAAATGCTGAAATATTCCCATGATATGCATGGTCTCTGCACCAAACCACCATGACTCAGCCTAAGTACATCTACCATTTGTTCTTTTGTACTGCCAGCTGATTGTGAAATTACAGTATAAAAACCATCTTTATGGTAAGATCTTTGTGGTTTAGACTTAGTCTAAGTGTCTCAAGTAGCCGGGGCTTTTGTTTGGGCCTAATCCATAAGGTCTGATGGCTTTCCTCCTCATCTCAAGATGAATGTGGTAGAAAATATAAATCAAAGAAACGTCCTTTGGCCTAGCCTTGCCTTGCCTTGCCTTATTTCCTTCTCATCCTGTTCTCTGTCCCAGCCTCTCTCACTAAGCCCTCGTCTGGCTGCATGTCTCTTCTTTCCTCTCTCCTTTTCTCAAACTCTCCTGCTTCCTGGCTTTCCTCTTTCAATTCCTCCATTTCAGTCCTGCAGCCCGGCACTACTTTTTTCTCTTGCCTCCCTTTGGCCTGCTCCCTTGGCTTTCTTCCTCTCTTCCATATCCTTCTTCCCGACTTGTCTCTTGGAGACTTTTGGCCACTTTGGACCCAAGTCTGGGCATGTTTTGGAAACTTTTCAGAGGCCTCGCTGCTGACAGGGGGGACAGCAGGCCGTGACAGGCCCGAAGCTGACAGGCTCCCCCTCCCGTAGCGGGCGCTCGGCTGCCACACCCAGCTGACATAGAACCTTTGTCACAATGCCCGCTACCGTGGTGAGGATGCGGGCACTCTGCAGGTGACAGGGACCCAGCAGGACTTGCTGTCAGCTCAGCAATTGCTCAGTTCCCCAAAGAAGCTGAATTCTGCAAATTGCTGCTTTTGCTCTTGAAATGATGTCATCAGGTGGGTGTTTTGGTGTAATACACTGAAAACCAGAGCAGAAATGCTGAAATATTCCCATGATATGCATGGTCTCTGCACCAAACCACCATGACTCAGCCTAAGTACATCTGACGCTTGTTCTTTTGTACTGCCAGCTGATTGTGGAAGTACAGTATAAAAAACATCTTTATGGAGAGATCTTTCTGGTTTAGGCTTAGTCTAAGTGTCTCAAGTAGCCGGGGCTTTTGTTTGGGCCTAATCCATATGGTCTGATGGCTTTCCTCTCATCTCAAGATGAATGTGGTAGAAAATATAAATCAAAGAAACGTCCTTTGGCCTAGCCTTGCCTTGCCTTGCCTTATTTCCTTCTCATCCTGTTCTCTGTCCCAGCCTCTCTCACTAAGCCCTCGTCTGGCTGCATGTCTCTTCTTTCCTCTCTCCTTTTCTCAAACTCTCCTGCTTCCTGGCTTTCCTCTTTCAATTCCTCCATTTCAGTCCTGCAGCCCCGCACTACTTTTTTCTCTTGCCTCCCTTTGGCCTGCTCCCTTGGCTTTCTCCCTCTCTTCCATATCCTTCTTCCCGACTTGTCTCTTGGAGACTTTTGGCCACTTTGGACCCAAGTCTGGGCATGTTTTGGAAACTTTTCAGAGGCCTCGCTGGTGACAGGGGGGACAGCAGGCAGTGACAGGCCCGGGGCTGACAGGCTCCCCCTCCCCTAGCGGGCGCTCGGCTGCCACACCCAGCTGACATAGAACCTTTGTCACAATGCCCGCTACTGTGGTGAGGATGCGGGCACTCTGTAGGTGACAGGGACCCAGCAGGACTTGCTGTCAGCTCAGCAATTGCTCAGTTCCCCAAAGAAGTTGAATTTTGCAAATTGCTGCTTTGCTCTTGAAATGATGTCATCAGGTGGGTGTTTTGGTGTAATACACTGAAAACCAGAGCAGAAATGCTGAAATATTCCCATGATATGCATGGTCTCTGCACCAAACCACCATGACTCAGCCTAAGTACATCTACCGCTTGTTCTTTTGTACTGCCAGCTGATTGTGAAATTACAGTATAAAAACCATCTTTATGGTAAGATCTTTGTGGTTTAGACTTAGTCTAAGTGTCTCAAGTAGCCGGGGCTTTTGTTTGGGCCTAATCCATAAGGTCTGATGGCTTTCCTCCTCATCTCAAGATGAATGTGGTAGAAAATATAAATCAAAGAAACGTCCTTTGGCCTAGACTTGCCTTGCCTTGCCTTATTTCCTTCTCATCCTGTTCTCTGTCCCAGCCTCTCTCACTAAGCCCTCGTCTGGCTGCATGTCTCTTCTTTCCTCTCTCCTTTTCTCAAACTCTCCTGCTTCCTGGCTTTCGTCTTTCAATTCCTCCATTTCAGTCCTGCAGCCCGGCACTACTTTTTTCTCTTGCCTCCCTTTGGCCTGCTCCCTTGGCTTTCTTCCTCTCTTCCATATCCTTCTTCCCGACTTGTCTCTTGGAGACTTTTGGCCACTTTGGAGCCAAATCTGGGGAGGTTTTGGAAACTTTTCAGAGGCCTCGCTGGTGACAGGGGGGACAGCAGGCAGTGACAGGCCCGGGGCTGACAGGCTCCCCCTCCCGTAGCGGGCGCTCCGCTGCCACACCCAGCTGACATAGAACCTTTGTCACAATGCCCGCTACTGTGGTGAGGATGCGGGCACTCTGCAGGTGACAGGGACCCAGCAGGACTTGCTGTCAGCTCAGCAATTGCTCAGTTCCCCAAAGAAGCTGAATTCTGCAAATTGCTGCTTTTGCTCTTGAAATGATGTCATCAGGTGGGTGTTTTGGTGTAATACACTGAAAACCAGAGCAGAAATGCTGAAATATTCCCATGATAAGCATGGTCTCTGCACCAAACCACCATGACTCAGCCTAAGTACATCTACCGCTTGTTCTTTTGTACTGCCAGCTGATTGTGAAAGTACAGTATAAAAGCCATCTTTATGGTAAGATCTTTGTGGTTTAGACTTAGTCTAAGTGTCTCAAGTAGCCGGGGCTTTTGTTTGGGCCTAATCCATAAGGTCTGATGGCTTTCCTCCTCATCTCAAGATGAATGTGGTAGAAAATATAAATCAGGGAAACCTCGTTTGGCCTAGCCTTGCCTTGCCTTGCCTTGCCTTATTTCCTTGTCATCCTGTTCTCTGTCCTAGCCTCTCTCACTAACCCCTCGTCTGGCTGCATGTCTCTTCTTTCCTCTCTCCTTTTCTCAAACTCTCCTGCTTCCTGGCTTTCCTCTTTCAATTCCTCCATTTCATTCCTGCAGCCCCTCACTAGTTTTTCCTCTTGCCTCCCTTGGGCCTGCTCCCTTGGCTTTCTCCCTCTCTTCCATATCCTTCTTCCCGACTTGTCTCTTGGAGACTTTTGGCCACTTTGGACCCAAGTCTGGGCATGTTTTGGAAACTTTTTAGAGGCCTCGCTGGTGACACGGGGGACAGCAGGCAGTGACAGGCCCGGGGCTGACAGGCTCCCCCTCCCCTAGCGGGCGCTCGGCTGCCACACCCAGCTGACATAGAACCTTTGTCACAATGCCCGCTACCGTGGTGAGGATGCGGGCACTCTGCAGGTGACAGGGACCCAGCAGGACTTGCTGTCAGCTCAGCAATTGCTCAGTTCCCCAAAGAAGCTGAATTCTGCAAATTGCTGCTTTTGATCTTGAAATGATGTCATCAGGTGGGTGTTTTGGTGTAATACACTGAAAACCAGAGCAGAAATGCTGAAATATTCCCATGATAAGCATGGTCTCTGCACCAAACCACCATGACTCAGCCTAAGTACATCTGCCGCTTGTTCTTTTGTACTGCCAGCTGATTGTGGAAGTACAGTATAAAAAACATCTTTATGGAGAGATCTTTCTGGTTTAGGCTTAGTCTAAGTGTCTCAAGTAGCCGGGGCTTTTGTTTGGGCCTAATCCATAACGTCTGATGGCTTTCCTCTCATCTCAAGATGAATGTGGTAGAAAATATAAATCAAAGAAACGTCCTCTGGCCTAGCCTTGCCTTGCCTTGCCTTATTTCCTTCTCATCCTGTTCTCTGTCCCAGCCTCTCTCACTAAGCCCTCGTCTGGCTGCATGTCTCTTCTTTCCTCTCTCCTTTTCTCAAACTCTCCTGCTTCCTGGCTTTCCTCTTTCAATTCCTCCATTTCAGTCCTGCAGCCCTGCACTACTTTTTTCTCTTGCCTCCCTTTGGCCTGCTCCCTTGGCTTTCTCCCTCTCTTCCATATCCTTCTTCCCGACTTGTCTCTTGGAGACTTTTGGCCACTTTGGACCCAAGTCTGAGCATGTTTTGGAAACTTTAAAGAGGCCTCGCTGCTGACAGGGGGGACAGCAGGCAGTGACAGGCCCGGGGCTGACAGGCTCCCCCTCCCCTAGCGGGCGCTCGGCTGCCACACCCAGCTGACATAGAACCTTTGTCACAATGCCCGCTACTGTGGTGAGGATGCGGGCACTCTGTAGGTGACAGGGACCCAGCAGGACTTGCTGTCAGCTCAGCAATTGCTCAGTTCCCCAAAGAAGTTGAATTTTGCAAATTGCTGCTTTGCTCTTGAAATGATGTCATCAGGTGGGTGTTTTGGTGTAATACACTGAAAACCAGAGCAGAAATGCTGAAATATTCCCATGATATGCATGGTCTCTGCACCAAACCACCATGACTCAGCCTAAGTACATCTACCGCTTGTTCTTTTGTACTGGCAGCTGATTGTGAAAGTACAGTATAAAAACCATCTTTATGGTAAGATCTTTGTGGTGTAGACTTAGTCTAAGTGTCTCAAGTAGCCGGGGCTTTTGTTTGGGCCTAATCCATAAGGTCTGATGGCTTTCCTCCTCATCTCAAGATGAATGTGGTAGAAAACATAAATCAGGGAAACCTCGTTTGGCCTAGCCTTGCCTTGCCTTGCCTTGCCTTATTTCTTTCGCATCCTGTTCTCTGTCCCAGCCTCTCTCACTAACCCCTCGTCTGGCTGCATGTCTCTTCTTTCCTCTCTCCTTTTCTCAAACTCTCCTGCTTCCTGGCTTTCCTCTTTCAATTCCTCCATTTCAGTCCTGCAGCCCCGCACTACTTTTTTCTCTTGCCTCCCTTGGGCCTGCTCCCTTGGCTTTCTCCCTCTCTTCCATATCCTTCTTCCCGACTTGTCTCTTGGAGACTTTTGGCCACTTTGGACCCAAGTCTGGGCATGTTTTGGAAACTTTTCAGAGGCCTCGCTGGTGACAGGGGGGACAGCAGGCAGTGACAGGCCCAGGGCTGACAGGCTCCCCCTCCCCTAGCGGGCGCTCGGCTGCCACACCCAGCTGACATAGAACCTTTGTCACAATGCCCGCTACCGTGGTGAGGATGCGGGCACTCTGCAGGTGACAGGGACCCAGCAGGACTTGCTGTCAGCTCAGCAATTGCTCAGTTCCCCAAAGAAGTCGAATTTTGCAAATTGCTGCTTTGCTCTTGAAATGATGTCATCAGGTGGGTGTTTTGGTGTAATACACTGAAAACCAGAGCAGAAATGCTGAAATATTCCCATGATATGCATGGTCTCTGCACCAAACCACCATGACTCAGCCTAAGTACATCTGCCGCTTGTTCTTTTGTACTGCCAGCTGATTGTGAAAGTACAGTATAAAAACCATCTTTATGGTAAGATCTTTGTGGTTTAGACTTAGTCTAAGCGTCTCAAGTAGCCGGGGCTTTTGTTTGGGCCTAATCCATATGGTCTGATGGCTTTCTTCTCATCTCAAGATGAATGTGGTAGAAAATACAAATCAAAGAAACGTCCTCTGGCCTAGCCTTGCCTTGCCTTGCCTTATTTCCTTCTCATCCTGTTCTCTGTCCCAGCCTCTCTCACTAAGCCCTCGTCTGGCTGCATGTCTCTTCTTTCCTCTCTCCTTTTCTCAAACTCTCCTGCTTCCTGGCTTTCCTCTTTCAATTCCTCCATTTCATTCCTGCAGCCCGGCACTACTTTTTTCTCTTGCCTCCCTTTGGCCTGCTCCCTTGGCTTTCTCACACTCTTCCATAATCTTCTTCCCGACTTGTCTCTTGGAGACTTTTGGCCACTTTGGAGCCAAGTCTGAGCATGTTTTGGAAACTTTTCAGAGGCCTCGCTGGTGACACGGGGGACAGCAAGCAGTGACAGGCCCGGGGCGGACAGGCTCCCCCTCCCCTAGCGGGCGCTCGGCTGCCACACCCAGCTGACGTAGAACCTTTGTCACAATGCCCGCTACCGTGGTGAGGATGCGGGCACTCTGCAGGTGACAGGGACCCAGCAGGACTTGCTGTCAGCTCAGCAATTGCTCAGTTCCCCAAAGAAGCTGAATTCTGCAAATTGCTGCTTTTGCTCTTGAAATGATGTCATCAGGTGGGTGTTTTGGTGTAATACACTGAAAACCAGAGCAGAAATGCTGAAATATTCCCATGATAAGCATGGTCTCTGCACCAAACCACTATGTCTCAGCCTAAGTATGTCTGCCGCTTGTTCTTTTGTACTGCCAGCTGATTGTGGAAGTACAGTATAAAAACCATCTTTATAGAGAGATCTTTCTGGTTTAGGATTAGTCTAAGTGTCTCAAGTAGCCGGGGATTTGTTTGGGCCTAATCCATAACGTCTGATGGCTTTCCTCTCATCTCAAGATGAATGTGGTAGAAAATATAAATCAAAGAAACGTCCTTTGGCCTAGCCTTGCCTTGCCTTGCCTTATTTCCTTCTCATCCTGTTCTCTGTCCCAGCCTCTCTCACTAAGCCCTCGTCTGGCTGCATGTCTCTTCTTTCCTCTCTCCTTTTCTCAAACTCTCCTGCTTCCTGGCTTTCGTCTTTCAATTCCTCCATTTCAGTCCTGCAGCCCGGCACTACTTTTTTCTCTTGCCTCCCTTTGGCCTGCTCACTTGGCTTTCTCCCTCTCTTCCATATCCTTCTTACCGACTTGTCTCTTGGAGACTTTTGGCCACTTTGGAGCCAAGTCTGGGCATGTTTTGGAAACTTTTCAGAGGCCTCGCTGGTGACAGGGGTGACAGCAGGCAGTGACAGGCCCGGGGCTGACAGGCTCCCCCTCCCCTAGCGGGCGCTCGGCTGCCACACCCAGCTGACATAGAACCTTTGTCACAATGCCCGCTACCGTGGTGAGGATGCGGGCACTCTGCAGGTGACAGGGACCCAGCAGGACTTGCTGTCAGCTCAGCAATTGCTCAGTTCCCCAAAGAAGTTGAATTTTGCAAATTGCTGCTTTGCTCTTGAAATGATGTCATCAGGTGGGTGTTTTGGTGTAATACACTGAAAACCAGAGCAGAAATGCTGAAATATTCCCATGATATGCATGGTCTCTGCACCAAGCCACCATGACTCAGCCTAAGTACATCTGCCGCTTGTTCTTTTGTACTGCAATCTGATGGTGAAAGTACAGTATAAAAACCATCTTTATGGTAAGATCTTTGTGGTTTAGACCTAGTCTAAGTGTCTCAAGTAGCCGGGGCTTTTGTTTGGCCCTAATCCATAAGGTCTGATGGCTTTCCTCCTCATCTCAAGATGAATGTGGTAGAAAATATAAATCAGGGAAACGTCGTTTGGCCTAGCCTTGCCTTGCCTTGCCTTATTTCCTTCTCATCCTGTTCTCTGTCCCAGCCTCTCTCACTAAGCCCTCGTCTGGCTGCATGTCTCTTCTTTCCTCTCTCCTTTTCTCAAACTCTCCTGCTTCCTGGCTTTCGTCTTTCAATTCCTCCATTTCATTCCTGCAGCCCCTCACTAGTTTTTCCTCTTGCCTCCCTTGGGCCTGCTCCCTTGGCTTTCTCCCTCTCTTCCATATCCTTCTTCCCGACTTGTCTCTTGGAGACTTTTGGCCACTTTGGAGCCAAGTCTGGGCATGTTTTGGAAACTTTTCAGAGGCCTCGCTGGTGACACGGGGGACAGCAGGCAGTGGCAGGCCCGGGGCTGACAGGCTCCCCCTCCCCTAGCGGGCGCTCCGCTGCCACACCCAGCTGACATAGAACCTTTGTCACAATGCCCGCTACCGTGGTGAGGATGCGGGCACTCTGCAGGTGACAGGGACCCAGCAGGACTTGCTGTCAGCTCAGCAATTGCTCAGTTCCCCAAAGAAGCTGAATTCTGCAAATTGCTGCTTTTGCTCTTGAAATGATGTCATCAGGTGGGTGTTTTGGTGTAATACACTGAAAACCAGAGCAGAAATGCTGAAATATTCCCATGATAAGCATGGTCTCTGCACCAAACCACCATGTCTCAGCCTAAGTATGTCTGCCGCTTGTTCTTTTGTACTGCCAGCTGATTGTGGAAGTACAGTATAAAAACCATCTTTATGGAGAGATCTTTCTGGTTTAGGCTTAGTCTAAGTGTCTCAAGTAGCCGGGGCTTTTGTTTGGCCCTAATCCATATGGTCTGATGGCTTTCCTCTCATCTCAAGATGAATGTGGTAGAAAATATAAATCAAAGAAACGTCCTTTGGCCTAGCCTTGCCTTGCCTTGCCTTATTTCCTTCTCATCCTGTTCTCTGTCCCAGCCTCTCTCACTAAGCCCTCGTCTGGCTGCATGTCTCTTCTTTCCTCTCTCCTTTTCTCAAACTCTCCTGCTTCCTGGCTTTCGTCTTTCAATTCCTCCATTTCAGTCCTGCAGCCCGGCACTACTTTTTCCTCTTGCCTCCCTTTGGCCTGCTCCCTTGGCTTTCTCCCTCTCTTCCATATCCTTCTTCCCGACTTGTCTCTTGGAGACTTTTGGCCACTTTGGAGCCAAGTCTGGGCATGTTTTGGAAACTTTTCAGAGGCCTCGCTGGTGACAGGGGGGACAGCAGGCAGTGACAGGCCCGGGGCCACCAGGCTCCCCCTCCCCTAGCGGGCGCTCGGCTGCCACACCCAGCTGACATAGAACCTTTGTCACAATGCCCGCTACTGTGGTGAGGATGCGGGCACTCTGCAGGTGACAGGGACCCAGCAGGACTTGCTGTCAGCTCAGCAATTGCTCAGTTCCCCAAAGAAGTTGAATTTTGCAAATTGCTGCTTTGCTCTTGAAATGATGTCATCAGGTGGGTGTTTTGGTGTAATACACTGAAAACCAGAGCAGAAATGCTGAAATATTCCCATGATATGCATGGTCTCTGCACCAAACCACCATGACTCAGCCTAAGTACATCTGCCGCTTTTTCTTTTGTACTGCCAGCTTATTGTGAAAGTACAGTATAAAAACCATCTTTATGGTAAGATCTTTGTGGTTTAGACTTAGTCTAAGTGTCTCAAGTAGCCGGGGCTTTTGTTTGGGCCTAATCCATAAGGTCTGATGGCTTTCCTCCTCATCTCAAGATGAATGTGGTAGAAAATATAAATCAGGGAAACCTCGTTTGGCCTAGCCTTGCCTTGCCTTGCCTTGCCTTGCCTTATTTCCTTCTCATCTTGTTCTCTGTCCCAGCCTCTCTCACTAACCCCTCGTCTGGCTGCATGTCTCTTCTTTCCTCTCTCCTGTTCTCAAACTCTCCTGCTTCCTGGCTTTCCTCTTTCAATTCCTCTATTTCAGTCCTGCAGCCCCGCACTACTTTTTTCTCTTGCCTCCCTTTGGCCTGCTCCCTTGGCTTTCTCCCTCTCTTCCATATCCTTCTTCCCGACTTGTCTCTTGGAGACTTTTGGCCACTTTGGAGCCAAGCCTGGGCATGTTTTGGAAACTTTTCAGAGGCCTCGCTGGTGACAGGGGGGACAGCAGGCTGTGACAGGCCCGGGGCCACCAGGCTCCCCCTCCCCTAGCGGGCGCTCGGCTGCCACACCCAGCTGACGTAGAACCTTTGTCACAATGCCCGCTACCGTGGTGAGGATGCGGGCACTCTGCAGGTGACAGGGACCCAGCAGGACTTGCTGTCAGCTCAGCAATTGCTCAGTTCCCCAAAGAAGCTGAATTCTGCAAATTGCTGCTTTTGCTCTTGAAATGATGTCATCAGGTGGGTGTTTTGGTGTAATACACTGAAAACCAGAGCAGAAATGCTGAAATATTCCCATGATAAGCATGGTCTCTGCACCAAACCACCATGTCTCAGCCTAAGTATGTCTGCCGCTTGTTCTTTTGTACTGCCAGCTGATTGTGGAAGTACAGTATAAAAACCATCTTTATGGAGAGATCTTTCTGGTTTAGGCTTAGTCTAAGTGTCTCAAGTAGCCGGGGCTTTTGTTTGGCCCTAATCCATATGGTCTGATGGCTTTCCTCTCATCTCAAGATGAATGTGGTAGAAAATATAAATCAAAGAAACGTCCTTTGGCCTAGCCTTGCCTTGCCTTGCCTTATTTCCTTCTCATCCTGTTCTCTGTCCCAGCCTCTCTCACTAAGCCCTCGTCTGGCTGCATGTCTCTTCTTTCCTCTCTCCTTTTCTCAAACTCTCCTGCTTCCTGGCTTTCGTCTTTCAATTCCTCCATTTCAGTCCTGCAGCCCGGCACTACTTTTTCCTCTTGCCTCCCTTTGGCCTGCTCCCTTGGCTTTCTCCCTCTCTTCCATATCCTTCTTCCCGACTTGTCTCTTGGAGACTTTTGGCCACTTTGGAGCCAAGTCTGGGCATGTTTTGGAAACTTTTCAGAGGCCTCGCTGGTGACAGGGGGGACAGCAGGCAGTGACAGGCCCGGGGCTGACAGGCTCCCCCTCGCCTAGCGGGCGCTCGGCTGCCACACCCAGCTGACATAGAACCTTTGTCACAATGCCCGCTACTGTGGTGAGGATGCGGGCACTCTGCAGGTGACAGGGACCCAGCAGGACTTGCTGTCAGCTCAGCAATTGCTCAGTTCCCCAAAGAAGTTGAATTTTGCAAATTGCTGCTTTGCTCTTGAAATGATGTCATCAGGTGGGTGTTTTGGTGTAATACACTGAAAACCAGAGCAGAAATGCTGAAATATTCCCATGATATGCATGGTCTCTGCACCAAACCACCATGACTCAGCCTAAGTACATCTGCCGCTTTTTCTTTTGTACTGCCAGCTGATTGTGAAAGTACAGTATAAAAACCATCTTTATGGTAAGATCTTTGTGGTTTAGACTTAGTCTAAGTGTCTCAAGTAGCCGGGGCTTTTGTTTGGGCCTAATCCATAAGGTCTGATGGCTTTCCTCCTCATCTCAAGATGAATGTGGTAGAAAATATAAATCAGGGAAACCTCGTTTGGCCTAGCCTTGCCTTGCCTTGCCTTGCCTTGCCTTATTTCCTTCTCATCTTGTTCTCTGTCCCAGCCTCTCTCACTAACCCCTCGTCTGGCTGCATGTCTCTTCTTTCCTCTCTCCTGTTCTCAAACTCTCCTGCTTCCTGGCTTTCCTCTTTCAATTCCTCTATTTCAGTCCTGCAGCCCCGCACTACTTTTTTCTCTTGCCTCCCTTTGGCCTGCTCCCTTGGCTTTCTCCCTCTCTTCCATATCCTTCTTCCCGACTTGTCTCTTGGAGACTTTTGGCCACTTTGGAGCCAAGCCTGGGCATGTTTTGGAAACTTTTCAGAGGCCTCGCTGGTGACAGGGGGGACAGCAGGCTGTGACAGGCCCGGGGCCACCAGGCTCCCCCTCCCCTAGCGGGCGCTCGGCTGCCACACCCAGCTGACGTAGAACCTTTGTCACAATGCCCGCTACCGTGGTGAGGATGCGGGCACTCTGCAGGTGACAGGGACCCAGCAGGACTTGCTGTCAGCTCAGCAATTGCTCAGTTCCCCAAAGAAGCTGAATTCTGCAAATTGCTGCTTTTGCTCTTGAAATGATGTCATCAGGTGGGTGTTTTGGTGTAATACACTGAAAACCAGAGCAGAAATGCTGAAATATTCCCATGATATGCATGGTCTCTGCACCAAACCACCATGTCTCAGCCTAAGTATGTCTGCCGCTTGTTCTTTTGTACTGCCAGCTGATTGTGGAAGTACAGTATAAAAACCATCTTTATGGAGAGATCTTTCTGGTTTAGGCTTAGTCTAAGTGTCTCAAGTAGCCGGGGCTTTTGTTTGGCCCTAATCCATATGGTCTGATGGCTTTCCTCTCATCTCAAGATGAATGTGGTAGAAAATATAAATCAAAGAAACGTCCTTTGGCCTAGCCTTGCCTTGCCTTGCCTTATTTCCTTCTCATCCTGTTCTCTCTCCCAGCCTCTCTCACTAAGCCCTCGTCTGGCTGCATGTCTCTTCTTTCCTCTCTCCTTTTCTCAAACTCTCCTGCTTCCTGGCTTTCGTCTTTCAATTCCTCCATTTCAGTCCTGCAGCCCGGCACTACTTTTTCCTCTTGCCTCCCTTTGGCCTGCTCCCTTGGCTTTCTCCCTCTCTTCCATATCCTTCTTCCCGACTTGTCTCTTGGAGACTTTTGGCCACTTTGGAGCCAAGTCTGGGCATGTTTTGGAAACTTTTCAGAGGCCTCGCTGGTGACAGGGGGGACAGCAGGCAGTGACAGGCCCGGGGCCACCAGGCTCCCCCTCCCCTAGCGGGCGCTCGGCTGCCACACCCAGCTGACATAGAACCTTTGTCACAATGCCCGCTACTGTGGTGAGGATGCGGACACTCTGCAGGTGACAGGGACCCAGCAGGACTTGCTGTCAGCTCAGCAATTGCTCAGTTCCCCAAAGAAGTTGAATTTTGCAAATTGCTGCTTTGCTCTTGAAATGATGTCATCAGGTGGGTGTTTTGGTGTAATACACTGAAAACCAGAGCAGAAATGCTGAAATATTCCCATGATATGCATGGTCTCTGCACCAAACCACCATGACTCAGCCTAAGTACATCTGCCGCTTTTTCTTTTGTACTGCCAGCTGATTGTGAAAGTACAGTATAAAAACCATCTTTATGGAGAGATCTTTCTGGTTTAGACTTAGTCTAAGTGTCTCAAGTAGCCGGGGCTTTTGTTTGGGCCTAATCCATAAGGTCTGATGGCTTTCCTCCTCATCTCAAGATGAATGTGGTAGAAAATATAAATCAGGGAAACCTCGTTTGGCCTAGCCTTGCCTTGCCTTGCCTTATTTCCTTCTCATCCTGTTCTCTGTCCCAGCCTCTCTCACTAAGCCCTCGTCTGGCTGCATGTCTCTTCTTTCCTCTCTCCTGTTCTCAAACTCTCCTGCTTCCTGGCTTTCCTCTTTCAATTCCTCCATTTCAGTCCTGCAGCCCCGCACTACTTTTTTCTCTTGCCTCCCTTTGGCCTGCTCCCTTGGCTTTCTCCCTCTCTTCCATATCCTTCTTCCCGACTTGTCTCTTGGAGACTTTTGGCCACTTTGGAGCCAAGTCTGGGCATGTTTTGGAAACTTTTCAGAGGCCTCGCTGGTGACAGGGGGGACAGCAGGCAGTGACAGGCCCGGGGCCACCAGGCTCCCCCTCCCCTAGCGGGCGCTCGGCTGTCACACCCAGCTGACATAGAACCTTTGTCACAATGCCCACTACTGTGGTGAGGATGCGGGCACTCTGCAGGTGACAGGGACCCAGCAGGACTTGCTGTCAGCTCAGCAATTGCTCAGTTCCCCAAAGAAGTTGAATTTTGCAAATTGCTGCTTTGCTCTTCAAATGATGTCATCAGGTGGGTGTTTTGGTGTAATACACTGAAAACCAGAGCAGAAATGCTGAAATATTCCCATGATATGCATGGTCTCTGCACCAAACCACCATGTCTCAGCCTAAGTATGTCTGCCGCTTGTTCTTTTGTACTGCCAGCTGATTGTGGAAGTACAGTATAAAAACCATCTTTATGGAGAGATCTTTCTGGTTTAGGCTTAGTCTAAGTGTCTCAAGTAGCCGGGGCTTTTGTTTGGCCCTAATCCATATGGTCTGATGGCTTTCCTCTCATCTCAAGATGAATGTGGTAGAAAATATAAATCAAAGAAACGTCCTTTGGCCTAGCCTTGCCTTGCCTTGCCTTATTTCCTTCTCATCCTGTTCTCTGTCCCAGCCTCTCTCACTAAGCCCTCGTCTGGCTGCATGTCTCTTCTTTCCTCTCTCCTTTTCTCAAACTCTCCTGCTTCCTGGCTTTTGTCTTTCAATTCCTCCATTTCAGTCCTGCAGCCCGGCACTACTTTTTTCTCTTGCCTCCCTTTGGCCTACTCCCTTGGCTTTCTCCCTCTCTTCCATATCCTTCTTCCCGACTTGTCTCTTGGAGACTTTTGGCCACTTTGGAGCCAAGTCTGGGCATGTTTTGGAAACTTTTCAGAGGCCTCGCTGGTGACAGGGGGGACAGCAGGCAGTGACAGGCCCGGGGCTGACAGGCTCCCCCTCGCCTAGCGGGCGCTCGGCTCCCACACCCAGCTGACATAGAACCTTTGTCACAATGCCCGCTACTGTGGTGAGAATGCGGGCACTCTGCAGGTGACAGGGACCCAGCAGGACTTGCTGTCAGCTCAGCAATTGCTCAGTTCCCCAAAGAAGTTGAATTTTGCAAATTGCTGCTTTGCTCTTGAAATGATGTCATCAGGTGGGTGTTTTGGTGTAATACACTGAAAACCAGAGCAGAAATGCTGAAATATTCCCATGATATGCATGGTCTCTGCACCAAACCACCATGACTCAGCCTAAGTACATCTGCCGCTTGTTCTTTTGTACTGCCAGCTGATTGTGAAAGTACAGTATAAAAACCATCTTTATGGAGAGATCTTTCTGGTTTAGACTTAGTCTAAGTGTCTCAAGTAGCCGGGGCTTTTGTTTGGGCCTAATCCATAAGGTCTGATGGCTTTCCTCCTCATCTCAAGATGAATGTGGTAGAAAATATAAATCAGGGAAACCTCGTTTGGCCTAGCCTTGCCTTGCCTTGCCTTATTTCCTTCTCATCCTGTTCTCTGTCCCAGCCTCTCTCACTAAGCCCTCGTCTGGCTGCATGTCTCTTCTTTCCTCTCTCCTGTTCTCAAACTCTCCTGCTTCCTGGCTTTCCTCTTTCAATTCCTCCATTTCAGTCCTGCAGCCCCGCACTACTTTTTTCTCTTGCCTCCCTTTGGCCTGCTCCCTTGGCTTTCTCCCTCTCTTCCATATCCTTCTTCCCGACTTGTCTCTTGGAGACTTTTGGCCACTTTGGACCCAAGTCTGGGCACGTTTTGGAAACTTTTCAGAGGCCTAGCTGGTGACACGGGGGACAGCAGGCAGTGACAGGCCCGGGGCTGACAGGCTCCCCCTCCCCTAGCGGGCGCTCCGCTGCCACACCCAGCTGACATAGAACCTTTGTCACAATGCCCGCTACTGTGGTGAGGATGCGGGCACTCTGCAGGTGACAGGGACCCAGCAGGACTTGCTGTCAGCTCAGCAATTGCTCAGTTCTCCAAAGAAGTTGAATTTTGCAAATTGCTGCTTTGCTCTTGAAATGATGTCATCAGGTGGGTGTTTTGGTGTAATACACTGAAAACCAGAGCAGAAATGCTGAAATATTCCCATGATAAGCATGGTCTCTGCACCAAACCACCATGTCTCAGCCTAAGTATGTCTGCCGCTTGTTCTTTTGTACTGCCAGCTGATTGTGGAAGTACAGTATAAAAACCATCTTTATGGAGAGATCTTTCTGGTTTAGGCTTAGTCTAAGTGTCTCAAGTAGCCGGGGCTTTTGTTTGGGCCTAATCCATAACGTCTGATGGCTTTCCTCTCATCTCAAGATGAATGTGGTAGAAAATATAAATCAAAGAAACGTCCTTTGGCCTAGCCTTGCCTTGCCTTGCCTTATTTCCTTCTCATCCTGTTCTCTGTCCCAGCCTCTCTCACTAAGCCCTCGTCTGGCTGCATGTCTCTTCTTTCCTCTCTCCTTTTCTCAAACTCTCCTGCTTCCTGGCTTTCCTCTTTCAATTCCTCCATTTCAGTCCTGCAGCCCGGCACTACTTTTTTCTCTTGCCTCCCTTGGGCCTGCTCTCTTGGCTTTCTCCCTCTGTTCCATATCCTTCTTCCCGACTTGACTCTTGGAGACTTTTGGCCACTTTGGATCCAAGTCTGGGCATGTTTTGGAAACTTTTCAGAGGCCTCGCTGGTGACAGGGTGACAGCAGGCAGTGACATGCCCGGGGCCACCAGGCTCCCCCTCCCCTAGCGGGCGCTCGGCTGCCACACCCAGCTGACATAGAACCTTTGTCACAATGCCCGCTATTGTGGTGAGGATGCGGGCACTCTGCAGGTGACAGGGACCCAGCAGGACTTGCTGTCAGCTCAGCAATTGCTCAGTTCCCCAAAGAAGTTGAATTTTGCAAATTGCTGCTTTGCTCTTGAAATGATGTCATCAGGTGGGTGTTTTGGTGTAATACACTGAAAACCAGAGCAGAAATGCTGAAATATTCCCATGATATGCATGGTCTCTGCACCAAGCCACCATGACTCAGCCTAAGTACATCTGCCGCTTGTTCTTTTGTACTGCCAGCTGATTGTGAAAGTACAGTATAAAAACCATCTTTATGGTAAGATCTTTGTGGTTTAGACTTAGTCTAAGTGTCTCAAGTAGCCGGGGCTTTTGTTTGGCCCTAATCCATAAGGTCTGATGGCTTTCCTCCTCATCTCAAGATGAATGTGGTAGAAAATATAAATCAGGGAAACCTCGTTTGGCCTAGCCTTGCCTTGCCTTGCCTTATTTCCTTCTCATCCTGTTCTCTGTCCCAGCCTCTCTCACTAAGCCCTCGTCTGGCTGCATGTCTCTTCTTTCCTCTCTCCTTTTCTCAAACTCTCCTGCTTCCTGGCTTTCCTCTTTCAATTCCTCCATTTCAGTCCTGCAGCCTCGCACTAGTTTTTCCTCTTGCCTCCCTTGGGCCTGCTCCCTTGGCTTTCTCCCTCTCTTCCATATCCTTCTTCCCGACTTGCCTCTTGGAGACTTTTGGCCACTTTGGACCCAAGTCTGGGCATGTTTTGGAAACTTTTCAGAGGCCTCGCTGGTGACAGGGGTGACAGCAGGCAGTGACAGGCCCGGGGCTGACAGGCTCCCCCTCCCCTAGCGGGCGCTCGGCTGCCACACCCAGCTGACATAGAACCTTTGTCACAATGCCCGCTACCGTGGTGAGGATGCGGGCACTCTGCAGGTGACAGGGACCCAGCAGGACTTGCTGTCAGCTCAGCAATTGCTCAGTTCCCCAAAGAAGCTGAATTCTGCAAATTGCTGCTTTTGCTCTTGAAATGATGTCATCAGGTGGGTGTTTTGGTGTAATACACTGAAAACCAGAGCAGAAATGCTGAAATATTCCCATGATACGCATGGTCTCTGCACCAAACCACCATGTCTCAGCCTAAGTATGTCTGCCGCTTGTTCTTTTGTACTGCCAGCTGATTGTGGAAGTACAGTATAAAAACCATCTTTATGGTAAGATCTTTGTGGTTTAGACTTAGTCTAAGTGTCTCAAGTAGCCGGGGCTTTTGTTTGGGCCTAATCCATAAGGTCTGATGGCTTTCCTCCTCATCTCAAGATGAATGTGGTAGAAAATATAAATCAGGGAAACCTCGTTTGGCCTAGCCTTGCCTTGCCTTGCCTTGCCTTATTTCCTTCTCATCCTGTTCTCTGTCCCAGCCTCTCTCACTAAGCCCTCGTCTGGCTGCATGTCTCTTCTTTCCTCTCTCCTTTTCTCAAACTCTCCTGCTTCCTGGCTTTCGTCTTTCAATTCCTCCATTTCATTCCTGCAGCCCCTCACTAGTTTTTCCTCTTGCCTCCCTTGGGCCTGCTCCCTTGGCTTTCTCCCTCTCTTCCATATCCTTCTTCCCGACTTGTCTCTTGGAGACTTTTGGCCACTTTGGACCCAAGTCTGGGCATGTTTTGGAAACTTTTCAGAGGCCTCGCTGGTGACAGGGGGGACAGCAGGCAGTGACAGGCCCGGGGCTGACAGGCTCCCCCTCCCCTAGCGGGCGCTCGGCTGCCACACCCAGCTGACATAGAACCTTTGTCACAATGCCCGCTACTGTGGTGAGGATGCGGGCACTCTGCAGGTGACAGGGACCCAGCAGGACTTGCTGTCAGCTCAGCAATTGCTCAGTTCCCCAAAGAAGCTGAATTCTGCAAATTGCTGCTTTTGCTCTTGAAATGATGTCATCAGGTGGGTGTTTTGGTGTAATACACTGAAAACCAGAGCAGAAATGCTGAAATATTCCCATGATAAGCATGGTCTCTGCACCAAACCACCATGTCTCAGCCTAAGTATGTCTGCCGCTTGTTCTTTTGTACTGCCAGCTGATTGTGGAAGTACAGTATAAAAACCATCTTTATGGAGAGATCTTTCTGGTTTAGGCTTAGTCTAAGTGTCTCAAGTAGCCGGGGCTTTTGTTTGGCCCTAATCCATATGGTCTGATGGCTTTCCTCTCATCTCAAGATGAATGTGGTAGAAAATATAAATCAAAGAAACGTCCTTTGGCCTAGCCTTGCCTTGCCTTGCCTTATTTCCTTCTCATCCTGTTCTCTGTCCCAGCCTCTCTCACTAAGCCCTCATCTGGCTGCATGTCTCTTCTTTCCTCTCTCCTTTTCTCAAACTCTCCTGCTTCCTGTCTTTCGTCTTTCAATTCCTCCATTTCAGTCCTGCAGCCCGGCACTACTTTTTTCTCTTGCCTCCCTTTGGCCTGCTCCCTTGGCTTTCTCCCTCTGTTCCATATCCTTCTTCCCGACTTGTCTCTTGGAGACTTTTGGCCACTTTGGACCCAAGCCTGGGCATGTTTTGGAAACTTTTCAGAGGCCTCGCTGGTGACAGGGGGGACAGCAGGCAGTGACAGGCCCGGGGCCACCAGGCTCCCCCTCCCCTAGCGGGCGCTCGGCTGCCACACCCAGCTGACATAGAACCTTTGTCACAATGCCCGCTACTGTGGTGAGGATGCGGGCACTCTGTAGGTGACAGGGACCCAGCAGGACTTGCTGTCAGCTCAGCAATTGCTCAGTTCTCCAAAGAAGTTGAATTTTGCAAATTGCTGCTTTGCTCTTGAAATGATGTCATCAGGTGGGTGTTTTGGTGTAATACACTGAAAACCAGAGCAGAAATGCTGAAATATTCCCATGATATGCATGGTCTCTGCACCAAACCACCATGACTCAGCCTAAGTATGTCTGCCGCTTGTTCTTTTGTACTGCCAGCTGATTGTGGAAGTACAGTATAAAAACCATCTTTATGGAGAGATCTTTCTGGTTTAGGCTTAGTCTAAGTGTCTCAAGTAGCCGGGGCTTTTGTTTGGCCCTAATCCATATGGTCTGATGGCTTTCCTCTCATCTCAAGATGAATGTGGTAGAAAATATAAATCAAAGAAACGTCCTTTGGCCTAGCCTTGCCTTGCCTTGCCTTATTTCCTTCTCATCCTGTTCTCTGTCCCAGCCTCTCTCACTAAGCCCTCGTCTGGCTGCATGTCTCTTCTTTCCTCTCTCCTTTTCTCAAACTCTCCTGCTTCCTGGCTTTCGTCTTTCAATTCCTCCATTTCATTCCTGCAGCCCTTCACTAGTTTTTCCTCTTGCCTCCCTTGGGCCTGCTATCTTGGCTTTCTCCCTCTCTTCCATATCCTTCTTCCCGACTTGTCTCTTGGAGACTTTTGGCCACTTTGGAGCCAAGTCTGGGCATGTTTTGGAAACTTTTCAGAGGCCTCGCTGGTGACAGGGGGGACAGCAGGCAGTGACAGGCCCTGGGTCACCAGGCTCCCCCTCCCCTAGCGGGCGCTCGGCTGCCACACCCAGCTGACATAGAACCTTTGTCACAATGCCCGCTACTGTGGTGAGGATGCGGGCACTCTGTAGGTGACAGGGACCCAGCAGGACTTGCTGTCAGCTCAGCAATTGCTCAGTTCCCCAAAGAAGTTGAATTTTGCAAATTGCTGCTTTGCTCTTGAAATGATGTCATCAGGTGGGTGTTTTGGTGTAATACACTGAAAACCAGAGCAGAAATGCTGAAATATTCCCATGATATGCATGATCTCTGCACCAAACCACCATGACTCAGCCTAAGTACATCTGCCGCTTGTTCTTTTGTACTGCCAGCTGATTGTGAAAGTACAGTATAAAAACCATCTTTATGGTAAGATCTTTGTGGTTTAGACTTAGTCTAAGTGTCTCAAGTAGCCGGGGCTTTTGTTTGGGCCTAATACATAAGGTCTGATGGCTTTCCTCCTCATCTCAAGATGAATGTGGTAGAAAATATAAATCAGGGAAACCTCGTTTGGCCTAGCCTTGCCTTGCCTTGCCTTATTTCCTTCTCATCCTGTTCTCTGTCCCAGCCTCTCTCACTAAGCCCTCGTCTGGCTGCATGTCTCTTCTTTCCTCTCTCCTTTTCTCAAACTCTCCTGCTTCCTGGCTTTCGTCTTTCAATTCCTCCATTTCAGTCCTGCAGCCCGGCACTACTTTTTTCTCTTGCCTCCCTTTGGCCTGCTCCCTTGGCTTTCTCCCTCTCTTCCATATCCTTCTTCCCGACTTGTCTCTTGGAGACTTTTGGCCACTTTGGACCCAAGTCTGGGCATGTTTTGGAAACTTTTCAGAGGCCTCGCTGGTGACACGGGGGACAGCAGGCAGTGACAGGCCCGGGGCTGACAGGCTCCCCCTCCCCTAGCGGGCGCTCGGCTGCCACACCCAGCTGACGTAGAACCTTTGTCACAATGCCCGCTACCGTGGTGAGGATGCGGGCACTCTGTAGGTGACAGGGACCCAGCAGGACTTGCTGTCAGCTCAGCAATTGCTCAGTTCCCCAAAGAAGTTGAATTTTGCAAATTGCTGCTTTGCTCTTGAAATGATGTCATCAGCTGGGTGTTTTGGTGTAATACACTGAAAACCAGAGCAGAAATGCTGAAATATTCCCATGATATGCATGGTCTCTGCACCAAACCACCATGACTCAGCCTAAGTACATCTGCCGCTTGTTCTTTTGTACTGCCAGCTGATTGTGGAAGTACAGTATAAAAACCATCTTTATGGTAAGATCTTTGTGGTTTAGACTTAGTCTAAGTGTCTCAAGTAGCCGGGGCTTTTGTTTGGGCCTAATCCATAAGGTCTGATGGCTTTCCTCCTCATCTCAAGATGAATGTGCTAGAAAATATAAATCAGGGAAACCTCGTTTGGCCTAGCCTTGCCTTGCCTTGCCTTGCCTTATTTCCTTCTCATCCTGTTCTCTGTCCCAGCCTCTCTCACTAAGCCCTCGTCTGGCTGCATGTCTCTTCTTTCCTCTCTCCTTTTCTCAAACTCTCCTGCTTCCTGGCTTTCCTCTTTCAATTCCTCCATTTCAGTCCTGCAGCCCGGCACTACTTTTTTCTCTTGCCTCCCTTGGGCCTGCTCCCTTGGCTTTCTCCCTCTCTTCCATATCCTTCTTCCCGACTTGTCTCTTGGAGACTTTTGGCCACTTTGGAGCCAAGTCTGGGCATGTTTTGGAAACTTTTCAGAGGCCTCGCTGGTGACACAGGGGACAGCAGGCAGTGACAGGCCCGGGGCTGACAGGCTCCCCCTCCCCTAGCGGGCGCTCGGCTGCCACACCCAGCTGACATAGAACCTTTGTCACAATGCCCGCTACTGTGGTGAGGATGCGGGCACTCTGTAGGTGACAGGGACCCAGCAGGACTTGCTGTCAGCTCAGCAATTGCTCAGTTCCCCAAAGAAGTTGAATTTTGCAAATTGCTGCTTTGCTCTTCAAATGATGTCATCAGGTGGGTGTTTTGGTGTAATACACTGAAAACCAGAGCAGAAATGCTGAAATATTCCCATGATATGCATGGTCTCTGCACCAAACCACCATGACTCAGCCTAAGTACATCTGCCGCTTGTTCTTTTGTACTGCCAGCTGATTGTGGAAGTACAGTATAAAAACCATCTTTATGGTAAGATCTTTGTGGTTTAGACTTAGTCTAAGTGTCTCAAGTAGCCGGGGCTTTTGTTTGGGCCTAATCCATAAGGTCTGATGGCTTTCCTCCTCATCTCAAGATGAATGTGCTAGAAAATATAAATCAGGGAAACCTCGTTTGGCCTAGCCTTGCCTTGCCTTGCCTTGCCTTATTTCCTTCTCATCCTGTTCTCTGTCCCAGCCTCTCTCACTAAGCCCTCGTCTGGCTGCATGTCTCTTCTTTCCTCTCTCCTTTTCTCAAACTCTCCTGCTTCCTGGCTTTCGTCTTTCAATTCCTCCATTTCAGTCCTGCAGCCCGGCACTACTTTTTCCTCTTGCCTCCCTTTGGCCTGCTCCCTTGGCTTTCTCCCTCTCTTCCATATCCTTCTTCCCGACTTGTCTCTTGGAGACTTTTGGCCACTTGGGAGCCAAGTCTGGGCATGTTTTGGAAACTTTTCAGAGGCCTCGCTGGTGACAGGGGGGACAGCAGGCAGTGACAGGCCCGGGGCTGACAGGCTCCCCCTCCCCTAGCGGGCGCTCGGCTGCCACACCCAGCTGACATAGAACCTTTGTCACAATGCCCGCTACTGTGGTGAGGATCTGGGCACTCTGCAGGTGACAGGGACCCAGCAGGACTTGCTGTCAGCTCAGCAATTGCTCAGTTCTCCAAAGAAGTTGAATTTTGCAAATTGCTGCTTTGCTCTTTAAATGATGTCATCAGGTGGGTGTTTTGGTGTAATACACTGAAAACCAGAGCAGAAATGCTGAAATATTCCCATGATATGCATGGTCTCTGCACCAAACCACCATGACTCAGCCTAAGTACATCTGCCGCTTGTTCTTTTGTACTGCCAGCTGATTGTGAAAGTACAGTATAAAAAACAACTTTATGGTAAGATCTTTGTGGTTTAGACTTAGTCTAAGTGTCTCAAGTAGCCGGGGCTTTTGTTTGGGCCTAATCCATAAGGTCTGATGGCTTTTCTCCTCATCTCAAGATGAATGTGGTAGAAAATATAAATCAGGGAAACCTCGTTTGGCCTAGCCTTGCCTTGCCTTGCCTTGCCTTATTTCCTTCTCATCCTGTTCTCTGTCCCAGCCTCTCTCACTAAGCCCTCGTCTGGCTGCATGTCTCTTCTTTCCTCTCTCCTTTTCTCAAACTCTCCTGCTTCCTGGCTTTCCTCTTTCAATTCCTCCATTTCATTCCTGCAGCCCCTCACTAGTTTTTCCTCTTGCCTCCCTTGGGCCTGCTCCCTTGGCTTTCTCCCTCTCTTCCATATCCTTCTTCCCGACTTGCCTCTTGGAGACTTTTGGCCACTTTGGAGCCAAGTCTGGGCATGTTTTGGAAACTTTTCAGAGGCCTCGCTGGTGACAGGGGGGACAGCAGGCAGTGACAGGCCCGGGGCTGACAGGCTCCCCCTCCCCTAGCGGGCGCTCGGCTGCCACACCCAGCTGACATAGAACCTTTGTCACAATGCCCGCTACTGTGGTGAGGATGCGGGCACTCTGCAGGTGACAGGGACCCAGCAGGACTTGCTGTCAGCTCAGCAATTGCTCAGTTCCCCAAAGAAGTTGAATTTTGCAAATTGCTGCTTTGCTCTTGAAATGATGTCATCAGGTGGGTGTTTTGGTGTAATACACTGAAAACCAGAGCAGAAATGCTGAAATATTCCCATGATATGCATGGTCTCTGCACCAAACCACCATGACTCAGCCTAAGTACATCTGCCGCTTGTTCTTTTGTACTACCAGCTGATTGTGAAAGTACAGTATAAAAACCATCTTTATGGTAAGATCTTTGTGGTTTAGACTTAGTCTAAGCGTCTCAAGTAGCCGGGGCTTTTGTTTGGGCCTAATCCACATGGTCTGATGGCTTTCCTCTCATCTCAAGATGAATGTGGTAGAAAATATAAATCAAAGAAACGTCCTCTGGCCTAGCCTTGCCTTGCCTTGCCATATTTCCTTCTCATCCTGTTCTCTGTCCCAGCCTCTCTCACTAAGCCCTCGTCTGGCTGCATGTCTCTTCTTTCCTCTCTCCTTTTCTCAAACTCTCCTGCTTCCTGGCTTTCCTCTTTCAATTCCTCCATTTCAGTCCTGCAGCCCGGCACTACTTTTTTCTCTTGCCTCCCTTTGGCCTGCTCCCTTGGCTTTCTCCCTCTCTTCCATATCCTTCTTCCCGACTTGTCTCTTGGAGACTTTTGGCCACTTTGGACCCAAGTCTGGGCATGTTTTGGAAACTTTTCAGAGGCCTCGCTGGTGACAGGGGGGACAGCAGGCAGTGACAGGCCCGGGGCTGACAGGCTCCCCCTCCCCTAGCGGGCGCTCGGCTGCCACACCCAGCTGACATAGAACCTTTGTCACAATGCCCGCTACCGTGGTGAGGATGCGGGCACTCTGCAGGTGACAGGGACCCAGCAGGACTTGCTGTCAGCTCAGCAATTGCTCAGTTCCCCAAAGAAGTTGAATTTTGCAAATTGCTGCTTTGCTCTTGAAATGATGTCATCAGGTGGGTGTTTTGGTGTAATACACTGAAAATCAGAGCAGAAATGCTGAAATATTCCCATGATATGCATGGTCTCTGCACCAAGCCATCATGACTCAGCCTAAGTACATCTGCCGCTTGTTCTTTTGTACTGCCAGCTGATTGTGAAAGTACAGTATAAAAACCATCTTTATGGTAAGATCTTTGTGGTTTAGACTTAGTCTAAGTGTCTCAAGTAGCCGGGGCTTTTGTTTGGGCCTAATCCATAAGGTCTGATGGCTTTCCTCCTCATCTCAAGATGAATGTGGTAGAAAATATAAATCAGGGAAACCTCGTTTGGCCTAGCCTTGCCTTGCCTTGCCTTGCCTTATTTCCTTCTCATCCTGTTCTCTGTCCCAGCCTCTCTCACTAAGCCCTCGTCTGGCTGCATGTCTCTTCTTTCCTCTCTCCTTTTCTCAAACTCTCCTGCTTCCTGGCTTTCGTCTTTCAATTCCTCCATTTCATTCCTGCAGCCCCTCACTAGTTTTTCTTCTTGCCTCCCTTGGGCCTGCTCCCTTGGCTTTCTCCCTCTCTTCCATATCCTTCTTCCCGACTTGTCTCTTGGAGACATTTGGCCACTTTGGACCCAAGTCTGGGCATGTTTTGGAAACTTTTCAGAGGCCTCGCTGGTGACACGGGGGACAGCAGGCAGTGACAGGCCCGGGGCTGACAGGCTCCCCCTCCCCTAGCGGGCGCTCCGCTGCCACACCCAGCTGACGTAGAACCTTTGTCACAATGCCCGGTACCGTGGTGAGGATGCGGGCACTCTGCAGGTGATAGGGACCCAGCAGGACTTCCTGTCAGCTCAGCAATTGCTCAGTTCCCCAAAGAAGGTGAATTCTGCAAATTGCTGCTTTTGCTCTTGAAATGATGTCATCAGGTGGGTGTTTTGGTGTAATACACTGAAAACCAGAGCAGAAATGCTGAAATATTCCCATGATAAGCATGGTCTCTGCACCAAACCACCATGTCTCAGCCTAAGTATGTCTGCCGCTTGTTCTTTTGTACTGCCAGCTGATTGTGGAAGTACAGTATAAAAACCATCTTTATGGAGAGATCTTTCTGGTTTAGGCTTAGTCTAAGTGTCTCAAGTAGCCGGGGCTTTTGTTTGGCCCTAATCCATATGGTCTGATGGCTTTCCTCTCATCTCAAGATGAATGTGGTAGAAAATATAAATCAAAGAAACGTCCTTTGGCCTAGCCTTGCCTTGCCTTGCCTTATTTCCTTCTCATCCTGTTCTCTGTCCCAGCCTCTCTCACTAAGCCCTCGTCTGGCTGCATGTCTCTTCTTTCCTCTCTCCTTTTCTCAAACTCTCCTGCTTCCTGGCTTTCGTCTTTCAATTCCTCCATTTCAGTCCTGCAGCCCGGCACTACTTTTTTCTCTTGCCTCCCTTGGGCCTGCTCTCTTGGCTTTCTCCCTCTGTTCCATATCATTCTTCCCGACTTGACTCTTGGAGACTTTTGGCCACTTTGGACCCAAGTCTGGGCATGTTTTGGAAACTTTTCAGAGGCCTCGCTGGTGACACGGGGGACAGCAGGCAGTGACAGGCCCGGGGCTGACAGGCTCCCCCTCCACTAGCGGGCGCTCCGCTGCCACACCCAGCTGACATAGAACCTTTGTCACAATGCCCGCTGCCGTGGTGAGGATGCGGGCACTCTGCAGGTGACAGGGACCCAGCAGGACTTGCTGTCAGCTCAGCAATTGCTCAGTTCCCCAAAGAAGCTGAATTCTGCAAATTGCTGCTTTTGCTCTTGAAATGATGTCATCAGGTGGGTGTTTTGGTGTAATACACTGAAAACCAGAGCAGAAATGCTGAAATATTCCCATGATAAGCATGGTCTCTGCACCAAACCACCATGTCTCAGCCTAAGTATGTCTGCCGCTTGTTCTTTTGTACTGCCAGCTGATTGTGGAAGTGCAGTATAAAAACCATCTTTATGGAGAGATCTTTCTGGTTTAGGCTTAGTCTAAGTGTCTCAAGTAGCCGGGGCTTTTGTTTGGCCCTAATCCATAAGGTCTGATGGCTTTCCTCCTCATCTCAAGATGAATGTGGTAGAAAATATAAATCAAAGAAACGTCCTTTGGCCTAGCCTTGCCTTGCCTTGCCTTATTTCCTTCTCGTCCTGTTCTCTGTCCCAGCCTCTCTCACTAAGCCCTCGTCTGGCTGCATGTCTCTTCTTTCCTCTCTCCTTTTCTCAAACTCTCCTGCTTCCTGGCTTTCGTCTTTCAGTTCCTCCATTTCAGTCCTGCAGCCCGGCACTACTTTTTCCTCTTGCCTCCCTTTGGCCTGCTCCCTTGGCTTTCTCCCTCTGTTCCATATCCTTCTTCCCGACTTGTCTCTTGGAGACTTTTGGCCACTTTGGAGCCAAGTCTGGGCATGTTTTGGAAACTTTTCAGAGGCCTCGCTGGTGACACGGGGGACAGCAGGCAGTGACAGGCCCGGGGCTGACAGGCTCCCCCTCCCCTAGCGGGCGCTCGGCTGCCACACCCAGCTGACATAGAACCTTTGTCACAATGCCCGCTACTGTGGTGAGGATGCGGGCACTCTGCAGGTGACAGGGACCCAGCAGGACTTGCTGTCAGCTCAGCAATTGCTCAGTTCCCCAAAGAAGCTGAATTCTGCAAATTGCTGCTTTTGCTCTTGAAATGATGTCATCAGGTGGGTGTTTTGGTGTAATACACTGAAAACCAGAGCAGAAATGCTGAAATATTCCCATGATAAGCATGGTCTCTGCACCAAACCACCATGTCTCAGCCTAAGTATGTCTGCCGCTTGTTCTTTTGTACTGCCAGCTGATTGTGGAAGTACAGTATAAAAACCATCTTTATGGAGAGATCTTTCTGGTTTAGGCTTAGTCTAAGTGTCTCAAGTAGCCGGGGCTTTTGTTTGGGCCTAATCCATATGGTCTGATGGCTTTCCTCTCATCTCAAGATGAATGTGGTAGAAAATATAAATCAAAGAAACGTCCTTTGGCCTAGCCTTGCCTTGCCTTGCCTTATTTCCTTCTCATCCTGTTCTCTGTCCCAGCCTCTCTCACTAAGCCCTCGTCTGGCTGCATGTCTCTTCTTTCCTCTCTCCTTTTCTCAAACTCTCCTGCTTCCTGGCTTTCGTCTTTCATTTCCTCCATTTCAGTCCTGCAGCCCGGCACTACTTTTTTCTTTTGCCTCCCTTGGGCCTGCTCTCTTGGCTTTCTCCCTCTCTTCCATATCATTCTTCCCGACTTGACTCTTGGAGACTTTTGGCCACTTTGGACCCAAGTCTGGGCATGTTTTGGAAACTTTTCAGAGGCCTCGCTGGTGACAGGGGGGACAGCAGGCAGTGACAGGCCCGGGGATGACAGACTCCCCCTCCCCTAGCGGGCGCTCCGCTGCCACACCCAGCTGACATAGAACCTTTGTCACAATGCCCGCTACCGTGGTGAGGATGCGGGCACTCTGCAGGTGACAGGGACCCAGCAGGACTTGCTGTCAGCTCAGCAATTGCTCAGTTCCCCAAAGAAGCTGAATTCTGCAAATTGCTGCTTTTGCTCTTGAAATGATGTCATCAGGTGGGTGTTTTGGTGTAATACACTGAAAACCAGAGCAGAAATGCTGAAATATTCCCATGATAAGCATGGTCTCTGCACCAAACCACCATGTCTCAGCCTAAGTATGTCTGCCGCTTGTTCTTTTGTACTGCCAGCTGATTGTGGAAGTACAGTATAAAAACCATCTTTATGGAGAGATCTTTCTGGTTTAGGCTTAGTCTAAGTGTCTCAAGTAGCCGGGGCTTTTGTTTGGCCCTAATCCATATGGTCTGATGGCTTTCCTCTCATCTCAAGATGAATGTGGTAGAAAATATAAATCAAAGAAACGTCCTTTGGCCTAGCCTTGCCTTGCCTTGCCTTATTTCCTTCTCATCCTGTTCTCTGTCCCAGCCTCTCTCACTAAGCCCTCGTCTGGCTGCATGTCTCTTCTTTCCTCTCTCCTTTTCTCAAACTCTCCTGCTTCCTGGCTTTCGTCTTTCAATTCCTCCATTTCAGTCCTGCAGCCCGGCACTACTTTTTCCTCTTGCCTCCCTTTGGCCTGCTCCCTTGGCTTTCTCCCTCTGTTCCATATCCTTCTTCCCGACTTGTCTCTTGGAGACTTTTGGCCACTTTGGACCCAAGTCTGGGCATGTTTTGGAAACTTTTCAGAGGCCTCGCTGGTGACAGGGGGGACAGCAGGCAGTGACAGGCCCGGGGCTGACAGGCTCCCCCTCCCCTAGCGGGCGCTCGGCTGCCACACCCAGCTGACATAGAACCTTTGTCACAATGCCCGCTACTGTGGTGAGGATGCGGGCACTCTGCAGGTGACAGGGACCCAGCAGGACTTGCTGTCAGCTCAGCAATTGCTCAGTTCCCCAAAGAAGCTGAATTCTGCAAATTGCTGCTTTGCTCTTGAAATGATGTCATCAGGTGGGTGTTTTGGTGTAATACACTGAAAACCAGAGCAGAAATGCTGAAATATTCCCATGATATGCATGGTCTCTGCACCAAACCACCATGTCTCAACCTAAGTATGTCTGACGCTTGTTCTTTTGTACTGCCAGCTGATTGTGAAAGTACAGTATAAAAACCATCTTTATGGTAAGATCTTTGTGGTTTAGACTTAGTCTAAGTGTCTCAAGTAGCCGGGGCTTTTGTTTGGGCCTAATCCATATGGTCTGATGGCTTTCCTCTCATCTCAAGATGAATGTGGTAGAAAATATAAATCAAAGAAACGTCCTTTGGCCTAGCCTTGCCTTGCCTTGCCTTATTTCCTTCTCATCCTGTTCTCTGTCCCAGCCTCTCTCACTAAGCCCTCGTCTGGCTGCATGTCTCTTCTTTCCTCTCTCCTTTTCTCAAACTCTCCTGCTTCCTGGCTTTCGTCTTTCAATTCCTCCATTTCAGTCCTGCAGCCCCTCACTAGTTTTTTCTCTTGCCTCCCTTGGGCCTGCTCCCTTGGCTTTCTCCCTCTCTTTCATATCCTTCTTCACGACTTGCCTCTTGGAGACTTTTGGCCACTTTGGACCCAAGTCTGGGCATGTTTTGGAAACTTTTCAGAGGCCTCGCTGGTGACACGGGGGACAGCAGGCAGTGACAGGCCCGGGGCTGACAGGCTCCCCCTCCCCTAGCGGGCGCTCGGCTGCCACACCCAGCTGACATAGAACCTTTGTCACAATGCCCGCTACCGTGGTGAGGATGCGGGCACTCTGCAGGTGACAGGGACCCAGCAGGACTTGCTGTCAGCTCAGCAATTGCTCAGTTCCCCAAAGAAGCTGAATTCTGCAAATTGCTGCTTTTGCTCTTGAAATGATGTCATCAGGTGGGTGTTTTGGTGTAATACACTGAAAACCAGAGCAGAAATGCTGAAATATTCCCATGATAAGCATGGTCTCTGCAGCAAACCACCGTGTCTCAGCCTAAGTATGTCTGCCGCTTGTTCTTTTGTACTGCCAGCTGATTGTGGAAGTACAGTATAAAAACCATCTTTATGGAGAGATCTTTCTGGTTTAGGCTTAGTCTAAGTGTCTCAAGTAGCCGGGGCTTTTGTTTGGGCCTAATCCATAACGTCTGATGGCTTTCCTCTCATCTCAAGATGAATATGGTAGAAAATATAAATCAAAGAAACGTCCTTTGGCCTAGCCTTGCCTTGCCTTGCCTTATTTCCTTCTCATCCTGTTCTCTGTCCCAGCCTCTCTCACTAAGCCCTCGTCTGGCTGCATGTCTCTTTTTTCCTCTCTCCTTTTCTCAAACTCTCCTGCTTCCTGGCTTTCGTCTTTCAATTCCTCCATTTCAGTCCTGCAGCCCGGCACTACTTTTTTCTCTTGCCTCCCTTGGGCCTGCTCCCTTGGCTTTCTCCTTCTGTTCCATATCCTTCTTCCCGACTTGTCTCTTGGAGACTTTTGGCCACTTTGGAGCCAAGTCTGGGCACGTTTTGGAAACTTTTCAGAGGCCTCGCTGGTGACACAAGGGACAGCAGGCAGTGACAGGCCCGGGGCTGACAGGCTCCCCCTCCCCTAGCGGGCGCTCGGCTGCCACACCCAGCTGACATAGAACCTTTGTCACAATGCCCGCTACTGTGGTGAGGATGCGGGCACTCTGCAGGTGACAGGGACCCAGCAGGACTTGCTGTCAGCTCAGCAATTGCTCAGTTCCCCAAAGACGTTGAATTTTGCAAATTGCTGCTTTGCTCTTGAAATGATGTCATCAGGTGGGTGTTTTGGTGTAATACACTGAAAACCAGAGCAGAAATGCTGAAATATTCCCATGATAAGCATGGTCTCTGCACCAAACCACCATGTCTCAGCCTAAGTATGTCTGCCGCTTGTTCTTTTGTACTGCCAGCTGATTGTGGAAGTACAGTATAAAAACCATCTTTATGGAGAGATCTTTCTGGTTTAGGCTTAGTCTAAGTGTCTCAAGTAGCCGGGGCTTTTGTTTGGGCCTAATCCATATGGTCTGATGGCTTTCCTCTCATCTCAAGATGAATGTGGTAGAAAATATAAATCAAAGAAACGTCCTTTGGCCTAGCCTTGCCTTGCCTTGCCTTATTTCCTTCTCATCCTGTTCTCTGTCCCAGCCTCTCTCACTAAGCCCTCGTCTGGCTGCATGTCTCTTCTTTCCTCTCTCCTTTTCTCAAACTCTCCTGCTTCCTGGCTTTCGTCTTTCAATTCCTCCATTTCAGTCCTGCAGCCCGGCACTACTTTTTTCTCTTGCCTCCCTTTGGCCTGCTCCCTTGGCTTTCTCCCTCTCTTCCATATCCTTCTTCCCGACTTGTCTCTTGGAGACTTTTGGCCACTTTGGAGCCAAGTCTGGGCACGTTTTGGAAACTTTTCAGAGGCCTCGCTGGTGACAGGGGGGACAGCAGGCAGTGACAGGCCCGGGGCTGACAAGCTCCCCCTCCCCTAGCGGGCGCTCGGCTGCCACACCCAGCTGACGTAGAACCTTTGTCACAATGCCCGCTACTGTGGTGAGGATGCGGGCACTCTGCAGGTGACAGGGACCCAGCAGGACTTGCTGTCAGCTCAGCAATTGCTCAGTTCCCCAAAGAAGTTGAATTTTGCAAATTGCTGCTTTGCTCTTGAAGTGATGTCATCAGGTGGGTGTTTTGGTGTAATACACTGAAAACCAGAGCAGAAATGCTGAAATATTCCCATGATATGCATGGTCTCTGCAGCAAACCACCATGACTCAGCCTAAGTACATCTGCCGCTTGTTCTTTTGTACTGCCAGCTGATTGTGAAAGTACAGTATAAAAAACATCTTTATGGTAAGATCTTTGTGGTTTAGACTTAGTCTAAGTGTCTCAAGTAGCCGGGGCTTTTGTTTGGGCCTAATCCATAAGGTCTGATGGCTTTCCTCCTCATCTCAAGATGAATGTGGTAGAAAATATAAATCAGGGAAACCTCGTTTGGCCTAGCCTTGCCTTGCCTTGCCTTGCCTTATTTCCTTCTCATCCTGTTCTCTGTCCCAGCCTCTCTCACTAACCCCTCGTCTGGCTGCATGTCTCTTCTTTCCTCTCTCCTTTTCTCAAACTCTCCTGCTTCCTGGCTTTCGTCTTTCAATTCCTCCATTTCAGTCCTGCAGCCCGGCACTACTTTTTCCTCTTGCCTCCCTTGGGCCTGCTCCCTTGGCTTTCTCCCTCTCTTCCATATCCTTCTTCCCGACTTGACTCTTGGAGACTTTTGGCCACTTTGGACCCAAGTCTGGGCATGTTTTGGAAACTTTTCAGAGGCCTCGCTGGTGACACGGGGGACAGCAGGCAGTGACAGGCCCGGGACTGACAGGCTCCCCCTCCCCTAGCGGGCGCTCGGCTGCCACACCCAGCTGACATAGAACCTTTGTCACAATGCCCGCTACCGTGGTGAGGATGCGGGCACTCTGCAGGTGACAGGGACCCAGCAGGACTTGCTGTCAGCTCAGCAATTGCTCAGTTCCCCAAAGAAGCTGAATTCTGCAAATTGCTGCTTTTGCTCTTGAAATGATGTCATCAGGTGGGTGTTTTGGTGTAATACACTGAAAACCAGAGCAGAAATGCTGAAATATTCCCATGATAAGCATGGTCTCTGCACCAAACCACCATGTCTCAGCCTAAGTATGTCTGCCGCTTGTTCTTTTGTACTGCCAGCTGATTGTGGAAGTACAGTATAAAAACCATCTTTATGGAGAGATCTTTCTGGTTTAGGCTTAGTCTAAGTGTCTCAAGTAGCCGGGGCTTTTGTTTGGGCCTAATCCATATGGTCTGATGGCTTTCCTCTCATCTCAAGATGAATGTGGTAGAAAATATAAATCAAAGAAACGTCCTTTGGCCTAGCCTTGCCTTGCCTTGCCTTATTTCCTTCTCATCCTGTTCTCTGTCCCAGCCTCTCTCACTAAGCCCTCGTCTGGCTGCATGTCTCTTCTTTCCTCTCTCCTTTTCTCAAACTCTCCTGCTTCCTGGCTTTCGTCTTTCAATTCCTCCATTTCAGTCCTGCAGCCCGGCACTACTTTTTTCTCTTGCCTCCCTTTGGCCTGCTCCCTTGGCTTATTCCCTCTCTTCCATATCCTTCTTCCCGACTTGTCTCTTGGAGACTTTTGGCCACTTTGGAGCCAAGTCTGGGCACGTTTTGGAAACTTTTCAGAGGCCTCGCTGGTGACACGGGGGACAGCAGGCAGTGACAGGCCCGGGGCTGACAGGCTCCCCCTCCCCTAGCGGGCGCTCGGCTGCCACACCCAGCTGACATAGAACCTTTGTCACAATGCCCGCTACTGTGGTGAGGATGCGGGCACTCTGCAGGTGACAGGGACCCAGCAGTACTTGCTGTCAGCTCAGCAATTGCTCAGTTCCCCAAAGAAGTTGAATTTTGCAAATTGCTGCTTTGCTCTTGAAGTGATGTCATCAGGTGGGTGTTTTGGTGTAATACACTGAAAACCAGAGCAGAAATGCTGAAATATTCCCATGATATGCATGGTCTCTGCAGCAAACCACCATGACTCAGCCTAAGTACATCTGCCGCTTGTTCTTTTGTACTGCCAGCTGATTGTGAAAGTACAGTATAAAAAACATCTTTATGGTAAGATCTTTGTGGTTTAGACTTAGTCTAAGTGTCTCAAGTAGCCGGGGCTTTTGTTTGGGCCTAATCCATAAGGTCTGATGGCTTTCCTCCTCATCTCAAGATGAATGTGGTAGAAAATATAAATCAGGGAAACCTCGTTTGGCCTAGCCTTGCCTTGCCTTGCCTTGCCTTATTTCCTTCTCATCCTGTTCTCTGTCCCAGCCTCTCTCACTAACCCCTCGTCTGGCTGCATGTCTCTTCTTTCCTCTCTCCTTTTCTCAAACTCTCCTGCTTCCTGGCTTTCGTCTTTCAATTCCTCCATTTCAGTCCTGCAGCCCGGCACTACTTTTTCCTCTTGCCTCCCTTGGGCCTGCTCCCTTGGCTTTCTCCCTCTCTTCCATATCCTTCTTCCCGACTTGACTCTTGGAGACTTTTGGCCACTTTGGACCCAAGTCTGGGCATGTTTTGGAAACTTTTCAGAGGCCTCGCTGGTGACACGGGGGACAGCAGGCAGTGACAGGCCCGGGACTGACAGGCTCCCCCTCCCCTAGCGGGCGCTCGGCTGCCACACCCAGCTGACATAGAACCTTTGTCACAATGCCCGCTACCGTGGTGAGGATGCGGGCACTCTGCAGGTGACAGGGACCCAGCAGGACTTGCTGTCAGCTCAGCAATTGCTCAGTTCCCCAAAGAAGCTGAATTCTGCAAATTGCTGCTTTTGCTCTTGAAATGATGTCATCAGGTGGGTGTTTTGGTGTAATACACTGAAAACCAGAGCAGAAATGCTGAAATATTCCCATGATAAGCATGGTCTCTGCAGCAAACCACCATGTCTCAGCCTAAGTATGTCTGCCGCTTGTTCTTTTGTACTGCCAGCTGATTGTGGAAGTACAGTATAAAAACCATCTTTATGGAGAGATCTTTCTGGTTTAGGCTTAGTCTAAGTGTCTCAAGTAGCCGGGGCTTTTGTTTGGGCCTAATCCATAACGTCTGATGGCTTTCCTCTCATCTCAAGATGAATATGGTAGAAAATATAAATCAAAGAAACGTCCTTTGGCCTAGCCTTGCCTTGCCTTGCCTTATTTCCTTCTCATCCTGTTCTCTCTCCCAGCCTCTCTCACTAAGCCCTCGTCTGGCTGCATGTCTCTTCTTTCCTCTCTCCTTTTCTCAAACTCTCCTGCTTCCTGTCTTTCGTCTTTCAATTCCTCCATTTCAGTCCTGCAGCCCGGCACTACTTTTTTCTCTTGCCTCCCTTGGGCCTGCTCCCTTGGCTTTCTCCCTCTCTTCCATATCCTTCTTCCCGACTTGTCTCTTGGAGACTTTTGGCCACTTTGGAGCCAAGTCTGGGCACGTTTTGGAAACTTTTCAGAGGCCTCGCTGGTGACAGGGGGGACAGCAGGCAGTGACAGGCCCGGGGCTGACAGGCTCCCCCTCCCCTAGCGGGCGCTCGGCTGCCACACCCAGCTAACATAGAACCTTTGTCACAATGCCCGCTACTGTGGTGAGGATGCGGGCACTCTGCAGGTGACAGGGACCCAGCAGGACTTGCTGTCAGCTCAGCAATTGCTCAGTTTCCCAAAGAAGTTGAATTTTGCAAATTGCTGCTTTGCTCTTGAAATGATGTCATCAGGTGGGTGTTTTGGTGTAATACACTGAAAACCAGAGCAGAAATGCTGAAATATTCCCATGATATGCATGGTCTCTGCACCAAACCACCATGACTCAGCCTAAGTACATCTGCCGCTTGTTCTTTTGTACTGCCAGCTGATTGTGAAAGTACAGTATAAAAAACATCTTTATGGTAAGATCTTTGTGGTTTAGACTTAGTCTAAGTGTCTCAAGTAGCCGGGGCTTTTGTTTGGGCCTAATCCATAAGGTCTGATGACTTTCCTCCTCATCTCAAGATGAATGTGGTAGAAAATATAAATCAGGGAAACCTCGTTTGGCCTAGCCTTGCCTTGCCTTGCCTTATTTCCTTCTCATCCTGTTCTCTGTCCCAGCCTCTCTCACTAAGCCCTCGTCTGGCTGCATGTCTCTTCTTTCCTCTCTCCTTTTCTCAAACTCTCCTGCTTCCTGGCTTTCGTCTTTCAATTGCTCCATTTCAGTCCTGCAGCCCGGCACTAGTTTTTCCTCTTGCCTCCCTTGGGCCTGCTCCCTTGGCTTTCTCCCTCTCTTCCATATCCTTCTTCCCGACTTGACTCTTGGAGACTTTTGGCCACTTTGGACCCAAGTCTGGGCATGTTTTGGAAACTTTTCAGAGGCCTCGCTGGTGAACAGGGGGGACAGCAGGCAGTGACAGGCCCGGGGCTGACAGGCTCCCCCTCCCCTAGCGGGCGCTCGGCTGCCACTCCCAGCTGACATAGAACCTTTGTCACAATGCCCGCTACCGTGGTGAGGATGCGGGCACTCTGCAGGTGACAGGGACCCAGCAGGACTTGCTGTCAGCTCAGCAATTGCTCAGTTCCCCAAAGAAGCTGAATTCTGCAAATTGCTGCTTTTGCTCTTGAAATGATGTCATCAGGTGGGTGTTTTGGTGTAATACACTGAAAACCAGAGCAGAAATGCTGAAATATTCCCATGATAAGCATGGTCTCTGCACCAAACCACCATGTCTCAGCCTAAGTATGTCTGCCGCTTGTTCTTTTGTACTGCCAGCTGATTGTGGAAGTACAGTATAAAAACCATCTTTATGGAGAGATCTTTCTGGTTTAGGCTTAGTCTAAGTGTCTCAAGTAGCCGGGGCTTTTGTTTGGGCCTAATCCATAACGTCTGATGGCTTTCCTCTCATCTCAAGATGAATGTGGTAGAAAATATAAATCAAAGAAACGTCCTTTGGCCTAGCCTTGCCTTGCCTTGCCTTATTTCCTTCTCATCCTGTTCTCTGTCCCAGCCTCTCTCACTAAGCCCTCGTCTGGCTGCATGTCTCTTCTTTCCTCTCTCCTTTTCTCAAACTCTCCTGCTTCCTGGCTTTCCTCTTTCAATTCCTCCATTTCAGTCCTGCAGCCCGGCACTACTTTTTTCTCTTGCCTCCCTTTGGCCTGCTCCCTTGGCTTTCTCCCTCTCTTCCATATCCTTCTTCCCGACTTGTCTCTTGGAGACTTTTGGCCACTTTGGAGCCAAGTCTGGGCACGTTTTGGAAACTTTTCAGAGGCCTCGCTGGTGACAGGGGGGACAGCAGGCAGTGACAGGCCCGGGGCTGACAGGCTCCCCCTCCCCTAGCGGGCGCTCGGCTGCCACACCCAGCTGACATAGAACCTTTGTCACAATGCCCGCTACTGTGGTGAGGATGCGGGCACTCTGCAGGTGACAGGGACCCAGCAGGACTTGCTGTCAGCTCAGCAATTGCTCAGTTCCCCAAAGAAGTTGAATTTTGCAAATTGCTGCTTTGCTCTTGAAGTGATGTCATCAGGTGGGTGTTTTGGTGTAATACACTGAAAACCAGAGCAGAAATGCTGAAATATTCCCATGATATGCATGGTCTCTGCAGCAAACCACCATGACTCAGCCTAAGTACATCTGCCGCTTGTTCTTTTGTACTGCCAGCTGATTGTGAAAGTACAGTATAAAAAACATCTTTATGGTAAGATCTTTGTGGTTTAGACTTAGTCTAAGTGTCTCAAGTAGCCGGGGCTTTTGTTTGGGCCTAATCCATAAGGTCTGATGGCTTTCCTCCTCATCTCAAGATGAATGTGGTAGAAAATATAAATCAGGGAAACCTCGTTTGGCCTAGCCTTGCCTTGCCTTGCCTTGCCTTATTTCCTTCTCATCCTGTTCTCTGTCCCAGCCTCTCTCACTAAGCCCTCGTCTGGCTGCATGTCTCTTCTTTCCTCTCTCCTTTTCTCAAACTCTCCTGCTTCCTGGCTTTCGTCTTTCAATTCCTCCATTTCAGTCCTGCAGCCCGGCACTACTTTTTCCTCTTGCCTCCCTTGGGCCTGCTCCCTTGGCTTTCTCCCTCTCTTCCATATCCTTCTTCCCGACTTGACTCTTGGAGACTTTTGGCCACTTTGGACCCAAGTCTGGGCATGTTTTGGAAACTTTTCAGAGGCCTCGCTGGTGACACGGGGGACAGCAGGCAGTGACAGGCCCGGGGCTGACAGGCTCCCCCTCCCCTAGCGGGCGCTCGGCTGCCACACCCAGCTGACGTAGAACCTTTGTCACAATGCCCGCTACCGTGGTGAGGATGCGGGCACTCTGCAGGTGACAGGGACCCAGCAGGACTTGCTCTCAGCTCAGCAATTGCTCAGTTCCCCAAAGAAGCTGAATTCTGCAAATTGCTGCTTTTACTCTTGAAATGATGTCATCAGGTGGGTGTTTTGGTGTAATACACTGAAAAACAGAGCAGAAATGCTGAAATATTCCCATGATATGCATGGTCTCTGCACCAAACCACCATGTCTCAGCCTAAGTATGTCTGCCGCTTGTTCTTTTGTACTGCCAGCTGATTGTGGAAGTACAGTATAAAAACCATCTTTATGGAGAGATCTTTCTGGTTTAGGCTTAGTCTAAGTGTCTCAAGTAGCCGGGGCTTTTGTTTGGGCCTAATCCATAACGTCTGATGGCTTTCCTCTCATCTCAAGATGAATATGGTAGAAAATATAAATCAAAGAAACGTCCTTTGGCCTAGCCTTGCCTTGCCTTGCCTTATTTCCTTCTCATCCTGTTCTCTCTCCCAGCCTCTCTCACTAAGCCCTCGTCTGGCTGCATGTCTCTTCTTTCCTCTCTCCTTTTCTCAAACTCTCCTGCTTCCTGGCTTTCGTCTTTCAATTCCTCCATTTCATTCCTGCAGCCCCTCACTAGTTTTTCCTCTTGCCTCCCTTGGGCCTGCTCCCTTGGCTTTCTCCCTCTCTTCCATATCCTTCTCCCCGACTTGTCTCTTGGAGACTTTTGGCCACTTTGGAGCCAAGTCTGGGCATGTTTTGGAAACTTTTCAGAGGCCTCGCTGGTGACACGGGGGACAGCAGGCAGTGACAGGCCCGGGGCTGACAGGCTCCCCCTCCCCTAGCGGGCGCTCGGCTGCCACACCCAGCTGACATAGAACCTTTGTCACAATGCCCGCTACTGTGGTGAGGATGTGGGCACTCTGCAGGTGACAGGGACCCAGCAGGACTTGCTGTCAGCTCAGCAATTGCTCAGTTCCCCAAAGAAGCTGAATTCTGCAAATTGCTGCTTTTGCTCTTGAAATGATGTCATCAGGTGGGTGTTTTGGTGTAGTACACTGAAAACCAGAGCAGAAATGCTGAAATATTCCCATGATATGCATGGTCTCTGCACCAAACCACCATGACTCAGCGTAAGTATGTCTGCCGCTTGTTCTTTTGTACTGCCAGGTGATTGTGAAAGTACAGTATAAAAACCATCTTTATGGTAAGATCTTTGTGATTTAGACTTAGTCTAAGTGTCTCAAGTAGCCGGGGCTTTTGTTTGGGCCTAATCCATAAGGTCTGATGGCTTTCCTCCTCATCTCAAGATGAATGTGGTAGAAAATATAAATCAGGGAAACCGCGTTTGGCCTAGCCTTGCCTTGCCTTTCCTTGCCTTATTTCCTTCTCATCCTGTTCTCTGTCCCAGCCTCTCTCACTAAGCCCTCGTCTGGCTGCATGTCTCTTCTTTCCTCTCTCCTTCTCTCAAACTCTCCTGCTTCCTGGCTTTCGTCTTTCAATTCCTCCATTTCATTCCTGCAGCCCCTCACTAGTTTTTCCTCTTGCCTCCCTTGGGCCTGCTCCCTTGGCTTTCTCCCTCTCTTCCATATTCTTCTTCCCGACTTGACTCTTGGAGACTTTTGGCCACTTTGGAGCCAAGTCTGGGCATGTTTTGGAAACTTTTCAGAGGCCTCGCTGGTGACACGGGGGACAGCAGGCAGTGACAGACCCGGGGCTGACAGGCTCCCCCTCCCCTAGCGGGCGCTCGGCTGCCACACCCAGCTGACATAGAACCTTTGTCACAATGCCCGCTACCGTGGTGAGGATGCGGGCACTCTGCAGGTGACAGGGACCCAGCAGGACTTGCTGTCAGCTCAGCAATTGCTCAGTTCCCCAAAGAAGCTGAATTCTGCAAATTGCTGCTTTTGCTCTTGAAATGATGTCATCAGGTGGGAGTTTTGGTGTAATACACTGAAAACCAGAGCAGAAATGCTGAAATATTCCCATGATATGCATGGTCTCTGCACCAAACCACCATGTCTCAGGCTAAGTATGTCTGCCGCTTGTTCATTTGTACTGACAGAAGATTGTGGAAGTACAGTATAAAAACCATCTTTATGGAGAGATCTTTCTGGTTTAGGCTTAGTCTAAGTGTCTCAAGTAGCCGGGGCTTTTGTTTGGGCCTAATCCATATGGTCTGATGGGTTTCCTCTCATCTCAAGATGAATGTGGTAGAAAATATAAATCAAAGAAACGTCCTTTGGCCTAGCCTTGCCTTGCCTTGCCTTATTTCCTTCTCATCCTGTTCTCTGTCCCAGCCTCTCTCACTAAGCCCTCGTCTGGCTGCATGTCTCTTCTTTCCTCTCTCCTTTTCTCAAACTCTCCTGCTTCCTGGCTTTCGTCTTTCAATTCCTCCATTTCATTCCTGCAGCCCCTCACTAGTTTTTCCTCTTGCCTCCCTTGGGCCTGCTCCCTTGGCTTTCTCCCTCTCTTCCATATCCTTCTCCCCGACTTGTCTCTTGGAGACTTTTGGCCACTTTGGACCCAAGTCTGGGCACGTTTTGGAAACTTTTCAGAGGCCTCGCTGGTGACACGGGGGACAGCAGGCAGTGACAGGCCCGGGGCTGACAGGCTCCCCCTCCCCTAGCGGGCGCTCGGCTGCCACACCCAGCTGACATAGAACCTTTGTCACAATGCCCGCTACCGTGGTGAGGATGCGGGCACTCTGCAGGTGACAGGGACCCAGCAGGACTTGCTGTCAGCTCAGCAATTGCTCAGTTCCCCAAAGAAGCTGAATTCTGTAAATTGCTGCTTTTGCTCTTGAAATGATGTCATCAGGTGGGTGTTTTGGTGTAATACACTGAAAACCAGAGCAGAAATGCTGAAATATTCCCATGATAAGCATGGTCTCTGCACCAAACCACCATGACTCAGCCTAAGTATGTCTGCCGCTTGTTCTTTTGTACTGCCAGCTGATTGTGAAAGTACAGTATAAAAACCATCTTTATGGAGAGATCTTTCTGGTTTAGGCTTAGTCTAAGTGTCTCAAGTAGCCGGGACTTTTGTTTGGGCCTAATCCATAAGGTCTGATGGCTTTCCTCCTCATCTCAAGATGAATGTGGTAGAAAATATAAATCAAGGAAACCTCGTTTGGCCTAGCCTTGCCTTGCCTTGCCTTGCCTTATTTCCTTCTCATCCTGTTCTCTGTCCCAGCCTCTCTCACTAAGCCCTCGTCTGGCTGCATGTCTCTTCTTTCCTCTCTCCTTTTCTCAAACTCTCCTGCTTCCTGGCTTTTGTCTTTCAATTCCTCCATTTCAGTCCTGCAGCCCAGCACTACTTTTTTCTCTTGCCTCCCTTTGGCCTGCTCCCTTGGCTTTCTCCCTCTCTTCCATATCCTTCTTCCCGACATGTCTCTTGGAGACTTTTGGCCACTTTGGACCCAAGTCTGGGCATGTTTTGGAAACTTTTCAGAGGCCTCGCTGGTGACACGGGGGACAGCAGGCAGTGACAGGCCCGGGGCTGACAGGCTCCCCCTCCCCTAGCGGGCGCTCGGCTGCCACACCCAGCTGACATAGAACCTTTGTCACAATGCCCGCTACCGTGGTGAGGATGCGGGCACTCTGCAGGTGACAGGGACCCAGCAGGACTTGCTGTCAGCTCAGCAATTGCTCAGTTCCCCAAAGAAGTTGAATTTTGCAAATTGCTGCTTTGCTCTTGAAATGATGTCATCAGGTGGGTGTTTTGGTGTAATACACTGAAAACCAGAGCAGAAATGCTGAAATATTCCCATGATATGCATGGTCTCTGCACCAAACCACCATGACTCAGCCTAAGTACATCTGCCGCTTGTTCTTTTGTACTGCCAGCTGATTGTGAAAGTACAGTATAAAAACCATCTTTATGGTAAGATCTTTGTGGTTTAGACTTAGTCTAAGTGTCTCAAGTAGCCGGGGCTTTTGTTTGGGCCTAATCCATATGGTCTGATGGCTTTCCTCTCATCTCAAGATGAATGTGGTAGAAAATATAAATCAAAGAAACGTCCTTTGGCCTAGCCTTGCCTTGCCTTATTTCCTTCTCATCCTGTTCTCTGTCCCAGCCTCTCTCACTAAGCCCTCGTCTGGCTGCATGTCTCTTCTTTCCTCTCTCCTTTTCTCAAACTCTCCTGCTTCCTGGCTTTCGTCTTTCAATTCCTCCATTTCAGTCCTGCAGCCCGGCACTACTTTTTCCTCTTGCCTCCCTTTGGCCTGCTCCCTTGGCTTTCTCCCTCTCTTCCATATTCTTCTTCCCGACATGTCTCTTGGAGACTTTTGGCCACTTTGGAGCCAAGTCTGGGCATGTTTTGGAAACTTTTCAGAGGCCTCACTGGTGACACGGGGGACAGCAGGCAGTGACAGGCCCGGGGCTGACAGGTTCCCCCTCCCCTAACGGGCGCTCGGCTGCCACACCCAGCTGACATAGAACCTTTGTCACAATTCCCGCTACTGTGGTGAGGATGCGGGCACTCTGCAGGTGACAGGGACCCAGCAGGACTTGCTGTCAGCTCAGCAATTGCTCAGTTCCCCAAAGAATTTGAATTTTGCAAATTGCTGCTTTTGATCTTGAAATGATGTCATCAGGTGGGTGTTTTGGTGTAATACACTGAAAACCAGAGCAGAAATGCTGAAATATTCCCATGATATGCGTGATCTCTGCACCAAACCACCATGTCTCAGCCTAAGTATGTCTGCCGCTTGTTCTTTTGTACTGCCAGCTGATTGTGGAAGTACAGTATAAAAACCATCTTTATGGAGAGATCTTTCTGGTTTAGGCTTAGTCTAAGTGTCTCAAGTAGCCGGGGCTTTTGTTTGGGCCTAATCCATAACGTCTGATGGCTTTCCTCTCATCGCAAGATGAATGTGGTAGAAAATATAAATCAAAGAAACGTCCTTTGGCCTAGCCTTGCCTTGCCTTGCCTTATTTCCTTCTCATCCTGTTCTCTGTCCCAGCCTCTCTCACTAAGCCCTCGTCTGGCTGCATGTCTCTTCTTTCCTCTCTCCTTTTCTCAAACTCTTCTGCTTCCTGGCTTTCGTCTTTCAATTCCTCCATTTCAGTCCTGCAGCCCGGCACTACTTTTTCCTCTTGCCTCCCTTTGGCCTGCTCCCTTGGCTTTCTCCCTCTCTTCCATATCCTTCTTCCCGACATGTCTCTTGGAGACTTTTCGCCACTTTGGAGCCAAGTCTGAGGATGTTTTGGAAACTTTTCAGAGGCCTCGCTGGTGACAGGGTGGACAGCAGGCAGTGACAGGCCCGGGGCTGACAGGCTCCCCCTCCCCTTGCGGGCGCTGGGCTGCCACACCCAGCTGACATAGAACCTTTGTCACAATGCCCGCTACCGTGGTGAGGATGCGGGCACTCTGCAGGTGACAGGGACCCAACAGGACTTGCTGTCAGCTCAGCAATTGCTCAGTTCCCCAAAGAAGTTGAATTTTGCAAATTGCTGCTTTGCTCTTGAAATGATGTCATCAGGTGGGTGTTTTGGTGTAATACACTGAAAACCAGAGCAGAAATGCTGAAATATTCCCATGATAAGCATGGTCTCTGCACCAAACCACCATGACTCAGCCTAAGTATGTCTGCCGCTTGTTCTTTTGTACTGCCAGCTGATTGTGAAAATACAGTATAAAAACCATCTTTATGGAGAGATCTTTCTGGTTTAGGCTTAGTCTAAGTGTCTCAAGTAGCCGGGACTTTTGTTTGGGCCTAATCCATAAGGTCTGATGGCTTTCCTCCTCATCTCAAGATGAATGTGGTAGAAAATATAAATCAAGGAAACCTCGTTTGGCCTAGCCTTGCCTTGCCTTGCCTTGCCTTATTTCCTTCTCATCCTGTTCTCTGTCCCAGCCTCTCTCACTAAGCCCTCGTCTGGCTGCATGTCTCTTCTTTCCTCTCTCCTTTTCTCAAACTCTCCTGCTTCCTGGCTTTTGTCTTTCAATTCCTCCATTTCAGTCCTGCAGCCCAGCACTACTTTTTTCTCTTGCCTCCCTTTGGCCTGCTCCCTTGGCTTTCTCCCTCTCTTCCATATCCTTCTTCCCGACATGTCTCTTGGAGACTTTTGGCCACTTTGGAGCCAAGTCTGGGCATGTTTTGGAAACTTTTCAGAGGCCTCGCTGGTGACACGGGGGACAGCAGGCAGTGACAGGCCCGGGGCTGACAGGCTCCCCCTCCCCTAGCGGGCGCTCGGCTGACACTCCCAGCTGACATAGAACCTTTGTCACAATGCCCGCTACCGTGGTGAGGATGCGGGCACTCTGCAGGTGACAGGGACCCAGCAGGACTTGCTGTCAGCTCAGCAATTGCTCAGTTCCCCAAAGAAGTTGAATTTTGCAAATTGCTGCTTTGCTCTTGAAATGATGTCATCAGGTGGGTGTTTTGGTGTAATACACTGAAAACCAGAGCAGAAATGCTGAAATATTCCCATGATATGCATGGTCTCTGCACCAAACCACCATGACTCAGCCTAAGTACATCTGCCGCTTGTTCTTTTGTACTGCCAGCTGATTGTGAAAGTACAGTATAAAAACCATCTTTATGGTAAGATCTTTGTGGTTTAGACTTAGTCTAAGTGTCTCAAGTAGCCGGGGCTTTTGTTTGGGCCTAATCCATATGGTCTGATGGCTTTCCTCTCATCTCAAGATGAATGTGGTAGAAAATATAAATCAAAGAAACGTCCTTTGGCCTAGCCTTGCCTTGCCTTATTTCCTTCTCATCCTGTTCTCTGTCCCAGCCTCTCTCACTAAGCCCTCGTCTGGCTGCATGTCTCTTCTTTCCTCTCTCCTTTTCTCAAACTCTCCTGCTTCCTGGCTTTCGTCTTTCAATTCCTCCATTTCAGTCCTGCAGCCCGGCACTACTTTTTCCTCTTGCCTCCCTTTGGCCTGCTCCCTTGGCTTTCTCCCTCTCTTCCATATTCTTCTTCCCGACTTGTCTCTTGGAGACTTTTGGCCACTTTGGAGCCAAGTCTGGGCATGTTTTGGAAACTTTTCAGAGGCCTCACTGGTGACACGGGGGACAGCAGGCAGTGACAGGCCCGGGGCTGACAGGTTCCCCCTCCCCTAACGGGCGCTCGGCTGCCACACCCAGCTGACATAGAACCTTTGTCACAATTCCCGCTACTGTGGTGAGGATGCGGGCACTCTGCAGGTGACAGGGACCCAGCAGGACTTGCTGTCAGCTCAGCAATTGCTCAGTTCCCCAAAGAATTTGAATTTTGCAAATTGCTGCTTTTGATCTTGAAATGATGTCATCAGGTGGGTGTTTTGGTGTAATACACTGAAAACCAGAGCAGAAATGCTGAAATATTCCCATGATATGCGTGATCTCTGCACCAAACCACCATGTCTCAGCCTAAGTATGTCTGCCGCTTGTTCTTTTGTACTGCCAGCTGATTGTGGAAGTACAGTATAAAAACCATCTTTATGGAGAGATCTTTCTGGTTTAGGCTTAGTCTAAGTGTCTCAAGTAGCCGGGGCTTTTGTTTGGGCCTAATCCATAACGTCTGATGGCTTTCCTCTCATCGCAAGATGAATGTGGTAGAAAATATAAATCAAAGAAACGTCCTTTGGCCTAGCCTTGCCTTGCCTTGCCTTATTTCCTTCTCATCCTGTTCTCTGTCCCAGCCTCTCTCACTAAGCCCTCGTCTGGCTGCATGTCTCTTCTTTCCTCTCTCCTTTTCTCAAACTCTTCTGCTTCCTGGCTTTCGTCTTTCAATTCCTCCATTTCAGTCCTGCAGCCCGGCACTACTTTTTCCTCTTGCCTCCCTTTGGCCTGCTCCCTTGGCTTTCTCCCTCTCTTCCATATCCTTCTTCCCGACATGTCTCTTGGAGACTTTTCGCCACTTTGGAGCCAAGTCTGAGGATGTTTTGGAAACTTTTCAGAGGCCTCGCTGGTGACAGGGTGGACAGCAGGCAGTGACAGGCCCGGGGCTGACAGGCTCCCCCTCCCCTTGCGGGCGCTGGGCTGCCACACCCAGCTGACATAGAACCTTTGTCACAATGCCCGCTACCGTGGTGAGGATGCGGGCACTCTGCAGGTGACAGGGACCCAACAGGACTTGCTGTCAGCTCAGCAATTGCTCAGTTCCCCAAAGAAGTTGAATTTTGCAAATTGCTGCTTTGCTCTTGAAATGATGTCATCAGGTGGGTGTTTTGGTGTAATACACTGAAAACCAGAGCAGAAATGCTGAACTATTCCCATGATATGCATGGTTCTGCACCAAACCACCATGTCTCAGCCTAAGTATGTCTGCCGCTTGTTCTTTTGTACTGACAGAATATTGTGGAAGTACAGTATAAAAACCATCTTTATGGAGAGATCTTTCTGGTTTAGGCTTAGTCTAAGTGTCTCAAGTAGCCGGGGCTTTTGTTTGGGCCTAGTCCATAAGGTCTGATGGCTTTCCTCTCATCTCAAGATGAATGTGGTAGAAAATATAAATCAAAGAAACGTCCTTTGGCCTAGCCTTGCCTTGCCTTATTTCCTTCTCATCCTGTTCTCTGTCCCAGCCTCTCTCACTAAGCCCTCGTCTGGCTGCATGTCTCTTCTTTCCTCTCTCCTTTTCTCAAACTCTCCTGCTTCCTGGCTTTCGTCTTTCAATTCCTCCATTTCAGTCCTGCAGCCCGGCACTACTTTTTTCTCTTGCCTCCCTTTGGCCTGCTCCCTTGGCTTTCTCCCTCTCTTCCATATCCTTCTTCCCGACTTGTCTCTTGGAGACTTTTGGCCACTTTGGACCCAAGTCTGGGCATGTTTTGGAAACTTTTCAGAGGCCTCGCTGGTGACAGGGGGGACAGCAGGCAGTGACAGGCCCGGGGCTGACAGGCTCCCCCTCCCCTAGCGGGCGCTCGGCTGCCACACCCAGCTGACGTAGAACCTTTGTCACAATGCCCGCTACCGTGGTGAGGATGCGGGCACTCTGCAGGTGACAGGGACCCAGCAGGACTTGCTGTCAGCTCAGCAATTGCTCAGTTCCCCAAAGAAGCTGAATGCTGCAAATTGCTGCTTTTGCTCTTGAAATGATGTCATAGGTGGGTGTTATAGTGTAATACACTGAAAACCAGAGCAGAAATGCTGAAATATTCCCATGATATGCATGGTCTCTGCACCAAACCACCATGTCTCAGCCTAAGTATGTCTGCCGCTTGTTCTTTTGTATTGCCAGCTGATTGTGGAAGTACAGTATAAAAACCATCTTTATGGAGAGATCTTTGTGGTTTAGGCTTAGTCTAAGTGTCTCAAGTAGCCGGGGCTTTTGTTTGGGCCTAATCCATAACGTCTGATGGCTTTCCTCTCATCTCAAGATGAATGTGGTAGAAAATATAAATCAAAGAAACGTCCTTTGGCCTAGCCTTGCCTTGCCTTATTTCCTTCTCACCCTGTTCTCTGTCCCAGCCTCTCTCACTAAGCCCTCGTCTGGCTGCATGTCTCTTCTTTCCTCCCTCCTTTTCTCAAACTCTCCTGCTTCCTGGCTTTCGTCTTTCAATTCCTCCATTTCAGTCCTGCAGCCCGGCACTACTTTTTCCTCTTGCCTCCCTTGGGCCTGCTCCCTTGGCTTTCTCCCTCTCTTCCATATCCTTCTTCCCGACTTGTCTCTTGGAGACTTTTGGCCACTTTGGAGCCAAGTCTGGGCATGTTTTGGAAACTTTTCAGAGGCCTCGCTGGTGACACAAGGGACAGCAGGCAGTGACAGGCCCGGGGCTGACAGGCTCCCCCTCCCCTAGCGGGCGCTCGGCTGCCACACCCAGCTGACGTAGAACCTTTGTCACAATGCCCGCTACCGTGGTGAGGATGCGGGCACTCTGCAGGGGACAGGGACCCAGCAGGACTTGCTGTCAGCTCAGCAATTGCTCAGTTCCCCAAAGAAGCTGAATTCTGCAAATTGCTGCTTTTGCTCTTGAAATGATGTCATCAGGTGGGTGTTTTGGTGTAATACACTGAAAACCAGAGCAGAAATGCTGAAATATTCCCATGATATGCATGGTCTCTGCACCAAACCACCATGTCTCAGCCTAAGTATGTCTGCCGCTTGTTCTTTTGTACTGCCAGCTGATTGTGGAAGTACAGTATAAAAACCATCTTTATGGAGAGATCTTTCTGGTTTAGGCTTAGTCTAAGTGTCTCAAGTAGCCGGGGCTTTTGTTTGGGCCTAGTCCATAAGGTCTGATGGCTTTCCTCTCATCTCAAGATGAATGTGGTAGAAAATATAAATCAAAGAAACGTCCTTTGGCCTAGCCTTGCCTTGCCTTATTTCCTTCTCATCCTGTTCTCTGTCCCAGCCTCTCTCACTAAGCCCTCGTCTGGCTGCATGTCTCTTCTTTCCTCTCTCCTTTACTCAAACTCTCCTGCTTCCTGGCTTTCGTCTTTCAATTCCTCCATTTCAGTCCTGCAGCCCGGCACTACTTTTTTCTCTTGCCTCCCTTTGGCCTGCTCCCTTGGCTTTCTCCCTCTCTTCCATATCCTTCTTCCCGACTTGTCTCTTGGAGACTTTTGGCCACTTTGGACCCAAGTCTGGGCATGTTTTGGAAACTTTTCAGAGGCCTCGCTGGTGACAGGGGGGACAGCAGGCAGTGACAGGCCCGGGGCTGACAGGCTCCCCCTCCCCTAGCGGGCGCTCGGCTGCCACACCCAGCTGACGTAGAACCTTTGTCACAATGCCCGCTACCGTGGTGAGGATGCGGGCACTCTGCAGGTGACAGGGACCCAGCAGGACTTGCTGTCAGCTCAGCAATTGCTCAGTTCCCCAAAGAAGCTGAATGCTGCAAATTGCTGCTTTTGCTCTTGAAATGATGTCATCAGGTGGGTGTTTTGGTGTAATACACTGAAAACCAGAGCAGAAATGCTGAAATATTCCCATGATATGCATGGTCTCTGCACCAAACCACCATGTCTCAGCCTAAGTATGTCTGCCGCTTGTTCTTTTGTACTGCCAGCTGATTGTGGAAGTACAGTATAAAAACCATCTTTATGGAGAGATCTTTCTGGTTTAGGCTTAGTCTAAGTGTCTCAAGTAGCCGGGGCTTTTGTTTGGGCCTAATCCATATGGTCTGGTGGCTTTCCTCTCATCTCAAGATGAATGTGGTAGAAAATATAAATCAAAGAAACGTCCTTTGGCCTAGCCTTGCCTTGCCTTATTTCCTTCTCATCCTGTTCTCTGTCCCAGCCTCTCTCACTAAGCCCTCGTCTGGCTGCATGTCTCGTCTTTCCTCTCTCCTTTTCTCAAACTCTCCTGCTTCCTGGCTTTCGTCTTTCAATTCCTCCATTTCAGTCCTGCAGCCCGGCACTACTTTTTTCTCTTGCCTCCCTTGGGCCTGCTCCCTTGGCTTTCTCCCTCTCTTCCATATCCTTCTTCCCGACTTGTCTCTTGGAGACTTTTGGCCACTTTGGACCCAAGTCTGGGCATGTTTTGGAAACTTTTCAGAGGCCTCACTGGTGACAGGGGGGACAGCAGGCAGTGACAGGCCCGGGGCTGACAGGCTCCCCCTCCCCTAGTGGGCGCTCGGCTGCCACACCCAGCTGACGTAGAACCTTTGTCACAATGCCCGCTACCGTTGTGAGGATGCGGGCACTCTGCAGGTGACAGGGACCCAGCAGGACTTGCTGTCAGCTCAGCAATTGCTCAGTTCCCCAAAGAAGCTGAATTCTGCAAATTGCTGCTTTTGCTCTTGAAATGATGTCATCAGGTGGGTGTTTTGGTGTAATACACTGAAAACCAGAGCAGAAATGCTGAAATATTCCCATGATATGCATGGTCTCTGCACCAAACCACCATGTCTCAGCCTAAGTATGTCTGCCGCTTGTTCTTTTGTACTGCCAGCTGATTGTGGAAGTACAGTATAAAAACCATCTTTATGGAGAGATCTTTCTGGTTTAGGCTTAGTCTAAGTGTCTCAAGTAGCCGGGGCTTTTGTTTGGGCCTAATCCATAACGTCTGATGGCTTTCCTCTCATCGCAAGATGAATGTGGTAGAAAATATAAATCAAAGAAACGTCCTTTGGCCTAGCCTTGCCTTGCCTTATTTCCTTCTCATCCTGTTCTCTGTCCCAGCCTCTCTCACTAAGCCCTCGTCTGGCTGCATGTCTCTTCTTTCCTCTCTCCTTTTCTCAAACTCTTCTGCTTCCTGGCTTTCGTCTTTCAATTCCTCCATTTCAGTCCTGCAGCCCGGCACTACTTTTTCCTCTTGCCTCCCTTTGGCCTGCTCCCTTGGCTTTCTCCCTCTCTTCCATATCCTTCTTCCCGACATGTCTCTTGGAGACTTTTCGCCACTTTGGAGCCAAGTCTGAGGATGTTTTGGAAACTTTTCAGAGGCCTCGCTGGTGACAGGGTGGACAGCAGGCAGTGACAGGCCCGGGGCTGACAGGCTCCCCCTCCCCTTGCGGGCGCTGGGCTGCCACACCCAGCTGACATAGAACCTTTGTCACAATGCCCGCTACCGTGGTGAGGATGCGGGCACTCTGCAGGTGACAGGGACCCAACAGGACTTGCTGTCAGCTCAGCAATTGCTCAGTTCCCCAAAGAAGTTGAATTTTGCAAATTGCTGCTTTGCTCTTGAAATGATGTCATCAGGTGGGTGTTTTGGTGTAATACACTGAAAACCAGAGCAGAAATGCTGAACTATTCCCATGATATGCATGGTTCTGCACCAAACCACCATGTCTCAGCCTAAGTATGTCTGCCGCTTGTTCTTTTGTACTGACAGAATATTGTGGAAGTACAGTATAAAAACCATCTTTATGGAGAGATCTTTCTGGTTTAGGCTTAGTCTAAGTGTCTCAAGTAGCCGGGGCTTTTGTTTGGGCCTAGTCCATAAGGTCTGATGGCTTTCCTCTCATCTCAACATGAATGTGGTAGAAAATATAAATCAAAGAAACGTCCTTTGGCCTAGCCTTGCCTTGCCTTATTTCCTTCTCATCCTGTTCTCTGTCCCAGCCTCTCTCACTAAGCCCTCGTCTGGCTGCATGTCTCTTCTTTCCTCTCTCCTTTTCTCAAACTCTCCTGCTTCCTGGCTTTCGTCTTTCAATTCCTCCATTTCAGTCCTGCAGCCCGGCACTACTTTTTTCTCTTGCCTCCCTTTGGCCTGCTCCCTTGGCTTTCTCCCTCTCTTCCATATCCTTCTTCCCGACTTGTCTCTTGGAGACTTTTGGCCACTTTGGACCCAAGTCTGGGCATGTTTTGGAAACTTTTCAGAGGCCTCGCTGGTGACAGGGGGGACAGCAGGCAGTGACAGGCCCGGGGCTGACAGGCTCCCCCTCCCCTAGCGGGCGCTCGGCTGCCACACCCAGCTGACGTAGAACCTTTGTCACAATGCCCGCTACCGTGGTGAGGATGCGGGCACTCTGCAGGTGACAGGGACCCAGCAGGACTTGCTGTCAGCTCAGCAATTGCTCAGTTCCCCAAAGAAGCTGAATGCTGCAAATTGCTGCTTTTGCTCTTGAAATGATGTCATAGGTGGGTGTTATAGTGTAATACACTGAAAACCAGAGCAGAAATGCTGAAATATTCCCATGATATGCATGGTCTCTGCACCAAACCACCATGTCTCAGCCTAAGTATGTCTGCCGCTTGTTCTTTTGTATTGCCAGCTGATTGTGGAAGTACAGTATAAAAACCATCTTTATGGAGAGATCTTTGTGGTTTAGGCTTAGTCTAAGTGTCTCAAGTAGCCGGGGCTTTTGTTTGGGCCTAATCCATAACGTCTGATGGCTTTCCTCTCATCTCAAGATGAATGTGGTAGAAAATATAAATCAAAGAAACGTCCTTTGGCCTAGCCTTGCCTTGCCTTATTTCCTTCTCACCCTGTTCTCTGTCCCAGCCTCTCTCACTAAGCCCTCGTCTGGCTGCATGTCTCTTCTTTCCTCCCTCCTTTTCTCAAACTCTCCTGCTTCCTGGCTTTCGTCTTTCAATTCCTCCATTTCAGTCCTGCAGCCCGGCACTACTTTTTCCTCTTGCCTCCCTTGGGCCTGCTCCCTTGGCTTTCTCCCTCTCTTCCATATCCTTCTTCCCGACTTGTCTCTTGGAGACTTTTGGCCACTTTGGAGCCAAGTCTGGGCATGTTTTGGAAACTTTTCAGAGGCCTCGCTGGTGACACAAGGGACAGCAGGCAGTGACAGGCCCGGGGCTGACAGGCTCCCCCTCCCCTAGCGGGCGCTCGGCTGCCACACCCAGCTGACGTAGAACCTTTGTCACAATGCCCGCTACCGTGGTGAGGATGCGGGCACTCTGCAGGGGACAGGGACCCAGCAGGACTTGCTGTCAGCTCAGCAATTGCTCAGTTCCCCAAAGAAGCTGAATTCTGCAAATTGCTGCTTTTGCTCTTGAAATGATGTCATCAGGTGGGTGTTTTGGTGTAATACACTGAAAACCAGAGCAGAAATGCTGAAATATTCCCATGATATGCATGGTCTCTGCACCAAACCACCATGTCTCAGCCTAAGTATGTCTGCCGCTTGTTCTTTTGTACTGCCAGCTGATTGTGGAAGTACAGTATAAAAACCATCTTTATGGAGAGATCTTTCTGGTTTAGGCTTAGTCTAAGTGTCTCAAGTAGCCGGGGCTTTTGTTTGGGCCTAGTCCATAAGGTCTGATGGCTTTCCTCTCATCTCAAGATGAATGTGGTAGAAAATATAAATCAAAGAAACGTCCTTTGGCCTAGCCTTGCCTTGCCTTATTTCCTTCTCATCCTGTTCTCTGTCCCAGCCTCTCTCACTAAGCCCTCGTCTGGCTGCATGTCTCTTCTTTCCTCTCTCCTTTACTCAAACTCTCCTGCTTCCTGGCTTTCGTCTTTCAATTCCTCCATTTCAGTCCTGCAGCCCGGCACTACTTTTTTCTCTTGCCTCCCTTTGGCCTGCTCCCTTGGCTTTCTCCCTCTCTTCCATATCCTTCTTCCCGACTTGTCTCTTGGAGACTTTTGGCCACTTTGGACCCAAGTCTGGGCATGTTTTGGAAACTTTTCAGAGGCCTCGCTGGTGACAGGGGGGACAGCAGGCAGTGACAGGCCCGGGGCTGACAGGCTCCCCCTCCCCTAGCGGGCGCTCGGCTGCCACACCCAGCTGACGTAGAACCTTTGTCACAATGCCCGCTACCGTGGTGAGGATGCGGGCACTCTGCAGGTGACAGGGACCCAGCAGGACTTGCTGTCAGCTCAGCAATTGCTCAGTTCCCCAAAGAAGCTGAATGCTGCAAATTGCTGCTTTTGCTCTTGAAATGATGTCATCAGGTGGGTGTTTTGGTGTAATACACTGAAAACCAGAGCAGAAATGCTGAAATATTCCCATGATATGCATGGTCTCTGCACCAAACCACCATGTCTCAGCCTAAGTATGTCTGCCGCTTGTTCTTTTGTACTGCCAGCTGATTGTGGAAGTACAGTATAAAAACCATCTTTATGGAGAGATCTTTCTGGTTTAGGCTTAGTCTAAGTGTCTCAAGTAGCCGGGGCTTTTGTTTGGGCCTAATCCATATGGTCTGGTGGCTTTCCTCTCATCTCAAGATGAATGTGGTAGAAAATATAAATCAAAGAAACGTCCTTTGGCCTAGCCTTGCCTTGCCTTGCCTTGCCTTATTTCCTTCTCATCCTGTTCTCTGTCCCAGCCTCTCTCACTAAGCCCTCGTCTGGCTGCATGTCTCTTCTTTCCTCTCTCCTTTTCTCAAACTCTCCTGCTTCCTGGCTTTCGTCTTTCAATTCCTCCATTTCAGTCCTGCAGCCCGGCACTACTTTTTTCTCTTGCCTCCCTTGGGCCTGCTCCCTTGGCTTTCTCCCTCTCTTCCATATCCTTCTCCCCGACTTGTCTCTTGGAGACTTTTGGCCACTTGGGAGCCAAGTCTGGGCATGTTTTGGAAACTTTTCAGAGGCCTCGCTGGTGACAGGGGGGACAGCAGGCAGTGACAGGCCCGGGCCTGACAGGCTCCCCCTCCCCTAGCGGGCGCTCGGCTGCCACACCCAGCTGACGTAGAACCTTTGTCACAATGCCCGCTACCGTGGTGAGGATGCGGGCACTCTGCAGGTGACAGGGACCCAGCAGGACTTGCTGTCAGCTCAGCAATTGCTCAGTTCCCCAAAGAAGCTGAATTCTGCAAATTGCTGCTTTTGCTCTTGAAATGATGTCATCAGGTGGGTGTTTTGGTGTAATACACTGAAAACCAGAGCAGAAATGCTGAACTATTCCCATGATATGCATGGTCTCTGCACCAAACCACCATGTCTCAGCCTAAGTATGTCTGTCGCTTGTTCTTTTGTACTGCTAGCTGATTGTGGAAGTACAGTATAAAAACCATCTTTATGGAGAGATCTTTCTGGTTTAGGCTTAGTCTAAGTGTCTCAAGTAGCCGGGGCGTTTGTTTGGGCCTAATCCATATGGTCTGATGGCTTTCCTCTCATCGCAAGATGAATGTGGTAGAAAATATAAATCAAAGAAACGTCCTTTGGCCTAGCCTTGCCTTGCCTTATTTCCTTCTCATCCTGTTCTCTGTCCCAGCCTCTCTCACTAAGCCCTCGTCTGGCTGCATGTCTCTTCTTTCCTCTCTCCTTTTCTCAAACTCTCCTGCTTCCTGGCTTTCGTCTTTCAATTCCTCCATTTCAGTCCTGCAGCCCGGCACTACTTTTTTCTCTTGCCTCCCTTTGGCCTGCTCCCTTGGCTTTCTCCCTCTCTTCCATATCCTTCTTCCCGACTTGTCTCTTGGAGACTTTTGGCCACTTTGGACCCAAGTCTGGGCACGTTTTGGAAACTTTTCAGAGGCCTCGCTGGTGATACGGGGGACAGCAGGCAGTGACAGGCCCGGGGCTGACAGGCTCCCCCTCCCCTAGCGGGCGCTCGGCTGCCACACCCAGCTGACGTAGAACCTTTGTCACAATGCCCGCTACCGTGGTGAGGATGCGGGCACTCTGCAGGTGACAGGGACCCAGCAGGACTTGCTGTCAGCTCAGCAATTGCTCAGTTCCCCAAAGAAGCTGAATTCTGCAAATTGCTGCTTTTGCTCTTGAAATGATGTCATCAGGTGGGTGTTTTGGTGTAATACACTGAAAACCAGAGCAGAAATGCTGAAATATTCCCATGATATGCATGGTCTCTGCACCAAACCACCATGTCTCAGCCTAAGTATGTCTGCCGCTTGTTCTTTTGTACTGCCAGCTGATTGTGGAAGTACAGTATAAAAACCATCTTTATGGAGAGATCTTTCTGGTTTAGGCTTAGTCTAAGTGTCTCAAGTAGCCGGGGCTTTTGTTTGGGCATAATCCATATGGTCTGATGGCTTTCCTCTCATCTCAAGATGAATGTGGTAGAAAATATAAATCAAAGAAACGTCCTTTGGCCTAGCCTTGCCTTGCCTTATTTCCTTCTCATCCTGTTCTCTGTCCCAGCCTCTCTCACTAAGCCCTCGTCTGGCTGCATGTCTCTTCTTTCCTCTTTCCTTTTCTCAAACTCTCCTGCTTCCTGGCTTTCGTCTTTCAATTCCTCCATTTCAGTCCTGCAGCCCGGCACTACTTTTTTCTCTTGCCTCCCTTTGGCCTGCTCCCTTGGCTTTCTCCCTCTCTTCCATATCCTTCTTCCCGACTTGTCTCTTGGAGACTTTTGGCCACTTTGGACCCAAGTCTGGGGATGTTTTGGAAACTTTTCAGAGGCCTCGCTGGTGACAGGGGGGACAGCAGGCAGTGACAGGCCCGGGGCTGACAGGCTCCCCCTCCCCTAGCGGGCGCTCGGCTGCCACACCCAGCTGACGTAGAACCTTTGTCACAATGCCCGCTACCGTGGTGAGGATGCGGGCACTCTGCAGGGGACAGGGACCCAGCAGGACTTGCTGTCAGCTCAGCAATTGCTCAGTTCCCCAAAGAAGCTGAATTCTGCAAATTGCTGCTTTGCTCTTGAAATGATGTCATCAGGTGGGTGTTTTGGTGTAATACACTGAAAACCAGAACAGAAATGCTGAAATATTCCCATGATATGCATGGTCTCTGCACCAAACCACCATGTCTCAGCCTAAGTATGTCTGCCGCTTGTTCTTTTGTACTGCCAGCTGATTGTGGAAGTACAGTATAAAAACCATCTTTATGGAGAGATCTTTCTGGTTTAGGCTTAGTCTAAGTGTCTCAAGTAGCCGGGGCTTTTGTTTGGGCCTAATCCATATGGTCTGATGGCTTTCCTCTCATCTCAAGATGAATGTGGTAGAAAATATAAATCAAAGAAACGTCCTTTGGCCTAGCCTTGCCTTGCCTTATTTCCTTCTCATCCTGTTCTCTGTCCCAGCCTCTCTCACTAAGCCCTCGTCTGGCTGCATGTCTCTTCTTTCCTCTCTCCTTTTCTCAAACTCTCTTGCTTCATGGCTTTCGTCTTTCAATTCTTCCATTTCAGTCCTGCAGCCCGGCACTACTTTTTTCTCTTGCCTCCCTTTGGCCTGCTCCCTTGGCTTTCTCCCTCTCTTCCATATCCTTCTTCCCGACTTGTCTCTTGGAGACTTTTGGCCACTTTGGACCCAAGTCTGGGCATGTTTTGGAAACTTTTCAGAGGCCTCGCTGGTGACACGGGGGACAGCAGGCAGTGACAGGCCCGGGGCTGACAGGCTCCCCCTCCCCTAGCGGGCGCTCGGCTGCCACACCCAGCTGACGTAGAACCTTTGTCACAATGCCCGCTACCGTGGTGAGGATGCGGGCACTCTGCAGGTGACAGGGACCCAGCAGGACTTGCTGTCAGCTCAGCAATTGCTCAGTTCCCCAAAGAAGCTGAATTCTGCAAATTGCTGCTTTTGCTCTTGAAATGATGTCATCAGGTGGGTGTTTTGGTGTAATACACTGAAAACCAGAGCAGAAATGCTGAACTATTCCCATGATATGCATGGTCTCTGCACCAAACCACCATGTCTCAGCCTAAGTATGTCTGCCGCTTGTTCTTTTGTACTGCCAGCTGATTGTGGAAGTACAGTATAAAAACCATCTTTATGGAGAGATCTTTCTGGTTTAGGCTTAGTCTAAGTGTCTCAAGTAGCCGGGGCTTTTGTTTGGGCCTAATCCATATGGTCTGATGGCTTTCCTCTCATCTCAAGATGAATGTGGTAGAAAATATAAATCAAAGAAACGTCCTTTGGCCTAGCCTTGCCTTGCCTTATTTCCTTCTCATCCTGTTCTCTGTCCCAGCCTCTCTCACTAAGCCCTCGTCTGGCTGCATGTCTCTTCTTTCCTCTCTCCTTTACTCAAACTCTCCTGCTTCCTGGCTTTCGTCTTTCAATTCGTCCATTTCAGTCCTGCAGCCCGGCACTACTTTTTCCTCTTGCCTCCCTTTGGCCTGCTCCCTTGGCTTTCTCCCTCTCTTTCATATCCTTCTTCCCGACTTGTCTCTTGGAGACTTTTGGCCACTTTGGACCCAAGTCTGGGCATGTTTTGGAAACTTTTCAGAGGCCTCGCTGGTGACACGGGGGACAGCAGGCAGTGACAGGCCCGGGGCTGACAGGCTCCCCCTCCCCTAGCGGGCACTCGGCTGCCACACCCAGCTGACGTAGAACCTTTGTCACAATGCCCGCTACCGTGGTGAGGATGCGGGCACTCTGCAGGTGACAGGGACCCAGCAGGACTTGCTGTCAGCTCAGCAATTGCTCAGTTCCCCAAAGAAGCTGAATTCTGCAAATTGCTGCTTTTGCTCTTGAAATGATGTCATCAGGTGGGTGTTTTGGTGTAATACACTGAAAACCAGAGCAGAAATGCTGAACTATTCCCATGATATGCATGGTCTCTGCACCAAACCACCATGTCTCAGCCTAAGTATGTCTGCCGCTTGTTCTTTTGTACTGCCAGCTGATTGTGGAAGTACAGTATAAAAACCATCTTTATGGAGAGATCTTTCTGGTTTAGGCTTAGTCTAAGTGTCTCAAGTAGCCGGGGCTTTTGTTTGGGCCTAGTCCATAAGGTCTGATGGCTTTCCTCTCATCTCAAGATGAATGTGGTAGAAAATATAAATCAAAGAAACGTCCTTTGGCCTAGCCTTGCCTTGCCTTATTTCCTTCTCATCCTGTTCTCTGTCCCAGCCTCTCTCACTAAGCCCTCGTCTGGCTGCATGTCTCTTCTTTCCTCTCTCCTTTTCTCAAACTCTCTTGCTTCATGGCTTTCGTCTTTCAATTCTTCCATTTCAGTCCTGCAGCCCGGCACTACTTTTTTCTCTTGCCTCCCTTTGGCCTGCTCCCTTGGCTTTCTCCCTCTCTTCCATATCCTTCTTCCCGACTTGTCTCTTGGAGACTTTTGGCCACTTTGGACCCAAGTCTGGGCATGTTTTGGAAACTTTTCAGAGGCCTCGCTGGTGACACGGGGGACAGCAGGCAGTGACAGGCCCGGGGCTGACAGTCTCCCCCTCCCCTAGCGGGCGCTCGTCTGCCACACCCAGCTGACATAGAACCTTTGTCACAATGCCCGCTACCGTGGTGAGGATGCGGGCACTCTGCAGGTGACAGGGACCCAGCAGGACTTGCTGTCAGCTCAGCAATTGCTCAGTTCCCCAAAGAAGCTGAATTCTGCAAATTGCTGCTTTTGCTCTTGAAATGATGTCATCAGGTGGGTGTTTTGGTGTAATACACTGAAAACCAGAGCAGAAATGCTGAAATATTCCCATGATATGCATGGTCTCTGCACCAAACCACCATGTCTCAGCCTAAGTATGTCTGCCGCTTGTTCTTTTGTACTGCCAGCTGATTGTGGAAGTACAGTATAAAAACCATCTTTATGGAGAGATCTTTCTGGTTTAGGCTTAGTCTAAGTGTCTCAAGTAGCCGGGGCTTTTGTTTGGCCCTAATCCATATGGTCTGATGGCTTTCCTCTCATCTCAAGATGAATGTGGTAGAAAATATAAATCAAAGAAACGTCCTTTGGCCTAGCCTTGCCTTGCCTTATTTCCTTCTCATCCTGTTCTCTGTCCCAGCCTCTCTCACTAAGCCCTCGTCTGGCTGCATGAAGCTGAATTCTGCAAATTGCTGCTTTTGCTCTTGAAATGCAATCACACAGCACCTCCAGGATGGACCAGGGATCAGACCCAGCCAGCATGGGTTTAGGAGGGGCAGGTCCTGTCTGACCAACCTGATTTCCTTTTATGATCAGGTGACCCACCTAGTGGATGAGGGGAAAGCTGTAGATGTGATCTATCTAGACTTCAGCAAAGCCTTTGACACTGTCTCCCATAATATACTCCTTCAAAAGCTGATAGCCCATGGCTTGGACAAGTGCACTCTCTGCTGGGTTAAGAACTGGCTGGAGGGCCGGGCCCAGAGAGTGCTGGTAAATGGGGCTGCATCTAGCTGGCGGCCAGTCACTAGTGGTGTCCCCCAGGGGTCAGTGTTGGGTCCAGTCCTGTTTAACATCTTTATTGATGATTTAGATGAGGGGATTGAGACCACCATCAGCAAATTTGCTGATGACACCAAGTTGGGGGGCAGTGTCGACCTGCTGGAAGGCAGGAGGGCTCTGCAAAGAGATCTGGATAGACTGGAAAAATGGGCTGATTCCAATGGGATGAAGTTCAACAAGGCCAAGTGCCGGGTCCTGCACTTTGGCCACAACAACCCCCTTCAGCGCTACAGGCTGGGCACAGAGTGGCTGGAGAGCAGCCAGACAGAAAGGGACCTGGGGGTACTGATTGACAGCAAGCTCAACATGAGCCAACAGTGTGCCCAGGTGGCCAAGAAGGCCAATGGTATCCTGGCCTGTATCAAAAATAGTGTGGTCAGCAGGACAAGGGAAGTGATCCTTCCCCTGTACTCTGCATTGGTGAGGCCACACCTGGAGTATTGTGTTCAGTTCTGGGCCCCTCAGTTCAGGAAAGATATTGAGGTGCTGGAGCGGGTCCAGAGAAGAGCAACAAGACTGGTGAAGGGACTTGAGCACATGACCTATGGTGAGAGGCTGAGGGAGCTGGGGTTGTTCAGTCTGGAGAAGAGGAGGCTTAGAGGTGACCTCATCACTCTCTATAACTACCTGAAGGGAAGTTATAGTCAGGTGGGAACTGGTCTCTTCTCCCAGGCAGTTAGCAATAGGACAAGGGGACATGGGCTTAAACTCTGCCAGGGGAAGTTTAGGCTGGATATTAGGAAGAAGTTCTTTACGGAAAGAGTGATCAGGCATTGGAATGGCCTGCCTAGGGAGGTGGTGGACTCACCGTCCCTGGAGGTTTTTAAACTGAGATTGGACATGGCTCTTAGTGCCATGATCTAGTAAAAGGGCTGAAGTTGGACCAAGGGTTGGACTTGATGATCTCTGAGGTCTTTTCCAACCTAGCCAATTCTGTGTAAATTCTGTGTAAATGATGTCATCAGGTGGGTGTTTTGGTGTAATACACTGAAAACCAGAGCAGAAATGCTGAAATATTCCCATGATAAGCATGGTCTCTGCACCAAACCACCATGTCTCAGCCTAAGTATGTCTGCCGCTTGTTCTTTTGTACTGCCAGCTGATTGTGGAAGTACAGTATAAAAACCATCTTTATGGAGAGATCTTTCTGGTTTAGGCTTAGTCTAAGTGTCTCAAGTAGCCGGGGCTTTTGTTTGGGCCTAATCCATAACGTCTGATGGCTTTCCTCTCATCGCAAGATGAATGTGGTAGAAAATATAAATCAAAGAAACATCCTTTGGCCTAGCCTTGCCTTGCCTTGCCTTATTTCCTTCTCATCCTGTTCTCTGTCCCAGCCTCTCTCACTAAGCCCTCGTCTGGCTGCATGTCTCTTCTTTCCTCTCTCCTTTTCTCAAACTCTCCTGCTTCCTGGCTTTCGTCTTTCAATTCCTCCATTTCAGTCCTGCAGGCCGGCACTACTTTTTCCTCTTGCCTCCCTTTGGCCTGCTCCCTTGGCTTTCTCCCTCTCTTCCATATCCTTCTTCCCGACTTGTCTCTTGGAGACTTTTGGCCACTTTGGACCCAAGTCTGGGGATGTTTTGGAAACTTTTCAGAGGCCTCGCTGGTGACAGGGGGGACAGCAGGCAGTGACAGGCCCAGGGATGACAGGCTCCCCCTCCCCTAGCGGGCGCTCGGCTGCCACACCCAGCTGACGTAGAACCTTTGTCACAATGCCCGCTACCGTGGTGAGGATGCGGGCACTCTGCAGGTGACAGGGACCCAGCAGGACTTGCTGTCAGCTCAGCAATTGCTCAGTTCCCCAAAGAAGCTGAATTCTGCAAATTGCTGCTTTTGCTCTTGAAATGATGTCATCAGGTGGGTGTTTTGGTGTAATACACTGAAAACCAGAGCAGAAATGCTGAAATATTCCCATGATATGCATGGTCTCTGCACCAAACCACCATGTCTCAGCCTAAGTATGTCTGCCGCTTGTTCTTTTGTACTGCCAGCTGATTGTGGAAGTACAGTATAAAAACCATCTTTATGGAGAGATCTTTCTGGTTTAGGCTTAGTCTAAGTGTCTCAAGTAGCCGGGGCGTTTGTTTGGGCCTAATCCATATGGTCTGATGGCTTTCCTCTCATCTCAAGATGAATGTGGTAGAAAATATAAATCAAAGAAACGTCCTTTGGCCTAGCCTTGCCTTGCCTTATTTCCTTCTCATCCTGTTCTCTGTCCCAGCCTCTCTCACTAAGCCCTCGTCTGGCTGCATGTCTCTTCTTTCCTCTCTCCTTTTCTCAAACTCTCCTGCTTCCTGGCTTTCGTCTTTCAATTCCTCCATTTCAGTCCTGCAGCCCGGCACTACTTTTTCCTCTTGCCTCCCTTTGGCCTGCTCCCTTGGCTTTCTCCCTCTCTTCCATATCCTTCTTCCCGACTTGTCTCTTGGAGACTTTTGGCCACTTTGGACCCAAGTCTGGGGATGTTTTGGAAACTTTTCAGAGGCCTCGCTGGTGACAGGGGGGACAGCAGGCAGTGACAGGCCCGGGGCTGACAGGCTCCCCCTCCCCTAGCGGGCGCTCGGCTGCCACACCCAGCTGACGTAGAACCTTTGTCACAATGCCCGCTACCGTGGGGAGGATGCGGGCACTCTGCAGGTGACAGGGACCCAGCAGGACTTGCTGTCAGCTCAGCAATTGCTCAGTTCCCCAAAGAAGTTGAATTTTGCAAATTGCTGCTTTGCTCTTGAAATGATGTCATCAGGTGGGTGTTTTGGTGTAATACACTGAAAACCAGAGCAGAAATGCTGAAATATTCCCATGATATGCATGGTCTCTGCACCAAACCACCATGTCTCAGCCTAAGTATGTCTGCCGCTTGTTCTTTTGTACTGCCAGCTGATTGTGGAAGTACAGTATAAAAACCATCTTTATGGAGAGATCTTTCTGGTTTAGGCTTAGTCTAAGTGTCTCAAGTAGCCGGGGCGTTTGTTTGGGCCTAATCCATATGGTCTGATGGCTTTCCTCTCATCTCAAGATGAATGTGGTAGAAAATATAAATCAAAGAAACGTCCTTTGGCCTAGCCTTGCCTTGCCTTATTTCCTTCTCATCCTGTTCTCTGTCCCAGCCTCTCTCACTAAGCCCTCGTCTGGCTGCATGTCTCTTCTTTCCTCTCTCCTTTTCTCAAACTCTCCTGCTTCCTGGCTTTCGTCTTTCAATCCCTCCATTTCAGTCCTGCAGCCCGGCACTACTTTTTCCTCTTGCCTCCCTTGGGCCTGCTCCCTTGGCTTTCTCCCTCTCTTCCATATCCTTCTTCCCGACTTGTCTCTTGGAGACTTTTGGCCACTTTGGACCCAAGTCTGGGCACGTTTTGGAAACTTTTCAGAGGCCTCGCTGGTGACAGGGGGGACAGCAGGCAGTGACAGGCCCGGGGATGACAGGCTCCCCCTCCCCTAGCGGGCGCTCGGCTGCCACACCCAGCTGACGTAGAACCTTTGTCAAAATGCCCGCTACCGTGGTGAGGATGCGGGCACTCTGCAGGTGACAGGGACCCAGCAGGACTTGCTGTCAGCTCAGCAATTGCTCAGTTCCCCAAAGAAGCTGAATTCTGCAAATTGCTGCTTTTGCTCTTGAAATGATGTCATCAGGTGGGTGTTTTGGTGTAATACACTGAAAACCAGAGCAGAAATGCTGAAATATTCCCATGATATGCATGGTCTCTGCACCAAACCACCATGTCTCAGCCTAAGTATGTCTGCCGCTTGTTCTTTTGTACTGACAGAAGATTGTGGAAGTACAGTATAAAAACCATCTTTATGGAGAGATCTTTCTGGTTTAGGCTTAGTCTAAGTGTCTCAAGTAGCCGGGGCTTTTGTTTGGGCCTAATCCATATGGTCTGATGGCTTTCCTCTCATCTCAAGATGAATGTGGTAGAAAATATAAATCAAAGAAACGTCCTTTGGCCTAGCCTTGCCTTGCCTTATTTCCTTCTCATCCTGTTCTCTGTCCCAGCCTCTCTCACTAAGCCCTCGTCTGGCTGCATGAAGCTGAATTCTGCAAATTGCTGCTTTTGCTCTTGAAATGCAATCACACAGCACCTCCAGGATGGACCAGGGATCAGACCCAGCCAGCATGGGTTTAGGAGGGGCAGGTCCTGTCTGACCAACCTGATTTCCTTTTATGATCAGGTGACCCACCTAGTGGATGAGGGGAAAGCTGTAGATGTGATCTATCTAGACTTCAGCAAAGCCTTTGACACTGTCTCCCATAATATACTCCTTCAAAAGCTGATAGCCCATGGCTTGGACAAGTGCACTCTCTGCTGGGTTAAGAACTGGCTGGAGGGCCGGGCCCAGAGAGTGCTGGTAAATGGGGCTGCATCTAGCTGGCGGCCAGTCACTAGTGGTGTCCCCCAGGGGTCAGTGTTGGGTCCAGTCCTGTTTAACATCTTTATTGATGATTTAGATGAGGGGATTGAGACCACCATCAGCAAATTTGCTGATGACACCAAGTTGGGGGGCAGTGTCGACCTGCTGGAAGGCAGGAGGGCTCTGCAAAGAGATCTGGATAGACTGGAAAAATGGGCTGATTCCAATGGGATGAAGTTCAACAAGGCCAAGTGCCGGGTCCTGCACTTTGGCCACAACAACCCCCTTCAGCGCTACAGGCTGGGCACAGAGTGGCTGGAGAGCAGCCAGACAGAAAGGGACCTGGGGGTACTGATTGACAGCAAGCTCAACATGAGCCAACAGTGTGCCCAGGTGGCCAAGAAGGCCAATGGTATCCTGGCCTGTATCAAAAATAGTGTGGTCAGCAGGACAAGGGAAGTGATCCTTCCCCTGTACTCTGCATTGGTGAGGCCACACCTGGAGTATTGTGTTCAGTTCTGGGCCCCTCAGTTCAGGAAAGATATTGAGGTGCTGGAGCGGGTCCAGAGAAGAGCAACAAGACTGGTGAAGGGACTTGAGCACATGACCTATGGTGAGAGGCTGAGGGAGCTGGGGTTGTTCAGCCTGGAGAAGAGGAGGCTTAGAGGTGACCTCATCACTCTCTATAACTACCTGAAGGGAAGTTATAGTCAGGTGGGAACTGGTCTCTTCTCCCAGGCAGTTAGCAATAGGACAAGGGGACATGGGCTTAAACTCTGCCAGGGGAAGTTTAGGCTGGATATTAGGAAGAAGTTCTTTACGGAAAGAGTGATCAGGCATTGGAATGGCCTGCCTAGGGAGGTGGTGGACTCACCATCCCTGGAGGTTTTTAAACTGAGATTGGACATGGCTCTTACTGCCATGATCTAGTAAATGGGCTGAAGTTGGACCAAGGGTTGGACTTGATGATCTCTGAGGTCTTTTCCAACCTAGCCAATTCTGTGTAAATTCTGTGTAAATGATGTCATCAGGTGGGTGTTTTGGTGTAATACACTGAAAACCAGAGCAGAAATGCTGAAATATTCCCATGATATGCATGGTCTCTGCACCAAACCACCATGTCTCAGCCTAAGTATGTCTGCCGCTTGTTCTTTTGTACTGCCAGCTGATTGTGGAAGTACAGTATAAAAACCATCTTTATGGAGAGATCTTTCTGGTTTAGGCTTAGTCTAAGTGTCTCAAGTAGCCGGGGCTTTTGTTTGGGCCTAATCCATAACGTCTGATGGCTTTCCTCTCATCGCAAGATGAATGTGGTAGAAAATATAAATCAAAGAAACATCCTTTGGCCTAGCCTTGCCTTGCCTTGCCTTATTTCCTTCTCATCCTGTTCTCTGTCCCAGCCTCTCTCACTAAGCCCTCGTCTGGCTGCATGTCTCTTCTTTCCTCTCTCCTTTTCTCAAACTCTCCTGCTTCCTGGCTTTCGTCTTTCAATTCCTCCATTTCAGTCCTGCAGCCCGGCACTACTTTTTCCTCTTGCCTCCCTTTGGCCTGCTCCCTTGGCTTTCTCCCTCTCTTCCATATCCTTCTTCCCGACTTGTCTCTTGGAGACTTTTGGCCACTTTGGACCCAAGTCTGGGGATGTTTTGGAAACTTTTCAGAGGCCTCGCTGGTGACAGGGGGGACAGCAGGCAGTGACAGGCCCGGGGCTGACAGGCTCCCCCTCCCCTAGCGGGCGCTCGGCTGCCACACCCAGCTGACATAGAACCTTTGTCACAATGCCTGCTACCGTGGTGAGGATGCGGGCACTCTGCAGGTGACAGGGACCCAGCAGGACTTGCTGTCAGCTCAGCAATTGCTCAGTTCCCCAAAGAAGCTGAATTCTGCAAATTGCTGCTTTTGCTCTTGAAATGATGTCATCAGGTGGGTGTTTTGGTGTAATACACTGAAAACCAGAGCAGAAATGCTGAAATATTCCCATGATATGCATGGTCTCTGCACCAAACCACCATGTCTCAGCCTAAGTATGTCTGCCGCTTGTTCCTTTGTACTGACAGAAGATTGTGGAAGTACAGTATAAAAACCATCTTTATGGAGAGATCTTTCTGGTTTAGGCTTAGTCTAAGTGTCTCAAGTAGCCGGGGCTTTTGTTTGGGCCTAATCCATATGGTCTGATGGCTTTCCTCTCATCTCAAGATGAATGTGGTAGAAAATATAAATCAAAGAAACGTCCTTTGGCCTAGCCTTGCCTTGCCTTATTTCCTTCTCATCCTGTTCTCTGTCCCAGCCTCTCTCACTAAGCCCTCGTCTGGCTGCATGTCTCTTCTTTCCTCTCTCCTTTTCTCAAACTCTCCTGCTTCCTGGCTTTCGTCTTTCAATTCCTCCATTTCAGTCCTGCAGCCCGGCACTACTTTTTCCTCTTGCCTCCCTTTGGCCTGCTCCCTTGGCTTTCTCCCTCTCTTCCATATCCTTCTTCCCGACTTGTCTCTTGGAGACTTTTGGCCACTTTGGACCCAAGTCTGGGGATGTTTTGGAAACTTTTCAGAGGCCTCGCTGGTGACAGGGGGGACAGCAGGCAGTGACAGGCCCGGGGCTGACAGGCTCCCCCTCCCCTAGCGGGCGCTCGGCTGCCACACCCAGCTGACGTAGAACCTTTGTCACAATGCCCGCTACCGTGGTGAGGATGCGGGCACTCTGCAGGTGACAGGGACCCAGCAGGACTTGCTGTCAGCTCAGCAATTGCTCAGTTCCCCAAAGAAGTTGAATTTTGCAAATTGCTGCTTTGCTCTTGAAATGATGTCATCAGGTGGGTGTTTTGGTGTAATACACTGAAAACCAGAGCAGAAATGCTGAAATATTCCCATGATATGCATGGTCTCTGCACCAAACCACCATGTCTCAGCCTAAGTATGTCTGCCGCTTGTTCTTTTGTACTGCCAGCTGATTGTGGAAGTACAGTATAAAAACCATCTTTATGGAGAGATCTTTCTGGTTTAGGCTTAGTCTAAGTGTCTCAAGTAGCCGGGGCGTTTGTTTGGGCCTAATCCATATGGTCTGATGGCTTTCCTCTCATCTCAAGATGAATGTGGTAGAAAATATAAATCAAAGAAACGTCCTTTGGCCTAGCCTTGCCTTGCCTTATTTCCTTCTCATCCTGTTCTCTGTCCCAGCCTCTCTCACTAAGCCCTCGTCTGGCTGCATGTCTCTTCTTTCCTCTCTCCTTTTCTCAAACTCTCCTGCTTCCTGGCTTTCGTCTTTCAATCCCTCCATTTCAGTCCTGCAGCCCGGCACTACTTTTTTCTCTTGCCTCCCTTGGGCCTGCTCCCTTGGCTTTCTCCCTCTCTTCCATATCCTTCTTCCCGACTTGTCTCTTGGAGACTTTTGGCCACTTTGGACCCAAGTCTGGGCACGTTTTGGAAACTTTTCAGAGGCCTCGCTGGTGACACGGGGGACAGCAGGCAGTGACAGGCCCGGGGCTGACAGGCTCCCCCTCCCCTAGCGGGCGCTCGGCTGCCACACCCAGCTGACGTAGAACCTTTGTCAAAATGCCCGCTACCGTGGTGAGGATGCGGGCACTCTGCAGGTGACAGGGACCCAGCAGGACTTGCTGTCAGCTCAGCAATTGCTCAGTTCCCCAAAGAAGCTGAATTCTGCAAATTGCTGCTTTTGCTCTTGAAATGATGTCATCAGGTGGGTGTTTTGGTGTAATACACTGAAAACCAGAGCAGAAATGCTGAAATATTCCCATGATATGCATGGTCTCTGCACCAAACCACCATGTCTCAGCCTAAGTATGTCTGCCGCTTGTTCTTTTGTACTGACAGAATATTGTGGAAGTACAGTATAAAAACCATCTTTATGGAGAGATCTTTCTGGTTTAGGCTTAGTCTAAGTGTCTCAAGTAGCCGGGGCTTTTGTTTGGGCCTAATCCATATGGTCTGATGGCTTTCCTCTCATCTCAAGATGAATGTGGTAGAAAATATAAATCAAAGAAACGTCCTTTGGCCTAGCCTTGCCTTGCCTTATTTCCTTCTCATCCTGTTCTCTGTCCCAGCCTCTCTCACTAAGCCCTCGTCTGGCTGCATGAAGCTGAATTCTGCAAATTGCTGCTTTTGCTCTTGAAATGCAATCACACAGCACCTCCAGGATGGACCAGGGATCAGACCCAGCCAGCATGGGTTTAGGAGGGGCAGGTCCTGTCTGACCAACCTGATTTCCTTTTATGATCAGGTGACCCACCTAGTGGATGAGGGGAAAGCTGTAGATGTGATCTATCTAGACTTCAGCAAAGCCTTTGACACTGTCTCCCATAATATACTCCTTCAAAAGCTGATAGCCCATGGCTTGGACAAGTGCACTCTCTGCTGGGTTAAGAACTGGCTGGAGGGCCGGGCCCAGAGAGTGCTGGTAAATGGGGCTGCATCTAGCTGGCGGCCAGTCACTAGTGGTGTCCCCCAGGGGTCAGTGTTGGGTCCAGTCCTGTTTAACATCTTTATTGATGATTTAGATGAGGGGATTGAGACCACCATCAGCAAATTTGCTGATGACACCAAGTTGGGGGGCAGTGTCGACCTGCTGGAAGGCAGGAGGGCTCTGCAAAGAGATCTGGATAGACTGGAAAAATGGGCTGATTCCAATGGGATGAAGTTCAACAAGGCCAAGTGCCGGGTCCTGCACTTTGGCCACAACAACCCCCTTCAGCGCTACAGGCTGGGCACAGAGTGGCTGGAGAGCAGCCAGACAGAAAGGGACCTGGGGGTACTGATTGACAGCAAGCTCAACATGAGCCAACAGTGTGCCCAGGTGGCCAAGAAGGCCAATGGTATCCTGGCCTGTATCAAAAATAGTGTGGTCAGCAGGACAAGGGAAGTGATCCTTCCCCTGTACTCTGCATTGGTGAGGCCACACCTGGAGTATTGTGTTCAGTTCTGGGCCCCTCAGTTCAGGAAAGATATTGAGGTGCTGGAGCGGGTCCAGAGAAGAGCAACAAGACTGGTGAAGGGACTTGAGCACATGACCTATGGTGAGAGGCTGAGGGAGCTGGGGTTGTTCAGCCTGGAGAAGAGGAGGCTTAGAGGTGACCTCATCACTCTCTATAACTACCTGAAGGGAAGTTATAGTCAGGTGGGAACTGGTCTCTTCTCCCAGGCAGTTAGCAATAGGACAAGGGGACATGGGCTTAAACTCTGCCAGGGGAAGTTTAGGCTGGATATTAGGAAGAAGTTCTTTACGGAAAGAGTGATCAGGCATTGGAATGGCCTGCCTAGGGAGGTGGTGGACTCACCGTCCCTGGAGGTTTTTAAACTGAGATTGGACATGGCTCTTAGTGCCATGATCTAGTAAATGGGCTGAAGTTGGACCAAGGGTTGGACTTGATGATCTCTGAGGTCTTTTCCAACCTAGCCAATTCTGTGTAAATTCTGTGTAAATGATGTCATCAGGTGGGTGTTTTGGTGTAATACACTGAAAACCAGAGCAGAAATGCTGAAATATTCCCATGATATGCATGGTCTCTGCACCAAACCACCATGTCTCAGCCTAAGTATGTCTGCCGCTTGTTCTTTTGTACTGTCAGAATATTGTGGAAGTACAGTATAAAAACCATCTTTATGGAGAGATCTTTCTGGTTTAGGCTTAGTCTAAGTGTCTCAAGTAGCCGGGGCTTTTGTTTGGGCCTAATCCATATGGTCTGATGGCTTTCCTCTCATCTCAAGATGAATGTGGTAGAAAATATAAATCAAAGAAACGTCCTTTGGCCTAGCCTTGCCTTGCCTTATTTCCTTCTCATCCTGTTCTCTGTCCCAGCCTCTCTCACTAAGCCCTCGTCTGGCTGCATGAAGCTGAATTCTGCAAATTGCTGCTTTTGCTCTTGAAATGCAATCACACAGCACCTCCAGGATGGACCAGGGATCAGACCCAGCCAGCATGGGTTTAGGAGGGGCAGGTCCTGTCTGACCAACCTGATTTCCTTTTATGATCAGGTGACCCACCTAGTGGATGAGGGGAAAGCTGTAGATGTGATCTATCTAGACTTCAGCAAAGCCTTTGACACTGTCTCCCATAATATACTCCTTCAAAAGCTGATAGCCCATGGCTTGGACAAGTGCACTCTCTGCTGGGTTAAGAACTGGCTGGAGGGCCGGGCCCAGAGAGTGCTGGTAAATGGGGCTGCATCTAGCTGGCGGCCAGTCACTAGTGGTGTCCCCCAGGGGTCAGTGTTGGGTCCAGTCCTGTTTAACATCTTTATTGATGATTTAGATGAGGGGATTGAGACCACCATCAGCAAATTTGCTGATGACACCAAGTTGGGGGGCAGTGTCGACCTGCTGGAAGGCAGGAGGGCTCTGCAAAGAGATCTGGATAGACTGGAAAAATGGGCTGATTCCAATGGGATGAAGTTCAACAAGGCCAAGTGCCGGGTCCTGCACTTTGGCCACAACAACCCCCTTCAGCGCTACAGGCTGGGCACAGAGTGGCTGGAGAGCAGCCAGACAGAAAGGGACCTGGGGGTACTGATTGACAGCAAGCTCAACATGAGCCAACAGTGTGCCCAGGTGGCCAAGAAGGCCAATGGTATCCTGGCCTGTATCAAAAATAGTGTGGTCAGCAGGACAAGGGAAGTGATCCTTCCCCTGTACTCTGCATTGGTGAGGCCACACCTGGAGTATTGTGTTCAGTTCTGGGCCCCTCAGTTCAGGAAAGATATTGAGGTGCTGGAGCGGGTCCAGAGAAGAGCAACAAGACTGGTGAAGGGACTTGAGCACATGACCTATGGTGAGAGGCTGAGGGAGCTGGGGTTGTTCAGCCTGGAGAAGAGGAGGCTTAGAGGTGACCTCATCACTCTCTATAACTACCTGAAGGGAAGTTATAGTCAGGTGGGAACTGGTCTCTTCTCCCAGGCAGTTAGCAATAGGACAAGGGGACATGGGCTTAAACTCTGCCAGGGGAAGTTTAGGCTGGATATTAGGAAGAAGTTCTTTACGGAAAGAGTGATCAGGCATTGGAATGGCCTGCCTAGGGAGGTGGTGGACTCACCGTCCCTGGAGGTTTTTAAACTGAGATTGGACATGGCTCTTAGTGCCATGATCTAGTAAATGGGCTGAAGTTGGACCAAGGGTTGGACTTGATGATCTCTGAGGTCTTTTCCAACCTAGCCAATTCTGTGTAAATTCTGTGTAAATGATGTCATCAGGTGGGTGTTTTGGTGTAATACACTGAAAACCAGAGCAGAAATGCTGAAATATTCCCATGATATGCATGGTCTCTGCACCAAACCACCATGTCTCAGCCTAAGTATGTCTGCCGCTTGTTCTTTTGTACTGCCAGCTGATTGTGGAAGTACAGTATAAAAACCATCTTTATGGAGAGATCTTTCTGGTTTAGGCTTAGTCTAAGTGTCTCAAGTAGCCGGGGCTTTTGTTTGGGCCTAATCCATAACGTCTGATGGCTTTCCTCTCATCGCAAGATGAATGTGGTAGAAAATATAAATCAAAGAAACATCCTTTGGCCTAGCCTTGCCTTGCCTTGCCTTATTTCCTTCTCATCCTGTTCTCTGTCCCAGCCTCTCTCACTAAGCCCTCGTCTGGCTGCATGTCTCTTCTTTCCTCTCTCCTTTTCTCAAACTCTCCTGCTTCCTGGCTTTCGTCTTTCAATTCCTCCATTTCAGTCCTGCAGGCCGGCACTACTTTTTCCTCTTGCCTCCCTTTGGCCTGCTCCCTTGGCTTTCTCCCTCTCTTCCATATCCTTCTTCCCGACTTGTCTCTTGGAGACTTTTGGCCACTTTGGACCCAAGTCTGGGGATGTTTTGGAAACTTTTCAGAGGCCTCGCTGGTGACAGGGGGGACAGCAGGCAGTGACAGGCCCGGGGCTGACAGGCTCCCCCTCCCCTAGCGGGCGCTCGGCTGCCACACCCAGCTGACGTAGAACCTTTGTCACAATGCCCGCTACCGTGGTGAGGATGCGGGCACTCTGCAGGTGACAGGGACCCAGCAGGACTTGCTGTCAGCTCAGCAATTGCTCAGTTCCCCAAAGAAGCTGAATTCTGCAAATTGCTGCTTTTGCTCTTGAAATGATGTCATCAGGTGGGTGTTTTGGTGTAATACACTGAAAACCAGAGCAGAAATGCTGAAATATTCCCATGATATGCATGGTCTCTGCACCAAACCACCATGTCTCAGCCTAAGTATGTCTGCCGCTTGTTCCTTTGTACTGACAGAAGATTGTGGAAGTACAGTATAAAAACCATCTTTATGGAGAGATCTTTCTGGTTTAGGCTTAGTCTAAGTGTCTCAAGTAGCCGGGGCTTTTGTTTGGGCCTAATCCATATGGTCTGATGGCTTTCCTCTCATCTCAAGATGAATGTGGTAGAAAATATAAATCAAAGAAACGTCCTTTGGCCTAGCCTTGCCTTGCCTTATTTCCTTCTCATCCTGTTCTCTGTCCCAGCCTCTCTCACTAAGCCCTCGTCTGGCTGCATGTCTCTTCTTTCCTCTCTCCTTTTCTCAAACTCTCCTGCTTCCTGGCTTTCGTCTTTCAATTCCTCCATTTCAGTCCTGCAGCCCGGCACTACTTTTTCCTCTTGCCTCCCTTTGGCCTGCTCCCTTGGCTTTCTCCCTCTCTTCCATATCCTTCTTCCCGACTTGTCTCTTGGAGACTTTTGGCCACTTTGGACCCAAGTCTGGGGATGTTTTGGAAACTTTTCAGAGGCCTCGCTGGTGACAGGGGGGACAGCAGGCAGTGACAGGCCCGGGGCTGACAGGCTCCCCCTCCCCTAGCGGGCGCTCGGCTGCCACACCCAGCTGACGTAGAACCTTTGTCACAATGCCCGCTACCGTGGGGAGGATGCGGGCACTCTGCAGGTGACAGGGACCCAGCAGGACTTGCTGTCAGCTCAGCAATTGCTCAGTTCCCCAAAGAAGTTGAATTTTGCAAATTGCTGCTTTGCTCTTGAAATGATGTCATCAGGTGGGTGTTTTGGTGTAATACACTGAAAACCAGAGCAGAAATGCTGAAATATTCCCATGATATGCATGGTCTCTGCACCAAACCACCATGTCTCAGCCTAAGTATGTCTGCCGCTTGTTCTTTTGTACTGACAGAAGATTGTGGAAGTACAGTATAAAAACCATCTTTATGGAGAGATCTTTCTGGTTTAGGCTTAGTCTAAGTGTCTCAAGTAGCCGGGGCTTTTGTTTGGGCCTAATCCATATGGTCTGATGGCTTTCCTCTCATCTCAAGATGAATGTGGTAGAAAATATAAATCAAAGAAACGTCCTTTGGCCTAGCCTTGCCTTGCCTTATTTCCTTCTCATCCTGTTCTCTGTCCCAGCCTCTCTCACTAAGCCCTCGTCTGGCTGCATGTCTCTTCTTTCCTCTCTCCTTTTCTCAAACTCTCCTGCTTCCTGGCTTTCGTCTTTCAATTCCTCCATTTCAGTCCTGCAGCCCGGCACTACTTTTTTCTCTTGCCTCCCTTTGGCCTGCTCCCTTGGCTTTCTCCCTCTCTTCCATATCCTTCTTCCCGACTTGTCTCTTGGAGACTTTTGGCCACTTTGGACCCAAGTCTGGGCATGTTTTGGAAACTTTTCAGAGGCCTCGCTGGTGAACACGGGGGACAGCAGGCAGTGACAAGCCCGGGGCTGACAGGCTCCCCCTCCCCTAGCGGGCGCTCGGCTGCCACACCCAGCTGACATAGAACCTTTGTCACAATGCCCGCTACCGTGGTGAGGATGCGGGCACTCTGCAGGTGACAGGGACCCAGCAGGACTTGCTGTCAGCTCAGCAATTGCTCAGTTCCCCAAAGAAGCTGAATTCTGCAAATTGCTGCTTTTGCTCTTGAAATGATGTCATCAGGTGGGTGTTTTGGTGTAATACACTGAAAACCAAAGCAGAAATGCTGAAATATTCCCATGATATGCATGGTCTCTGCACCAAACCACCATGTCTCAGCCTAAGTATGTCTGCCGCTTGTTCTTTTGTACTGACAGAATATTGTGGAAGTACAGTATAAAAACCATCTTTATGGAGAGATCTTTCTGGTTTAGGCTTAGTCTAAGTGTCTCAAGTAGCCGGGGCTTTTGTTTGGGCCTAATCCATATGGTCTGATGGCTTTCCTCTCATCTCAAGATGAATGTGGTAGAAAATATAAATCAAAGAAACGTCCTTTGGCCTAGCCTTGCCTTGCCTTATTTCCTTCTCATCCTGTTCTCTGTCCCAGCCTCTCTCACTAAGCCCTCGTCTGGCTGCATGAAGCTGAATTCTGCAAATTGCTGCTTTTGCTCTTGAAATGCAATCACACAGCACCTCCAGGATGGACCAGGGATCAGACCCAGCCAGCATGGGTTTAGGAGGGGCAGGTCCTGTCTGACCAACCTGATTTCCTTTTATGATCAGGTGACCCACCTAGTGGATGAGGGGAAAGCTGTAGATGTGATCTATCTAGACTTCAGCAAAGCCTTTGACACTGTCTCCCATAATATACTCCTTCAAAAGCTGATAGCCCATGGCTTGGACAAGTGCACTCTCTGCTGGGTTAAGAACTGGCTGGAGGGCCGGGCCCAGAGAGTGCTGGTAAATGGGGCTGCATCTAGCTGGCGGCCAGTCACTAGTGGTGTCCCCCAGGGGTCAGTGTTGGGTCCAGTCCTGTTTAACATCTTTATTGATGATTTAGATGAGGGGATTGAGACCACCATCAGCAAATTTGCTGATGACACCAAGTTGGGGGGCAGTGTCGACCTGCTGGAAGGCAGGAGGGCTCTGCAAAGAGATCTGGATAGACTGGAAAAATGGGCTGATTCCAATGGGATGAAGTTCAACAAGGCCAAGTGCCGGGTCCTGCACTTTGGCCACAACAACCCCCTTCAGCGCTACAGGCTGGGCACAGAGTGGCTGGAGAGCAGCCAGACAGAAAGGGACCTGGGGGTACTGATTGACAGCAAGCTCAACATGAGCCAACAGTGTGCCCAGGTGGCCAAGAAGGCCAATGGTATCCTGGCCTGTATCAAAAATAGTGTGGTCAGCAGGACAAGGGAAGTGATCCTTCCCCTGTACTCTGCATTGGTGAGGCCACACCTGGAGTATTGTGTTCAGTTCTGGGCCCCTCAGTTCAGGAAAGATATTGAGGTGCTGGAGCGGGTCCAGAGAAGAGCAACAAGACTGGTGAAGGGACTTGAGCACATGACCTATGGTGAGAGGCTGAGGGAGCTGGGGTTGTTCAGCCTGGAGAAGAGGAGGCTTAGAGGTGACCTCATCACTCTCTATAACTACCTGAAGGGAAGTTATAGTCAGGTGGGAACTGGTCTCTTCTCCCAGGCAGTTAGCAATAGGACAAGGGGACATGGGCTTAAACTCTGCCAGGGGAAGTTTAGGCTGGATATTAGGAAGAAGTTCTTTACGGAAAGAGTGATCAGGCATTGGAATGGCCTGCCTAGGGAGGTGGTGGACTCACCGTCCCTGGAGGTTTTTAAACTGAGATTGGACATGGCTCTTAGTGCCATGATCTAGTAAATGGGCTGAAGTTGGACCAAGGGTTGGACTTGATGATCTCTGAGGTCTTTTCCAACCTAGCCAATTCTGTGTAAATTCTGTGTAAATGATGTCATCAGGTGGGTGTTTTGGTGTAATACACTGAAAACCAGAGCAGAAATGCTGAAATATTCCCATGATATGCATGGTCTCTGCACCAAACCACCATGTCTCAGCCTAAGTATGTCTGCCGCTTGTTCTTTTGTACTGCCAGCTGATTGTGGAAGTACAGTATAAAAACCATCTTTATGGAGAGATCTTTCTGGTTTAGGCTTAGTCTAAGTGTCTCAAGTAGCCGGGGCTTTTGTTTGGGCCTAATCCATAACGTCTGATGGCTTTCCTCTCATCGCAAGATGAATGTGGTAGAAAATATAAATCAAAGAAACATCCTTTGGCCTAGCCTTGCCTTGCCTTGCCTTATTTCCTTCTCATCCTGTTCTCTGTCCCAGCCTCTCTCACTAAGCCCTCGTCTGGCTGCATGTCTCTTCTTTCCTCTCTCCTTTTCTCAAACTCTCCTGCTTCCTGGCTTTCGTCTTTCAATTCCTCCATTTCAGTCCTGCAGGCCGGCACTACTTTTTCCTCTTGCCTCCCTTTGGCCTGCTCCCTTGGCTTTCTCCCTCTCTTCCATATCCTTCTTCCCGACTTGTCTCTTGGAGACTTTTGGCCACTTTGGACCCAAGTCTGGGGATGTTTTGGAAACTTTTCAGAGGCCTCGCTGGTGACAGGGGGGACAGCAGGCAGTGACAGGCCCGGGGCTGACAGGCTCCCCCTCCCCTAGCGGGCGCTCGGCTGCCACACCCAGCTGACGTAGAACCTTTGTCACAATGCCCGCTACCGTGGTGAGGATGCGGGCACTCTGCAGGTGACAGGGACCCAGCAGGACTTGCTGTCAGCTCAGCAATTGCTCAGTTCCCCAAAGAAGCTGAATTCTGCAAATTGCTGCTTTTGCTCTTGAAATGATGTCATCAGGTGGGTGTTTTGGTGTAATACACTGAAAACCAGAGCAGAAATGCTGAACTATTCCCATGATATGCATGGTCTCTGCACCAAACCACCATGTCTCAGCCTAAGTATGTCTGCCGCTTGTTCCTTTGTACTGACAGAAGATTGTGGAAGTACAGTATAAAAACCATCTTTATGGAGAGATCTTTCTGGTTTAGGCTTAGTCTAAGTGTCTCAAGTAGCCGGGGCTTTTGTTTGGGCCTAATCCATATGGTCTGATGGCTTTCCTCTCATCTCAAGATGAATGTGGTAGAAAATATAAATCAAAGAAACGTCCTTTGGCCTAGCCTTGCCTTGCCTTATTTCCTTCTCATCCTGTTCTCTGTCCCAGCCTCTCTCACTAAGCCCTCGTCTGGCTGCATGTCTCTTCTTTCCTCTCTCCTTTTCTCAAACTCTCCTGCTTCCTGGCTTTCGTCTTTCAATTCCTCCATTTCAGTCCTGCAGCCCGGCACTACTTTTTCCTCTTGCCTCCCTTTGGCCTGCTCCCTTGGCTTTCTCCCTCTCTTCCATATCCTTCTTCCCGACTTGTCTCTTGGAGACTTTTGGCCACTTTGGACCCAAGTCTGGGGATGTTTTGGAAACTTTTCAGAGGCCTCGCTGGTGACAGGGGGGACAGCAGGCAGTGACAGGCCCGGGGCTGACAGGCTCCCCCTCCCCTAGCGGGCGCTCGGCTGCCACACCCAGCTGACGTAGAACCTTTGTCACAATGCCCGCTACCGTGGTGAGGATGCGGGCACTCTGCAGGTGACAGGGACCCAGCAGGACTTGCTGTCAGCTCAGCAATTGCTCAGTTCCCCAAAGAAGTTGAATTTTGCAAATTGCTGCTTTGCTCTTGAAATGATGTCATCAGGTGGGTGTTTTGGTGTAATACACTGAAAACCAGAGCAGAAATGCTGAAATATTCCCATGATATGCATGGTCTCTGCACCAAACCACCATGTCTCAGCCTAAGTATGTCTGCCGCTTGTTCTTTTGTACTGCCAGCTGATTGTGGAAGTACAGTATAAAAACCATCTTTATGGAGAGATCTTTCTGGTTTAGGCTTAGTCTAAGTGTCTCAAGTAGCCGGGGCGTTTGTTTGGGCCTAATCCATATGGTCTGATGGCTTTCCTCTCATCTCAAGATGAATGTGCTAGAAAATATAAATCAAAGAAACGTCCTTTGGCCTAGCCTTGCCTTGCCTTATTTCCTTCTCATCCTGTTCTCTGTCCCAGCCTCTCTCACTAAGCCCTCGTCTGGCTGCATGTCTCTTCTTTCCTCTCTCCTTTTCTCAAACTCTCCTGCTTCCTGGCTTTCGTCTTTCAATCCCTCCATTTCAGTCCTGCAGCCCGGCACTACTTTTTTCTCTTGCCTCCCTTGGGCCTGCTCCCTTGGCTTTCTCCCTCTCTTCCATATCCTTCTTCCCGACTTGTCTCTTGGAGACTTTTGGCCACTTTGGACCCAAGTCTGGGCACGTTTTGGAAACTTTTCAGAGGCCTCGCTGGTGACACGGGGGACAGCAGGCAGTGACAGGCCCGGGGCTGACAGGCTCCCCCTCCCCTAGCGGGCGCTCGGCTGCCACACCCAGCTGACGTAGAACCTTTGTCACAATGCCCGCTACCGTGGTGAGGATGCGGGCACTCTGCAGGTGACAGGGACCCAGCAGGACTTGCTGTCAGCTCAGCAATTGCTCAGTTCCCCAAAGAAGCTGAATTCTGCAAATTGCTGCTTTTGCTCTTGAAATGATGTCATCAGGTGGGTGTTTTGGTGTAATACACTGAAAACCAGAGCAGAAATGCTGAAATATTCCCATGATATGCATGGTCTCTGCACCAAACCACCATGTCTCAGCCTAAGTATGTCTGCCGCTTGTTCTTTTGTACTGACAGAATATTGTGGAAGTACAGTATAAAAACCATCTTTATGGAGAGATCTTTCTGGTTTAGGCTTAGTCTAAGTGTCTCAAGTAGCCGGGGCTTTTGTTTGGGCCTAATCCATATGGTCTGATGGCTTTCCTCTCATCTCAAGATGAATGTGGTAGAAAATATAAATCAAAGAAACGTCCTTTGGCCTAGCCTTGCCTTGCCTTATTTCCTTCTCATCCTGTTCTCTGTCCCAGCCTCTCTCACTAAGCCCTCGTCTGGCTGCATGAAGCTGAATTCTGCAAATTGCTGCTTTTGCTCTTGAAATGCAATCACACAGCACCTCCAGGATGGACCAGGAATCAGACCCAGCCAGCATGGGTTTAGGAGGGGCAGGTCCTGTCTGACCAACCTGATTTCCTTTTATGATCAGGTGACCCACCTAGTGGATGAGGGGAAAGCTGTAGATGTGATCTATCTAGACTTCAGCAAAGCCTTTGACACTGTCTCCCATAATATACTCCTTCAAAAGCTGATAGCCCATGGCTTGGACAAGTGCACTCTCTGCTGGGTTAAGAACTGGCTGGAGGGCCGGGCCCAGAGAGTGCTGGTAAATGGGGCTGCATCTAGCTGGCGGCCAGTCACTAGTGGTGTCCCCCAGGGGTCAGTGTTGGGTCCAGTCCTGTTTAACATCTTTATTGATGATTTAGATGAGGGGATTGAGACCACCATCAGCAAATTTGCTGATGACACCAAGTTGGGGGGCAGTGTCGACCTGCTGGAAGGCAGGAGGGCTCTGCAAAGAGATCTGGATAGACTGGAAAAATGGGCTGATTCCAATGGGATGAAGTTCAACAAGGCCAAGTGCCGGGTCCTGCACTTTGGCCACAACAACCCCCTTCAGCGCTACAGGCTGGGCACAGAGTGGCTGGAGAGCAGCCAGACAGAAAGGGACCTGGGGGTACTGATTGACAGCAGGCTCAACATGAGCCAACAGTGTGCCCAGGTGGCCAAGAAGGCCAATGGTATCCTGGCCTGTATCAAAAATAGTGTGGTCAGCAGGACAAGGGAAGTGATCCTTCCCCTGTACTCTGCATAGGTGAGGCCACACCTGGAGTATTGTGTTCAGTTCTGGGCCCCTCAGTTCAGGAAAGATATTGAGGTGCTGGAGCGGGTCCAGAGAAGAGCAACAAGACTGGTGAAGGGACTTGAGCACATGACCTATGGTGAGAGGCTGAGGGAGCTGGGGTTGTTCAGCCTGGAGAAGAGGAGGCTTAGAGGTGACCTCATCACTCTCTATAACTACCTGAAGGGAAGTTATAGTCAGGTGGGAACTGGTCTCTTCTCCCAGGCAGTTAGCAATAGGACAAGGGGACATGGGCTTAAACTCTGCCAGGGGAAGTTTAGGCTGGATATTAGGAAGAAGTTCTTTACGGAAAGAGTGATCAGGCATTGGAATGGCCTGCCTAGGGAGGTGGTGGACTCACCGTCCCTGGAGGTTTTTAAACTGAGATTGGACATGGCTCTTAGTGCCATGATCTAGTAAATGGGCTGAAGTTGGACCAAGGGTTGGACTTGATGATCTCTGAGGTCTTTTCCAACCTAGCCAATTCTGTGTAAATTCTGTGTAAATGATGTCATCAGGTGGGTGTTTTGGTGTAATACACTGAAAACCAGAGCAGAAATGCTGAAATATTCCCATGATATGCATGGTCTCTGCACCAAACCACCATGTCTCAGCCTAAGTATGTCTGCCGCTTGTTCTTTTGTACTGCCAGCTGATTGTGGAAGTACAGTATAAAAACCATCTTTATGGAGAGATCTTTCTGGTTTAGGCTTAGTCTAAGTGTCTCAAGTAGCCGGGGCTTTTGTTTGGGCCTAATCCATAACGTCTGATGGCTTTCCTCTCATCGCAAGATGAATGTGGTAGAAAATATAAATCAAAGAAACATCCTTTGGCCTAGCCTTGCCTTGCCTTGCCTTATTTCCTTCTCATCCTGTTCTCTGTCCCAGCCTCTCTCACTAAGCCCTCGTCTGGCTGCATGTCTCTTCTTTCCTCTCTCCTTTTCTCAAACTCTCCTGCTTCCTGGCTTTCGTCTTTCAATTCCTCCATTTCAGTCCTGCAGGCCGGCACTACTTTTTCCTCTTGCCTCCCTTTGGCCTGCTCCCTTGGCTTTCTCCCTCTCTTCCATATCCTTCTTCCCGACTTGTCTCTTGGAGACTTTTGGCCACTTTGGACCCAAGTCTGGGGATGTTTTGGAAACTTTTCAGAGGCCTCGCTGGTGACACGGGGGACAGCAGGCAGTGACAGGCCCGGGGCTGACAGGCTCCCCCTCCCCTAGCGGGCGCTCGGCTGCCACACCCAGCTGACGTAGAACCTTTGTCACAATGCCCGCTACCGTGGTGAGGATGCGGGCACTCTGCAGGTGACAGGGACCCAGCAGGACTTGCTGTCAGCTCAGCAATTGCTCAGTTCCCCAAAGAAGTTGAATTTTGCAAATTGCTGCTTTGCTCTTGAAATGATGTCATCAGGTGGGTGTTTTGGTGTAATACACTGAAAACCAGAGCAGAAATGCTGAAATATTCCCATGATATGCATGGTCTCTGCACCAAACCACCATGTCTCAGCCTAACTATGTCTGCCGCTTGTTCTTTTGTACTGCCAGCTGATTGTGGAAGTACAGTATAAAAACCATCTTTATGGAGAAATCTTTCTGGTTTAGGCTTAGTCTAAGTGTCTCAAGTAGCCGGGGCGTTTGTTTGGGCCTAATCCATATGGTCTGATGGCTTTCCTCTCATCTCAAGATGAATGTGGTAGAAAATATAAATCAAAGAAACGTCCTTTGGCCTAGCCTTGCCTTGCCTTATTTCCTTCTCATCCTGTTCTCTGTCCCAGCCTCTCTCACTAAGCCCTCGTCTGGCTGCATGTCTCTTCTTTCCTCTCTCCTTTTCTCAAACTCTCCTGCTTCCTGGCTTTCGTCTTTCAATCCCTCCATTTCAGTCCTGCAGCCCGGCACTACTTTTTTCTCTTGCCTCCCTTGGGCCTGCTCCCTTGGCTTTCTCCCTCTCTTCCATATCCTTCTTCCCGACTTGTCTCTTGGAGACTTTTGGCCACTTTGGACCCAAGTCTGGGCACGTTTTGGAAACTTTTCAGAGGCCTCGCTGGTGACACGGGGGACAGCAGGCAGTGACAGGCCCGGGGCTGACAGGCTCCCCCTCCCCTAGCGGGCGCTCGGCTGCCACACCCAGCTGACGTAGAACCTTTGTCACAATGCCCGCTACCGTGGTGAGGATGCGGGCACTCTGCAGGTGACAGGGACCCAGCAGGACTTGCTGTCAGCTCAGCAATTGCTCAGTTCCCCAAAGAAGCTGAATTCTGCAAATTGCTGCTTTGCTCTTGAAATGATGTCATCAGGTGGGTGTTTTGGTGTAATACACTGAAAACCAGAGCAGAAATGCTGAAATATTCCCATGATATGCATGGTCTCTGCACCAAACCACCATGTCTCAGCCTAAGTATGTCTGCCGCTTGTTCTTTTGTACTGACAGAATATTGTGGAAGTACAGTATAAAAACCATCTTTATGGAGAGATCTTTCTGGTTTAGGCTTAGTCTAAGTGTCTCAAGTAGCCGGGGCTTTTGTTTGGGCCTAATCCATATGGTCTGATGGCTTTCCTCTCATCTCAAGATGAATGTGGTAGAAAATATAAATCAAAGAAACGTCCTTTGGCCTAGCCTTGCCTTGCCTTATTTCCTTCTCATCCTGTTCTCTGTCCCAGCCTCTCTCACTAAGCCCTCGTCTGGCTGCATGAAGCTGAATTCTGCAAATTGCTGCTTTTGCTCTTGAAATGCAATCACACAGCACCTCCAGGATGGACCAGGGATCAGACCCAGCCAGCATGGGTTTAGGAGGGGCAGGTCCTGTCTGACCAACCTGATTTCCTTTTATGATCAGGTGACCCACCTAGTGGATGAGGGGAAAGCTGTAGATGTGATCTATCTAGACTTCAGCAAAGCCTTTGACACTGTCTCCCATAATATACTCCTTCAAAAGCTGATAGCCCATGGCTTGGACAAGTGCACTCTCTGCTGGGTTAAGAACTGGCTGGAGGGCCGGGCCCAGAGAGTGCTGGTAAATGGGGCTGCATCTAGCTGGCGGCCAGTCACTAGTGGTGTCCCCCAGGGGTCAGTGTTGGGTCCAGTCCTGTTTAACATCTTTATTGATGATTTAGATGAGGGGATTGAGACCACCATCAGCAAATTTGCTGATGACACCAAGTTGGGGGGCAGTGTCGACCTGCTGGAAGGCAGGAGGGCTCTGCAAAGAGATCTGGATAGACTGGAAAAATGGGCTGATTCCAATGGGATGAAGTTCAACAAGGCCAAGTGCCGGGTCCTGCACTTTGGCCACAACAACCCCCTTCAGCGCTACAGGCTGGGCACAGAGTGGCTGGAGAGCAGCCAGACAGAAAGGGACCTGGGGGTACTGATTGACAGCAAGCTCAACATGAGCCAACAGTGTGCCCAGGTGGCCAAGAAGGCCAATGGTATCCTGGCCTGTATCAAAAATAGTGTGGTCAGCAGGACAAGGGAAGTGATCCTTCCCCTGTACTCTGCATTGGTGAGGCCACACCTGGAGTATTGTGTTCAGTTCTGGGCCCCTCAGTTCAGGAAAGATATTGAGGTGCTGGAGCGGGTCCAGAGAAGAGCAACAAGACTGGTGAAGGGACTTGAGCACATGACCTATGGTGAGAGGCTGAGGGAGCTGGGGTTGTTCAGCCTGGAGAAGAGGAGGCTTAGAGGTGACCTCATCACTCTCTATAACTACCTGAAGGGAAGTTATAGTCAGGTGGGAACTGGTCTCTTCTCCCAGGCAGTTAGCAATAGGACAAGGGGACATGGGCTTAAACTCTGCCAGGGGAAGTTTAGGCTGGATATTAGGAAGAAGTTCTTTACGGAAAGAGTGATCAGGCATTGGAATGGCCTGCCTAGGGAGGTGGTGGACTCACCGTCCCTGGAGGTTTTTAAACTGAGATTGGACATGGCTCTTAGTGCCATGATCTAGTAAATGGGCTGAAGTTGGACCAAGGGTTGGACTTGATGATCTCTGAGGTCTTTTCCAACCTAGCCAATTCTGTGTAAATTCTGTGTAAATGATGTCATCAGGTGGGTGTTTTGGTGTAATACACTGAAAACCAGAGCAGAAATGCTGAAATATTCCCATGATATGCATGGTCTCTGCACCAAACCACCATGTCTCAGCCTAAGTATGTCTGCCGCTTGTTCTTTTGTACTGCCAGCTGATTGTGGAAGTACAGTATAAAAAACATCTTTATGGAGAGATCTTTCTGGTTTAGGCTTAGTCTAAGTGTCTCAAGTAGCCGGGGCTTTTGTTTGGGCCTAATCCATAACGTCTGATGGCTTTCCTCTCATCGCAAGATGAATGTGGTAGAAAATATAAATCAAAGAAACATCCTTTGGCCTAGCCTTGCCTTGCCTTGCCTTATTTCCTTCTCATCCTGTTCTCTGTCCCAGCCTCTCTCACTAAGCCCTCGTCTGGCTGCATGTCTCTTCTTTCCTCTCTCCTTTTCTCAAACTCTCCTGCTTCCTGGCTTTCGTCTTTCAATTCCTCCATTTCAGTCCTGCAGGCCGGCACTACTTTTTCCTCTTGCCTCCCTTTGGCCTGCTCCCTTGGCTTTCTCCCTCTCTTCCATATCCTTCTTCCCGACTTGTCTCTTGGAGACTTTTGGCCACTTTGGACCCAAGTCTGGGGATGTTTTGGAAACTTTTCAGAGGCCTCGCTGGTGACAGGGGGGACAGCAGGCAGTGACAGGCCCGGGGCTGACAGGCTCCCCCTCCCCTAGCGGGCGCTCGGCTGCCACACCCAGCTGACGTAGAACCTTTGTCACAATGCCCGCTACCGTGGTGAGGATGCGGGCACTCTGCAGGTGACAGGGACCCAGCAGGACTTGCTGTCAGCTCAGCAATTGCTCAGTTCCCCAAAGAAGCTGAATTCTGCAAATTGCTGCTTTTGCTCTTGAAATGATGTCATCAGGTGGGTGTTTTGGTGTAATACACTGAAAACCAGAGCAGAAATGCTGAACTATTCCCATGATATGCATGGTCTCTGCACCAAACCACCATGTCTCAGCCTAAGTATGTCTGCCGCTTGTTCCTTTGTACTGACAGAAGATTGTGGAAGTACAGTATAAAAACCATCTTTATGGAGAGATCTTTCTGGTTTAGGCTTAGTCTAAGTGTCTCAAGTAGCCGGGGCTTTTGTTTGGGCCTAATCCATATGGTCTGATGGCTTTCCTCTCATCTCAAGATGAATGTGGTAGAAAATATAAATCAAAGAAACGTCCTTTGGCCTAGCCTTGCCTTGCCTTATTTCCTTCTCATCCTGTTCTCTGTCCCAGCCTCTCTCACTAAGCCCTCGTCTGGCTGCATGTCTCTTCTTTCCTCTCTCCTTTTCTCAAACTCTCCTGCTTCCTGGCTTTCGTCTTTCAATTCCTCCATTTCAGTCCTGCAGCCCGGCACTACTTTTTCCTCTTGCCTCCCTTTGGCCTGCTCCCTTGGCTTTCTCCCTCTCTTCCATATCCTTCTTCCCGACTTGTCTCTTGGAGACTTTTGGCCACTTTGGACCCAAGTCTGGGGATGTTTTGGAAACTTTTCAGAGGCCTCGCTGGTGACAGGGGGGACAGCAGGCAGTGACAGGCCCGGGGCTGACAGGCTCCCCCTCCCCTAGCGGGCGCTCGGCTGCCACACCCAGCTGACGTAGAACCTTTTTCACAATGCCCGCTACCGTGGTGAGGATGCGGGCACTCTGCAGGTGACAGGGACCCAGCAGGACTTGCTGTCAGCTCAGCAATTGCTCAGTTCCCCAAAGAAGTTGAATTTTGCAAATTGCTGCTTTGCTCTTGAAATGATGTCATCAGGTGGGTGTTTTGGTGTAATACACTGAAAACCAGAGCAGAAATGCTGAAATATTCCCATGATATGCATGGTCTCTGCACCAAACCACCATGTCTCAGCCTAAGTATGTCTGCCGCTTGTTCTTTTGTACTGCCAGCTGATTGTGGAAGTACAGTATAAAAACCATCTTTATGGAGAGATCTTTCTGGTTTAGGCTTAGTCTAAGTGTCTCAAGTAGCCGGGGCGTTTGTTTGGGCCTAATCCATATGGTCTGATGGCTTTCCTCTCATCTCAAGATGAATGTGGTAGAAAATATAAATCAAAGAAACGTCCTTTGGCCTAGCCTTGCCTTGCCTTATTTCCTTCTCATCCTGTTCTCTGTCCCAGCCTCTCTCACTAAGCCCTCGTCTGGCTGCATGTCTCTTCTTTCCTCTCTCCTTTTCTCAAACTCTCCTGCTTCCTGGCTTTCGTCTTTCAATCCCTCCATTTCAGTCCTGCAGCCCGGCACTACTTTTTTCTCTTGCCTCCCTTGGGCCTGCTCCCTTGGCTTTCTCCCTCTCTTCCATATCCTTCTTCCCGACTTGTCTCTTGGAGACTTTTGGCCACTTTGGACCCAAGTCTGGGCACGTTTTGGAAACTTTTCAGAGGCCTCGCTGGTGACAGGGGGGACAGCAGGCAGTGACAGGCCCGGGGCTGACAGGCTCCCCCTCCCCTAGCGGGCGCTCGGCTGCCACACCCAGCTGACGTAGAACCTTTGTCACAATGCCCGCTACCGTGGGGAGGATGCGGGCACTCTGCAGGTGACAGGGACCCAGCAGGACTTGCTGTCAGCTCAGCAATTGCTCAGTTCCCCAAAGAAGCTGAATTCTGCAAATTGCTGCTTTTGCTCTTGAAATGATGTCATCAGGTGGGTGTTTTGGTGTAATACACTGAAAACCAGAGCAGAAATGCTGAAATATTCCCATGATATGCATGGTCTCTGCACCAAACCACCATGTCTCAGCCTAAGTATGTCTGCCGCTTGTTCTTTTGTACTGACAGAATATTGTGGAAGTACAGTATAAAAACCATCTTTATGGAGAGATCTTTCTGGTTTAGGCTTAGTCTAAGTGTCTCAAGTAGCCGGGGCTTTTGTTTGGGCCTAATCCATATGGTCTGATGGCTTTCCTCTCATCTCAAGATGAATGTGGTAGAAAATATAAATCAAAGAAACGTCCTTTGGCCTAGCCTTGCCTTGCCTTATTTCCTTCTCATCCTGTTCTCTGTCCCAGCCTCTCTCACTAAGCCCTCGTCTGGCTGCATGAAGCTGAATTCTGCAAATTGCTGCTTTTGCTCTTGAAATGCAATCACACAGCACCTCCAGGATGGACCAGGGATCAGACCCAGCCAGCATGGGTTTAGGAGGGGCAGGTCCTGTCTGACCAACCTGATTTCCTTTTATGATCAGGTGACCCACCTAGTGGATGAGGGGAAAGCTGTAGATGTGATCTATCTAGACTTCAGCAAAGCCTTTGACACTGTCTCCCATAATATACTCCTTCAAAAGCTGATAGCCCATGGCTTGGACAAGTGCACTCTCTGCTGGGTTAAGAACTGGCTGGAGGGCCGGGCCCAGAGAGTGCTGGTAAATGGGGCTGCATCTAGCTGGCGGCCAGTCACTAGTGGTGTCCCCCAGGGGTCAGTGTTGGGTCCAGTCCTGTTTAACATCTTTATTGATGATTTAGATGAGGGGATTGAGACCACCATCAGCAAATTTGCTGATGACACCAAGTTGGGGGGCAGTGTCGACCTGCTGGAAGGCAGGAGGGCTCTGCAAAGAGATCTGGATAGACTGGAAAAATGGGCTGATTCCAATGGGATGAAGTTCAACAAGGCCAAGTGCCGGGTCCTGCACTTTGGCCACAACAACCCCCTTCAGCGCTACAGGCTGGGCACAGAGTGGCTGGAGAGCAGCCAGACAGAAAGGGACCTGGGGGTACTGATTGACAGCAAGCTCAACATGAGCCAACAGTGTGCCCAGGTGGCCAAGAAGGCCAATGGTATCCTGGCCTGTATCAAAAATAGTGTGGTCAGCAGGACAAGGGAAGTGATCCTTCCCCTGTACTCTGCATAGGTGAGGCCACACCTGGAGTATTGTGTTCAGTTCTGGGCCCCTCAGTTCAGGAAAGATATTGAGGTGCTGGAGCGGGTCCAGAGAAGAGCAACAAGACTGGTGAAGGGACTTGAGCACATGACCTATGGTGAGAGGCTGAGGGAGCTGGGGTTGTTCAGCCTGGAGAAGAGGAGGCTTAGAGGTGACCTCATCACTCTCTATAACTACCTGAAGGGAAGTTATAGTCAGGTGGGAACTGGTCTCTTCTCCCAGGCAGTTAGCAATAGGACAAGGGGACATGGGCTTAAACTCTGCCAGGGGAAGTTTAGGCTGGATATTAGGAAGAAGTTCTTTACGGAAAGAGTGATCAGGCATTGGAATGGCCTGCCTAGGGAGGTGGTGGACTCACCGTCCCTGGAGGTTTTTAAACTGAGATTGGACATGGCTCTTAGTGCCATGATCTAGTAAATGGGCTGAAGTTGGACCAAGGGTTGGACTTGATGATCTCTGAGGTCTTTTCCAACCTAGCCAATTCTGTGTAAATTCTGTGTAAATGATGTCATCAGGTGGGTGTTTTGGTGTAATACACTGAAAACCAGAGCAGAAATGCTGAAATATTCCCATGATATGCATGGTCTCTGCACCAAACCACCATGTCTCAGCCTAAGTATGTCTGCCGCTTGTTCTTTTGTACTGCCAGCTGATTGTGGAAGTACAGTATAAAAACCATCTTTATGGAGAGATCTTTCTGGTTTAGGCTTAGTCTAAGTGTCTCAAGTAGCCGGGGCTTTTGTTTGGGCCTAATCCATAACGTCTGATGGCTTTCCTCTCATCGCAAGATGAATGTGGTAGAAAATATAAATCAAAGAAACATCCTTTGGCCTAGCCTTGCCTTGCCTTGCCTTATTTCCTTCTCATCCTGTTCTCTGTCCCAGCCTCTCTCACTAAGCCCTCGTCTGGCTGCATGTCTCTTCTTTCCTCTCTCCTTTCCTCAAACTCTCCTGCTTCCTGGCTTTCGTCTTTCAATTCCTCCATTTCAGTCCTGCAGGCCGGCACTTCTTTTTCCTCTTGCCTCCCTTTGGCCTGCTCCCTTGGCTTTCTCCCTCTCTTCCATATCCTTCTTCCCGACTTGTCTCTTGGAGACTTTTGGCCACTTTGGAGCCAAGTCTGGGCATGTTTTGGAAACTTTTCAGAGGCCTCGCTGGTGACAGGGGGGACAGCAGGCAGTGACAGGCCCGGGGCTGACAGGCTCCCCCTCCCCTAGCGGGCGCTCGGCTGCCACACCCAGCTGACGTAGAACCTTTGTCACAATGCCCGCTACCGTGGTGAGGATGCGGGCACTCTGCAGGTGACAGGGACCCAGCAGGACTTGCTGTCAGCTCAGCAATTGCTCAGTTCCCCAAAGAAGCTGAATTCTGCAAATTGCTGCTTTTGCTCTTGAAATGATGTCATCAGGTGGGTGTTTTGGTGTAATACACTGAAAACCAGAGCAGAAATGCTGAAATATTCCCATGATATGCATGGTCTCTGCACCAAACCACCATGTCTCAGCCTAAGTATGTCTGCCGCTTGTTCCTTTGTACTGACAGAAGATTGTGGAAGTACAGTATAAAAACCATCTTTATGGAGAGATCTTTCTGGTTTAGGCTTAGTCTAAGTGTCTCAAGTAGCCGGGGCGTTTGTTTCGGCCTAATCCATATGGTCTGATGGCTTTCCTCTCATCTCAAGATGAATGTGGTAGAAAATATAAATCAAAGAAACGTCCTTTGGCCTAGCCTTGCCTTGCCTTATTTCCTTCTCATCCTGTTCTCTGTCCCAGCCTCTCTCACTAAGCCCTCGTCTGGCTGCATGTCTCTTCTTTCCTCTCTCCTTTTCTCAAACTCTCCTGCTTCCTGGCTTTCGTCTTTCAATTCCTCCATTTCAGTCCTGCAGCCCGGCACTACTTTTTTCTCTTGCCTCCCTTTGGCCTGCTCCCTTGGCTTTCTCACTATCTTCCATATCCTTCTTCCCGACTTGTCTCTTGGAGTCTTTTGGCCACTTTGGACCCAAGTCTGGGCATGTTTTGGAAACTTTTCAGAGGCCTCGCTGGTGACACGGGGGACAGCAGGCAGTGACAGGCCCGGGGCTGACAGGCTCCCCCTCCCCTAGCGGGCGCTCGGCTGCCACACCCAGCTGACGTAGAACCTTTGTCACAATGCCCGCTACCGTGGTGAGGATGCGGGCACTCTGCAGGTGACAGGGACCCAGCAGGACTTGCTGTCAGCTCAGCAATTGCTCAGTTCCCCAAAGAAGCTGAATTCTGCAAATTGCTGCTTTTGCTCTTGAAATGATGTCATCAGGTGGGTGTTTTGGTGTAATACACTGAAAACCAGAGCAGAAATGCTGAAATATTCCCATGATATGCATGGTCTCTGCACCAAACCACCATGTCTCAGCCTAAGTATGTCTGCCGCTTGTTCTTTTGTACTGACAGAATATTGTGGAAGTACAGTATAAAAACCATCTTTATGGAGAGATCTTTCTGGTTTAGGCTTAGTCTAAGTGTCTCAAGTAGCCGGGGCTTTTGTTTGGGCCTAATCCATATGGTCTGATGGCTTTCCTCTCATCTCAAGATGAATGTGGTAGAAAATATAAATCAAAGAAACGTCCTTTGGCCTAGCCTTGCCTTGCCTTATTTCCTTCTCATCCTGTTCTCTGTCCCAGCCTCTCTCACTAAGCCCTCGTCTGGCTGCATGAAGCTGAATTCTGCAAATTGCTGCTTTTGCTCTTGAAATGCAATCACACAGCACCTCCAGGATGGACCAGGGATCAGACCCAGCCAGCATGGGTTTAGGAGGGGCAGGTCCTGTCTGACCAACCTGATTTCCTTTTATGATCAGGTGACCCACCTAGTGGATGAGGGGAAAGCTGTAGATGTGATCTATCTAGACTTCAGCAAAGCCTTTGACACTGTCTCCCATAATATACTCCTTCAAAAGCTGATAGCCCATGGCTTGGACAAGTGCACTCTCTGCTGGGTTAAGAACTGGCTGGAGGGCCGGGCCCAGAGAGTGCTGGTAAATGGGGCTGCATCTAGCTGGCGGCCAGTCACTAGTGGTGTCCCCCAGGGGTCAGTGTTGGGTCCAGTCCTGTTTAACATCTTTATTGATGATTTAGATGAGGGGATTGAGACCACCATCAGCAAATTTGCTGATGACACCAAGTTGGGGGGCAGTGTCGACCTGCTGGAAGGCAGGAGGGCTCTGCAAAGAGATCTGGATAGACTGGAAAAATGGGCTGATTCCAATGGGATGAAGTTCAACAAGGCCAAGTGCCGGGTCCTGCACTTTGGCCACAACAACCCCCTTCAGCGCTACAGGCTGGGCACAGAGTGGCTGGAGAGCAGCCAGACAGAAAGGGACCTGGGGGTACTGATTGACAGCAAGCTCAACATGAGCCAACAGTGTGCCCAGGTGGCCAAGAAGGCCAATGGTATCCTGGCCTGTATCAAAAATAGTGTGGTCAGCAGGACAAGGGAAGTGATCCTTCCCCTGTACTCTGCATAGGTGAGGCCACACCTGGAGTATTGTGTTCAGTTCTGGGCCCCTCAGTTCAGGAAAGATATTGAGGTGCTGGAGCGGGTCCAGAGAAGAGCAACAAGACTGGTGAAGGGACTTGAGCACATGACCTATGGTGAGAGGCTGAGGGAGCTGGGGTTGTTCAGCCTGGAGAAGAGGAGGCTTAGAGGTGACCTCATCACTCTCTATAACTACCTGAAGGGAAGTTATAGTCAGGTGGGAACTGGTCTCTTCTCCCAGGCAGTTAGCAATAGGACAAGGGGACATGGGCTTAAACTCTGCCAGGGGAAGTTTAGGCTGGATATTAGGAAGAAGTTCTTTACGGAAAGAGTGATCAGGCATTGGAATGGCCTGCCTAGGGAGGTGGTGGACTCACCGTCCCTGGAGGTTTTTAAACTGAGATTGGACATGGCTCTTAGTGCCATGATCTAGTAAATGGGCTGAAGTTGGACCAAGGGTTGGACTTGATGATCTCTGAGGTCTTTTCCAACCTAGCCAATTCTGTGTAAATTCTGTGTAAATGATGTCATCAGGTGGGTGTTTTGGTGTAATACACTGAAAACCAGAGCAGAAATGCTGAAATATTCCCATGATATGCATGGTCTCTGCACCAAACCACCATGTCTCAGCCTAAGTATGTCTGCCGCTTGTTCTTTTGTACTGCCAGCTGATTGTGGAAGTACAGTATAAAAACCATCTTTATGGAGAGATCTTTCTGGTTTAGGCTTAGTCTAAGTGTCTCAAGTAGCCGGGGCTTTTGTTTGGGCCTAATCCATAACGTCTGATGGCTTTCCTCTCATCGCAAGATGAATGTGGTAGAAAATATAAATCAAAGAAACATCCTTTGGCCTAGCCTTGCCTTGCCTTGCCTTATTTCCTTCTCATCCTGTTCTCTGTCCCAGCCTCTCTCACTAAGCCCTCGTCTGGCTGCATGTCTCTTCTTTCCTCTCTCCTTTTCTCAAACTCTCCTGCTTCCTGGCTTTCGTCTTTCAATTCCTCCATTTCAGTCCTGCAGGCCGGCACTACTTTTTCCTCTTGCCTCCCTTTGGCCTGCTCCCTTGGCTTTCTCCCTCTCTTCCATATCCTTCTTCCCGACTTGTCTCTTGGAGACTTTTGGCCACTTTGGACCCAAGTCTGGGCATGTTTTGGAAACTTTTCAGAGGCCTCGCTGGTGACAGGGGGGACAGCAGGCAGTGACAGGCCCGGGGCTGACAGGCTCCCCCTCCCCTAGCGGGCGCTCGGCTGCCACACCCAGCTGACGTAGAACCTTTGTCACAATGCCCGCTACCGTGGTGAGGATGCGGGCACTCTGCAGGTGACAGGGACCCAGCAGGACTTGCTGTCAGCTCAGCAATTGCTCAGTTCCCCAAAGAAGCTGAATTCTGCAAATTGCTGCTTTTGCTCTTGAAATGATGTCATCAGGTGGGTGTTTTGGTGTAATACACTGAAAACCAGAGCAGAAATGCTGAACTATTCCCATGATATGCATGGTCTCTGCACCAAACCACCATGTCTCAGCCTAAGTATGTCTGCCGCTTGTTCCTTTGTACTGACAGAAGATTGTGGAAGTACAGTATAAAAACCATCTTTATGGAGAGATCTTTCTGGTTTAGGCTTAGTCTAAGTGTCTCAAGTAGCCGGGGCTTTTGTTTGGGCCTAATCCATATGGTCTGATGGCTTTCCTCTCATCTCAAGATGAATGTGGTAGAAAATATAAATCAAAGAAACGTCCTTTGGCCTAGCCTTGCCTTGCCTTATTTCCTTCTCATCCTGTTCTCTGTCCCAGCCTCTCTCACTAAGCCCTCGTCTGGCTGCATGTCTCTTCTTTCCTCTCTCCTTTTCTCAAACTCTCCTGCTTCCTGGCTTTCGTCTTTCAATTCCTCCATTTCAGTCCTGCAGCCCGGCACTACTTTTTCCTCTTGCCTCCCTTTGGCCTGCTCCCTTGGCTTTCTCCCTCTCTTCCATATCCTTCTTCCCGACTTGTCTCTTGGAGACTTTTGGCCACTTTGGACCCAAGTCTGGGCATGTTTTGGAAACTTTTCAGAGGCCTCGCTGGTGACAGGGGGGACAGCAGGCAGTGACAGGCCCGGGGCTGACAGGCTCCCCCTCCCCTAGCGGGCGCTCGGCTGCCACACCCAGCTGACGTAGAACCTTTGTCACAATGCCCGCTACCGTGGTGAGGATGCGGGCACTCTGCAGGTGACAGGGACCCAGCAGGACTTGCTGTCAGCTCAGCAATTGCTCAGTTCCCCAAAGAAGTTGAATTTTGCAAATTGCTGCTTTGCTCTTGAAATGATGTCATCAGGTGGGTGTTTTGGTGTAATACACTGAAAACCAGAGCAGAAATGCTGAAATATTCCCATGATATGCATGGTCTCTGCACCAAACCACCATGTCTCAGCCTAAGTATGTCTGCCGCTTGTTCTTTTGTACTGACAGAAGATTGTGGAAGTACAGTATAAAAACCATCTTTATGGAGAGATCTTTCTGGTTTAGGCTTAGTCTAAGTGTCTCAAGTAGCCGGGGCGTTTGTTTGGGCCTAATCCATATGGTCTGATGGCTTTCCTCTCATCTCAAGATGAATGTGGTAGAAAATATAAATCAAAGAAACGTCCTTTGGCCTAGCCTTGCCTTGCCTTATTTCCTTCTCATCCTGTTCTCTGTCCCAGCCTCTCTCACTAAGCCCTCGTCTGGCTGCATGAAGCTGAATTCTGCAAATTGCTGCTTTTGCTCTTGAAATGCAATCACACAGCACCTCCAGGATGGACCAGGGATCAGACCCAGCCAGCATGGGTTTAGGAGGGGCAGGTCCTGTCTGACCAACCTGATTTCCTTTTATGATCAGGTGACCCACCTAGTGGATGAGGGGAAAGCTGTAGATGTGATCTATCTAGACTTCAGCAAAGCCTTTGACACTGTCTCCCATAATATACTCCTTCAAAAGCTGATAGCCCATGGCTTGGACAAGTGCACTCTCTGCTGGGTTAAGAACTGGCTGGAGGGCCGGGCCCAGAGAGTGCTGGTAAATGGGGCTGCATCTAGCTGGCGGCCAGTCACTAGTGGTGTCCCCCAGGGGTCAGTGTTGGGTCCAGTCCTGTTTAACATCTTTATTGATGATTTAGATGAGGGGATTGAGACCATCATCAGCAAATTTGCTGATGACACCAAGTTGGGGGGCAGTGTCGACCTGCTGGAAGGCAGGAGGGCTCTGCAAAGAGATCTGGATAGACTGGAAAAATGGGCTGATTCCAATGGGATGAAGTTCAACAAGGCCAAGTGCCGGGTCCTGCACTTTGGCCACAACAACCCCCTTCAGCGCTACAGGCTGGGCACAGAGTGGCTGGAGAGCAGCCAGACAGAAAGGGACCTGGGGGTACTGATTGACAGCAAGCTCAACATGAGCCAACAGTGTGCCCAGGTGGCCAAGAAGGCCAATGGTATCCTGGCCTGTATCAAAAATAGTGTGGTCAGCAGGACAAGGGAAGTGATCCTTCCCCTGTACTCTGCATTGGTGAGGCCACACCTGGAGTATTGTGTTCAGTTCTGGGCCCCTCAGTTCAGGAAAGATATTGAGGTGCTGGAGCGGGTCCAGAGAAGAGCAACAAGACTGGTGAAGGGACTTGAGCACATGACCTATGGTGAGAGGCTGAGGGAGCTGGGGTTGTTCAGCCTGGAGAAGAGGAGGCTTAGAGGTGACCTCATCACTCTCTATAACTACCTGAAGGGAAGTTATAGTCAGGTGGGAACTGGTCTCTTCTCCCAGGCAGTTAGCAATAGGACAAGGGGACATGGGCTTAAACTCTGCCAGGGGAAGTTTAGGCTGGATATTAGGAAGAAGTTCTTTACGGAAAGAGTGATCAGGCATTGGAATGGCCTGCCTAGGGAGGTGGTGGACTCACCGTCCCTGGAGGTTTTTAAACTGAGATTGGACATGGCTCTTAGTGCCATGATCTAGTAAATGGGCTGAAGTTGGACCAAGGGTTGGACTTGATGATCTCTGAGGTCTTTTCCAACCTAGCCAATTCTGTGTAAATTCTGTGTAAATGATGTCATCAGGTGGGTGTTTTGGTGTAATACACTGAAAACCAGAGCAGAAATGCTGAAATATTCCCATGATATGCATGGTCTCTGCACCAAACCACCATGTCTCAGCCTAAGTATGTCTGCCGCTTGTTCTTTTGTACTGCCAGCTGATTGTGGAAGTACAGTATAAAAACCATCTTTATGGAGAGATCTTTCTGGTTTAGGCTTAGTCTAAGTGTCTCAAGTAGCCGGGGCTTTTGTTTGGGCCTAATCCATAACGTCTGATGGCTTTCCTCTCATCGCAAGATGAATGTGGTAGAAAATATAAATCAAAGAAACATCCTTTGGCCTAGCCTTGCCTTGCCTTGCCTTATTTCCTTCTCATCCTGTTCTCTGTCCCAGCCTCTCTCACTAAGCCCTCGTCTGGCTGCATGTCTCTTCTTTCCTCTCTCCTTTTCTCAAACTCTCCTGCTTCCTGGCTTTCGTCTTTCAATTCCTCCATTTCAGTCCTGCAGGCCGGCACTACTTTTTCCTCTTGCCTCCCTTTGGCCTGCTCCCTTGGCTTTCTCCCTCTCTTCCATATCCTTCTTCCCGACTTGTCTCTTGGAGACTTTTGGCCACTTTGGACCCAAGTCTGGGGATGTTTTGGAAACTTTTCAGAGGCCTCGCTGGTGACAGGGGGGACAGCAGGCAGTGACAGGCCCGGGGCTGACAGGCTCCCCCTCCCCTAGCGGGCGCTCGGCTGCCACACCCAGCTGACGTAGAACCTTTGTCACAATGCCCGCTACCGTGGTGAGGATGCGGGCACTCTGCAGGTGACAGGGACCCAGCAGGACTTGCTGTCAGCTCAGCAATTGCTCAGTTCCCCAAAGAAGCTGAATTCTGCAAATTGCTGCTTTTGCTCTTGAAATGATGTCATCAGGTGGGTGTTTTGGTGTAATACACTGAAAACCAGAGCAGAAATGCTGAACTATTCCCATGATATGCATGGTCTCTGCACCAAACCACCATGTCTCAGCCTAAGTATGTCTGCCGCTTGTTCCTTTGTACTGACAGAAGATTGTGGAAGTACAGTATAAAAACCATCTTTATGGAGAGATCTTTCTGGTTTAGGCTTAGTCTAAGTGTCTCAAGTAGCCGGGGCTTTTGTTTGGGCCTAATCCATATGGTCTGATGGCTTTCCTCTCATCTCAAGATGAATGTGGTAGAAAATATAAATCAAAGAAACGTCCTTTGGCCTAGCCTTGCCTTGCCTTATTTCCTTCTCATCCTGTTCTCTGTCCCAGCCTCTCTCACTAAGCCCTCGTCTGGCTGCATGTCTCTTCTTTCCTCTCTCCTTTTCTCAAACTCTCCTGCTTCCTGGCTTTCGTCTTTCAATTCCTCCATTTCAGTCCTGCAGCCCGGCACTACTTTTTCCTCTTGCCTCCCTTTGGCCTGCTCCCTTGGCTTTCTCCCTCTCTTCCATATCCTTCTTCCCGACTTGTCTCTTGGAGACTTTTGGCCACTTTGGACCCAAGTCTGGGGATGTTTTGGAAACTTTTCAGAGGCCTCGCTGGTGACAGGGGGGACAGCAGGCAGTGACAGGCCCGGGGCTGACAGGCTCCCCCTCCCCTAGCGGGCGCTCGGCTGCCACACCCAGCTGACGTAGAACCTTTGTCACAATGCCCGCTACCGTGGTGAGGATGCGGGCACTCTGCAGGTGACAGGGACCCAGCAGGACTTGCTGTCAGCTCAGCAATTGCTCAGTTCCCCAAAGAAGTTGAATTTTGCAAATTGCTGCTTTGCTCTTGAAATGATGTCATCAGGTGGGTGTTTTGGTGTAATACACTGAAAACCAGAGCAGAAATGCTGAAATATTCCCATGATATGCATGGTCTCTGCACCAAACCACCATGTCTCAGCCTAAGTATGTCTGCCGCTTGTTCTTTTGTACTGACAGAAGATTGTGGAAGTACAGTATAAAAACCATCTTTATGGAGAGATCTTTCTGGTTTAGGCTTAGTCTAAGTGTCTCAAGTAGCCGGGGCGTTTGTTTGGGCCTAATCCATATGGTCTGATGGCTTTCCTCTCATCTCAAGATGAATGTGGTAGAAAATATAAATCAAAGAAACGTCCTTTGGCCTAGCCTTGCCTTGCCTTATTTCCTTCTCATCCTGTTCTCTGTCCCAGCCTCTCTCACTAAGCCCTCGTCTGGCTGCATGTCTCTTCTTTCCTCTCTCCTTTTCTCAAACTCTCCTGCTTCCTGGCTTTCGTCTTTCAATCCCTCCATTTCAGTCCTGCAGCCCGGCACTACTTTTTTCTCTTGCCTCCCTTGGGCCTGCTCCCTTGGCTTTCTCCCTCTCTTCCATATCCTTCTTCCCGACTTGTCTCTTGGAGACTTTTGGCCACTTTGGACCCAAGTCTGGGCACGTTTTGGAAACTTTTCAGAGGCCTCGCTGGTGACAGGGGGGACAGCAGGCAGTGACAGGCCCGGGGCTGACAGGCTCCCCCTCCCCTAGCGGGCGCTCGGCTGCCACACCCAGCTGACGTAGAACCTTTGTCACAATGCCCGCTACCGTGGTGAGGATGCGGGCACTCTGCAGGTGACAGGGACCCAGCAGGACTTGCTGTCAGCTCAGCAATTGCTCAGTTCCCCAAAGAAGCTGAATTCTGCAAATTGCTGCTTTTGCTCTTGAAATGATGTCATCAGGTGGGTGTTTTGGTGTAATACACTGAAAACCAGAGCAGAAATGCTGAAATATTCCCATGATATGCATGGTCTCTGCACCAAACCACCATGTCTCAGCCTAAGTATGTCTGCCGCTTGTTCTTTTGTACTGACAGAAGATTGTGGAAGTACAGTATAAAAACCATCTTTATGGAGAGATCTTTCTGGTTTAGGCTTAGTCTAAGTGTCTCAAGTAGCCGGGGCTTTTGTTTGGGCCTAATCCATATGGTCTGATGGCTTTCCTCTCATCTCAAGATGAATGTGGTAGAAAATATAAATCAAAGAAACGTCCTTTGGCCTAGCCTTGCCTTGCCTTATTTCCTTCTCATCCTGTTCTCTGTCCCAGCCTCTCTCACTAAGCCCTCGTCTGGCTGCATGAAGCTGAATTCTGCAAATTGCTGCTTTTGCTCTTGAAATGCAATCACACAGCACCTCCAGGATGGACCAGGGATCAGACCCAGCCAGCATGGGTTTAGGAGGGGCAGGTCCTGTCTGACCAACCTGATTTCCTTTTATGATCAGGTGACCCACCTAGTGGATGAGGGGAAAGCTGTAGATGTGATCTATCTAGACTTCAGCAAAGCCTTTGACACTGTCTCCCATAATATACTCCTTCAAAAGCTGATAGCCCATGGCTTGGACAAGTGCACTCTCTGCTGGGTTAAGAACTGGCTGGAGGGCCGGGCCCAGAGAGTGCTGGTAAATGGGGCTGCATCTAGCTGGCGGCCAGTCACTAGTGGTGTCCCCCAGGGGTCAGTGTTGGGTCCAGTCCTGTTTAACATCTTTATTGATGATTTAGATGAGGGGATTGAGACCACCATCAGCAAATTTGCTGATGACACCAAGTTGGGGGGCAGTGTCGACCTGCTGGAAGGCAGGAGGGCTCTGCAAAGAGATCTGGATAGACTGGAAAAATGGGCTGATTCCAATGGGATGAAGTTCAACAAGGCCAAGTGCCGGGTCCTGCACTTTGGCCACAACAACCCCCTTCAGCGCTACAGGCTGGGCACAGAGTGGCTGGAGAGCAGCCAGACAGAAAGGGACCTGGGGGTACTGATTGACAGCAAGCTCAACATGAGCCAACAGTGTGCCCAGGTGGCCAAGAAGGCCAATGGTATCCTGGCCTGTATCAAAAATAGTGTGGTCAGCAGGACAAGGGAAGTGATCCTTCCCCTGTACTCTGCATTGGTGAGGCCACACCTGGAGTATTGTGTTCAGTTCTGGGCCCCTCAGTTCAGGAAAGATATTGAGGTGCTGGAGCGGGTCCAGAGAAGAGCAACAAGACTGGTGAAGGGACTTGAGCACATGACCTATGGTGAGAGGCTGAGGGAGCTGGGGTTGTTCAGCCTGGAGAAGAGGAGGCTTAGAGGTGACCTCATCACTCTCTATAACTACCTGAAGGGAAGTTATAGTCAGGTGGGAACTGGTCTCTTCTCCCAGGCAGTTAGCAATAGGACAAGGGGACATGGGCTTAAACTCTGCCAGGGGAAGTTTAGGCTGGATATTAGGAAGAAGTTCTTTACGGAAAGAGTGATCAGGCATTGGAATGGCCTGCCTAGGGAGGTGGTGGACTCACCGTCCCTGGAGGTTTTTAAACTGAGATTGGACATGGCTCTTAGTGCCATGATCTAGTAAATGGGCTGAAGTTGGACCAAGGGTTGGACTTGATGATCTCTGAGGTCTTTTCCAACCTAGCCAATTCTGTGTAAATTCTGTGTAAATGATGTCATCAGGTGGGTGTTTTGGTGTAATACACTGAAAACCAGAGCAGAAATGCTGAAATATTCCCATGATATGCATGGTCTCTGCACCAAACCACCATGTCTCAGCCTAAGTATGTCTGCCGCTTGTTCTTTTCTACTGCCAGCTGATTGTGGAAGTACAGTATAAAAACCATCTTTATGGAGAGATCTTTCTGGTTTAGGCTTAGTCTAAGTGTCTCAAGTAGCCGGGGCTTTTGTTTGGGCCTAATCCATAACGTCTGATGGCTTTCCTCTCATCGCAAGATGAATGTGGTAGAAAATATAAATCAAAGAAACATCCTTTGGCCTAGCCTTGCCTTGCCTTGCCTTATTTCCTTCTCATCCTGTTCTCTGTCCCAGCCTCTCTCACTAAGCCCTCGTCTGGCTGCATGTCTCTTCTTTCCTCTCTCCTTTTCTCAAACTCTCCTGCTTCCTGGCTTTCGTCTTTCAATTCCTCCATTTCAGTCCTGCAGGCCGGCACTACTTTTTCCTCTTGCCTCCCTTTGGCCTGCTCCCTTGGCTTTCTCCCTCTCTTCCATATCCTTCTTCCCGACTTGTCTCTTGGAGACTTTTGGCCACTTTGGACCCAAGTCTGGGGATGTTTTGGAAACTTTTCAGAGGCCTCGCTGGTGACAGGGGGGACAGCAGGCAGTGACAGGCCCGGGGCTGACAGGCTCCCCCTCCCCTAGCGGGCGCTCGGCTGCCACACCCAGCTGACGTAGAACCTTTGTCACAATGCCCGCTACCGTGGTGAGGATGCGGGCACTCTGCAGGTGACAGGGACCCAGCAGGACTTGCTGTCAGCTCAGCAATTGCTCAGTTCCCCAAAGAAGCTGAATTCTGCAAATTGCTGCTTTTGCTCTTGAAATGATGTCATCAGGTGGGTGTTTTGGTGTAATACACTGAAAACCAGAGCAGAAATGCTGAAATATTCCCATGATATGCATGGTCTCTGCACCAAACCACCATGTCTCAGCCTAAGTATGTCTGCCGCTTGTTCCTTTGTACTGACAGAAGATTGTGGAAGTACAGTATAAAAACCATCTTTATGGAGAGATCTTTCTGGTTTAGGCTTAGTCTAAGTGTCTCAAGTAGCCGGGGCTTTTGTTTGGGCCTAATCCATATGGTCTGATGGCTTTCCTCTCATCTCAAGATGAATGTGGTAGAAAATATAAATCAAAGAAACGTCCTTTGGCCTAGCCTTGCCTTGCCTTATTTCCTTCTCATCCTGTTCTCTGTCCCAGCCTCTCTCACTAAGCCCTCGTCTGGCTGCATGTCTCTTCTTTCCTCTCTCCTTTTCTCAAACTCTCCTGCTTCCTGGCTTTCGTCTTTCAATTCCTCCATTTCAGTCCTGCAGCCCGGCACTACTTTTTCCTCTTGCCTCCCTTTGGCCTGCTCCCTTGGCTTTCTCCCTCTCTTCCATATCCTTCTTCCCGACTTGTCTCTTGGAGACTTTTGGCCACTTTGGAGCCAAGTCTGGGGATGTTTTGGAAACTTTTCAGAGGCCTCGCTGGTGACAGGGGGGACAGCAGGCAGTGACAGGCCCGGGGCTGACAGGCTCCCCCTCCCCTAGCGGGCGCTCGGCTGCCACACCCAGCTGACGTAGAACCTTTGTCACAATGCCCGCTACCGTGGTGAGGATGCGGGCACTCTGCAGGTGACAGGGACCCAGCAGGACTTGCTGTCAGCTCAGCAATTGCTCAGTTCCCCAAAGAAGTTGAATTTTGCAAATTGCTGCTTTGCTCTTGAAATGATGTCATCAGGTGGGTGTTTTGGTGTAATACACTGAAAACCAGAGCAGAAATGCTGAAATATTCCCATGATATGCATGGTCTCTGCACCAAACCACCATGTCTCAGCCTAAGTATGTCTGCCGCTTGTTCTTTTGTACTGCCAGCTGATTGTGGAAGTACAGTATAAAAACCATCTTTATGGAGAGATCTTTCTGGTTTAGGCTTAGTCTAAGTGTCTCAAGTAGCCGGGGCGTTTGTTTGGGCCTAATCCATATGGTCTGATGGCTTTCCTCTCATCTCAAGATGAATGTGGTAGAAAATATAAATCAAAGAAACGTCCTTTGGCCTAGCCTTGCCTTGCCTTATTTCCTTCTCATCCTGTTCTCTGTCCCAGCCTCTCTCACTAAGCCCTCGTCTGGCTGCATGTCTCTTCTTTCCTCTCTCCTTTTCTCAAACTCTCCTGCTTCCTGGCTTTCGTCTTTCAATCCCTCCATTTCAGTCCTGCAGCCCGGCACTACTTTTTTCTCTTGCCTCCCTTGGGCCTGCTCCCTTGGCTTTCTCCCTCTCTTCCATATCCTTCTTCCCGACTTGTCTCTTGGAGACTTTTGGCCACTTTGGACCCAAGTCTGGGCACGTTTTGGAAACTTTTCAGAGGCCTCGCTGGTGACAGGGGGGACAGCAGGCAGTGACAGGCCCGGGGCTGACAGGCTCCCCCTCCCCTAGCGGGCGCTCGGCTGCCACACCCAGCTGACGTAGAACCTTTGTCACAATGCCCGCTACCGTGGTGAGGATGCGGGCACTCTGCAGGTGACAGGGACCCAGCAGGACTTGCTGTCAGCTCAGCAATTGCTCAGTTCCCCAAAGAAGCTGAATTCTGCAAATTGCTGCTTTTGCTCTTGAAATGATGTCATCAGGTGGGTGTTTTGGTGTAATACACTGAAAACCAGAGCAGAAATGCTGAAATATTCCCATGATATGCATGGTCTCTGCACCAAACCACCATGTCTCAGCCTAAGTATGTCTGCCGCTTGTTCTTTTGTACTGACAGAAGATTGTGGAAGTACAGTATAAAAACCATCTTTATGGAGAGATCTTTCTGGTTTAGGCTTAGTCTAAGTGTCTCAAGTAGCCGGGGCTTTTGTTTGGGCCTAATCCATATGGTCTGATGGCTTTCCTCTCATCTCAAGATGAATGTGGTAGAAAATATAAATCAAAGAAACGTCCTTTGGCCTAGCCTTGCCTTGCCTTATTTCCTTCTCATCCTGTTCTCTGTCCCAGCCTCTCTCACTAAGCCCTCGTCTGGCTGCATGAAGCTGAATTCTGCAAATTGCTGCTTTTGCTCTTGAAATGCAATCACACAGCACCTCCAGGATGGACCAGGGATCAGACCCAGCCAGCATGGGTTTAGGAGGGGCAGGTCCTGTCTGACCAACCTGATTTCCTTTTATGATCAGGTGACCCACCTAGTGGATGAGGGGAAAGCTGTAGATGTGATCTATCTAGACTTCAGCAAAGCCTTTGACACTGTCTCCCATAATATACTCCTTCAAAAGCTGATAGCCCATGGCTTGGACAAGTGCACTCTCTGCTGGGTTAAGAACTGGCTGGAGGGCCGGGCCCAGAGAGTGCTGGTAAATGGGGCTGCATCTAGCTGGCGGCCAGTCACTAGTGGTGTCCCCCAGGGGTCAGTGTTGGGTCCAGTCCTGTTTAACATCTTTATTGATGATTTAGATGAGGGGATTGAGACCACCATCAGCAAATTTGCTGATGACACCAAGTTGGGGGGCAGTGTCGACCTGCTGGAAGGCAGGAGGGCTCTGCAAAGAGATCTGGATAGACTGGAAAAATGGGCTGATTCCAATGGGATGAAGTTCAACAAGGCCAAGTGCCGGGTCCTGCACTTTGGCCACAACAACCCCCTTCAGCGCTACAGGCTGGGCACAGAGTGGCTGGAGAGCAGCCAGACAGAAAGGGACCTGGGGGTACTGATTGACAGCAAGCTCAACATGAGCCAACAGTGTGCCCAGGTGGCCAAGAAGGCCAATGGTATCCTGGCCTGTATCAAAAATAGTGTGGTCAGCAGGACAAGGGAAGTGATCCTTCCCCTGTACTCTGCATTGGTGAGGCCACACCTGGAGTATTGTGTTCAGTTCTGGGCCCCTCAGTTCAGGAAAGATATTGAGGTGCTGGAGCGGGTCCAGAGAAGAGCAACAAGACTGGTGAAGGGACTTGAGCACATGACCTATGGTGAGAGGCTGAGGGAGCTGGGGTTGTTCAGCCTGGAGAAGAGGAGGCTTAGAGGTGACCTCATCACTCTCTATAACTACCTGAAGGGAAGTTATAGTCAGGTGGGAACTGGTCTCTTCTCCCAGGCAGTTAGCAATAGGACAAGGGGACATGGGCTTAAACTCTGCCAGGGGAAGTTTAGGCTGGATATTAGGAAGAAGTTCTTTACGGAAAGAGTGATCAGGCATTGGAATGGCCTGCCTAGGGAGGTGGTGGACTCACCGTCCCTGGAGGTTTTTAAACTGAGATTGGACATGGCTCTTAGTGCCATGATCTAGTAAATGGGCTGAAGTTGGACCAAGGGTTGGACTTGATGATCTCTGAGGTCTTTTCCAACCTAGCCAATTCTGTGTAAATTCTGTGTAAATGATGTCATCAGGTGGGTGTTTTGGTGTAATACACTGAAAACCAGAGCAGAAATGCTGAACTATTCCCATGATATGCATGGTCTCTGCACCAAACCACCATGTCTCAGCCTAAGTATGTCTGCCGCTTGTTCCTTTGTACTGACAGAAGATTGTGGAAGTACAGTATAAAAACCATCTTTATGGAGAGATCTTTCTGGTTTAGGCTTAGTCTAAGTGTCTCAAGTAGCCGGGGCTTTTGTTTGGGCCTAATCCATATGGTCTGATGGCTTTCCTCTCATCTCAAGATGAATGTGGTAGAAAATATAAATCAAAGAAACGTCCTTTGGCCTAGCCTTGCCTTGCCTTATTTCCTTCTCATCCTGTTCTCTGTCCCAGCCTCTCTCACTAAGCCCTCGTCTGGCTGCATGTCTCTTCTTTCCTCTCTCCTTTTCTCAAACTCTCCTGCTTCCTGGCTTTCGTCTTTCAATTCCTCCATTTCAGTCCTGCAGCCCCGCACTACTTTTTCCTCTTGCCTCCCTTTGGCCTGCTCCCTTGGCTTTCTCCCTCTCTTCCATATCCTTCTTCCCGACTTGTCTCTTGGAGACTTTTGGCCACTTTGGACCCAAGTCTGGGGATGTTTTGGAAACTTTTCAGAGGCCTCGCTGGTGACAGGGGGGACAGCAGGCAGTGACAGGCCCGGGGCTGACAGGCTCCCCCTCCCCTAGCGGGCGCTCGGCTGCCACACCCAGCTGACGTAGAACCTTTGTCACAATGCCCGCTACCGTGGTGAGGATGCGGGCACTCTGCAGGTGACAGGGACCCAGCAGGACTTGCTGTCAGCTCAGCAATTGCTCAGTTCCCCAAAGAAGTTGAATTTTGCAAATTGCTGCTTTACTCTTGAAATGATGTCATCAGGTGGGTGTTTTGGTGTAATACACTGAAAACCAGAGCAGAAATGCTGAAATATTCCCATGATATGCATGGTCTCTGCACCAAACCACCATGTCTCAGCCTAAGTATGTCTGCCGCTTGTTCTTTTGTACTGCCAGCTGATTGTGGAAGTACAGTATAAAAACCATCTTTATGGAGAGATCTTTCTGGTATAGGCTTAGTCTAAGTGTCTCAAGTAGCCGGGGCTTTTGTTTGGGCCTAATCCATAACGTCTGATGGCTTTCCTCTCATCTCAAGATGAATGTGGTAGAAAATATAAATCAAAGAAACGTCCTTTGGCCTAGCCTTGCCTTGCCTTATTTCCTTCTCATCCTGTTCTCTGTCCCAGCCTCTCTCACTAAGCCCTCGTCTGGCTGCATGTCTCTTCTTTCCTCTCTCCTTTTCTCAAACTCTCCTGCTTCCTGGCTTTCGTCTTTCAATTCCTCCATTTCAGTCCTGCAGCCCGGCACTACTTTTTTCTCTTGCCTCCCTTGGGCCTGCTCCCTTGGCTTTCTCCCTCTCTTCCATATCCTTCTTCCCGACTTGTCACTTGGAGACTTTTGGCCACTTTGGACCCATGTCTGGGCACGTTTTGGAAACTTTTCAGAGGCCTCGCTGGTGACACGGGGGACAGCAGGCAGTGACAGGCCCGGGGCTGACAGGCTCCCCCTCCCCTAGCGGGCGCTCGGCTGCCACACCCAGCTGACGTAGAACCTTTGTCACAATGCCCGCTACCGTTGTGAGGATGCGGGCACTCTGCAGGTGACAGGGACCCAGCAGGACTTGCTGTCAGCTCAGCAATTGCTCAGTTCCCCAAAGAAGCTGAATTCTGCAAATTGCTGCTTTTACTCTTGAAATGATGTCATCAGGTGGGTGTTTTGGTGTAATACACTGAAAACCAGAGCAGAAATGCTGAAATATTCCCATGATATGCATGGTCTCTGCACCAAACCACCATGTCTCAGTCTAAGTATGTCTGCCGCTTGTTCTTTTGTACTGCCAGCTGATTGTGGAAGTACAGTATAAAAACCATCTTTATGGAGAGATCTTTCTGGTTTAGGCTTAGTCTAAGTGTCTCAAGTAGCCGGGGCTTTTGTTTGGGCCTAATCCATATGGTCTGATGGCTTTCCTCTCATCTCAAGATGAATGTGGTAGAAAATATAAATCAAAGAAACGTCCTTTGGCCTAGCCTTGCCTTGCCTTATTTCCTTCTCATCCTGTTCTCTGTCCCAGCCTCTCTCACTAAGCCCTCGTCTGGCTGTATGTCTCTTCTTTCCTCTCTCCTTTTCTCAAACTCTCCTGCTTCCTGGCTTTCGTCTTTCAATTCCTCCATTTCAGTCCTGCAGTCCGGCACTACTTTTTTCTCTTGCCTCCCTTGGGCCTGCTCCCTTGGCTTTCTCCCTCTCTTCCATATCCTTCTTCCCGACTTGTCTCTTGGAGACTTTTGGCCACTTTGGACCCAAGTCTGGGCATGTTTTGGAAACTTTTCAGAGGCCTCGCTGGTGACACGGGGGACAGCAGGCAGTGACAGGCCCGGGGCTGACAGGCTCCCCCTCCCCTAGCGGGCGCTCGGCTGCCACACCCAGCTGACGTAGAACCTTTGTCACAATGCCCGCTACCGTGGGGAGGATGCGGGCACTCTGCAGGTGACAGGGACCCAGCAGGACTTGCTGTCAGCTCAGCAATTGCTCAGTTCCCCAAAGAAGTTGAATTTTGCAAATTGCTGCTTTGCTCTTGAAATGATGTCATCAGGTGGGTGTTTTGGTGTAATACACTGAAAACCAGAGCAGAAATGCTGAAATATTCCCATGATATGCATGGTCTCTGCACCAAACCACCATGTCTCAGCCTAAGTATGTCTGCCGCTTGTTCTTTTGTACTGCCAGCTGATTGTGGAAGTACAGTATAAAAACCATCTTTATGGAGAGATCTTTCTGGTTTAGGCTTAGTCTAAGTGTCTCAAGTAGCCGGGGCTTTTGTTTGGGCCTAATCCATATGGTCTGATGGCTTTCCTCTCATCTCAAGATGAATGTGGTAGAAAATATAAATCAAAGAAACGTCCTTTGGCCTAGCCTTGCCTTGCCTTATTTCCTTCTCATCCTGTTCTCTGTCCCAGCCTCTCTCACTAAGCCCTCGTCTGGCTGCATGTCTCTTCTTTCCTCTCTCCTTTTCTCAAACTCTCCTGCTTCCTGGCTTTCGTCTTTCAATTCCTCCATTTCAGTCCTGCAGCCCGGCACTACTTTTTCCTCTTGCCTCCCTTTGGCCTGCTCCCTTGGCTTTCTCCCTCTCTTCCATATTCTTCTTCCCGACTTGTCTCTTGGAGACTTTTGGCCACTTTGGACCCAAGTCTGGGCACGTTTTGAAAACTTTTCAGAGGCCTCGCTGGTGACAGGGGGGACAGCAGGCAGCGACAGGCCCGGGGCTGACAGGCTCCCCCTCCCCTAGCGGGCGCTCGGCTGCCACACCCAGCTGACGTAGAACCTTTGTCACAATGCCCGCTACCATGGTGAGGATGCGGGCACTCTGCAGGTGACAGGGACCCAGCAGGACTTGCTGTCAGCTCAGCAATTGCTCAGTTCCCCAAAGAAGGTGAATTCTGCAAATTGCTGCTTTTGCTCTTGAAATGATGTCATCAGGTGGGTGTTTTGGTGTAATACACTGAAAACCAGAGCAGAAATGCTGAAATATTCCCATGATATGCATGGTCTCTGCACCAAACCACCATGTCTCAGCGTAAGTATGTCTGCCGCTTGTTCTTTTGTACTGCCAGCTGATTGTGGAAGTACAGTATAAAAACCATCTTTATGGAGAGATCTTTCTGGTTTAGGCTTAGTCTAAGTGTCTCAAGTAGCCGGGGCTTTTGTTTGGGCGTAATCCATAACGTCTGATGGCTTTCCTCTCATCTCAAGATGAATGTGGTAGAAAATATAAATCAAAGAAACGTCCTTTGGCCTAGCCTTGCCTTGCCTTATTTCCTTCTCATCCTGTTCTCTGTCCCAGCCTCTCTCACTAAGCCCTCGTCTGGCTGCATGTCTCTTCTTTCCTCTCTCCTTTTCTCAAACTCTCCTGCTTCCTGGCTTTCGTCTTTCAATTCCTCCATTTCAGTCCTGCAGCCCGGCACTACTTTTTTCTCTTGCCTCCCTTGGGCCTGCTCCCTTGGCTTTCTCCCTCTCTTCCATATCCTTCTTCCCGACTTGTCTCTTGGAGACTTTTGGCCACTTTGGACCCAAGTCTGGGCACGTTTTGGAAACTTTTCAGAGGCCTCGCTGGTGACACGGGGGACAGCAGGCAGTTACAGGCCCGGGGCTGACAGGCTCCCCCTCCCCTAGCGGGCGCTCGGCTGCCACACCCAGCTGACGTAGAACCTTTGTCACAATGCCCGCTACCGCTGTGAGGATGCGGGCACTCTGCAGGTGACAGGGACCCAGCAGGACTTGCTGTCAGCTCAGCAATTGCTCAGTTCCCCAAAGAAGCTGAATTCTGCAAATTGCTGCTTTTACTCTTGAAATGATGTCATCAGGTGGGTGTTTTGGTGTAATACACTGAAAACCAGAGCAGAAATGCTGAAATATTCCCATGATATGCATGGTCTCTGCACCAAACCACCATGTCTCAGTCTAAGTATGTCTGCCGCTTGTTCTTTTGTACTGCCAGCTGATTGTGGAAGTACAGTATAAAAACCATCTTTATGGAGAGATCTTTCTGGTTTAGGCTTAGTCTAAGTGTCTCAAGTAGCCGGGGCTTTTGTTTGGGCCTAATCCATATGGTCTGATGGCTTTCCTCTCATCTCAAGATGAATGTGGTAGAAAATATAAATCAAAGAAACGTCCTTTGGCCTAGCCTTGCCTTGCCTTGCCTTGCCTTATTTCCTTCTCATCCTGTTCTCTGTCCCAGCCTCTCTCACTAAGCCCTCGTCTGGCTGCATGTCTCTTCTTTCCTCTCCCCTTTTCTCAAACTCTCCTGCTTCCTGGCTTTCGTCTTTCAATTCCTCCATTTCAGTCCTGCAGCCCGGCACTACTTTTTTCTCTTGCCTCCCTTGGGCCTGCTCCCTTGGCTTTCTCCCTCTCTTCCATATCCTTCTTCCCGACTTGTCTCTTGGAGACTTTTGGCCACTTTGGACCCAAGTCTGGGCATGTTTTGGAAACTTTTCAGAGGCCTCGCTGGTGACACGGGGGACAGCAGGCAGTGACAGGCCCGGGGCTGACAGGCTCCCCCTCCCCTAGCGGGCGCTCGGCTGCCACACCCAGCTGACGTAGAACCTTTGTCACAATGCCCGCTACCGTGGGGAGGATGCGGGCACTCTGCAGGTGACAGGGACCCAGCAGGACTTGCTGTCAGCTCAGCAATTGCTCAGTTCCCCAAAGAAGCTGAATTCTGCAAATTGCTGCTTTTGCTCTTGAAATGATGTCATCAGGTGGGTGTTTTGGTGTAATACACTGAAAACCAGAGCAGAAATGCTGAAATATTCCCATGATATGCATGGTCTCTGCACCAAACCACCATGTCTCAGCCTAAGTATGTCTGCCGCTTGTTCTTTTGTACTGCCAGCTGATTGTGGAAGTACAGTATAAAAACCATCTTTATGGAGAGATCTTTCTGGTTTAGGCTTAGTCTAAGTGTCTCAAGTAGCCGGGGCTTTTGTTTGGGCCTAATCCATAACGTCTGATGGCTTTCCTCTCATCGCAAGATGAATGTGGTAGAAAATATAAATCAAAGAAACATCCTTTGGCCTAGCCTTGCCTTGCCTTGCCTTATTTCCTTCTCATCCTGTTCTCTGTCCCAGCCTCTCTCACTAAGCCCTCGTCTGGCTGCATGTCTCTTCTTTCCTCTCTCCTTTTCTCAAACTCTCCTGCTTCCTGGCTTTCGTCTTTCAATTCCTCCATTTCAGTCCTGCAGCCCCGCACTACTTTTTCCTCTTGCCTCCCTTTGGCCTGCTCCCTTGGCTTTCTCCCTCTCTTCCATATCCTTCTTCCCGACTTGTCTCTTGGAGACTTTTGGCCACTTTGGACCCAAGTCTGGGGATGTTTTGGAAACTTTTCAGAGGCCTCGCTGGTGACAGGGGGGACAGCAGGCAGTGACAGGCCCGGGGCTGACAGGCTCCCCCTCCCCTAGCGGGCGCTCGGCTGCCACACCCAGCTGACGTAGAACCTTTGTCACAATGCCCGCTACCGTGGTGAGGATGCGGGCACTCTGCAGGTGACAGGGACCCAGCAGGACTTGCTGTCAGCTCAGCAATTGCTCAGTTCCCCAAAGAAGCTGAATTCTGCAAATTGCTGATTTTGCTCTTGAAATGATGTCATGAGGTGGGTGTTTTGGTGTAATACACTGAAAACCAGAGCAGAAATGCTGAAATATTCCCATGATATGCATGGTCTCTGCACCAAACCACCATGTCTCAGCCTAAGTATGTCTGCCGCTTGTTCTTTTGTACTGCCAGCTGATTGTGGAAGTACAGTATAAAAACCATTTTTATGGAGAGATCTTTCTGGTTTAGGCTTAGTCTAAGTGTCTCAAGTAGCCGGGGCTTTTGTTTGGGCCTAGTCCATAAGGTCTGATGGCTTTCCTCTCATCTCAAGATGAATGTGGTAGAAAATATGAATCAAAGAAACGTCCTTTGGCCTAGCCTTGCCTTGCCTTATTTCCTTCTCATCCTGTTCTCTGTCCCAGCCTCTCTCACTAAGCCCTCGTCTGGCTGCATGTCTCTTCTTTCCTCTCTCCTTTTCTCAAACTCTCCTGCTTCCTGGCTTTCGTCTTTCAATTCCTCCATTTCAGTCCTGCAGCCCGGCACTACTTTTTTCTCTTGCCTCCCTTGGGCCTGCTCCCTTGGCTTTCTCCCTCTCTTCCATATCCTTCTTCCCGACTTGTCTCTTGGAGACTTTTGGCCACTTTGGAGCCAAGTCTGGGGATGTTTTGGAAACTTTTCAGAGGCCTCGCTGGTGACACGGGGGACAGCAGGCAGTGACAGGCCCGGGGCTGACAGGCTCCCCCTCCCCTAGCGGGCGCTCGGCTGCCACACCCAGCTGACGTAGAACCTTTGTCACAATGCCCGCTACCGTGGTGAGGATGCGGGCACTCTGCAGGTGACAGGGACCCAGCAGGACTTGCTGTCAGCTCAGCAATTGCTCAGTTCCCCAAAGAAGCTGAATTCTGCAAATTGCTGCTTTTGCTCTTGAAATGATGTCATCAGGTGGGTGTTTTGGTGTAATACACTGAAAACCAGAGCAGAAATGCTGAAATATTCCCATGATATGCATGGTCTCTGCACCAAACCACCATGTCTCAGCCTAAGTATGTCTGCCGCTTGTTCTTTTGTACTGCCAGCTGATTGTGGAAGTACAGTATAAAAACCATCTTTATGGAGAGATCTTTCTGGTTTAGGCTTAGTCTAAGTGTCTCAAGTAGCCGGGGCTTTTGTTTGGGCCTAATCCATAACGTCTGATGGCTTTCCTCTCATCGCAAGATGAATGTGGTAGAAAATATAAATCAAAGAAACATCCTTTGGCCTAGCCTTGCCTTGCCTTGCCTTATTTCCTTCTCATCCTGTTCTCTGTCCCAGCCTCTCTCACTAAGCCCTCGTCTGGCTGCATGTCTCTTCTTTCCTCTCTCCTTTTCTCAAACTCTCCTGCTTCCTGGCTTTCGTCTTTCAATTCCTCCATTTCAGTCCTGCAGCCCGGCACTACTTTTTCCTCTTGCCTCCCTTTGGCCTGCTCCCTTGGCTTTCTCCCTCTCTTCCATATCCTTCTTCCCGACTTGTCTCTTGGAGACTTTTGGCCACTTTGGACCCAAGTCTGGGCATGTTTTGGAAAATTTTCAGAGGCCTCGCTGGTGACAGGGGGGACAGCAGGCAGTGACAGGCCCGGGGCTGACAGGCTCCCCCTCCCCTAGCAGGCGCTCGGCTGCCACACCCAGCTGACATAGATCCTTTGTTCACAATGCCCACTACCGTGGTGAGGATGCGGGCACTCTGCAGGTGACAGGGACCCAGCAGGACTTGCTGTCAGCTCAGCAATTGCTCAGTTCCCCAAAGAAGCTGAATTCTGCAAATTGCTGCTTTTGCTCTTGAAATGATGTCATCAGGTGGGTGTTTTGGTGTAATACACTGAAAACCAGAGCAGAAATGCTGAAATATTCCCATGATATGCATGGTCTCTGCACCAAACCACCATGTCTCAGCCTAAGTATGTCTGCCGCTTGTTCTTTTGTACTGCCAGCTGATTGTGGAAGTACAGTATAAAAACCATCTTTATGGAGAGATCTTTCTGGTTTAGGCTTAGTCTAAGTGTCTCAAGTAGCCGGGGCTTTTGTTTGGGCCTAATCCATAACGTCTGATGGCTTTCCTCTCATCGCAAGATGAATGTGGTAGAAAATATGAATCAAAGAAACGTCCTTTGGCCTAGCCTTGCTTTGCCTTATTTCCTTCTCATCCTGTACTCTGTCCCAGCCTCTCTCACTAAGCCCTCGTCTGGCTGCATGTCTCTTCTTTCCTCTCTCCTTTTCTCAAACTCTCCTGCTTCCTGGCTTTCGTCTTTCAATTCCTCCATTTCAGTCCTGCAGCCCGGCACTACTTTTTTCTCTTGCCTCACTTGGGCCTGCTCCCTTGGCTTTCTCCCTCTCTTCCATATCCTTCTTCCCGACTTGTCTCTTGGAGACTTTTGGCCACTTTGGACCCAAGTCTGGGCACGTTTTGGAAACTTTTCAGAGGCCTCGCTGGTGACACGGGGGACAGCAGGCAGTGACAGGCCCGGGGCTGACAGGCTCCCCCTCCCCTAGCGGGCGCTCGGCTGCCACACCCAGCTGACGTAGAACCTTTGTCACAATGCCCGCTACCGTGGTGAGGATGCGGGCACTCTGCAGGTGACAGGGACCCAGCAGGACTTGCTGTCAGCTCAGCAATTGCTCAGTTCCCCAAAGAAGCTGAATTCTGCAAATTGCTGCTTTTGCTCTTGAAATGATGTCATCAGGTGGGTGTTTTGGTGTAATACACTGAAAACCAGAGCAGAAATGCTGAAATATTCCCATGATATGCATGGTCTCTGCACCAAACCACCATGTCTCAGCCTAAGTATGTCTGCCGCTTGTTCTTTTGTACTGACAGAAGATTGTGGAAGTACAGTATAAAAACCATCTTTATGGAGAGATCTTTCTGGTTTAGGCTTAGTCTAAGTGTCTCAAGTAGCCGGGGCTTTTGTTTGGGCCTAATCCATAACGTCTGATGGCTTTCCTCTCATCGCAAGATGAATGTGGTAGAAAATATAAATCAAAGAAACATCCTTTGGCCTAGCCTTGCCTTGCCTTGCCTTATTTACTTCTCATCCTGTTCTCTGTCCCAGCCTCTCTCACTAAGCCCTCGTCTGGCTGCATGTCTCTTCTTTCCTCTCTCCTTTTCTCAAACTCTCCTGCTTCCTGGCTTTCGTCTTTCAATTCCTCCATTTCAGTCCTGCAGCCCGGCACTACTTTTTCCTCTTGCCTCCCTTTGGCCTGCTCCCTTGGCTTTCTCCCTCTCTTCCATATCCTTCTTCCCGACTTGTCTCTTGGAGACTTTTGGCCACTTTGGACCCAAGTCTGGGCATGTTTTGGAAAATTTTCAGAGGCCTCGCTGGTGACAGGGGGGACAGCAGGCAGTGACAGGCCCGGGGCTGACAGGCTCCCCCTCCCCTAGCAGGCGCTCGGCTGCCACACCCAGCTGACGTAGATCCTTTGTTCACAATGCCCACTACCGTGGTGAGGATGCGGGCACTCTGCAGGTGACAGGGACCCAGCAGGACTTGCTGTCAGCTCAGCAATTGCTCAGTTCCCCAAAGAAGCTGAATTCTGCAAATTGCTGCTTTTGCTCTTGAAATGATGTCATCAGGTGGGTGTTTTGGTGTAATACACTGAAAACCAGAGCAGAAATGCTGAAATATTCCCATGATATGCATGGTCTCTGCACCAAACCACCATGTCTCAGCCTAAGTATGTCTGCCGCTTGTTCTTTTGTACTGCCAGCTGATTGTGGAAGTACAGTATAAAAAACATCTTTATGGAGAGATCTTTCTGGTTTAGGCTTAGTCTAAGTGTCTCAAGTAGCCGGGGCTTTTGTTTGGGCCTAATCCATAACGTCTGATGGCTTTCCTCTCATCGCAAGATGAATGTGGTAGAAAATATGAATCAAAGAAACGTCCTTTGGCCTAGCCTTGCCTTGCCTTATTTCCTTCTCATCCTGTTCTCTGTCCCAGCCTCTCTCACTAAGCCCTCGTCTGGCTGCATGTCTCTTCTTTCCTCTCTCCTTTTCTCAAACTCTCCTGCTTCCTGGCTTTCGTCTTTCAATTCCTCCATTTCAGTCCTGCAGCCCGGCACTACTTTTTTCTCTTGCCTCCCTTGGGCCTGCTCCCTTGGCTTTCTCCCTCTCTTCCATATCCTTCTTCTCGACTTGTCTCTTGGAGACTTTTGGCCACTTTGGACCCAAGTCTGGGCATGTTTTGGAAACTTTTCAGAGGCCTCGCTGGTGACACGGGGGACAGCAGGCAGTGACAGGCCCGGGGCTGACAGGCTCCCCCTCCCCTAGCGGGCGCTCGGCTGCCACACCCAGCTGACGTAGAACCTTTGTCACAATGCCCGCTACCGTGGTGAGGATGCGGGCACTCTGCAGGTGACAGGGACCCAGCAGGACTTGCTGTCAGCTCAGCAATTGCTCAGTTCCCCAAAGAAGCTGAATTCTGCAAATTGCTGCTTTTGCTCTTGAAATGATGTCATCAGGTGGGTGTTTTGGTGTAATACACTGAAAACCAGAGCAGAAATGCTGAAATATTCCCATGATATGCATGGTCTCTGCACCAAACCACCATGTCTCAGCCTAAGTATGTCTGCCGCTTGTTCTTTTGTACTGCCAGCTGATTGTGGAAGTACAGTATAAAAACCATCTTTATGGAGAGATCTTTCTGGTTTAGGCTTAGTCTAAGTGTCTCAAGTAGCCGGGGCTTTTGTTTGGGCCTAATCCATAACGTCTGATGGCTTTCCTCTCATCGCAAGATGAATGTGGTAGAAAATATAAATCAAAGAAACATCCTTTGGCCTAGCCTTGCCTTGCCTTGCCTTATTTCCTTCTCATCCTGTTCTCTGTCCCAGCCTCTCTCACTAAGCCCTCGTCTGGCTGCATGTCTCTTCTTTCCTCTCTCCTTTTCTCAAACTCTCCTGCTTCCTGGCTTTCGTCTTTCAATTCCTCCATTTCAGTCCTGCAGCCCGGCACTACTTTTTCCTCTTGCCTCCCTTTGGCCTGCTCCCTTGGCTTTCTCCCTCTCTTCCATATCCTTCTTCCCGACTTGTCTCTTGGAGACTTTTGGCCACTTTGGACCCAAGTCTGGGGATGTTTTGGAAACTTTTCAGAGGCCTCGCTGGTGACAGGGGGGACAGCAGGCAGTGACAGGCCCGGGGCTGACAGGCTCCCCCTCCCCTAGCGGGCGCTCGGCTGCCACACCCAGCTGATGTAGAACCTTTGTCACAATGCCCGCTACCGTGGTGAGGATGCGGGCACTCTGCAGGTGACAGGGACCCAGCAGGACTTGCTGTCAGCTCAGCAATTGCTCAGTTCCCCAAAGAAGTTGAATTTTGCAAATTGCTGCTTTGCTCTTGAAATGATGTCATCAGGTGGGTGTTTTGGTGTAATACACTGAAAACCAGAGCAGAAATGCTGAAATATTCCCATGATATGCATGGTCTCTGCACCAAACCACCATGTCTCAGCCTAAGTATGTCTGCCGCTTGTTCTTTTGTACTGCCAGCTGATTGTGGAAGTACAGTATAAAAAACATCTTTATGGAGAGATCTTTCTGGTTTAGGCTTAGTCTAAGTGTCTCAAGTAGCCGGGGCTTTTGTTTGGGCCTAGTCCATAAGGTCTGATGGCTTTCCTCTCATCTCAAGATGAATGTGGTAGAAAATATGAATCAAAGAAACGTCCTTTGGCCTAGCCTTGCCTTGCCTTATTTCCTTCTCATCCTGTTCTCTGTCCCAGCCTCTCTCACTAAGCCCTCGTCTGGCTGCATGTCTCTTCTTTCCTCTCTCCTTTTCTCAAACTCTCCTGCTTCCTGGCTTTCGTCTTTCAATTCCTCCATTTCAGTCCTGCAGCCCGGCACTACTTTTTTCTCTTGCCTCCCTTTGGCCTGCTCCCTTGGCTTTCTCCCTCTCTTCCATATCCTTCTTCCCGACTTGTCTCTTGGAGACTTTTGGCCACTTTGGACCCAAGTCTGGGCATGTTTTGGAAACTTTTCAGAGGCCTCGCTGGTGACACGGGGGACAGCAGGCAGTGACAGGCCCGGGGCTGACAGGCTCCCCCTCCCCTAGCGGGCGCTCGGCTGCCACACCCAGCTGACGTAGAACCTTTGTCACAATGCCCGCTACCGTGGTGAGGATGCGGGCACTCTGCAGGTGACAGGGACCCAGCAGGACTTGCTGTCAGCTCAGCAATTGCTCAGTTCCCCAAAGAAGCTGAATTCTGCAAATTGCTGCTTTTGCTCTTGAAATGATGTCATCAGGTGGGTGTTTTGGTGTAATACACTGAAAACCAGAGCAGAAATGCTGAAATATTCCCATGATATGCATGGTCTCTGCACCAAACCACCATGTCTCAGCCTAAGTATGTCTGCCGCTTGTTCTTTTGTACTGCCAGCTGATTGTGGAAGTACAGTATAAAAACCATCTTTATGGAGAGATCTTTCTGGTTTAGGCTTAGTCTAAGTGTCTCAAGTAGCCGGGGCTTTTGTTTGGGCCTAATCCATAACGTCTGATGGCTTTCCTCTCATCGCAAGATGAATGTGGTAGAAAATATAAATCAAAGAAACATCCTTTGGCCTAGCCTTGCCTTGCCTTGCCTTATTTCCTTCTCATCCTGTTCTCTGTCCCAGCCTCTCTCACTAAGCCCTCGTCTGGCTGCATGTCTCTTCTTTCCTCTCTCCTTTTCTCAAACTCTCCTGCTTCCTGGCTTTCGTCTTTCAATTCCTCCATTTCAGTCCTGCAGCCCGGCACTACTTTTTCCTCTTGCCTCCCTTTGGCCTGCTCCCTTGGCTTTCTCCCTCTCTTCCATGTCCTTCTTCCCGACTTGTCTCTTGGAGACTTTTGGCCACTTTGGACCCAAGTCTGGGGATGTTTTGGAAAATTTTCAGAGGCCTCGCTGGTGACAGGGGGGACAGCAGGCAGTGACAGGCCCGGGGCTGACAGGCTCCCCCTCCCCTAGCGGGCGCTCGGCTGCCACACCCAGCTGACGTAGAACCTTTGTCACAATGCCCGCTACCGTGGTGAGGATGCGGGCACTCTGCAGGTGACAGGGACCCAGCAGGACTTGCTGTCAGCTCAGCAATTGCTCAGTTCCCCAAAGAAGTTGAATTTTGCAAATTGCTGCTTTGCTCTTGAAATGATGTCATCAGGTGGGTGTTTTGGTGTAATACACTGAAAACCAGAGCAGAAATGCTGAAATATTCCCATGATATGCATGGTCTCTGCACCAAACCACCATGTCTCAGCCTAAGTATGTCTGCCGCTTGTTCTTTTGTACTGCCAGCTGATTGTGGAAGTACAGTATAAAAAACATCTTTATGGAGAGATCTTTCTGGTTTAGGCTTAGTCTAAGTGTCTCAAGTAGCCGGGGCTTTTGTTTGGGCCTAGTCCATAAGGTCTGATGGCTTTCCTCTCATCTCAAGATGAATGTGGTAGAAAATATGAATCAAAGAAACGTCCTTTGGCCTAGCCTTGCCTTGCCTTATTTCCTTCTCATCCTGTTCTCTGTCCCAGCCTCTCTCACTAAGCCCTCGTCTGGCTGCATGTCTCTTCTTTCCTCTCTCCTTTTCTCAAACTCTCCTGCTTCCTGGCTTTCGTCTTTCAATTCCTCCATTTCAGTCCTGCAGCCCGGCACTACTTTTTTCTCTTGCCTCCCTTTGGCCTGCTCCCTTGGCTTTCTCCCTCTCTTCCATATCCTTCTTCCCGACTTGTCTCTTGGAGACTTTTGGCCACTTTGGACCCAAGTCTGGGCATGTTTTGGAAACTTTTCAGAGGCCTCGCTGGTGACAGGGGGGACAGCAGGCAGTGACAGGCCCGGGGCTGACAGGCTCCCCCTCCCCTAGCGGGCGCTCGGCTGCCACACCCAGCTGACGTAGAACCTTTGTCACAATGCCCGCTACCGTGGTGAGGATGCGGGCACTCTGCAGGTGACAGGGACCCAGCAGGACTTGCTGTCAGCTCAGCAATTGCTCAGTTCCCCAAAGAAGCTGAATTCTGCAAATTGCTGCTTTTGCTCTTGAAATGATGTCATCAGGTGGGTGTTTTGGTGTAATACACTGAAAACCAGAGCAGAAATGCTGAAATATTCCCATGATATGCATGGTCTCTGCACCAAACCACCATGTCTCAGCCTAAGTATGTCTGCCGCTTGTTCTTTTGTACTGCCAGCTGATTGTGGAAGTACAGTATAAAAACCATCTTTATGGAGAGATCTTTCTGGTTTAGGCTTAGTCTAAGTGTCTCAAGTAGCCGGGGCTTTTGTTTGGGCCTAATCCATAACGTCTGATGGCTTTCCTCTCATCGCAAGATGAATGTGGTAGAAAATATAAATCAAAGAAACATCCTTTGGCCTAGCCTTGCCTTGCCTTGCCTTATTTCCTTCTCATCCTGTTCTCTGTCCCAGCCTCTCTCACTAAGCCCTCGTCTGGCTGCATGTCTCTTCTTTCCTCTCTCCTTTTCTCAAACTCTCCTGCTTCCTGGCTTTCGTCTTTCAATTCCTCCATTTCAGTCCTGCAGCCCGGCACTACTTTTTCCTCTTGCCTCCCTTTGGCCTGCTCCCTTGGCTTTCTCCCTCTCTTCCATATCCTTCTTCCCGACTTGTCTCTTGGAGACTTTTGGCCACTTTGGACCCAAGTCTGGGGATGTTTTGGAAAATTTTCAGAGGCCTCGCTGGTGACAGGGGGGACAGCAGGCAGTGACAGGCCCGGGGCTGACAGGCTCCCCCTCC